>NW_026607498.1:8589648-9961784 GCF_021117445.2 Syzygium oleosum
GTAGAATAACAATGGTAATCTCGAAGCCAAACAGAAGGTTGACTTACTCTGGTGGGGCGACGATCAGAGGACGAAGGAATGACCGCTGGTGGAGAATCCGCGGGAGGTGCAGACACGTCAGAAGTGGCCAAAGTAGGGTCACCAAAATGTCCTGCTTCAAGATGAGAGAAATGTACATCTGGAATGGAAGAGTCAGATGTGGATGGAGGTGTAGTGTCTTCTGGAAATAAGTCCACGGAAGGATTGGTAAAGAAAGGAACATGAGTAGAGGGGTCGAAGGGATGAATAGAGGAGAACATCTTGTGTTCCTAAAACGTGACATGACGAGACACACGAAGAAATTGGAAGTGGGATCCCAACATCTATACCCTTTATCCTCAATGCCATATCCAAGGAAGCATCATACATGGGCACGAGGTTCTAATTTCGTGCGCTCATGTGGATAAAGGTGCACAAAACAGGTACTACCAAAAACACGTAGAAGAGTGTAATTTGGGACACTACCATACAAACGCTCGTAAGGAGAGATGTGACCTATAATAGGTGATGGAGTACGATTTATAGTGTAAACAGCGGTGTGACATGCTTCCCCCAAAACCGTTCGGGACAAGAGGCGAGAGATGAGCGAGTGCGTACAACATCTAAGATATGCCTATGCTTACGTTCAGCTCTACCATTTTGTTGAGAGGTGCCGGGGCAAGAGCGATGAATGATAGTACCATTTTGAGAAAGAATCCGAAGAAATTCTGTATCTCTATATTCCATAGCATTATCAGTACGAAAAATCTTAATATCTCGTGAAAATTGGGTTTTAACCATAGCAACGAAATCATGATAAATACGAGAAAGTTCAGAACGATTTTTCATAAGATAAACCCAAGTATACCGAGAATGGTCATCCACAAAAATGACAAAATAGCGAGAGCCACCCATGGTGGGAGTGGGGGAAGGTCCCCATATATCAGAGTGAATGAGATCAAAAGGAGCATGAGACACAGAATCACTAGTCTGAAACGGTAAAGCATGATGTTTTCCCAACTTACAAGGCAGACAGTCAAAATGTTTAGTGTCAACAGAACCTAAATGACCACTCGAAATTAAAGAGCTTAACCTAGAAAAGGAAGCATGACCTAACCTAGAATGCCAAGTTTCAGATGACACTGTGGCAGCACAAGCAGCAAAAGAGGTCGGAATATTTAGGGAAACAAGCTCAAAGAGACGCCCCACTTTACGGCCTGTCCCAAGTGTCTGTCCCGTCCGAGGATCCTGCACACGACAACCATGAGAAGAGAAGTGAATATCAAGACCAAGTTCACACAATTGGCCGACAGAGATCAAGTTAAGTGAGAGTTTAGGAACAAGGAATGTGTTAGTTAAAGATAATGTAGATGTGGAAATGTTTCTGTATGACTAACTCTCATATGTGAATTATCGGCGGTAAGAATATGAGGTGCATGTAAAGCGGAGGATTTAGGCGAAATAAGGAGAATTTGATGTCATGTGATTGTAACAAGCAGAATCAAAGAACCAAGAATCAGAAATACCTGGAGTAGTAGACATAGTAGAAGTGCTAGGAATAGGAGGAGTAAAGGTACCAGATTCTCGGAGAATGGTGCGAAGATCCTCTAGAGACACTAGTGTGTGGGACGATCCATGGGAAGAAGCTTCTACAATGGTAGCATTGGTAGATGGACCGACAGAGGGACCTCGTGAGGGACCTCGGCTACAGGCTGAGTGGTCGATCCTGTGGGTTGCATAGGTTGTAGCCGATAACAATTTGATGCCATATGACCATGTCGGCGACAATGTTTGCAAAATGGACGGCGCATGGAGGAAGAACTCGAAGCGGCAAGTACTGCATCCGTGGGCATGGATATAGGCACAGCAGGACGTTGCGTTTTCAAGGTAGCTAGCCGAGTCTCCTCATTCAGTAAATCTGATACAACTGTCTCAATAGAGGGAAAGGGATCTCTATGTAGAATGGAAGCTCTCACAGGTTCAAACTCGTCATTTAGAGCCATAAAAAATTGCATGACACGAATACGATCACGATGTTCAGCAACTTTGCGAATGTTACTATCCCCTTCCAAGCGTGGTTCACACAAGATCAACTGATCCCAAATAGCATGCATAGATGATAGAAAATCATTAATGGACTGACCTGGCTCCTGACGCATGTGATATAAAGTCCCTAACAACCGATATTGATGGGCAACATCTGAACTAGAATAACGACGATCAAGAAGATCCCAAGCTTCCTTGGCTGTATTAAAAAGGTCAAACTGGAGTCGAATAGATGGGATCGAAGTGTTTCGAAACCATGTGAGAATCTGATGATTTCTACTATCCCATTCATCCAAACGATCCACAAATTGATCATCAGTTTCTTCAGCAATTCTAGTAGGTTCCCTAATTTGTCCAGTGACATAACGCCAAAGCCGGTGTCCTTTTAAGAAACTTGATATCTCTTGAGACCATAAAATATAATTGGAACCATTCAAAATAGTCTGAATTGGCATTGAAACTTCCATTCTATCCATGAAAGGCACTTTACTACTATAGAATCAACGGAATGTAGTATATCGAGCGCAGATATGGGAAAAATAACACCAAAAACCAGCTCAGGATGTCGGAATACCTCAAGAACCGGTTGGAAAACACCGAAAACCGGTCAGAAATGGTCAAACCACTAGAAAAACCCTGCCGGTCAATGCCGGTCAACGCAGTCAACGCCGGTCAACGGGAGGTCAACGATCCGGTGGCGGTGACGTCGAGGTTTGGGAAGCGTGGGCCAGGCTCGTGCCGGCGTGGGCCAGGCGCGTGCCGGGCACGCCCAGGCGCGTGTAGGCGCGTGCAGGGCGTGCCGGCGCGTGGATCTCACGCGCAAGGCTTGGAGCGGCATGTGAGGGCATGTTCGGCGGAGGAATGCAGCGAAATTTGACTGGCGGACTCGACTGAGGGCGGCGAGTCGTGGGTTGGTGTTGGTTTTTTGGAAAAGCACGGCGGAGGATGTCCAAAACACCGGTGAACAGCGGTGAACGGCGGTGGACTTCCTGGGTCGAAGGCGCGATGGCGCGGGGCGGTGCGTGTGGCGGCGTCCGCGGCCGTTGATGATGAAATTTCGGGATGTGGGTCTGAGGGTGGCGAGTCTTTGGTAGTCTCGGTTTCCGAAATGAGCGGCGGAAGTATGCCGAGTAGATACGAAAACTTCGATCTTGTTGGAGAATCGGGACGGCGCGGTCGGTGCGGGGCGTCGTGGCGAGCGAGGCGAAAAACTTCGGTCTTGTCGGAGAACCGGACGACGGCGCGGTCGGTGCGGTGGCGTTGTGGCGGCCACGGGGTGGCAGACTCAATGGGCGCTCCTCAGGTAATAACGGCTCTGATACCAAGTTGAGATGAGTGAAATTTGTGTATATTATTTACTTTGAACTACAAGGCCAAGTCCCTTTATATAGGGAAAGAATGAACAGTAAGCCTAAATTACATATTATGTTTAACATAGAGCTTGGGAGTGAGTGTTTCTTCTTCTTCTTCTTCTTCTTCTTTTTTGAAGTCTTGAGTTTGGTCGCGTCTATGAAACTTTATCCGGGGAAAGGATACTAGAAGTGCCAAAAGTTATGTACGGTGCTCACTTTGGTGTCAAAAGTTTCATTTGGATCATTTAAGTGTCAAAATTTTTGAAAAACGATCACTTAAATGCTAACTCCGGTCAGTTTGGCCGGAAATCCAGTGGCATTTTTTTATTAATTTCTGAAGCCGATGTGGCTCGCCGGAGATATAGTCAGCACGTACAATCAACATTTTTATTTTAAATAATTTTTTTCTTTTTTCCATTTTTTTTCTTTTCTTTCTTTTTTCCTTCTTTTCTTTTTTTCTTTTCTTTCTTCTCCCTTTGGTCACCGACGGCGGAGGCTCTGAGGCAGCCACCAGCCACCTGGCCTCGCCCGGACGAGGCCGCCGCCGCCGCCACGGGTGAGGCCCGGCCGACCCTCGCACAGGCGACGGGCAAGCCCGGCGAGGTCGGCCTCGCCTCGCATAGGCGAGCGGGCGACGAGGCTCCTCGCCAGATCAGCAGGCCGGCCGTCGCCCGGCCACGCGGCCCCCTGGCGTCACCTTCCCCGGGCGATGTCGGCGGGGCCGCCGTGGCTGGGCGACGAGGCCGGCCTCGGCTGGATTTGGCGAGGAGCCCTCGCCGGGGCTCGCCCTCACCCATGCGAGCGAGGCCGACCTCGCCGGGGCTTGCCCGCCGTCGCCCAGGCGAAGGTCAGCCGGGCCTCACTTGTGGCGGGCGGCGGCGGTCTCGTCCGGGCGAGGCCAGGCGGCCGGTGGCCGGCCTCCGGTCACCAGCGGTGACCAAAGGGAGAAGAAAGAAAAGAAAAAAAGAAAAGAATAAAAAAATGAAAAAAATTCATAAAAGTATTTAAAAAATCGAAATATATACGTGGAAATGCCGCGTAGACTAATTTTAAAAAAAAAAAATCCAACTAAGATTAAAAATTTAATTATAAATGACACGTATTAATTTGGCCGGAATCTCTCACCGTTGGCACCAAAGTGATCATTTTTCCTCCGATTTGGCACTTAAGTGATCCAAATGGAACTTTTGGCACCAAAGTGAACTCCGTACACAACTTTTGGCACTTCTGCTGTTCTTCCCCCAACTTTATCCGTTCTCTTCGAGTGCTGCTGTTTCCGAAAACGTGCATGTAAAGGAGTGTATTGTGGGTAGGAGGACTCCAGAACTTCTCGAGTCTCGCTTTTCGTGGGTACTGAAGACGTGAGTTCATTGCTTTTTTTCTCCTGACAGTTCCTTTTTCCAATCAAATAGTTCATCTGGCGGTTTTTTGTCGATGTATGTATCAGGTATTTTTCCCAACAATCTGATTGATTCATTAGCTTAGTTCCTTGATCGATAGTCTTAACAAATCGAGTGGATTATCCACAAGTATACGCCTAGTTATGAGGAAATCATTGAATTTGCGTTGATGCACTTAATTATATTTTGGATTATCCGCATGTACTTTCTCTTTGTCTTACGGTGTAAGTTGTCCTTGAAGAGAATTACAACTGCGACCGCAGTTTCCACTTGTTTGTCCGCACTCATAACTTGGATAATCTTCAGGATGTTGAACGAGGATGCTACTCTTGTACCTCCACGAGTGGTTAGTCTTACTGTTATATTTCGTCGGTCCATCCATGATGAGTATGTCCAAGAGGCACCATTTGATCTAGTTAGAAGTGTGTCTGAAAGACACCTTTTAGAGAGGTGCGAGGGGAGTTTCTTAAGAGAAGTTAAGGTAACTTCCTCATAATAAAAATACAACAAGAGATAAGTAAGTTCTCAAGAATAGAACTCTCTCTCTCTATCTCTCCTTTCTTCGTCAAAGAACGGCAAATAAGGATTTTGTATCTATTTTTGAGAAGACAATCGACATTAACGCTGTTGAACGAGAATACTTTCCTCGTGATTATATTCGGACCAACGTAACGTAAATTCATTCATCGTTCACTGGTGATTCAACGTATGATCCCGGAAAATTTGTTCGTAGTGCATCGAACAGGTTAGTCGAGTTTCCCGACACGTACTTACAACACTTACTGTTCCAAGGGGTCAGTTGGTTGCTGCTAGTTTTGACCGTGACCATTAGGAGAATACGCCTTCCATGCATCACATTGGCTCCAATTCATTAGATACTACCCTCATAGTCTGCAGGATTTCTCTGTATATCTTCCCCTTGGGAAATAAAGGAAACCACTGCATCCGTGTCTTTGGTGTGGGATATTTTATCTTTTCCTGGAGCGATCCTGCCGCTTTTCTTTGCTTTCAGAGGGCACAGTTACATGGAGAACAGCGAGGACCGCGAAAATGGCGCTGTTAATGAACCTTTGCTGGACAAAGAGCAGAACGATAACGTCACACCTTTTGCCAAGGCGGGGATTCTCAGCAAGGTGTCGTTTTGGTGGTTGAATCCGCTAATGAAATTGGGGAAAGAGAAGATCCTTCAAGATGAGGATATTCCGCGTCTCAGGATGGAAGAACGAGCAGAAACATGTTACTTGAGGTTCATCGAGCAACTGCATAAAGAAAAGAAGACGACGTCTGACACCTGCTCTATCTTGTCCGCTATATTTTACTGCGAATGGAGAGGTATTTTAATTTCCGGGTTCTTTGCTTTGACCAAGGTCTTGGCTCTCTCCACCGGGCCTTTGTTCCTTAGCGCCTTCATTGCCGTTGCCGATGGTGAAGAGGCTTTCGAGTATGAGGGTTACGCGCTAGCCGGAGGATTGTTCTTGGCCAAATGCTTGGAATCTCTATCGGAAAGGCAATGGTTTTTCAGAGCAAGACTGATTGGACTCAGGATAAGATCTTTTCTATCTGCAGCGATTTGTCAGAAGCAACTGCGGCTCTCCAGTGCAGCGAAAATGACTCACTCTCCAGGCCAGATAGTTAATTATGTCACCTCAGATGCTTATAGGATAGGTGAGTTCCCTTACTGGTTTCACCAAATATGGTCGACTAGCCTTCAACTGTGCCTCGCATTAGCCATTGTTTACTACGCTGTGGGCCTTGCAACATTGGCGGCTCTGACGGTACTCATATTAATTGTTGCTGTGACTTCTCCGATGGCCAAATTGCAACTCAAATATCAAAGAAAACTCATGGAGGCTCAAGATAAAAGGCTGAAGGTGGTTGCGGAGGCGCTTGCGAATATGAAGGTGTTGAAGTTGTATGCTTGGGAGAAGCACTTCAAGAAAGTCATTGAGGCGCTAAGGAAAGACGAATCGGAGTGGATTGCGGCTGTTTTGTGGCAAAAGGGTTACTATATGGTCCTATTTTGGTCTTCACCGGTTTTAGTTCCCGCCGTCACTTTCTGGACATGCTACTTTTTGGGCATTCCCTTGACCGCAAGCAATGTCTTCATGTTCTTGGCGAGCTTAAGAATCGTTCAGGAGCCGGTCAGATTGATCCCCGATGTGGTTGGGGCCTTCATCCAGGCTAAGGTTTCATTGTCTCGGATTGCCGAATTTCTAGAGGCACCTGAATTGGAAAATAAGCCAACAAAGCAACAGAGGGATAATGAGGTGCTGGAAATGGCTGTTTTCTTGGATTCACGCGAAATTTCTTGGGACAGCGGTACCTCAAAGGCGACATTGAGGAACATAAATTTGTCGGTCAGAAAAGGAGAGAAAGTAGCTATATGTGGGGAAGTTGGGTCAGGGAAATCTACCCTTTTAGCTGCGATTCTCGGAGAGGTTCCATATATCGATGGCATAGTAAGTCATTGATTAATCTTCTCATTTGGGGACTTACTAGTTATACATTGTAACTAGAGAATTGTACTATTTCCTGTTTCGGCCGGTTCATCTTATGCCTATGATGACTTGCAATGTATGATATATTAGGTCATAATTAAAAAAATTAACAAATAATGTGATTGAAGATTTACTGGTAAGCCTTAATCCGTGTTTAGGTGCGCGTTCATGGTAGGATGGCATATGTGTCTCAGACAGCGTGGATCCAGACCGGGAATATACAAGAAAACATCCTATTTGGATCTGCCCTGGACTCTGTCAAATATCGAGAAGTAATTCAGAAGTGTTCCCTTGCCAAGGACATGGAGATGTTTCCGTTTGGTGATCAAACTCAGATAGGGGAGAGAGGCGTCAATTTGAGCGGTGGACAGAAGCAAAGGATACAGCTTGCACGCGCTCTGTATCAGGACGCGGATGTGTATCTGTTGGATGATCCCTTCAGTGCCGTGGATGCTCATACAGCGATGAGCTTATTTAATGTGATCTCCTCTCCAGGACAGTGAAACTTCCTTTTGTTTTTGTATTAAGTTCTAAATGAATGCGATGTTTGCTCGTTGTTGCAGGAATATGTCATGGGAGCTTTATCCGGGAAGACCGTTCTGCTTGTTACGCATCAAGTTGACTTCCTTCCAACTTTTAACTCCATCTTGGTTAGTAACTCATTCAACCCAAAGGAAATTTTTTTTTTTCGGTGTCTGTGGGGAATTTAATGTCATCCCCGATGAATTTCTCTGCTATGAAGCTATTTTTCACTTTTCTCTTTTGTTCATGGTGTTCCTGAACAGTTGTGTTTCTTGACAGTTAATGTCCTCCGGGCAAATTGTAAGTGCCGGCTCATACGACCAGTTGATGGCTTCTAGCCAAGAATTTCAGGACCTTGTGAACGCGCACAACACGACTGCTGGTTCTGGAAATCAAATCAGCATGGTTTCATCAAGAATGCCTGGATATTCGAAGGAGGAGATCCGGAAAATATATGTAGAGGAACAGCTCGAGGCCTCTCCAGGAAGTCAATTGATTAAGCAGGAGGAAAGAGAGATAGGAGACAGCGGTTTCAAGCCTTACTTGCAGTATCTGAAACACAACAAGGGCTTTTTCTTTTTTACCTTGGCAACTATATCTCACATAATCTTTATAGCCGGGCAGCTAGCGCAAAATTACTGGTTGGCTTCTGAAGTCAACAGTACGAGTGTGAGCACCGTCGAGTTGAACTCCGTTTACACTGGGATAGGTGTTACCCTTGCTCTCTTTTTGCTTACTAGATCATATTTCATAGTCTATTTAGGTTGTGGCGCATCGGATGCCATATTCTCTATGTTGTTGCAGTCCCTTATTCGAGCGCCAATGTCCTTTTTTGACTCGACTCCTTTGGGAAGAATACTCAGCCGGGTAAGAACATACTCTGAAGTCGCCGTGCTTTGAAGATGTTTAAGATAAATATCATGATTTCCTTAATTTTATAGGTTTCTTCAGATTTAAGCATCATTGACGTCGATGTGGCCTTCAAGTTAACCATTGCCCTTGGGTCCACGATGAATACCTACTCGAACTTTTTGATACTTGCTTTTCTTACGTGGCCGGTTTTATTTGTCATCATACCCATGATTTATCTGACGCTGATCATACAGGTAATGCTTATGCCTCAAATCAATTAATTGTTCCTTAATAGGCAAAATTCTGCACACCTATCTCCTGAGAGCTTTCTTCCTATCATGCAAATTCTAGTGCAGCATTATCTTTTATCTTTCTTTTGCTACAGAAATACTACTACGCTTCTTCTAATGAGCTGATGCGACTCGATGGCACAACCAAGTCTACACTCGCAAGCCACCTCGCCGAGTCGATCGCCGGAGTGATGACAATCAGAGCATTTGGCCAAGAAGACCGATTCTTTTCAAGAAGTCTTTGCCTTATTGATGCCAATGCAAGTCCGTACTTTCACAGCTTTTCGGCCAATGAGTGGCTGGTCCAACGTCTGGAAGTCCTGTGCGCTATCGTCCTAACGTCCTCTGCCCTCGCAATTACTTTACTCGATCTTGGGTCCTCTTCCTCTGGTTCGTATCAGTAAAAGCTCAATTCAGTTCTTCATATCGAGGTTTTCACTAGAAGCTGGGCTCTTATAGATGTATCATTTCATTTCGGCACTTTTTAATCTAATGTCAAAGCATCTATGCATCGACATGTTAGTTCACTTCCCTTTTCAATATCATCTAGGAAATGGGTTTCTGACTTCAAAGATTTAGCAGGTGTCAGGCCTGACTATCATTTGATGCAGGATATGTTGGAATGGCGCTGTCGTACGGTCTATCCTTAAATGTCTTCCTGGTCCTTTCGGTCCAATTCCAGTGCTCGCTATCGAATTTGATCATTTCTGTAGAAAGGCTAGAGCAGTACATGCACATTCAAAGTGAAGCTCCGGAAGTGATCGAAGATAGCCGACCAGCGCCGGACTGGCCTTCTTCCGGCAAAGTTGAGATTTATGATCTGAAGGTAGACACTCGCACAATTAACACACCTCTCAATTCAGGACTTGCCTTGTAGTTCACTTAGGTTTGATCATCAAGACATTAACAGGTAAGGTATCGGCCGGATTCTCCCTTCGTTCTTCACGGTATAAGCTGTAAAATAAAAGGAGGGCACAAGATTGGGATCGTTGGCCGGACCGGTAGCGGAAAGACGACTCTCATCAGCGCTTTGTTTCGTCTAGTGGAACCTACCGATGGGAAAATATTTGTCGATGGCCTAGACATAACCACTATTGGACTTCATGATCTGAGATCACATTTTGGGGTCATCCCGCAAGATCCGACACTTTTTGGCGGGACAGTTCGATACAACCTGGACCCCTTGTCCGAGCACACCGATGAGGAAATATGGGAGGTAATCTCCGAACTACTCTCGAAGTTTGATTGACGAATGTTTCTCTCTTTTACTAATTGCACTGGCATTATAAAAAGAGCCACCCCGCAAATAACCTGAATCTAATGTGAGCTCCTGCAAAAGGAAGTACTTGCGGTTATGTTTCATGAATGATTGAATTTCTGTGGAAAAAGGTTCTTGGAAAATGTCAGCTCCGGGAGGCTATACAAGATAAAGAGAAGGGCCTGGAATCACATGGTAACGATGAATCAAACAGCAAAATCTAGTCTTAATGTTCTCATTGTCCATCATTAACAGTTTACACAAGCTCGAAATGCAGTTGTACAGGACGGATCTAACTGGAGCATGGGGCAACGGCAACTGTTTTGCCTGGGACGAGCGTTGCTGAGGCGAAGCCAAATCCTAGTCCTGGATGAAGCCACTGCGTCTATCGACAATGCAACCGACTTGATCCTCCAGAGAACCATACGAACGGAATTCGCGGACTGCACGGTCATAACCGTGGCCCACCGGATACCGACTGTCATGGACTGCACGATGGTGCTGGCAATAAGTGATGGTAAAATTAAACTTCCAAAGAACTGTTTAGCGAGAACCGACAAGAGTTGTGAGAAATACTTGACATTCTTTGCATTTAACAGGGAGATTGGTAGAGTATGATGAGCCCATGAAATTGGTAGGCAAGGAAGATTCGTTGTTCGGGCAGCTTTACAAGGAATACTGGTCTCGAACGTCGAATGCGAGTAATTACTCAGAACTTTTGAGATGAAGCTTGCGGAAGCCGACATACATTATCCGAATGCATTGCGTGAGTCCACTTTCTTCGTTTAGTGCAGTTGAAAATGCCGTAGGGAGATGATTTTGCTGCTATGTCCCCGGTCAAAAAACCAGACGCCAGAGAAGCCCGAACCAACCAAAGCATACCGTTATGACGTCATAAACATGTATACTGTTTTCAGTGAGGCATGTTTATTGCATTTCTCCCTTTTCATTGGTACTTCTGTCATTTGTTGTTTTCTACTACAAATATCGAATATTTATTGGAATTTCTACTTTTTTTTTATATTTGATATTCAATTCTTATGAATGCATAAATAAGTATTACTATTTCTGTATCATAATCTCTATTTAACACGAATGGCTTATCGCGAAATCTTTCTTGAACGCTAATATGAAAAACTAATGGGCTTTTTGAAAAGATGTTCTTCCTTTGTATGCGCAAAAGCTAAACATACTTATTCAAAGTAAATCAAATGTCATATGTAATTGCTTATAAGAAGCTAATACTTTTTTCTTTTTCTACTTCGTCGAGTAAATTTCTTTATCGAAATGTATGTTTCAACATCTCAATAACTAGTAATTTTTCTCTATAAGAAATCACAAACCAGCGTGTGCTAATATTTGATAATCGGCTTAATCAGTTGCTCTTTAGATTCAATCAATTTGATCAAACGGGTTACACTATTTCATTAGAATATGATGGTCCAAATTGCATATCAATCGATTTTATGGTATGTTTAGATTGACAGAATCAAAAGGAATGGAATGGTCAGGATTGCCATTCCAATGTTTAAAGGGAACATACAAAACATTGAACTCACATGTGAGAAGGAGATTGTTGAGATGTACTCAAGAAAAGTCTCACATCGAAGAATTGATATAGTGTTAAATAGTTAATATATCTTTATTGGCTCATAACATGTGGGCTTACGTTTTCTAGTGAAGGTGAATCTAAACGGATACATTAATGGGCTTGAACTTGAACTCTCCCTTAGCGATCTTGCCTAGTGAAATATTGGGTTTCTGCTGCTCGCTCTGAACATTGCCAACACTATTTTGCAGTCCATGACAATCAAAAGTCAACGTGCATTTTCATCCTAGTCTCTTTCTTCAGATCGAACTATAAGGCTCCCATCATACCGTGTTGCTACACCATAATGCCCTCCTTCATCCTTAATCTCTTTCACCCGATCGAGCCATGAAGGCTGCTCGGAAACTGCATCAATTACAAGATTTCTTCCTTGAGTTATTTACCTGATTACCAATATGCATTGGGAATAGGTCACCAATCAACCATCGACTTTGATACCAATTGTTGTGAGTACGTAGTAGAAACTTGAAGCCTCACCAGGGAGATTGACAATGGAGAGCCCAAATCCGAGTTCGTCAATAAATCTAGTTGGACTTACTTCACTCAAAAGCTTAAGTCAATGAGTTGCTCTACAACAGTCCAGTTCTCCAATGTGAGAAGTTTTTAATTCACCTTCCACGTATGTTTCGATAAAGTGATGGTCAATTTACTTATAAAGAAATGTTTCGTGAGAACATATAAGAACAATGAAAATTATGTGACATTCTTTTCATATAATAAGGAGATTCGTAGAGTATGATGAGCATATGAAATTGGTATGTAAGGACATTGTTGTTCGGGTAGCTTTATCAGGACTATAGGTCTCGAACATTGAATCTTTTGAGACGAAGCTTTCGGAAGTGGACATACATTAGTATGAATGCATTGCGAAGTCTGTTTTTTCGTCTAGTGCAATTGGAAATGCCACAGGGACATGATTTTGCAATCACGTCCCCGGTCAAAAGGCCAGATGCAAGAGAAGGCCGAACTAACTAAAGCAGATCGAACATGTGTCCTATATTAAGTGAGGCTTGTTTATTGTATTTTTACATCTTTTTATAATTTTGATCTTGTTGACATCTAAATTTTGCTCAATCATTTAGGGTTTTATCGCATAAAATATTAGGATTTAATTTTTAACTACTAAACAAAAAATATTTTCATTGAATTACATGGCATATAGATATTAGGCGCATTTGCATTAGTAGAATTTAGTGAAACATATTTTCCTTTTATTTTATGTAAAAAAATCATCATTATAAAAATTAAAAAAAAAAGGAAAAAAGAAAAGAAAGAAAGACAAAAACGCGATCTCTTCCCTCTCCCTCCAGGCACTCTACCCACACTTTCACAAAAGAAGCAAAAAGGAAGAAAGGACACAGAAGAAAGTGCTTGGCGTGTTTTCATGAAGAAAAAAAATAAGGTAAAGCTGACCAGAAGAGACAAAATAGGAAAAAGCTCTCTTCTTCCTCTCAGTCAACACACGTTCAGAGGGGGTGAAGAGAAAAGAGAGAGAGAGAGCCAAGAGGGGGCAGAGGGACAGAGGGAGAGAGTTCCGAGAGAAATCCCAAGGGAGAGAGTGAGAACGAGAGTTTGAAAAGAGAGAAAGGGAGAGGTCTAAGAGGAGAGCGCTCCGGTTCCTCCTCAGGAGGCTCGCCGGCAAATCTCTTCCCCCTCCCAGTGAGCTAGCCACCGTCACCGGACGTCCATCGCCCCGGCCACCGCGTTTGGTGTTGGCGAGTCAAGAACAGAGGGAGTTAGAGAGGAGAAAGAGGAGGCCGAGCGAGAGAGTAGAGCGAAATCGGAGAGTCTCGAGTCTTACCCGCTCACCGGAGTGCCACCCGAACCTTCATCGAGCTGCCCAGCCGCCGCGCTTCATCTCGGACAGACCCGAACCAGGTGGGTTTTCATCCTTGTCGTCCCCTGTTTTTCCCCTTCTTCCCCTGCCTCTCGGACACCAGACATACCGAATCTGTTCAGTGCTTGTCGGGCTCCGTCCATGGAGGATAATGCTCGCTTGACACACAAAGACATTCTTTTAGATGTTTTATGCTGAGTTGGTGCCCCAAACCGTGTCAAAAGGGAATCTGTATCTCTTTTTTATTCACACCCCACATGCTCGATGAAATGCCCGAATGAACTTTCGATTCTGTTCTTGTGAAACCAATTTCTAAAACTTTGTTGTGTGCGTGGTTTGTACTAACGCCATTACTGACCCCGATTTTGGTTGCCTTTCATGTGATTTTGGCGGCGTGTTAACGATGTCCGAGTCGACCGCATGTGTTTTCCGTCGTCGGGATGCCGTTCCTTAAACCGGAGCAGCCAGCGGTTCAAGGCCGCAATCGTTAGTCGTTTATCCTGATTCTCTGTTTGTTTGTGCTCGTTTTGTCTGGGTTAAACGTTTGCGACTAGGGCCAAAAGTAGAACAATCGGAAAGTAAGTTTTGGTCGCCGGCGAAGGGGTGTGTTTTTGGGGTCGTCGGAATGGTCCCCGGAATGTCTTGCCGACTGTGACGGCATAAGGCCGACGTCTGCCGTCAGCGCTGGCGGCCCGAGCCGACGGCCGGTGGTGGGTGGCCGCGGCGTGGTCTCAGTTGAAGAAGAAGAAGACTCGGTGAAGAATAGCAAGAAGCAGGGGAAAGTCTTCTGGGCAGAGAGGATCACGTGCATGGGCATGAAGGGGATGAAGAGTAATAAAATAATAAGAAAAGAAAAAGAAACAAAAAAGAAAGGAAAAAGAAAAGAAAAGAAAAAATAAAATAAAAAAAATCAAAATTTGAAAGTTCGGGCGGGTCAGAAACCCGGGTCGGGCAGTCGGGCGGATCGGGTCAGGGGACCCGGTCCGGAATCTTTATTTTATTAATAAAAATTTTCAAATTTTTAAAAATTCAAAAAATATATTAAAAAATATTAAAAAATTAAAAATTCCAAAAAAAATTCGAAAATGTTTAAAAATCCCAAAAAAGTTAATTAAATAAAAAAATATTTAAAAAATTAAAAAATATTTAAAAATTCAGAAAATTAAAAAAAATTAAAAAATTCAGAAAAATTCGGAAAAATTCCAAAAAAATCAGAAAATTAGGAAATGTTCAGAAATCAGTTTTTGGCTTAATTTCACTAGATTTTAGGTTAAAAACTCAAAAAAAAAATGAATGAAAAATGAGGAAAATCCTCTAAAAAATTTCCAAAATTCGGATAAGCCATTAGGGCTTTACTTTAGGGCTTTTGATTGCCTTTTTCTTTCTAGAGACGATGCTAGGTCGTTGGTTGTTTATTTTCTTTATGATTATCTGGTTGCGCACTTTTAATATATTGATTGTTGTTTTCTATTTTTAAAACGGTTAGGCGGAATCTTAGCTTTTTTGATAAGCTGCCCGGTACGTTAGTTTGCGAACATTCAAGTTTAGGTACCGAAAGGGCACCAGTTAGATCACTAGTGTAATAAAGTCCCCGAACTTTAGAATCTTTGATTTTTGCGCGTATCGAGACGACACTCCCGCGTCTCGATCAGGGATTCTAGCCGACCCTTGATCATGGCTAGTGGCGACTTCAATCAAATGTGTAAATTAAAAAATTCTTGTCACGCGAGGTATGAGGCTTGGGAGTGCCTCGGTCATTGGATTAATGAACCATTTGGTTCACCATTCAAACGAACCAATCGTTGTTCATATCCATCTACAAATACCTCTTGGCCTAAACCCGATCGGGACGGGTAGGTCGCGACAGATCCCTATAAATATTGCTATATTTCCATTTAAGGTAATCGTAGTCTATATATTACAGTAAAAGTAGAACCTCAATTACAGCTGTATTAGATTAATAACCGAGCTACTTAATCTCTACGTGTTTCCCGACCCAAAAAAAAAATGTCTACGTGTTTTCATAATTATTTATAGAAACGATATCAATATACGTATAGATATTCGTACTTATATTATTCTAAACCTTGTTCCTTACTTTTTAGAAAGTACGACATACAATAGATTGAAAATTTATCAATCTGAAAAATTGGGAATAAGATTTAGATTGTTGAAAATTTTATCAATTTTAAAAACAAGGAATAAGATTCATATTAATACTAGCACAATTATCTATAGATAAATTAATGTCATTTTTAGATATCTTTATAACGAGAATTGTAAGAGATACTTTTGTACGAGGTATATGTGACTGAAATGGTAAGACTAAGAGATAACTGAGTTTGTTGTTGGTTGGCAAAGCTGAGCCTTACTGGGGGTCAGTTTGGCGGCATCTAAAAAGCATGTGGTGTTACTAACACTTGGTCCTGTGTGTTGTGGGATATATACTATCATCATCTGGATGATAAGGGTTCCTAAGGCAGCTAGCCTCATCTTTTCGTGCCATCTGACTGTTGTCGGCAACACAACATTGGTAAAAAAAATTCTGAAGTTTTTGCCGTTTCTTTTGTTGCAGTTCAGGAGGAGTTGTTTTGGCTTCCCGAGATGGGAAAATTGTGTGTGAGAACACACTTGATGCGCGATTGGATGTTGTCTTCAGGAAAAAGCTTCCAGAGGTACTCGTTTTACGTCATTACTTTTTCCCCCCCTGTTTTGTAGTGCTTGATATGAAATGGTAAATTGTCACACAGTTTCCTATACTCTGTTGCTTTTGCAGCAAAAGAAATTTGAAAGATTAGGAATTTGAAATAGACTAGTCAGAGGCTTAGAGATTATTGCTCTTCACTTACTATGACAATTGAGATCAGGAAGAAAGAAAATAGGAGTATTTGACTTTGCTTTCCCATTTCTATCTTCAGAATGCATCTGCTTCTTTAACAAACAAATGTTGATATATCTAGTTATTATTCTGGTGAAATCGCTTATGGCTTTGCTTTTGCTGCTGCATCTGGTATCGATATTGTCTCGTTTTGCTTTGTAAATGAATCAACGAGATGGTGTGCCTGTTGTGACCATGGTTTTTGATGCTCTATGCAAAATCTATTGGGCTCTACTTTGAGCTCTCTGTGTGGAAAATTCCGTGGATTTAACTAAGACTTGGCTGAGTGAAAACCTCCTGCTTAGGCACTGATCAGTGTTCAGCGGTCATTGAAGACATCTAAGTTTGTTAAATGTCATCATTGTGTGATGGACCATGGTAGCACAAAGTGGAAGATGATAGTACTTTTGTTTAAAGATTTAAAAGTTTTTGCCTAGGAAAGCAAAGATTTTATGCTTTTTATATGCGTCTTTTCCCAGTTTCTGCAACTTGTTAGTCAAGGCATAAACCTCAACAAACAGTGTTGGATTCTGTCAAGTCCAGCAAGAATTTTGGTGGAATGAGCGTGGTACTGGTGCTTTGACCATAAAATGTCTGCTCGGACTAGACAGAATAAAATGAAATTGGTTGTGACTGAGGTTTACTGGAGGTGCCCTCCTGTTGGTTGGGCTCTATGGGGGCCTTTCATAAAGTCTCGCTATATTTGTCAACGAGGCTTACACAAAGAGAAGAACATAATCGATTAGGGGAACATTGTACTTAGGATTTTATAGCAGAGTGTTCTTTTCGTCCTGAATTGACAAGTGAGAACCTCCAAAGGAAGTTTGTATTTTCTGTTTGCCGTGGTTTTGCTGGAAACTGCGCCAACTATTATCTATATTTTGCTTGTGGTAGACTTTGACTAAAGTTTTTAATCTTTGCTGTTGCAGATCCGCAAGTGGCTATTCGGTCAGGTTGCTGCTTGATTTGGTCAGATTGCTCTGGTTTGGTTGTGCCTATATTGTTTAAATCAGAAATCTAGGTTCGTGGATGTGTTCCGGAGCCTGGTAAAGCACTGATTGCTACTTATAATTATTTGATAAGACTAGCTATTTACGTCCAATAAAAATGTCAGATTGCCGATACTCGAGTGTCTAAAGATTGATTTTTACTGAGATGTTTCGACTTTGACAGGTGAGGACTTTACCCGCATACACTCTCATCTAGTTTTAATTTCTTGGTTTAATTCAGCCACGAATGCCTTAAATTTCAGGGCAGGTACCTCGAGATCTGCCCTCGCCTGCGATTTGAAGTTCAAGGACAGCCAGCAAGAGGCATGGTTCCGCACTATAAATGCTATATCTATTCCTACCAGAAGATCAACCTTACATGGCCTCTACCACCACCATCGCTACCATTCTACAACCAACCATAAGCAGCGTTGCAACATCGCCGCCACCTCTCTGACCGCCGACTCCTCCATCCGTCCCCCGCACTCAACCAGAACCGCCCCTTAGTTCCAGCTGTGACACCGTCCCCACCAGTCGCTCCACCTATCCGTCAACACTGACTCCTCCTTCGTGCTTAAGTATGTGGTCGCGAAAACAACTAGCTGACAAAGTGGTCCAAATAGAGTCCCTGTCCGGCCATGATCGAGTTGCCCATCTGGCCTGACCAGCTCGAGAATCGAAAGAATTGAATTGGGTTGGAATGGCTCTTCCTCAACCTCTCGATCGCCGAGCCGGAATTGTCTAAGGTACGTTTCTGAAAATTCTTATCTGAGGGATGGACGGGCTCGAGCATGGCCTTTTGTGCTTGATCTCGACTCTTTGAGGTCAACTCGTCGAGATCCCTTCACTGATAAAGTCTAACAGCCACGATGGCGGCGATGGCTAGCCTCTTCGCCTCTGTTAACTCAATAACACGATCTCGACCTCACGTTGCTAGCTTCACTTCACAATCCCCTATCCCACTCGGCAACACTCGACCCTTTTCAATCTGAATCTCCTTTCTCGTTTTGCCTTGAATTACACCATCCATACTGTCATCCTCGTGCGCTTAAATTTGATCAAGCAAAGCCTAGCAACTAGTGCTTGCTTTGGAATCTACACGACAAACGACACCGATGGAATAGATGATTGCAATCATTTCTGTGCTTTGTCCTTTGACTTTATGCTTTCGTCAGAAACCCGTGGATCTTCTGGACGCTAGGCATTTGTCCCTTTGCTTTAGTGCAGTATCCACAGAACCCCTTCTTAGCATGAAAAGAAGGGATAATGACATAAACAGTCCATAAACTTTAACTTAATATGCAATTTGGTTCTTGAACTTTTAATTTATTCAATGTAGTCCATGAACTTTAACCTAATATTTAATTTGGTCCCTGAATTTTTAATTTGTTCAATGTGGTCCCTGAATTTTTAATATATATTCAATTTAGTCCCTGAACTATATGAAAATGTTCAATATAGTCCCTGCACTTGAATTAATGGAAGGACTACATTGAACATTTTCAAATAGTTCAGGGACTAAATTGAACACATATTAAAAGTTCAGGGACCAAATTGAACATTAGGTTAAAGTTCAAGGACTACATTGAACAAATTAAAAGTTCAGGGACCAAATTGCACATTGGGTCAAAGTTCATGGACTATTTGTGTCATTTTTCCTGAAAAGAATTAATGCAACTTTTAGTACGCTCGTGTTAGGGGTGTGCAAAAGAACTGGAACCGCCTGAATCGTCCAGGATTGCCCGAATCCAGATCGGAAATCGATTCGGTTCCCGGTTCTAATTTTTGGGAACCAGTGGGTACCAATCCGGTTCCCAGTTCCAAGTGTGGAACTGCTCACCCACCCACCCTGACCGGACGGGTAATATAATAATAATATAATATATTTATTTAATTTTTAATTAAAAAAGAAAAATCTTAAATGTTTAAACTAAACCTAACTTGCTTGACGGTCACTGAGCCAAGAAACACCTTCTTTTGTTTTCGCCTCATGCTCATTCTCACTCTCTCACTCTTCTCGGTCAATGCTCACCTCATTGTCTCCAACTCTCGATCTCTGTCTCTGTCTCTGTCCTTGACTGGTGGGATCGATTCCATGGACCCACCTGGGAACCGGACCGCATCGGCGGTCTGGTTCCCGGGTAGGTCCATGGAACCAATAGGCGGTTCCCGGTTCCAATTTTTCGAAACCAGTCCTTAGTAGGATGGGAACTGCCCACCCGGACCATGCTCACCCCTAGCTCATGTTGTTTTTTCAAAGGTTCGCATTCTAGTAAGTGCGCTACCTTTTCTCGTGAAAAGATTCTTGAATAATGACAAAGATATCGACACATATCTATACATTTAATTATTGAGCGTTTTGATAATTTTTTTTTATTAAAAGTTAAATACGATATATTTGTTTAAGCACGCAGTTATAATATGAGGTATTAGTTGATACATCGATTCCGTGGACAAATCTCAATGCGCTTAACATGGCTCTACACAAGATTTGAGTATCCTAGGTGACCAAGGTAGCTTCCGCGTTCCTCTCATCTCAACATGCGGATCTAACTTTTGCCCGTTTTATATAAACCATGAACAAACCTAACCAAATAAAAACATTTCTCCCCAGTAGAATAATGTGGGGTATTCTAATGAGGATTAGCTAAAGATGTGGAGACTAATTCGTGAAGCTTTTGTTATCTTGTCCTCATTTATGGAAAAAGAAAGAAGATAATATTAAGATGCGATCACATGTACATTTAAAGAAACTAGTCATCGAGCGAATGAATTTCAATTGTATATTCGATCGGATCTTAACATGGTCATGGAATATAATTTTATCATTGGTTGCGGTTAGAATAAACATTATTCATCAATTTGGTTCATTTGGCGTCATAAGAAATTTTAAATAAATAATTATACAAGCGAACCGCATGTATACTCAAAACATTCGATAGGAGGTTCAAATCATTTGCAATAAACATATATTGCTAGAGACACTTACCAAGAAAGAAACCCTTTATGCCCCAACACTCGTTGTATTTCCAATCGGATCATCTTTCCTAGGCGGAAGGGAAAAGATAATGACCAAACAAATCCCCTGCTTGTTGTAATTATCAAACTTTGTCAGGCACATAAGAAAAATCAACTTTTCAATAGCAACAACATGTGGAAAAAACAGAATATAGCCAGACCTGTCTCGATCGACAAAGAAAGCAAACCAGAATTCACAATCAATCCTGGTAAGGAATTGCATGATTGAGGAAAAAAAAATATGATGGCGATTTTTTTTTTTGTTTGGTCGGAAGATGTTGGTGATTAGAAAAATCAATTTTGCACTCTCAAGGAGGAATAAATAATTGTCAGAGACAGGTCAAGACGGTCCCCCCAACACAGGAAGAGCACAAGTCGTGGACGAGTCATTTTCTGACCGTCTGGAGAAAAATAGTGGAAACCAAGTTAGGAGGACTCCTAAGATGACTTGTGTTTATGTAACTCATCGAAAGAATCAGTCATTTACCTATCCTAGGGTTTTCTTAAGAAAAGATGAAAAAGGATCGAACAAAAGTCGATCGACCGGAATCAGGTTAGAGTCTGGTCCGAAGTGGGGGGTGTAGCTGAAAAAACTAAAACCCGAGCGGATCGGAGAAGTGAACTCGGAAGTAACGTGGGCACTAGAGATGAGGAAGGAGAGACCGCATCAATTCAGATATAAACTAGCTGTAAAGAAACCATTCATAGCAATATATTCTAAATATGTGCTTGACTAGCGTCTTGACGGATGAAAACGATATGTCCAAAAAAAAGCGAGACCTAATCTAATTGTAGGCCTTAAAGTTAAGGACGTACCGTTGTTCATTTAACATATATGTACTGTGAAAAGAAAGGTGTAATGACATTTTCTAAAAGCTAGTCAGTGAATCCAACTAAATGTCATAGGAATAGGATCGGGCGGATGGTGGTTCCATGCATGAGTTCCAAGTTCCAACGACGGTTGAAATCGAGGGATTTTCTATCAAACCTAAACGTAACCTCTAGAGCAAGCCTACGACACATAACAAATTCAAGATCCCAATATATTCATGATTTCGAAAGAGTCTCTCCTCGAAAGATAGGCGAATTTTCCTTGGTTATCAAAACGGAGAAGTGATCAATCTCTAACTGAAGTTTATAAGAGGCGACTAGCAGCATCATTGGACTGGATTCGGACGCACATGTTGAATGTTTGCTGGATTCAGACGGGAAGCACGAACGGTAGTTGTGGACTGGAGAAATATGGTCAAATCTTGTGTTTCTTTCATGTCACTGCTTTGAACAAGCACAATGTGACAAGCAAGCTGTATCTGTACTTTTTAATGTGCTGACGAAATAGAACGTTCATCGCTATTGATTCAGTACTGGTCCTGGAATTGAGACTTGAACAGCGAAAGACAGTGATCATAATCTTGGCCCTATGCGAAGGTGCTAGGACCCGCCATTTCTGCTTTCTTGGTCCCTTGACATCACGGAAAACATGGCCAAATTGAACGGACAGGGCTTAAAAACTTTCCATAACGACTCTTTCACATGATATGAAATCTGGCTGGTCCCGCTGGAGTTCCATCATGCCGCGGTCCATTTGTAAACGGGCTCATTCACAGCGCGCTCAAACTCGTGATCGAAAATGGGTCATTACCGTGCTTACTCTTCTCAAGACGACGAGCGTTACGATACATTTTAGACTTGTTTGTGCGTGTTTAAACACGTTTTTGTATCTTAAACGCGCTAAACGTGTGGCCCGTTTGATAAACACGGCGTTGTGTAGATCTCAATGATCTTGACGCCATTAATTAGGATTGTCGTGTTCGTGTTCGGCTTAAACCTGACTTAATAAGAATTGGAGTGGTACAAAGACACCACGACGTGGGCAATAAAGACTAGTTTTGTTTTTAAAAAATAAATAAATAAGCTTTTGCAAATATCGACGTGTAAAAGGTGATTTTATTATCAATCATTCCGGCAGACTTAAATGTTCTGATATGTCCCGAAATCTCGTGTTCCACGTTCATCAATCTCTGTTTATCTTCAAAGCAATCGTCAAAAGATAGAGTCAAACACTGCCGGCGATCTTTTCGACATATTCAAATTGCAGAAGCTACAGCTGGAAAGGTAAAGCATAAGAGCGAGGAGTGAGATTTGGAATCTCACATCTAATCAAAGTCGTACCAAATTTTAGTAGTGATTTCTTATACTTTTATAGATATATAGGATCACGAAATTTAGGGCAAAAATCAAATAATTTTTTTTTTTGACACAAATGATCCATCTACTTTGACTTAGTGTACAAAGTGACGTAGCTAACAAGGATCACTTAAAGGAGGTGAATAAGTGATTTAAAACTTTTGATCAATTTTTTAAAGCGGAAACAGATGATCAAAATTAAAGTCTGAAAGACATTTAGATTCTGAGCAGATTTTATAGATAATATACTAGTGTGTAGTATAAAAGATAGAATCAGAGTTTAGGAATAGAGAAATTGCACACAAGAAATTATAGTGGTTCGGCTTAGATCAAGCCTACATCCACTCTCCCACGTTGACAGCCTACCGGCTGGATTTCACTATGTGATAAAAATGATTACAAGTTTTTAGTGATATCACTTGGTGAATGATAGAACTCTCTATCTCACGCAATCACTCTTACAAAATATTTCTCAAGATCTCAGTATTTTGGTTGAGGAAAGACAAGTAGTAGAATCGGAGTATGTTCAGACTTTGGACTTGTTGATTTTTGATTTCGTTCTGTGTCTTCTGCTCCTCGATAATCTTTTTTTATACTCTTCCACTCGGAGTATGTTGAGACTTTGGACTTGTTGATTTTTGATTTTCGTTCTGTGTCTTTTGCTCCTCGACTCTGAGTATGTTCAGACTTTGGACTTGTTGATTTTTGATTTCGTTCTGTGTCTTCTGCTCCTCGATAATCTTTTTTTATACTCTTCCACTTTCAAACTAGCCGTTGGACAGTCTTTAGAGGATCATCTTCCAATCTTCACCTTGGATAGATTTGTATAAAATTGATTGAGTAACCGTTGGTTGACAAAATTTGAATTCCGCTAAATCTGATCGCCCATACAATCAAAATCTTGGTTTTCATAAGTAAAGCTTTATCCATTGTGAGATATATATGTGTGTATATATATATACTTGCCTCAATGTTTGATTGTCAATCAATTATATCATTTTAAGATTTAGTCAATGAAAACTTTCATTATGTGAACCCACCCATGAGTAGCTCAGTTGGTTAGGGCGTACTTGGGATTGTGTGGTTAGGCGCACTGGTCCCAGGTTCGATTCCCCAGCTGAGCACTTGTGATTTAAGTGGGGGGCCACGGCGGTGGGTTGCTGTGCTAGTCTCCCCCGAGGAATAGTCAAGGTGCGCGCAAGCTGGCCCGGACACCTCGGTTACCAAAAAAAAAAAAAAAACTTTCATTCTGTGAAATCCACGCCAGATCACTAGCCGTTATGTTCGTTTTGAATAATTTATGGTTCTGGCTTTATATTTAAAACTTA
Organism: Syzygium oleosum; assembly: GCF_021117445.2. Classification (NCBI taxonomy): domain Eukaryota; kingdom Viridiplantae; phylum Streptophyta; class Magnoliopsida; order Myrtales; family Myrtaceae; genus Syzygium; species Syzygium oleosum. The sequence continues at coordinate 8,613,731 of NW_026607498.1, forward strand.
ATTCAGTGTGAGTCTTCAGTAATGTATGAACCTTTCAGAAATAGAGTTTGAAGTTCTTCATCTACTTAATATATCGCCCGAGTGACTTTTTCAGTAAAGTCTGAACTTCTCATTCTGAAAGTCGTAAAGTCTGAAATTTTCTTTCTGGTCCTCGTAAAGTCTTAGCGTCTAGAAAGTTTAGTTCACTCGAAATAACTATTTCCAAAATATATCTATCTGGATCAAAATACTTCAGAGCACGTGTTAGACTTACAAAATTAACATGGATAGTTTTGTCAACTTTAAAATCTATTAGGAAGTTTCCTCGACACAATGTGGTCCCTGAACTTTTAATTTATTTAATATTGTCCCTAAACTTTAGCCTAATGTTCAATGTAGTCCATAAACTTTTAGTACATGTTCAATCTAGTCCCTGAACTACATGAAAATGTTGAATGTTCAATCTGGTCCCTGAACTACATGAGAAGTTTAATGATTACATTAAACAAATTAAAATTTCAAGGATCACACTGCACATTGGATATTTTCATGTAGTTCAAGGACTAGATTGAACATGTTCTAAAAGTTCAAGGACGACATTGAACAAATTAAAAGTTGAGGGATCACATTATATATTGGGTTAAAGTTCATGAATTACATTGAACAAATTAAAAGTTGATGGACCATACTACATATTGGACCAAAGTTAAGAGACTATTCATGTCATTTTCCTATAAAAAAACTAGTAGGTTTGGTTCCAGATGGATTGTTCCTCCTGGTGCCTCCGGCCAACCCTTTTTTCTTTTCAATTTCTTCTTTCTTTTTTTCCCTCAAATTAAAAAAATTTACCGTATCTTTATATCTTTTCCTTTTATTCAGTCTTTAAGAAAAGCAAGCCAAAATCCATTGTAAATACGGTATACTTCTTACGTTTTGTTCTTTTTTTTCTCTATTCTATGGGCTCTTTTAGTCATAATATCTTCATATGTCACGCATTGTGATTTGGTTGTGAAGATTGCAAATTTTGATTTAGGAGCAACGTTATTATATACACGTAATCTTGTTGAGGATTATGCGCAACAAAAGGAAGCATGTATCGTGAAATCACATAACTTCTATTAAAGTACAAATCTTGACAAAATAATAATCTCGAAATAGCAAACATACATTTAAATTGGGAACCAAAGTAATGGGTCTTTATAGTTTATCGTTATTTCAATTTACAATTAAGAATCAAAGAGAAGACAAAAAGAATGCTGTAGGTGTGATAAAAATTTAGCCTTAAATACAGATTATTGAAAAAAGCTATTACCTGATGTTATTGTTTTTGACCCATACACTCGATTGTCTAGAGTACACACAAAATTTTAGTATATTATATACTCGACATAATCGTCGTATACACTAAGTATGACATTCTCTTTCCTTTTATTTCCAAACAAACATACTACTTTTTATAGCTTAATTTTTTCCTCTTTGTTTTATTACTTTTTAAACTATTAAATGACTCTTTTTATATCCACTTAACTTTCAAGCACAAAAGTGTGCTTTGGACCATGCTATAGCTAGACTAGTTTTTAAATATATTTTCTTATTTTATTTTATTACTTTTTAAATCTATTTTCGAACCTATCAAATCGGTTTTGGCCGGCCCGGTTCTACTTTGGACCATGCTATTGCTCGACTAATTCTTTCACTTAAATATTTAAGCCTAATTCCCTAAAAAGACTCAAAACTTTAGGTTCTATTTCAATTCTGCCCAAACTTATTATTTTGTCTTAAAAAATTCCTAACTTTCACTTTAGTTCCAAATCAATCCACGCATCCAAAATTCGCCACTATTTACTCAAATTTATCAACATCAGAACCAATTTGAAGTTCATTATCGAGACCTACATTTTCATCAATGTCCTCATCTTGTAAGGGACAATAGCAACCTCATAATGTCGATAATAATGAATAAATTAGCAGCGTTTTTGGACACGCCGGTAGATTTGACACTAAGAGTGAAAGTCGGTGAGTTTTTATGAGATAAAAATAAAAAGTTTCGGGCAGAATTGAGACTAGAGTTAAAGTTGACGGTTTTTTTTAAGGGAATTAGCCCTTAATTTTTACAAAGGAAACATTAAGTATTTTCATTCATCCTACCTTTATTATGTGTCTGCAATCTGCATGAATGCAAAGCATCCTCACAAGTGCCGCGGTGTCGCATCCCATCGAAACTGTTAGCTACTACGAACTATGGAAGGGTGGCCAAAATAAAGAAATCTCTGTTCGCTCTGCCTCTCTCTCTCTCTCTCTCTCTCTCTCTCTCTCAAACACGGACGCCACCGGGTGATCCAACTGTTCCATTTACTCATCCCACCTGCCACGGCCGTCTTTAACGTGAAAATCAATGGGGTACATGATATTAAAAGCTGTAGCAAAGAAATAAAGCCAGGTGGGTTTCTGTCTCTCTGCATGCTTGATTCGCGGAGCCCAGTGGCATTTGATTTTCACAAGTCAAAGTTACTCTTTGTTTTTGCACCCCTACCAAGCTCCTCGGACACAAATAATGGATTCTTTGCAAGCAAGAAGAGATGCTCTGTTTTCTGCGGTGAAAGCAGAGCCAACCTTTGCCTTCTTCGTCTGCTCTGTTTCGACAAAGATTGCTGATTAGAGCTTGGGAGTGAGTGTTTCTTCTTCTGCTTCTTCTTCTTTTCTTTTGAAGTCTTGAGTTTGGTCGCGTCTATGAAACTTTATCCGTTCTCTTCGAGTGCTGCTGTTTCCGAAAACGTGCATGTAAAGGAGTGTATTGTGGGTAGGAGGACTCGAGAACTTCTAGAGTCTCGCTTTTCGTGGGTACTGAAGACGTGAGTTCATTGCTTTTTTTTCTCCTGACAGTTCCTTTTTCCAATCAAATAGTTCATCTGGCGGTTTTTTGTCGATGTATGTATCAGGTATTTTTCCCAACAATCTGATTGATTCATTAGCTTAGTTCCTTGATTGATAGTCTTAGCAAATCGAGGGGATTATCCACAAGTATACGCCTAGTTATGAGGAAATCATTGAATTTTCGTTGATGCACTTAATTATATTTTGGATTATCCGCATGTACTTTCTCTTTGTCTTACTGTGTAAGTTGTCCTTGAAGAAAATTACATCTGCGACCACAGTTTCCACTTATTTGTCCGCACTCATAATTTGGATAATCTTCAGGATGTTGAACGAGGATGCTACTCTTGTACCTCCACATGAGTGGTTAGTCTTACTGTTCCAAGGGGTCGGTTGCTGCTAGTTTTGACCGTGACCATTAGGAGAATACGCCTTCCATACATCACATTGGCTCCAATTTATTAGATACTACCCTCATAGTCTACAGGATTTCTCTGTATATCTTCCCCTTGGGAAATAAAGGAAACCACTGCATCCGTGTCTTTGGTGTGGGATATTTTATCATTTCCTGGAGCGATCCTGCTGCTTTTCTTTGCTTTCAGAGGATACAGTTACATGGAGAATAGCGAGGACCGCGAAAATGGCGCTGTGTATGAACCTTTGCTGGACAAAGAGCAGAACGATAACGTCACTCCTTTTGCCAAGGCGGGGATTCTCAGCAAGGTGTCGTTTTGGTGGTTGAATCCGCTAATGAAATTGGGGAAAGAGAAGATCCTTCAAGATGACGATATTCCGCGTCTCAGGATGGAAGAACGAGCAGAAACATGTTACTTGAGGTTCATCGAGCAACTGCATAAAGAAAAGAAGACGACGTCTGACACCTGCTCTATCTTGTCCGCTATATTTTACTGCGAATGGAGAGGTATTTTAATTTCCGGGTTCTTTGCTTTGACCAAGGTCTTGGCTCTCTCCACTGGGCCTTTGTTCCTTAGCGCCTTCATTGCCGTTGCCGATGGTGAAGAGGCTTTCGAGTATGAGGGTTACGCGCTAGCCGGAGGATTGTTCTTGGCCAAATGCTTGGAATCTCTATCGGAAAGGCAATGGTTTTTCAGAGCAAGACTGATTGGACTCAGAATAAGATCTTTTCTATCTGCAGCGATTTGTCAGAAGCAACTGCGGCTCTCCAGTGCAGCGAAAATGACTCACTCTCCAGGCCAGATAGTTAATTATGTCACTTCAGATGCTTATAGAATCGGTGAGTTCCCTTACTGGTTTCACCAAATATGGTCGACTAGCCTTCAGCTGTGCCTCGCATTAGCCATTGTTTACTACGCTGTGGGCCTTGCAACATTGGCTGCTCTGACGGTACTCATATTGATTGTCGCCGTGACTTCTCCGATGGCCAAATTGCAACTCAAATATCAAAGAAAACTCATGGAGGCTCAAGATAAAAGGCTGAAGGTGGTCGCGGAGGCGCTTGCGAATATGAAGGTGTTAAAGTTGTATGCTTGGGAGAAGCACTTCAAGAAAGTCATTGAGGAGCTAAGGAAAGACGAATCGGAGTGGATCGCGGCTGTTTTGTGGCAAAAGGGTTACTATATGGTCCTGTTTTGGTCTTCACCGGTTTTAGTTCCCGCCATGACTTTCTGGACATGCTACTTTTTGGGCATTCCCTTGACCGCAAGCAATGTCTTCATGTTCTTGGCGAGTTTAAGAATCGTTCAGGAACCGATCAGATTGATCCCTGATGTGGTTGGGGCCTTCATCCAGGCTAAGGTTTCATTGTCTCGGATTGCCGAATTTCTAGAGGCACCTGAATTGGAAAATAAGCCAACAAAGCAACAGAGGGATAACGAGGTGCTGGAAATGGCTGTTTTCTTGGATTCACGCGAAATTTCTTGGGACAGCGGTACCTCGAAGGCGACATTGAGGAACATAGATTTGTTGGTCAGAAAAGGAGAGAAAGTAGCAATATGTGGGGAAGTTGGGTCGGGGAAATCTACCCTTTTAGCTGCGATTCTCGGAGAGGTTCCATATATCGATGGCATAGTAAGTCATTTATTAATCTTCTCATTTGGGGACTTACTAGTTATACATTGTAACTAGAGAATTGTACTATTTCCTGTTTCGGCCAGTTCATCTTATGCCTATGATGACTTGCAATGTATGATATATTAGGTCATAATTAAAAAAATTAACAACTAATGTGATTGAAGATTTACTGGTAAGCCTTAATCCGTGTTTAGGTGAGCGTTCATGGTAGGATGGCATATGTGTCTCAGACAGCGTGGATCCAGACCGGGAATATACAAGAAAACATCCTATTTGGATCCGCCCTGGACTCTGTCAAATATCGAGAAGTAATTCAGAAGTGTTCCCTAGCCAAGGACATGGAGATGTTTCCGTTTGGCGATCAAACTCAGATAGGGGAGAGAGGCGTCAATTTGAGCGGCGGACAGAAGCAAAGGATACAGCTTGCACGTGCTCTGTATCAGGACGCGGATGTGTATCTGTTGGATGATCCCTTCAGCGCCGTGGATGCTCATACAGCGATGAGCTTATTTAATGTGATCTCCTCTCCAGGACAGTGAAACTTCCTTTTGTTTTTGTATTAAGTTCTAAATGAATGCGATGTTTGCTCTTTGTTGCAGGAATATGTCATGGGAGCTTTATCCGGGAAGACTGTTCTGCTTGTTACGCATCAAGTTGACTTCCTTCCAGCTTTTAACTCCATCTTGGTTAGTAACTCATTCAACCCAAAAGAAGATTTTTTTTTTCTGTGTCTCTGGAGAACTTAGATTTTTGGCTCATTGATAAGAAAATGTCATCCCCGACGAATTTCTCGGCTATAAAGCTATTGTTCACTTTTCCTCTTTTGTTCATGTTGTTCCTGAACAGTTGTGTTTCTTAACAGTTAATGTCATCCGGGCAAATTGTAAGTGCCGGTTCATACGATCAGTTGATGGCTTCTTGCCAAGAATTTCAGGACCTTGTGAACGCTCATAACACGACTGCTGGCTCTGGAGATCAAATCAGAATGGTTTCATCAAGAATGCCTGGATATTCGAAGGAGGAGATCCGGAAAATATATGTAGAGGAACAGCTCGAGGCGTCTCTGGGAAGTCAATTGATTAAGCAGGAGGAAAGAGAGATAGGAGACAGCGGTTTCAAGCCTTACTTGCAGTATCTGAAACACAACAAGGGCTTTTTCTTTTTTACCTTGGCAACTATATCTCACATAATCTTTATAGCCGGGCAGCTCGCGCAAAATTACTGGTTGGCTTCTGAAGTCAACAGTACGAGTGTGAGCACCGTCGAGTTGAACTCCGTTTACACTGGGATAGGCGTTGCCCTCGCTCTCTTTTTGCTTATTAGATCATATTTCATAGTCTATTTAGGTTGCGGCGCATCGGACGCCATATTCTCTATGTTGTTGCAGTCCCTTATTCGAGCACCAATGTCCTTTTTTGACTCGACTCCTTTGGGAAGAATACTCAGCCGGGTAAGAACATACTCTGAAGTGGCTGTGCTTTGAAGATGTTTAAGATGAATAACATGATTTGCTTAATTTTGTAGGTTTCTTCAGATTTAAGCATCATTGACGTCGATGTGGCCTTCAAGTTAACCATTGCCCTTGGGACCACGATGAATACCTACTCGAACTTTTTGATACTTGCTTTTCTTACGTGGCCGGTTTTATTGGTCATCATACCCATGATTTATCTGACGCTGATCATACAGGTAATGCTTATGCGTCAAATCATTTAATTGTTCCTTAATAGGCAAAATTCTGCACACCTATCTCCTGAGAGCTTTCTTCGTATCATTCAAATTCTAGTGCAGCATTAGCTTAATTTTTTCTTTTATTACAGAAATACTACTACGCTTCTTCTAATGAGTTGATGCGACTCGATGGCACAACCAAGTCTACACTCGCAAGCCACCTCGCCGAGTCCATCGCCGGAGTGATGACAATCAGAGCATTTGGCCAAGAAGACCGATTCTTTTCAAGAAGTCTTTGCCTTATTGATGCGAATGCAAGTCCGTATTTTCACAGCTTTTCGGCCAATGAGTGGCTGGTCCAACGTCTGGAAGTCCTGTGCGCTATCGTCCTAACGTCCTCGGCCCTCTCAATTACTTTACTCGATCTTGGGTCCTCTTCCTCTGGTTCGTTTCAGTAAAAGCTCAATTCAGTTCTTCATATCGAGGTTTTCACTAGAAGCTGGGCTCTTATAGATGTATCATTTTATTTCGGCACTTTTTAATCTAATGTCAAAGCATCTATGCATCGACATGTTAGTTCACTTCCCTTTTCAATATCATCTAGGAAATGGGTTTCTGACTTCAAAGATTTAGCAGGTGTCAGGCCTGACTATCATTTGATGCAGGATATGTTGGAATGGCGCTGTCGTACGGCCTATCTTTAAATGTCTTCCTGGTCCTTTCGGTCCAATTCCAGTGCTCGCTATCGAATTTGATCATTTCTGTAGAAAGGCTAGAGCAGTACATGCACATTCAAAGTGAAGCCCCGGAAGTGATCGAAGATAGCCGACCAGCGCCGGACTGGCCTTCTTCCGGCAAAGTTGAGATTTATGATCTGAAGGTAGACACTCGCACAATTAACACACCTCTCAATTCAGGACTTGCCTTGTAGTTCACTTAGGTTTGATCATCAAGACATTAACAGGTAAGGTATCGGCCCGATTCTCCCTTCGTTCTTCACGGCATAAGCTGTAAAATAAAAGGAGGGCACAAGATTGGGATCGTTGGCCGGACCGGTAGCGGAAAGACGACTCTCATCAGCGCTTTGTTTCGTCTAGTGGAACCTACCGATGGGAAAATATTTGTCGATGGCCTAGACATAACCACTATCGGACTTCATGATCTGAGATCACATTTTGGGGTCATCCCGCAAGATCCGACACTTTTTGGCGGAACAGTTCGATACAACCTGGACCCCTTGTCCGAGCACACCGATGAGGAAATATGGGAGGTAATTTCTGAACGACTCTCGAAGTTCGATTGGCGAATGTTTCTCTCTTTTACTAACTGCACTGGCATTATAAAAAGAGCCGCCCCGCAAATAACCTGAATCTAATGTGAGCTCCTGAATTAAATCTTGAATGACTATGCCCCCTGCAAAAGGAAGTACTTGCGGTTATGTTTCATGAATGATTGAATTTCTGTGGAAAAAGGTTCTTGGAAAATGTCAGCTCCGGGAGGCTGTACAAGATAAAGAGAAGGGCCTTGAATCGCTAGGTAACGTTCAAATCAAACAGCAAAATTTAATCTTAATATGCTCATAGTCGATCATTAACAGTTTACACAAACTCAAATTGCAGTCATACAGGACGGATCTAACTGGAGTATGGGGCAACGGCAATTGTTTTGCCTGGGACGAGCGTTGCTGAGGCGAAGCCAAATCCTAGTCCTGGATGAAGCCACCGCGTCTATCGACAATGCAACCGACTTGATCCTCCAGAGAACCATACGAACGGAATTCGCAGACTGCACGGTCATAACCGTGGCCCATCGGATACCGACCGTCATGGACTGCACGATGGTGCTGGCAATAAGTGATGGTAAAATTAAACTTCCAAAGAAATGTTTAGCGAGAACCGACAAGAGTTGTGAGAAATACATGACATTCTTTGCATTTAACAGGGAGATTGGTAGAGTATGATGAGCCCAAGAAATTGGTAGGCAAGGAAGATTCGTTGTTCGGGCAGCTTTACAAGGAATACTGGTCTCGAACGTCGAATGCGAGTAATTACTCAGAACTTTTGAGATGAAGCTCGCGGAAGCCGACATACATTATCCGAATGCATTGCGTGAGTCCACTTTCTTCGTTTAGTGCAGTTGAAAATGCCGTAGGGAGATGATTTTGCTGCTATGTCCCCGGTCAAAAAACCAGACGCCGGAGAAGCCCGAACCACCAAAGCATACCGTTATGACATCATAAACATGTATACTGTTTTCAGTGAGGCATGTTTATTGCATTTCTCCCTTTTCATTGGTACTTCTGTCATTAGTTGTTTTCTACTACAAATATCGAATATTTATTAGAATTTCTACTTTTTTTTTATATTCGATATTCAATTCTTATGAATGCATATATAAGTATTACTATTTCTGTGTCATAATCTCTATTTAACATGAATGGCTTATCGCGAAATCTTTCGTGAGCGCTAATATGAAAAAATAATGGGCTTTTTGAAAAGATGTTCTTCCTTTGTATGTGCAAAAGCTAAACATACTTATTCAAAGTAAATCGAATGTCATATGTAATTGCTTATAAGAAGCTAATACTTTTTTCTTTTTCTACTTCGTTGAGTAAATTTCTTTATCAAAATTTATGTTTCAACATCTCAATAACTAGTAATTTTTCTCTATAAGAAATCACAAACCAGTGTGTGCTAATATTTGATAATCGGCTTAATTAGTTGCTCTTTAGATTCAATCAATTTGAAACGAGTTACACTATTTCATTAGAATCTGATGGTCCAAATTGCATATCAATCGACTTTATGGTATGTTTAGACTGACAGAATCGAAAGGAATGGAATGGTTAGGATTGCCATTCTAATGTTTAAAGGGAACATACATAACATTAAACTCACATGTGAGAAGGAGATTGTTTATATGCACTCAAGGAAAATCTCACATCGAAGAATTGATATAGTGTTGAACAGTTAATATATCTTTATTGGCTCATAACATATGAGCTTACGTTTTTTAGTGAAGGTGAATCTAAATGAATAAATTAATAGGCTCGAATTTGAACTCTCCCTTAGCGATCTCGCCTGGTAAAGTATCGGGTTTCTACTGCTCACTCTCAACATCGCCAACACCATTGTGTAGTCCATGACAATCAACAGTCGACGCGCATTTTCATCCCTAGTCTCTTTCTTCAGACTGAACTATAAGGCTCCCATCGGACCGTGTTGCACACCATAATGCCCTCCTTCATCCTTAATCTCTTTCACCAGACCGAACCATGAAGGCTGCTCGGAAACTGCATCAATTACGAGATTTCTTCCTTGAGTTATTCACCTGATTACCGATACGCATTTCAGCCATTGACTTTGATAGCAACTGTTGGAAGTGCGTAGTAGAAACTTGAAATCTCACCGAGGAGATTGACAAGGGAGAGCCAAAATCCGAGTTCGTCAATATATCTAGTTGGACTATCTTCACTCAAAAGCTTAAGTCAATGAGTTATGGGCCAACTAGATTATGTTAATTGCTCTACACTAGTCCGATTCTCCAATGTAAAACTTTTTTAACACGACTTCCATGTATGTTTCAATAAAGTGATGGTAAATTTACTTATAAAGAAATGTTTCATGAGAACATATAAGAACAATGAGAAATACGTGACATTCTTTGCATATAATAAGGAGATTCGTAGAGTATGATGAGCATATGAAATTGGTATGTAAGGACATTGTTGTTCGGGTAGCTTTATCAGGACTATAGGTCTCGAACATTGAATCTTTTGAGACGAAGCTTTCGGAAGTGGATATACATTAGTATGAATGCATTGCGAAGTCTGTTTTTTCGTCTAGTGCAATTGGAAATGCTACAGGGACATTATTTTGCAGTCACGTCCCTGGTCAAAAGGCCAGATGCAAGAGAAGGCCGAACTGACCAAAGCAGATCGAACATGTGTCCTATATTAAGTGAGGCTTGTTTATTGTATTTTTACATCTTTTTACAATTTTGGTCCCTATAAATATTGCTATATTTCCATTTAAGGTAACAATAGTCTATTATTGTAAAAGTAGAACCTCATTTAGAGCTGTATTAGATTAATAACCGAGCTACTTAATCTCTACGTGTTTCCCGACCCCAAAAAAAAAATGTCTACGTGTTTTCATATATAGTTATTTATAGAAATGATATCAATATACGTATAGATATTCGTACTTATATTATTCTAAACCTTGTTCCGTACTTTTTAGAAAGTACGAGACACGAGATTGAAATTTTATCAATATGAAAAATTGGGAATAAGATTTAGATTGTTGAAAATTTTATCAATTTTAAAAACAAGGAATAAGATTCATATTAATACAAGCACAATTATCTATAGATAAATTAATGTCATTTTTAGATATCTTTATAACGAGAATTGGACTTAAAATTGGAAAAGTTTTGACCCAATGCAATGCTAAATGAGTTTCTAGTTTTACTATTATAGAGATCATAAGCTAAATGTACTTAAATGGAACTATCAAAATATTTATGAAGATAAAAAAGATAAAAAGATAACAGAAAAAAATATCACATATTTTTTGTTGATTTAAAAAATAATTGAAATGAAAGGATATTCTAAAATCGGGAATAATGTAATTATGAAAACTTGCAAATAGTATTGAAGGATTGATTTGACTTTGTCATGAACGGTAGATAGACTAAATTGAACTAATTGAAAGTTTACAGATCATATTGAATATAGTATAAAGACTACATTGAACAAATCAGAGGTCCGATGATGAATTTGCATATTAGACCAAAAATTATAAATTATTAGTATCAATTTCCCTTGTCAAATGAAAATTTCAACGTCGCATAGCTAGTAATTCTTTATAAAAAATCACTAATCAGTGTGTAATAATATCTAATAACAGCCTAATTAGTTTTTCTTTCGATTTAATTAATTTGATCCAACGGCTCACATAATTTCATTAGAATTTGATGGTCCAAATTGCATATGGATGGACTTCTTTTATAGCCCACAATAACATAGAATTAAGCGTGAATATGAGATTCAAAACAAAGCTATGGATGCTCTTCTGTACGCTACTTGTCCTTTTGCTTTCGTGATTTATCAACGAAACCTCCTTCTAGCATAAAAAGAGTCCATATGACTTTTAGTATGCCACCATTTTTGGTCAAAATATTGTTGTATCATGACAGATAGTAAAGATTTATCTCCGAACTCCATTGTTAAACGTTTTGATATATTCTCATTGAATAACGAATCTGATTTACTTATTTAAACACTCCGTTTTAATAAGACATATCACTCAATGTATCAATTTCATAAATCGATCTTAGAAAGTGTAACACGAATTTAAACAATATTTGAGTATCCTAATTCACAGGGTAGCTTCCATGGGTCCTCTCGTCTCTACAAACTAACCTAACTTTCGGCCTTCTTGTAAACCATGAACAAACCTAATAAAATAAAAATTTGTCCCATTAGAATAATTAGAATATTCACATGGGGATTAGCTAGAGATACGGAGACTAATTCAAGAAGCGTTTTTTTATTTTATATTGTCCCTAACCTCGATCACATGTACATTTACAAGACCGGTTATCGTGCGAATGAATTTCAAGCGCACACATGATTAGATCTCAACATCACTGCTGCAAAACTGTCTCCACCAACCTTTGGACATGAATACTATATAAAAGTCACGAGGACTAAAATTTAAATAATGCATTGTCAAGACCTGAGAGGCAAATAATGCATTTTCTTTGCGGTCTACGGCTTCATGCAAACATAAAAGATATTGCTTTGCTTGAGAAAGAGAGTAAGTAAATTTATTCACAAGAGTAAATAAATTAATATCGTTTCTAGATATCTTTACAGAAAGAATTAGACTTAAAATTGGAAACGTTTTGACCAAATACAATGCTAAATGAGTGTCTAGTTTGACTATTATAGAGATCACAAGCTAAATGTACTTAAATGGAACTATCAAAATATTTGTGAAGATCGAAAAGGTAAATAGATAACAAAAGGATATCACATATATTTTTGTTGATTTAAAAAAAGAATTGAAATGAAAATATATTCTAAAATCGGGGGGAAAATGTAATTTTGAGAATTTGCAAATAGTATTGAAGGATTGATTTGACTTTTTCATGAATAGTTGATAGACTAAATTGAATTAATTGAAAGTTTAAGGACCATATTAAATATATTATAAAGACCACATGGAACAAATTAAAGGTCCGATGATGATATTGCATATTAGACCAAAATTTATGGACTGTTAGTATCAAATTCTTTTATCAAAATGTAAATTTCAATGTAGCAATAACTAGTAATTTTTTTATAAGAAATCACTAACCAATGAGTAATAATATTTGATAACGGCCTAATTAGTTGTTCTTTCGATTTAATTAATTTGATCTAACGGCTCACATAATTTCATTAGAATTTGATGGTCCAAATTGCATATGGATGGACTTCTTTTATGGCCCACAACAACATAGAATTAAACGTGAACCTGAGATTCAAGAACAAAGTCGTCGATGTTCTTCTGTACGTTAAGCTGTTTGCCCTTTTGCTATCGTGCAGAATCCACGGAACCTCTTTCTAGCATAAAAAGAGTCCATGTGACTTTAGTGCGGCACCATCTATGGTCAAAAGAAATTTGTATCACGACAGATATCAATATTTATCTATGAAATTCATTGTTAAATGTTTTAATACATTCTCATTGAAGATCGAATATGATCTGCTTACATAAATACTCACTTATAATAAGACATATCGCTCAATATATCAATTACATAAATCGATCTCAATACGCTTATGGCTCTAAACGAGATTTGAGTATCCTAGTTGATCATCGTAGCTTTCACGTTTCCTCTCATCTCTACAAACAAACCTAACTTTCAGCCTTTTTATAAACCATGAACAAACCTCACCAAATAAAATATTTGTCCCCATTAGAATAAATTAGAATATTCGTATGGGGATTAGCTAGAGATATGGAGACTAATTCTAGAAGCGTTTTTTATTTTATTTTGTCCCTAACCTCATTCACATGTACATTTCAAAAACCAGTTACCATGCCAATGAATTTCAACTGCATACTTGATTGGATCTCGATATCGCCGTTACAAAACTTTCTCCACCAACACAGAGATAGCACAAGTGACGAGTCATTTTCCGAACCTTTGGACATGAATACTATATAGAAGTCACGAGGACTATAAAGTAAATAATGCATTGTGAAGAACTGAGAGGTAAGTAATGCATTTTCTGTGCGGTCCATGGCTTCATGCAAACGTAAGAGATACCGTTTTGCTTGAGAAAGAGAGTAAATGATTTTATTCACAAGAGTTGTGACCTGTGGTGAAAATCTACGCTTGTTCTTCATTGTTAGTTCGATTCAAAATTTTCTTTTCCGGTTGATTTTTTCTTTCGTTGTTCTTAATGTTTGACGTTGCATGTTTGTACTTTTAGCTCGTCGAAAGTATCATCGTACAACTATCCTGGATTTTTGTTAGAAAAAGAAACAAGGATTGAACAAAAGTCAATCGACTGGAACCGGGTTAAAATTTGGTCTCAAATAGGAGGTTGTAGCCGGAAAACAAAAACCCGAGTGGATTGGAGAATTGAATCCGAAACGAACATGGGCATGGGAGAGGAGAAGGAGAGAACCTGAATTCAAACATAAGAACAGCTTGCAAAGAAACTGTTGATAGCAATATTCTAAACATGTTATCGAGTAGTGTCCTAACATCGAAAACCATTTGTCCAACAAAAGAAAAAATAACCTGTCTATTTGTTAGCCTTAAAGGTAAGATTTATCATTATTAATTCATGATAGCAAAGTTACTGAGAAATTACCCAATTAGTCCTAAACCCATTCTACTGATATCAATTTAGTTCTAAACTTTTCAATTTTACCAATTGAGCCCTAAATCTTTGCATGAAATTCGAATGTAACTCTTGCGGCTAATTTTTGTTAGAAATCGCTGAAGTAGCAGTTCAATTACTGCCACATCAGACAACTGGCGATGACTTAATCGTTACGTCAGAGATTTTTATCAAAAATTGACCGGAATGACTATATTGAAATTTCTTGCAAAGGTTAGGGACTCAATTGACAAAATTAGAAATTATAGGATTGAATTAGTATTCGTACGATAGCTTTAGGACTAATGGGATAATTTCCTCCAAAGTTACTAGCAGCAGCTAGCAACATTATTGGACTTGATTTAGACGCCTGTATTGAATGCCTGCTGAATTCAGATCCGAGCATGAATAGTAGGTATTGACTTTAGAATAGGTCGATCTGGCTTTCTATTTCACTCCTCTAAACAAACACAATGGTCCTAGAATTGAGATTTCAAACAGAGAACACAGTGACCATAGTTCTTTGTTCTACCGGAGGAGGTAAGAATTAGCATTTGGGCTTTCTTGTTCCCTTCGTATCATGCAAAACACGGCCTAATTTTTGTTGCCATTGCATAGAAAGGGCTGAAAACTTTCGTCATTCACTTGTTTCACGATGCATAGCGTGTTCAACTTGTAACGTGATTCATTCGCAGGGTCGAACACTTCAACTTGTTTATGACACGCTTAAACATATTTGATTGAAACGGGCTATTATTATGCTGCTCTCGTTGAGATGATACACGTTTAAACGCATTCCAAACACGTCTTTGCACGTTTAAATACAATTTTACACATTTGTATGAGATTATATTCTAAACGGGCTAAACATGTAAAATTGCACGGCTTGGATAGTAAACACGTGTGTTGTAGGGTTCAACGATATGGCACTATTAATAAATATGTCGTGCGTGACATGAAGATGAATTTACTAAGAAACGGGTATGGCACAAAGACGCATGAGTTGGGGACTTCTTTTTTTGGACGTACATTTTTTTTTTACTATGAAGATGAATTTACTATGAGTTTTCTTAAATTAAGTTAAATGTGAAAGTGTTTAAGTAATGTGAGTCAGGTCGGATATGTGTCACTAAATTTGTATCATTTAAAAATTGACCAAAATAGGTTAAATAGATCGGACCATTTTCGACCTGATCCACCCGTTCGGTGGGTCTATTCATGAGACTCGTATATGTCTTAAGAAAAAAAAGAGAGGGTTCAACAGGGATAAAGACTGACAAACCTTTTTTCTTCATTTCCATTTAATCCAATAACATCCAGTTTACAGCAGAAAATCATGTGTTACAAGATTAAACATGATTAAACATGCAATAGCTACTGTCCCACCCGTAAAATTTAATACATGGCATTTTGAGATTGCATGTAGTTATTCTCATATATTTTTCGTAAATATTCTGTTAACAAATATTCCCGAGTACTTGTTAAATATGTTTAATTTTGAAATATTCAATTTTCAAAGAATTGATTGTGCTTGTGCATGTCATGAAGACAGTCAACGCGTTAAAAATTACAATGCTTTCTCATTTGGTTACTAGTTTTTAGCGTCAGTTTTCAACAGTTCATTTTTAGTAAAGTAGAAAGAATTTTCCAAAACGTATGTTTACGATAGAGATAGACATATGTGTAAGAATAACACGTGATTCCAATCAGTTACTCTTCTTCGAAGAAAAGTTTATTTATAAGCCACTTACTAATTCTTTTTACTTTATTGTGAATGTACAATGACTCGATCGTGAAATTTTGATTTATTAATTAATTCGATAGCTCTTTCATTGGGACATGAGCCATGTCCTGTTGTTTCTCTACTAAGATTCAATATGAAAAGAATAAGAACACCCAAAAATCTTTTGACGAGACTTCAACTTTGTGCAATGTACTCTGCATGGATGGGGTATCTGGCTTTGATTGGAATCAAAACCTTACTTAATCCTAACTGATCCTCGAAAAGTAAAATTGATACAGGGACTCATTGCATAAAAATTGATTCTCTTAGTGCATTTCCCCCCTAAACTTCTAATCGTCTAAACTATGATAAAACTAAATTTCAACAATGAAGCAGATTTTTTCCAGCAAATTTTGTAAAATCAGATCAAATCTCACTTCTTTTAAATGGTGCAAAATCGCTTAGAATCGGTCCCCAACCGCCTATGTCCTAGAACATCGATTCTCAATTGAAATGGAAGTTGGAATCTAAAATGGAATCGGTTCTACTTGAGCACTGGTTTGAAGTGGAACCGATCAGGCCAGTTTTGGCAGCCCCGAATCTACTTTGGACCATGTTATTGCTAGCCTATGTCTTTTGCCAAAACGTATGTTGCAAAATATACGGTATGTATCATCAGTTTAAAGAAAATTTTATGCTGACGGTCCATCTAATCTGTCAGAGGGAAAACGTGCAGGCAACCACCTATCATAAGTCAGCATCATCGTTTTTCGTTGTTGTACGGAGGCGGGTAGTTGTTGATTGCTTGGGCTTGGTCTTGCATGTCTGCATTCACAAAATTCCACGTTGTCGCATCCCACGAAAGGTACTAGTGGTAGGTAGCTGTGGTAGCTAAGATTGAGAAATAACTGTTAGCTCTGCTCTTTCTCTCTCTCACGCACGCACGCGCATGCTTAACGTGAAAACCGATCAACACGTGATATTAGAAAAGGGTTAATACAATTAAAAACTCCAAACTAGTTTATTTATGATAAATTTATCTTAAATTAATTTTTTGACCATAAAAAATCTCAAACTGGTATACCCGTGATAAATTTACCATATATTAATTCCCGTAAAATTTTTCTGTCAAATTATTTTGTTAAATGACACTCACTCGCAATTGATGAATGTATTGATTTTGGATTGAACCTTCCGTTTATCAATTTGTGATTTTTTATAATATTAATACAATTTAACGAAAACTAACGGAGAATAAATTTGTAACAAATGTACCAGTTTGAGGTTTTTGATTGTCAAAAAATTAATTTGATGTAAATTTATCATAAATGTATCAATTTAAGAGTTTTTGTGGTATTAACCCTGTTAAAAAATAAAGCAATAAAATGAAGGCAGGTGGGCTCTTCTCTCTCTGCATGCATGGTTTGGGGAGCCTGGTGTTTTTCGATTTTCACAGTCAACGTTACTCTTTGTTTCTGCACCAGATCAAGCTCTCTGCAAGCAAGAAGAGAAGCTCTGTTTTCTGCATTGAAAGCAGAGTCAACCTCTGCCTTCTTCGTCTTCTCTGTTTTGGCGAAGATTGCTGACTAGAGCCTGGAAGTGAGTGCTTCTTCTCCTTGTTTGAAGTCTTGTTGCGTCAATGAAACTTTATCCGTTCTTTTCGAGTGCTACTGTTGCTGCAAATGTGCATGAAAAGGCATGTTTTGTGGGCAGGAGGAGAACTCGAGAAGTTCTTGATTTTTTCATACCGTGGGTATCGAGACATTGCCTTTTTTTCTTCTGACAATTTCTTTTTTCTAATTAGATAGTTCTTTTGGTGGTTTCTTGTCCATTTATGTATCAGGGTTTTCCCAACATAATGATTCATTCATTATCTTACTTCGTTGATTGATAATCTTGGCAAATCGAGTGGGTTACCCACAACTATTCCCCTAACTATGAGAAAATCATTGAAGAGTACCGTTGGTGCACTTTTCAAGCCTCATTGATTGTGTTTTGGAAATGCATAACTTCCAGTCGGAAGTGGGTAGCTTTCTTCAAACATGTACCACTCGGGCTTTCAAAGTGTCACGATAATGTTCTCAATGTTTTCAGTAACCTTAATTAGTGCCCTCAAGGGCATTTGTTAACAAGACACTATACATCTCCTGCCTTCATATGACAATTCAAATTTCAAGGCAACTTGCTAACTACGACATGATTATAGTCTTGAAGTATGATCCTGAATTGCAGTCTTTCAGGAAAGAGGCACAATCAGGGGAGGATTGTGGACCGTATCTGCGACGACTCTTGGTGCTCAAGTAGAGTTGGACATAGCAGCAGCTCCGCGCTCACGTCCATTATCCATCCCCATTCTTGTACCAACCGGATTTTGGTCATTTGACTTGATATCTTGCTCATTTTGTACTTTCTATTTGACTTACTCTGTAAGTTGTCCTCAAAGAAAATTGCAATTGCCACCGCAGTTTCCACTTATTCGTCCCACTCTGATTTTGGTTAATCTTCAGGAAATTGAATGAGGATGCTACTCTTTTACATCTACATGAGTGGCTTGTCTTTCTGTTCCAAGGGGTCAGTTGGTTGCTGCTACCTTTTAGCGTGACCATTAGGAGGCTACACCTTCCATACATCGCATTGGCTCGGATTAATTCAATTGTACCCTCATACTACACAGGGTTTCTCTGTAATCTTCCCCACGGGAAAGAAAATAAACCACTGCATCCGTGTCATCATTTTATCATTCCCTGGAGCGATCCTCCTGCTTTTTATTGCTTGCGGAGGATACAGTTACATGGAGAATAGCAAGGACTGCGAGAATGGCGCTGTGTATGAACCTCTGCTGGACAAAGAACAGAACCACAACGTCACTCCTTTTGCCAAGGCAGGATTTCTCAGCAAGATGTCGTTTTGGTGGTTAAATCCGCTAATGAAATTGGGGAAAGAGAAGATCCTTCAAGATGAGGATATTCCACGTCTCAGGTTGGAAGATCGAGCAGAAACATGTTACTCGAGGTTCATGGAGCAACTGCACAAAGAAAAGAAGAAGAACCCGTATGATATCTACTCTATTTCGTCTACGATATTTTACTGCGAATGGAGAGGGATTTTGGTTTCCGGGTTCTTTGCTTTGACCAAGGTCTTGACTCTCTCCACCGGGCCTTTGTTCCTTCGAGCCTTCATCATGGTTGCCGAAGGTGAGGAGGCTTTTGAGTATGAGGGTTACGTGCTAGCTGGAGGATTGTTATTCGCCAAATGCTTGGAATCTCTATCGGAAAGGCAATGGTATTTTAGAGCAAGACTGATTGGACTCCGAATAAGATCTTCTCTATCTGCAGCGATTTGTGAGAAGCAACTGCGGCTCTCCAGTGCAGCGAAAATGACTCACTCTCCAGGCCAGATAGTACATTATGTTACTTCAGATGCTTATAGGATTGGTGAGTTCCCTTACTGGTTTCACCAAATATGGTCAACTAGCCTGCAGCTGTGCCTCGCATTAGCTATTGTTTACTATGCCGTGGGGCTCGCGACTTTGGCGACTCTGATGGTACTTGCAACTCAAGTACCAAAGAAGACTCATGGAGGCTCAAGATAAAAGGCTGAAGGCGATCGCGGAGTCTCTTTCTAATATGAAGGTGTTGAAGATGTATGCTTGGGACAAGCACTTTAAAAAAGTTATCGAGGAGCTGAGGAAAGATGAATCAGAGTGGATCGCAGCTGTTTTGCGGCAAAAGGGTAACTATTTGATCCTGTATTGGTCTTCGCCGGTTTTAGTTCCCATCATCAGTTTCTGGGCATGCTACTTCATGGGCATTCCCTTGACTGCAAGCAATGTCTTCATGTTTTTTGCGAGTTTAAGAATTGTTCAGCAACCGATCAGCTTGATCCCTGATGTGGTCGGGTCCTTTATTGAGGCTAAGGTTTCATTGTCTCGGATTGCTGAATTTCTTGAGGCACCCGAATTGGAAGATAAACCAAGAAAGCAACAGAGTGATAATGAGGTGCTGGAAATGGCTGTTTTCATGGATTCACGTGAAATTTCTTGGGACAGGGGTACCTCGAAGGTGACACTGAGGAACATAAATTTGTCCATCAGAAAGGGAGAGAAAGTAGCTATATGTGGGGAAGTTGGGTCAGGGAAATCTACCCTTTTAGCTGCAATTCTCGGAGAAGTACCATTTATCAATGGCAGAGTAAGTCATTGATTAATCTTCTCCTTTGGGGAGTTTCTAGTTGTACATTGTAATTGCCCCACTAATATTTTCGAGATCATCAAATATGATGAGAAAATTGTACTATTTCCTTGCGATGTTCGATTTATCAGGTCATAATTAAATCAATTAGCAACTAGTATGATTGAAGACTTACTGGTAATCCTTGACAAGTGTTTAGGTTCGCGTTCATGGTAGGATAGCGTATGTGTCTCAGACAGCGTGGATCCAGACCGGAACTATACAAGAAAACATCCTATTTGGATCGGCCATGGACTATGTCAAATATCGAGAAGTAATTCAGAAGTGTTCACTGGCTAAGGACATCGAGATGTTTCCCTTTGGTGATAAAACTCAGATAGGGGAGAGAGGCGTCAATTTGAGCGGCGGACAGAAGCAAAGGATACAACTTGCACGCGCTCTGTATCAGGATGCCGATTTGTATTTGCTGGATGATCCCTTCAGTGCCGTGGATGCAAATACAGCGACTAGCTTATTTAATGTGATCTACACCCAAGGACAGTGAAATTTCTATTCGTTTTCGTTTTAAGTTCAAAATGAATGAGATGTTTGCTCGTTGTTGCAGGAATATGTCATGGAAGCTTTGTCCCACAAGACTGTTTTGCTTGTTACGCATCAAGTTGACTTCCTTCCAGCTTTTAACGCTATCTTGGTCAGTAACCCATTGACCGAAAAAGCAAGACTTTTTTTTTTTTTCGGTGTATGTGGGCAACTTAGATCTTTGGCTCATTTGAAAGAAAATGTCATCCCCGGTGAATTTCTTTGCAATGAAAGTGCTACTTTTTACCTTTCTCATTTGTTTCATGGTGTTCCTGAACAGTTGTGTTTCTTGATAGCTAATGTCATCCGGGCAAATCCTAAGCACCGGCTCATACGATGAGTTGATGGCTTCTTGCCAAGAATTTCAGGACCTTGTGAATGCGCATTACATGACTGCTGCTTCTGGTAATCAAATTGGAATTGTTTCAC
This sequence comes from Syzygium oleosum, assembly GCF_021117445.2. NCBI lineage: Eukaryota > Viridiplantae > Streptophyta > Magnoliopsida > Myrtales > Myrtaceae > Syzygium > Syzygium oleosum. The sequence continues at coordinate 8,635,113 of NW_026607498.1, forward strand.
CGAGAAGGTCTGGGTATTTGAAGGAGGAGATGCAGAAAATACTCCTGGAGGAACAAGTCGAGGTCTTTCCAGGAAGCCAATTGATGGAGCAAGAGGAAAGAGAGATAGGAGACAGCGGTTTGAAGCCCTACTTGCAGTATCTGAAACACAACAAGAGCCTTTTGTTTATCACCTTGGCAACTATATGTCACTTAATCTTGATAGTCGGGCAGCTCGCACAAAATTATTGGTTGGCTACTGAAGTCAACTCTACGAGTGTGAGCACCGTGGAGTTGAACTCTGTTTACACTGGGATCGGCGTTGCCATTGTTCTCTTTTTGATTATTAGATCACATTGCACAGTCTATCTAGGTTGCGGTGCATCGGACTCCATATTCTCAATGTTGTTGCACTCCCTTATTCGAGCGCCAATGTCGTTTTACGACTCGACTCCTTTGGGAAGAATACTCAGCCGGGTAAGAACATACTCCGAAGTTGAATTTGTGCTGTTCTTTGAAGATGTTTAGGATGAATAACATTATTTGCTGAATTTTATAGGTCTCTTCAGATTTAAGCATCATCGACATCGATGTGGCTTTCAAGTTAATCACTGCCCTTGGGGCCACGATGAGTACCTACTTGAGCTTTTTGATTCTCTCTTTTCTTACGTGGCCGGTTTTATTTGTCATCATTCCCATGATTTATCTGTCGCTGATCATACAGGTAAAGCTTATGCCTCAAATCATTAATTGTTCCTTTAGGAAAAATTCTGCACACAAACCTCCTGAGAGACTTCTTCCCGTAATTCAAATTTTAATGCAGCATTAGTTTTTGTCTTTCTTTTACTACAGAAATACTACTACGCTTCTTCAGATGAGTTGATGCGACTCAATGGCACAACCAAGTCCACACTCGCCAGTCACCTTGCCGAGTCCATTGCCGGAGGGATGACAATCAGAGCGTTTGGCCAAGAAGACCGATTCTTTTCGAGAAGTCTTTGCCTTATCAATGCGAATGCGAGTCCATATTTTCACAGCGTTTCAGCCAATGAATGGCTGATCCAACGTCTGGAAGTCTTGTGCGCTATAGTCTTAACATCCTCGGCCCTCGCGATTACTTTTCTCGATCTTGGGTCCTCTTCCTCTGGTTCGTATCAGTAAAAAGCTCAATTCAGTTCTTTATATCGAGACTTTCCCTAGAATCTTGGCTCTTATGGTTTGTATCATTTTACTTCGGCACATTTTGACCTGATGACTAGCTCTACTAAAAGCAGCTTTGGATCGACATGTTGGTTCACTTCCCTTTCCAATATAACCTAGGAAATAGTTTCCAACTCTGAAGATGTTAGCGGGTGTTGGGCCTCACACTATCATTTGATGCAGGATATGTTGGAATGGCACTGGCGTACGGTCTATCTTTAAATATCGTCCTGGTCAATTCGGTGCAATTCCAGTGCTCGCTGTCGAATTTGATTGTTTCAGTAGAAAGGCTAGAGCAGTACATGCACATTCAAAGTGAAGCTCCGGAAGTGATAAAAAATAGCCAACCAGCGCCAGACTGGCCTTCTTCCGGCAATGTCGAGATTTGTGATCTGAAGGTAGACGCGTGCACCATTAACACACCTTCCGATTCAGGACTTGTCTTGTAGCTCACTTAGGTCTGATCATTGAGACATCAACAGGTGAGGTATTGGCCTGATTCTCCCCTTGTTCTTCATGGGATAACCTGTACAATAAAAGGAGGGCACAAGATCGGGATCGTTGGCCGGACCGGTAGTGGAAAGACGACTCTCATCAGCGCTTTGTTCCGTCTAGTGGAGCCTGCCGATGGGAAAATAATCGTTGATGGCCTAGACATAACCACTATCGGACTTCATGACCTGAGATCACATTTTGGGGTCATCCCGCAAGATCCGACACTTTTTGGCGGGACAGTTCGATACAACCTGGACCCCTTGTCCGAGCACACCGATGAGGAAATATGGGAGGTAATTTGAGAACGTCTTTCCAAGTTCGATTGGTGCATGTTTCTCTCTTTTACTAAACGTACTTGCATTATGAAAAGAACCGCACCGTGCATAACTTCAATCTTAGGAGAGATCCTGAGATAAATCTTGAATGACTATACCTCCCGCAAAAGGAAGGACTTTGCTGTTATGTTTCATGATTGTTTGAATTTCTGTGGAAAAAGGTTCTTGGAAAATGTCAGCTCCGGGAGGCTATACAAGATAAAGAGAAGGGCCTTGAATCGCTAGGTAACGTTGAAATCAAACTGCAAAATTTAGTCTTAATATGCTCATAGTCGATCATTAACTGTTTACAAAAACTCATATTGCAGTCGTAGAGGACGGATCTAACTGGAGCATGGGGCAACGGCAATTGTTTTGCCTAGGACGAGTCTTGCTGAGGCGAAGCCAGATCCTAGTTCTGGATGAAGCCACCGCATCTATTGACAATGCGACTGATTCGATCCTCCAGAAAACTATACAAACGGAATTTGCGGACTGCACGGTCATAACCGTGGCCCATCGGATACCAACCGTCATGGACTGCACGATGGTGCTGGCAATAAGCGATGGTAAAATTAAACTTACAAAGAAATATTTAGTGGAACCGATAATTAACGTGAAAAATACGTGACATTCTTTGCATTTAACAGGGAGATTGATAGAGTATGACGAGCCTATGAAATTGGTAGGCAAGGAATTTTCGTTGTTCGGGCAGCTTTACAAGGAGTACTGGTCTCGAACTTCGAATTCGAGTAATTACTCGGAGAACTTTTAAGATGAAGCTTGCGGAAGCCGTCGTACATTATCCGAATGCATTGCGTGAGGCCAGTTTCTTCGTTTATTGCAATTGGAAATGCTGTAGGGAGATGATTTTGCTGCTACGTCCACGGTCAAAAGATCAGACGCCAGGGTGGCCTGAGCCAACCAAAGCATATCGTTATAACATCTTAAACATGTATACTATTTTCAGTGAGGCTTGTTTATTGCATTTCTCCCTATTGATTGGTACTTCTATCATTAGTTGTTTTCTAGTACAAATATCCAATATTTATTGGGAATTATACTTTTTTATATTTAATATTCAATTCTCATGAATGCATGTATAATTATTACTATTTTCATGTTATAATCGCTATTTGACACGAATGGCTTATTGCGAAATCTTTATAAGAAAATAATGGGCTTATTCAGAAGATGTTCTTCCTTTGTCTACTCTACGCAAAAGCTAAATATGCGTATTCAAAGTAAATTAAATGTCATAAGTATTTGCTTATATTATAAGAAGCTAATTTTTGTTTTTTCCTATTTTGTTTAGTATATTTTTTTTTTATCAAAATGTAGCTTTCAACGTCCCAACAAGGCAATAACTAGTAATTTTTTCTATAAGAAATCACTAACCAGCGTGACAAATTGGTACACCTGCGACAAATTTACCAAAAAATGATTATTTGATAACAAAAAACCCCAAACCGGTACACTTGTGACAAAATTACCTTATGTTAGTTTGTGTTGAATTTTACTGTTAAATTGCTTTGTTAAATGACATGATGCTCCAGTTTTGGGTTTTACCCCAATTTGTCATAAGTGTACCAGTTTGTGATTTCTTTTGTATTAATCCAATTTAACGGAAACTAACGGAGGGTAAATTTGTCACAAATGTACCAATTTGGGATTTTTTGTGGTCAAAAAATTAGTTTGAGGTAAATTTGTCACAGGTGTACCAATTTGGGATTTGTGGTGTTCAAAAAATTAGTTTGGGGTAAATTTGTCCCAGGTGTACCAATTTGGATTTTTTGTAGTATTAATCCTAATGTTTTATAGTCGACTTAATCAGTTGCTCTTTAGATTAATCAATTTGATCCAACGGGTTACATTATTTCGTTAGAATATATGGTCCGAATTGCATGTGGATGGACTTCTTTTATAGCCCAGAGCAACATAAAATTAAATGTGAACATGAGATTCAAAACGAAGTTGTTGATGCTCTTCAAAGGTTATGTTGGGTTTGACAGAATCCAAAAGAATGGAATGGTCGGGATTGCCATTCCAGTGAAATGAGCATTCCATTTCGGAACTGCCATTTCCATTCCCAATGACAACTAGTAATAATAAAAATAATCATACTAATTAATGATAATAAATTAATTTCAATTTTGGAAATATTTTTTATTAGATTATAATTTTAATAAGAATACACTTAAAAATTATTCTATAAAATATAATAAAGTCTTTCGAAAAACAATCACTGTTTTCAAATTATAATGATGGAAGACGCATTAATTGCCTAGTGATTGTGGTGCGAACTTTCGGCGCTAGGTTGAGGGTTTGGCTCACAACTCTAGTGCTTTGTAGGGGTGAGCACAGTTCTAGGGTAAAACTGGATCTACCGGTCCGGTTCGGTTCTCTGATCTAGGGAGAGAGGTTCCGGTTCTTGATTTCACTTTTTTAGGAATCGCCAGTTCCCGGTTCGGTTTTCGATTCCTATAGGAATTGACCTAGGAACTGGAATTGAAAATCGAAAGGGAACCGGGAACTCTAAATTTAAAATCCCTAATTTTCTTACTACTTCTCACTTCTTAGCTCTCAAATTCTCATCTACTTCGATTAGTGGTTGGAAGGTTTTTTTTGTCTCTCCAAAGAGTTAGACCATTACCATGTGAAACAAAGGGCAAATATCTTCTTTAAATGATCGACTCTAACAAGAATGATTTACCACATGCATGGTTTGATTGGATGTCTTTCTCATCCATCGGAGAAGAATGATTTATCGATTCACTGAGAGGTTGATAAATTTTGTTTCTTGTGAAGACTTGTGTTTGGGAATGTAGCTATATGCTTAAGAGGGGCATGCATAACATTTTCTAAAGTTTGTTTTGACCTTTGATTTATTGTGATTTTGGAGTACCCACCATTTGCATGATCATTGCTTTGCTTAACTTGTTATGTTTGGGTATTCATTGTCATGGATCTTTGCCAAGTTTTTGTTCTTTAGTGAGGTTCGATTGTTTCCGTCATTCACTTTTTCAAGAACATCTTAAGCTTGATGGTTGCATAGTTAAAACCATAGTGATAATGGATGGTGGAAGGAGAAAAGAAAAAAATTGTAGTTGCAGTTGCAAATAATTGATACTTGACACTTCAATTTTCAATTTAAAACTATTATTAACTTATTAGCTATGATTATTGTTTCTTTTGATTTTAGGTTGTCAAAATTTAGAACAAAATTTCATGGATGTTTGAGAACCAAAAACTCATCTTTTTTTCCTTTTTCCTGCTTCCCATTTTGTTTGTGATTTTGGATATTGTCTTGATTGACATGCTAGTCCCTCGTGAATTCTATTATATTTCGATTCATACAATGACTTCTCACTTTAATTGTATTTATTTGAACCATAATGCTAGCAAAACTAGTCTTTTGTATTTTCTTTGGTAAATGACAAGCTTGTTTAGTATTGCTGTGTTCATTTTCGTTTGTTTTACTAAAAATGAAACAAAAAAAGAACCTATTAGACCCTGAAACCGATCCTATAACCTGTAATAGGGTAGGTTCCAGGTTTTGACAAGTAGGTTCTTTGTACCCGAGGGTAGGTTTCAGGCGAAACTTATAAGGAATATGAAGCCGCTCACCTCTAGTGCTTCGGCCCTTTTTCTTTTGTTAGTAATTTTTTTTATATAAATTCTATTTTCTGTTATTCCCAATCAAACACAAGATTCAATATAACTTGATTATTTTCCTTTTTTTCCCTTTTTTTAATTACTAATTAAATCTATTTAATGAGCTTTTGTATTTTCAACTTATATTTTAGATATAGAAGTTACTTTAATTTCTTTTGTTTTTTCGCATCAATCCATTAGTGTACCATTTACGATATTATTATATGAATATCAAATTGAGGATTAGAATTGAAGTATTATGATACTATTGGTAGATAGGTACGTTCAATCCTAATTATATTATAATATAACTAAATTTTAAAAAAATTATTTTTGAAAAAAGATAATGATGTTCAAATAAGGTGTTAGCTGGAAAATGGGTTACATGGAAAATTTAATTTTTTTTCCTAGCATCGTGAGCCCGATCCTAGTGAACTTAAAAGCAATAACTATTCATCAGACTCTTGTATGCCTCAATAAGAATGGTTAATACCATGAAAAACCCCAAATTGGTACACTTGTGACAAATCTAACATTTGTTAGTTTTCGTTAAATTTTATTGTTAAATTATTTTGTTAAATGACACACGACAATCGATGGATGTACCAGTTTTGGGTTTTATCCTCCATTTGTCACAGGTCAGTTTGTGATTTTTTGAGGTATTAATTCAATTTAACGAAGACTAACGGAGGGTAAATTTGTCATAAATGTATCGATTTGAGGTTTTTTGTGGTAAAAAAATTAATTTGGGATATATTTATCACAGAGGTACAAGTTTGGAATTTTTTATGGTAAAAAAATTAGTTTGGGGTAAATTTGTCACAGGTGTACTAGTTTGAGGTTTTTCTCTGTATTAACCCTAATAAGAAACAAGGTTAGAAAGGGAAAAAACTCGCCAACCTTTTCTTCATTTCCAATTCAATACGGTGATCGACTTGCATTCAAGCTTCGTGCTCTCATGGCCGACATCATCAAGCTCAACACCCATCTCTCTTTGTAGGCCAAAGACTTCTCGTCCGACGGAGCAAGTGATGATGATGCCGGTACCTCCCTCCCCCCTCCTTGCAAGACGCAAGGGCCAGTCGACTCACCCACCCGGCGTCTGGCCAACTTGAACTTTAGCGAAAGTTGCACAATAGGAATAGAAGTGCGACGTGTGTCCAAATTACATTTCAAAATATCAAGTCATCATTTTTCATCCATTAATTTGGATAGAACCAACGGATGAACTTGATTGCATCAATTCAACATGTTTTAAAGTTTGATTGCATTTTTTGAAAGATTTAAGAGTCGATTACACTTTTATAATGAGTTTTTGGATTTATAGTGCACTTATGCCTTTGTTTTAAGATCTAGATGTAAATCCCCTTGGCCTTCGATTGACTTGAAAGCCTACGTCATGGTGTTAAGATATTTGCTGTCGCGATTGAAGGAGACGTTTCGGGCATTCTCGATTGGCTGTCGGTCGTTGGGGAAGTTGAAGAATTCAAATTCCAATTGATTTGGCATTCAATGTATCATGTCAGAGACTCGTTTACAGGAACAACTAAACATGCAACAGCTACTCTTTTGCATAAGAGCAAAATTTTCCGACTTTGAATTTACATGAGCCTCGTTTTTTTTGAATTTCTCCCACCGGTAAAATTTAATGCATGGCATTTTGAGACTGCATGTAGGTATTCTCAAATATTTAATAAATGTCATGTTAACAAATACCACCGATCTCAGAACGAAAAATACCACAGAGCATTTGTTAGAGATGCTTGATGTTTTCCATTGTGTTTGTCCACGTCACGAAGATAGACGGTGTTTTAAAAACTGCAATACTTCCTCGATTGATTGCTAGTGTCCTGAGTCATCTTTTAACAAATTACTTTTTAGCAAAGTAGAAAGAATTTTGCAAAACGTGCATTTACTATGGATCATTGGATATAGAAATTTATGTAAGAATAACACGTGATTACTATCCTTCAAATAAAAATTTATTCATAAGTTCACTTACTAGATCATTAAATTTTGACTTTATGAAAATTAATAAATTAGATAGCTCTCTTAGTGGTCGTGAACTACGTCTTGATGTTTCTTTAGTATGATTGAATGTGAAAAGAATAGGAACCCCAAAAAATGTTTTGATAGGATTTCGACTTTGTGCAATGTCCTTTACATGATCGGGTGGTCTGGTTTCAATTGGAATTGGAACTTACCCGACCCTAACCTATCCTCCAAGAGTAAAAATGATACAAAGACTAAAAAAAAAAAAGGCCGATTCTGTTATCTATCAAGAATCGATTTTTTTTTTTTTTGCAAAAACTTCTAATCTAAAACTTTTAACTTGATAAAACTAAAAGTTTAACAATTAAGTAGAAATTTCTTCTAATAGTTTTTTTGAAACTCGGATCGAATTTCACTATTTTTAACTGAAAAAATCGATTCGAATTGGTCCATACCGCATATACCCTAGAATGTTGGTACTCGAATAAAATAGGTGGTGGTACCGAAAATGCAGTCGCTTCTACGTGAGGACTAGTTTGAAGCTAAACCTGAGAATAACAATCCGGTATACCAAGAGAGAAGCTCTTAAGCGTCCACCACAGAACGCCACGTGTCGAGCGTCAATTGGCTATCTAGCCCACTAAGTCGCAGTAACTTTATACATATACACTCCTTATAATAGGCCTAATTCCCTAAAAGGGAAAATGACACAAATAGTCCATGAACTTTGGCTTAAGGTGCAATGTGGTCCCTGAACTTTTAATTTGTTCAATATGGTTTATGAACTTAAGCCTAATGTTTAATGTGGTCCCTGAACTTTTATTTTGTTCGATGTGGTCCATAGACTTTTGGTATATGTCTTGGACTACATTAAACATGTTCATATAGTTCAGTGATTACATTGAACATGTACCAAAAGTCTAAAGACCACATCGAACAAAATAAAAGTTAAGGGATTGCATTGAACATTAGGCTAAAGTTCAGAGACCATATTGAACAAATTAAAAGTTTAGGGACCACATCGTACATTGAGCCATAGTTCAGGGACTGTTTGTGTCATTATCTCTCCTTAAATCACCATAAAATTTAGGTATGGTCCCAATTTGGCTCCAAACTTTTTTTTTGTCTAAGAAAAACCCATAAACTTTAGGTCTAGTCTCAATTCTATCCCGAAGTTTATTTTGTAAAAAAAAAAATCCCAAACTTTAGGTCTAATCCAAAATTTTCCTGAACTTTTTTTTGTCTAAAAAAGTCACTAACTTTAACTCTAGTCCAGATAGATAGTAAAAAACTCTAGTCCCAAATTTGCCTCATACTTTTTTTGTCTTAAAAAAATCATTAACTTTCAATCTATTCTCAAATCTGCCCTATTACCCCTTTCACCATTAGTTGTTTGATGTTGCATTTTAGGGGTGTCCAACCGGACTGGGTTTACTCAGGAATCGGATCGAACCACCCGAAATACAAGTTTGGAAACCGGTTGGAATTGGTCCGGTTCCTGATTCCAAGTGAAGACCCACCCGGACCGGTTTTGGAACTAGTTTTTAGCTTGTGTTTAAAAAAAAACCGTAGATCATACTATTACTATATATTGGATTGTTGCTTTTGGTGGATAATAATTTTTATTGTTCATCTTAGGGATTGTTGTTTTTGGCGGATTTTACTTAGAATTGTTTCATTACTACTCATATTTTTTGCTGGAAAAAATGGAACCAGAAAAAGAAACAAAAGAAAAACAGGTTCTCGGGTAGACCCTGAAACCAGATTGGAAAAACTGGGTAGATTCCAAAACAGGTTTCAGAACAAACATGTAAGGTTTTAGGTTAAAAAAACTGAGAACCGATTATGACAAAGTAGATTCTAGGTTCTAGATCTGGAACCTACCTACCTTGGAACCGATCACCCCTATTGCATTTTCATATTGGTAACACATCCACGTTAGCAAGGTGATGTGAAAAATTATCTCTAAAATGAAACCCTCTTTGTTATGAAAATTAGGGATAACTCATGGCGATTTTTGGATGAAGGGCTAAAGGGGGCAGATTTGGACTAGAGTTAAAGTTGGTGATCTTTTTTAGATACAAAAAAGTTTGAAATAAATTTGAGATTTAACCTAAAGTTTAGGTTTTTTTAGTAAAAAAAAAAGTTAGAGGCAAATTATGACCGAACCTAAAGTTGGGTTTTTTTTAAACATAAAAAATTCGGGACACAATTGAGATTAGATCTAAAATTGATGGCTTTTTGTAAGGGATTGGACACATGAGGCTTTAGGAGCTTGGTGATTACAGCGCGAACTTTCAGATACTAGGCTGAGAGGGTATGACTACCAACTCCGGCACTTCCCTGTTTTTTGGTGATTTTTTTAAAGATAATTCTCATTCTTTTTATTCTTAAACGAAACATATGATTTTGTCTAGCTCAATTTTTCCCTTTTTTTCCTCTTTAATTTATTACTCGCTAGATCCATTTAATCATTTTTTCTGTTTTCAACTTGTCTTTTTAAGCCTGGAAGTGTTCTTTAATTTCCCTTTTGTTTTCAATTCAATCCATTAGTGTACCATTTATGAGTTTATCATATGAATATCAATATAGGATGAGAAATTGGAATATTATGATATAATACACCAAAATGTGTATTGTAAAATATACGGTGTACATGATCAGTTCAAAGAAAACTCTATGCCGACGGTCCATCTATCCCAGAGAGAGAGAGAGTCAGAGATCGTGCAGTCAACCGTCAATCATAAGTCAGCATCATCTGGAACCGTTGCCGTACGGAGCAGGGGTAGTTGATGAATGCAAGTTCCACGTTGTCGCATTCCATGAAAACTGTTAGCTAGCTGTGGTAGCCAAGATTGAGAAAATCACTATTCACTCTGCTCTCTCTCTCTCTCTCACCATATCTCATATTCAACTGTCCCGTTCACTCATCCCACCAGCCATTCCTTGTTTAAAGTGAAAATGGCTGAACATATGATATAGCAAAATAAAGCAATCATAATGAGGGCTGGTGGGCTTCTCTCTCTCTCTGCATGCATGATTTGGGGAGCCTCGTGTTTTTCGATTTTCACAGATCAATGTTACTCTTTGTTTCTGCACCCGATCAAGCTCCTCGGATTGAATATTGGGTTGTCCGCAAGCAAGAAGAGATGCTCTGTTTTCTGCACTGAAAGCAGAGTCAACCTCTGCCTTCTTCATCTGCTCTGTTTGGCAAAGATTGCTGACTAGAGGAGAATCCTGGACCGTATCTGCGACGACTCTCGGCGCTCAAGTCAAGTTGGACATAGCAGCAGCTCCGGACTCGCGTCCATTATCAATCCCCATTCTTGTACCTACCACATTTTGGTCATTTGACTTGATATCTTGCTCATTGTGTACTTTTTGTTTGACTTACTCTGTAAGTTGTCCTCAAAGAAAATTACAACTGCCACCGCAGTTTCCTCTTATTCGTCGAATTTGGTTAATCTTCAGGAAAGTGAATGCGGATCGTGCTCCTTTACCTCTACATGAGTGGCCATTCTTTCTGTTCCAAGGGGTCAATTGGTTGCTGCTAGTTTGGAGCGTGACCATTACGAGGCTACACCTTCCATACATTGCATTGGCTTGGATTTATTCGATATACCGTCATAGTACTCAGGGTTTCTTTGTATATCTTCCCCACGGGAAAGAAAGTAAATGTTGCGCTAATTCACCTCACATAATCGGTACGTACGTTGCACGAAGTGATAAGCAAAACAAGTGCAGCAAAATAAAGAGGAGATCACAAATTTACATGGTTCGACAGATAAGTCTCTGTACATCCACGGGGCAAGCACACGGAACTCACTTGTATAACAGGAGAAATTACAACGCACACCCCTCAACCCGACAAACACCAAACAGTGGGTCGCACTCTCAATCGTGAATCTTTTCTCAGTACAACTCTCACAATCACAGAGATACTGCACACCCAAGATTCCCTTACAAGAGATAACCCAGACCCCCAAGTTCTATTTCACCCAGAACGTAGAGAAAAAACAGAGGAATAACCCAAAGCACATTAACTCTTAACTGTTTCCTCTCAGTCTCTCTCTCCTTTTCACGTTCCCAAAGAAGTAGATGGGTGGTGGTACGCACTAAAGTAGTGGAGGAGTGGCATCAACAGTTACTCCCTATTTTTTAGGTGTCACAGTAAACCACTGCATCGGTGTCATCATTTTATCATTTCCTGGAGCGATCCTCCTGCTTTTATTTTTTTGTGCTTTCGGAGGATACAGTTACATGGAGAATAGCAAGGACTGCGAAAATGGCGCTGTGTATGAACCTCTGCTTGTCAAAGAACAGAACCACGACGTCACTCCTTTTGCCAAGGCAGGATTTCTCAGCAAGATGTCGTTTTGGTGGTTAAATCCGCTAATGAAATTGGGGAAAGAGAAGATCCTTCAAGATGACGATATTCCACATCTCAGGTTGGAAGAACGAGCAGAAACATGTTACTCGACGTTCATGGAGCAACTGCACAAAGAAAAGAAGAAGTACCCGTATGGTATCTACTCTATTTTGTCTACGATATTTTACTGCGAATGGAGAGGTATTTTGGTGTCCGGGTTCTTTGCTTTGACCAAGGTCTTGACTCTCTCCACCGGGCCTTTGTTCCTTGGCGCCTTCATCATGGTTGCTGAAGGTGAGGAAGCTTTCGAGTACGAGGGTTACGTGCTAGCTGGAGGATTGTTCTTGGCCAAATGCTTGGAATCTCTATCGGAAAGGCAATGGTATTTTAGAGCAAGACTGATTGGACTCCGAATAAGATCTTTTCTATCTGCAGCGATTTGTGAGAAGCAACTGCGGCTCTCCAGTGCAGCGAAAATGACTCACTCTCCGGGACAGATAGTAAATTATGTTACTTCAGATGCTTATAGGATTGGTGAGTTCCCTTACTGGTTTCACCAAATATGGTCAACTAGCCTGCAGCTGTGCCTCGCATTAGCCATTGTTTACTACGCCGTGGGGCTCGCAACTTTGGCGGCTCTGACGGTTCTTATATTGACCGTTTCTGTGACTCCCCCGATGGCCAAGTTGCAACTCAAGTACCAAAGAAAACTCATGGAGGCTCAAGATAAAAGGCTGAAGGCGATTGCAGAGGTTCTTTCTAATATGAAGGTGTTGAAGTTGTATGCTTGGGACAAGCACTTCAAGAAAGTTATGGAGGAGCTGAGGAAAGACGAATCAAAGTGGATTGCGGCTGTTTTGCGGCAAAAGGGTAACTCTTTGGTCCTGTATTGGTCTTCGCCGGTTTTAGTTCCCATCACCAGTTTCTGGGCATGCTACTTCTTGGGCATTCCCTTGACTGCAAGGAATGTCTTCATGTTTTTGGCTAGTTTAAGAATCGTTCAGGAACCTGTCAGATTGATCCCCGAGGTGGTTGGGTCCTTCATTGAGGCTAAGGTTTCATTGTCTCGGATCGCTGAATTTCTAGAGGCACCTGAATTGGAGGATAAACCAAGAAAGCAACAGGGTGATAATGAGGTGCTGGAAATGGCTGTCTTCTTGGATTCACATGAAATTTCTTGGGACAGTGGTACCTCGAAGGTGACATTGCGTAACATAATTATGTCGGTCAGAAAGGAAGAGAAAGTAGCTATATGTGGGGAAGTTGGGTCAGGGAAATCTACCCTTTTAGCTGCAATTCTCGGAGAAGTTCCATTTATCAATGGCAGAGTAAGTCACTGAATAATCTTCTCCTTTGGGGAGTTTCTAGTTGTACATTGTAATTGCCCCACTAATATTTTCGAGATCATCAAATATGATGAGAGAATTGTACTATTTCCTTGCGATGTTCGATTTATCAGGTCATAATTAAATCAATTAGCAACTAGTATGATTGAAAACTTACTGGTAATCCTTGACATGTGTTTAGGTTCGCGTTCATGGTAGGATGGCGTATGTGTCTCAGACAGCGTGGATCCAGTCCGGGACTATACAAGAAAACATCCTATTTGGATTGGCTATGGACCCTGTCAAATATCGAGAAGTAATTCAGAAGTGTTCACTGTCCAAGGACATTGAGATGTTTCCCTTTGGCGATCAAACTCAAATAGGGGAGCGAGGCGTCAATTTGAGCGGCGGACAGAAGCAAAGGATACAACTTGCACGCGCTCTTTATCAGGATGCGGATGTATATCTGTTGGATGATCCCTTCAGCGCCGTGGATGCACATACAGCAACTAGCTTATTTAATGTGATCTCCTCTCAAGGACAGTGAAATTTCTGTTCGTTTTCATAATAAGTTCAAAATGAATAAGATGTTTGCTCGTTGTTGCAGGAATATGTCGTGGAAGCTTTATCCCGGAAGACTGTTTTGCTTGTGACACATCAAGTTGACTTCCTTCCAGCCTTTAACTCTATCTTGGTCAGTAACTCATTCAGCGAAAAAGCAGGACTTTTTTTTGGCGGTGTCCCTGGGGAACTTAGATCTTTGGCTCATTAGAGAGAAAATGTCATTCCCAATGAATTTCTTTGCAATGAAAGAGCTATTTTTCACTTTTCTCATTTGGTTCATGGTGTTCCTGAACAGTTAATATCATCCGGGCAAATCGTAAGCACCGGCTCGTACGATCAGTTGATGGCTTCTTGCCAACAATTTCAGGACCTTGTGAATGCGCATTACACGACCGCTGCTTCTGGAAATCAAATTGGCATTGTTTCACCAAGAAGGCCTGGGTATTTGAAGGAGGAGATCCAGAAAATACTCCTGGAGGAACAAGTCGAGGCCTCTCCAGGAAGCCAATTGATTAAGCAAGAGGAAAGAGAGATAGGAGATAGCGGTTTCAAGCCCTACTTGCAGTATCTGAAACACAACAAGGGCTTTTTGTTTATCACCTTGGCAACTATATCTCACTTGATCTTTGTAATCGGGCAGCTCGCACAAAATTATTGGTTGGCTTCTGAAGTCAACTCTACGAGTGTGAGCACCGTCGAGTTGGACTCTGTTTACACTGGGATAGGCGTTGCCCTCATTCTCTTTATGCTTACTAGATCGTATTTCATAGTCTATTTAGGTTGTGGGGCATCGGACTCCATATTCTCAGTGTTGTTGCACTCCCTTATTCGAGCGCCAATGTCGTTTTACGACTCGACTCCTTTGGGAAGAATACTCAGCCGGGTATAAACATACTCTGGAGTCGAATTTGTGTTGTGCTTTGAAGATGGTTATGATTATAACATTATTTGCTGAATTTTATAGGTTTCTTCAGATTTAAGCATCGTTGACATCGATGTGGCCTTCAAGTTAAGTACTGCCCTTGGATCCACGATGAATACCTACTCGAGCTTTTTGATTCTCGCTTTTCTTACGTGGCCGGTTTTATTTGTCATCATACCCATGATTTATCTGACGCTGATCATACAGGTAATGCTTATGCCTCAAATCAATTAATTGTTCCTTAATAGGAAAAATTCTGCACACCTACCTCCTGCGAGAGACTTCCTTCCTGTCATTCAAATTTTGATGCAGCATTAGCTTTCGTCTTTCTTTTATGACAGAAATACTACTACGCTTCTTCAAATGAGTTGATGCGACTCAATGGCACAACCAAGTCTACACTCGCAAGCCACCTCACCGAGTCCATCGCCGGAGTGATGACAATCAGAGCGTTTGGCCAAGAAGACCGATTCTTTTCAAGAAGTCTTTGCCTTATCGATGCAAATGCGAGTCCATATTTTCACAGTGTCTCGGCCAATGAGTGGCTGATCCAACGTCTGGAAGTCCTGTGTGCTATTGTCTTGACGTCTTCGGCCCTCGCGATTACTTTTCTCGATCTCGGGTCCTCTTCCTCTGGTTTGTATCAGTAAAAAACTCATTTCAGTTCTTCATATCGAGACTTTCCCTAGAATCTTGGCTCTTATGATTTGTATCATTTTTTTTGGTCGGATAATTTGTATCATTTTACTTCGGCACTTTTTGACCTGATGATTAGCTCTACTAAAAGCTGCTATGCATCTACATGTTGGTTCACTTCCCTTTTCAATAGCATCTAGGAAATAGGTTTAACTTTAAAGATTTTAGCGGGTGTTGGGCCTCACAATATCATTTGATGCAGGATATGTTGGAATGGCTTTGGCGTACGGTCTATCTTTAAATGTCTTCCTGGTCGATTCGGTGCAATTCCAGTGCTCGCTGTCTAATTTGATCGTTTCCGTAGAAAGGCTAGAGCAGTACATGCACATTCAAAGCGAAGCTCCGGAAGTGATCAATGATAGCAGACCCGTGCCAGACTGGCCTTCTTCCGGCAATGTCGAGATTTGTGATTTGAAGGTAGACACATGCACCATTAACACAGCTTCCGATTCAGGACTTGTCTTGTAGCTCACTTAGGTCTGATCATTGAGACATCAACAGGTGAGGTATCGGCCTGATTCTCCCCTTGTTCTTCATGGGATAACCTGTACAATAAAAGGAGGGCACAAGATCGGGATCGTTGGCCGGACCGGTAGTGGAAAGACGACTCTCATCAGCGCTTTGTTCCGTCTAGTGGAGCCTACCGATGGGAAAATAATTGTTGATGGCCTAGACATAACCACTATCGGACTTCATGACCTGAGATCACATTTCGGGGTCATCCCGCAAGATCCAACACTTTTTGGCGGGACAGTTCGATACAACCTGGACCCCTTGTCCGAGCACACCGATGAGGAAATATGGGAGGTAATTTGTGAACGTCTCTCGAAGTTTGATTGGCGCATGTTTCACTCTTTTACTAAACGTACTTGCATTATGAAAAGAACCGCACCGTGCATAACTTCAATCTTAGGAGAGATCCTGAACTAAATCTTGAATGACTATACCTCCCGCAAAAGGAAGGACTTTGCTGTTATGTTTCATGATTGATTGAATCTTTGGAAAAAGGTTCTTGGAAAATGTCAGCTCCGGGAGGCTATACAAGATAAAGAGAAGGGCCTCGAATCGCTAGGTAACGTTGAAATCAAACAGCAAAATTTAATCTTAATATGCTCTTAATCGATCATTAACTGTTTACAAAAAGTCCAATTGCAGTCGTAGAGGACGGATCTAACTGGAGCATGGGGCAACGGCAATTGTTTTGCCTAGGACGAGTCTTGCTGAGGCGAAGCCAGATCCTGGTCCTGGACGAAGCCACTGCGTCTATTGACAACGCAACTGATTTGATCCTCCAGAAAACTATACAAACGGAATTTGCGGACTGCACGGTCATAACTGTGGCCCACCGGATACCGACTGTCATGGACTGCACGATGGTGCTGGCAATAAGCGATGGTAAAATTAAACTTACAAAGAAATATTTAGCAGAACCGACAATTACCGTGAAAAATACATGACATTCTTTGCATTTAACAGGGAGATTGGTAGAGTATGACGAGCCTATGAAATTGGTAGGCAACGAAGATTCGTTGTTCGGGCAGCTCTACAAAGAGTACTGGTCTCGAACGTCGAATGCGAGTAATTACTCAGAGAACTTTTGAGATGAAGCTTGCGGAAGCCGTCGTACATTATCCGAATGCATTGAGTGAGGCCAGTTTCTTTGTTTAGTGCAGTTGGAAATGCTGCAGGGAGATAATTTTGCTGCTACGTCCCCGTTCAAAAGACCAGACGCCAGAGAAGCCCGAACTAACCAAAGCACATCGGTACAATATCATAAACATGGATACTACTTTCAGTGAGGTTTGTTTATTGCATTTCTCCCTATTGATTGGTACTTCTATCATCAGTCTTGTCTACTGTAATATCCAATAATAATTGGAAATTCTACTTTTTTTAGTTTTAATTATGTATCGACCTTGCTAGCAATTAACGAGGTTTGCCTCGCCTGTGGCTTGGCCTCACCCACCCCTGCTGGCGACCGGCTAGAGGGTTAAGATGAAGGAAAGAAAAAAAAAAAGAAAGGGAAGAAAAGAAAACATTGAAAAAAATTAATAAAAAAATTCGAAAAAAATAAAATAATATATATTAAAAATGCCACGCCAGTGTTGGTCGGACAACTGGCGCCGGCTGGCGTCAACGTCAACGCCGGCCGATCAAAATTGACCGGATGGACTGAATTGACGTAAATATAAAAGGTTTATGACTAAATTGACACAACAAAAAGTTTAAGATTGAATTGATGCAATTGTAATAGATTTAGAACTGTTTTGGTAATTTTCCTAGGGAAAAAGACCCATGGACCTTTTTTTTCATTTCCAATTCAATCCACTGACATCTAATTTGCAACACAATAATTCAATAACATGAGCCTAAACAATCATGTATTACAAGAATATTAGACATGCAATAGCTGCTCGTTTACCTTATAGCAAAATGAGCCTCGTTTTTACGAATTTCTCCCACCAGTAAAATTTAATGCGTGGCATTTTGAGACTGCATGTGGGTATTCTCAAATATTTTAGAAATTGTCATGTTAATGAATATTCCAGAGCATTTGTTGAAGATGTTTAATGATGAAATTTTCAATTTTCAAAGATTTATTGTGTTTGTGCACATCACGAAGACAGTCCATATATTAAAAATTGCAATACTTCTTCATTTGATTATTGGTGTCCCGAGTCACTCTTTAACAAATTACTCTTTAGTAAAGTAAAAAGAATTTTGCAAGACGTACATTCACAGTAGAAATAGACATTTATATACAAAATAACACGTTATTCTAGTCGGTTACCATCCTTCAAATAAAAATTTATATATAAGTTCACTTCCCATTTCTTTTTACTTTAATGTGAATATATAATCACTCGATCATGAAATTTTGAGTAAATGAAAATTAATTAATCCGATAGCTCTCTTATTCAGATATAAGCCACGTATTGTTGTTTTTTTTAGTATGATAACATGTGAAAAGGATATGAACACCAAAAAAAGAACACAAATCTTTTGACAGGGTTTCGACTTTGTGCAATGTCCTCTGCATCATTGGGTGGTCCGGTTTCAATTGGAATTGGAAACTTGCCCGACCCTAACCGATCCTCCAAGAGTAAAAATGATACAGGGACTCGCCAGCTAAAGGTTGATTCTCTTATCTAGCAAGAATCGAATGTTTGGCTAAAACTTCTAATCTAAAACTTATAACTTGACAAAACTAAAATTCAACAATTAAGTAGAAATTTTTGACAATTTTTTTAGAACGGGTCGAGCTTAACTTTTTTCAAATGAAAAAAATTACCTAGAATCGGTCCATACCGCCTAAAATGTCGGTTCCCCAAATGGAATGGGAGGTGGAACCGAGAATGAAATCGATTCTACTTGAGAACTGGTTTGAAGCTGAACCGATCAGGCCAGTTTTGGCCACCACCGATTTTATTGTGGACCGTGCTATTGCATGCCCTAGTCTTCCTCTTGAATTTTTACGAGTATATGTAAAGTATACACCATCGATTTAGAGGAAATTTTATATAACCAGACGAGTCCATCCTTGATTTGAGAGACATCGTGCAGTTTACCGTCGATCAAAAGAGTTGGTGAGGGCGCCCAGCGGGTGGACCCAGAAATTGCGCGCATGATAACCTTTTTGTTTATCTATTTTTCTGTTCCCGGGAACAAGTTTGGAAATGAAATCAATTTGATAATGCAATTTCATTTTTCTATTTTTGAAACAAATTTTTAGTCCAGAAATAAATTTGGAACAAAATGAGAAGTAAAAATTTTATATTTTTCAATTTCTGGAACAAAAAGAGAAATAAAAACTCTTTTCATCACTCGCTCCCGCCTCCCGCCGCTTGCTGCACGTGGCCACTAGCCACCGCCGCCACCCCCCGCGGCCGCCGGCCAACCATCGCCCCCCGCCAGCCACTCGCCAGCCGCTGGCCGCCGCCTGTCGATGAATGGAAAAGAGCGTAAGAGCGAGAATTTTATGTCATTATCAAACGAATTTCTGTCCTGAGAAAAGAAATTTTGTGTCATTATCAAACGTGTATCTCTGTTCAGAAACTGGTCTAGGAAACAGAAATAGATCTCTATTTCTAGAACAGAATGGTTATCATTCGCGCTCTAGCAAACCGTGGTGTGAAGTCATTCATACATTGTGCGTTTGAAGAGTCGCTTCCCGAATGCCCGTCACACCGAGTCTCGAGAGCCACCGACAAAGTTTGGAAGGTACTCCTACACCTCCTAACGCTGGGATCGACCGGGAACCACGCGGAAAGATCGGGACAATGGTTGCCATTGTTACTAGGATCAGCTGGGAACCACAGAAAGATCGAGATGAACGGTCGCCAACATTTGCATCTCTCCGGAGCACCCACAATGTTTACTTGATTGAACGGAAGCTCAGCGAACTCACAAATCCCCATATTTTCCAAAACAGCTTCGTGATATTAGCCTTGGATCCGATGGATACCCACGCATGGCTCGGGTCCATTCGTCTATCGACATTTTCGATGCTGCTTAGAGCGACCCAATGATTCCAACCGTGCCGTTTACTCATCCACCTGCTTCTGCGTTACCTAGCGTGAAATTTATGGAACATCTAATAGTAAAGAAATGAAACAACTAAATAAAGCGAGCCGGGCTTCTCTCTCTCTCTCTCTCTCTCTGCATGCATGATTTGGGGAGCCTAGTTATTCTTGATTTTCACAAGTCAAAGTGACCCTTGCTTTTTGCACCCGATCAAGCTCCTCGGACATAACAAAATGGATTATTTGCAAGCAAGAAGAAGAAACGCTCTGTTTACCGCAGTGCAAGCAGACTCAACATGTGCCTTCTTCGTCTGCTCTGTTTTAGCAAACATTGCTAACTAGAGCTTGGAAGTGAGTGCTTCTTCTTCTTATTGTTTGTAGTTTTGATTTTTGATTGCGTCTATGACACTTCATCCGTTCCTGTCGAGTGCTACTGTTGCTGAAATGTGAATGAAAAGGCATTTTTTTGTGTGTAGGAGGACTCAAGAAATTCTTTATTTTTGCTTTTCGTTAGTATTGAAGACCTGAATTTATTGCTTTTTTTGTTCTGAAAATTTGTTTCTAATCAAACAGTTCACATAAGGGTTTCTTGTGCATGTATGTATCAGGGATTATTCCCAGCAATATGATTGATTCGTTAGCTTAGCTCCTTGATAGTCCTGGCAAATCGGGTGGAATCTTCTTGGTTGCTGTTAGATATGAAATTGTCATACAGAAATTTTCTTTTTTGGGTTTTTTTAGCTTTCTGAAAAAGATTCAAAGATGGTGCATGTGTACTCGAGACAGAATGAAAAGATCTGGCGCTTTGCTAATGTATCACAGCTTTCTGATTACCTCATTCCACTCTCAAATTACAGAAATGTTGCAGAACAGTGCCAAGAACCTCAACTTGTCACAAATTTTCATTCAATATGTCACAACTATTCACATAATAATGAGGAAATTATTGAAGAGTTCCCTTGGTGCACTTTTCAAGACTCATTGATCATGCTTTGGAAATGCATAACTTCCTATCCGAAGGACGTACTTTCTTAAGACATGTACCTTTTGGACTTCTGAAGTGTTGTGATTATGTTCTCACTGTATTCAGTAACCTTAGTTGGTTCCCTCAAGGGCATTCATGAAGTAGACACTATATGTGCTCATGCCTTCATATGGCAATTCAAATTTTGACTGCTAATTACGACATGATAATGGTCTTGAAGTATGTTTCCAAATTGCAGTCTTTCAGGAAAGATGCACAATCAGGGGAGAATTCTGGACCATGTTCTGTGATGACTCTTGGCGCTCAAGTCAAGTTGGAGATAGCTGCAGCTCTGGGCTCACGTCCATCATCAATCCCTCTTCTTGTTCCAACCACATTTGGGTAGTTTGAATTGATATCTCGGTCATTTTGTACTTTCTATTTGTCTGACTCTATAAGTTGTCCTGAAAGAAAATTACACCTGCCTCCGCAGTTCTAACTTATTCATCCGCACTCAGAATTTGAGTGATCTTCGGGAATTGAATGACGATGCTACTCTCTTACCTCTACATGAGTGGCTAGTCTTTCTGTTCCAAGGGGTCAGTTGGTTACTGCTAGTTTTGACCGTGACCATTAGGAGGCTACACCTTCCATACCTTCCATTGGCTGGGATTTATACGATACCAGCCTCATTGTATGAAGGATTTCCCTATTTATTTTCCATTTGGTAAATAGAAAAAACCACTGCATCCGTGTCATTGGTGTTAGATATTGCATCGTTTACTGGAGAGATCCTCCTGCTTTTCTGTGCTTTCAGAGGATACAGTTACATGGAGAATAGCGAGGACCACGAAAATGGTGCTGTGTATGAACCTTTGCTGGACAAAGTACAGACCGATAACGTCACTCCTTTTGCAGAGGCAGGATTTCTCAGCAAGATATCCTTTTGTTGGTTGAATCCACTAATGAAATTGGGAAAAGGGAAGATCCTTCAAGATGATGATATTCCGCGTCTTAGGCTGGAAGAACGAGCGGAAACATGTTACTTGATGTTCATGGAGCAACTGCACAAAGAAAAGAAGAAGAACCCATATGATACCTACTCTATCTTGTCCGCGATATTTTATTGTGAATGGAGAGGGATTTTGGTTTCCGGGTTCTTTGCTTTGACCAAGGTCTTGACTCTTTCCACCGGGCCTTTGTTCCTTAGCGCCTTCATCATGGTTGCTGAAGGTGAGGAGGCTTTCGAGTATGAGGGTTACGTGCTAGCTGGAGGATTGTTCTTGGCCAAATGCTTAGAATCTCTATCGGAAAGGCAATGGTTTTTTAGAGCAAGATTGATTGGACTCCGAATAAGATCTTTTCTATCTGCAGCGATTTGTCAGAAGCAACTGCGGCTCTCGAGTGCAGCGAAAATGACTCACTCTCCGGGTGAGATAGTAAATTATGTCACTTCAGATGCTTATAGGATCGGTGAGTTCCCTTACTGGTTTCACCAAATATGGTCGACTAGCCTTCAGCTGTGCCTTGCATTAGCCATTGTTTATTATGCCGTGGGGCTCGCAACTTTGGCGGCTCTGGCGGTACTTATATTAATTGTCGCCTCGACATCTCCAATGGCGAAATTGCAACTCAAATACCAAAGAAGACTCATGGAGGCTCAAGATAAAAGGCTGAAGGCGATAGCGGAGGCGCTTGTGAATATGAAGGTGTTGAAGTTGTATGCCTGGGAGAAGCACTTCAAGAAAGCAATCGAGGAGCTAAGGAAAGACGAATCAGAGTGGATTGTGGCGGTTTTGTGGCAACAGGGTTACTATTTGGTCCTGTTTTGGTCTTCGGCGGTTTTAGTTCCCGCTGTCACTTTCTGGGCATGCTACTTCATGAGCATTCCCTTGACTGCAAGCAATGTCTTCATGTTCTTGGCGAGTTTAAGAATCGTTCAGGAACCGATCAGATTGATCCCTGATGTGGTCAGGTCCTTCATCCAGGCAAAGGTTTCATTGTCTCGGATCGCTGAATTTCTAGAGGCACCTGAATTGGAAAATAAACCAACAAAGCAAGAGAGTGATAATGAGGTGCTGGAAACGGCTGTTTTCTTGGATACACGTGAAATTTCTTGGGACGGTGGTACCTTGAAGGAGACATTGAGGAACATAAATTTATCGGTCAGAAAAGGAGAGAAAGTAGCTATATGCGGGGAAGTTGGGTCGGGCAAATCTACCCTTTTAGCTGCAATTCTCGGAGAAGTTCCATTTGTCAATGGTGTAGTAAGTCATCGATTAATCTTCTCCTTCGGGGAGTTTCTACTTATACATTGTAATTGCCCCACTAACATTTTCTATTTCCTGTTACGCCCAGTTCATCTTATGCCTATTATGACTTGCAATGTATGATTTATCAGGTCATAATTAAATCAATTAGCAGCTGATGTGATTGAAGATTTACCGGTAATCCTTAATCCATGTTTAGGTGCGTGTTTATGGTAGGATGGCATGTGTGTCGCAGACAGCATGGATCCAGACTGGGACTATACAAGAAAACATCCTATTTGGATCAGCCATGGACTCTGCCAAATATCAAGAAGTAATTCAGAAGTGTTCCCTGGCCAAGGACATCAAGATGTTTCCCTTTGGCGATCAAACTCAAATAGGGGAGAGAGGCGTCAATTTGAGCGGCGGACAGAAGCAAAGGATACAACTTGCACGCGCTCTGTATCAGGATGCGGATGTATATCTGTTGGATGATCCCTTCAGCGCCGTAGATGCTCATACAGCGACGAGCTTATTTAATGTGATCTCCTCTCAAGGACAGTGAAACTTCTATTTGTATTCGTATTAAGTTCTAAATGAATGCGATGTTTGCTTGTTGTTGCAGGAATATGTCATGAAAGCTGTGTCCGGAAAGACTGTTTTGCTTGTTACGCATCAAGTTGACTTCCTTCCAGCCTTTAACTCTATCTTGGTCAGTAACTCATTAAACCAGAAAACAAGAATTTTTTTTCGTCTGTGTGGAATTTAGATCTTTTGCTCATTAAAAAAAAAATGTCATCCCCAATGAATTTCTTTGCTATGGACAAGTTATTTTCATTATTCTCATTTGATCCATGGTGCTCCTGAATTTCTTGACAGTTAATGTCATCTGGGCAAATCGTAAGCACGGGCTCATACGATCAGTTGATGGCTTCTTGCCAAAAATTTCAGGACCTTGTGAACGCGCATCACACGGCCTCTGGTTCTGGAAATCAAATCGGAATCACTTCATTGGGAAGGCCTGGATATTCGAAGGAGGAGATCCAGAGTATATACGTAGAGGAACAACTCGAGGCCTCTCTGGGAAGTCAATTGATTAAGCAGGAGGAAAGAGAGATAGGAGACAGCGGCTTCAAGCCCTACTTACAGTATCTGAAACACAACAAGGGCTTTTTGTTTTTCACCTTGGCAACTATATGTCACATTTTCTTTATAGCCGGGCAGCTCGTACAAAATTATTGGTTGGCTTCGGAAGTCAACACTACGAGTGTGACCACTGTCGAGTTGAACTCTGTTTACACTGGCATCAGCATTGCCCTAGCTCTCTTTTTGCTTATAAGATCGTATTTCATAGTCTATTTAGGTTGCGGCGCATCGGAGTCCATATTCTCTGTGTTGTTGCACTCCCTTATTCGAGCGCCGATGTCCTTTTACGACTCGACTCCTTTGGGAAGAATACTTAGCCGGGTAAGAACATGCTCTGAAATCAAATTTGTGCTGTGCTTTGAAGATGTTTAAGATGAGTAACAGGATTTGCTGAATTTTATAGGTTTCTTCAGATTTAAGCATCATTGACATTGATGTGGCCTTCAAGTTAACCATTGCTCTTGTGTCCACGATGAATACCTACTCGAGCTTTTTGATACTCGGTTTTCTTACATGGCCGGTTTTATTTGTCATCATACCCATGATTTATTTGACACTTATCATACAGGTAATGCCTATGCCTCAAATCACTTAGTTGTTCCTTAATAGGCAAAATTCTGCACATCTACCTGCCGAGAGACTTCTTTATATCATTCAAATTTTAATGTAGCATTGATTTTTCTCTTTCTTTTACTACAGAAATACTACTATGCTTCTTCGACTGAGTTGATGAGGCTCGATGGGACAACTAAGTCTACACTTGCGAGCCACCTTGCTGAGTCTATCGCCGGAGTGATGACAATCAGAGCGTTCGGCCAAGAAGACCGGTTCTTTTCAAGAAGTCTTTGCCTTATCGATGCAAACGCAAGTCCATATTTTCACAGCTTTTCCGCCAATGAGTGGCTGGTCCAACGTCTGGAAGTCCTGTGCGCTATTGTCCTAACGTCCTCAGCCCTTGCAATTACTTTTCTCGATCTCGGGTCTTCTTCCTCTGGTTCGTATCAGTAAAAGCTCAATTCAGTTCTTCATATCGAGACTTTCCCTAGAAGCTTGGCTCTTATACTTGTATCATTTTACTTCGGCACTTTTTAATCTGATGTCTAACTCTACTAAATTCAGCTATGCATCGACAAATTGGTTCTTTTCCCTTTTCTATATCATCTAGGAAATGGTTTCCGACTTTGAAGATTTTAGCAGGTGTTGGGCCTGACTATCATTGGATGCAGGATATGTTGGAATGGCACTGGCGTACGGTTTATCTTTAAATGCCTTCCTGGTATTTTCGGTCCAATTCCAGTGCTCACTATCAAATTTGATCGTTTCCGTGGAAAGGCTAGAGCAGTACATGCACATTCAAAGCGAAGCTCCGGATGTGATTGAAGATCGCCGACGAGCGCCAGACTGGCCTTCTTTTGGCAATGTCGAGATTTGTGATCTAAAGGTAGACACATGCCCTGCTAACACTCCTTTCAATTCGGGACTTTTCTTGTAACGCCACTTAAGTTTGATCATCGAGACATTAACAGGTCAGGTATCGACCTGATTCTCCTCTCGTTCTTCATGGGATAACCTGTAAAATAAAAGGAGGACACAAGATCGGGATTGTTGGCCGGACCGGTAGCGGAAAGACGACCCTCATCAGTGCTTTGTTCCGTCTAGTGGAGCCTATCGATGGGAAAATAATTGTCGATGGCCTAGACATAACCACTATTGGACTTCATGACCTGAGATCACAGTTTGGGGTCATCCCGCAAGATCCAATACTTTTTGGTGGGACAGTTCGATACAACCTGGACCCCTTGTCTGAGCACACTGATGAGGAGATATGGGAGGTAATATCCTGACGTCTCTTGAAATTAGATTGACGTATGTTTCCTTCTTTTGCAAACCACACTCGACTTATAAAAATAACCGCACTGTGCATGATTTGAATGTAATGAGAGCTCCTGAACTAAATCTTGAATTACCATACCTCCTGCAAAATGAAGTACTTGCGTTATGTTTGATGATTGATCGACTTTCTGTGGAGAAAGGTTCTTGGAAAATGTCAGCTCCGGGAGGCCATACAAGAGAAAGAGAAGGGCCTGGAGTCGCTAGGTAACGATCAAATCAAACAACAAATCCAGTCATATTATGTTCATTGTTGATCATTACAAGTTTTCACAACTGAAATCGCAGTCGTACATGATGGATCTAACTGGAGCATGGGGCAACGGCAATTGTTTTGCCTAGGACGTGCGTTGCTGAGGCGGAGCCGGATCCTAGTCCTGGACGAAGCCACCGCATCTATTGACAATGCGACTGATTCGATCCTCCAGAGAACCATACGAAGGGAATTTGCGGACTCCACCGTCATAACCGTGGCCCACCGAATACCGACCGTCATGGACTGCTCGATGGTGCTGGCAATAAGTGATGGTAAATTTAAACTTACGGAGAACTGTTTAGCAAGAACCGACAAGAACCGTGAGATATACATGACACTCTTTGCATTTAACAGGGAGATTGGTGGAGTATGATGAGCCTATGAAATTGGTAGGCAAGGACGATTCATTGTTCGCGCAGCTTTACAAGGAGTACTGGTCTCGAACGTCGAATGCGAGTGGGTCTCCTTGTCTAATTCCTTGAGATAGTTGGAAGTATTGTAGTGGCTCCCCGTTGACTTTGACCCTGAAAGTGACTATGGAAATACATTGCTTTACTAGTCACACCCATTTCTCACAAAAACCCATTTTCAACGTGCAGGCACATAAAAAATCTCATTAGACTCTATCGTATGCTTTTTGCATATCCAGTTTAAGATCGCCCGGAGCTTTCGTTTTCTCTCCCTGATCCTCAATTGGTGTAGAACTTCCTGGACTATGTAGATGTTGTCTTGAATTTGTCTCCTACTAAAAGGCACTTTGTTCAAGAACAATGAGGTCCGGTAGCCTAGGCTTGAGATAGTTCACCATAACCTTGGAAATAATTTTGTAACTGAAGTTACACAAATTGATGGGTCTAAACTGGGTTATTTTCGCTAGGTCAATGTTGAGGATAGTGAGAGAAGAATTGGGCAATGGTCAGTGCCTATTGCTGGTAGAGCGTAAGCCTCAGCATTGGAGAACAAAACTCTGTAATCAATGTTGCATAGACCTTGTCTAGTCTCTTCTTTACTAGTGCTTCCCCGTCTTTAATCAATGTGACGGCACACCCCTTGCTTTCTATATCCATGAGTGAGCAACTATTCAGAAAATCACGTAAGTCACTAACCTGTAATGGTTCGTCTCTCTGCTGCCCACCTTTTCGCAATAATACAAAATTTCGTTAAAGTTTCCAACACATATCCAAGGGAGGTGATAGCCTAAACATATAGCATATAACTGCTGCCATAACTTAAGTCTTTCTTGAAAGTTTGTGGAGGCATGTAAGAATGTTATACGCATCATATTTTCACTGTCTTTGTCCCTGCAGGATACATCAATAAAGTCCCTTTAGCTATCTTCTAAACCCATTTCCACGTCGTCATTCCATAACATTGCCAAACCACTTTCTATCCTATAGGATCGACTATCATCAAATGTTGGAACTGAAGTCCCCTCCTAACTCTGTCCACTACTGGTTTTTTATTCTTAGTTTCCATCAGGAAAACTAAGTTGGGCCATTCTTGGCATGGATTAGAGCCCCCGTCGGCCATTCCCTACTAGCCATTCCCCAGCGACCCCTGCTGGCCATCGTCGGCAATGCTAAGGGGGGTGGCAAGGGCTGTGCAAGCCCTTGCCACCTGGTTCTCACCTCTCTTTGTTTTTTTTAGCTTATTTTTAATTTAATTTAAATAAAATTTGTTGTAAAAATCAGATTTGGAGTGAAACGACTTCGTTTTAGCCATGTCATTGCTACGTCAGAAAGAGACAATAATAATAAAAAAAGTCACATCAGCATTTTCTGTTATCCAAGTCGGACGAAATTAACGGAATGACTCGATTGTATCAATTTGACAAGTTTTAAAACTCGATTGCACTTTTTGCAAATTTTAAAACTCAATTGCACTTTCGTAACAAGTTTTAAGACTTCCAATGCACTAATCTAAGAACAAGAAAAGCAACGGAGTGTGACCACTACGGCGTTTTGGCATTGCAATATGGACTCCAAGGACCCACTTCAGCTGCTTCTTTCACATCATACCCTATTTCTGTTGTGAGGCAACAGTCGAGACTCAAGATGGCGTCAAGCGAGAGGGACAGAGGGAGGCATCGAGCGTTGAGCAAGAGAGACTGAGGAAGGAAGCGTCGAGCGAGAGTAACTGAGGACCGAGAGGGGATTGAGCCTATAGACAATTAGAGTTTTGAGAAGAGTGAGGAATACCACATAAAACCTCCCAATGTTTTGTAATAAAAAGAATTATAAAAAAAGACTATATGTCTAGTTCCGGTGATTCGGTCCACATATAGAATTGGAAATCGAATCAATTTTCACTTACTTGGGTAAACATTTAGAACTGGCGGTTCAATTCGATTTCCAGTTCAGTCCAGTTTCAATACTCACCTCTTGAAAGAACTATTCACTCTGCTCTCTCTTCCTCTCTGACGCACGCACGTGCATACTCACCCTATCCAAAAAGAAAAGGGTTAATACTACGAAAAATCTCAAACTTGTATATTTGTGATAAATTTACCTTAAACTAATTTTTTGACCACCATAAATCCCAAACTAGTACACATATGACAATTTTATCTCAAACTAATTTTTTTACCACAAAAAATCTCAAATTCGTACATTTGTGACAAATTTACCTTCCGTTAATTTCAGTTAAATTCGATTAATGCAAAAAAAAAAATCATAAACTGGTACACCTGGAATAAATGAAGGGTAAAATTCAAAACTGGTATATCCGTCAATTATCGGGTGTCATTTAACAAAGTAATTTAACAGTAAAATTTAACGGAAGATAACGCAGGGTAAAATTGTCATATATGTATCAGTTTGGGCTTTTGGTGATTAACAAATTAATTTGAAATAAAATTATTATATGTGTATCAGTTTGGAGATATTTGTGGTAGCACTCCTAAACAAAAAGAAGCAAAGAAGAGCGGTTGGGTGATTCCACCGTCCCGTTCGCGCATCGCACCCGCCATGCCTAGTTTAATGTGAAAGTTAGCTGTACATATTATATTAGAAAATAGAGCAATTAAATGAAGGGCAGGTGGGCTTCTCTCTCTCTCTCTGTGCATGCACGATTTGGGGAGGCAGGTGTTTTCCGATCTGCACAAGTCAACTTTACTCTTTGTTTCCGACCGGATCAAGCTCCTCGGAATAAATATGGATTGTCAGCAAGCGAGAAGGGACGCTCTGAAAGCAGGGTCAACCTCTGCCTTCTTCGTCTGCTCCGTTTTGGCAAAGATTGCTGACTAGAGCTTGGAAGTGAGTGTTTCTCCTTCTTCTTCTCCTTGTTTGAAGTCTTGATCTTGCTTGCGTCTATGAATCTTTATCGGTTCTTTTTCTAGTGCTGCTGTTGCTGAATATGCGCACGAAAAGGCGTGTTTTGTGGGCAGGAGGAGGACTCGAGAACTTCTTGATTTTTTGCTTTTCGTGGGTATTGAAGACATTGCCACTTTTCTTCTGACAATTTCTTTTTTCTAATCAGATAGTTCTTTCGGTGGTTTCTTGTCCATATATGTATCAGGGTTTTCCCAATAATATGATTCGTTCATGAGCTTACTTCCTTGATTGATAATCTTGGCAAATCGAGTGGATTACCCACAACTGTTCGCCTGAGTACGAGGAAATCATTGAAGAGTTCCGTTTGTGCACTTTTCAAGCCTCATTGTTTGTGTTTTGGAAATGCATAACTTCCAGTCGGAAGTGGGTAGGTTTCTTACGACATGTACCACTCGGGCTTTCAAAGTGTCACGATAATGTTCTCACTGTTTTCGGTAACCTTAATTATTGCCCTCAAGGGCATCTGTTAACGAGACACTATCCATCGTTCATGCCTTCATATGGCAATTCAAATTTCAAGGCAACTTGCTAACTATGACATGATAATAGTCTTGAAGTATGCTCCTGAATTGCAGTCTTTCAGGAAAGAGGCACAATTGGGGAGAATTCTGGACCGTATCTGCGACGACTCTGGGTGCTCAAGTCAAGTTGGACATACCAGCAACTCCGGGCTCGCGTCCATTTTCAATCACCATTCTTGTACCAACCAGATTTTGGTCATTTGACTTGATATCTTGCTCATTTTGTACTTTCTGTTTGACTTACTCTGTAAGTTGTCCTCAAAGAAAATTACAACTGCCACCGCAGTTTCCACTTGTCTGCACTTCGAATTTGGTTAATCTTCAGGAAATTGAATGAGGATGCTACTCTTTTACCTCTAAATGAGTGGCTAGTCTTCCTGTTCCAAGGGGTCAGTTGGTTGCTGCTAGTTTTGAGGTGACCATTAGGAGGCTACGCCTTCCATACAATGCATTAGCTTGGATTTATTCGATACTACCCTCATAGTACACAAGATTTCTCTGTACATCCTCCCCACGGGAAATAAAGGAAGCCACTGCATCCGTGTTATTGGTGTGGGATATTTTATTATTTCCTGGAGCAATCCTCCTGCCTTTTTTTTTTTTATTTTGCTTTCAGAGGATACAGTTACATGGAGAATAGCAAGGACTGCGAAAATGGCGCTGTGTATGAACCTCTGCTGGACAAAGAACAGAACCACGACGTCACTTCTTTTGCCAAGGCAGGATTTCTCAGCAAGATGTTGTTTTGGTGGTTAACTCCGCTAATGAAATTGGGGAAAGAGAAGATCCTTCAAGATGAAGATATTCCACGTCTCAGGTTGGAAGAAAGAGCGGAAACATGTTACTTGAGGTTCATGGAGCAACTGCACAAAGAAAAGAAGAACCCATATGATACCTACTCCATCTTGTCTACGATATTTTACTGTGAATGGAGAGGGATTTTGGTTTCCGGGTTCTTTGCTTTGACCAAGGTCTTGACTCTCTCCACCGGGCCTTTGTTCCTTAGCGCCTTCATCACGGTTGCGGAAGGTGAGGAGGCTTTCGAGTATGAGGGTTACGTGCTAGCTGGAGGATTGTTCTTGGCCAAATGCTTAGAATCTCTATCGGAAAGGCAATGGTTTTTTAGAGCAAGACTGATTGGACTCCGAATAAGATCTTTTCTATATGCAGCGATTTGTGAGAAGCAACTGCGGCTCTCGAGTGCAGCGAAAATGACTCACTCTCCAGGCGAGATAGTAAATTATGTCGCGTCAGATGCCTATAGGATCGGTGAGTTCCCTTACTGGTTTCACCAAATATGGTCGACTAGCCTTCAGCTTTGCCTTGCATTAGCCATTGTTTACTATGTCGTGGGGCTTGCAACTTTGGCGGCTCTGGCGGTACTTGCATTGATTGTCGCCTTGATTTCTCCGATGGCCAAATTGCGACTCAAGTACCAAAGAAGACTCATGGAGGCTCAAGATAAAAGGCTAAAGGTGATTGCAGAGGCGCTTGCGAATATGAAGGTGTTGAAGTTATATGCCTGGGAGAAGCACTTCAAGAAAGTTATCGAGGAGCTGAGGAAAGACGAATCAGAGTGGATTGCGGCGGTTTTGTGGCAACAAGGTAGCTATATGGTCGTGTTTTGGTCTTTGGCGGTTTTAGTTCCTGCCATCACTTTCTGGGCATGCTACTTCTTGAGCATTCCCTTGAATGCAAGCAATGTCTTCATGTTCTTGGTGAGTTTAAGAATTGTTCAGGAACCGATCAGATTGATTCCCGATGTGGTCGGGTCCTTCATCCAGGCTAAGGTTTCATTGTCTCGGATCGCTGAATTTCTAGAGGCACCTGAATTGGAAAATAAACCAACAAAGCAAGAGAGTGATAATGAGTTGCTGGAAACGGCTGTTTTCTTGGATACACGTGAAATTTCTTGGGACGGTGGTACCTCAAACGAGACATTGAGGAACATTAATTTGTCGGTCAGAAAAGGAGAGAAAGTAGCTATATGTGGGGAAGTTGGGTCGGGGAAATCTACCCTTTTAGCTGCAATTCTTGGAGAAGTTCCATTTATCAATGGCATAGTAAGTCATCAAAGAATCTTCTCCTTCGGGTAGTTTCTATTTATAAATTGTAACTGCCCCACTAATATTTTCGAGATCTTTAAATACGACTATGGAATTGTACTATTTCCTGTTACGACGCATTCATCTTATGCCTATTATGACTTACAATGTATGATTTATCAGGTCATAATTAAATCATTTAGCAACAAATTTGATTGAAGACTTACTGGTAATCCTTGATCCGTGTTTAGGTTCGCGTTTATGGTAGGATGGCGTATGTGTCTCAGACAGCGTGGATCCAGACCGGGACTATACAAGAAAACATCCTATTCGGATCAGCCATGGACTCTGTCAAATATCAAGAAGTAATTCAGGAGTGTTCCCTAGCCAAGGACATCAAGATGTTTCCCTTTGGCGATCAAACTCAAATAGGGGAGAGAGGCGTCAATTTGAGCGGTGGGCAGAAGCAAAGGATACAACTTGCGCGCGCCCTGTATCAGGACGCGGATGTGTATCTGTTGGATGATCCCTTCAGTGCCGTGGATGCACATACAGCGACTAGCTTATTCGATGTGATCTCCTCTCAAGGACAGTGAAACTTCTATATGTTTTCAGATAAACTTCTAAATGAATGTGATGTTTGCTCGTTGTTGCAGGAATATGTCATGAAAGCTTTATCCGGAAAGACTGTTTTGCTGGTTACGCATCAAGTTGACTTCCTTCCAGCTTTTAACTGTATCTTGGTCAGTAACTCATTCAAAAAAAATAGAGCTATTTTCACTTTTCTCATTCGATTCATGGTGTTCCTGAACAGTTGTGTTTCTTGACAGTTAATGTCATCTGGGCAAATCGTAAGCACTGGCATATACGATCAGTTAATGGCTTCTAGCCAAGAATTTCAGGACCTTGTGAATACGCATCACACAACCTCTGGTTCTGGAAATCAAATCGGAATCACTTCATTGGGAAGGCCTGGATATTCGAAGGAAGAGATCCAGAATATATATATAGAGGAACAACTCGAGGCCTCTCTGGGAAGTCAATTGATTAAGCAGGAGGAAAAAGAGATAGGAGACAGCGGTTTCAAGCCCTACTTACAGTATCTGAAACACAACAAGGGCTTTTTGTTTATCACCTTGGCAATTATCTCTCACATTATCTTTATAGCCGGGCTGTTCGTGCAAAATTATTGGTTGGCTTCTGAAGTCAACAATACGAGTGTGAGCGCCATCGAGTTGAACTCTGTTTACACTGGCATCGGCATTGCCGAAGCTCTCTTTTTGCTTTTTAGATCGTGTTTCATAGTCTATTTAGGTTGCAGTGCATCAGAGTCCATATTCTCTGTGTTGTTGCACTCCCTTATTCGAGCGCCGATGTCCTTTTACGACTCGACTCCTTTGGGAAGAATACTCAGCCGGGTAAATCCTAAGTCAAATTGGTGCTGCGCTTTGGTGATGTTTGAGATGGATAACATTATTTGCTGAATTTTATAGGTGTCTTCAGATTTAAGCATCATCGATATCGATTTGGCCTTCAAGTTAACCATTGCCCTTGGGTCCACTATGAATACCTACTCGAGCTTTTTGATACTCGCCTTTCTTACATGGCCGGTTTTATTTGTCATCATACCCATGATTTATCTGACACTGATCACACAGGTAATGCTTATGCCTCAAATCAATTAATTGTTCCTTAATAGGCAGAGTTCTGCACACCTACCTCCTGAGGGACTTCTTCCTACCATTCAAACTCCAATGTAGCATTGATTTTTGTCTTTCTTTTACTACAGAAATACTACTACGCTTCTTCCAATGAGTTGACGCGACTCGATGGCACAACTAAGTCTACACTCGCGAGCCACCTTGCTGAGTCTATCGCCGGAGTGATGACAATCAGAGCGTTTGGCCAAGAAGACCGATTCTTTTCAAGAAGTCTTTGCCTTATTGATGCGAATGCCAGTCCATATTTTCACAGCTTTTCAGCCAATGAGTGGCTGGTCCAACGTCTGGAAGTCCTGTGCGCTATTGTCCTAACATCCTCGGCCCTCACAATTACTTTTCTTGATCTCGGGTCCTCTTCCTCGGGTTCGTATCATTAAAAGCTCAATCTAGTTCTTCATATTGAGACTTTTCCTAGAAGCTTGGCTCTTATACCTGGTATCATTTTACTTTGGCACTTTTTAACCTGATGTCTGACTCTACTAAAGGCAGCTATGCATCGACATGTTGGTTCATTTGTCCCTTCAATATCATCTAGGAAATGGGTTTCCAGCTTAGAAGATTTTAGTGGGTGCGGGGTCTCACTATCATTTGATGCAGGATACGTTGGTATGGTGCTGGCATACGCTCTATCTTTAAATGTCCTCCTGGTCTTTTCGGTCCAATTCCAGTGCTCGTTATCGAATTTGATCGTTTCAGTAGAAAGGCTACAGCAGTACATGCACATTCAAAGTGAAGCTCCTGAAGTGATCGAAGATAGCCGACCAGCGACGGACTGGCCTTCTTCTGGCAATGTTGAGATTTGTAATCTGAAGGTAGACACAAGCACCATTTACACACCTTTCGATTAGGACTTCTCTTGTAGCGCACTTCGGTTTGATTATCGAGACATTAACAGGTCAGGTATCGGCCCGATTCTCCCCTTGTTCTTCATGGGATAACCTGTAAAATAAAAGGAGGGCACAAAATTGGGATCGTTGGCCGGACTGGTAGCGGAAAGACGACTCTCATTAGTGCTTTGTTCCGTCTAGTGGAGCCTACCGATGGGAAAATAATCGTTGATGGCCTAGACATTACCACTATCGGACTTCATGACCTGAGATCACATTTCGGGGTCATCCCGCAAGATCCGACACTTTTTGGCGGGACAGTTAGATACAACCTGGACCCCTTGTCTGAGCACACCGATCAGGAAATATGGGAGGTAATTTCCACGTCTCTTGAAATTTGATTGGTGTATCCTTCTCTCTTTTACTGTCTGTACTCGATTTATAAAAAGACCTCGTCGTGCATAATTTGAATCTAATGAGAGCTCCTGAGCTAAATCTTGAATGACTATAGCCCCCGCAAAAGGAAGGACTTTGCTGTTATGTTTGATGATTGATTAAATTTCTGTGGAAAAAGGTTCTAGGAAAATGTCAGCTCCGGGAGGCCATACAAGGCAAAGATCAGGGTCTGGAATCGCTAGGTAAACACAAAATTTGACTACAAATCCTGTTTAATTATTCTCGTTGTCAATCATTAACAGTTTACGCAAACTCAAATCGTAGTCGTACAGGACGGATCTAACTGGAGCATGGGGCAACGGCAATTGTTTTGCCTAGGACGAGCTTTGCTGAGGCGAAGCCGGATCCTAGTCCTGGACGAAGCCACCGCATCTATCGACAACGCGACCGATTTGATCCTTCAGAGAACCATACGAAGGGAATTCGCGGACTCCACTGTCTTAACCGTGGCCCACCGGATACCAACCGTCCTGGACTGCACGATGGTGCTAGCTTTAAGTGATGGTAAATTTGAACTCACCGTGAACTGTTTAGTGAGAACCAACAAGAACTGTGAGAAATACATGACACTCTTTGTATTTAACAGGGAGATTGGTAGAGTGTGATCATCCTATGAAATTGGTAGGCAAGGACGATTCGTTGTTCGGGCAGCTTTACAAGGAGTACTGGTCTCGAACATCGAAGGTGAGTAATTAGTCCGAGAACTTTTGAGATGAAGCTTGCGGA
This sequence comes from Syzygium oleosum, assembly GCF_021117445.2. Classification (NCBI taxonomy): domain Eukaryota; kingdom Viridiplantae; phylum Streptophyta; class Magnoliopsida; order Myrtales; family Myrtaceae; genus Syzygium; species Syzygium oleosum. Next base: position 8,671,278 of record NW_026607498.1, read on the forward strand.
AGCCGATACACATCGTCGGAATGCATCACGTGAGGCCAATTTCTTCATTTAGTGCAGTTGGAAATGCTGTAGGCAGATGATTTTGCTGCTACTTCACGGTCAAGAAGACCAACAAAGGCAGATGTATATAAAATTATAAGCACCTATTTTCAGTTTATTGCATTTGTCCCTATTGATTTGTACTTCCTATATTTTAATCATTTATCTTCTATAATGTACAAAATTTATTGGGAATTCTCAATATTAATTCTTATGAATCCATATTCAATATACTTGTTACTCTTATGCTTTATAATCCTCATTCAATTTTCCTCTTACATGTTTTTCTCACGATCAAACACTAAAAACACCGTTCCATTTCATTCCATTCCCACAGTTTACCAAATAAAGATAATGGAATTGTCGTCTTGAGTCTGTATTTTCGCTGAAAATTTCGCGATAAAATAAAATATTTTTCATGAAAATGATTAGTTTTTGTCTGTTTGGTGGTTTAGGTGATTTAGGGAAAGTGATTTCATCCTTACACAAAGTGGAAGTTGGTTCCCCTCCCCCGATATAAGTCCATTGTTTTAAATCCGTGGAAAACGCATCCAAGCACCGGAAAGTCGGAAAATAATTTCTGGGAAAATAGTTTTCCTTCGAACAAACGGACCTTTCATTTCATTTCGTTTTCATTCCGTTCCCTCCTGAATACATTCCATTCCGCCGTGCCAAATGCTATATCAAAGCTAGCCAAATTACTTCGGTTCTTTTTTTTTTTTCTTTCGGAAGCCAAATACAAAAGATTGGGAAGCAAAGTTATGGAACTCCAAACTGTTCTCTCAACCAGTTTCTCCGAAAACGCAAACCGTTTTGGCCGTCCCGAGCTGAAACGACGCAGGCAAAACGAGAACAGCACAAACACGCCACGCGACGCGCGGTCAGCTTCCAGGTAGAATAGAGAGAGAGAGAGAGAGAGAGAAATGGCGGCTTCGTTCAAGTGGGTGCTCCAACTTCACAGGGACGTCCCCAGAGCTGCTCGCTTCTATTCGCAGGGCCTCGATCTCGCCGTCAACGTCTGCACCCTCCGGTGGGCCGAGCTCGAGTCCGGCCCTCTCAAGCTCGCCCTGATGCAGGCGTCGAGGTGACCCCTTCTCCAATGCCCCCCCACCCGCCCATCTGTTCGGTGAATTGTCCACGAGAGCACGGCGTTGTTTTTAGCTCGACATTCCCATGCCCTGTCGTGTGTCTTGCCTGAAATTCGTGGCTCGTCCTCGTGTCTCCTCTCGTAAAGTTTGGATTTCCCCCCCCCCCCCTTCCCTTCTCCTCGGTTGTGTCTGGTGATTCTACTCGTGGGCTCGTAGCAGTGGGAGGTGAGCTGAGGGAGTGGGAAATTTCAGATACGTCTCTCTTGGCTCTTCCAAATTAAGGTTAAGGTAGTGCCGGTCGCCGCGTAGAATTCGTGCAGGGTCCAGTCCGAGGATATGGACTCCACATAATCTGTGAAATTCACAATGGATTCATTTAGTGGTCCTGGACTCACAAGTATATCTCGGTATGGGGTTTCTAGGCACAGTAGATTTATGGTGATGCCTTTCCTTTATTTGTGCTGGATGTGTCAGAATGAAAGGTTTACTTGGATTGAGCTCTGCATGAGTTCTTCATTGACCTGTCTAGAGGTTACAGTTTCAAATATGAGTTAAGAGGCCTTCTGCCTAATGAAACCACAAAACGAGACTTGACGGTCTGACAAGTTCAGCTCTCGTATTCGGCTGGTCTGGAAGGTTGCATCTTAATCTGGGTTTTGCTATTAGTTTGATGTTGTGAGATATAAACAATAAAAAAAAAATCTGCATTTTCAGACGCTCCCTTTAGACAACTGCAACTAATGACCCGCAATACGCAGCGATCACGTCGTGGAGAAGGGATATTCTTCACTCCTGTCCTTCACGGTCACTGACATCAACAACACAGTGACAAAGCTAATGGCATTAGGAGCTGAGCTTGATGGTCCCATCAAATATGAGATCCATGGGAAGGTACTAATATCAACGTTAATCAACTTTTTCATTATTATAACCCCTGAGCATTAGTGTTTCAATCTGAAAGAGTTGCATGTATATGCTGGTTTTGGTCAGATTGCTGCCATGCGGTGTTTAGATGGTCACATGGTAGGCCTTCATGAACCTGCATAAGAGTTCCAGAGTTGAATATTTCTGATTGATTAACCGTTCAACAGGACTTCACAGCTGTTCTACTAGCACCTTCATTTTCTCTGAAGATATCAGATGCCGAAATCTTGTTCTTTTTCTTTTTCAGTCCCACGATGCTCACTTTCTGTTCATTGATATTTAAAACTCTGCTGCCCAAAGTCATTGAGTGAACATGCCTGGAGTAGTTGCAACACACGGAAGTGAGCATGATAGCGAGCAAGTGGGGTTTATACTGAGCTTTAGTTAACTTTTCAGCTAGATGAAGGTAATATTGCAAAGTCATTTTTCTAGAGAGAGAATGAACCACTTTTATTTTTATCTGCAAATGATGATTTTTGATGCACCATATCTCACTTGATGATTCTGCCTTGGGGGTTGAGAGAAATTTTTATTGTTCAGTTCTTCAGCTTGCAAGATTCTACATTTGGGCTACATACTTGCATAAAAGCTTGCTCCTTGCTTGCTTACAGTGAATATAATTGTGTTTTGATCTCCCTATGTACTTAGGTTTGAGTGGAGAAAAATAGCATTGCACCGATCGACCTCATAAAGAAGCTGAGTCTAGCTGCAAATTTAGGGTTATCTCATTTATGCGTCATTTGATGTTTAATTGAGGAACAGATGTTATCCTTCAAGTAGATGGTGACGGAGTATATACTCCATAAGCTGGTTTTTGTTATTTCACTTCTGAAGATTAAGTGCCGATCACGTGTGTGTTGCTTGCTTGATCACTAGACAAGATCAGGAGATCGTCAAGATTCACCAACAAAAATCTTGGAGTTGCTGATGGTAAATTGTCTTGTTAACCGTTACGACCAGCTAAGCAGCTCGGTTGCGCCTGTAGCAACCATGTCCTTCCCTTGTTTCCCTTATCTTTGGATCCTAACTCAACGGAGGTATCCTAGTTAATTAGTAAATCGAGTTATAAAACTGATTACTCGCCATTAAGCAAACAGGATTACTAGGACTTAGGTCTCTTTCTTGGGCGGGGCATCAAGCACGAATGTCAAAAAATCCGTTGGACAGGCGGATTCACACTGACGTAATATTAAAATCTGGAGAAAAAAAGTTTCCTGTGTCAAGATTCTCAATGTTATATGTTTGGACAGATGATTTAAAGTCACATGTCCAAGGGGTCACTATTTCGATCAACGCTAGATGTAATTTATGTCACACCCCCAACATTATGGGAACAGGGGCAATGACACGGCTGGTTTTCCCAGGGACAATGACACGATCGGTTTTTCTGTCACACCCCAAACCCTAACAGGCTTGCGACACCCCTCGATGGTCATATTGAACGCGACGTCCCAGGACGCGTCGCGAAGACAAACGCAAGTGAAAGCGAAAATTAAACATCCCAGACAGTAAACAATGACAACAAGGTAGTACTTGAAGAAAATCAATAAACTCATAATATTAGCTTGAGACCATAAAATTCATACATTAGGTTTCTAGGGTTAGTATCCACCTTCGTCATAGAAAAGGGACAGGTAGCCGGGTAGACTACGGAATACACAAAAAGGGCCCTACCAAAAAGCTCCTAGGTCCTAGCACCCAAATCCTCCTACGGTGCCCAATCTGAAACGGATCCTGAAGGCTCCGACTCAGTGTCCGAGTCGATCTCGATCGGCTTCTCCTCGTGCTCGGACACCATAGGCTCCTCCTCAGGCTCAGACTCGGGCTCTGGTTCTTCTAATTCTTCCTCGATCTCGGGCTCCATGAGCTCCTCCTTGGGCTCGGGTTCGGACTCCTCAAACTCCTCTTCAAGCTCGAGGTCTGCAGGGGCCACAGGTTCGAGTTCGGGCTCCGGTTCAGGGCTAGGGATTACCGGGGCGTCTCCGGCATCCAAAACCTCACCATCGGGGGCAAGGAAGCTGAGGGGTCCCACTCGCCTCCCCCATTAAACGGGACATCAAAATGCCGAAGCGGTCCGTAAACTCCGTATAAATCCCGATAACAGTATGCCCGGTATGTATTGGGCTGCAACTCAGGTTTACCCACATCTACCCACAGCATCGTGGTATGCTTAACATAGGCCTTCTCGTTCCCTACGGGGTACTCCACCGCCGAGTGCTCAGTATGCCTCGGGATCCCAAAACGTACAGGCGAATCACTCATGGTCGGGGTCGGGGGTCTGAAATGGTTTGCATTACAGCAATAAGAATAAATCTCAATAAGCAGACAACATATACCCCATTTAGGCCAATGCGTACCCAGACGAGTCTAACATGCGATTTAATAGCCAACACATTCAATTTCACACAAGCATACTTACCTTGCCTTAAATCAAATGCCAACCCTGCGCATTAGCTAAATCACCATAATGCGATAATTACTCAAGAACGTAATATAAACACTCAAGCACCAAAATCACGTATGTTCACCCAATTCAATCAAACACAATTCACATGCGTGGCCGAACAACTTTCCACAACCTGCGTCAACACGCCTCAGGTCAGCCCTCCGATTAATCCGGGCTCCGTCCCTCACTGGACATTCCACACTTTCTCACGACCCATGTAAACATGCCTCAGGTCAGCCCTCCGATCAATCCGGGCTCCGTCCCTCACTGGACATTTCACACTTTCTCACGACCCGCGTAAACACACCTCAGGTCAGCCCTCCGATCAATCTGGGCTCCGTCCCTCACTAGACATTTCACACTTTCTCACGACCCGCGTAAACACGCCTTAGGTCAGCCCTCCGATCAATCCGGGCTTAGTCCCGCGTAACCACGCTTCAGGACATTCCTTATGCACATGCACCACAACACAATTCATCATTCTAGCACGTCGTACAATTCAAATTCAATTCACGAACTCATCACACTAGCCCACCAATCCGACACTCAAGTCGGCCCAATCAAACGTCAATTTCATCCACAAACGCCACGACAATCCGGTCATCGCACCCACATAAATCAGCCACAAATTATGCCACATAATCATTACAATTTAATCTACCAATTAACCACATTCACATATTGATCCTAATCCAAACTTAGCCACTAAACCGGTACTAATTACATCCTAAACAAGTCTAAATAATACCCATTATACTAGATAGGGTTTAGGAAGTCACTTACTTAAATTTGGCCCTGGAAAAATCGGCTAGGGGCCAAAATGGCCCAGGTGAACAGTAACGGGTTCGGCGCGAGCGAGGGCGCGACGGGCACAGCGACCGGCAAGGCGCTCGGCCACGGGCGGGCAACGGCCTGGGCGACTTGGCCGTGGGCTAGGCAACGGGCAAGCGACCGGGACGCGGGGGCAATGGGCTTGGCTACGACCAGGCGAGCGACTGGGCCACGGGTGAGTGGCTGGGCAGCTCGGCCACGAGCTGGGCAGTCCGACCACGGCTGGGTGAGCGGCGAGGCGGTCGGGCGAGCTGGCACACGGCCGGGCTGGCTGGCGATGGCGGCGGCGCGCCGTGGCTGGACGACATCGAGCTCGGGCGGCGAGCAGCAAGAAGGAAGCAGGAGCAACGGCCGGGGGAGGAGGAGGAAGAAGCAGAAGAGAAGAAGAAGAAAGAAAGAAAAAGGAAGAGAGAGAGTTTGCATGGGGGAAGGGGGAAGGGACGTGCGTAGCTTGGGGGAAAGGACGCGCGTAGCTGGGCGCAATAGAGGGGGAGGAGAGAGAGAGAGGGACAAAAGTCAAATTTTGTCCTCAAGTGCGATCCAACGGCCACAATTCGATCTTGCGAACTTGATCCAATGGTCCTAAAAATCCCCAATTCAAAATAAAGAAAAGACCAATAGACACCAAATAAAACACACTACGAGGAAGGCCTACTAGTCCAAATCCGCATCCGATCCAAATTTCACTTTTCACTTATCCCGGGCAATATTGACATTGGCCACAATAATATCGATACCGTTCAATTAAATTCGTCACGAAACTTCGAAAAATTTAACACCAAAGTTCGGGCTCTAAATAACGGCCAAATTCGATCGAGTGTGATTTTAACGAAATCTCTAATTTAAAAATAACCCAAGAGTGATCAATTCCGAGTGAGATTTTACTATAAGCACACTGACGAAATACACGTTTTATAAATCCCAAAAATGGGTCAAAATTCGGAATGTCACATTTTCGCTCAAAAGACGTGGCCTCAAATGTAACTATGACTCAACCTGATATTGAAATATATACATCCATTAAAAATTCGTTTGGTTATAGTATCAAAGTTTCAATAATCCATCAAAAAAATATATACATATATCCAACAAACAACTAACTTGAAAACTTATCAAAGTCATATACAACTCATACCCAAAAAACCATACTATCCAAATGTCCTCCTGATAACGATAACGCTCTCATCCTACTTGCGGCTCGTTAAAGAACTTGAAAGATAAGTAAGATGAATAAAATGAGCAACCATAGTCCACTGAGTAATACATCTCTTCTAAGAGGATTGAATATTCACTATGCATCTTTATAAACCGATGTCAAAACTCACTTATCTCAATCCAGTACGTAATACACACACAAGATCAATTGAGTTATATCATTTTAAACTTCGATAGTCCATTCCATCAACAAATCTAATGATCAACATGTAACTATGGTCACAATTTAACACCCGTGACAAAGGCAGCCAAGTTTACCTCCCTTCAGTATGTAATACACATACAAGATCAATTGAGTTATATCACTTTAAACTTTGATAGTTCATTCCATCAACGAATCTAATGATCAACATGTAACTATGATCACAATTTAACACCCGTGACAAAGGCGACCAAGTTTACCCCCTTTTGTTAGGTCAACTACCTATATCAGTCGATAGATCAGTCTAAAAGACATCCTAAAATAGTATGCATACTTACCCCCTAAATGGGTTCTAATCACAATGACATGAGCATAATCCATTAACATCAATCTCCAATAACCCACAATCAATACCAGAAACAATCTCATAAATCGATTTCACAAATTAAATCATATAATCTTTCATAATTATGTTTATCAAATATAATGATTTTCATAAAGCATTTCGCAATCAACACATATAGCTGTTGGTAATTTCCTTCACAAAACATCTAATCAAAACATTCACAAAAGATCATTTCAAACTACTTCAAATAAGGCTTTCTGATGCCTTTTTAACAGACTAAAAAGGTAATAAAAGTTCGATCCAGTTTATGTAAGAAGTATGCTATTTCATAACTCATATTATATTAAATCTCCACTACTTTCAAGATATGAGTTTGTAAATTAATAGAAGAGATAGTAGTACACCACTCACCCGAGAAAGTCGAAAACCAACCTACAATGGTTACTCGAGCTGACACACTCATATTCTTATCAATTAATTGAAAAATGATATTAAAATCCGCATAGTACACTACTCTGATGAACCACTCGACTAACTACACTTAATCGTTGATAAAATGACTCGTAATGCTAATGAATAAACTCGTTAATAGCAAGCATTCAACTTTCTTCGTTACGTGTAACTTCAAATAATCGTTGTGATTAAACCATACTTCGAAATCGATTTTCGTCAAACCCCGTAGCGCCATAACGCCTTTATCTACCATTTTCATATAAATCTAAAGCTCAATAGCTCCTCAATCGAACTTTGTAGTTCAACTTTCACATAACTCCAAATTTAAGACCTAACTTCGAAAATTACTCCGATTAAACGAATAATAAGCTTGAATACTTATCAAGCGTTGTAGTTCGGAGTTGATTTGGCTTGTTGGGGTGTCCGATCGTGAACATGCAGAAATTTCTCCTTTTTCTCCTTTTCCTCTCTTTTCCCTCTTTTCTTTCTCACGAACGAGCTGGCTGCTTCTTTCCAGTTTTCTCCCCTAGTTTCAGTGGCTTCAACGTGTATCATCTGTGAAGATAAAAGAAGGTGGGCTGAGGGCTTGGATTTTAAGAGACATGGGCTTGGGCTTATGGGCCTTTATATTACAATTCGTATACATAGAAACCTATTTAACCAGAGAAGTTTACGATTATTCTAAGCTATTGATATTTCCATACACTCAAGTCAATCATTCTGTGGTAAATGTTATCAATTTTTCAGATTTTTTTTTCAAATAATAACACTTGTCGCGCGATAATCAATTGAAATGGGTGAAATGTCATACTCTACGGTACTAAAACTCAACCTTGCTCAGTCGGGCTGTTTCTTTTATTTCTCCAAATGGTTTGGAAACATCTAGGCCCCAGCGAATAAATGCAACTAATCTAAGTTTATGGCACAAAAGATTCCTATTATAGCTTGTTAATCACTTGTCAAATCTCAACTTTAATCAATAATAGCGAATAAACGACTTGGAGACCACTTAATAACATCTAGAATATCTAGGAGTGGATCTTTCCATCAATTGGCTGATGTAGCACAGCCTATTCTCGAGGGTTTGCTTGGTATTGAAGAAACATTCAAGCGAGCAGGCTACAAGTAAAAGAGTTAACTCTACACCTATCGTAATTATATGGAAGAGTCACGAGAGAAGAGCAGTGCAATCTAAGGCTCCGTTTGTTTCGTGAGAAAATGAACGATTTGAAAAATACTTTTCTCAAAATGATCTCTTATATCACTTGAAATAATTAGTCAATAAAAAGTATTTTCATTATCGACAACAAAATTTTATCGTTCACAAAAATATTTAGATACAAATTATTGTCGATAATGAAAATAATTTTCGTTGAATAATTATTTTAAGTGATATAAGCGATCATTTTTAGGAAAATATTTTTCAAAATCATTCATTTTTCGCTAAATAAACGCATCCTAAAGTCAATAACTAAGAGGCTTTCAACTTCATCCATGAAGATAAAAGGGCTAACTTGGGTTTGTTGATTGGAACAGTCAGAGCATTAGTTCCAGGGAGAAGCTGTCGGATCCCAGAATCAACTAGAGAGAGGGAGAGAGAATGGGAGTGACTCTCGTAAAGACCTATGTGCCGTTCATCCGAATTCACATGTCACGAATAAGGCAACACATGAAAACAGAGAAAGCACAATACAAATTATGTATTTATGCGAGTGTTTTGCGTGGGCAGCGAGACTGTTTGCTTCAGTGAGATTCGATTTCAGAGAAAAGAGTGAGAGAGAGAGAGAGAGCAGTTATGTGGAGAGAGGCATATGCACCTGTCAATCAAAGGTCACTAGTGATTGATGGATTGCAATGGGCAAGCACTACAAGATTCAATAAACTTTTCTTGCATCTGCCTATTAGAAAAATAAAAAATTCGGGAAAGAGAAACCCTAGGAAAATTTGCTTTCCACTTTCTGGCTGATAAAATTATCAACCCGAGATCTGTATATTGACACTCAGAGTCCGCTTGCAGATAAGATGGATATTTCATGCTCCCGAGGGAAAGCATATTCCTATCTCTGTCTCTCATGATATAGGATGTTAGAAGGAGAACAGAGAACTAAACTTGAATTTATGGTCACATGATTCAAGGAACTCTTGTTTTTTTCTCCTATATTAAGGAGGGTTCTTGCCACTCTGAGTAGCTTAATTAGATCAACTATTGTCGTTTGGGACATTTGACGGCCTTGTGTTCTCATTGCGTTATCATTAGCATACACACTGATTTAAGTAGGGATATATCTTCATTTGTCAAGAAAAAACAAATATCTTATAGGAAGCATATTTACATCTTTCAAAGAAGCAAAGTGATGATTCAAAACCATGTTCCTATCTCTTTTTCTCTTGTAACATAGGATGTAACAAGGGAACAGAAAATTAAACTAAAGTTTATGGTCAAATGGTTTGAGAAACTCTTGGTTTTTTCTCCTATATTAAGGAGGGTTCTTGCCACTTGAGTAGCTTAATTAGAACAAATTTTGTTGTTTGGGACATTTGACGGCCTTGGGTTCCCATTGCGTTTATCATTAGCGTATACACTAATTTAAGTAAGGATATATCTTTTTACTTGTCGAGAAAAAGAGATATCTTACTATAGAAAGCATATTTACATCATCCGAACGGAAGAAGCAAAGTGATGATTCGAAAAGCTGCAGCTTTCACGAATTGTACTACACGAGAATCACTACGGATGAATTATACTTGAAATAAGAAAAAAAGTCAAAATGACCACAGATGAACATATTATTGTTGAACGGAGATCGTCTTGTCAAATAATTGTCACGAGGATTCATTGTATTTAGCATGAGATTCATCTAGCTAATTAAATAGATTCAAGTACATATTAGGAAAAAAAATCCCTGGACTTATTTTCTGTAATTTCAATTTTGGAGTCATCAAACATAAGAATGTGATCCGCCTCTTTTCAACCCGAAAAACACGAAGGAAGTTGTTGTCTGCGTCGTCCTTTTCCTGAACACCCCACAAGCAGAACTTCATCTCTCTCATCATCGCTGTTTACTATTTGCAGGCAAAGAAGATAAGCGATTTTAACCTGTTCATCGGTTTTCTTCATGTTGGAGAATAAAGAAAAAGAACGACTTCAAGAAGAAGTAGAAAATTGAATCCTGCGAAAATGATGAATTATGACACCTTTTGTTTACCATGCTAACAACAACGGGACTAAAAATTCTTACATGAGTTTAACCTTGGTCAGGCAGGGAAGTTGGAGTTTGGCAGATTTCTCATTTAAGCTCAAGTACATGAAGGTCAGATTCGATTCTGTACGGTTTGATGTCCAGAAGGCATACTCGAGCATTGACGGTTGGGGAGGATTGCAAGTTCTCTCCGTCACAAATATCGTGACGCATAATATGTGATAGGGAGTGCGAGGCACTATGGAGTATAATATGTGGCCAATCTTTATCATTTGTTACCATTAGGTCATTTCTGCTGAATATATCTATGATTAGGATCTCTTATTAAAGTTTTATCAACAAAATCGACTCTTTTATACCGTTCGTGTCCGAGCCTTTTAGTGCAGTGTAGGATTCCCATCGAGTCATAATAGGGCTTTGATATCAAGTCATAACAATGCTTCGATTGTCATCACAACTAGAGAATAGTGCTAATGGATCACAATAAATTCAGCATCGATTAATATCTTTTTGATCTTCGGCAATGATTGTTAGAGACGGTATTCTTAAAAAACTTAAATGTCATAAAGTGAGTTTGCAAATGCATAAAATGTATAGGTTTGCTCTCCTCCTCTCTTGGTAACCCAGATTTACACCATGCATTTCCATGTGAAATCAGCATATCAAACAAATTATAGTCGAAGAACCAGAACATATGAACATAGATTTAAGAGAGTTATGTATCCATAGAACAAAATATTAATATTGAAATTGTTGTTCTCAAGCCATGTTAGCAGCATGAGATAAATCAATATTTAAAAAAAAAAAACTGGACTGAACTGTTTCCACAGCCCCAGAACAGTGAGTCTATATGTATTTCTATTTTTTTTTTCTTCTATGGATGAGGTACATGTCTAGGAAATTGTTGCAGCAGAGAAGAGCAAGGCCCAAGAAGTCATGTTGTCGTAAAGTGCAAGAGCTCATAAGAGATGAGCTTCAACCCTTTTTGCTTCAGCTGTATCAACAAGGGTTTGAGTTGAGTTCCTAGAATAATTAAGCATCTCTGCTGCTGTGAAGAGACTCCGACATTGCTTATTCCCAAAAGTGCATGAAACGACACTGCTCATCGGAAACATTAACTAGAACAAAAAAGATCACACTGTTAGATTTTATCGAGCTCAGTAATAAGCATTGGTTAATAGGTATTGATATAAAGAATTCTTGAATTTCTCACGGATCCAACTCACTAAACCCTAACCTGATCCTTCAATAAGCCATGGCTATGACACGGTTTGAAAAGGAAACAAGTTTTTTTGCTACAATTAGCAGAATGATGCCGTATAGACTTTTTATAGCACTTAATAAGAGCACTAAACAAGGTAAATTAATGATTCCAAAGCTTATCTATTGACAAAGACAGACAACTTAAAAGACAACTTCAAGGTTTTAAAGGGAATATTACTTCAAAGGAAGGAAGATCAGCAACCCTAACCCTACACCAAAATTCTCAAGAATATAACAAATGAAAAAACCACTAATAGCGATAGGAGAAAATTATGCAGATCCATGATGCAGGAATTCTAAAGATGAATTTGGCATCAACTTGCCTAATAGAAAAGAAAATGATGACAATCCTCTGTTCAACAAAAGCAGCAACAGAAAAAGTTTGACCCATGACTTAATTCTCAGAAAAGAAAGAAACCCTTGGATTTTAAAAATTGAAGAAAATTCAAGAAACCCAAATTAAGAATTGAACAACAAAGCAATATTTGTTGAAAAATACGATCATAAAGTAAAAGGGAGCTCCCTTCAGTCCAAGGACAGGAAAATTAAGATCCAATAAGTCTCCCGCATCAATCACTCATTTACTGAGTAATATATAATAAATTGCCCCATTGCACTTTGATCTCCGCCACAAAGAAAACTCAGTATTTGGATGAATGAGTCGGCAGCCAATTAAATCCTAAATCCACCCGTGTGTGGACTGAAGAAAGCTCTCTTTGATCTCGAGAACCAACTTCTTCAGCAAAACCCTAAGAGGAAGGAAAAGAATAAAGATTAAAATTTGACCCCTCCAACTTTCGCCCTCTCTGATATCCCTTATTAGAACAGGACGACTCCCGTATCTGCCGAAGATCTCATACAATCTGCAAACACGAGCTGGTGAGGAAGAGTTGAAGGAAAAAATAATGCAAAATATGACGTTATGGTGATACTCGACACTTCAGCTCAATCTCTAGCTCCTTCTTTTGTGAGACAAGGTGGTGGAGAAAGATGAAGCGAGACCAAAGCAGGAAGATTTGTCTGGAGAAAGAAATTTCTGGGTTGCCGATGGATCTGAGAATGGAGAGAAATTAATGGCCTTTTTATAGAAGTAGAAAGAAAGGTTACAGATAAGACAGACATACCGATATCTAAGGGTGCGAATGGTAACCATTATGCTTCAGAAATCAAATTCTTGCCAGAAATTAATTTCTGAAATTCTTGCCAGAAATTGATTTTTGGAGAAGAAATCTGTTTGGTAAAACATGACTAATTTTGTTCCAGAAATTGATTTCTGGAACAGAAATCTGTTTTGATTTGTTGATTTTTTTTGCACCTAAAAAAATTTAAATTTTACTCAAAGTGGGTGGCCACATGTATTATAAGCCATTCTGTAAAGTTTTGAAATTTTTGATTTTTTTTAATTTTTTTTTGGGCACCTAAAAAAATTAAAATTTCACTCAAAGTGGGTGGCCACAGGTATTCTAAGCCATTTTGTGAAGTTTTGAATTTTTTTATTTTTTTGGGCACCTCAAAAAATTTAAATTTTACTCAAAGTGGGGTGGCTATAGATATTCTAAGCCATTCTACGAAGTTTTAAAATTTTTTATTTTTTTTTATTTTTTTGGGCACCTCAAAAAATTTAAATTTCACTCAAAGTGGGTGGCCACAGGTATTTTAAGCCATTTTTTGAAGTTTTGAAAATTTTGATTTTTTTTTGGCACCTCAAAAAATTTAAATTTCACTCAAAGTGGGTGGCCACATGTGTTTTAAGCTATTCTGTGAAGTTTTGAAATTTTTGATTTTTTTTTATTTTTTAAAAAAAATTTCACCAAATTTCATATTTTCCCGAAATCTGACTTTTTTTTATTTTCTGGAAATTTTTATGAATTTTTCTAGAAATTTTCAATTTTTATATATTTTCTAAAAAAAAAATTTGTGAGAAAATAGGGAGAATGCATTCCAAAATCAAGAAGCTACAAAAAGTAGCTTCTCTTTTTCTTGCCAAAAACTCATTCCGGAATCAAAAATGCATTCTGGAATCAAGAATGCATTCTGGAATCAAGTATTTTTAACAAACGCATTTTTATTTCAGAATGCATTCTGGAAATTTTTTAACAAACGCCATTCTGTTCCGGAATGCATTCCAGAACAGAATTTTTATTCCGGAATGTATTTCATGCGCACCCCAAGAGGTTTGTAATAATATAAACAATTGCAGGAGTTATTCATATTCTTTCATTATTGTTGCCATGTAGATATGCCTCTACCCCTCACATTATATTATGAAAATCTTATCTTCCTTAGCATATGCTCTTTTTAGTATATGATGAATAAAGATGAATTCTGTAATTATTCATTGTTAAATCTAGCACTTTAGCATAATTACATGTTCATGAATTGTGCTGTGGGGTTCTGGTTTCAAGAGCAATGTGTGGTCAGGGTACTTAATGTCAAGATTTTTATATTAGGGTGTAGTTTATACTCCCATCGATATGAAGGCATAAGGTCCCTCTCGATTTAGGCCCATGAATAGCTAGTGAGTATATATATAATACATTTCTCCTGTAATTGAGAATTGTAACATAAAAATGTAATGTGCTAATTATAGTGGTATCCTCTATTGGATGTAGCCCTAGTTTAAGGATAAATCAACATAAAATCTTGTGTTTCGTTTTATTTTCTTTGCCTTTACTTTCTATTTCATTGTGTTTGTGTGACCAATCCTAACACTTCCAACTACCCATTTCCATCTAAATTGAAAGACCACCGTGGATTAAAGTTTGTGAAGTTCAGGTTCTTCCGTTAAAGCTGCCCCATAATCTCAGCAATATGTGATGAACAAAGACTTCCAAAATTTTCAATTTGCAAACTTTCAGACACCTTTTTGGTTAATTAGTTATATTTTTAGTTTATCAGGGCTTGCGGCTGTACTTTCTTTGTTAGGAAAATCAATACATATACAACTTCATTTAATCGTGAAAATTTTAATAATCAAGAATTTGAAAGAAAAACGTTACTACGCCAAGCAGGTCTTCACTGTTCGTAACTAAATTGTGCCACTGGAGCAAAACTGTAATATATTTTCATACTTTTCACCCACGTCGTCTTATTTCATGCATGTGATTCTACAACTAATAAATTAAGTAAACCTTATTATCAATTTATTTGAGTCATTCATTACATACACTCTATTTAACCCACACCTAATCCAACGTTATCATTTCATAATAATTCATTCCATGAAACATCAAAGCAGTTTCTAAGGGAAGTTCTTTCATATTCACTATCATATATGTTGGACAAGGATCCTAATCATATCCCCATACTTACATCAAATATTTACTGTATACATCAGATTAGTGCATCTCAAAATACATATATTAAAGACGGCAAGTTCCATCATATTAAAAAATAAATGTAATTGTGAGTATGCAATAGTTCCTCTGTTTATTTCGAGCAATCAATCGACTGGCAAGCAATGTTGGGACGGGACGGGAAATGACGTGACGAGGGTGGGGGTGAAGCGTAGACATGTAAATCTAGGTTGCAAATTCGATGGTATAAAAAGAAGGAAAAGAAGGACTTCTTCATGCAAATTACCTCAGGCCGAAGTTTCAAAAAGTTGATGTAATCGACAAGGGCCGTAACACCACGAAGTTCCCAAATCACAACGAAAAAAAGTGAAAAGGAACACACCACAAAGTCCAAAAACACAACTGCTGCTACCCCAGGAAAATTCATTGCTACGTGGAAAGCGATTGTCCGAGAGAAATTTCGGGAAAGTACTCATGATACCCTACGGATTCAAGGAAAAAGGAAGTGTCATGATCTTAGGGTTTCCATTTATGTGGAAACAGCCAGGACAACTGACGAAACCTATCTCGACAAAGTTCAATCTCTCATCACTAGCTAGTATAGCCTTTCCGCGGTGTATTGCGTATACATTTACCATTGACGCAAAAAGGTTTTCGACCTAGCAACAAGGTTGATGGCACCCTTAATTTAAATACTCCGCTTTATGCTAAATATTATTGTTATCACTGAGATTGACCACCTAATTCTTGTTATCACTGAGATTGACCACCTAACAATCTACAATTTTCTATGCTGATGTAGAGACACAATCATCTACAGCCGAATGCCAAACTTTGAGCTGTGTGAATACACCTAAAAATGGGCCGTTCCACTAGATAATCTGCCTAGGTCTTTAATATGGGTCATGGTCCTCGCAATAAGCACCTTTCGTCTATTATTCAATTCTCTCAAATATAAACAATGCTTATCCTTACAAAATATTGATCAAGTAGTTCAGTTCATTAACGCATGCTGTTATGACATGTAATGTATAACGTGCCATGATCTTTAATATGCGCTATGATCCTAACAATAACTACATTTTGTTTTTCTATTCAATTCATCCAAATATACACAATGCTTATCCTTACAAGATATTGATCAAGTAGTATATTATATTAACGCATATTGTTACAATATGTAATGCATACCGTGCCATTGGAGTAAACGGTTGCACATATAACTCTGAATCATATAATGTAGTAGAAATAATATGAGTTATTTAAATGTGTAGAATCAAATTTCGAGTAGCTACAACGTGCATCATTCAAAGTTTAATTTAAGCATCAAAGGAAACTCGTCAAGGCATAACAAAGGAAAAAAATGATGGAAAGCATCTGAGATATTTGTTTGATCGATAAAAACAGAAAAAATTCAAACCAAATTGCAAAAGAAAACTATACTATTTCACGTCTTTTCCTAAACTTCTTTTCCGCTCTGATGATATTCTCCATCATCATTCTCTTCGGAGAAAAAAAAGAGTGCAATTATTAAGGAAACAGACCGTGATTGTGAGCAGTGTGGGGGGTGGTGCCATGAAAGAATAATTAAGTATCTATTGAATTATTTTGGGGGGACGATCTGGGTAGATTCTGAAGTCTCTTCCGACAGAAGAAAAAGAACATGCTCTGTCTTGCACATACTTTCCATTTCTCATGCCTCATTTCATTGTCTGCTCGTGGCTACATTGCTAGGTTGCAACTTGCAGCACCCTTACAATAATTCACATTGCAATGCTTGCTGCGAATAATTGATTGGCGTTCTCATTTTTCACATTTCCTTTCCTTTTCTCTTTTATCTTGGTAATGATAAAACTAAATGTTGCGGAAGCCAAGCGATCGAACAATAAATTTGACGAAATAAGAAAATAAATCGGACATCAGATTTACGTGGTTCGATCGTAGTGACCTACGTCCACGGGGAGAGCAGCACGGAATTTCACTATAGATAAAGCGATACAACGGAGATTACAACCACACTAGAGTCACTCACACACTATAAGTGTTTCCCAAGCCCCAATTACACCCAATAACACACGCAGTGTTTAGCCCCATAATTCCTCACGAAATAATATCTTAATCTCTTGAAGAAATTATACACAAATCTTATCACAAGATTTATTCGCTATAAACACTTGAACTCTTGATGTAATTTCACGAAGAAAACCCACGGAGATAATCCACAAGCACTCGACGAACGGCGCTTCAATATTTCTCCCTCTCTGGCAACAGTCGCGGAACAACAAGCACTCACAAATGCGGCGCTTCAAGAATACCCCAAAAGGTCTGCACCAATCTTGCGACTATTTATATAACATATTTGGGGAAGGAAACCAAATATAAGTCTGATCCATCCGTGAAAAGGAATATCACACGAAAAGAAATCCTCGCATAGCATCCACTAAAATTCGGTCAATTCAGTCAACAAAGGCCATGGTCAACTTTCCTTTTCTATTTGCCTTGGCCGACTCCACAAACTGAAACAAATATGCGCCCCCTCCTTTTTATTTTATTTTATTTTATTTTATTTCCTCTTCTTTCACTCAGACTTTCCAACATGGCTTTGCACTCCAAAATTGAACAGGAAATATAGATTTCCATGGTAGACATCCATAAATATTCAACTTCCAGATTTTTCTTTAATTTGTTTTGGGTTGGGTTTCGTCTATCGGGCTCAAACTCAAGACATATTTTAACAATCTCCACCTTGGCTCAACGTTTGAGCCAAGTCACAATCACTTTGATAGAATCCGAATTTTGCTACTACTCTCCCACAGCCCCAATGGGCTCAACCTCCACAGACGTCTTTCAAGTCCAAGCCTCGCTTAAACTTCGCCATAGTCGTGGACCTCATCAGAATACCAACTCCACATGCACCTTTAACCGCTCTACAAGGATTTTTCGACACAATCTCCTCAATCGCAGATAAAGCAAAACCATCATTGCATCCATATCTGTCAGGAGATCGAATACGCACCTTGTCAATATCAGCAGTTACAGCAACCGTTGGCTCAATAGGCTCCACCTCGCTACAAGCACCATTCGTGTCGATTACTTCGCTAATACCCGCTACCTCAAGAGTTTCTGGTTGCAACTCCACCTCAAGCTGAACACCGTTCAAATCCGTATGAACACTGCTACTAATACTCCTAGCCAGAAGTACTGGAGACTCGTCAAATGTAACTTATCTGCTGATAATAGGTGAATTTAATTCCGGGCACCACAACTTATAGCCCTGCTCACCTTGTGCATAACCTAGGAATATGCACTTTCTTGTCCTTCCATCGAGCTTACCATCACTAACTCGAACATAATATGGACAACCAAACATTCTAATAATAGAATAATCAGCAATGTTACCTGACCACACTTCTTCAGGAGTCTGACATTCAATCGCAGTCGATGGGGATCTATTTTTCAGGTAGTTCGCCATACTAAGCGCATCCGCTAGAAATTTCCTAGCCATACCAGCACTAGAGAGTATTTTATGGGCTGTCTCTAGTAATGTTCTGCTCATCAACTCTGTAACCTGTTGTGGTTGATTGGCACTAGTGCGGTGTCTCACTATGTCTTCCTTCATGCAGAATTCGTTTAACAGCTTCGAGCAAAACTCCATACTACCGTCAGTCCGCACCTGCTTGATCGTTTTATCAGTCTCCTTTACGATCAAAGCTTTTAACTGCCTGATCTTGACAACAACATCAAACTTGTGCCTTAGCACAAACACCCAAGTCTTCCTCGAGTAATCATCAATAACTGTTAGCATAAATCTGACACTCTTCCTCGAAGGAAACCGCGATAACCTATGAACATCCAAGTGAATTAATTCTGCAATTTCCGTGGTTTCTCTGATAACCGTACTAAACTACACTTTCTGCCGTTGATCTAAATCACAACACCTGCATACATTTAATTCGTTAGCCACATAACCACATAGCAAATTTCTTTCACTTAGAACCTTCAGGCTTCTTTCGCTAATGTGCCCCAAATGCATATGCCACAATTCAGACTCTTGAACCGATGCATCCGACGTCTCCGTAGCGAATTCCATCACTGTCTCACCTTGAAGCTCATACAGGCCACTATGCTTGATTCCTTTCATTATCATCATGGCACCTCGAAGAACTTTCAGAACTCCACATTCTGAAGAATACCGATACTCAGCTGAATCTAGGGCACTCAAGGAAATCAGATTTTTCTTCAACTCTGGAACATGCCTCACGCCAGTCAATGTCCTCACAATACCATCATGCATTCTGATTCTGACATCACCAACACCTACAACATCGCATTCAGCGTTGTTCCCCAACTGTACTTTACTACCATCCGTGCACTGATAAGTAGTAAACCAGTTCCTATTTGGTGTAGCGTGAAAAGAACAACCAGAATCCATAATCCATCCGCCAAACGACGAATAATCAGTGACAGACAAGACATAATCAGCATCATCCGAATTACCATCAGCTATAGCTGCAACATCATCCACAGAATCAACTCTAATTCTCTTACCTTTGTCGTTTTTCAGCTTAAGGCAATCCCTTCTAAAATGCCCCCTCTTGCCACAACTCCAACAGACAATATCACCAATCCTAGACTGACTTCATCTATTCGAGTTCATACTACTCCTGCTAATACGTGTACCAGTTCTTCCTCTATTTTCACCTACTAAAGCAGCAGATACATGTTCGCCAGATTCTCTTCTACGGATGTCCTCACTTAGAATTAAATCTCGAACACCATCAAACGTCAAACTTGTCGATCCAGAGGAATTACTAACGGCAGTAACAGTAGTATTCCAACTATCAAGCAATGAAAATAATAGAATCAAAGCACGTACCTCATCTTCAAAGTCAATCTCAACTGAACTCAATTGACTAACGATTACATTGAATTCATTAATATGATCAGCAACTGATGCACATTCGCTCATCTTCAAATTAAACAGACGTCGCATCAAGTAGACTTTGTTGATCGCAGAGGGTTTCTCGTACATGTCCGACAGGGCTTTCATCAAACCCACAGTGGTCTTCTCATTCACGATGTTAAACGCGACGTTACGTACCAACGTCAACCGATTAACACCCAAAAGCTCGTCTATCCAGCAATTCCCAATCAGCTTGCTTCATCGTCTCTGGCTTCTCCCCAGACAAGGGCAAGTGCAATTTCATCTGATATAGATGATCCTCAATATGCATATTCCAGAAACCAAAGTCCTTCCCATCAAATCTGTCGATTTTCACTTTTCCTTCTTCTATCGCCATCGATTCGCTTTAACTCAGCCAAGCCAGGCTCTGATACCAATTGTTACGGAAGCCAAGCGATCGAACAATAAATTTGACAGAATAAGAAAATAAATCGGACACTAGATTTACATGGTTCGGTCGTAGTGACTTACGTCCACGGGGAGAGCAGCACGGAATTCCACTATAGATCAATCGATACAACAGAGATTACAACCACACTCGAGTCACTCACACACTCTAAGTGTTTCCCAAGCCCCAATTACACCCAATAACACACGCAGTGTTTAGCCCCACAATTCCTCACGAAATAATCTATCAATCTCTTGAAGAAATTGTACACAAATCTTATCACAAGATTTATTCGCTATAAACACTTGAACTCTTGATGTAATTTCACGAAGAAAACCCACGGAGATAATCCACAAGCACTCGACGAACGGCGCTTCAATATTTCTCCCTCTCTGGCAACAGTCGCGGAACAACAAGCACTCACGAATGCGGCGCTTCAAGAATACCCCCCAAAGGTCTGCACCAATCTTGCGACTATTTATATAACATATTTGGGGAAGGAAACCAAATATAAGTCTGATCCATTCGTGAAAAGGAATATCACACGAAAAGAAATCCTCGCATAGCATCCACTAAAATTCGGTCAATTCAGTCAACAAAGGCCATGGTCAACTTTCCTTTTCTATTTGCCTTGGCCGATTCCACAAACTGAAACAAATATGCTCCCCATCCTTTTTATTTTATTTCCTCTTCTTTCACTTAGACTTTCGAACATGGCTTTGCACTCCAAAATTGAACGGGAAATATAGATTTCCACGGTGGACATACATAAATATTCAACTTTCAGATTTTTCTTTAATTTGTTTTGGGTCGAATTTCGTCTACCAAGCTTAAATTCGAGACATATTTTAACACTAAATAAAGATCGCGGGTTAATCTTCTCCCTCTGCTGTCCCGGCATGGCATGCACTCATGATCTTCATCTCTCTCTCTGTCACGAGGGCGCTCATCAGAACCAGCCTGGCCGAAAAGATCAGCTTTGAGAACCTCAAAAATATTCCCCCCCTGGCGAAAAAGATGGATGAATGAATCGGGGGGAGAGAGAGAGAGAGAGAGAAAAAGAGAAACCAGACATCATCAGCAAATTGCAGAGGGGAAGACAAGTACCGATGCACAGCAGTGAGCTGTGGTGTGGGACAAAGGAGTTGTCCCCATGAAATGATGTTCGGGTGATTGAAATGTCTCCTCTTTGTTTTCTTCTTTGCTGTTATTTCTCGTTTCAGAACCATCTCTTTTGTCACCACCCTCATGCAGAATCATTCACTTCATTGAAGGAGAGTCGTAAATTAATTTTTTTTTCTGATTTACAATGCTAAAGAAAATTACAGGAGACGCCATAAAAAAAACCATTCTTCACCATAATTCCCTAAACTGTGCTTTGAGCCATATAGATTTCAAGTCTTACAATTTGGATTCTAAGGTTCAAAGGAACAACTTTACCTCCTGTAGTTTCTTTTATTTCTCAGACTTCAATACATAAAAGTGTAAGGCATTTCAAAATTTAATGTACATAGTCTATATATCTTTGAAAGTAGATGAAGATTGGGACGATCCACAACGATGGATATTTTCAAATTTTAGACAGTAAAATTACAAATTCACCTATTTTTACTTTTTACTTTTTCTTAACCAAAGTCTTGTAACATATGAACTTTGCCATACTTTAGTCCGAGGGGCTTGAAGTTTTCACCACATTCAAATGCTAATATGTAGATTCAAATGTGTTTTTCATAATTTTTTTAAGGTCGAATAATATTTTAAATTTGATGCGAAAACGAGAAATAGCTTTTTACATTTTAAATAAGTAGAAACAAGCACCCCCTCATATCTTTAGAAGACACTTTAAATAAAAGGGGAACCTGACATACAAATGAATCAACTTGTTTGAAAACATGATGAATAGATGTCTAAATCTGTGTAATTACATTGCCCAGACTTGACGGTAGTGATAAAAAAAAAATTTGCCCTTCTTGTCACAGCAGTATCATATTTGATGATCGTTACCTCACCTTTTCCAAAAGCCGCGATTGGAAATATCACAATTATGCGCACTTTTATTAGAATTGCTGGAGATAGATTGATTGATTAGAAAGAAGAGGAAATGGGAGAGGGGGTTTCGGATAGATATATCTCTTTAATGGGAATTTTAGTTAATTAAGCTAAAAAAGGTGTAAATTAAGTAATTTAATGTGTGGAATTAGCGCCACATTATATTATTTCATAGGACAAAGCTTCATATACATCCTATTTAATCTAGATTATCTTCTAGATATTTTCACAATCAATATTTTGTTTGGACATGTTAGCATATCCTAGACCGACCAATCGCAAAATAATAGTCAAGATTTGCCTAAACATCATAACCATGGTGTACTTAACAGTTGAACAAATTGAAAGTTATGCTTGACCTATAATGTATTAACTTAATATTTGACATCATACAATAATTTTAACCATTTAAGGACAAAGCAATCAGTTAATAACAGAGTAAATATGTCACCGTTACATAAAAGGATTATAAAAAATAGAAGATAAAAAGAAATGGGTGTTAGGTGATCTAATAAACAGATTTTATTTTCATTTTTAAAATTAGTTGTGATGATTGTGTTTGTTGTGTAAAGAATGGGAAAAAAAATAGAATTAACAGACTATAGAAGCGTCGCATGAGTAAGTTTTCTTTTAAAATTTTATTTGCCATGCTTGCATAATGTGACGAAAATAATAAATGTTATATTATATCTTCGTAGATGAAAATAATTAACACAACCTTACTCGAATTAGATTATAGCAACCGTGCATGAAAGCGGTACGTGGTGGGAAGCATTGGAACCCCATAAGCATATAAAAATATTGTTCGAGGAACATATTCTAAAAGCCAATTTCACCTTTTTGGTATTCTAAAATTGGAAATATCATGGAACATATTCTTCAGCTATTATCAATATTCAAAATGTGCTCTTGAGAAGCTAAATTAAAATTAAAGATATAATTTTCATCATCTAATTTCTAAAGCATACGAGCTGTAAATATTGATCTCAATTGGTTTTTTCTTCCTCAAATACCCTTAATTACTTATCTTATAAATATTGTGTCTATGCACAAATGCATAAACTTATGATTCTATTTTATCTCTCACATGCGTTAACATTAAAATGTAGATATTTTCAATCCTAAACAACTTTCTTAAAAATATTTCAAATCTTGAGATTTTTTCTTCCACACATACACACACACACACACACACACACACACACACACATATATATTTGTATACAATTTTGCTGCGTATCATTATCAACAATTTGTTTCGCGTTATTTGGCAATCTAAACATTTCGTAATAAAGTAATTTTGCTCGATCTTTCACACGTCGGTTTCTTGCACACATGCAGCGAGAGTGCAAATTTATAAGTTAGGATAGTAAAATAAAAGTAACTCTTATTCACTATATTTATCGAGAGAAATGATTAAGTGACAATGTTTAATTTACTGTGAGATTAACATGTTTTGGACCACAAAAAATAAATATCGAATAATTATAAATTGTTTTGGGGCCTATTCTTTTAAGAATTTATGGCTCACAACATGCTATTATTATCACAGTGACCCAAAGAGTGTTATGCTAGCAAAGTCCATTTATCGATTCTTCATTTAAAAGCAATGAGTCCTTAAATCCAAAGATGCTCCTGGTCTCGGAAGCGCGTATACTTTCAATCTTTATCATGATTGATTTCAATTCTATTCTCTTTTGTCATAGTGATTCCTAATGCTGTATTCGGCAATATGAGACTCTTCCAAATATACAATTACATCGTAATCCAACACACTTGGTACCTTATCATTGCTCTTCATTAGGAACCAACGGAATTCGACTTTACACTGTTGAAACCGCGAATCTTGATGTGCATTCTAAGTCGAGAACCATCTGAATTTAATAATGCAAGAATCACTGAGGTGACATAAATTAGTTAACTTTACTCTTTGTAGCAATATCTTAGGATGTAATGAGCGACAAGCTTGTACTTCGGTGATGGAAAGGACAGAAGCAATCTAAGCATCTCCCCCTTTTTTTCTTCTTTTTATAGTTAAGAGTTGATACTCTTCTTTTTTCTTTCCTTTCTTTACCTTTCAATTGTTAAATCAGAAGCCGTATCTTAATGATAAAGATGAATTGTATTCTAACTAAAAGTATATGTAAGCACCTTAAGGTCAGCTTGTTTGATGGAAGAACCGTTTTCGGAAATATTATTTTTGTACTTTTCAGTGTTTGGATGACAAAAAACTACTCGATTGACAAAAATTGTTCTTCATGACTGAAAACAACAAACTTAAATCATTGAGCAACCACCATAGGTGGATGCCCAAGTATCAAAGTTATGGTTCGAGCTATGGTACTTGTTACCTACTATCTCTTTCTCTATTTTAATCAAATTATTAGTTTTGTTGATGAAATTTGTCTACGTTTCTCCATTTAATACCCGTGATTTGGATTAAAGACTTTCTAGCAAAGGAAAAGATCCCAAAGAGGATGTTTTAGTAATTCAAAAATGTTAGTGGTTATGCACGTTTTGATACACTAATTTCGAAATTTCGGTAGTTATATACATTCTCATCCTATGAAAGTTCCAATTTGCATGTATAATATCATTCTTGGTATAACTAACTGCAATAAGCATTCGAAGCAACAATCGTGAAACTCAAAAGTGATCAACAAAATTCACATTGAGGACATTTAAAAAGTTTATACATATGTGACGACGATAAAATATTTCATGTGATTTGCACAAAATTAAGGAATAAGAGGTCCAAAATGAGCATAAAATTAGATCTTTCAAGTCAACCATATTTGTGAACAGGCATAACTTAACGCGGGAGAGATCAGTCTAGTCTTAAATAAGCAAAAGCCCATGCAATTGCAAATGTGACCATTGGACCCTGTAGGTTTGATATAAACCACTTTTGCATGGGCCCGATTGCTATGTTCATTGCATGATACGATCACTTACATGTAAATGGGCCTGATTCATTGGCCCGCAACAATTGAATCAGGATGCTAAGGCCCAAATCTTATAGCCCACTAGGTAAATCTCCTAGTCTACCTCTATAATACCAAGATTTATATTCGGTTCGTTTCGCGAAAAATGTTACGTTTCTGACAAATGTTTTATAGAAAATCATTTTCCTGGAAAATGACACAATTTTCCCGTGTTCGGCTGAAATCTGAAAAAGTTTCGGAAAATATTTTTCATTGTTCGGTATGGAAAAGATTTTCCTCCTTGCACCACTTTCAATAATTTTTTATTTTTATTTTTACTTTTCTTTCTTTTTTTATTTTTCTTTTCTTTCCCCCCCCCCCTTCTTCTTCTTCTTCTTCTACCTCAGCCAATCGCAATTTTTTTTTTCTATGAAACGAACAAAGCTTTAGAGTTTGTCTGTTTGAAAAAAAAAAACTGTTTTAAAAAAAATTGTTTTTAGGCTTTCCGGTATTTGGCGTCGCGGGAGCGCTGTCCCCCACAACCCTTGCCAAGGCAGCCCCTCAGACCCTCGTGTTTTCCTGTCGATGGAGAGTATGAATCACACCCTATCTAAATTTGGGGAATCTTGTGTATCTTTTTTGTACCCAATAAATGAAGATTTCATCATTTATCATCGCAATCGTATAATGGTCCAAGATCCGTTACCATCAACACTTCTTGGATTTTGCTTTTGAATCGTGAGGTTCGAGCCCCATTATGACGTGTGGGATTGCGACCCATTTTAGTAGTTTGGTTCCGCTTGATGAGCACAAGAGAAAGCTCTAGTAAAGACTTGTTCAAAGAGACATACAAAACCGAAATTATCGGCAGGTGATCCAAGGAAATACTTCTGACGAAGTTGTGCAACCAGACCAACAACAAATGCCTCTGCTTCCTTACGTCTCCAGGCAAAAATGTCGATTTATAAGTATATATAAATTGTACTAATAATATCGATTTTACTACTTGATATTGGTCATCCTTTACATCTTCGCGTGTCAGGAGTGATAAGAAATTCGCTATACATATTAGTTCTGGACTGTGACGTACTGCGACGACGACCCGTCTTCAGCAAAGCGGGCAATGTGCTTGCATTTGGACCCGAAAATATCTTTGTCGCTTTCGTACAATCAATTTTCCCAAACATTCCATAATATAAGCGAGAATGAATCTGCGATAGTAAAGTCAGATGGGCATTTTGGGTGAGGGAAGATGACTATTATCGTAATCAAGTTTTTGATCATACATTTACTAACTCCTGAGCTTTATGGAGCAAATGGTACGTGTGAAGTATTTTTGATAAATCCATTTTGAACTTATAACTTTTGCCTTATTTCAGACATTATGACATGGAATGGACGGGTTACAGGGACCATTATTATCTGGTACTGGCTTTTAAAAGCAACGTTTGGCCATTCGAATGAGTTTATCAAACATCTTCAGTGGAGCGACAAGCTTAACAGAAACATTCTCAGCGACTTGGGAGTGCTCCGGAGAGAAACCGAGCTTTTAGCTTCTTGTTGCTATGAAAATGGAACAAAATGGGGTCAAGAGGCAAGTACAATCAAAAGAAACATAATAACCAAAACCCTTGTAATTTGCTGCAATTAGTGACTGTATTTCCTTTTCGTTGACTCCCTCTCGCTCTTATTCAAGTCAGCTTCATGTATGTATCGGTGGCTGAGGACTGCTTCACCAGCTTTACCTTACACTGCAAGGGATGGAAATCGGTCTTCGACAACTAATTTGAACGATCAATTGGTTCACAGCACGAGATGGAGTTCCAGGTCGGCTGAGGATGTGTTCTCCAGATTTTGTCCTCTGATTTATGCGTCATGGAGGATGAGCATTCTTCAGAGCATGTGACTCAGATTGCATTTGGCCCATGATGGGTTTGAAGCGTCATGAACTTATATTAAATAGCTTGAAGTGATGAAGTAAATAATGCGGAGTTGGAGAAGAATTACAAGGGGCTAATTTAAAAAAAAAGCACAAATTTTAGGTTGAATGACAATTCTGGCCTCAATTTTTTTTGCCTCATAAAAAAACACAAACTTTAGGTCGAGTGATAATTCTGACTTTAAACTTTTTTTGTCTTTTAAAAAATCACCAACTCTCACCCTTATTCCAAATGAGGCCCCCTGTTGATTCTTTGTTTGTAGTCACCCTTGTTTGAAAAAAAAGGTTATGGTCGTGAGCTTTGCGGATCTCATCCATGGCGTCTGTCAACAGGCGGTGGTCTACAACTTCATATTATGACAAAACGATAAAGTCCAACAAAAAAGATTCAATCTAGAGATCTTTTTTACTTGCCGGTGAAGTGAATGAGACGATCAGTTTCACCGTTATTCTTCAAGCTGTGACTCAGAGAAGAAGATAATGAATAATGCTTTAAATCCAGTCAACAAGCCATGTGGATTTATTGCTGAGGTGGAATAGTCAAGTTGGATAATCAATGATTCTAAGTCAAGGGGGTCAGATTTGAGATTTAAGTGAAAATTTGTGATTTTTTATTAAACAAAAAAAAGTTAGGGTCAGAATTGTCACTTGACCTAAAGTTAGTATTTTTTTATGAGACAAAAAAAAAGTTGGGATCAGAATTATTACTCAACCTAAAGTTGGTGCTTTTTTTGGAATTAGGCTGAATTACAAGTGAAGTCTTTGATGCCTCCTTTAGCAAGGACATGTATATTCTTCGTGTGGTTTGAAATAATCGATTGCTCCATTTATACACATCATGTTGTATAGCTACTTCTGCTTTGTTGGAGTTGCAGCAGCTTCAGTTGAGCGTCGGATGCACTTGTGAATTTATTGGAGTGCCACGTCAGCGATTTCTAACGGAAAAATGGATGAAAAACTATATTACAATTTCATGTGAAGATTTAGGACTGAATTGGTAAAAATAAAAAAATTAGGACTGAATTAATATCCGCATAGTGAATTTAGGATTGATTAAACAGTTTTCGCATTACTACCGAGTAACTCAACCCAACTATTTGCTTCAAAAATTTCAAAGTTCAATGGCTTTTCAAGGGAGAAGTAAATGCTAATACGAGTCTATGTATAATAATATACACGCAGAGGTGGACATCCGTTTCATCAAGTATATATCTCAGCCTTTCTGAGAAGACTGTTTGGTGACTGTACTCCTTTTACGTATACATATAATTCTAATGACGTTTCATAAATGAAACGCATGGTCCCCATCTGCCAAAAATTGACAATAAGCATTCTTCCCATCTCACTTTCTCAGGACGCAATTACTCCTGTTGAAGTACAGCCACAACTAAGGCATGGGCTCGACAATTTTAGTGACGAATCAACGGAAGAGGAAAGACCAAATTACCAAAACAAATAGAATGAAGGGTTATCGTTGATAAACAATCCACTCGTTAAAATTGAATTGCAAGATTCGTTAACTTTCGCATTATTTCGCAATAAAAAAAACCATTCTTCACCATAATTCCCAAAACTGTGCTTTGAGCCATGTAGATTTCAAGTCTTACAATTT
Organism: Syzygium oleosum; assembly: GCF_021117445.2. Lineage (NCBI taxonomy): Eukaryota > Viridiplantae > Streptophyta > Magnoliopsida > Myrtales > Myrtaceae > Syzygium > Syzygium oleosum. The sequence continues at coordinate 8,700,396 of NW_026607498.1, forward strand.
GGATTCTAAGGTTCAAAGGAACAACTTTACCTCCTGTAGTTTCTATTATTTCTCAGACTTCAATACATAAAAGTGTAAGGCATTTCAAAATTTAATGTACATAGTCTATATATCTTTGAAAGTAGATGAAGATTGGGACGATCCACAACGATGGATATTTTCAAATTTTAGACAGTAAAATTACAAATTCGCCTATTTTTACTTTTTACTTTTTCTTAACCAAAGTCTTGTAACATATGAACTTTGCCATACTTTAGTCCGAGGGACTTGAAGTATTCACCACATTCAAATGCTAATATGCAGATTCAAATGTTTTTTCATAATTTTTTTAAGGTCGAATAATATTTTAAATTTGACGCGAAAATGAGAAATAGCTTTTTACATTTTAAATAAGTAGAAACAAGCACCCCCTCATATCTTTAGAAGACACTTTAAATAAAAGGGGAACCTGACATACAAATGAATCAACTTGTTTGAAAACATGATGAATAGATGTCTAAATCTGTGTAATTACATTGCCCAGACTTGACGGTAGTGATAAAAAAAAAAATTTCCCCTTCTTGTCACAGTATTATCATATTTGATGATCGTTACCTCACCTTTTCCAAAAGCCGCGATTGGAAATATCACAATTATGCGCACTTTTATTAGAATTGCTGGAGATAGATTGATTGATTAGAAAGAAGAGGAAATGGGAGAGGGGGTTTCGGATAGATATATCTCTTTAATGGGAATTTTAGTTAATTAAGCTAAAAAAGGTGTAAATTAAGTAATTTAATGTGTGGAATTAGCGCCACATTATAATATTTCATCGGACAAAGCTTCATATACATCCTATTTAATCTAGATTATCTTCTAGATATTTTCACAATCAATATTTTGTTTGGACATGTTAGCATATCCTAGACCGACCAATTGCAAAATAATAGTCAAGATTTGCCTAAACATCATAACCATGGTGTACTTAACAGTTGAACAAATTGAAAGTTATGCTTGACCTATAATGTATTAACTTAATATTTGACATCATACAATAATTTTAACCATTTAAGGACAAAGCAATCAGTTAATAACAGAGTAAATATGTCACCGTTACATAAAAGGATTATAAAAAATAGAAGATAAAAAGAAATGGTTGTTAGGTGATCTAATAAACAGATTTTATTTTCATTTTTAAAATTAGTTGTGATGATTGTGTTTGTTGTGTAAAGAATGGGAAAAAAAAATAGAATTAACAGACTATAGACGTGTCGCATGAGTAAGTTTTCTTTTAAAATTCTATTTGCCATGCTTGCATAATGTGACGAAAATAAAATATGTTATAGTATATCTTCGTAGATGAAAATAATTAACACAACCTTACTCGAATTAGATTATAGCAACCGTGCATGAAAGCGGTACGTGGTGGGAAGTATTGGAACCCCATAAGCATATAAAAATATTGTTCGAGGAACATATTCTAAAAGCCAATTTCACCTTTTTGGTATTCTAAAATTGGAAATATCATGGAACATATTCTTCAGCTATTATCAATATTCAAAATGTGCTCTTGAGAAGCTAAATTCAAATTAAAGAGATAATTTTCATCATCTAATTTCTAAAGCATACGAGCTGTAAATATTGATCTCAATTGGTTTTTTCTTCCTCACATACCCTTAATTACTTATCTTATAAATATTGTGTCTATGCACAAATGCATAAACTTATGATTCTATTTTATCTCTCACATGCGTTAACATTAAAATTTAGATATTTTCAATCCTAAACAACTTTCTTAAAAATATTTCAAATCTTGAGATTTTTTCTTCCACATATATATATTTGTATACAATTTTGCTCTGTATCATTATCAACAATTTGTTTCGCGTTATTTGGCAATCTAAACATTTCGTAATAAAGTAATTTTGCTCGATCTTTCACACGTCGGTTTCTTGCACACATGCAGCGAGAGTGCAAATTTATAGGTTAGGATAGTAAAATAAAAGTAACTCTTATTCAAAATACTATATTTATCGAGAGAAATGATTAAGTGACAATGTTTAATTTACTGTGAGATTAACATGTTTTGGACCACAAAAAAATAAATATCAAATAATTATAAATTGTTTTGGGGCCTATTCTTTTAAGAATTTATGGCTCACAACATGTTATTATTATCACAGTGACCCAAAGAGTGTTATGCTAGCAAAGTCCATTTATCGATTCTTCATTTAAAAGCATTGAGTCCTTAAATCCAAAGATGCTCCCGGTCTCGGAAGCGCGTATACTTTCAATCTTTATCATGATTGATTTCAATTCTATTCTCTTTTGTCATAGTGATTCCTAATGCTGTATTCGGCAATATGAGACTCTTCCAAATATACAATTACATCGTAATCCAACACACTTGGTACCTTATCATTGTTCTTCATTAGGAACCAACGGAATTCGACTTTACACTGTTGAAACCGCGAATCTTGATGTGCATTCTAAGTCGAGAACCATCTGAATTTAATAATGCAAGAATCACTGAGGTGACATAAATTAGTTAACTTTACTCTTTGTAGCAATATCGTAGGATGTAATGAGCGACAAGCTTGTACTTCGATGATGGAAAGTAGGGCTGTAAACGGTTCGGTTCGGTTTGATTTTCTTGAAAAACCGAACCGAATCGAACCGTTAAGGAAACACCCCTGAACCGAACCGAAACTCGCTCGAACCGAAAAACCAATTTTGGTTTGGTTTGGTTCGGATCAGTTTTTGGTTTCTTCTTCTTCTTTTTTTTTTTGCTTTTTATTCATGGCTCGATTTTTTGTTTTTTCTTCTTTTTTGCTTTTTATTCCTATAAAAATATTTTAGTCATTTACACTATTCAACTATTTATAATTTCGATTACGTATTGCTGAATCACCATTTCGAATAAGACGAAAGTTAAATAAATCTTTTTAATATTGCTGAACTCCTCGGCCAAGTTATTTGTTTCCGTGCCCTCTTCCACATTATTAGCTTCTCCGGCAGTTACGTCTGAAGAGATGTTTCCTGGAATCCTGATCAACTGAGTACACGATCTCTCCACCAAAGGCCTCAGTCCAGTGCCCTCACTCCCAAGAACAAGAATGGTGGGTACACCAGGTGAAATGTCATTCAGAGGGACAGATTTAGAAGAAACCGATCCTCCAAGGACTCTCCAACCATTTTCTGCTGAGGCTGTGAGGAATTGCATCATGTTCTTGCAATATCTGAGCTCCATCAACTCCAGAGAACCAGCACTTGCTTTGCTAACCACACCACTTAATGGAGCTGAATTTTTGGCACACAAGACCACCCCTGAAGCTCCAAAGAAATAGGCAGACCTAATGATTGCCCCCAAGTTCTGAGGATCTGTGACCTCATCCAAAGCTACCCACAGAGATAGAAAACACAAGGATAGAGTCATGATGAGAAAAGAGAAATACCCAAAGCAAACTAGTTCAACAGAACAAACAAACACAAGGATAGAGTCATGATGAGAATGTTAGAACATGTTGTATAGTTTTGTAGGTTTTCCTTTACATCTCTTCTTTCTCTTTGGTCCCACATAGGAAGAATGCTAGGCTCCTTTACTCCTCTAAGCCTATATAAAGGCTTCTCATGTACATTGTTTCATACACCATTATAAGAGAACAAATACCATTCTCTTTTAATCTTTCTTTCTTATTATGGTATCAGAGCCAGGTTCATTATCTTGAAGAGTATGCTCTGCGGTTGCCATCAATTGGATCTTCCGCATCAGAAATTAAGACAATGAGCTCATTATTTTTTAAAGTATGCTCTGCGGTTGCCATAAATTGGATCTTCTGCATCAGAAATTAAGATAATGAGTTTAGGGCTTTTGGGCTATCATCCTTGCTCGTTCTAATCCGCGCTTCTTCTTTCTCGATCCTTTCGATCACCTCAATCCATATTTCTAGCTTTGTTAGTGATTTCTTTTTCTGTCGTCATGAGTGATTCTAGTGACCGTATTGACGTCAAACTTGATGGTTCAAATTATTCTCTTTGGAAACCATTGGCAATGGCAGCACTTGTTTACCGCGACTTGTTTGAGCATGTGTGAGGGACTTTGTCCTTGTCCTGGTGCTCTTAAAAGTGACTCATCTGATGAAGTTGCGAAACGTGCCGCTGAAATTCGAGCATGGAAAGTTGCTGATCGGAAGGCATGGGCTATCATTTTTGGTTCATCGATCCTGCTCTTCGCCCACAATTTTCTAATGTTGTTGAGGCGAAAAGTTTATGGGATCAACTTGCCGAGATGTTCACCCAGACAGGGGACATTCGAGTTTATCAGTTGGAGTTCAACTGCTATTTTGGCTGCTCCACCACGTGTTCCGCCTACAGTTTTGGTTGCTCCACCACGTCCTTCGCCTACTCATGGTCCTCGCCGCCTTTCATGTACGTATTGTCATCGTCCTGGTCATGACGAGTCACATTGTTGGAAGAAGAGGAATGCTTCACGCCTTTCTGCATCACCACGAGTCACTACCGTATCTCCAATCTCTTAACCTATTACTCTGGTTTCTCTCTCTACGGATGACCGTATTGCTGCTCTTGAGGCCCAACTTGCCCGATTGAGTCCTTCTCTACCCAGGTCATTTCCCGATTTAGGTACTTCTACATCTCTCTCATCTGCTGGAAGCACCGCTGCAGCTACTCCACCTTCAGGTGATATTTCTACTACTTTGGTACTTGACTCAGGAGCTGCTAGACATATGTCTACTTCCGCTGTTTTTCTCACTAAGCTCTCTGAGCTCAAGAAATCAGCACATTTCTTTACTGCTAATGGTTCTCCTCTACTAGCTACCCGACAAGGTACTCTTACCGTCTTTCAAGATTTCAATGTCCCTGATGTGTTACATATTCCCTCTTTGGCTCTCAATTTATTATCTGTTGGACAACTCACCGATGCTGGATGTACTGTAAGCTTTACAAATAGCTCTTGCTTTGTGCAGGATCGTTTGAGTGGCAAGATGATTGGCAGGGGCAGTAGACGGGATGGACTTTATATTATGCAACATCTCCATCTTCCAACTTCCTCTCTTCTTCATCCTGTGTTGGCTACCCTCGATCTTGCTCGGTGGCATCAGCGTCTTGGACATATTTCGTCTTCTCGTCTCACTGTCCTTCACCATCAAGGTGCTTTGGGTCTTATTTCTTCTGGTAGTATTCCTCCATGTTCTATCTGCCCTTTGGCCAAGCAATCTGCTAAGCCTTTTCCTGTTAGTAACTCTAGAACTAGTGCGATCTTCGATCTTGTTCATTATGATGTTTGGGGTCCTGCCCCGCTCTCTTCCAAGAGTGGTTTCAAATATTATGTATCATTTATTGATGATTATTCTCGTTATACATGGGTCTATCTTATGCGTCAACGTAGTGATTTCTTTACCATCTATCAGTCTTTTACTTCCATGGTTTCCACACAATTTAATACAAAAATCAAAGTTTTCCGTTCAGATTCAGGGGGAGAATATCTCTCTGGTGTCTTTCGTTCCCTCTTAGCTAGTGATGGTACACTTCCTCAGTTATCTTGTCTTAGGGTTCCAGCTCAAAATGGAGTTGCTGAACGCAAGCACCGTCATATTCTAGAGACCACTCGTGCTCTCTTACTTGGCACATCCGTTCCCACTGAGTTCTGGGTTGAGGCTCTTCTCACGGATGTTCATCTAATTAATCGCCTACCCTCATCTGTTCTCCATCAAGACACCCCGTTTCAGCGTCTCTACTCTCGACCTCCTAGCTATAATCATCTTCAAGTTTTTGGATGTACTTGTTTTGTCATTCTTCCACTCACTGAACGTACAAAGCTTACCGCCCGCTCTATCCCATGTGTATTCTTGAGTTACAGCACTGAGCACAAAGGTTATCGTTGTTATGACCCAAATGCGCGACGTGTACGTATTTCTCGTAATGTTACGTTTCATGAACACATCCCTTTCTTTCCGACAAATACTACACCTCATGTTTCGTCTCCTATTCCATTTATGGATTTTCCTGTTGATCCTCTACCTGACCCTTCTAGTCCCTCTTCTACATCGGATCTAGATATATTGCCACCTTCTCCATCTTCACCTATCCCTTGTACTCGCACCTCCCGTCCGTATCCGCCTCGACAATTCTCGCACAACTAGAGCCACGCCTGTAATCCCGCTCGAGATCGGCGTCCACTCGCCCTGTATGTTGCTACTTCTTATTCTACTGAGTTTGGATCCTTTTTAGCTGCTATTCATGCTGTACAAGAACCTAATAGTTATCGCAAGGCAGTTCAGCATGTAGAATGGCGCCAGGCTATGTCTGAGGAACTCTCGGCTTTGGAGAGTACTGGTACTTGGGAGCTTGTGCCTCTTCCTCCAGGTCGCTCCCTCGTATCTTGCCGATGGATATATAAGATTAAGACTCGTTCTGATGGCAGTATTGAGCGTTACAAAGCTCGTCTGGTTGCTCGAGGTTTCTCGCAAGAGTATGGTATCGACTATGAGGAGACCTTTGCTCCCGTAGCAAAGATGACATATGTCCGTGCTTTATTAGCTGTTGCTTCAATTCGCAGTTGGCCTCTCTTTCAGCTTGATGTGAAGAATGCTTTTCTTCATGGTGATCTTCAGGAAGATATCTTTATGCAATCTCCGCCTGGTCTTGCTCATACCTCTGGACAGGTTTGCCGCTTGCGACGCGCTCTTTATGGTCTCAAACAGGCCCCTCGTGCTTGGTTTGAGAAGTTCAGTGATGCTATTCAAGGTGTTGGTTTCATTCAAAGTGAGGCTGATCATGCTATGTTTGTTCATACCTCTTCTTCAGGCTGCACTATTCTTCTTCTTTATGTTGATGATATGGTCATCACCGGAGATGATCGTGACCATATTGAGCATACCAAGCGGCACCTTTAGCAACATTTTGCCATGAAGGATCTAGGACCACTGCGCTATTTTCTTGGGCTTGAGATTGCTCGCAGTTTACGTGGTATTCTCATTTCTCAGCAGAAATATACCGCTGATATTCTGTCCAGGGCTGCTCTATCAGATTCACGTACTGCTGCCACTCCTATTGAGCTCAATCAGAAGTTTTGCCCAGACGATGGAGAACCTCTTTCTGATGTCACCCGCTATCGGACCTTGGTTGGCGCCTTATTTATCTTACTATCTCCCGACCCGACATCGCCTATCTTGTTCATGTTGTCGATCGGTTTATTCTTGCTCCTCGAACAACTCATTATGCAGCTGTTCTAAGGATTCTGCGCTATCTTCGAGGCACTTTATCGCGTTCCTTATTTCTACCATCTTCTTCTGCTCTCAAGTTGCGTGCCTATTCTGATGCTGATTGGACTTTCAATGTCACTGATCGCAAATCTATCACTGGTTATTGCATTTTTCTTGGCGATTCACTTATTTCTTGGCGTTCCAAGAAACAACATATTGTCTCACGCTCCTCTACAGAGTCCGAGTATCGTGCTATGGCCGACACTACTGTTGAGATTGTTTGGCTTCGCCGCTTACTTGCTGATATGGGAGTTTCACTTCTGGATCCTACTCCTCTGCATTGTGACAACAAGAGTGCCATTCATATCGGTGCAAATCCAGTCTTTCATGAGCGTACCAAACATATTGAGATCGATTGTCATCTGACTCGTCATCATCTCCAAGCTCGCACTATTTCACTTCCTTTTGTTGGAACTGAGAATCAACTTGCCGATTATTTTACGAAGGCTCTTACATCACAACGATTTAAATTTCTTCTTTCCAAACTCTCGTTATTTGATCCACCTTGAGTTTGAGGGGGGTGTTAGAACATGTTGTATAGTTTTGTAGATTTTCCTTTACATCTCTTCTTTCTCTTTGGTCCCACATAGGAAGAATGCTAGGCTCCTTTACTCCTCTAAGCCTATATAAGGGCTTCTCATGTACATTGTTTCATACACCATTATAAGAGAACAAATATCATTCTCTTTTAATCTTTCTTTCTTATCAGAGAAAAGAGAAATACCAAAAGAATATGATGAATTATGAAAGTGACGGAATTACGTGCAAAAACAGATTGCGCATGCAAGAACACCTCTATTAAGCAAGTTTGATGGAATTGCTTTCCCATTTGGTCACAAATACCTTATAATATACATGATCAATCCCATTAAGGAGTGGATTTCAGTAGCCTAGAAATGAAACTCCCATATATATCCTTTCATTGAAGGACAGAAAAGATGTTTTCGTTGGCAAACAGAAATTAAACTTTTCCATGGATTCTTAATAGAAAATCAGATGACATAAGCCATATGCTCATGCTTTGCTGATTCAAAGAAATGGGAAGATACATGATGTAGAATTCGAAATTCAAGCTGCAATGCAAATTCTGAAGGCAATTCTTTCCCCAAAAAAGTATTTGAATTCAACGCTGTTAGCAACCTTTGAAACTCAAGGTAATATAGATTGCATATACCTCACTTCGCCTAAATCAGAACAAGTTAACATAAAATCCAGCTCCAAAACAGAGGAACAATTAAAACAAATGAAAACCATTGGCCACCCATATAACAAGAAGAAAGACACAGACGAAACCATTGTCCTCGAAAAAAAAATTCACAATCCGACTCGCAATCTCTAAACCACAAAAACCCCCACCAAGCGGACACAAGAACCATCATCGAAGATCAAAGCCGAGATGTACACGAAGACAGAACTGCTGAAGCGAAAACGGTCAAAGACTTGACCGAGAGAAGACAACTGAGAACTCACCAATGGGCGAGAAGCCGGTCTTGGGCCTCTTTGGGTTTGTTGCGGCCGCGAATCAGCTTCGGAATCGTGCAGCAAAATCGGAGCTTTGTCGAACCAGAATTGCAAAAGTACAGGACCAAAAGTACGCTAATACCTGCAGTCATATCACTTTTCAATTCAGCGAAACAACAATTCGCCATTAAATAAGTATATGAAAATTAGAAGTAATTGAAAATGCCAACTGAAAGAGCGAAAGAAGCTACCACATGCCACGAGATATGATTCAGTATCATTTCAAAGAAAAAAAAATAAGTAATGACGCATTTCTACTTCCAAAGAGAGCTGTCAATTTCTGATGGTTTCTCAAGACTGAAGCACAAATGCTCAAGAGACAACGCTTTCAACACAACTTGAAATACTTAAAGTACAATGCAGATCGACTTGAAGTTCTTGAACAGGAAAGTGACTCCACAAAAACTACAAGATGAACCCTCCCCAAAACAGTATGAGAAAAGGGTATAACACAGCGTAAAGTAACAAGAGAGATGGTAGTAAATGTGAACAGCACGGCTATATAAGCAAAGGCACCTCTTAGTGGAAATTAGTTAATCAAACAACACGGGAAATGGGCTCAAAACCCAAAAACCACTGTCTCGATTTTCTGCTAGCTTGAGAAGACATGCAAGCAAAGAATTTCATCACACGACACCATTCCTCTCCTGAGACGAATGCTCCTCCCTCTCTCTGCTAAACTAGAACACTTGGAAACGGCTCTCAGTTGTACTCCGCCCTCTCGACGACAAGTACAACGCAGATCCCATCGAGCCCGAGGCGAAACTACCACAGCAAGAAAACCCAAAAAAAAAAAAACAAAGCCGACCTGCGATAGATTTCGGGAGTTTTCAGACAAAAACCCACGAACAAACCAGCAATGTCGACTCCGAAATAGTAAAAGCGACGTCCTCACCCCATCGCTGCAGCTTGCGAGGAAACAAGATCATAAAAAATGAAGCATACCGCTCAAACCCAAGGCACGGACTACCGAAGCATACCGATTGCGAAGATGACACTCCTCCTCTGCCTCCCTTTTTCCGGCGAGAAGACGATCGGCGGAGGAAAATGCCCGGCTCAAACCCAGGGCTCGGTCACGCGGACCGGCGGAGGAAAACGCTTGGCTTGGGCCCGTGGTCCCGGCGGGAGCTGCGGCCGGCGGAGGTGGCAGCGGGGCCGGAGGGGAGAGTCTCGAATTTCGGAGGCGGAGCGGGGAGGACGAGAGGTAGAGGGAGAGAGGGAGATGCGAGCGCGCGAGAGGGCGACTGGGCGAGATAGGGCTTTTTAGGGCTAAAACCGAAGTTTATTTCGGTTCGGTTCGATTTGAACTGATCCGAACCGAACTAAAATAAATCGAACAGAAAAAAAAATTGATTAATTTTGATTATCCGAACCAAAATCAAAATCGAACCGAAATACATGAAATTTTCGATTCGATTTTTCGGTTCGATTCTGACTCCCTATAGACAACGACACTAGAGTGGTCGTAATCATTTAGCCCTCCACTTTCCTTGGCGAGACCGAAAGAGGGCGGGCTGAATGAATGTGCTTAGGGTTTGTCTGATGTAAATTCATGGGTATTTGGGTCCACTTGGCAACTTTATCATGTAAAATTCTTCTAACTCCGAAGAACTCAAAACCAAAATGACAATGCCTACGTGTAGCTGGCAAAAGAAGTAAGGTACCGACCACCATGTTCAATAAAGAGATGTGTACACCAAAAAGTCGTTGGCTTAGATGGCAAGAAGTTTGCTCCTCTCCCTATGGTAATTGGTTCATGCATTCTTAGATGAACATAATAGTAACACCGTCGGGAATATGGACATTTCAAGATGAGTGAAAAACGATTCAAGTCATTTAGGGGTGAGCAAAAGAACCGGCCGGATGGAGAATCATCCGAACGGGAAACCGGCTGGACCGGACCAAACTGGCCAATTTTGGGTGATTCCCAAGGGCATTGATTTGGTTCTCAGTTCTATATGTGAAACCGTCCATCCGGACCACATCGGATCAAATTATTGTACGAAAAAATTATTTTTTGTTGAGCGCACACACCTAGTCATGGCCACGGTTCAGGAACCGCCGGTTCCGGTTCGTGGCCATGTATGAACCGGCGGTTCCGGCCGGTTCCGGTTCGAAGGGGGAGGAGGAGAAAATGGGAGGAGGCGCAGGTAGCGAGGGGGAAGGAGGAGGGGGCGTCGGCGTAGGCGGCTGCGGCCATGGGCGGGGGCGACGGCGCCGACAGCGGCGGGGGTCAGATCTAGGAAGACGGGGGGCGGGCGGAGGAGAAAAGGGGAGGGGGAGGGCTTGTTGGAGGCGGAGCATGTGACGAAACGGGCGCCCGGGGCTCGCCGCACGGCCGAGGCGGCGGCGTCGGAAGGGCATCGGACGGGGCGTGCTCCGGCGAAGCGCGGCGGAGGCGGGCCTCCGGAGCCGCATTCGACGTGGCAAGGCCAGAGGCGGGAGCCGGGGAGCCTGTGGATGGGAAGAGAAACGGAAGCCATGGCCGCCATGGCTACTCTCTCAGCTCCTTCATCACTTTCGCACGCGAAGCAAACTTGCAGTTGCAGAGTGAAATCTGCTTTTTCCGTGCATATAGTTCAGATCTGGGAAGAAGATGACTCAAAAAAAAAAAAATTTGGAACCGGGCCCGTAGGTCACGGGCCGATTCCAGTTCCGAACCGCGGGCCCGATCAACAGGCCGGTCTCAGATTTGACCTGGGCCGGTTCCGAGCCAAAATCGATCCGTGGCCATGTCTACACACACCACTTGTTTCAATCTCCGAAAAAATCACCAAAAAGCAAAAGGCAAGAGACAAAAATAAAATAAAATAACTAAAGAAGAAAAAGGAAGCATAGAAAAATCATTTCTCTCTCTTTCTATCTTGTCCTTTTCCCCAAGCGACACTCACTAGTCACTTCAATCCTTTTTTTTTTTTTGTCGAAAGTCACTTCAATCCTTTACTCGCTTCTCTATCTCTCTCTTTATTATTCATTATTTAATTTTCATTAAATACCAGAAAATGATAGTTATTTAATAATTCTTCCTTATAATATATGTCTCTCTCGCAGAAGCAAAATCTTCATTGTGTCAGCTTTTTCTTCTATCAGATTTCTTTTGGGAGGTCGAATCTGTGCCGAAGATCTCTCTCTCTCCCACTCTCTCCTAAGCAAAATGGGGATAATCTGTTTCTCGCAGCGGTGGCTCTCATGTTGCGGAAGATGCTATGATCAAAAGGAATTCCCAAATCGTGCAATCACTTTTCCAGAAAAAGGACCTTTCGCTCGTGCCTAATGAGTTTACTGAGTTTTGGCAAGCTTAGTGAGTAAGTGGAGCGAATTGCATGAGATCAGAGCAGAATCGGTTCGCTCTCCAGTAGCAATCAGAACCGGCGAGTGAGCCTCCCTCCATTTTCTCACATTGTAGGTACGAGCAAAAAGAGTTGGGTGAGTGAGCCTCTCCTTTCTCTCAACATGCCACTGGTTCCATTAGCTCATCTGCGGTTTGATTCCAGGACCAGGTGGACTGGTTTCTTATTCTAGAAACGGGGAACCGGTTCCTTTGGACCGGTTTTCAGTTCGTGAGTGGAGTGTTGAGATTATCTCGTATCGTTTTTGGAAGGGGCCGATGGTTGATTTATAATTGTGAAGCAAAGTCTTACCATTTGAGCTAATTTTTAGGGTTAGAGAAGCTCAATATAACCTAACATTAGTATCAGAATTCAGGTTACCAATAAGTCGAGACCTAACAGTCACTCAAAAAAAGTTGTTGCGGCTCCGATCGAAGCCTGATGTGTGAGAGAAAGATTGTTAGGGTTTATCTCACATTTGTTGTGAAAAGAACTAGTAATCGATTTATAACTGTGAGGGAAGAATTTAGCTTTTGAGCTCGCTTTTGAAGTAAGAGAGGTTTAAGACCACTCAACTCCGTACCCCTACTGAGTACCACCAAAGAAAAAGGAAATCAGAAAGAAGGGGACGTGCACCAACCCTTCTTTGTGGGTGACCACACCATCCACTGGTCAAGCAAGAATGCTACAAAACCTTGCGATTACGGAAGACGAAATAACCTAGATTCCGTCTATCAATGGACAGTAGCTGGGGCTCTCGAGCCCATTAAGAGATGCCCCCTTTCACAGAAGGATATATAGCATGATATGGAGAACATACACGTAGGGACGAGTTGGATGACCTGGCATTCCATAAATAATCAGTACCGAGTTAGATGGGAATCTGACTTTCCATGCCATAAACATTTGTCATCCCTGTTTCCTCACGTTGCTCTTCTTTCTCTCCACATAAAGTTGGCCTCTTCTTCTTCTGCTTCTCCTCCATCGACCACCGAGCATCGATCCTAAAGCCAGTGGCGTCGCCTCAAGAACAGAGGAGGAAAGAACTATGGAGCATCGTTCACGCCCTCTAAACCTTTGCCATGTCAACCCAAAATCAATCATTATCAACCGCGCGCACATGCTCATCCATGGGACCGCTCTACTTATCCTTATACGCTACAGAGCTTCTTTCTTCTTCACTGAAGAAGCTAGCTCACCAAACCAGCCCACCACTTTGGCTTGGCTCATTATTTTCCTGGGCGAGCTGACGCTGTCCCTCACGTGGTTGCTCCACCAAGCCTTCCGATGGCGACCCGTGTCGCGGACCGCCTTTCCCGAGAGGTTGCCCGGCGACGGGGAGCTCCCATCGATAGACGTGTTGGTGTGCACGGCTGACCCCGACAAGGAGCCCACCGTGGAGGTGATGAACACGGTGATATCGGCGATGGCGCTTGACTATCCACCGGAGAAGCTCCACGTGTACATCTCGGACGACGGCGGCTCGCCGCTCACGCTGCACGGGATGAGGGAGGCGTACGATTTCGCGAGACGGTGGCTGCCGTTTTGCAAGAGGTATGGAATAAAGACGAGGTGTCCCAAGGCTTATTTCATGAATGAAGAGGATGTGAGCACTGGCGTAGGGTATGACTCCGAGAAGCAGGAGGTCAAGGTTCGTTTCGTTCGGTGATTTCATTTTAGTTTTTGCAAACGTTGTATACTTCATCTTCTTTATTTTCCATTAATGCAAATTCTCTCACGTAGTCGGCATTATTCAGGCATTGAAGCTTGCATCAGACGTCCTCCATCCGTTCATCGTGCTGTTAGATTTGAGCGATCTGTCCACAGAAAACACAATATCAAAGAACAAGAAAATTGTTTTCTAGAAAATATTTTCCTCTATCCATTCACCGTACGTCCTCCATCCGTTCGTCGCCAATTTATTTCGCAAAAAATAAATGATTTGAAAAACATTTTCCTAAAAATATTCGCTTGTATCGTGTAATAAATGAAATATATTTTTATTGTCCACGAAAATATCGAAATGTAATTTGTTGTCAATAATGAAAACATTTCTCGTTGACTAATTATTTCAATCGATACAAGCGATTATTTTTCAGAAAATATTTTTCAAATGATCTATTTACCGCGATACAAACGAAGCCTATAATTCTCTTTTTCTTTGATATTGTGTTTTTAGTGGACAAAAGTAACTCGAGCGATGTGTTTCTTCCGCCATTTGAAGACTTTAATTGCCTATTGTCTCTCCAACCCTCGAATCAATAGTGAATACGATAGCCCGTAAAATTTTTCTATATACTAATGTATTTCATAGTTAATCAAAAAACATAACCTCTCGTCTCTCGTCTCTCCCTCCCTCTCTCCCGCTTCACGCCCCATGCCCAAGACGCTCTCCGACGGCACACTCCCTACCGCCTCCGGCATAGCTGTAAGACCCAGCTACTTAAGTACTTGATCAAAATACATCATATCTATATAGAATTTTACTAAATTTTGGTACCCCTAGAATTTCTGTTGCTACTGTTGTCATTAACGCATATTTCTTGGTTCAAAGCAGACCTAATTAATGGATTCGGTTGGATACTAGGCCGTAAAGTACTTGCTTAGACTCGCCCCCGGACTTGAAAATTTTAAATTTTCTCCGTGAACTGGCTATGTTTAGACAGGTTCAAGCGGGACTTTTGGGTCGGAAAATCGAAGTACCATTCCGGGACAGGAAACCTTCGCAACAAAGTCCAATTAGTGACAACTCTCCAATTTGAAAGGAACCAACGAAGGGTGTATGTCTATTAAAGTGATGTAACTTCATTATTTACATATTTGCAGGAGAAGTATGAATTGTTCGAGGCGCATATAAATGGATACAGACTCAGGCACCATGGTGAATCAAGGGATGGGAGGCTAGATCATCCGTCTATCATTGAGGTACATCACCGAACTTGGAGGAGTACATGTTTGCCCATGACTTTCAATTGTTACACGTTATCCCCCGTGAACTTTCATTTTGTTACCATCGGCTAACCTTCGATATTTTCCGTTAGCATGTGTAATGTACATGACTTTTAAGAGATAAATGTGTATTTTCATCGTTCTTGACGAGCGAAAGAAAAAGCTCCAGTCAAGACTTCTGTTTAAGAGACATAAGAAATCGGAATTATTTTGCAGGTGATGCATGGAAATTCCGCTGACGAAGTTGTTCAAGCTGACCAACAACAAATGCCTCTGCTTGTTTACGTCTCCAGGGAAAAAAGGCCTTCTCACCCTCATAACTTCAAAGCTGGAGCTCTCAATGTTCTGGTATGCTATTCAAGTTTCACATTTTCATTTAGGAGAGAACAGCATAAATACATATAAACTGTACTTGTATTATTGATTACGCTACTCGATATTGCTCCTCCATTACAGCTTCGCGTGTCGGGGGTGATAAGCAACTCGCCATACATATTAGTGCTGGACTGTGACATGTACTGCAACGACCCGTCCTCGGCAAGGCGGGCAATGTGCTTCCACTTGGACCCGAAAATGTCTCCGTCACTTTCGTTCGTTCAATTTCCTCAAATGTTCCATAATATCAGCAAGAACGACATCTACGACAGTAAAATCAGATTGCCATTTGGGGTGAGAGAAAAGACTATAATCGTAATCAAATTTTTTATTATGCGTTTACTAATTCCTCAGCCTTATGGAGCAAATTGAACATGCGAAATATTTTTGATGAATCCATTTTTAACCGATAACTTTGGTTTTCTTTCAGACATTATGGTATGGAATGGACGGGTTAGAAGGACCTTTATTATCTGGTACTGGCTTTTATGTTAAGAGAGAGTCCTTGTATAGCAAACCCATGCAAGAAGGTAAGTCAAAATAGGCACATATTAAGTGAGAGCCCTTGTACAGCAAATCCATGCAATGTAATTAACTGCTTCTCTTGCTGATTGGAAAGGTACTTCAACTAATCTCATGGATTTAAAAGAAACCTTTGGCCATTCGAATGAGTTTATCAAACATCTTCAGCGGAGCGACAAGCTTAACAAGAACACTCTCAGCGACCCGGGAGCGGTCTACAGAGAAGCCAAACTTTTAGCTTCTTGTCGTTATGAAAATGGAACGAAATGGGGTCAAGAGGCAAGTACAATCAAAAGAAACATAATAACCAAAACCCTCGTCATTTGCGGCAATTGGTGACTCCATTTCCTTTTTATTTAACTCATGGTCGCTCTTATCCAGATCGGTTTCATGTATGGATCTGTGGCTGAAGACTTCTTCACCAGCTTAACCTTACACTGCAAGGGATGGAAATCGGCGTACTGTTGCCCATCGCGGCCGCAATTTTTGGGGGCGTCCACGACGAATTTGAATGACCTTATGGTTCAAGTCACGAGATGGAGTTCCGGGTTGGCTGAGGTCGCGTTCTCCAGATTTTCTCCTCTGATATATGGACCATGGAGGATGAGCATTCTACAGAGCATGTGTTATGCTGAGATGGCATTTTTCCCACTCTACTGCTTGCCTCTCTGCTGCTTTGCCACCATTCCGCAGATATGCCTATTCAATGGCATCCCCATTTTCCCAGAGGTAAGCTATTCTCATTTGTAAGTTTGTACTTCTCATTAATCAATCAAGTCTTTCATGGAGTCGAATTCAAGTAGCATATGGTCTTGAACATCAATGGTTTTGGCATGTCAGGTTTCGAGCTCACTATTCCTCGTGTATTCCTTCGTTTTCCTATCTTCACTTTCCAAGCATCTCTATGAAGTCGTCCAATGCGGTCACTCGGTTCGGACGTTCATAAACGAGCAACGGATATGGATAATCCACTCGGTAACCAGTTACTTATACGGAAGCATAAATGCAATTCTGACGAAAACTGGTGTGAGGAGAGCGAGCTTCTTGCCTACTAATAAGGTCGCCGATGACGAGCAAACGGAGAAGTACGAAAAGGGTGTGTTCGATTTCCGAACGTCGATCGTGTTTTTGGCCCCGATGGTGGCTCTAGTGATGTTGAACATGGTTTCCGTCGTTGTCGGAATCACTAGGGTGCTTGTTTTGGGAGGTTGGGACAAATTGTTTGCGCAGATTGCTCTGTCGTTCTTCATCTTAGTGATGGGCCACCCTGTGACCGAAGGGATGGTAAGGACGGATGAAGGACGCATTCCATTGTCAGCCGTTTCTCGTTCAGCTCTACTTTCCTTGGCATTGCTGTTGTTGGGTTCAGCTCTTCTTATGTACTGAGTGATTTATGGATGACACGCAAGTCACTCTTGGTATTAGGGCTCACAATTCGTATGGACATGCATGTCCTAATTACGATAATAATTCAAATTTGTGTAGACCTAACAATAAATTGATTTTGATTTTATATGCCGAATAATTGAGGTACGATGAGAACATGTTGATTCATGTGAATTAGTGTTAACATATAAAGTTAGGCGTGTCGAGTCGTGTCATATTCGAGTTTTCGTTTTGTACTTTATTTTTACCTTGGGACACGTTTTTATTGTGCAAATGAGTCATGTCCAACGTTATCAGCTCCGGTTGTTCTATTATGGATTAATTTAATGCCACAAATTTGTCTAGTCTATTTCCAAATTTCTTTTTTTTCGAAGAGTGGTTGTGGGAAGCCTTCTCCATTCTCAATCTATTATTTCCATTTTCTTAATGTTTTTAGGTAAAACTTGAGAGATTCCAAGCCACTTCTAATGAAATCAGCAACTTTTTGGTGGAGCAAGAATCGCACAAATTGGAGATTACATCATAGACAAAGCGTGGTCAGGATTCAATCAAATCATATAAGCTGCAATAGTGATACAATATAAAAAGTTTAGAGGTTGTCACTACATAAATTCTGAATTTAGTAACATAATGAAAATAGTAATGTAGCATTATAATAAGAAAACTTTATGGTCTTAAAACATTTTACCTAAGCATTTAATAAGAGTCTATGTATTAATATGTAATCCAATTTATAAACTACGTTTTTGTATTTTTATCATTATTCAAATGAAATGAACCCTAAAACATGGTGTCAACTAAAGTATCTACCTTCACATAACCGAAATCGAAACTCCATGTATCATAGAGACAGAAAAAGAGGGAGAAAATAAGGAAAAATTCCTAGAATAACTTTATGTGATAACTCAGCGGTGCACTACGATGAAGACCCCAAGGATATTTCTAAGTAACTTCTAAGTAAAGACCTACCTAAAGTACATGGCTCAAAATATACCTATAGTTTGACTAGAACACTTGATCAATTGGTGGCACCATATTAACAAGTCGCATAATGTCAATGTGCAGCATGATAGGATCATATATTTCTATTATAATGTAAAGTTGGCTCTACAATAAAGAAAGTTTGAACCATAGGAGTCTTATTTTACCGTAATCAGTTAGATTTCAAAATTTTTTGATCTTTATAGTGCGTAAGAATCTTATGATGGTTTACTCATTATTAAATGTCTGATAAAGGGACTATTCTATGATGGGTGTGATGGGTGTCCACGTTAAGTGCTGAAGACGCCATTTAACAAAGGCCCCCTTTTAATCAAGAATAAGGTATAGACCAAGACTTTTGAGCCAGCTTAAACTTTCATAAAAGGAATATGGTTAATTATGAGAAATGCTTGGAGAGTGGTAAGTGACTGTACCCTCTTGACTATACATGCCCAAGTGTATGTGGTCATGCGGCCATTTTTCAATATTTTTAAAATAGATTGTCAATTTGAAAAATCATTCATTTTGGAATGTGTGTGATCAGGAGGGTACTTTCACTTCGTGGAAAGTGATAGTACCGTCTTCTAAGCATTGCCCATTAATTATCCCGGTGTATATGACATCTCCATTATTATATGTGTTAATACTACACACACATATATATACATATATATATGTATGTATGTAT
This sequence comes from Syzygium oleosum, assembly GCF_021117445.2. Taxonomy (NCBI): domain Eukaryota; kingdom Viridiplantae; phylum Streptophyta; class Magnoliopsida; order Myrtales; family Myrtaceae; genus Syzygium; species Syzygium oleosum. The sequence continues at coordinate 8,719,409 of NW_026607498.1, forward strand.
ATTGTGCTGTCTAGATCATCGCTTGATGATGCGTTGTAATAATGACATTCTCCATTTTTCTAAAAAAATTGATGTGACAAATGTTATTTATGCAACTCTTACCTTGTCATAGATGCTTTTCTTAGAAGGAAAAATGACTCAAACAATCCATGCATGTTGGCCCAATGTGCAACGAAATCCCTGAACTTTTAATTTGTTCAATGTGGTCCCTGAAATTTCACCTAACGTGTAATGTGGTCTCTGAACTTTTAATTTATTCAATGTGGTCCATGAACTTTTAGTTCATTTAACATGTACCAAAAGTCTAGAGATCACATTGAACATTATGCTAAAGTATAGGAACTATATTGAACAAATTAAAAGTTTAGAGACAATATTGTATATTGAGCTAAAGTTTAGGGACTATTTGCATCATAATCCCTTTTGATAATGATAAGATCCAAAGTAGATGTCAATCTACGCTCGAGTGAATTAATGTTTCTTAAACTGATTGATCCCATAAAGATCATCCAATCAAAGTCCACGAACATGAGTCATTAGGATAGCACTCATTAGGTTGTTATTTTATACATCGAAATCCCGGGTTAATTCCAAAAAAAAGCACCAACTTTAGGTCGAGGGACAATTTTGGCCAAAACTTTTTTTTGTTCCATAAAAAAGCATCAACTTTAGGTCGAGGGACAATTATGGCCCGAACTTTTTTTTGTCCCGTAACAAAGCACCAACTTTAGGTCGAGGGACAATTCTGGCCCGAACTTTTTTTTGTCTCGTAAAAAAGCACCAACTTTCACTTAAATCCCAAATCTGGCCCTTATTGACTTAAAACCATTGATTTTCCAACTTGACTATTCCACCTTAGTAATAAATCCACGTGACTTGCTGACTGGATTAAAAGCATTATTCATTGTCTTATTCTCTGAACCACAGCTTGAAGAATAACGGTGAAACTGTTCGTCTCCTTCACTTCACTGGCAAGTCAAAAATATCTCCAGATTGAATCTTTCTGGCCAAACTTCGTCGTTTTGTCGTAATTTGAAGTTGTAGACCACCGCCCGTCGACAGACGCCATGGAAGAGATTCGCCAGGCTCACCACCATAACTTTTTTTCTCAAACAATGGTAACTTCATACAGAAAGTCAATGGGAGGCCAAATTTGGGATTTAAATGAAAGTTGGTGCTTTTTTACGAGACAAAAAAAAGTTCGGGCCAGAATTGTCCATCGACCTAAAGTTGGTGCTTTTTTATGGGACAGAAAAAGTTCGGGCTAGAATTGTCCCTCGACCTAAAGTTGGTGCTTTTTTATGGAACAAAAAAAAGTTCGGGCCAGAATTGTCTCTCGACCTAAAGTTAGTGCTTTTTTTTGGAATTAACCCTCGAAATCCCCAGTCCACCCATTGTAAACTAAAAGCGTGTACATAATGACTCCTACTTTTCGAGCTTCCATTTTTTTCTTTTTTTTTTTCAAATGATGGTGGGCATGCGTAAAAAATTGCACAATGTCTCAATATCGACTCGGGTGATCATATATCGCTTCCTCTCAGAATTTTTAGAATTCGAGGGAAAATTCGATACTCCAACAAGAAAGTTAAAAAAGTTAGTTTATGAGATTTCATAATTTGCGATAAGCAAATCAATTTATCATGAAACAACCATCGAGAAGCAAATTGCTCAGAAATTCGTCAAGGCCTTATGGCGCATAAGATTAGAGTGATGAGTAAATATGAGTAATTTGCTGAAGATACATAACTTTTCTCCGGTAATTACACAACTTTTGAGGGACCTCCCTTTGACCCAATATAGCTGCGTCCATAATTTTTATAAATTGCTTTTGAGGACGCTTTGCAATAGAAACAAAAAAAGAAAAACCTTTTTATTTATTATTATTTTTGCCGATTATGAAATGTCTCAAATTGGTCCTTTAACTAATTTCCATGACGTCAAAAACTTTTCAGTTGACTTTCTCTGCCATTCAATTTTGAAAGGGAAATGACCGGTCACTCCGGGGGGAGCAGCTGTCTCCTCACCTTTGATTGGTAAGTCATGCACAATTAGCTCCTTCATACTCAAATAAATAAAATAAAATTATAACCTGCTAAACATAAAGTAAATTTTACGCGAGCGGCCTCATCTATTCTTGATCGGAAGGCTATAACCGTCCTCTCTCTTCAGATCAACAGGATAAGACTCGGCTTGTGTAAATTCTTTTCTAAACTGGGAAACGAGATCGGCTATCAGAATCGCAGGAATTGGTAACTCTCTATCTCCTTGTTTGCCTGATATCGGCGATGCCCATCTCGAAATATATACATTTAAATTCCTCTAAATTCGTTCGGTTTGAATAGACGATAAACATACTTTAAGGTATAGTAGAATATACATCCCGTTTCTTGCTCGGCTGAACCGACCAACGTGTCATCCAAATTCAAATCCAAATCCAAATCCAAATCCTACGTTTGCAATTGCTTGCGCTTGTGCATAACCACGCACCGGTGGTGGAGTAAATCATCGGGCTCCTTAAAGAGAATTAGATGATAGAAATTCGAAAAAAAGATCGTACCCAAAAAACAAATAACAATTTTGAAAAAAGAGAACTCATCCTGAATGAAGGGCGGCAGAATCGGTATTTCAGGTCATGGGGAAGATCCTATATATGCGGTGGGGAGGCGGGGCGTCTTCAACCTCGTCCTGCTTCCCACGCACCATTCGCAGCGCTACTCCATGTCTGCGCACTGCCGCAAGAAGTCCCGTCAGGATTCCGCCATTAATGTGCAGAAGCACCTGGAAACGGAGGGCCTACAGTGATCTGCTGGTGTAGCGTCCTTTCGGCCAGAATAGAAAGATACGAACCCGTGAAAGACGCCGCGAAGCTTCGTCCAGGCGATCCAGGAAGCTTCGTCCGAGTGATCCAGGTCTCTCTCTCTCTCTTTCTCTGTCTGTCCGTGTGTTTTCTTGCTGTTTTCATCAGTTTCCCCGAAAACGTACGTAGAAGAAGGAGAGCGAGAGTCGAAAGAAAAAGAAAGAAAACGGAAAAACATCCCGCGTTTAGATATCGCTTGTATGTTGGCTTATTTCTTTTTTTGTACACAAAAGGTAGAAAACTAAGTACAATGAAGTCTAAAGGTCTACGATCCTGACTTTGTCACTAAGCAAAACATGAGATGATTCTCTGGGAGGCTGCAAGTAGAGTGTAGTATCCAAAGTTTGCAGTTACAGGCACATTAATTCTCGATCTTTAGATCACTGGAAGATATACTGAATAACTATAACTCGATTTGACATTTCGTATCAGATAAGAGACTTTAAGCCCAGATAAGGATAAGGGGTTATGATCTTATTGAGATTGTATTTCCTTTTTTTTACGCGTTCTTATCCTTTTTTTTTTTCTCGAGGTAGAGGCGGGTGTGTGTTAAATTCAAGGCGTCAATCAAGCAAAGCTCTATTCAATTCTAGCAAAACTAGAGGGGGTGTGGTTCAGCCGTGTAGTCTAAGTGGACAGCCCAGGAAGTCAAGCAGCACTTATTTTCGGATTCTCTTATGAATCTACCCAAAAAAGATTTCCCAAAATACAAAAGGCGCGGGGCCATATCCGTCTCGTGGCCGTACATGCGACCGGATACATTCGAATAGTCCGAATCTAGCAGAATTTGAATTCTTCTCATACAAGACCTATCAAATTCAGACCCATCATCGGTGCATTCGATCTCGGGTGTGTTTTCCGGGAAGCATGCACAGTACCATCTTCGAGTGACTTTTCCAAGATCAAAGAAAATGTCACAGGGTCAACTATACCCACATCTCGCATGTAAACTGGACCAACTGGGGGGCACGAGCTGCTTGTTCGATCCCTTAGAAAAAGTCCTCTGAGAAATCCACATCCCATGATGCAATAGGAAAGTCGCAGGTTACGACGTCGTCAATGTCTCTGGCCTCAAGCCGTGATGGTTATTTCCTTTTTGTCTTTATCTATTTTTTGGTACTAAGATGCCCGTTTGACTTTTCCTTAAGTAAAAAACATAACCGGCACATAACATCGCATTCATTTCGACTGTTCTCGCATGCCACGTTCGGCTACACCATGCAAGAAAAGGCCCTGCCACGTCGGCACGTGAATTGCCCCCATTCATTCATTCCCAGTTTATTTACATTGTAATTTATAAGAGATAAACAAAAATTGGGCCCTTTTCAGCAAGTTAAGCCGTGATCAAGTCATCCATATCACCTTAGTCCAAAAAGGGTCATCTTTAGATTTTCCCCAATTCGCTAAAAAATTCCATCTTTAACTCTTCCTTGTTAAAGGTAACAGTAGCCTTAATACCATATGTGTTGTGCCTTCCTAGTTATGAGCTTACTTGGCGCTGACATGCGATTTGGGACGGCTTTGCGTTCTTTGACGAACCCTCCCTCCCTCCATAAATTCTTGAGATCTTACGTCGGGGATTCGGGCGGTGCTCGCACGCTTAAGCGCATGAGATCGGTCAGCAGATTTTGGGTTTCTGCAGGTGGGTCGGGGAGAGGAGAAGCGACGGGCGAAGGGCGACGGGCGGGGGGAAGGAGGAATGGCGACGAACGGGACGGGCGCGGCGACCTCGTGCCCCGCGGCGATGAAGGCGACCTCGAACGGGGTGTTCCAAGGCGACAACCCGCTGGACTTCGCGCTTCCGCTCGCGATACTGCAGATATGCCTCGTCGTCTTGGTCACCCGCCTCCTGGCTTTACTTCTCAGGCCGCTCAGGCAGCCCCGCGTCATTGCTGAGATTGTGGTACGTACGATCTGTGCGGTGGAGTCTTCCTCTGTTGTGGGTTTTTTTTCTCGTTCTGCTTTCGTTTTGCTTTCGTTTTCGAGACTTTCTCCATGAAGGGTACTTCGCTTGTTTTGCTTCGGAATCACAGCGTGAGATTTGATCCTGTTTGGTTTAACGAATGCGGTTGCTCACTCTGTGCGGTGGAGTCTTCCTCTGTTTTTTCTTTTTTTTCTTGTTCTGCTTTCGTTTTCGAGAATTTCTCCATGAAGGGTACTTCGCTTATAAAGAAAATTGAAAACTTTGGCTTGGTTTGCTTCGGAATCACAGCGCGAGGGTTGATCCTGTTTGGTTTAACGAATGTGGTTGCGGCTTAACGGCTTTGAATTATGTTTAATCTGGTGAGAATTTGGGTAGAAATCTTTTTCAATCTGGAGAAAGAAGATGATTAGTGCTGGATTAATTTGATATGAACACCGGAAGGATGCTGGTAGTGTCGAAGCGGGTGGCTTCGATTAAGGCGTCTGGCTATCGTTTGGTACTGATTAAGAGGACTAGTTAGATCATGTTAGGGGTTCGTTTTGACCCTGGAATTGGGAAGCGTTATGAACACTGCTAAGTGCTGTGCTGTGATAAATTCCCAAGAGATTCTGAAAGTGAAGCATGGTGTTGTTATTCATGAAAGTCGCGAGATTTGTTTAAAGTAATCGAAGGCACTGAACAAGTAATTTCGTTTTCGTGTCTTGTTGTGCTTATGGTAGGGAGGGATACTGCTCGGTCCTTCGGCGCTGGGTCGGAATCACCACTACCTCCAGAGAATTTTCCCGGCGAGAAGTCTCACGGTGCTGGACACACTGGCCAACCTGGGCCTCCTCTTCTTCCTCTTCCTCGTGGGCCTCGAGCTTGACCCAAAGTCGCTCCGCCGGACGGGCAAGAAAGCCATGAGCATCGCGGCGGCTGGTATTACCCTCCCGTTCGCTTTGGGAATCGGCACATCTTTCGTCCTCCGAGGGACGATTTCCAAAGGGGTGGATGGACCGCCTTTTCTCGTGTTCATGGGGGTCGCGCTTTCCATCACGGCGTTCCCGGTTTTGGCGCGTATCCTGGCTGAGCTCAAGCTTCTGACGACCGACATCGGCCGGATGGCAATGTCAGCGGCAGCCGTCAACGATGTAGCTGCGTGGGTTCTGCTTGCCCTGGCAATTGCCCTTTCAGGAACCGGCCGTTCTCCCCTTGTTTCTCTATGGGTCTTCTTGTGCGGCATCGCGTTCGTCCTTGGCTGCATATTCTTAGTCCCGCCTATTTTCAGGTGGATGGCAAAGCGATGCCCTGAGGGTGAGCCAGTTGACGAGATGTACGTATGTGCTACCTTGGCAGGCGTTTTAGCCGCAGGTTTCATGACTGATTTTATTGGGATTCACGCCCTTTTTGGCGCTTTCGTGATCGGGGTTCTTGTCCCGAAAGAGGGGCCATTTGCTGGAGCACTAGTTGAGAAAGTTGAGGATCTCATTTCGGGTCTGTTCCTTCCGCTCTACTTTGTATCGAGTGGTCTGAAGACAGACATAGCAACGATCCGGGGTGCACATTCATGGGGTCTCCTTGTTTTGGTTATATGCACGGCCTGTTTCGGCAAGATTGTGGGCACATTGGTCGTGACCCTTTCGTTCAAAGTCCCCTTTAAGGAGGCTCTAGCTCTGGGGTTCCTGATGAACACTAAAGGATTGGTGGAGCTCATCGTCCTCAATATCGGAAAAGACAGGAAGGTAAGATCAATCTTTTCATTTCGTTCGATCTTATTCTAGATTTTGACTGGGTTAAAGCTATTCCCTTGACTGTTCTGCTGTTACAAAATCGATACGGCAGGTACTGAATGATCAAACATTCGCCATTATGGTCCTGATGGCCGTGTTCACGACCTTCATCACGACGCCCCTAGTATTGGCAGTATACAAGCCTGCTCAGATGAGAAGCAAAGGCACTTACAAGCACAGAACGATCGAGAGGAAAAATCCCAAGACGCAGCTCCGTATCTTGGCCTGCTTCCACAGCATCAGGAATATCCCTACGTTCATCAACCTCATCGAGGCCTCGCGTGGCACGGAGAAGAGGGAAGGGCTCTGCGTCTATGCCATGCACCTCATGGAGCTCTCCGAGAGGTCATCTGCGATTCTCATGGTCCACAAGGTGCGAAAGAACGGTCTTCCCTTCTGGAACAAGGGGCAAGACCCTGATAACCAGATTGTGGTGGCTTTCGAAGCTTTCCGGCAGCTCAGCCATGTGTTGATCCGCCCAATGACTGCGATTTCCACGTTGTCCACCATACACGAGGATATCTGTGCCAGTGCTGAAAGGAAAACGGCAGCCATTATAATTCTGCCGTTCCACAAGCACCAGAGGCTTGATGGGGTGATGGAGATGACAAGGAACGAATTTCGGTTCGTCAACAAGAGGGTTCTCGAGCATGCTCCGTGCTCAGTCGGGATCTTAGTGGACCGTGGGCTTGGAGGAGGCTCCCACGTGCCAGCAAGCAACGTTTCCTCGACCATCACTGTCCTGTTCTTTGGGGGCCAAGATGATTGTGAAGCTCTGGCTTATGGCAAGCGTATGGCAGAGCATCCTGGGATTAGTCTATCGGTGGTCCGGTTCGTAGTGAGCCCTGAGATTGCCGGGGAAATTGTCAGAGTCAGCATCAATGACAAGGCTTCTTCCCACACCAAGTCAGTGTCGGGGGACGAGATGTTCCTCGCTGAAGTTAAGAGTACGGAGGAGGATTCTATTAAATATGAAGAGAGACGAGTAAAAACTCCTGAAGAAGTTATCGACGTGATCAAGGAATTTAGCCGCTGCAATCTATTTTTGGTCGGTCGGAGGCATGAGGGCCAGATAGCCGCGGCGATGAACACGAAGGGCGACACCCCAGAACTGGGGCCAGTCGGTAGCTTACTGTCTTCATCTGAGTTCTCTACTTCAGCTTCGGTCTTGGTGGTTCAGCAATATGCAGGCCCGATTTCTCTCAACTCAGAGTCGGTGTGAAAGGTCGAATCGGCACCTGGAGAAGACTTGGAAGCCAATTGATTTGGTTAGGCTGTCCGGTAACTGGATCTGAAGGTAATGTAAGCGTGTAATAAGAGATCATGATGGAAACATTTGTAGGAAGTTCGAACTGATCGGTTTCATTCCATATGTCTTCTGGTAATCAATTACCTTAGGTTGAGATTTGTTGCATTTTGACTTGAATTTTGTGAACACACAATTGTCAGCCCACTAAATAACCACACCGTCCATTAATACTACTACTGTTTCAATAAAATGTGCAAAAGGCGCACCGTCCATACTCTTCTTGATGATCCGGTGAAACATCTCCTTCTCAGCCCGTGGTTGTAGGCGCACTGTTGAACAACGTAAGTTCGTGTATCGCTATCCTTCGCTTTATTGCCTGTTTCATATCTCAATAATCACTTATTTGCCCGCGATCGCGCGTCCCGTGCCCACGAACAAAACTTGTAGCATTGCACCTATAATTGGCTGAAGGGAGAGAGAGAACAGACGAAGTAAAGAGAAGGAGGAAACTTCATAAACAAATGAATTCTGCATTATTATAATGACTGTTGATGAAATATGTCATGAAGAAACTGAAAGTAGAAGTAGATAAATTGATGTGGTCTTTGGGTTGGATCTATCATAATGACGTCAGCAGTAGTAAGTCAACTTCCACTTTATTTTTCACCTTTTTAATTTTTGGGCCAATAATTTTGTTTGATCGGATAATGGGAAGTCCTAATATACTCGACGTTTACGGTGTCAATGATTTAATTGCTTAAGTAAGGGTCACGTTAACGAGTATTTTTAGGCGCTTTAGCCTTGCAAGTTAAGGAAATGTTTTCATTTTCGATGATAAATTGAGCGGGATTATTATATTCTCTTTCCCTATATGAGTATGTATCAAGATATATGAAGGTGCTAAACGGCTATGCTTTTGTTTATTTGGCAGACTTGCTCTGTAAAACAGTTGACTTTGTACGAAAAGGATGATAACTTAGGATGGAGCGTTTTTATTAAAGAAATTGTACAGCTTGCTTTCACTTACTTGTCCAGTGAGTAGCTTGAGGAGCAACTCATTGGAAAGACAGTTGGCCACATGCAAATGCTTGGGACATAATCAAAATTGATTTGGAAAAGATTCGGTCAACCTTACAAAAACCTTGGGGTTCATTGATTTGAACGAAAAATTATTTTCGAGAAATTATTTTTCGACTTTACGGTATTTGGATAATATTTTTCATAGACTGTAAACAAGAAGTTTAGATTATGAAAAAGCAATTTCCCTTTCTAATAAGAAGGAAATCACTTTCCTTAAACCACCAAATAAATGAAACCTAGAAAAATGATTTCTATTAAAAATATTTTCTTTTGTCACGAAGTTTTTAGTAAAACAAATACACCCTCGCATGGAATATAATTTCCTTCATCATGAAGTTTTTAGTGATGAAGGATGTGTTTCTTTTGAGAAAAAAGTTCATGATAAAGAAAAATATATTTTGAGAAATTATTTTCCTGAAAAATGGTTTCCCTTTTTCAAGCTAGGGGATTCATTTTCCTGATTTCAAGCATGCATATTTTCCTTGATCGTATATGACTTTTCGTTAACTGATCATTTTCGGAAAAACAAATGCAGGAAAGTTCAGAAAATTCTTTCACCCAAACAAACACCCTCCAATACTTTCGACAAATGGTTGATTATTCTTTAAATGTTGTGCAATACCAGTTCCCTGAATTTTGGTTCTTCCCTCGAACGAGTGTTGGGCTTGCATTATCAGCCCAAATCATTGGCCATGCAAGGTATGGTCAACCGATATCCCATGGATGACCCTTTTGAAATGTGAAGTTGTCATATCGGTTGACCATACCTTTGCGATGCCCACCGAGGGAGCAGAGTCTTATATTTAGCGCACCACCCTTTTGACTAGCTCCGTCCTGCACCTTAATATCTTATACTATACAAGTACGATGCACACAGATTTTTTATGTTCAAACGGCCGGAGATGAATCCAACTTCACGAAGTATGCTGCACACACAATGACAAATACCTTGTAAGACGAAGTGCAACAATGCCTCCAAAGAGCCTTACCAAAAAAAAAAACAATGCCTCCAAAGACATGTCGCTCAATCTCTATATAAACTAAAGTGAGACCTCACTAATGTGCATCAACAAGCTGTCTTGAAGAACTCGCACGCACAATCCATCGAACATTTTCACCATGAGGAACATTTTGCACTCTTTCTTCATCATTCTCGTCCTCCTCTTCACGTTCCAACACGCCTTTGAATCCAAGGCAACGTTCAACGAGGACAGACCTTGCAAGAGATTCGTCCTCTTCTTGCACGACAAGCTCTTCAACAGGACCGATGCAGCCAATGCGACGTTGGCTGCGGTCACAGAGAAGATCGTCGGATTCGGCGACTTCTTCTTCGGGAAGATGGTCGTATTCAATGACCCGATGACAAGGGGCCCCGTGTTCCATTCACCCCCAGTCACTCGAGCTCAGGGGTTCTGTATCTAGGACTTGAAGACCTTCTACAATGTGTGGTTTGGGTTCAGCTTGGTGTTCAATTCGACCGAGCACCGGGGCACGCTGAACATAATGGGCGTCAACATTGTAGCGGACAAGGTTAGGTTTTTCTTGGTCGTTGGCGGCACCGAAGACTTTTTCATGACAAGAGGGATCATCGCGGCGGAGTTGGATTCTTTCGAAGGACTTGATTATTTTAGTTTGAAGATGGATATTAAGTTATACGAATGCTATTAGGTCCTAGTGCTAAATTTTTAGAGTGCTTTTATTTGTGCTATCGCATGTCATATGATAGAATTTGTTAAGATCTCAGGCCAGCCCAAGTGAGAACTTGTATTTCTTGCGGGAATAAGGGATTTCATTGTGGTGACAATTCATCATAAGATTTATCTACTCATTTTGGACCTCATTGGTTCTTTAGTTGTATATTTACAATGCCGTGATAGCTATATGTACTTTTTACCATTGACCAACTGTTACTGAAGCTTTTGCTTCTATTCAATACATAATGACCAAAGCTAACTTTGGTTGGTTAATTCGATTGGCTCATCGATGGCCATCATGTATTATGGTCCTAATGATGATCCTACACACATTTTGTGTGCATTTCAATGGGGGTTTTAAAACACCTTGCGAATTAACTTGGATTATAGGTGTGATTCTGGCCCCATAGCTACTTGTACTAAAAAGCAAGCAAACGTGATTCCTCCTAGACAATAAATATGTTGACATGAGGAGGAACATATTTATTAGTTATATCATCTACAGTCGCTTGAATTTTGAGATGTTTTTCGAATCAATTATAGACTTTATTGAGATAGGTAAACCAATAATAGTCGCCATTTGAGAACTATATTTGAGGAATTCATCTTGTACAGCTTAAACAAAAATCGAAAATATTGCTTTCGTTTCAAGGGATATAGAGTACAAAGGTCGAAACTTCATCATCAGTCCTTTCTAACTTCTCAAAAGATACGAACTAATAAAAATACAAAAGCTCTTATTTGTGTTCATAATGCCAAAATATCAAGTCGGCTCAATCGTGTTTATGTTGATCCTTACGGGCATCTTGAATTTTCTATTTACGTACTTCTCCACTTTGATTTGTAATTTTTATTTATTTTTGTGTGTGTAATGCAACTTTACTCTTCTTTTCTTTATTATTGATGGGAGTTCCCTCGTTAAGACCCTATGAATTGATTGAAACTAGTCATGGCCACGGTTCAGGAACCGCCGGTTCCGGTTCGTGGCCACGTATGAACCAGTGGTTCCGGGCCGGTTCCGGTTCCGGTTCGTAATTTAAAAATTAATAAAATAAATTATAAAATAAAAATTGTAGGCCTGGTCCTCCGTCGGACGTCGCTCGGGCTTCGCGGCCTTGGCCACGGTGGCGGAGGCTGGGTTCAAGGCGGCGAGGAGATGAAGCGGGAGACGGGGGCGGCGGCGAGGGGGAGAAGGAGGGGGCCGGGAGGGGGACGGGGACGGGGACGGGGAGGAGGAGCGGGGGTCCTCCTCCTCCGGGTGGGAGGAGGGGAGGAGGAGGGGGCGTCGGCGTCGGCAGCTGCGGCCATGGGCGGCGGCGGCGGTGGCGAGGGTCAGATCTGGGGAGACGGGGGGTGGGCGGAGGAGAAAAGGGGAGGAGGCGCAGGGTAGCGAGGGGGAAGGAGGAGGGGGCGTCGGCGTCGGCGGCTGCGGCCATGGGCGGGGGCGACGGTGGCGACGGCGGCGGGGGTAGATCCGGGAAGACAGGGGGCGGGCGAAGGAGAAGAAGAAGAAGGAGATGGAGAGCACGTGAGAGAGAGAGAGAGAGAGAGTGTGAGAGAGAGAGAGACATCAATGTAATGTGCAGCAGTTTTTTTTTTTTTGGAACCGGGCCCGTAGGCCACGGGCCGGTTCCGGTTCCGAACCGCGGGCGCATCAACGGGCGGTCCGGGTTTGACCCAGCCGGTTCCGGGCCAAAACCGGCCCGTGGCCATGACTAATTGGAACCTTAGATTCATACTAGAACCGCAATGATGAATAAAACTTCAAACTAAGTCCAAAGATTACTTGAGTAAGAACCATTGGATTATCACTTATTCAATAAAAGATATTATCACAAAAAGTCCCAAGGAGTTACTTCAAATAAAGCCACCGTTACACCCATCAAAGGAGTAGTTACCCAACTAGGAGCTACTTTACCATCTTCTAAATTCGATGATTTCAATAAATCTCCTACAATAGTTTGTCTTGGTCCAATTTAGAATTACCCTCAACGGTTTACGTAGCCATAAATCCGATTTTGCATTCATTAAGATTTATTGACTTTTTATACCGTTTTGTTGCAAATGAATGATCTTATTATAGATCCATTTAGGATATGAAATTAAATAATAATAATAACAACTACTCTAGTCGTCATCTCTATATTTGATTTACTATTAAGTTTTTCTGGGTACGCCTTACATACTGCTTTTGGGCAACTCTCTCCACAATTAAGAGATCTATTCAAGGAACACGGGGACTAATTGAAGTAAGGAGCCGCCGATAGATACAATAGAAAATCATTTCACCATTTTAGTTTGAAATGGCCCCCGGGGGCCTCCTATACTTTGTGTACGTAATGCGAAAAAGTGCTAAAGCTCTTTTTTTTTCAAAGTCCAAAGGAGCATTTTATTGGGAAAATCCCTTATGATGTTTTGAAGATGACAAAATAATCAAAGGCTATTATACAGTTTATTGATTGAGTAGAACCATGTGAAAGACGCATAAGCCATTATGCAAATGGTGTCAAATAGGACGTCTAAAGGTTATATGCTCTTTATCAATGGTGATCAAAGCATTGGGTGTGCAGTCGTCTCTAAGTTGGAGGTACTTGAGTAAAAGGTAAAGAAGCCTAGAACGGCGAGTTCAATAAAGCTTGGATGTACCATAGATCAGTGAACAACCAAGTAGAGCCATGATTGTCAATATGCTTGAAAGTGAATATAACCAGAAGCCTGATATAATCAAGGAATTAGATCTCATCAGGAATTGCTGATATAAGCGAAGCGACTATAGTATCTGCACGACACTTTTACGTGCTCTGGAAATCAAGACAAAGATATCCCATGACGATCTTTATCCAAATATTTATAACAACTAGTGATTTAGCTCGGATTGCTAAATGAAGATATTGATTGAATATAACTAGAGTGGAGACAAAGAGGAATGTATAAACCAATGCAGCCATAAATTCAATCATGTTTTACAATTATAGCTTCCATACCTGTTCTGTTTGTTTGGGATTATCTCCAAAAGAGAAAGACAAAAACTAAAGGAAAAAGAACTCGCACGCACAATCCATCGAACATTTTAACCATGAGAAACATTTCGCGCAATTCCTTCTTCATTTTCGTCCTCCTCTTCACACTCCAACACGCCGTCGAATGCAAGACGATGTTAAAAGAGGACAGACCTTGCAAGAGATTCGTCCTCTTCTTGCACGACAAGCTCTTCAACGGGACCGATGCGGCCAATGCAACGTCGGCTGCGGTCACGGAGAAGATCGATGGATTCGGTGACTTCTTCTTCGGGAAGATGGTCATATTCAAAGACCCGGTGACAAGGGGCCACATGTTCCATTCGCTCCCGGTTGCTCGAGCTCAGGGGTTCTGTATCTGGGACTTGAAGACTTTCTATAATGCATGGTTCGGGTTCAGCTTGGTGTTCAATTCGACCAAGCACCGAGGCACGCTGAACATAATGGGCACCAACATTGTAGCGGACAAGGTTAAGTTTTTCTCGGTCGTCGGCGGCACCGGAGACCTTTTCATGACGAGAGGGATCATCGCGGGTGGAATTGGATTCTTCCGAAGGACTTGATTATTTTCGTTTGAAAATGGATATTAAGCTATACGAATGCTATTAAACCCTAGTGCTAAATTTCTAGAGTGCTTTTATTTGTAATATCGCATGTCATATGATAGAATTAGTTAAGATCTCTCACTAGACCTAGTGAGAACTTATCTCTCTCATCGGAATAAGGGATTTTGTTGGGTGACAAATTCATCCTGAGATCTATCTATTCATTTTGGACCTCGTTGTTTCTTCAGTTGTATAGTTCTCCAATGCCGTGATAGCTATACGGACTAGCGAGGAAAATCGCTTCCTCGAACGTTGGAATGCAACTTCTATGAAATTGAAACCCGACCTTGTTTTACCAAAAAATAGAACTTAAGATAGTTTCTTCTCCTCTTATCTTCACCTTAGACTAATTGCTGCGTATCTCTTTACAGATATATCAAAATCTTGGTAGGGCCATGCCGATATGTTCATGTGATTATGCGTGCCTCTTCTTAGCCTAACACCAACCAAAGCAGATATACCATATACCAACCAATCACGAGAGAGTTGCCTTGTGCTTTCTCAGTCAGACTATATCCATATTAGAAGACAAATAGTGGTTAAATAATATCTTAAATTGAAAAGTTGCTTCAAGAAACCGGTATAACAAATTGAAGATAAAATAAGAAAGAAAGGCACCTCCCTACACTGAAATACGGGGTCCAAAAATTCCTAAATAAGCTGAAGCGAATCTCCATCTAGGATCACAAGCATTAGCCAATAGCTAGCAACTACACATAATCAAACATGAGAAACGTCGTTGCGCGCAGGTCATGCTTCCTCGTCCTCGTCCTCCTCCTCCTATTCACAACCCAATTCGCATCGGCTACCAAGAAAACCCTCAACAAGGAACACCCATGCAAGAGATTGGTCCTCTACTACCACGACATACTCTTTGATGGCAGCGACGTGGCCAACGCGACGTCTGCGACGATCACTAACGAGACTAGGCTCGGCAACTTCAAGTTTGGGAAGCTGGTTGTGTTCGATGACCCCATGACGAGAGATAACCATCTTCACTCCCCAGCGGTCGCTCGAACTCAGGGCTTCTATTTCTACGACATGAAGAGTAACTACAACTCGTGGTTCGCCTACACCTTGGTGTTCAATTCGGCAGAACATAAAGGCACATTGAACATTATGGGTGCAGATATAATGGCAGCTCAAACTAGGGATCTTTCTGTGGTGGGCGGAACCGGAGATTTCTTCATGGCAAGAGGAATCGCGACCATGGAGACCGATACTATTCAAGGAGCCAAGTATTTTCGCCTCAAAATGGATATCAAATTATATGAGTGTTATTAGAGAAGCTTTCTTCGTGGAGCTCTCATTCTTCTGTGTTTTTTGCAAGAAGAGAGATTCAATGTTTCTCCAATTAAGCATTTTTCGTTCATGTTGCGATTGGCACTTTGGGAGAACCAATTATGGAAAGTTAATTTGAGATTGGACTGAAAAGATATATCCATTTGACTCTATTGTCATTTTTTCCGATAAAGATCCCACCAAACTTATCGAAAGAGAAACGGTTGGTATTTGCGTTGAAATTTCTCCAACAAATTGTCTTTTTCCTTTTAATTTTGCGATGAACAAACCCATTTTAGATAGGTACATGAATGATACTCCACTAGTCTAATGAATAGGGATAAAAATTTCCTTACCTCGACTTATCTTGTTTTGGGGGATAATAAGGCACATTACTCAGAAACATACGAGTTATTGAGTTAATTTGCAATAATCCTTGTATCCAAGCAACTTCGGATACACACTTTATCGAGTTTATTCTGACTAATGGCAAAAAAAGAGCGTGTTTATTAGCATGACTAAATGAGTTATACATATCAAGTCGTTTCAGATTGAAGTTTTCGCTTTCTTCATTCACTTTTCACCTTGAGGTCATGCTTAGATGCAATAAAACCATCGTGTCCAACATTGTCGGTCCTGCCGAACGATACTGTTTCATAACCTGTATACTGATAACCTTGCGGCACTAATGATTGAATGGACCATGGAAACCAACTTTGCACCAATGTTGGTCAAACGGGAAAGGGGGACCGCGGAGTAGAACCAACAACTCCACTCAAATCTGTATCAATTCACGGACGAAAATTCAACACCTGCATCATAGAGAGAGAACAAGAAGAAGAGAGTAAGTTAGAAAATTCAAATCGGATTGTTGACCGATCAATCCTACTCGAGGGAGAGTAGCTTTCCAAGGTTACTCTCGCTTCACCTAGGTACTCTAGCCTTCATGCTTCTTTCTTCTTCTTTTTTACCCTCCTTTTTTAGGTACCTTTTGAGGTGGCTAGCAATGATCACTTAGAGCGGGTTGAATATGTAATTTAAAATAATTATTGACCAATTTAAAGCAGAAGTAAAAGATCAAGAACAAAATCTGAACAACGTTCAGATTTTAAACAATCTTTGATAACAATTGTGTAAGTGTGCAATGTACTAAATAAAAGGAGTTTTCAAGGGAAGAGAAATCTGCACACAAGACATATGGTGGTTCGACTTATATCAAACCTACATCCCTCGCCCACGCTGACAGCCTACTAGCTGGATTCGACTAATCAAATTAATAAGAAGTTACAGCAAGTTGAGCCGCTTAAACCCAAGCACTTCTCCTCGAAACTAGTGCTGCTTATACCAAGCCAATAGATCACACCATCTCACACCTAAGCACACACTTATAACACTGTTTACACCTCTCAATTGATTACATGTTAAAGCTCATGAAAGACAAGTATAAAGATTGAAGTACACTCAGACTTTGGAATTCTAGATTATGGACTTCATCTCTTGCTTCTACTCCTCGACACGTTGGTCTCCTTTTATACTCCTCCACTTCCAAGCTAGCCGTTGGACAGTCTCCAAAGAATTATCTTCCAATCTACCCGTTGGATAGAACTGTATCAAGAAGATTGCGTAGTCGTTAAGGGACAAAATCTGAATCTCCACTGAATCTGGTTGCCCATACAACCAAAGTCTTGGTTTCCATAAGTAGAATTTCTCCGTTTAGAAAATAACTTGTCTCGAGATTAATTGCCAATCAATCAAGATGTTTTGTATATTAAATCGTTGCAAAACAATCTTCAAGATTGAGTCAATCAATTTATTCTAAGTGTGAAATCCAATACAAATTACTAGCCGTTATGTACGTTCTGAATACGTATTACGTTCTGGACTTGTGTCCGAAGTTCATCATCTCTAGTGTAAAGTCTGAATCTCTTTGAGTATAAAGTCTGAACCTCTTGAAGTAATTACACAATCTAAACAAGATTGACATATGCTTCTCTTCCAAGAATAACTTCCTGAATCAAAATACTTCAAGGCATTTATCAGATTTACAAGACACACATGGATAGTTTTGTCAACTTCAAAATCTATTAAGAGGTTTTCCCAACACTTTTTCCATCATTTTTATGTTATTTCCTGAATATTATAAATTTTTACATACTTACCATCCCTTAACGTGACATGACACAAACACATACACTACCATATACTATATAATACCGTGACTCGATCTCAATCCAAACTTAGCACATTTTGATTCACGTTAACGTGTCTGTGAAAAAAAAGATATATATTTTGGTACTTGATTGAACTTTTATCCAATGAGTATCCATTCTAGTTTCCCACATCATATAAGAATACACGAGTTGATCTTGACATAAAATTATCAGATTATGTTCTATCAAAATGTACCTTTGGCCAAAATTGTGCCCACTGAATTTTTGTTAATTTGGCCTCTGTCATCTACATACAACAAACCTTTCGCATACCACGACAATCTATTGTTTTATGATAATCATGTTATTAGTAACATATCATATATAAAGTATTAATTTGACTAAGTGGTGTCACGAGTTTTGGTTCATTTCTAGTGGCAGGACCCCCTAAAATTCCTCTTTTTAGCCATTTGTCCTCCCTGATTTTAATGTTCTCACCATTCCCTATCGACCACATTACATGAGGGGAAATATTCTCTCTTCCCATAAGTATGCTTTGCCACCCCCAAGAGAGTCTAGCCCCCTTCTCAGCATTCCAAAACTTTCGTTGGGGGAAATGGATTCCTTTAAAAAGTCTACTCCATAAAGCTATTTGGATTTTTTGAAATTCTCCAAGCCTGCTTACACAGCATAGCTTTGTTAACTCAATCAAGTCCCTGAAACCAAGACCCCCCTTGTCCTTCCTAGTGTTAAGGACTTCCCATCGTTTTCGGTGTGCAGCACTCTTTGAATTAGTGTTCTTCCACCAGAATGAAGCAATCTTCTTGTCAATAGCTCTACAGATAGATAAAGGAACTGTAAATATTGACATGGCATATTGAGGTAGAGCCTGCACTACAGTTTTTATAAGGATTTCCTTCCTAGCTTTAGATATCAGCTTTTCCTTCCAACCTTCTAGCTTCATATTTACTCTCCCCAAAATCCAAGCAAACATTTGTTTCTTTGACACACCCTAATCAGATGGAATACCCAGATGCTTGCCTCTCCAGTTGATCACTAGCACTCGCAACTCTCTAGCCATATTTTCTTTTAAATTGTGAGGACAGTCCCTGCTGAGGAAAATTCCTCACTTGTTAAGGTTTATAGCCTGCCCAGATGCCATACAGTATTGGTTTAACATAGCAGCTACATTCTGGCATTCCTGGACCCAAGGTTTGAGCCTGTTATAGGCCATAACCTAGAAGATAATTTTATACGCAAAGTTGCATAAGCTAATGGGAGGGAAATGCTCAACTTTCTCAGGATTGGGGATTTTAGGGACAAGAGAGATGTGAGTTCTATTCATCATAGGGGCTGACGTACCTGAATCAAAGAAATTCTTTATAGTCTTCAGGATATCATATTTTATTACCTCCCGGTGGTGTTGATAGAACAACCCATTCAAACCATCTGGACCAGGTGCCCTTGAACCTCCAAGCTGGAAAACTGCACATTTAATCTCCTCCATCGTAATTTCTGCCACTAAGGATAAATTCATATCATCTTTTACCGATTTAGGGCAATGGTTAAGTACTGGCATAAAATTCCTCAGCCCAATTGATTGATAAAGAATTTTAAAATAATCCGCAATGATCTGTTTTAGCTGCTGCTGATCACGAGTCCAACCTCCTTCTGAGTTTTTCAACATTGTGATTTTATTCCTTTGTCTCCTTTGGACGGTTGTAGCATGAAAAATTTAGTATTCTTATTGCCCCATCTCAACCAATTTATTCTTGCATTCCTTATAATTCAAACTATCCGAGCTCATTTACAAAACTGCACCAGGTCTTTGCATCCTCGAAAATATAACTTAAGATGGTCTCTTCACTTGACTTATCTTCACCTTAGACTAATTGCTGGGTATCCTTTTATAGATATATCAAAGTCATGGTAGGTCCATGCGATTATACATTGGCTCTTAGCTTTCCACCAACCCAAGGACAAAAACAAGCTCCTCAATCACGAGAGAGTTACCTTGTGCTTTCGCAGTCAGACTATATCTATTAGAAGACAAATAGTGGTTAAATAATAGCTTAAATCGTAAAATTACTCCAAGATAACGGTATAACGAATTTAAAAGGGAAAACAAAAGAAGGTATCTCCCTACAGGGAAATGTGGGGTCCAAAAATTCCTGTATAAGGTGAACCGACGCCCCAATCTATGGTCACAAGCGTTAGCCAATAGCTAGCAACTACACATAGTTAACCATGAGAAACATTGTTGCCCACAAATCATGCTTCCTCCTCCTCCTCCTCCTCCTCCTCCTCCTATTCACAAGCCAATTCTCGTTGGCCGCCAAGAAAACCCTCAACAGGGACCGACCATGCAAGAGGTTTGTCCTCTACTACCACGACATACTCTTCGGCGGCGACGATGTGGCAAATGCGACATCTGCGGCGGTCGCTAACGAGACCGGGCTTGGCAACTTCAAGTTTGGTAAGCTGATCGTGTTCGATGACCCCATGACGAAAGATAACCATCTTCTCTCCCCGGCGGTCGCTCGAGCTCAGGGCTTCTATTTCTATGACATGAAGAGTGACTACAACTCATGGTTCGCCTACACTTTGGTGTTCAATTCAACGGAACATAAGGGCACTTTGAACATAATGGGTGCAGATATAATGGCGGCTCAAACAAGGGATCTTTCCATCGTGGGCGGAACTGGAGATTTCTTCATGGCAAGAGGAATCGCAACCTTCGTGACCGATACTTTTCAAGGAGCCAAGTATTTTCGCCTCAAAATGGACATCAAACTGTATGAGTGTTATTAGACAAGCTTTGTACCTCGAGAGTTAAATTCTTGCGAGGACTTTTATTTGTCGTTGTCTATTAGGAATAAAATTGCTATCAGACAATGTTCGAATTCACATTTAAGAACTTATTGTATGGAAGATCCGTTTTTCATGTTTCAAATCAAATAAAATCTCCATGCGCAATCTCTATATTTTGTGAAGAGTGATCTGGTTGGAACACCTAGTGAAAAAGAGAAGCATATTGCCTAATTTTAGTAACTTTCTTCCCAGAGATCTCATTCTTCTGTGTGTTTTGCAAGAAGAGAAATACAATGTCTATCCGATTAAAGCATTTTTTTCATTACGTTCATGACTGCGACTCGCACTTTGTGAAGAAACCAATCATGGACAAACTTTACACAAAAGATGTGGTTGGTATTTGGGTTGAAGTTTCTCCAATAGATTGCCTTTTCCTTCTCTTTTTGCGACGAAGTTATCCAAGTTAGATAGGTAAATTTTAGACCCAAGAGCGACACTCTTCTGAGCTTATGAACCCGGTTAAATTTTCCGTATGGAATTGAGTTTTCTCCATTTTCCTCTTAAATGGCCATCGTAGTTTTCTTGAATTTTGACTCACTTCTTCACTTTTTTCATCTTCCGTTTAGATTATCTTCGTCAGTCATAGTAATCAAATCGAGTAAAGCCAATTTTCTTTTCGATGTCACTTTCTACGTTGTTGCTCGTTTTGGTAGCTCACATTGCTATGGTTGGGGTCCTAAATTGAGAAGTTTCTATTCAAAGCTCTATCGTGTGAAGCCTAATTTCGTACTTTTTTGTGATATTAAAGCTCATTTTGTTTCATAAAAAATGAATGATTTAAAAAATATTTTTCTAAAAATGATCGCTTATACTGCTTGAAATAATTAGTCAATGAAAAATATTTTGATTATCAACATCAATTTATATCTAAATATCTTTGTGAACGATAAAACTACTTTTCGTTCATTCATTTTTTTTTAAGTGTTACAAGCTGTTATTTTTAGATAATTATTTTTAAATTATTTATTTTTGCGAAATAAACAGAGAGTTAATACTTAGGCTCCATTCGTTTGGCGGAAAATATTCTCCCGGAAAATATTCTCCGGGTTTTCGGTGTTCGGGGCGGAAAACGTTTTCCGTGGGAAAATATTTTCCTTCCCCTCATAAAATAGCCTAAGTCATGGAAAATGACTTCCGCTTCTTCAAAAGCGGAAATCATTTTTTCGAAATGCTTCTTCTTCTTCTTCACTAAGGTCGCCGCCGCCCATCATGTCGCCGGCCGCCGGCTACCGCCCGCCGCGCCATGGCCATACCGCCCATCGGCCGCCGATGCGCTGCCGATTTTTAGATAAATATTTTCCGAAACTTTTTCATATTGGTGCCGAACACCGAAAATTATATTCGAAAAACATTTTTCGGGAAAATGACTTCCGAGAAAATATTTTTAAAAAGGAGAATATTTTCGCCTAACGAACGGAGCCTTAATATCTTTGGATAGATCAATCAAAAGCTCGGTAGGGCCATACCAACATGTCCTTGTGATTATGCATTGGCTCTCAGCCTTACACCAACCAACGGAAAAAGACAAGCTGGTAGTTCTAGGTCACCGTTGACCCAAGTTAATCACGAGAGAGTCACCTCTGTGCTTTCGCAGTCAGACTATACCTATTCGAAGACAAATGTGAGTTAAATAATATCTTGAATCGTAAAATAACCCCAAGAAAACGGTAGAAGGAATTTAAAAAAATATAAAGAAAAGAAAAGAAGGTATTTTCCTACAATTAAATGTGGGGTCCAAAAATTCCTATGTAAGGTGAAGCGAAGCCCCATCTATTGGTCCAAAGCATTAGCCAATAGCTGGCGACTACCTATAATTAACCATGAGAAACATTGCTGCGCAAAAATCGGGACCAACCAGGCAAGAGGTTTTACTTACATGACGTACTCTTCGGCGGCCGTGATGTGGCCAACTCGACATATGTGGCGATCGCTAACGAGATCGGGCTTGGCAAATTCAATTTTGGGAGGCTGATCAGGTTCGACGACCTGATGACGAGAGATAACCATCTTCTCTCCCTAGCGGTTGCTTGAGCTCAAGGCTTCTATTTTTAAGACATGAAGAGTGACTATAATGCGTGGTTCGCCTACACTTTGGTGTTCAATTCAACGGAACATGAGGGCACTTTGAACATAATGGGTGCAGATATAATGACAGCTCAAACTGGGGATCTTTCCATCGTGGGCGGAGCCGTAGATTTCTTCATGTTGAATCGTGACCTTCGTGACCGATATTCTTCAAGGAGACAGATATTTTCACCTCAAAATGGACATCAAAGTGTATGAGTGTTATTGGACGAGCTTTGTTCCTCAAGTATTAAATTTTTGAGACGACTTTTATTTATCGTTGTGTCTTAGGAGTAAAATCGCAATACGAACTATGCTTTGAATTAACATATAAGAACTTTGTTTCCGATTCTAGTACGACATTGTATGGACAATACGTTTTAAGACTAAATAAAATCTCCTTGCACAATCTCTATGGTTTGTGAAGAGTGATCTAGTTGAAACTAATAAGGAGTGAGCACCGGTCCAAGGTAAAACCGAGAACTGGACTAGACCAACCCTATTGGCCAATTCTGATCCGGTTTTAGGATCTACATGGTAATTTCCAAGTTTCAAAAATTAAGAACTGATTCCGACAGAATAGGACCCAGGTTCTAGATTTAAAAACGGCAAAAGGACACTATAAGTGCCATAAGTTGTGTACGGAGATCACTTTAGTGCCATAACTTTTTTTTGGATCACTTTGGTATCAACTTTTTTGAAAAACGATTACTTTAGTGCCAATGCTGACATGGTCGCCGGAAATCTGACGTGGCTCTTTTTTTATTAATTTCTGATGCTGACATGGCTCACCGGAAATCTGACGTGGCTCGTCGAAAATCTGACGTGGCTCTTTTTTTGGCCGGAATTTTGGCCGAAGTCACTAAAGTGATCTTTTTTCCTCCGACTTGGCACCAAAACGATCCGAAAAAAAGTTACGGCACCAAAGTGATCTCCGTACATAACTTATGGCACTTATAGTGTCCTTTTGCCATTTAAAAACTACCCACCCCGGAATCACTCACCACTACTTGGATAATGCCAATCTCGACAGAGTAGGTTCCAGTTTCTAGTGGCGTCCAATCTGTCTCCAACTTGGTGAGTGTCGGCATATCGAGCAAACTTTTCGGGGACATCCACTGTTTGATCTCCACCTCCTTCAAAGAATCTAATTCTTTCAATGTCAACAACTCTCAACACTCCATAATAACGTAGCTCAAAATGCTGTAGTTTTTCCATCTATTATAAATTGTTGCTTTTGGCGGATGAGAAATTCTGTTGTTGCTTTAACTTTCATTTTGCTTGACTAAGGGATGAGTTGGACACTTCCCAATTGTTTTATATTTATGTTTGTTTTGTATCATACTTCTTCCCGTTTTGTTGCTCTACTATTTTGCTGTAACTATTATTTGTTTTTGTTGTAAATTAGGGGATGTTTTACTTAAATTTGTCTTTTCAAGGAATAAATGAAATGAATAAAAAATTGGTTTGCTCGGGAACCGGACTAGACCAACAGGATCGGTTCCAGACTCTACAGGGTAGGTTTCGAGTTCCAAAAATTGAGAACCGATCCCCACAAGACAGATAAATAACCTATCCATCTACGAACCGCTCACTCCTAGTTGAAACACCTAGTGAATACATGGAAGTCAATTTGAGAGGGGACTGAAAACACATAACCATTTGAGTCAAGTGTCACTTTCTTCCAATAAAGATCCCACCGAACTTTTCCAAAGAGATGTGGTTGGTATTTGGGTTGAAATTTCCACAACACATTGTCTCTTTCCTTTTCATTTTGCAACGAAGAAATCCACGTTAGATAGGTAAATATCAGACCCAATAATGCTACTCTATTAAGATTATGAACAAGGTAAATTTTTCCACGTTGAATTGAGTTTTCTCCATTTTTTTCCTCTTTATTTGGCCATCATTTTTTTAAACTTTTTGACTCACTTCTTCATTTTTTCACCTTCTGAATTTTTTAACGCCTTTTAAATTATCTTCGTCGGTCATAGTAATCGAATCGGGTGAAGATAATTCTCTTTTCAATATCACTTTCTACAATGTTGCTCGTTTTGGCAGCTCACATCGATATGGTTATGGTCCTAAATAGAGAGGCTTCTCTTCAAACCCTCTCATGTGAAGCCTCATTTCGTACTTCTTCGTGATATAAGTCTACCTCCATTGGAGAGTCATATGCTTACCAAGAAATAGTAGACAAGGCGACTAGTAAGTGTTAACACAAAGATATTTCGAGGAAGAAAACAACATTCCTCACTTTTCTGTATATGTTCTTCATTAGTTTATAATGACCTAGAGACGTATATATATACAAAGAAAAGAAAGAATCTTAAAAGATATATCCTCTAAACTAGCTAACTATAATCCTTGATTCTAGCTAATTACAATCATAAATATATTTTACAGCTCATTCTCACAGTAAACACCAAAGAACATGGTCCCCGTAGTACTACTGAATAGAAAGAATATCAAGGATAGCGCCTCTCCACTAAGTCAAATTCAAACAACGTGGGAATTCACCTTGGACTTCATAAAAGTGCTTGTCGAGAAAATCCTCAAAATATTAATTGACCCATACTTAATAAAGGAATAAATTTTAGTTTCCGAGAAATCAATTTTAAGCATTGCGATAAAATTAAAGAGGGTTGAGAATCACGATTCCTCTTTTGATTAAGTGTTTTAAATATCCTCGTTAACCAAATCCTTACATGTGAGAAAAAAAAAATCACGCTAGCATATTGCATACCTTAGTGATTGGTTCTTGTCCGTCATATATATTATCTATATCATGAGTTTATACGAAATATGTTTCATATAGAAAAATGTCGGTGTTCTTATTGGAATCCGAATTTTTAATGGATCAAGGACCGGCATTGGATTGATTGGTAGCTTACCTACCGCTTATAGACAGACCCGCTTCGGCTTCCAACTTCAACTCCGCAAAAGGCTAATTTGGCAACCTAACTCCACCACTGTTTCACCAGAAAACAAATTGACCAGAGAAAAAAGCACCAAACGGGGTGTGAGTTGGAATTCCTCGACACGTGCATACAGACATTATTGACAGTTTGTGGAGTTCTTGTCCTCGTGCATAAGCCCGGAATAGATTACTCCAGCTCCTGCACCGACAAGACAAACCGACTAAACTCAGGCATCGTTGACATCGCACCACTTACCATAAAAAGAGAACATCAACACCACACCCTTTCTTCGTCCTATCATATGATGATAATACAGTGAATGAAGCAAAATTTAGAATTTTTTGTCACCAACCAAACCAAGCTGTGCCAATTAACTTTAGCACCTAAATTCCTTGTCAAACTCCATACATCCTTTTGATTAAACCTACCATTTCCAGATGTTTTGCAGAGAGACTGGAGTGATGTGTGCTTGTGCCCTTTCTAGCCACAATCTTCTACTCTTTACCAGCTAGCACCACACGTGTTGTGCGTAAAGAGGAAAACCACCGTTGAAGTCTTGCCCTATTTCTGAAAAATGCAGAACAAAAATGCTCCGAAAAACGAGAACGGTTTAGATGTAAGTACAGTAAAGATGATCGATTTTCTCGTTGCTGAAATAACAAGTATAGTTTAGTGAATTTACGAAATGTGACCACACCTTCACCGTGTCCTCACGGTGATGGTGTTTGCTACGATCCCACAGAACCCATTGGTAACATGCATGCATAAAAAAACAATATATTTAGAGATGTAATGTGTCATGTTATCGTCCAGAGAATTTGTTCCAGTGCCAAGAAAATCTGTCATTGTTAATTTATAAACCGTTTAGATTGGTGGGCTGTTAATGTTAATATATGATACTGAAACTAGAGGTCTCAAGATTCATTCCTCACAATCTCTTCTGCATAAGTATGATTAACTGTGCAAGTAGTAGGTAGGGTTTTCATTAAGCCCTAGGTATAGTTTTATATGAAGGAATCGGAATCTCAATTGAACTTTGCCATATATAGGCCTCGCTGTTCCACCTTACTCTATGCTTTTCTCAAATCATAGAAAGATTCCAATGTATGGACTGCACAAAATACCAAGCAAGATTATTTCCCTGTATTTCCCTATATATAGAAACCCAAGATTTTATGGCAACAGCCAAATATCTCCATCAGATATTAGTCATTTAATAAATCAGATTAATAATTTAGGTGAAACGAGATCAAAGAGATGACTTATATTTTTTCTTTCTTGTTATTCGAAACCATATCGCAATTAGTTAATATTTAGGCCGTGCTCGAAACCTCATTAATTGAGTCGGACATTAAATATCTTCCATAAAAAATAGAGCCAAAAATGTATGTGGTTGCGACACATACTGCCTATCATACAGTGAAAAGTCTAGGCATGGTCATAGACAAAGGTATCTATTTCGGCGGATCACATGTACGTGTACCCCATCATAAGATCCACACATTGACAATGAGCATATCATTTCATCGAATTTCCTTTTTTTTTTTCCTCCGGATCAATTCCTCGCAATCTATTTTCATCAAATTCTCTACTTTTCCCTAAACATTTTGAGTGGAAATGACCGGATACGTCGATCAATCACATAGTCACTTCGCAACGTTTTGCATTAGTGAGAATCATTAACTATGCAAGTTAATGGTAGAGCAAACATTGACCTTGCCATTATGCCTTTTCACTATCGTTTTAGATAAAGGAATCAAAGCCGTAATTGAACTATGTCATCTTTAGGTTCGACGTCACTATTCCACCTTTTACTTCAGGTGTGTGTGTATATATGTACACGAACACAAGATTTGATACCAACAGCCAAACATCTCCATCAAACATTAGTTATCAGATAAATCAGATCCATCAATTTAGATGAAATAGGATCAAAGAAATATCTTCCTTTTCTCTTTGTCAAATTCCCCTTTGACTAATTGCCGGGTATCTTTTCATAGATATATCCAAACCTTGGTAGGGCCATGCCAACATGTCCATGGGATTATGCATGGGCTCTTAGCCTCCCACCAACCCTAGGATAAGCTCGCCAACCACGAGTGAGCTACCTTGTTCTTTCGCAGTTGGACTAGATCTATTAGAAGAAAAATAGTGGTTAAACAACATCTGCAATCATAAAAGTACTCCAAGAAAATGGTACAACGAATTTAAAACTAAAAAAGAAAAGAAAGGAAGGTATCTCCCTACAATGAAATGGGGGGTCCAAAAATTCCTATATAAGGTGAACCGAAGCCCCATCTAATGGTCACTACACAAGCATTAGCCAATAGCTAGCAACTACACGTAATTAACCATGAGAAACATTGTTGCACCCAAATCATGCTTCCTTGTCCTCCTCCTCCTATTCACAAGCCAAATCTCTTTGGCCACCAAGAAAACCCTCAACAAGGACCAACCCTGCAAGAGGATTGTCCTCTACTACCACGACATACTTTTCGGTGGCAACGATGTGGCCAACGCGACATCTGCTGCAGTCGCTAACGAGACCGGACTCGGCAACTTCAAGTTTGGGAAGCTGATTGTGTTCGACGACCCCATGACGAGAGATAACAATCTTCTCTCTCCAGCAGTTGCTCGAGCTCAGGGGTTCTATTTCTACGACATGAAGAGCGACTACAACTCGTGGTTTGCGTTCACTTTGGTGTTCAATTCGACGGAACACAAGGGCACTTTGAACATAATGGGTGCGGATATAATGGCGGCTCAAACTAGGGATCTTTCCGTCGTGGGCGGAACCGGAGATTTCTTCATGGCGAGAGGAATCGCGACCTTCGTGACCGATACATTTCAAGGAGCCATGTATTTTCGCCTCAAAATGGACATCAAACTGTATGAGTGTTATTAGACAAGCTTCACACCTCGAGGATTAAATTCTTGCGATGACTTTTATCTATCACCCTATCTATCAGGATCGTTATCGAACTATGCTTCGAATTAACATATAAGAACTTTGTTTCCGATTCTAGTACTACATTGTGTGGACAATCCGTTTTTCATTTTTAAGACTAAATAAGATCTCCATGAACAATCTCAATGGTATATGAAGAGTGATCTAGTCGAAACACTTTAGTGAATGCATGGAAGCCAATTTGGGAGTGGACTGAAAATACGTATCCATTTGACTCTCTGGAGTGACACCTTTTTCCGACAAAAGATCCCATCAAACCTTTCCGGTAAAAGTGTTAAAAAAGTCCTAAACCTTTTGCATTGGTGCCAATTCAGTCTTAAACCTTTTTTTAGTGCTAATTCAGTCATAAACCTTTTTTAGTGCCAATTCAGTCCTAAATCTTTTGCATTGGTGCGAATTCAGTCCTAAACCTTTTACATTTGTGCCAATTTGGTCATAAACCTTTTTTTGGTGCCAATTAGTCATAAACTTTTTGTATTTGTGCCAATTCAATCCTAAACCTTTTTGTATTTGTGCCAATTCAGTTCTTCGACACGTGAATAGCTATTAGCTGGAAGGACTGAATTGGCACTAATGCAAAAGGTTTAGGACTGAATTGGCACAAATATAAAATGTTTAAAACTGAATTGGCATCAAAAAAAGGTTTATGACTGAATTGGCACCAATGTAAAAGGTTTATGACTGAATTGACACCAAAAAAATGTTTAAGACTAAATTGGCATAAATGCAAAAGGTTTAGGACTTTTTTGACACTTTTCTCGAACTTTTCGAAAGAGATGCCGTTGGTATTTGGGTTGAAATTTCCACAATCCACTTTTCTTTTTCTTTTTGTAAATTATGTTCGTTTAATCAAATCGTGTAAAGCTAATTCTCTCTTCAATGTCACTTTCTACATTGTTTCTCGTTTTGGTAGCTTACATTGCTATGGTTGTGGCACTAAATAGAGAGGTTTCTCTTCAAGCTCTATCGTGTGAAGCATGCTTTCGTAGTTTTTCATGATACAAAGCTCTGTTTTTTTTACGAAAAATGAATGATTTGAAAAATAATTTCCTAATAATCGTTACTTGTATCATCTAAAATAATTATCAGTCAATGAAAAATGTTTTCATTAAATACAACATTTTATGTCTAAATGTTTTCGTTGACGATGAAAACATTTTCTGTTTATTCATTTTTGTGAGCAATACAAGCGATTATTTTTATGGAAAACATACGATGAAAAGATTTTTTATCTATTTATTTTTGTGAGCGATACAAGCAATCATATTCAGAAAAATATTTGAACATCATTCATTTTCCACGAAACAAACGAAGTTTAAGTCTACATCAATTGGAAAAGGAAAACACAATTATTCTCTCACCAAGAAATAATAGATAAGGCGACTAGTAAGCACCAAAAAACATGGTCCACATAGTGCTGAATGGGAAGAATATCAAGGATAGCGCCTCTCTCCTAAGTCACATTCAAGCGACGTGGGACTTCACCTTGGACTTCATAAAAGTCCTTGTCGAGAAAAATCCTCAAAATATTAATTGACCCGTACTTGATAAAGGAATAATTTTTAGTTTCGAGAAAATGAATTATAAGTATTGCGAGAGAAAATTAATAGAGTATCGAGAACCACGATTCCTCGCTAACAAAATCCTTACTCGTGAAAAGACCTCTGTAGCACATTGTTGATGGATCCAGCAATGTCTCACCAGAAAACGATTGACAAGAGAAGAAAGCAAAAGGGGTGTGTGATGGGATTCTTCAACGCGTGCGTGAATAGCTGCTTTTGGATGCTCGCGTGACGGGCGTGCTTGGAATGTTCCCACACTCTTATCTTCATAGAAAATTACGAAAAGAATTCACAAACTTATTACTATACGAATTCCAAATTCCATCCGAAACTTTTTAATTTGGCCGACTTCTTTTTTGGTAGAAAATTTGGCCGATTTAGTTATAAATCTTTTGACGATTTGCCAATGTAGTCCTTCTTGGATAAAAATCGCTGACGTGGACGCCGGCCATCTTACGTGGTATGGCCGGCGCTAATATGGATGATTTTTGCAATTTTTTTAAAAAAAAATCTGAATTTTCTTTTTTTCCCTTTTTTTTTCCTTTTTTCCTTTCTCTTTTATTCTTTCTCTTTTTTTTCCTTCATTGGATTTATGGAATTAACTTAGCAAATCATCAAAAAGTTTAGAACTAGATTAATCAAATTAAAAAATTTATGATTGAATTGGCATATGTATGATAGGTTTAAGACAGGAAAATTACCAAAAAAATTCCTAAACCTATTGCACTTATGACAAATTAGGGGTTAATTCCAAAAAAAAGCATCAACTTTAAGTCGAGAGACAATTCTGGCCCGAACTTTTTTTTATCCCATAAAAAAACACCAACTTTAGGTCGAGTAACAATTCTTGCCCTAACTTTTTTTTGTCTCATAAAAAATCACCAACTTTCACCCTGATTCCAAATTTGGCCCCCCGTTGACTTTCTGTCTGAAGTCAACCTTATTTGAAAAAAAAAGGTTATGGTGGTGATCTTGACAAATCACGTCCATGGCGTCTGTCGACAGATGGTGGACTACAGCTTTAGATTACGAAAAAACGACGAAGTCTGGTCAAAGAAATTCAATCTGGAGATATTTTTTACTTGCCAGTGAAATAAAGGAAATAAACAGTTTCACCGTTATTCTTCAAGTTGTGGCTCAGAGAATAAGACAATGAATAGTGCTTTAAATCCAATCAGCAAGCCACGTGGATTTATTGCTAAGGTAGAATAGTCAAGTTGGATAATCAATAATTCTAAGTCAATGGAGGCCAAATTTGGGATTTAAGTGAAAGTTTATGTTTTTTTACGAGATAAAAAAAAATTGGGGCCAGAATTGTTACTCGATCTAAAGTTGGTTCTTTTTTATGGGACAAAAAAAAGTTCAGGTCAGAATTATTCCTCAACCTAAAGTTGGTGTTTTTTTAAGGGACAAAAAAAAGTTTGGGCCAGAATTGTCCATCAACCTAAAGTTGGTGCTTTTTTTTTTAATTAGGCCGACAAATTAGTCATAAATTTTTCAATTATGTTAATTGAGTCTTAAATATTTTCATGTTTTGCCAATAGAGTCCATCCGGCCCATTTTGGCTTGAAATTGCTGATGTGGACACTAGTCGTCCTACATGGCATAGCCGATGCTGGCGTGGATAATTTTTCTTTAAAAAAATCGATTTTTTAAATTATTTTTTAATTATTTCTTTCTTTTTCTTTTTTTGTCTTCCTCCTTCAGTCGCCATTGCCGACACTGGCCAAAGGAGAGGGTCACCGACAGCCACAGTGGCCTCGCCTAGTGGTTGGTGAGGGCCCGACGACCCTCACACCGCACACGCCACGAGGGAGAAACTTACACGAGCGAGCTTTGGGAGCGACGGTTGCATTACACGGACAGTCTGGAGGAGGCGGCGGCGATCCGGGACTAGAGGGCGGTTCGAGACTATAGCTGAAGGAAGCAGAGAGGCTGTGACGACGGAGGGTGGCTGATCAAAGGGCCACTGTGACGAAGAAGGGTTGGGGCTCTTTGTCCCCGCGGGTCAGGAGCTTCGAGATCATAGCCATCGCCCAGAGAGAGGGAGCGAGAGTTACGTGAGGGGTGGTTCTGGTGAGAGGGAGATGGTTTTTCACTTTTTGCATTACGATCCAAACGATGGCGTAGAGCGAGGGAGAAAGCGAAGGGAAGGAAGACAGGAGGGTGGGTCTGAGAGACATGCTTTGTTAACATGACCTGTGAGACAAAAATCAAAATCAAATGGTCGTCACCGTCATTCAACAACTCGCTTTTATTTCTCCGCCATGAAAAAGAACTTGAAACCTCCGTTGAAGCTCTGAAACCGAGCTCTTTTCTTATAGAAGAACCCATTGGGCAAGGCAGCCTAAACCATATCTGGGCGAGGCCAAGCAAGGGCCATTCCCCTCGCCCACGACCGGCGAGGGTCGTTGGGACCTTGCTAGCAACAATAGGACGGCCGGCGTCCACGTCAATGATTTTCGACCAAAATTGGCCAGATGGACTCACTTGGCAAAATATGAAAAATTTTAGAACTCAATTAGCACAATTAAAAGATTTAGACTGAATTAGCAAAAATGCAATAGGTTTATGACTTTTTTGGTCATTTTTCCGGTTAGGACTTTTTTGGTGAGAGAAATGGTTATGTAACTGTCCTTAAGCTACTGTAAAAATTACAGCTTATTTTGGGCCACAAAAAATTAATAACAAATATTTAGAAATTATCGTGGGGTCCACTCTTCGAAGAATTTGTCGCTCACAACATGTTATTATTCTGACAGTAACCCAAAAACTATTATGCTAGTAAAACCCTTTTAGTAATTATCATTTCTCTCTCTCTCCATATTAATTTTGGTCATCCATGCGTATAGCTACTTTCCTATGCGGGTCTTGTTAACAAGTGCAATAGAAGCGTTAATTAAGAGCTAATTAACAATACTAAAACTAGTAAAACGTACATCAACATATTTTGGAAATTGAAAACAAGCACATTATTAAAAAATGGCATGCTTTAAAATCGATATGTTCATATCTTCTAAGCATTATTAATGACTCATAACAAGTGCCTTAAGGTACATTCAATACCTTCCTTCCTATCATGTTCTTTTGCTAGCAATTTGGCGCCCGCGCACATGGTTTCATTCTTATTTTCTCATATATTATCGAAAATAGTCAATACTTAGGCCATGTTTAAGACCTCATTAATTGAGTCGGACACGAAATGTCTTCCATCAAGAATAGAGCTGAAAAATATATGAGAAAACTATTATGATCACGGCACATGCGACCTACCCTTTAGTGAAAAGTCTAGGCATGGTCCTAACAAAGCTATTTATTTTGACGGATCTTATGTATATTTACTAATCATAAGATCCACATATTTGTAGCGAGCATATCATTTCAAAGATATAATACATGATCTTCGTTGCATGTATAATGGGATCGACGAAACCAATTACAATATAAAATTTATCTCAAAATTTCCAGTGAGACCTATTAAATAATTAGCTCGATCTAATATAATGAATTATTCCATTAATCTCTGGCAACTAGTGTCAATATCGCTTCCAGTCCAGTGGGGGCCCTTCCGTCTTTGGGCTTCTCCCAAGGTTGAGATAGTAAAAATCAATGGGAATCAGGAGCCGCCATTGTTCAGCCCAAGTTAAATGGGCATTGAAGGGTACTCAAGAAACCCAAAAAGAGAGGATTAAGCTCCTATTGAAGGCCATTAGTAAACTCTTACTCTTGGCCTCTATTGAATTCGCCTGCCTTGTTCTGTCAGTTCTCCCCATTGTTTGGCCTCTTCCTTAGTTACATGAACCTGATCCTACGCAAGGAATTTGTGCAAAACAAACAAAGAATGACTCCAAAAAGGATGGTTCTGCATCAAGATTACTCCAACCCCTGCACCAACAACAAAGACAAACCGACCCAACTCAAGGCACCATATCAGATGACTCCTAGGCTCAGGGGGTTGAGATCATCAACATCCCATCACTCGTCAAAAGAAGAAAAAAGACGAACATTAGCATCACGCCATTTCTTCATCCTATCAAATGATGATGAGCCAGTTAATGAAGCCAAATTTAGGAATTTTCTTGGGCAAAAGTACACTAGAAGTGCCATAACTTGTGTACGGCGATCACTTTGGTGCCATAACTTTTTTTCGGATCACTTTTGGTGCCAAGTCGGAGGAAAATCGATCACTTTAGTGACTCCGGCCAAAATTCCGGCCAAAAAGTTGACCTGGCATTTATATTTTAAAAAAAATGGTTTGACTTGTACACGGTGAAAATTACGTGGCTTTTTTCGAATTTTTTAATTTTTTTTTTTTTAAAAAATTAAAAAGTTGCAGCAGCGGCGAGGGAGCCCTCGCCGCTGTTGCCGCCAAGCCACCACCCCCGGGAAGGGCCGGCGGTGGTGGGCGCGGTGGTCGGCGAGGGTCGCCGGCCCCTGGCCGGGCCGCGACCCTCGCCGAGCCCGGCAAAGAAGGGCCGGATCCCGGCGAGGCGAGACCTCGCCGTCACGACCCGGGCGACGGCGAGGTCTCGCCTCACCCAGCTAAGGTGAGACCGCGCCTCGTCGTCGCGACCAAGGCGACGGCGAGGTCTCGCCTCGCCGTCGCGACCCGGGCGACGGCGAGGTCTCGCCTCTGCCGGATCCGGCCCTCGTGGGCTCGGCGAGGGTCGCCGAGCCCCGCTAGGGGCCGGCGACCCTCGCCAACCACTGCGCCCACCACCGCCGGCCCTTCCCGGCGGTGGTGGGTTAGCGGCAAGCAGCGAGCGGGCTCCCCTCGCCGGCTAGCGGTTTTTTTTTTTTTTTAAATATAATTTATTTATTTTTTTTAAAAAAAAAGTACACGTCAGCGGGCTAAACGGCGTCGTTTTTTGTTTTTAATGCTGACTGGACCTCTCCGGCGAGCCGTGTCAGCGCCACATCGGATTTCCGGCGAGCCACGTCAGCATTGGCACTAAAGTGATCGATTTTCAAAAAAGTTGGCACCAAAGTGATCCGAAAAAAAGTTATGGCACCAAAGTGATCGCCGTACACAAGTTATGGCACTTCTAGTGTACTTTTGCCAATTTTCTTGTCTCCAACCAAACCAACCTGTGCCAATTAGCTTTAGCACCTCGATTCCTCACCAAACTCCACGCATCCTTTTGATTGAATCCACCATATTCCCAGGTGCTATGCATAGAGACTGGAGTGATGTGTGCTTCTGCCCCTTTTAGCAACAGTCTTCTACTCTTTACCAGCTAGAATCACACGTGTTGATGGTAAAGAAGGGATCACCATATAACTACCTTCACTTCTTTGTATTACGATTTTATCCATTATTTACTAAAGAAAGAAAATAATTCACCTTAACAACCTGGTCCGGTCTTAATAGATTTTTTTTTTGTTCAAAATCCGAGGCTCAAATCCTCGTGTGGATTTTCTTTATGTACGTATAGTAAAGATGATCAATCTTCTCGTTGCTGTAATAGCAAGTTTAATTTAGCGAATTTACGAAATGGTGACCACACCTTCACCGGGTATTGTGGTGTTTGTTACGATAATTTATGATGTTTGTCCTACAAAGCGCAATGGCGACTTGCATGCATAGAGCAACCAGTTTGTCTGCAGCACTTTTTGTTGGCACAACGTTTAGCGATTTAATGTGACAGAGATAATCCGCCATGCATGTTAATATGCAAAATGTTTTCTCCATCTTCATCTAGCCTTTTAGATTTAAGGGCTCTAATTCCAATATATGGAATTAGAGGTGTCCAGATCGGTAGCTCACAATTTCTTTTCATGAAATTCCCCGTTTATCTCTAAAAGGTTTGAAGGGAGAACACTGGCTGCGTTGATCAAATACTCTGCAACATTTTGCATTAGTAGTTATGATTAGCTGTGCAAGTAGTAGGTAGAACAGACCATAAATTTGTCATTATGCCCCAGCTATAGTTTTATACAGAGGAATCAAAACCGTAATTGAACGTTGTCATCTATAGGTTGGACTTCGCAGTTCCACCTTACTTTATGCTTTTCTCGGATAATTGAAAGATTCCCAATCTATGGAATGCACAAATGTACCAAGCAAAAATCCCTTATATATAGGACCCAAGAATTAATAGCAATAGCCAAACATCTCTATCAAGCATTATTCATCAGATAAGATCAAAGAAATGTCTTCTGTTTTTCTTTCTCACGTTCCCTTCTCTTTCTTCAGCTTTCCCTAGCAACTAGGGGTGAGCATGAGAACCGGACCGGACCGGCCATAGAAGGTTCCTACAGTTACCGGTCTGATTCCTGGTTCCGAAAAAAGTGAAATCGGTATTGTACGGTTCGGTTACCGGTTCTTGGGTAAGAACTGAACAAGGAACCAAACCTACGTTAACATTTAGGGTTAGTCGTGATAGAATATTGAAATATTAAACCAAGCATTCATCCAATAGTTTAAGCTTTTAGAACAGTTGGTAGTAGTCTCACAAAATCTTACATGGTATTAGAGTAGGAAGTCCTGAGTTCAAATCTTTCCAGGCCGCATTTACCTCCCCAATTAAATATGTCCACGCTTAGTACTACGCAAAAAGAATACCAGACTAAGCATGAGGGAGAGTAATAGAATATTTAAATATTAAACTATACTTTCATTTAACAGCTTAGACTTTCATAACAGTTGGTAGCGGTTTCACAAAATCTTAATTATTTCAAACGACATAAACAATAATTTTTTCGAAAATGATTTCCAAATCATTAATTTTCCGTAAAATTACAAACGGAGCGTAAGTCTAAATCAATTGGAAAAGGCAATATACAATTATACACTCACCACGAAATAATAGACAGGGCAACTAGTAAGCACCAAAGAACATGGTCACATAGTGCTGGATAGAAAGATTATCAAGGATAAGGATAGCGCCTCTCTCCTAAGTCACATTCAAACAACGCGGGACTTCACCTTGGACTCCATAAAAGTTCTTGTCGAGAAAATCCTCAAAATGTTAATTAACCCATGCTTAGTAAAGGAACAATTTTTAGTTACGGGGAAATTAATTATAAGTATCGCGAGAAAATTAATAGAGTATTGAGAATCAAGCGTCCCCGTTAAAAAAATCCTTACTCGAGAAACGGACCACGATAGCACATGTGTCGAAATTGGAACCGTTGTAAACTTTTGTTCTCGGCACATTTTGCAAAATTTGTCAGGCGCCGGCAGGGGACCCGCGCGGCGGCGGCCTCGCGATGGCGACGAGCCCGCCGTCGGCGAGCGCTCGCCGGCAGTCCGCCTCGCCTCGCCGGCGACCTCGCCGCGCGGCGAGTCGTGATGCCTGCCGCGCGCGCCGACGCGCGCCATGCCAAGAAGAAAGTAGAAAAAAATTAAACAATTCAAAATATTTAAAATATTATTTGAAGAATTTGTCGCATTACTCTAGGAATAGAAATTTTGGACATTTATCAAACGCTTTAAATACTCGGAAATTGTTTAGGCCAGAATCAAAAAAAAATCGTTTACTGTTCGGAAATAGCGCGGCGCGAGAATGGTATTAATGCGCACCGCTTAGTAGCTTTATATACCGATTATAAACATACCCACGACAGCAACCCGAATCCACCGTCTCACCAGAAAACCATTGGCTCCAAGTGGGTGTGTGTGCTGAATTCTTGAACAAGTGCATGAATATGTGGCAAAGGTGACACAAACCTCAATCACGAATCCCAGAATTCTCCTGTTTGAATCAGTAAAATTCAGCGAAAAAAGAAACCGCGATGCATGCTTGAAATTCAGCAACCAAGCGCATACGGAACGTTCTTCAGTTCTAATGTCAGTACCGCCATCCGCCCAGAACCCCAAAAAAAGGACCCATGATTACCACGAAGAAAACGCATAGTGGTTCAACGAGGTCCTGGAAATTATAGCAGAGGATCACATCCTTAACTACTTTGGGGCATTTCATCAAACAGGAGATGCGTGCGACCGAAAAGAAGAAACCAAGAACCGAGTTGAATTACAGAGAAATGGCGAGACGAACCAAAGGACGACCCGCGATGGAACAGCGACCAGAAACCCAGATCCCGCGACAGAGAGGTGAGACAATGACGGTTCCATTAGCGGGTGATCGAATCTTGCTTTTCATTTTCAATTGCATACACGTCTTTTTTCATTGCACTTTTTCCGCCAACAGATCACACGCAGCGTAATCCCGCGATTAAATCTTTACTAAAAGGTCCTGAGATCCATGCATCTAAAAAATGTTATCCGAGTAATTATTGAAATCCCACGTTGATCATGATGAAACCACCAACTTTTGTCGACGTGTGTCGACGTGATGGCAGGTAATTCTCCAATAGTTACACTACAAATCGGACCGCTTATTTCAAATCATCGAAAGCGCAGCCCTATAATTCAGATCCAATAATTGCGGAGTCGCTTTTAACTTGGTTGTGTTTTCTCCATCATGGGTACTAATCGTTGGGCTATCCCATCATTCGGTTAGAGATTAGGCTGAAGGGGAAAGTATCGTACGGAAGGACAAAATTACAAGTAATCCCAAATTAACATGAAAGAGAATTCCGGGATTAAACTATAGTTTCATATAATTTATTCATTCATCCCTAAGCAAAAGCTCAAGACCAAGACAAAATGAACGAGACCTGTCAACAAAAACGCTAATTTCCACTTCAAAGAAACACATGCTACTATAGCCTATCCTTTCCTTATTTGTTCAGTTAAGCTGTGTTTGGTCGTCCGAATAAAAATCGGGATAGAATATGTTTTATCATATCCTGTATTTGGTAGAGAGGTACGAGCTAATACAGCGTGGACATCCACGCCTTTTTTCTCATTCTCTCTCAATTATTATGCAGCTGGACCTCCTCGAAGCTCTAGTGCGTCCAATCATAACAACAGCCGTGGAAATGAAGCGACTCAATCGGAGACTGATGTCCATAGAATGAAAAAGCAGCACTAAATTTCCAGTCCAGCAAGAAGAATGACGTATAAGCCAAGCTCTTCAAGACCTTGTCCACTTAGGTCCCCTATATAATGAGCATTAGATCCTCATATATGCTCAGGGGCCTAAGTCTTTGGCAAAACTCTTTGTATCAATTGATTGTGCTCGAAAATGGGTGCAAGAGTAATCGTTTCGTTACTCTTCTTGTTCCTAATTTTTCGCTCCAACGTCGACGCGGCGAACAAGCGGATCCGCAATCGCCGCCCGTGCAAGCAGCTCGTGTTCTTCTTCCACGACATTCTCTACAACGGGAACAACGCAAAGAACGCGACCTCAGCCATAATCGGCGCGCCAGCTTGGGCCAACAAGACAATTTTGGCCGGGCAGAGCCATTTCGGCGATCTGGTCGTGTTCGACGACCCCGTCACTTTGGACAACAATTTGCACTCAAAGCCTGTCGGGCGTGCCCAAGGGTTCTATATCTATGACAAGAAGGATATTTTCACAGCTTGGCTTGGCTTTTCCTTTGTGTTTTCTTCCACTCACCACAAGGGTAGCTTGAATTTTGCTGGGGCTGACCCTTTGATGAACAAGACTAGGGACATTTCGGTAATTGGCGGCACCGGCGACTTCTTCATGGCCCGTGGCGTGGCCACTCTGATGACGGACTCGTTCGAGGGAGATGTTTACTTCCGGCTTCGCGTCGATATTAAGTTGTATGAATGCTGGTAGTGGATTTATTGAAGCGCCAAGCGTTGTTGACATACAAGCGGAGGCAATATGCACGACTGAAGTTCGAAGTTCAGACAAGTATTGAGATTTTCAAATAAAGTTCTCCATATTTGTGTTCCCTTTTGATGAAGTTTTCTATTGATATTGTAGTTGTTTTGTTTTATCCTTCTTTATTTTGTGGTCGTATGTTAGCCACATGTGAGCTGGTCCAAAGTCATTATATGGTTTTGGTCCAAGTTTCAGCTTTTAGCGTTTCATTATTACCTCTCGCGGTTGTGACGGAGTGATTTATGCTTTGCCAAGAAGACTTCCTCGCTCTTACTTGTTCTGGTAATCCGCTCTCTGTAGCATAAGAGCTCGCATTTACTTGTTCTAATGAACTGTCCTAAACTGCCCTTATTTTTCATTCAAATACATCCGCTTTTCAAATGTGAATCAACATGAGATCTCGTTAAAATTGCGGACAGAAAATGCCAAGGTCAACACTAACGCCGTCAAGTAGCATTGATTATCCTCATTGGCATCCCATGTGACCTCTTGACGTGATGCCCCACTACCAAAGTTATATTAGACGGCTAACATCGTTTAACTCATAACTCTCTCTTCTCATCACCCAACACCTAAATAGAGACGGCACCAATTTTCTGAATAAGTGAGCCACATCACCCATTGTGCTTAACATTTGCCGAGTAAGCGAGCCGCGTTATGCAAGACATGGCAATTTAATTAACAAAGGCCTCAATCAAATTTGAAAAAGTGAGGTATTTGATTAAATAAAGAAAAGGTTTAGGTACTTAATTTTAAAAGGGGCATAAATCCAAGTACTTGCGGTGTCATTATTTCCTGATTTGAATGAAAAGTGATCGACTAATTTTGGGTTATCAAGTTTCACTTAAGTTACTTACTATTATTTATTTGTGTTTTTTCAATTTACCAAATCTT
Organism: Syzygium oleosum; assembly: GCF_021117445.2. NCBI lineage: Eukaryota > Viridiplantae > Streptophyta > Magnoliopsida > Myrtales > Myrtaceae > Syzygium > Syzygium oleosum. Next base: position 8,760,016 of record NW_026607498.1, read on the forward strand.
CTTATCATTAACAATTTTTTATTTGTCTTGTCAAGAACTTTTCAAATTTACCAACTCTTTTTAAAAATTATCATTCTCAATTAGAGCATGTGTCAACTTTTCTTCGATTAAGTTACTAGCTAATTTTGTTTCATCAACTCTTATCTAAAATAGTTACTTATGTTTATAAACTACCAACTGCTCTAATATGTGACAAAAAAATGATTCCGGGCGTTTGGATCGCTTAGAAAAATGAGCGAGCGACAAAAAATATTTTCCTACAAAAGCTTAAATTCAGAAAAATGATTTCCTCTTTAAAAAAATCAGAAATCATTTTTCAAAATATGATTAAGTATCAGCGCTTGGATAAGAAACTTTGCCCATGGGCACGGAAACCCTGATGCTCATTCCCAGGCCCTTGGCACCGGGGCCGGGTCCATCAAGGCCAGGCCCAAGATCCCGGTGCCCATGGATGCCAAGCCCGATAATATCAAGGCCAGGCCCGGGTCCTTGGTGCCCGTGCCCAAGTCCATCAAGGCCAACCCACAGACCCCAATGCCCATGCTCGAGTCCATCGAGATCGAGCCCAAGACTCCTATGCCCATGCTCATGACGAGGTTCCCTGCGCTTGTACCCAAGTCCATCTATGCCAAGCCCAAGCCTGAGCGCTAGGGATCAGGGCCTGACCTTGATGGACTCAAGCATGGGTGCCAAGGTCCCGAGTCCAACCTCGATGGACCTGGGTCCGGGCGTAAGGACTAAGTCCCAGGTGCCGAGTTCGGGGCTCAGCCTCAATTGACCTAAGCCCGAGAGCCAGGGTCGTAGTCCTAGGCTTAGGTCTTATCGAGGCCCAAACGCCAAGGACTTGGGCCTGGCCTTTATAGATCGGGGCCAAGGCGCCAGGGAGCCGGGCTCGGGCACCAAGTTCTCGGGCTCGGTTTCAATGGATCCAAGATCAGTGCCCGTGCTCGTACCCGAGAGTCGGGGATCCGGGATTGCCACCATAGTGCCCATGCTGGGTTCCTTAACCACCCATGCACAAGCCACTAGCGCTCAAATAGTATATGTCTATTTAGGAAAATTAATGAGATTTACCAAACAATGGAAAATATTTTCCGGTTCATTTTTAGGTCTCAGCCAAATATCGGAAAATATTATCATTTTCTTGAGAAAAAAAACTTTCCGGAAAACATTTTTCAGACCGTGAAACAAACGGAGCCTAAATTATCAACATATTACCTGCAAAAAAAAAAAGAAGAAAGAAAAGTCATTGCTCATTATCTTTACCAACCGTTTTCCGACACTTAGAAAAGTCGTTGCTCATTATCTTTACCAACCGTTTTCCGACACTTGCCAACACCTCCTGTTGAAATATACCGACAGAGATTTCTGCTGCTTTTTTTAAGTGGTCCTTTTAGACCAAATTTCCGACTCCCATTTGCTATTAAGACACGCCCATCAATCTTCTATTTAGGTCAGTGGCATTGGACCCCAAACTATAGAGCAAATCATTTGGCATGAAAAAAGAAAAATAAAATCTAATGTTTGATCCAACGGCTGAGGCTCGGCTCTAGAGAGCGAGTCTATTGAATTGGGCCCTGGCCCGGCCCGCAATGCTTGTTGGGCCCATGCCCATTCGATTCGCAGCAAGCGATGGAGTCATGGTGTCGACACTTCCGAGACATCCCATCCCCTTTGCGACTTCCTTGAAGTCAACGTTCATTGTTCAGTGCCTGCCTGACGTCATGCAAAAAAATAAAATAATTATTATCAAAACACTCCCAATTAAGGTTGGCCACGCTTCTATTTCGTGGGATGCTTCCGAGAAATCTCGTCGCTAACCTCAACTATAAAAAAAAAAAATTATTCCAATTCGTTTCGCGAAAAATATATGATTTGAAAATTATTTTTCTTGAAAATGATCGTCCGTATCGCTTTAAATAATTAGCCGATCGAAAACATTTTCATTATCAACAACAATTTATATCTAGATACTTTCGTGGGCGATGAAAATATTATGCGTCCATTCATTTTTGTAAGCGATACAGACAATGGTGTTGAGTTTTGAATTATTTACTTTTCGCGAAAAAAAAAAAGGGAAATTAGATCGATTGGTTGCACTGTCATATTTGCGCTCATCTTTCCCACTAGGCGTAAAATATTGAAGAGCAACTTATAACATGAGCTCGAGCCAGCTTGGTCTTGCGTGTACAGATTTCACCCGGGATATGTCCTAGAATATCCCCCCGTGCGATGCACCGGATGCATTGGGCCTACATAAATAAAAGTCCAACTATATCTTATAGTTGTGAAAAATAAATCAAATCGTTTGTTCCTGAAGGACAGCAAATCTATATGATGTCTTTCACATTTTTGTCTCAACAAGAAAAAAGTTTCTTAGAATTGGAAGCTCCGCCTTTGGAATGAATTATTTCCCTCGGCTTGTGATCCAAACTTTGTGAAGTTATTTTAGAATCAAAATTAACATAATTATAAGTAAATTTGATGATTTGAAAGCCGTAAACTTCCCGAGATGAAGCACCTGACCACAATTGTAGCTAAACTTCCTCAGAATTGGATGTTACTCATTCAGAATGAACAGTTGGCATGTTGTCTTTCGTTGTTCAAGTTGTGATTGACGTTCACCAAACCCCTCATATTGATAATGCTAAAGTGCAAAATGGCTCGTCATTAACATTTTTTTTTTCTTTTACAATCGTGACATACAAAGCCAAATTATAAGTGTTAATGGACTTTTGTTTAGTAGAAGATCCGCTATATGACCATGAAAAAATGAACATATCTAAACTAAAAACGTATTTTTACAATATGCGTCGGAATAAAAATTTTGGGTTAGAAACGGTAAGAGTATAAACATGTAAAGTAAATAGCGTGATGTAGAAAAATAATCAGAACTCTATAAAATCCTCAAGAGGTAAGACAACCTTTGTACTATTCAAATTCATCTAATATATCATTTTTCTTTCAATAAAAAGAAAAATAGTGGCAATTGGGTAAGTAAAAAGTAAGAATAAAGTAATAATAGATTGAAATAAAGAAGTCAAAACGATGAAAATTCATCCAAGAGGCCATCTCACCATTTCAATATACATATAATAAAGAATACGGCTTTAATTATTATTGTGTTGGAAGAAAACTCGAAGGCTTTTGTGTTACGATTGGGGGATTTAGTAGGATAGATGTGTCCTTTTCATTATTAACATGATGAGCAAGCTTTTGTCTACCTACACGTGCTTAAATTTAGTAAAAATTGCAACATTTATCTAAGAAGAATAGCTCAATATACCTTTCGTGTCACGGTATGAATTCGTCCACATTCATGGGACCTCAAATGCGGGGCTTCGTTGCGTTGGGGTGAAATGTGAGGGATTAAAAGGGACGATACAATAGGTCGTGAATGCGGAATATGGTATTTGCATTAAAATTTCGGGATGCAATGATAATCTTATTGAGAGATTTCCAAAGGCGGGATTGAGCGCACGTGCAGAAATTGGTTAGGAGCCAACAAACTCAACTGTAATATTAAGCTGCTTTGAATTTCTCGGTCGAGAGAGTGGATGCCCCGAGCAAAACTTGATGTGGTACGGTAGGTAATGATGAGGTAATTTTTATTTACTAATCTTTAAAAAAAATTGGCCACGTGCTTCGGTTTGTCGGCCACTGCACTGGTTTTTCCGCGGTGAGTAGTCTCTTAGCCCGTGACACTGCCCTTCGTTTATGACGAAGAGTAATTCGGTGCTCAAAAGCTCACACGTTCATTACCATGAAAATAAAATTTTTTTTTATGAAATTACCCGATCAGTCTTAAATTTATTCTACAATTGTCAATTGAGTTCTAAATTTTTGGATTTGGCCAACGTAGTCCTAAACTTTTACATGAAATTCCAATATAGTTTTTCCGTCCAATTGCGGTGGCAATCCACAAGTTGCCACGTCAACATGCCACGTAGGATGACCGGCGATGACTTGACGTCACGTCAGCAATTTCCGACGGCAATTAGTCAGAAAGACTATATTGAAATTTCACGCAAGCATTTTCGACTACATTAACAAAATCAAAAAAGTTTAAAACTGAATCGACATTCATATAATAGAAATGACTTATTGAATAGTTATTCTCTTTTTTCCTGCAATTATTACATTATTACAACCGCTTCTCTTTACTTTACATTAGTTTTTTTTTTTTTTGGTCGGAACTTTACATCAGTTGCAATTGCCACAATTTGACTTTTTTTTTTTTTGGTCCGAAACACTTGAAACCTTTCGGTATCTCAAGAAACCGCCGCAGAAATTTCTCGCGAAAACGGAGGTGATGATTTCGCACAGTTTCTTTTCATGATGTTTCAATTATTCCGAAGGGGGAATTAAGTTTTGGTTTTGCTTCTTTTTTCTTAAAGCAAAGTCAGAGAAACCTTATCCATTCAAATACGTTAATCCGACGAGCACGGGCAGTCGCTAACTGGTGCAATTAGATCTCGATTAAAATAACAACAACCATGTAATCCGATAGTTCTCATGAACTTGGTCGTCTAATCAGTGCAGGTTCTTGGCATTTGCCGGTGCTGTGACTATGAGTACGACGTTGCACCATACGTCCAGGTTCGATGAACCTTGAAACTCAAAATCTCTTTGACTGGACTCGATTACAAAAGTACCGTAGAAATTGTTTGGCGTCGGGTTAATTCCCTCAAAAAATTCTTAACTTTAGGTTAAATTCCATTTCTGTTCCGAATTTTTACTTTGTCTAAGAAAAAGTTCCAAATTTTCACTATAGTCTCGGATCAATCCACTATCCAAAAACCGCCACTGATTTCTTCAATATTATCAATATCAGGAGGCTGCTCTTGTTCATGAGAAAATTACCAAAAAAGTCTTAAATCTATTGTACGGCTGTTCATTCCGTCCTAAACCTCTTAATTCGGCCAATTTAATCATAAGCCTTTTAACAATTTGGCAATTTAGTCATTTCGATCAATTTGGCCGGAAACTGCTGTCGTGGACGTCAACCATCTTGCATGGCACAGACAGAGCTGACGTGGACAATTTTTGCAATTTAAAAAAATTGAATTTTTGAATATTTTTTCCTTCTTCCTCTACCGGTTGCCGGGACTTGGCGACCGACCTTGCCAACCTCAAACAAGGCATGCTCTCACCAGATCCAATGAGGTCAAGTTTCACCGGCCTTTAGCAAGCTCGACCTCGCCGAGATCTAGCAAGGGTCGACCTCACCAACCTCGAGCGACCCTCACCAGTCATCATCAAGGCTCGACAATCGGTGGAGGAAGAAGAAAAAATAAAAGAAAAAATTAAATTCAAAAATAAAAAATAATAAAATTCAAAAAAATTGTAAAAACTGTACACATCAACGCCAGCCATGCCACGTAGGATAGTTGGCATTCATGTCAGCGGTTTCTACCTAAAATTGATCGGAAGGACTACAATGGCAAATTTTTAAAAAGTTAAAGACTAAACTAGCCAAATTAAAAAAGTTAAAGATTAAATTGGCATATGTACAATAGGTTTAAAACTTTTCTAGCAATTTTCTCGTTACTCCATACGAAGGTAAGGGTATTGATGAAGACACATGTTATGATAATAACTGACCCCGATGTTAGTAAATTTTGAGAAAACTAATGACTATTTTTGGAAGGGTGAAAGTTGGGGATTTTTATGGAAATTAGACCGTTCATACCATGGGCACATACCACCTTTAATTTGCTTCCACTAAAACCTTCATGTGATTGTAAGAAGATAGCCTAAACGTTGATTCGCGGACCCTATATCTTGGTAGTGTGCATCAATTATAATATACTGACAAAAAACAATCAACACAATCTCAATCGAATATCGCTCCTGAATCTTATTACGCGCCACAACTTTTATACAATGGGTATACCTAAAAGAGCAAGATTTAAAGAATAATCTAATTTTTAATCTAGAGTCAACAGTCAAATTAGTCTCTAGATTATTGTACAAAGGACGATCCTCATTGGGTAAGACATTTGGAGTTTAGTGCTCTACTAGTTTATCGCTGACTACTTTACAGAGTCATTTCTTAATTCTCGTAAAATCTTTCGAACGAGTCAAACACGATTCCCCTTTTGATCTACCAATATTTCTCCTCGCGAGTTAATATTTGATCGGTAGGTATAGTTTGGTGCAAAGAACGAATCACGGATGAGGATAATTAAGTCGTTCGATGTTGTCATCTGCAAGGGGACAATTCGTCACGTAGCGAGCGAAAGTGTCCAGAAAATGACGTATCTACTGCACCTAGCAACATTAATCCCAGGATTTGATCTGTTGATCCGAATCTAACAGGATGTTTCCTCCCTGCAATCGAGTCACTTTGGCCTTGGCAATGTGCAAATATTTCGTTTGATGTTAATGGGTCCAAAATTAAGAAAATATAAGATCACGTAGGACCGCCCTACGTGCCCCCATGGCATGACCCGGAGATCGTGCACTCTATCCCTTTCAAGTCGGATCAATACCCAACAAAGAATAAAAAACAACTCTCTCTCTCTCTTCTCTCTCTCTCTCTCTCTCCATTGCATGCTAAACCCTAAAAGTGTCCATGAAATCAAGAATTCGACTCAAATAAGGTAAAATGACAGTGAGGACTTCTTTCTTCAACCACGTCTAGACCCTAAAAAGTGAGCGTGCGATGGAGAATATTCTCGAGATTTTTCTGAAAGTTGCAAGGAGGGAATATACTTTGGGAATGTTCGATGAGTTGCAGGAAGCTCTACTCCAAGATGGACATGGAATCTCATGTCACCATGACATCAAAACTCTCTTTCTCGCTCGACACACGAACATATATGTTTGTGCTCGAGGTGAAAAGATGTTTTAGTAATTGAGGATGGATTATTGCATAAATTTTTTTGGCATGGGATCCAATAATATGAGTACGAATTACCTGAATCCCGCGAAAAAAGTTCGATCGATATGGAAGTTATTAGACAATTACGTGCATTCGGTATTTGACACCTAATCAGCCGGTAGCCCGAGTCGGATTGCTGGCCTAAGAGTCTTTGCCTAAATTCACCCTTCTTTTGAGAAATATTAGATCCTCTTCATAATATAAGCGGAGCTTAGGTGAACCCAAGCGGGTTCATTAGGTTGAGCTGCCCCAATGTGTTGCCAAACCCATGATCAAGTTTACTCGGCATATATATAATTTTCGAGAAATGCTTAACTTATCATATTTGCATTGCTCCTTTTGTAACGACCACACATGTTTCAAGTGCGTTAAACCCGCAAAAGGAATACTCAAGCAGCCAAAAATCTAGTGATCATTTGGGGGTGGATCTTAGCTCTCCTATCTGTTGCCGGGTTTAGCGTGCCCCAAACCTTCCTACTCAAAATATTGACATACTTATCGGTATCAATCCACATCGCTCTTTTTTTATCCATTCTCGAAATATGCCAAGAGCTGCACCTTGTGTCAGTCTGCTTCTCCCAGTGATCCCCATTCGTCCTAATCAGTCGGCTTGGGCAGTCCATCTTCGAACCACACATCCATTGAATAGAGTCGTCGTGCTCCTACAACATTTATAATGACCCAACTCAGTTTCACGTAGTGACCGCACGAAAGATAACCTTTAGAAAAGAATCTTTATGAATCACTACATCTCTCCCATCTAAAGTGAGGAAAAGATTTTAGATCCCCGATATAAATGCTTTTTATCGATCTTTTGACAAAAATGTCGTGTTTTAAGTGCTTGGGATAATTCATAACCAGTATTAAAACCCGAGCTTTGCGCGGCTTGTTGCATAAATTGTGACTGTATATCTCCAACATTGATTTCGTGAATTCAAGATTAATTACAATAAATTTCAACAAATTACCAAAAATATATATATATAGTCCTACAAATCAGAAGAGTTGGGAAAGGCTTACTTTCCTCAAAAAAGGATAAACGATTTTTACCGTGGTTGATCTATAAAAGTTTTACTTATTAAACAGTATGCTCTATAATTAAAAAATGACAATACTCATACAAACATCGTAATAATGTAGATACGTAATTTTCCCCGCGTATGTAATAAAGGATAACTTTACATTGCAAGTAAATATATATATTTCTGATTTTCTTCATAGTAAAACCATAAGTTGAATAGAGCAATGAAAGGCATGATCTTAAAAACCTATCTCGCCTCCACATACTCCATGATTGACACTCTTCGGGAAAAGGATACTAAATGTACTATAATTTTCGTACGGCTCTCACAATTACTCTTCTATAGTTTAATTAAATATAAAATCCAGAACATCAAATCTGTCACACATTAAATTGTTTCCATCAAACTACTTTGTTTACAGGAATCATCCATTTTACATACAAAAGCCACACAAAAGTTCAAAGTTACCATTAACCATATCCTTTTGCAATCAGAATAGTGCGACATGCCCGGAGTGACCCCAAAACTTGCCATTTCAAACAAAATAAACGAGTGCTTGAAGTGCAGATAAACAATCTTAAACGAAATATTCGCTACTAAAAAAGCACTATAAATGGAAGATTAAGGTAAAAGAAATCGACTTCTCAAGTTAAAATGTTCTGAGGAGACAGAGAGGGTGAGACACATGGAGTTCGAAGGAACGTACAAAGAGAGAAAATGGGTTTAATGAAAAGTCCACTGTTCGTAAAGTTGCACCTTCTGAACTTGATTATTTCGAGAAATGGAATTCTTTGAAATGGCATAGGGCAGGACTTCCTTTCGTTGGTTCTTATTCTCGACAAATAATAAAGGTGCAAAAAAAATTGAGACGTGCAGAACTTCAGGACGGAACATAATCTTGGGTCTTTTCATTGCACTTCAATGGTTGAATTTGAACTATTAACTTATGTCGATGAATATCGGCATAATATTCTTCACGTACCAAACATTGGGATTGCCAAGCAAAAAAATAAAAAAGACCGATCGTCGGAATTATATGGTTATGGACGTAATTATTGATTGTGTGTGCTAGTACATATATACAAAAGTAAGATTAAAATTTAACCTATGACGTGTTCTGGTAATAGGAAAGTTCACAAAAACCCATATTCACAAAATAAAAAAAGAAATCCTAGATTTAAGAGAAAAATAAAACATTCGAGGAGCCAATAGTTAGGTATCACAAAAAACCCGTTATATAATTAACGATACAAAATAAGTTAAATATTGAGATCATAGGTATAAACTTAGGCCGGATCGGTGGCTCTAAAACTATTTGGGGGGGGGTTGATTTTTTTGTGCTAGCACCAACAGAATCAATGGCAATGGATGGACCGGTGGAGGTCAAAGATCCAATAATCTAAAAGTGGAGCTGCCGTGCACTAGCACTAACTAGACCCCGAAAAAAGAATGGTGCACGCTAGTTTGTACCATGCCTTGCATGTATTCACCATTGAAATAGAGAGAGAGAGAGAGAGGGAGAGGAGGGAGCCCGATGCTTCCCCCTTTTCGTGGGTTTGATGGAGAGAATGTGCAACGGTCAGCCGACGTTCCACGTGTCCCGATCCGGTGGTGGGGAGATAAAGCGGGGGGGATGGGATTCTTTGACCTTTTGGCGAGTCCCGGGATTTGGTGCTTTTTTGGGAAATTAACTTAAACATTTTCTCTTTATAAAAACAAAAAGAAAAAGAAATCTCTCCGGATCGAAGGGGCGACTTGGCTTCGAGCTCGTTTTAGGAATGGATCGTGACACACAAATAGTTATTGCAGCAATATGATCCTTAAATTTTTAATTTGTTCAATATGATTCATGAATTTTAGCTCAATCTGTAATTTGATCCATAAACTTTTGATTCGTTCAATATAATTCCTACCGGTACATATTTAATTTAGTCATGTTTACTATTGTCTCTGATATTAAATTAATGAAATGATTTTATTGAAAATTTCCATATAGTTTAAGGGCTATATCGAACGTGTAACAAATGAAAAGTTGAGGGACAGCATTAAACATTAGGGTAAAGTTTAGATATCACACTGAACAAATCAAAATTTCATGGATCACATTGCCAATCGAGTCAAAATTCATGGACCATTTGCGTCATCATCCCAATCATAAAACCCAAAGAAAAATCTCTATAAAATTGAAGGGGCCCACTTGGCTTCGAGCTCGTTTTAGGAACCATTCTTTTTATTCATTTATTCATTCATTGATATGTTTTTTTAATAAATTGGGTGGTCGTTTTTGTGGGTTCCCCAACCTTTTCTTGATTTTAGGTAAAGGAGAAGCCGTTCCTAAAACGTGGAAAATCGACGAGATCTTATCCTTTCTTGAAATGGGAACCTTCCCCCCCCACCTTCCCTCCCTCCGAAAGCGACGCTTTGCTCCGCGACGCCCCTATCGCCTTGTCTCTTTTCCAGGGCATGTGTACACATTGCAAATTGATTGAAAATTTTAATCCTCGACCAGTATCCCGAATTGGGGAAGGTCGCTCTCGCTAAGCCCCACGCTCGGTGGAATCGAAGGTCGTGCGTTGGAATTAGCCTTTGTCGTCCTTAGTTAAGCCCGGACCCTTTCGAGCCACCGGAGGGGCATCGCTCGTTTTCGTGTTTGTTCACGCGAACACGTAATGACCTCACACGGATATTAACGAAGTAGAATTTGTCTGGATAGCTGTGATACGATCCGTTCCGCACTGTCCCTTCGAGTTAATGCCGTCGTCGCTACCAAGAACGGCGGCGCGTCGGGGCAGTGGACGGGGGCGAAGGGTGCCGAGGGCGGCACGGCGTCGGTCCCAGCGAATGCCAACCTCGTCGGTCCCGGCAGCCATCGCCATCGCCCTCACCCGCATTCAAAACATTATTGTCTCTTTTTTTTTCTTTAAAACAATAACAAGTGCCACGTCGAGACGTCGCACGGGCATCCGTTAGTCGCGTCACATGCCATGTCGCATAGAAAGCAAGGATCGTCATCGTTTACGTGTTTCGAACAGGTGCTGCGCGTCATTCTTTTCCCCCCGGGACCATTCGGACAGGTGGGGTTTGAACTTAATGGGCATGACTCACATGAGTACGTGATTTTGATGTTCTCATCCTAAACACACCCTCTAAATTTCTCAGATGTTTTAATATTTCTTGCTGTCCTTTTTGTTTCTGGCGCCCGCATGAACACGCTCAATTAAAAAAAACAGAAATTTCTTTTGGACATAAAAAAAAAAAGAATTGAAATGAAGAGGTTTCGACCCCCCAAAAAAAAAAAGGAAAAAATAATGATCTAAAAAGGAGGAGGCGGGCGCGTGACCAAAGAGGGTGACGCTAAATCCGGGCGGCGGGTGAGCCGCACTCGCCCCACAGCCAAAAGACCCCGCGATCGACAGCTCCGCGAGTGGGCGCACGCGCCCTCCGAGGGCGCGTGAGCCGCGGTCCCATCGCCGCGGACGTCGTCAATCCACGCGACTAGATCGCGAACGAGGGAGAGCGAGAGCCCACGGTATTCTCGTTCGCGGTTTTTTCTCCCTCCTTCCACGCTCGCGTTCGCGGTCGGGTCGGCGTCGCTTCGACCATTCTCCCTCCCTCCGCACGCGCTCCATCAGCGCGTGGCGCCCACCCCCGCCGCGCGGTGGCGGGCCGCGGCCGTCACCCCCGGGCCGGGCGAGGGGGGTAGTAAGTAAATAAATAAAAGGGAGACGCGACACGATCTTCGAACCAAAAAAAAAAAAAAAAAAAAGCGAAACGATCGAGGGAAAACGGACGAGCCAATCGCGTCGACGTGTCGCGCGCGCGCGCGGGGGGCGGCGGCGGCGGCGGCGGCGGCGGCGCTTGGTCGCGTCCCCGTCCCCGTTTCGCCACGCGGGCGAGGCGGGGGATGCGTCCTCGCCATCCCGCCGTTGACCCCCCCCCCCCCCCTCTCCCTCCATCTCAACAACCGCCCCAATAATTTCTTTTTTTTTTTTCTCTCATTATTTAATTTGTCATTCCCGATTATTTATTTAACTCCGGTTTTTCCTTCTCTCCTTGCTCGGCAATTGCGCGGTTTCTTTCCGCTTCCGAAATTTCCCCCCATTATTAATTTTTTTTTAATAAAAAATAGAAGAAGAAGAGAAAAACGCCACGATAATTCGCGAAACCGCACCCTCGCTGACGTCATACAACACCCGCCTTTTTCTCCTTTTCGCATCCAATTTTTTTCGGCCGACGAGTTGGGTTTCCATTTAATTAATTCCTTGGACCGACGTCCGGTTTAAATCGCGGTTTCGATCGACCGGTATGGATGCTACGGCAGCAGCGGCACGGTTCTTCCTCGGTCAGGGATATGCTTTGGTTTTAAGGAATCTGTCTTCCTAAACCCGTATATTTATTTTGGTCGTACATAATTTTTGCTTTCCCAATTAAGTTTAACCAACTTGGTTAGTATTATTCTTTGGGTTTTCAACTCCCGAGTCAACCACGGAAGCGTTCAAAAAAAATAAAAAAATGGGGAAAAATCCCTAAGGGAGCCGCGGCCATTCGATTCTCGGCGAGGCCATTTCCGCTTTTACGCGATGTGGTAGAGCCAAGATGCACAAGTTTCTCGCCGACCGAATTTGAGTTTTATGGATCACGAATTGGGTTGACTTGATTTGATGTGCACAATACCAAGATGTTACATGTTCAATGTTCTTTTTCTTAAACTGTTGCGAAAACTTTAATGGTAATGATTAGCGAAAACACCTCTCGCGCCGGAACATTTTTTTTTATGCACGGCGACGAGATGAGCACCGATCTTGATCTTGCCGTGCAGAACATACGTCCTTAACCGATCTTTATTGAAGAGTTGTCGTACATCGGATTACGATAACTGCAATTTGGTTATAGGATAATTGCAATTTGGATTGTACTCTGCTTACCCTGCCCCTTTTTTCTTCTTTTGCTTACGTAAAAAAAGAAGAAAAGAAAGATGCGACGCCTCGTGCTCCGGAATCCATTTATCACCTTTGATCAAGCACGCCTAGAATGATCACTCGCGAATTTCCCCGTTTTTAATCGACGACGAGGCCCCTGTCGATTCATCACGCGTTCCGGACCCGAAACAGCGGGAAGCTCCATTTCGCCGGGGCAATTTTTGGTGGGATCTTTTCGAACGCACGTAATTGCTCGATGTGTACGGAAGGCGGGCGGTGTTCGAAGCGGTCCGACCCATTATTAGCAGGACCCAAAAAAAAATTGAAAAGGAAAATAGGTGACGAAATGGAAAATGGGAAAAGAACTACATGCCCAAAAAATAAAATAAAATAAAATTAAAAATGAAGAAAAAAGGTATGGGAACCCAAGAATATAACCCTAGTTCGGTTTCATGACAGATATTCTTAAACCCACCCCTTCCAGCTCGAAGCCATTGCCTTCAACGCGTGCTCTCTCTCTCTCTCTCTCTCTCTCACTCATCTCCGCTTTCGCTCTGTCTCTCTCTAGCTCTCGCTCGCGCCCCCTCCGGTTTCGGCCTTCCTCTCCGCCGCCCGCCGCCCGCCGCCGTCTCCGGGAAGGCCCTCCGCCCAATCGCCGCCCCGCGGCTCCGAAGGTGAGCGGCCTCTTTCGATCCTCTGCATCGCGCGTTCTTGATTTCGAGGCCCTGTTTTTCTCCTTTTCTCTTTTTTTTTCCTGTCGTTGAATTTTGTCCCCGAGTTCGCGCGGCTGCGGGAACCCGTCGGTTTCGCTTTGGTTTTGCCGTGGAGTCGGGCCCTTTGTTTGTGTTTTTCTGGGTTTGTTTGTCGTTCGGGGACGAAGTCGTGTGCCGAATTGCTCGTGCTGTCGTGGTCTCGGTAAGCAGAATTCGGCGACGAGATGCGCAAAAAAAATGGTTTTTTTTTTGTTTTGTTTTGTGAAGGAAGCTCTGATTCTTTCCACCCTTTTCCGACCAATCGAAGAGGGTTTAGCTCGATTGAGCTCATGTCCTTAGAAATCAACGAAAGAATGTTTTTTGCTGTCTGGCGTTGCTTCTTGCTGTCTGCATCTTTTTTATCAATCAAATGATTAAAAAAAAAAAACCATGGCTTTCGGACAAGTGGTTCGATTAAAGCAACGCTCGCTGATTCTTTCGGCTTGCAGTTCTTCTTGTTTCTGGAGCTAGAAATGATGGAAATCGTTCGCTAAACCGTTTTGCTGTTTCTTCTTCTGGTAATTCCCCTGCAATTATGCTTGTGCTTTTTATCTGTTTTTTTTTTCTCTGTTTTGGATGAGTAGAGGTGAATAATGAATCTTGGGGATTCCGAAGCGCTGTGCAGATGGTTCGATTGAATCTCTGCGCTTCGTGGGGACTTCTTGCGTATTCTTGTTTTTCTTAGTGATTTATCTCCGATTATGTTCTGAATCTGAACAGTGACCCTGTCCCTTGCGTTGTTCCTTCATTCATTAGTATCTCAATTCGTTTCGTCTGTTTTAACATTTGTACTGTGTCGAGATCCAGTTTTGTCAATCTTTTTTCTTGTCCTACGGTGTGTGTGTGTGTGTGTGTATTAATCTGTGAGCTCCTGAGTTGGATATTGAGGGGAAAAATAGGCCTACTTCGAGCATATTGTTTTGCATCGTGGATTTGTGCTACCTTTCTTTTTTGCTTCCCTAGTCTGAGATTTTCAAATTACATATAATTTGGTTTCTGTAGTGTTTCCACCCGATCTGCATAATCTTTTTGCCTAGCTTAAGATCATGAGATAAGCAGCTACTTCTTGGTTTTTTCTCTGCCTGATCAACATCTTGTTCATCTCGTACTAGTTCGGTGATCTTGTCCATGTTTGTCTTTATAAGCCGTTGTCTTGGACTACATAGCTAGCTACTACTTTTACTCTGCATGTCTGTTGATTTTATGGATGCAATGCTACGTAGTTGTTTAACTTAGCTAATGCCTGTGTGGATGATTTCCTTGCTTTGATTTTCGGGTCCTCAGTTGCCTTGCTTGGTGTTTGCAATCTGGATTTGCTCTTTTCCTCAGAGAGTTAGACATCTAGGAAATTTTTGTTGACTTGGACTGAAATTAGAATTTAAAATATGTTTTCTGGCGGAAATCTTGACGTTGATCTCTTGTATGCATACTCCACTTTCAAGCACTCTACACGCGTGAGAGTTCAGACATATTCCTTAACCAACTTTAGTGTGTAACAATTTTCTATTATAGGTTTTGCACTTTGTTCCCCTTTTTTGTTTTTGCTAAGATGTATTCGGTTGCTTTCTGCTGGTAGGAGCTCTGAGACATGAGATCTCTAATAGACTGATGTTTCACGGTAGTATAGTGTAGTGCATACTTTTACCCACTTAATACTGGGGACTGTAATCAGGGATACATGATGTTCTGGCCATTAGGATGTTTATAATTGTTTTTTTATTTCACTTATAGGTGGAAAATGCTGTCTTTATGGTTTACACATATGTAGCTCGTCACTTGCCCGGGCTAATATGTATGCTAATCTGTTGCTACAGTAGAGGGATAGCTAGTGAGCCTTATAAGCTCCCTAATTAAGAACTGTCAGTTAAGTGGTCTCGTGTGATGAGTGGAATCTTGAGATTATAGGGTGATCAATTTGTTCGTATTTGCATCTACTAATTCTTCACGTGTTATTTTGATTGCATACTTATTCCTTGTGAACACCAGTCACTATGATGGTTGAGAATTTCTGGAGGATATTGTTTTTGACACTGAATTATTCATTCTTTGCAGGCAATTGAGAGCTATGGCCTCAATCCACACCAGTCATACATCCTAAGATTCTTCTAAGCTTGTTGAGCTCTGATCGTTAAAGTTCTGCATTAAATTATTTGTCAAAGATGGACCGCCGTGATACTTCTGGTTTTGTCAGTGGGGGAGGCATGTATGGCTTCCACTAATTTCTAACTGTAGTTTTGTAGCGAATAACATTATCCCGGAAGTCAGGCAGACTGCTATTGCGTTGGCATTAGGTTTGGACTATTGGCATACACATTGGCATTTGGTTACGTTATGCATCCAAGGTTCCAGAATTTGGGTTTTGGCGCGCAGTATTCTTCGAACCCCTTTGGTCTCTTGGGCAGTTCTATGCAAGTTGGGGGCGCTAAAGGTGATTATGACACCATCTTGAGACTCAATTCCCCTGGCTCTTCCTCTCATCTGTCGCCTATTTCAAAGGGCCTCAAACGCAAATGGAGTTTGATTGATGGAGCTATGGAGCAGCAGCAAGTTGGCTCTCCACTGTCCCTTGTGCTAGGCCGATGTTCTAGTTCATCTGACAGCAAGGGTAGCTCGGCAACTGCTTGCACTGCAATATCCTCGGCCAAGGAAACTGAGGAGGAGTCGTCAATGGATCTCGATTTGGATTTCACCCTCCATCTCGGGTGTGAGAAGATGCCAGGCCCAAAGAAAGTCACTATGTCGGATGCTAAAGCATTCCAGATGCAACCAAAGGTTGACCTAGAATTGAGTCTTTCAACTGGTCCTTCAGAATCTGATGTCACCAACGTTCATCCAGATTCCCCACCATTTAAATTGGGGCAGGGAGTTCCATTGGCTGGCTGTGCATCAAGTGCAGAAGTAGAATCTACATCGTGCCTCTGGAAAGCAGGCATCGCTCTGCCCCCACTGAACCAAGAGGCTGGCTTCTTCCTTAACCAAGATGCCAGAAATGCGGCTTCGTCGTCAATCGTTCCAAACCTGTCTTCAAGTGTAATAACAACGCCGAACAGCTCAGTCACCTGCACTTCCGGGATAACAAAGAAGCTGCAACAGCAGCATCGTAGTAGTACAAAAATTTGTCAGGTTGAAGGATGTGGAAAGGGAGCAAGAGGTGCTTCTGGCCGATGCATTTCCCATGGAGGTGGCCGGAGGTGCCAGAAACCTGGCTGCCACAAGGGAGCTGAGGGCCGAACAGTCTTCTGCAAGGCACATGGAGGTGGCCGGCGCTGTGAGCACCTTGGGTGTACTAAAAGTGCAGAAGGACGTACGGACTACTGCATTGCCCATGGCGGTGGCAGACGTTGCAGCCATGAGAATTGCACTCGAGCTGCCAGGGGGAAGTCTGGTTTGTGCATACGGCACGGAGGTGGTAAGAGATGCCAGAGAGAGGGTTGCACGAAGAGTGCGGAAGGCCTTTCCGGCCTTTGCATCTCCCATGGAGGCGGCCGCCGGTGTCAGCACATTTGCTGCACCAAAGGGGCTCAAGGAAGCACTCTGTTTTGCAAGGCGCACGGTGGCGGAAAGCGCTGCACCTATGCGGGGTGCACCAAAGGTGCCGAGGGTAGTACTCCGTTTTGCAAGGGTCATGGTGGAGGAAAGAGGTGCTCCTTCCAAGGAGGTGGTGTCTGTACCAAGAGTGTCCATGGGGGGACAGCTTTCTGTGTAGCCCATGGGGGAGGCAAGAGGTGTGTGGTGACTGGGTGCACGAAGAGTGCGAGAGGACGAACTGATTACTGTGTCCGTCATGGTGGGGGTAAGAGGTGCCAGGCCCCTGGGTGTGGCAAGAGCGCTCAAGGCAGCACTGACTTTTGCAAGGCGCATGGTGGCGGCAAGAGATGTGCCTGGGGACACCCTGGGTCAGGTTTTGGCGGGGAAGCTGGCGGCCCATGCAACTCGTTTGCTCGTGGGAAGACGGGCCTTTGTGCCCTTCACAGCGGCCTGGTTCAGGATAAGAGGGTCCACGGTGCCATGGTTGTGGGTTCCATGGTGCAGAGCCCCACGGTCAGCCAACTCGAGAAGGCCAAAGAAACTGTGACCACGGAGAGCACGAGCATTGATGTCACCAAGGTTACAGGTTCTGAAGTGACTTCATCTGGCACGGCTTACTCTGGTTTCCAGCAGTACGGTCTCGGCAACGCTGATTACCCTGTCGCGGACGGAGGGCTCTCATCCATTTCAGTCTCTGTTCCGGAGGGTAGGGTCCATGGTGGAAGTCTGATGGCACTGCTCGCGAGTGGCTCTACTCTTGGGCCAGCTAATACTGAAGGTTCAGTTATCGATCTGTCTAAACCCGGGAAACCCATGGTGCCCCGGAGCTGGATGTAAGCCGAAATGTCAACTTTGCACCATATTCAATCGTGTTGCAGATGGAGTATCAAGTCTGTCCCGTGTGTGTGCCTTCTCTCTACTGGTGTGCTTGGTTGTCCAATAGCGACTTGCTTGTGATTCATTGCAGCCCTTTCGTAACATCAAGGGGGATAATTTGTTAGGTTATATTAGTCATTAGTGTCTGGAGTCCTGGATTTGTCTTCGTCTCTGCTGTAAATATTTATGTGTATTTTTTAGCTGGTTGGGAATACAGGTTATTGTACCTGTAAGGTCAAGAGGTCCGTTGTCCTGTCTGTCTGCCTGGGATTCTGGTTTATGTAATAAAGCCTTTGTTATGTGTAAAATGCTTCTGGGGCGAAATGTAGCGCGTATATGTTGTCACGTTAAAATGGGTCTTAAGCCCATTTATTAATCCAAAATTGTTTTTCGACCAAAAAAGAAAAATCCCAAAGTTGTTTAAACGGGTCGGTATTAATTTTGAAGGGTCTAGTTATATGGGTTCTAAAATGAGAAGCCTGAAATAAATGGGTTTAAATGGCTTCTCAAACGGACCTATTTTCAATTCATTTAATATAGGGCTCAAACTCTCCTCTCTGTTTTCGTCCGTGGTCTTTTCTTCCTCTAATCGTTCAATTCTTTCGACGCGTCCGAATGCCTCCTTCTAATGGGCGATGAGCTGGGTGTCGATGGTCTTGTGCTCAATGTCCTAGATGGTGCAGGTGGTGTCGATGCCGGAGGTGCGGATGCACTTGGGCTCGGCCTCGTTCCAGTCGAAGGAGATGAGAGGCCGGCAGAACTCTCTATTCTTATTGCCGTTGAGGAAGGAGCGGAGTTCGATCTGGGAGGAGTCGTCGGTGATCTGCCAGATGCTGATGAAGTCGCTGGGGGTGGCAAGGAAATTGGCGTGCTGGCATTCCTTGTCGAGGACAACGGTGGTCTTGGTGGGGGGTTGGGGTGGTCGAAGGAGAGGTTTGGGTCGGCTCGGGCCTTGCCAGTCGAGTCGTCGAGCTGCACAATCTCGACGCGGTTGGTGATGGCGGTGGGGTGATCGAGTTGACTGGCGATGGTGAGGCGGTACTTCTTGTCGTGGCAAACGCCCCGGTTCATGGCATAGATGTGCCGGGGGGGCTTCATTTGTGTAGATCTCCGACCACTTCTGGTGCTCTGTGTTCGGATCGCTGCTCGCTCCCATTATCCTGTTGGTTCCGGATATGGACCGGAATCGGACCGAATGGGGCAGGATAAGAGAGAGTCAAAATGTCACCACCAACGCCGAAGGAGTCGCGGAGGAGGAAGGGGCTGAGGCGAGGCGAGGCTCATTTCATACCTAGTGGAGGAAGAGCAGATTGCATCTCTGTTTTTCAATTAATTTTTAATTATTTTAAATTTACTAATCACTTGATTGGCATAGTTAAAAAAAATGTTGAGTTACGCGGGTGGGTTTGAGTTGAATCTGGATTGGGTTGGGTACAGGTAGTCTAAATTGTTTAGAAAAAAAATAGGTCAATGTGAGTTTCTTTTTTTTTTTTTCTTTTGGTCAGAAGGGTCGATGTGAGTTAAACGCGTGAAATTGAGCTGAATTCATTTACGAACCACCCAAACCCAACTCGGCAGCTTTTGATCTACGTAAAATAAGTGACTCGCTCCAAGATCATTATTACATTGCTTTCTATGGTCTGAACTCAAGGTGTTTTTTTTGTTTGATTGGGTGCTCCTCCTGCATATCTTTAGCGTTCTCTGGATCATAGTGAACTGAGAAGAAAGAGACCAACTTGAGTTTAATCAGAGGACAAACTACAGCATCTACTCATTTAGGTGCATTTCGCGCTCTTTCGATTTGGCGCCGGCTTTGGAGTCCGGTTAGGACAGTGCGGTATCTGATC
This sequence comes from Syzygium oleosum, assembly GCF_021117445.2. Lineage (NCBI taxonomy): Eukaryota > Viridiplantae > Streptophyta > Magnoliopsida > Myrtales > Myrtaceae > Syzygium > Syzygium oleosum. The sequence goes on from NW_026607498.1 coordinate 8,779,846, forward strand.
CATGGATGAATCCGACCTCATATTGGATAGAGGATGAAGAAGCCATGTATATGTCCGGTTTCGCCAGGTCAAAAGAAGGCACCAGGAGCTGTCCGTCGTACTCGAGAATTTCTAGCGGTCACAGACCAAAGACCGAAGATTCTTCGCCCTTTAAGGACATTTTTCTGCGTAAGAGAATCACAATCGATATCAGTATCGTCGCGGCTTTGAACTGGGCCTAGATACCTCCCTAAGTTACGCTTGCACATGGCATCGTATCTGAGAAACACTCCGGTACGGACGATGTCTTTTGCACAAACGAGTTTGAAGACTGGAATGCATTCGAATTAGAATTGTTAAGAGCTTCGAAAAATCGTCGAGACTCCCCCAGCCCAAGCCCAATATCAGGCCCTAGAAAAAGCCCAATATCAGGCCCAAGACCAATCCCAAGCCCAAGCCCATTCGTTTCACCTCTAATTCAACCTACTTTTCCTCCTGTTTAATTCGGCCAACTTTTTGACCCAAAAAAAAAAAAAATTTCGGACAACTTTCCACGACCACAAAAAAAAAAAAAAAAATTTCGGACAACCTTCGTCGCAACAAATACCTCACGATGTCCGATGAGTCAACTCGTCCCTCTCTCTCCATCTCCGCCTCGTTGACCAACCTTTGACTCTCTCTCCACCAATGGGCAACTGCAACGGCCTCCCCTCCGCCTACGCCCGCCACCGCCGCCCGCCGGGCTCCCCTGATCCCCACGGCGGCTCCTCCTCCGCCGCCCCCGACTCCAACGGCCTCAACGTCCGCCCCCCCTCCCCCAGGCCCTCCCGCCCCGCTCACCCGCCGGCCCCCTCCTCCGCCTCCCCCGCCGCCCCCGCCGCCGGCCGCATCCTCGGCCGGCCGATGGAGGACGTCCGCGCCACCTACGTCTTCGGCCGCGAGCTCGGCCGCGGCCAGTTCGGCGTGACGTACCTGGTCACGCACAAGGAGACGAAGCAGCAGCTCGCCTGCAAGTCCATCGCCACCCGCAAGCTCGTCAACAGGGATGACATCGAGGACGTCCGCCGCGAGGTCCAGATCATGCACCATTTGACCGGCCACAGGTATTTCTTCTCTCGAAATCAGTCGAACCGTGTCGCCGATTCGAATCGAGTGTAGATTCATTCTCGAAATCAATCGAACTGCGCCGCAGGTGTTGAATTCGTAGGAGGTCGGTCTATTCTGGCTTAGAGTAGGTCTTCAGGCTGACTAAAACTTCAGCTTTGCTTCGCTATCTTGTGATTGGTGTTCATTGCCTGTTTTTTTTGTTGCATTGAGTAGGAATATAGTGGAATTGAAAGGCGCTTACGAAGATAGGCATTCGGTGAATTTGGTGATGGAGTTGTGTGCGGGCGGTGAATTGTTCGACCGGATCATAGCGAAAGGCCATTACTCGGAGCGAGCTGCGGCGAACCTGTGTCGGCAGATCGTGTCGGTGGTGCATAATTGTCACACCATGGGAGTTATGCACAGAGATCTGAAGCCTGAGAATTTCCTTTTTCTGAGTACCGACGAGAACTCGCCGTTGAAAGCTACTGATTTTGGCCTCTCTGTTTTCTTCAAACAAGGTACTTCTGGTTCTCCTGTTATTATCCATTATGTCGTGTGTGTGGGTGTGTGTTTTCCTTTCGTTGCTGTAGTAATTACAATACAAGGCATTGTGATGCATGATTCTGATGGCAATGACAAGAAATTTTGCACAAGTGGCATTTAACGATGTTTCAGTATGTGATACCTGGTATTGCCTACGTATTTGTTATATGCTGCTCAGTTCTTCAGTTTAAGCTAGAAGATGACCCTGCAACACTAAGATTATGGTAATGTGGAAACTCCTGCTTCTGCCGCGGAATTTACAAGAAGTTTCTTCCTCCAATTTCTGAAAAAAGTATGGAACTTCTGAGTGTGAACAGTGTGGCTTGAAATTTCTAAATTTAGCACTGATGAAAAGTGTAGATCATCATGTCTTGTGCTTTGGTTCTTTTTCTAGCTGTGATATGACGGCATTTAGGTAATATGTTCATTTATGTACAACTAAGGGTAATATTCCTTTTTCTTTAAGCTTTTGTTTGCTTTGTGTATTTACACTGTTACTTCTTTATTTGTCTGCAAAAGAATAAGATGGTTCCAGGGAATTTGCGCACTATCACTGGGGGTCATCGTAAGTAGGCCTTGAAAGCATGGACAAGAACAGTTTCAATCTTGGAAAAAGATCATATTTTTATTCTTCTATGTTGATTCCTAGCAAATGATATATATTCCTTGTTGATCAGCTTGGAATAACTTTTGATCTTGGAATTTGGAAATGCTTGTATTTTCAATGTCGTGAATCCTGATGAGATATACTTTTATAATTGCTTATGGATCATGTTAGGTGATGTATTTAGAGACCTTGTCGGAAGTTCATATTATGTGGCCCCTGAAGTACTGCGCCGTAACTATGGTGCTGAGGCGGATACATGGAGTGCTGGTGTGATCCTTTATATACTGCTTAGCGGTGTCCCTCCTTTCTGGGGAGGTATGCTTCTTGTGCCTCTGTAATGACCAACTTATTTTGAAGTCATTTATTTTTTTTGGCGAATTCTTGTGAGAATTTCCATAATTTTAGTTTCAACATTTTTTATTTGTTTGGGGATGGATGAATGAAAATGTTAGTGGAATAAACACGGAGCCAGGACATGAGAATTATTCGTCTATTCACACTTTGTCGTTTATATGTACAGATCACTTGGCTAAGTAATCAAATTTATGTTCATTCTTGTAATCAGCGTGGAGATAGTGCTTGACATGGATGAATGATTCGATAACCATCAAGATCAAATTACGTCACTGTACTTAATTCCACCTTGGCAGTCATCTTTTTTTTTTCGTTTTATGCAGAAAATGAGCGGGCCATATTCGATTCCGTTCTACGGGGGCATATTGATTTTGTGTCAGACCCCTGGCCGTCCATATCTAGTAGTGCTAAAGATCTGGTAAAAAAGATGCTACGTGCTGATCCAAAAGAGCGGCTTTCTGCAGTTGAGGTGCTAAGTAAGTAAAAAACGACTGTCAGTGATGAGTTTACTATTTGTTCATGGGATATGCTGCCCTTTCAAAGTCAAAACAATTTTGACAATTATGCCAGCAAGTTTTTGAAGCTATCCATCTGTATAGAAGATCGAACTAGGATTTCTTGTGTGCGCCTTGGAATGGCATCACTTTCCTTGCTTCTTTTCTTTATCAGCTTATTGATTAAGGAACTTGGAGAAAAGGATTGTCCTACAAAAAATGAAGCAGGGTCCCAGGGGGTATATGTGTTGCTGTCACGAACAGGGACAAAAAAAGGGAAAATTATACCCCTTTTGGTAGAAGTAAAAGCATGAATTAAAAATTTGCTAATAACTTAATATAATTTTAGCTTTTAGAAGATTTTGTAACTAATAGAAAAACTATATTTGGTGCTTGTACTTTTTCCAAAAGGCATCTATTGTACTTACATGTTTCTACTAAGTATAATGTGTTGTTAGTTAGAGAAAATGATTCTGTAATGCTGAACGTAATGCAGATCATCCTTGGATGAGAGAAGATGGAGATGCTTCTGATAAGCCTTTGGATATTGCTGTCTTAACTAGAATGAAACAATTCAGGGCAATGAACAAGCTAAAGAAAGTGGCCTTAAAGGTGAGAACATCTGTGCTGTTAGATAGTTTTCTTTCAGCTTCTTCATGTGTGGGATTTGTCTTCCTTTTTATTTAACTAGAATCGGTGACTTTGTTCTCTTGTTGTGGGGTTATGGAAACAGATTAGGACTAGGAAGATCAAGCTAACTTCACAAGATTCAAGTTTTGTTGGTCGACGGACAAAAAACCAAAAGATAAGAAAAATGAACGAGTTTGTTGGTTTTGGTGTGACATGTTGTCGAGAACAGCAATTTGAAAAAGCTATTTTGCCAGAATTTTCTTGTTATTTCTTCTTTCATTTCTCCTAGTATAGATGTTATTTTAAATGCACCTATTAGCCTTGCATTTGGATAGCTCATGCAACTCAAAGGTTTGTCTTCTCCACTTAAAGGCTTGTCCTTTTGCTGGAAAAGTTCTAAGAACCACAAAACTTGTGGCCACACACTTTTGTTGGTCCAGTATGTGTAAGGGTTAGAGACATTGAGGCACAGACAATCAACTATTTAGTTTGCTGTTTGTCAATTAGAGATTATGGCTTTTATCTTTATGGTCTAGTGGAAGTTTAGTTATGTTGGAACTAGAGCATTCGTTAGCTAGCTATTATGAGGAACTGGAAGTTCAACGACTGTAAAGCTCACCGTTAGCTAGAATTTGAAAAGTTTTGAATACCCTTTTGTTTTTTCCCAAGACAGGTATTGAAGACAGTTGATTCATAATTTTCTATAATAGTGCACATTCCGAGAACCTTTTCCGTTTACCATATTATCCTGAGAATTTGTTGGAAATGCTGCATAAAGATCCTCCTCTAACTAAGAATATCTTGATTAATACAAGTATATAGTGAACTTAACTCAGGTGCCACTTTCACAAAATACACGTTTGTGGTTTGTTCACCTTTGGCACTCTTCTTTTGCATTTCTTGTCAAAAATGGGAAAAAAGAGTAGAAGAACTATTAACAGCTTGAGCATCTGGATTAAGGGCAGTATGAAAAATTTGTTGCTGGAACTGTTGTGATTCAGTGGTATAAATTACATGTCATTTCTTCGTCCTTCTAGGTAATTGCTGAAAATCTTTCTGAAGAAGAAATTATGGGGTTGAAGGCAATGTTTAAATCCATGGACACAGACAATAGCGGAACAATTACTTACGAAGAGTTGAAAGCTGGTCTTCCAAAATTGGGTACCAAGCTTTCAGAGAGTGAAGTCAAGCAGCTGATGGAAGCGGTACCATCCCCTCTCTTCTCAATATGATTTCCTGTTCTTTTCCTCTTTAAAAAAAAAAAAAAACAAAAGGAAGTGCGAGGTTGCTCTTGGATAAGAAAATGTTTGGTTTTTCAGGCTGATGTCGATGGCAATGGGACGATTGATTACCTTGAGTTTATAACAGCCACTATGCATTTGAATAGAATGGAAAGGGAGGATCATTTATATAAGGCATTTGAATATTTTGACAAGGACAAGAGCGGGTAATTTCCTTTCTCGCACTTAAGCATGATGTTTTGATATTACGTTCCCGTTCAAGCTAGCAAATCTAATTATCAATCAACAAATATATTTTGAAAAGTATGATGCTCACTTGCATGTATCTGCTGCCCTTTGAAGGTATATCACAATGGAGGAGTTGGAGCATGCACTTAAGAAGTACAATATGGGTGATGAGAAAACAATTAAGGAGATCATTGCTGAAGTTGACAGTGATCGTGTATGTTATTTTCTTCTCTCATGTCCATTCACGATCAACTATAGTGCACTAAATCTGCATAAAATAATGCCCACTTATGGTCATCTCATCTCCTAGTACGTAATTTGCAAACAGCTCAAATTTGTGTGAGGCTATCGAAGCGTAATTCATGTATAGCATGTAACTTGGCAAAGTTGGTTTAACAAGTATAGTTATGCAGAAGTTACATATAAGATTGACAGTCTAGAAACGACAGAAGATGGTTCGCCCATTGGCCTTGGTCCACTTATTAAGGAGAAGCAGCAATTTACCTGTCAGAATTCGAAGTACAATGAAAGAGAAAGAACTCTCAAAACCCATAACCTGCAGATACACCCATTATCTCTCGCACACTTTGGAATATCACTAACGGAACATATATACTAAAACCCTAACAAAATAATGTATACCCGAACTGGTCTGTACAGTGGGGGCTCTGACCCCCACCTATAGTCCTGAGCCTTTGGTCCGGGCCCTCCATTTTCAGCACAGACCTCTTGAAAAATGATCAATCGGGTCGCCATGAAATTTATTGAATTGAATCGCAAATTGGTCTAGCGCATAAAAATAATTCAAGTCACAATTAACATCTATCAAGGATACACCCTCGCATTTATTTATCTGTGAGAAAAAGATTCTTAAGAGTATAATGGTTGAAAACACAATGCCGTATAATTTGTAGCTTGGTTGAAGGAATTCTTGCTCTGGGCTAACTTTTTGTTGGTAGGTTTTATGTTTTAAAAGTGTTCCTTGTGCAACAATTTACAGTTGAAAATGTATAATTTGCGAAATATGTCATGGTATTATTTTATGGAGTGCGAATAAAACATATAAGCAAGTAAAAAGTAGAGCAGGGCATAGAATTAATTAGCGCTCGATTTGTGTAAGTTGGAAATCTCTATTGAACTTCCATGATAAGGTCTTCTAAGTTACTTTCTTAACACTGCTGTTCCATGAAGATGAGCAGACATCGTTTCTTCATGGTATACCTTGTGGCCTGTTGATTGTAATCTTCTTGTGACATATCCGAGTGTTTTCGAATTTATCAGGATGGAAGAATCAACTATGATGAGTTTGTTGCCATGATGAGAAAGGGTAATCCTGATTTGGCCCCCAATAGACGTCGGAAATAGGCAGATGGAACATGAAAGCTTTTGTCGGCCCAAAACAATGGTGCGAGCGGATTGTAGATCGTATGACCGTGATTATGATCGTCGAGAATCAAGATGACAAGCCTTTATGTGCTTTTAGCCACGGGGTCCGAATCCTTGCTTTCTGATGTGATTTGCACAATTCATCCATGCCTCTGCTCGCTGCTTCTTATCGGTGTCGAAATGCAGGAGATTACTGGAAATTTTGTTGAGTCAATTTGTGGTTTTAAGGTTGGACATGTCTCGGTTGGCTCGAGTGAGAGAGTGTTGCTTATGGCAAAGCTTCTAAAAGGTTGTATTTTCAATCTGTTGGATCAATTTGTTTAGGTAAGATTCCGAGGAATATTAAGATTGATGAAGTGCAGATCCCATCGACATATTTCCATTTTTGCCTTTGACGTGTACATCAGTAGATAACTGTTACCTCCGCAAACCAAAGTAGAATCACGCCCACATTACACTTTTTAGAGCACTCGGAACAGAGATTCAATCGATTTTACGGTGAAATCGGTCGGATCGTCTTGTAAGGCGTATGCGTATTTGTTTCTCATTCTTCCTCTTGCGCGTACAGGTGGGATTAAGGCACAAAGCGAAGTTTAGTAGGTAACACTCCCACTGCTCACTGTACTGCGGTATGATATATTTAAGGCCCAGGGGCAATGATTCCATGGCTAACGTAGTTGATGAAACTAGTCACAGCTTGTGGAGCCTAGCCCACTGATGAATTTGTTTATCGATTTCGTGTGGCCTATCAGGTCGGATAAAGTGAACTGTTCTCTAGTACTTATAAATATAGGAAAAGTAGACTTCAGGGAAGAAGATGAAGATCACTGCAATGTAAATGATGGTTACAGGAGCTCAAGGAGGCCACGCAATTCTGGGGCATTGCGCCGGCAACATGCGCATCAAGAACACGACCTAAGAATGCGGAGCACCTCCCTCCGTTGAGAGGTACCCTTGAAACTCACCTTGTTCTCTCGGAAAATCCGAGTCGAGTGCATGATGGTAAAAGGGATTGTGGGATTTTCCTATAATGTATGGCTAACTTCGTCTATGTTGGTGGAACTCCGAGTCGCCGTTAAGTTTGGGAGTGAATTTTAACTTTGACACACTTATCACAATCAAGACGTCAAAAGTAATAGTGCTCCAAGCACTTTCTCATATCACAATGTTCTCAAAAGCTGTACCCATAGATGAAGAAACGCTTGGACAGCCTAGCTAGCCAAGAGCAAACAAGACCCGCGTCGACCAGTCCATTTATTGCCACTACTCCGGCCAATGTATGTAGCAGTCTCTAATTAGTGCCCCAAAAGAGAAGCAAGCATATCTCCAAATACTGGTACAAGGTAATATCATCAAAACATTAGACGCCTGGGTCAAACGCTATCGCAAGAAAACAGATGATTTCGCAAAGCCACATCCTCCTCGTCCATTTGCACAGTGATAATGCTGCTATTATCACCTAAAGCTGCTGAAGATGGAAGCTAATAGAGTCTGAAGAGGGATTGTGAACGACAACGTCACGTGGAGAAATAAGTTCCGCGCATGTTCATGTGATCTTAGACTCTCCATCCCCAAAGTGACAGAAATTTTGGGGACAAGATGGAGGCAAAACTTAAATACCAATCCACTTTGAAGGCAACACCCCTCTCATTGAGAGAGCTTCCATAAGTGTGGTCGCCCCGAGAAGGGCTTCCTAAGAGAAAAATTACAACTATTGCAACTTGTATGACTCCTACACCAAGTGTCAACGGGAAGCACTCCTATCGGTGTCAAATTGAAGTGAGCAGAAAGGACTCCGATATGGAAAAAACATAATCTAAGCTCACTGCAATCAGTATCCATTTGCTCTAGACAGATCCATTCCCTTTGCAGTTTTGTGGCCACAAGTGTGGCCTCCGCCAGAACTGCCAATGCAGATCCATTCAATCGAGACGAAGCTACCTATAATTTCAATCTGCCCTTCTAGAATCAACAATTGCCATTGTTCGAATCGCCTGCTGAAGGACCCAGCACGATCTCTTGCCTTGCCATGGCTATATTTTGAAAAAAACAACCTTGATCCTAGGGTCTCCTGGGATGCTACAAGCTCTATCATGCTCATTCCATGGAGCTCTGATTCCATACATCTCGAGATTGAATCACATCACTCACTCATATCATAAGTAAAAGTCAAAGATTCAACACAAATCACAGCACCCTATCAACCAGCGAAAAACACTATGTCAACAAACCAATACTTGCACAAAAATCCATGCAATTCTGAGCACGTCTGAAGAAAATGAAGGCACAAATATCCAGATTCATCCACATCTGAACCCAACACCAGAAAAAAACATGATGAAAACAGGGTTCATGCTAATCATGGACAATTTTAGCAACTTCAACCAAAAATTTGAAAAACTACCACATCATTCCAAAGGACCTAGTATGAGACAGAAGACTAAATAATTTAAACCTTCTTCTTGTCCTTCAAAGGCCCCCTTGGGAACTTGCTCAAAACTTTCTCATCAAATACTGCATACTGCTTCTTGATCTCAATAGTTGCCTTCTCAGCAAACGGGTCTACCTTGTCCTCATACTTCTCATAGAGCACAGGCACAGTGTGCAGTAACACAAACACTGTTCAAGAAACAAACCCTATCCATAAGACTTCATTGGGAGATATACACAATTAAATTCAACAAATATTATAACACTTCCTTACCCAAGTAAAATAACGTCAAGAAGTTGGACCAGCTGCCCACGATAGACAAAACCCAAAACACAGCAATCACCTAATTTGGCCACATTCAATTTTTCCATTAAGATGTGAAAGGAAATTGCAAAGCCATATGTGTACAAATTCAACCGAAACATATGATCTGGAAGAGCACCACACATGCTGAGAGAGTAGCATACAAGCAAACAACCATAAGCACAATTATGAACATACCAAGAGAAATTTTTTAAGATCTCTTCCGGATGCAATCTCCCTCAGCATAGCAAATGCACGATTTATTTCAAAGCTAAGTGCAGAGGCAAACTCCAAGACAGGTTTCTCTGGTATCGATACTTCAGGAATGTGAGGTGGCTTCCTAAGAAAGAACAATTAAGGCAAGATAATCCCATCAAAGCCAAATAGGAAAAACATCGAATTTAACATTATCCACACTCAAATGGATCTAGTAACACCATCAAAAACTTACTTGTGAATGAATGTAGTGGCATTGGACCACAAGAACAAGATTGCAAGGCCAAGGATCAAGACATGGCAAACTAAAGTGAGAAGGTGGTACTCGAGCAATTCAAACAGAATCCATATTGCCGTTGCAACACCAAGAGCACCAGCAGATATCTTCTTATTTCTCCATAGGAGTACATCAGCAGCTGTTTCACCACAATTAAAAACGAACAGTTTAATAACGAACCTCTGCAGTCAGAGACATGCATAGCAGGGAGAACAAGTTAGAACACACGGGATGGAAGCATACGTCATGTCTTATCGTGTCATCTTTGCCGCATAACCTTAAAAGATAAACAGGAAATTTTCGCTATGACGAGAGAAAAGAGGCGAGTTTTCACAGCTTCACAACAACAGTCTTGAACACTGCTCGAGGCAAATCTCATACCTCAACCAAAGAAACCGACTTTAACCGGACAAGCCAAAGCTTCACAAAGGCATCTACAGATACTACGTCAGCCACCCAGAATGGAAATACTTCTCAGTAGGTCAACATATACCTCAACCATAGCACGTTCACAAGAGCGCCCAGATCTAGATCACACACGCGAAATCGTCCCTCGATGATGCATCTCTCAGCGTCCAAACGACCCACCAGACGATCAAAAAACGGTACAGCATCTCATAAAAACGAATCAGATCGGCAGATCGAACGAACAGGATTGCGACTCAACACAGCTCCGTCGCCGCGTCCCATTTCCACGCAAAAGACAACAACCACAGCTTTCCGCAAGATCAGCGAACAAAGCAAAAACGTCGGAGCTCAGATCTCGACATCGAATCGGAACGACACTCGACTTTTGCAAACCACGCCGACCGAGAACAAGCGAGGCACATCAAAACAGCCAAAGACACTAGAAGCAACACCGGATCGAGAGAGAGAGAGAGAGAGAGAGAGAGAGAGAGAGAGAGAGAGAGAGAGAGAGAGAGAGAGAGCGGGACGTACGCTTTCCGCCGCCGAGCACCTTGTGGACGGGCTGCTCCCGGCCGAAGGGGCGGTAGACCTTGGCCTTCGGCGGCGGCGGCGGCGGCGGCGACGGGGCGGCGGGCTTGTCGTCGTCGGAGTCGGAGGAGGAGGAGGAGGAGGAGTCGCGAGCGGCGTGGATCTTCTCCGCGATCTTCTCCGCGAGGGACTCGCCGCCCTTGGGTTCCTCGTGATCCGCCATGGACGCCACAGAGATGCGAGCTCGAAGCAAGCAAGCAAGCCTAGCCCCTTCCCTTCCCTTCCCGATCCCCAAAACCCTAGAAGAAGGACCCGAAGCGAGCGAGAGAGAATCTCACCAAAACAAAAAAAAAAATGCAAACTTTTTTCCTTTGCCCTTCTCCTGGGTTGCGATTTCAAAGATCCCTCCCTCCCTTTCGTAACAGACGTTGCATCGCATAATCGCTTCGCCTTTTAAAAGGAAAAATGACACCGAGTGCCCCGGAATCTTGGACCGCTATACAATATGATCCATGAATTTTTAATTTATTCGGTATAATTTTTAAATTATATATATTTAATTTAATCATCAAATTATATTTAATATAATCTTTTCATTAATTCAAACTTAAAAATTAAATCGAATATTTTTATATAATTCAAAAATTATATATTAAAAATTTATGGATTAAATTATATATCGAGCCATAATTTACGGGATTGCACTTGTCATTATTCATTTTTGAAAGTTGGAGAGTGGTGTGCCTCTCCTTTTCGAGGGGGGCGGCTGGTTTGGAGGACGACGGGGCGGGGTTCGATCTCGGACGTCGGATCGTGCCCCTCGCTTTCCGATCCGGGCCGTCCGTTCGGTTCGGCGCCGAGCCTGGAGATTCGGATCGGGGAGTGCGGGCCACGCCTTGCTGCGGGTGACGCACCGCCGAGCAGTTTTAGAAAAAGCCCCCCTCCGTTTTTTTTTGTTCTTTTTTTGGGTGCAGTTTTTAGAGCGCCTCTTGCCCTGCCTCTGAACAGCAACACCGGGAGAGCACTGGTTTTTTGCCCCCCCCCTTAACGATTATAATATTTTGAGAAATGTGCTCGGGACATTTTCCTGAAATTATCTTTGATGTGCCATCCACATGGTGATGTTTCAGTCACAATTCACATCATGCTTTTTCTCTTGTGGGGCCATGGAATTGTTGTTTGCACCAATTTCAACCTATCTTGCACCCCCCCAAAAACAGAGAGAAAATAAAAAAAGGAAAGATAGTAAATGGAGGTGTGTTGTGGCTCTTGAACAATCTTTAGGATTCTTTGGGGAAAATCTAGATGCTAAATCGAAGCTGTTGTTACTACTAGAAAATGGGCGCTAGAAATATCGGGACGATTTAGCGGTTCGAATGATCAGCGGTGATGGACCGATTCCGTGGTAGAATCGCGCCTTGTTCTCCTAAGCCTAGGTTAAGGCCTAAGGACTCTCTCTCTCTCTTCTTCTTCCTCTCTTATCAATTGAAGCGGATTGAACGCGACGGGAGCTACTTTCTTAGAAGACTTTACATCAATGTCATTAGAATTGAGGCCGAGCTTGATCTTCATTTCACGAGCTACCGTTGCATGATCCCAAGGCTTGTGAGATCGATACATGGGTACCGTTGGATCGTGCGGATCCCGCATGAATCCTAGCCTTATCTTGCGATGCATACGAGCCGGGCTCACCCGCGACATTATCGTCCCCGGAACTTTTTCTCATTTCCATATGGAAAAAAACAGGGGACAAATGCGTGGCGACGGCCACTAGAAGGAAGGACGGTGGGGACGGGGGGATAAAACTGCAGAAAGTGAAAGAGAATTAAAGGGGACAAAAGGAAAGGGACAGCTACTCGAGCCCCAAAAATTTGGCCACGCCAGCTGCACTAACTTTCGGTTTCATGGTGTCGAAGGTCCAAATTAGCACCACCAAGAGACGGGAAAATTAGGCCAAAACCATGACTTCCATGAACGCTTCTCTTGCGCGAGCGCGAATACATTGCATCCCGAAGAGGCGGACCTTACCGATTTGACTTCACGATTATCTGTAACGTTACTGAAATCTGATGGGAATAGACTTAATCAACTGATTAAATCAAAAAAACGATTCACGATCTGATCTAGTTTAGACTACCGGATTATTGTCGATCGCAAACAGGATCGAGCTAGTTTAACTGATTGAAACGGACTAGTTTAATCGAATCGGCACTGATTCAAACTATTTATTCAATTAGAGGGTATAATAAGTTGGACGAGTAAAGCTCTGGAGCAAGGAAACCTTAAATTTAAAAGAATTTGAAGTAGGGCGTATAACCTTGTCAAGCAAGATGAGCTAAGATAAATGAAAAGTAATTCATAGAATTAGCAAAATATGCACACATGTTACATGTATACACAAAAATTTTGCTTGTGAAAAACTAGTTCCTTTGTTCGCATTATACGCGCGCGTACCCAATTCGAGATGGATTTAATTGATTTTTGGTAGAGAATATGGATATGAATTTCAAAAGTGGTGATCTGTGCTTAAAAAAATACGAGATTTGTAAAGTTATTGTCCGAAGGTGTCAAACTTTAATAATTGATGATATATAATGTTTCCTTCGCTTTTTCTATACTAATATGGGGTAAGAGTGCTGTAGCCTCCTAAAAAAGTCGATACCACTAATTCAAAAGTTGACTTTATATGTAGCGTAGATTCAGCAAAACCACCTCATTAAAACCATTTCACTGAAAGAAATTGTTGTTGGGTTACACAAAAGAAGAAATTCCAAAAATATATGTGTAAAATTAGACAGATCTAATAAATTTAATGTTTTAAAGAAGATTGTTGCAATAGAAAAGATTCAAATTTCAATATTGAAACGTACGAAAAACAAGGCACAATTACAGACTTTATACATTTGTCCATGGATACAACGTATGTAAAAACAATTAAGTAATTGAGGATATTCGGGGAAGAAAAAAAGATCGAGATCCTTGTTATATTACATTATAATACTGGTAAGCCATTTCATATGGGGACGATTTCACATAATTTGAAGATGGGCCTTGGATGATCATTGTCTTGGCCCACATTCTATTGTCCATAACATTAAATTCTAGGTAAGTAGTTGTGTTCATTTGATGCTTTCAAGTTTGATTAATGGGTCCTTAGATCACTAAATATTAACTATTTCAGCAACTATATGTTATTGGTCTGAAAAATTGGTTAGTGCAATCATAGTCGGATTAAGGTTGGGCTCCCGGGTCATAAAACTTTTCATGAGCCTGCTTTTGGGCCGGTGGGGGCTTTAGTACATTAGACTGCTCATTAAGTTAATCAAAGTTCAGAGGAGAGTCACAATGTTCCAACACATTTTCATTATGGTTGATTAATGATTCTATAAATTGTCTTTCGTCATAGATGTAACTACATGCAATACGTCTGTTGTTCGATATATTGGTATAGTATCAATTATGTGTATGATATAGCTATGATGATTGATGGGAAAGGCTGTACCGGAGCAAACAAGTGATTAGTTGTTTATACGGTATACTGTGTTATGCAGGAGACCCAACCTCTCTACTCTGATCATTGTCTTATTGCCTGCTGCACAGTCGAGCCACACAACCCGCCATTGCTAGTCGCAGCTTGCGTGACGGTGGCGGTAGCGGAGGCGGAGGTGGAGGCAAAGGGGTTGGGAGAGGAGAAAGAAATGTGTGTTGGGGTAAGTTTCATTAGAACACAGTTATATTTTGGTCAAAGAGACAACTCTTCCAGGTAAAATTAACTCTTAACTTTAAAGGATGCTAATCCTACCAAACAAAATATAGAATCTTATGGGGTTGTTATCATGTAGATTACCAAAAGTCACCTGAGTGACATTGAGTAAACATGATCACAGATGCCTGATCCCTTGCCGAGTCCGCCCCGGCTCGAAACGCAGTTTGGGCCCCATGGGCCCACAAACTTAGGCCCATGGGGCCCTTCTGGGCCCGATCATTCACGAAGACGCCCGCCGCCCGGCCCGTCCGGCCCATCGATCGGGACCACGGTCTGCCCGGCAAGTCTAAGCCGGGTTTACTTAACGGCAACGAATGTTGTTTCTATGTCTTCCCTTCTTCGACAGACCAAACACACGATGTTCACGCGGACACCGATATGAGCAAATCACCTTTTGGGCTATGCTTGTCGATGCTCCCGCACATCCTCCCTTTTCCTTAGCCATGTTGACAACTTCACCTACCAAGATTTCATTAGACCGCACACCTCTATTGCGCTCAATCATTCGACTTCTCCCTGAAATCCAGCACTTGACGTGTGAAAATTTAAACAAAGCACAGCCCACACAACATGAGATAGTTTATTCATAGAAATTCCTGTTTTGGCCGATTGGATCCTCGTAGCTTCTCCTCTCCCGCTTCTTGCCGCCTCTACGCATTCAACATGTCGGATCATGAGCTGGAACTTTTGAATGCCCATTTTTTTTTTTTGGGCTCTTTCTTTGAGTAAAATCGCTATGTTGTTGTTGTTGTTGTTGTTAGGGAAAACACCACTAAAAATCTCAAACCATATTACTTGTGATAAATTTACCATGAATTTTTTTTTGTGACACGAAAAACCCCAAACTATACCCCAATCATTAATCCGCCGACCACGGCGGAGGGGAAGAGATAAGAAAAAAAAAGGAAAAAAAAAAGAGAAAAAAGAAAAGACGAAAATGCCCATGGATAAATGTATTGTGGGGTAAATGTATCACAAGTGGCATAGTTTGGAGTTTTTTGTGTCACAAAAAAAAATTCGGGGTAAATTTGTCACAAGTGACATAGTTTGGGATTTTTGGTGGTGTTTTCCCTTGTTATTATTATTGTTTCTACCTGGAAACTGGCAGTTTGCTTTTGTGACATTTTGGTACGCTTACCCAAAAGACATCCTAGTATTGCCAAAAGCTCAAGCCATCGAAACCAGAAGAAACAAAGGCATCGCAAGAAATTAATCTCCAAAGACCAACCAGACTATATATGAATATAAATAAAAATATATATACATTTGCAGTACTTATATAGTTGTATTGATGAGCGCACATACACATAGAATTTGCCAAAAACATGTGCATTATTAATACAAGAGCGAAAGGGATGAAATATAGGGGTGATCAGTTCCCGAATTGGACCGGTTCCACCCGTTAATCGAGGATCGGGAATATATATATTTTTGCACTGCTTATAGTGTTGTACCGATGAGTGCACATACACATAGAATGTGCCAAAAACATGTGCATCGATTGATATTTAATACAAGAGCGAAAGGGGTGAAATATAAGGGTGATTGGTTCCCGGATTGAACCGGTTCCACCCTAAAATCGGGAATTGAGAATATATATATTTGCAATACTTATACAGTTGTATTAATGAGCGCACATACACATAGAATGTGCCAAAAACATGTGTATATGTTGATATTTAATACAAGAGTTGTAAAATATATGGGTGATCGGTTTCCGGATTGGACCGGTTCCACCCCAAAATCCGGTACCGAGATCGGGATCGGTCCCGGTCCCGGTCCAATTCCCGAGACCGATCCCAATCCCGAGGTGGACAAGTCCAATTTAGGGTTTTGGCAATTTCTTTTTCTTTATTCTTTAAAAGAAAAGGAAAAAAAACATATCGATTTGGTCCGGTCAGTTCAGGTGGTTCGGTTTTGCACCTAGAAAAGGGAACATACTCTTTATTCCTAGTTTAAAAAATTAGGAACCGTGAACAGGACCGCTTCCCGCAAAACCGCTCATAACCGCCGATTCAGTCCGGTTCTGTGCACATAATCCTAGTGAAATATATGCAAATTACAGGAATCAAAAACAGTAAAATTTGTGCAGATATTTCTTGCCCTTTTCCTGGGCACATATATGATCAGGAATTGATTCGGAGAGGTATGTTCATCAAAAGAAGGGCAAACCAAAAATCTAAGAAGAACAATCATGCCTCTATTAGCATATCAAATGCTGGACTCTGCGGTTTGACAAATCAAGGCTCATGGTGCAATTCATCACCGACGTCAACCTCCTCTTCACAATCTTGATCAGATGAACCGTACCCCTCAGCTCTGCGTAGCTCGTCAGCTCCAACACGTTGTCGCTCATGTCACTGCTCAAATTCTTCAGATCGCTTATCCTGCTCGACCTGACCGCGACCACGACGTCCACGTGCTTTGTCTCCCTCGACCAGACCGTCCCGTTGCCGAGCGCCTTCTCCCCGATGACCGTCCCGTTGTAGCTCATGGTCAAATTGCTGTTCTCGAACTCGAACCGGCCGAAGTTGGTGTTCTTGAGCGTCGCTTGCACGGCGAGCGTCGCGTCCAGCCGTGTCGCGGGGTAATCGCTCGTGTAGTTGAGGGACTCGACCGACACGTCGAGCAGAGCGAGCTCGGGGTGGGCGGGGCGCAGCACGATCAGGGAAAAGATCAGGGCGACCACGCAGAGGACGACGAACGCCGTGAGGAGGTACACGGGGCACTTGCTGCTGCGTCCGCGGGAGGACGGCCCCGGCTTGAACACCTGCGAGAACTCCTCGTCGCTCCTGCGGTGGAACTTCGAAGGCGGCGATGGACGAAGTTGATGAAACATGCTCGCTAACGGAAGGCGTTTGGGTTTTTGGTGTGTGAAGCCACTAATGATTGATGGGTCTCTTGGCGACTTTTTGGATTTCTTGTGTGTGTTTTGCGTTGGAGAGCGTATGTATATACGAGTGTGGAGAGGAAATAAAGAAGCGACGTGTGGATCGAGTTGATGAGCCTTTTGACGAAGCGGTGGGGAGATTACTTAGCCGGCCATTCCTTGGAGAATCCGAACGCCGTCCTTAGAATCTTTCCGAAGTCCTGTTCGGATGCATCACCATTTTGTACGCCCAGAAAAGGAAGGAAATCTGAATGACACGGGAGAAGAGAATGGATATGTCATCCTGTTTAGATTGACTACCCTAAGTTTCAACCGTTTTATTGGAAAAATGATCCGAAAAGTCATAAATCCATTTCTCTTGTACTAATTTAGTCGTAAACTTTTCAATTTGAAAAAATTTAGTCCTAAACCTTTTGATGATTTGTCAATATAGTCAATTCGATCAATTTTGGCAGGATATCGCTGATATGGATGCCGGCATTCCTACGTGATGTCGTGACCTACCTTTCGGATGAATCACCTACACCTAGGGTTTGGCTAATGGATTATTAAGCTTACTTCTAGCTCGGGCTCTTCTAAACCCATATCAATTCGCAACTTAGATTCAATCTTTAACATGTAAATTAATTTCATTTTGTGAGTCGTCACTAATCAGTTTTTTATGGAGTCTTATACGAAACAGAGATAAACATACATAGAAAAAGATAAATCAAACAGATGAACATTTATAGCAAAAGATTAGCACTCAATATTCAAAGAATATCCACTCAAGCTCAAATTTGGAAAGAAATAAAACCGACACCCTTATCCTAAGACTTAAGGATTAAGTTGCCGATTTTCCGTGCAATTGATAACCATATCTCATTGCTATAGATTGAGCTACGATTATACGCGCATTGCCGAATTAGGAAAATTTCCTAATTGGCTATGCCTAGAATATCAAGATATTCATGTTAGATCACAATATACTCAAATAGGTAAGATTTAAATATGGATAAGATTTTTACCTAGATTGAAGATTTGATTCAAAATTGGATTCGGCGGTTACAGGACTTCGGATAATGACCGGCAGTGATCGATGGCAAAAGGGTTCTCGGCCTTGGCTTTTTATGGCTGGCCGACGGGGGGAGTTTCGGTTTGCGGGTGTGAGGGACTCGGCTCAGTGGTGATGTTCAATGACGATGTCTATGTAGATTAGCTTAGGCAGTGGCTTTCGTCGTTGAAAGGGATCGCTGCTATGTGTGGTCATGACTGGAAACTCACCGGAACACCAAACAAGATGCAAAATAGAAGCAACTGTAGCTATGCAACTCGGTGAGGACTGCAAAGGGTAGCGACTTGTCGTTGGGGCCTCTCCATGGTGCACACAACTTCGTCGACAGAGAGAATCCCTTGGTTGCTGTCATCGCAAACCAGGTGTCGGTGTAGATCGGCAGGTTCATGGCTTGGGTCAGGGTAGCAACTCATTGGAACTCACGGCTGGCTGGATCGGGAAGGAGTAGCAACGGCGGCAAGGTAGGCGCTCGGCAAGGGACGGCTGCATGCAAGGTGGCACAGCCATAGGGAATTCACGGCTGATTGTGGAGGAACTCGGTTGAGAGGGGTCTTGGTCAGCGCTGACACAGATAAATTTTGAAAATTTTAATGTTTTTGAAAATTTTAATTTTTTTTTTCCTTCTTCCTTCTCCAGTTGCCGGGCTTCGTGATGGCCAGCAACCAGCCACAAGCAAGGGTCACCCTTGCCGGCCTCAAGCGAGGCTTGACCAAGGCTAGATCCGGCGAGGTTGAGCCTCGCCCAAAGCTCCACTTGGCTGGTGAGGCCAACCCTCAACAGCCGTTGTCGAGGCCCGGTGTTCGGCTGAGGAATAAAGGAACAAAAAGATGAAATGAAAGAAAATGAAAAATGAAAAATAAATAATTTTAAAAATTCAAGAATTGCAAAAATTGTCAGCGCTAGCCATGTTAAGTCGGATGACCGATGTCCACGTTAACAATTTTTGGTCAAAATTGGCTAAAATGACTACATTGATAAATCGTCAAATGGTTTAGGACTAAATTGACTAAATTAAAAGGTTTAGAACAGAATTGGCACAAGTGTAATATGTTTAGAACTTTTTTTGGTAATTTCCCCCTTGTTACTACTTCTAGCCTAAAAATAATGGTCCGTGTTGGTAGCGTAAACACTTGATTTTTTTTTTTAGAAGGCCAAATACTTGTGTGGACCTAAGTATGTATGAATTAGGTCCATTATAACCGTTGAATGTGTATACTCATAATCATCGCTGTTGATTTTGTAGGCTGATATAGGGAACCCACACGATTAATGCTCATGATCATTTTGGGTCCGTGGAGCTAGGTCGAGACGAGACATTAGATATTTCAGTACAAATCAATGATAAATAGATTAACTCCTAGCTGCTCACTTTGGTTAAATAATCTTTTTGACTTAGCGTAATTAATCACGGTGTATAATATTGAACATGAGTGGACCAAAGTATAAGTTACTCAGAAGTAGTTCAAGCTTCGCTAGATGATAATTGAAGATCGAAATGTTTGAATTTGAGAGAACTCGTGAGCTCGAGCTACTCAAATATCTTGTCGAGTTAAACTCGAATAGCTCTCGCTCATGGAAACTTTCTTCTTGATTATTGATAATTGGCATAAAAATGAGTATACCTTTTACCGAAAAATAGAAAGAAATAGACAATACTCCTTTTCTTTTTTTTTAGCAGCACAAGGTGGTAAGATTCTTTTCACAAGTGGCAGACCAGACTTGTTGTTTGGAGGACGGGATTCATGATTCGAAAGTACCGTAAATTGTCAGATCTGGTGAGATCCACCTGAAGCTCACATTAGACCCGCCATCTATAATGGTTCGGATTCCTTTTAGCGCGTACGCGTATAATAATTTCTCCTTTCCTTCCTCTTTCTTTCCCTTAATTCACTTTTTTGTCCTCTGTTTGCGTAAATTTCCTTCAGTCACTGTCGAGACTCCGTTCCTGCGAAGGTCGGCTACGCGTACTGAAATGAGCATGTCGAAAGCTCCTCTCGAGCAGGTTTCTTCTTGTTCTTTTCTTTCTCTTCTGGATTACGCGAAATTCAACTCCTCGTGGGGTCCAACATATCGACATCAATCAATGTGAAACGATCAGGACTCCCGCACAATAATTACATCTGTCGATTCAAGCTTCTTCGAGACTATCTGTGTTCACTGTGATCGAGAGCTTCTGGGCTCGAAGCCCAGTAGGGTTTCTCCACCTCCTTAGCACCGCGCTCGAGCATGTTGCGCTGGAACTTGCATGCGAAGTAACGGGAACGAGCATGGGTCCAGCCATTGATCTGGATCATGCAGAACTTCTGACGATAGCTTTTCTTCGTGGGAAAGATTAGCCCCACACGTAAAGCTTGACTTTTGAGTTTGTGTGCGTTTGTTTAGTTGGAAAGAATGGAAGTGATTCGCGAAACAAAAGGGGCCATCAATTCAGAGATGTCGATGTCAATATCTCGGGCTCGACATCTCTTAGGCACTTCCGCGTCTATGTATTCGCGTGTATGAAAAAAGCTGAATTTGGCTTACTAAATTACGAACGAATGTAACAAGTCCTAAACCGACATTATTACAATTTAAAACGGGGGGTGTGAGCAGAGGAAATTTCCTTTTCCGTGAAAAGGAAAGATTTTACTTGACACTAGGGCCCATTAGGCCAACATGACAGAACTTTTCATTCACGATCTGCAAAAGTGCAATGTTCTTCACTTGCTATGACAGTGACAATTGGACATCTTCAAACTGAAAATTACAGAATTTTGGCACAAGGGAGAACAATATGCCGTTGCCAACAATTAGAGTGAAAAATGTGAACCCGTGTTGGGTTTTGGTCTTCAGATTTTTCTAGGGTAATCTGCAAGCCCACCAGAGATACTTTCGGCCCGTGATAAAAGGGCTTAGACTAACTGTGAAGTCCCACATCGCCTGCGGCCCGTAAAACTGAACACTTCATATGTAGCTATCATCCAGCTACTGGTTTTCTCTTCGGAGACATCCGATAAAATTGGAACGATATTAGCATAGATTAGCATGGCCCCTGCGCAAGGATGTCACGCACAAATCGAGAAATGGTCCAAATTTTTTTTATCTCTCTATGTTTTTTTTTGCCCTTTCTCACGTTGCGGTGTTTGTGTTGGTCTTTATCCCCTGTGTCTGTCTATTGTTCTTATTGACAGCTACGAACAAGGCTCATGTTGCAGCGTTGGTCTTTAGTCTTCTTTCTGGTTTCGGATTGTTACTATAGACAGCTCAACCAAATTACTGGACTTATCACAGTTTGTTTCTCAGGTCAAGTCTCTTACAGCTGAGGCCGAAAAAGGGTATAACCTCGAGATCTGCTGACTTCGTGCATTTGTATTGTGACAGTCATGAACTTTTGACAGTTTATAGAGTTGATAGCTGATTGCAAATCCAAGTCGACAAAGATATGCAAGTCAAACAAAAGATAAAAGAGGATAGGTCAAGTGGACCGTATATGAACTTCTTGATCAAATTAGGTTGCCACACTCAAGCTTGACTAACTAGAGCCTCTGTTTTCATTGGTCTATGCGTCGAAAGGATGAGAGGAAAAGTTTCGCGACAGCATCATTTGGGAAAATTAGCGAGGCCTGGAACTGTCTTTACATTTAAGTGGTGCGGACTCTCTGTGGCCCCCTATGATTTCACCGTGTTATGTTAGTGAGGACAACAAAAACAACTAAAGAAGAGGAAACAATCCCATTGTGCAGTGATTCCCCCAGTCCCAACTTGAGTGGAGTTTGACATTGTTGATGACGGGCCCGCAGGAAACTTATTGCGCGCGTTTGAGTCTCGTTGAAGCTCATGAAAATAATCGGAGTCAAGCCCTGAATGACATGGAATACTTTCAGGACATGCCGGTTCTGAAATTCCGAATCGATGATCCTGCTTTCACATGTTGGACTAAATCCCCGAGACACGAGTCCTCAGCATCGCCCCATTGTGAACTCCAAGTCATTGCTCAGTCTCTTGGCGAGGGCTAGCGTGGCCGTGATGCCGGAGGGAGCGGCGGAGACAATCACGATGGCAGCTTTGCCTTTGGGCACGGTGTAGTGTCTCAAGCCCATGCAGTTGGCGGTTCCTATCACGAGCCATTGCAGGAAGTGGGACCCTGTCTCTTCTTGATCTGATTCCTCTTGAAGCAGAATGATTGGTGAGCTTTGCTCATCGCCTCGTGCTTGAACGAGTTTGTGGCAAAGAGGACACGGAGTCCGAAAGCTCGACTTAGCCCCCCAAAGTGGACTCCCTCTGTTTTCAAAGTAGGATTCATTCCCCAGGACAAGACCCAAACCAAGAAACATAATTTTCACTGATGCTCTATGTAACTATGACTCGTGGACTAGGGGCGGGCAAACCGGACCGGACTTGTTCGCTCGTTTCACGACGAGGAATACCTTTCACCGAACCTTGATTTTCGGTTTTTATTAAGATAGGTTATGTGGCTTGATTTCTAGAAGAGTTATGGCGAAAAACAGAGTGTAGTACAGGAGTATATGGAAATGGATAGAAATCGAGTGGATTGAAAATGGATCTGAGATCAACAAAGTTCCGAGCTACGTTACAATACTCCTATGAAAGCTGTAAAGGACTTGAAAGTTAAACAAAGCTGCAGGAAGTTGAAAATGCAGGAAGTAAAAGTACAAAGGAGACTAAAGTGCAGATAAGCTTGAGTGTTTTTGCATTGTTCTTGGTGTCCCCCTTCCTTCTTTCTTCTGAATATTTGTATCTCCTCATATCCTGCAACTACTTATCGGTTACTTATATGTTTTCAAACTTTGAATTTTGGCGCTTCCAATAACTGTCTTTTCTAACCACGTTTTTTCAGTTTTATTGTCCGCCAAAACTTGATCTCAACAGCTGGGACAACTTCAAATTTGGACAAGTAACTCCCCACAATATGCTCGTGCTCACTATTTCCGCTTTTTGCTCATAACTTCCTCGCTATCGTGATTTTCGTGGTGGCCGTGATTCATCTTTACCGATTCTCTATAATTTCGGTATATTCCCGAAGTGTAAACTTCCCGAATTTCGGAAAGAGTCAACGTCCCGAGGCATAAACGTTCCAACGCTCTTTATATTCCCGAACTATGACTTTTCATGTTTCGGTAAACATACCGATATTCATCAACTACCGAATTCGGGATATGATGCCATTCACGCTTGCTTCGCAGCCTTTTTCCGAATCTTATCCAAACGTATTTCGGAAGATGGTTGATTTCCATTATACATCAGATTCGGCATTGAAGCCGACTCAGCGTCTATGCCGATTCTTATTTTGGTGTCAACAGGACCAAACTGGCCTATTTTAAGCGGTTCCCGGGGCACTGATCCAGTTTCCGATTTCAATACTAGTGATTTTCGATCCGATTCCATGGAACCGCCACTCGGACCGGACTGATTTTTTGTTCTTGCAGCCTCTTGCATTTTGGAGTTCTTTTTGGTGGGGTCCAATGCTTTCCGCCATTATATATCACAATCAGATTAGCCAACATACTTTATCAAGCAAGGTCTCGATTTCAGTATAGGTAAACTCGCAGTAGACAAATGGAAAAGAACAAAACGCCTTCAGTTTTCAACCAAAATTAAAACATTTTGATCACAGAACTCTATCTGTGAAACCAAACCATCGGTTCCATTGGCGCACTCGGAATCGGACCGGATCAGTCGATTCAATTCCCAGATTAAGTGAGCCGATTCTAGATTTCAAAAATTGAGAACCAAAACTGGTTACAAGCTAAGTCCGGATCGATAGGATGGGAATGCCCTTCAAATATTATAATCTAAATCAAGACCGACTCGCTTCATTCATTTTTTTTTATTTATATGTCTAATCCTCCATTATAAAAAGTTTCCCTCGAGGAAAATGAAGAGTTTCTTTCCTTGTTTGTTTTTTTTTATCGAAAACCCTGTCGTTTCTAGCCCATGATTACGTAAGAAGCAGTAGTGACTCAGACTATTGTGCAAAATATCTCTTAATGATTGCAAAAGACAAAATAGCATTGCGCAGCACCTATTGGCTATAACAGTATAGGGGGGTGGAACAAACACTTGGACATAAAAAAAAAGAAGAAAAAATACACGACAAAATTAAAGAAAATACGCGAGTATACGTATTTTTTTTTTGTTTCCGTCTCCCTCACTTCCTCAGTTGCATGCCCAGGCCAGGACCTGCCTCGCCGGCACGAGGATCGTCATGCTGCAATCCATCACCGACGTCTTCTTCTTCTTGAACATGAACATGACCGTCACCTTCCCGGTGATCTCGCCTCCGCTGTTCAGCGAGATGACCCCCGAGCTCAGGTCGATCCCGAGGCCCGGGTTGCTGGTCGAGTTCGAGGAGTCCAGCTTCAAGTATACGCCCACGTCGATCTTCTTGGTGGACTTGAAGTTGGCCTTGCTCTTGGGGATGTAGACTTGCCCCACCGGGACGCCGTGGGAGGTGAAGTAGATGGTGGTGGCGTCGTACTTGAAGGGTCCCCAGTTGGTGTTCTTGATCTGGATCGGGGCCATGAAGCTCATGTCGAACGAGGGCGAGGCCGGGGTGCCGACGGTGAGGGTCTGGATCATGTCGGGCGGGGCGATTCTGAACTTGGGGGACCTGAACTTCATGATCACCAGGACGAAGAAGAGGCCCTGGACGACCTGGAAGATGACGAAGGCGATGATGCCGATGGTCCACTTCCTCCGCTTCTTGCGCCTCGCCTCCTCGTCGTCCATCGCGTGGAGCGCCTCGTGGTCTTTATCATCCGCCATCTGGGCGTCTCTGTGCGCTCTGTCCCTAAAGCTTGGATGGATATCTATGCGGAGGGAGTGTCTGCTCGAGCGAGTGACGATGAGAATGAGAGGATGAGACGAGAGGCTGCTAAGGTTTTGTCTCCTATATATCTGCAGAATTGGTCAAAGAGCAACAGCTGATCAGACGACTGAGAGCAATCGAAATCGCTGTCGTTCGAGACCGGCGTTGAATCTCAAGAGCCAAGCGCGTAGCCCACGCTCGGAGTCCTATTGGAGCCATCGCTTCTAGATGAAAAGCGACCTTCTGGTGGGGGCATTCTTCTGCAAGAAAACGAGAGAAAGAGCGAGGTCCTTTCTCTCTTTTTCTCTCCTTTCCCGTTCAGCCATGGGAAATGCAATACTCATTGGTAGAGGCTTCGATGACGTGAATTGATCCCACTGGTCAGCTTTGCCCTACGTTATCCAACCGGTGTTTGAACGTGTGGTGGAGAGGCATTGTCAAAAGACGAACTGATCGAAAGAGCTTGTACACTTACTTCCCGACCCGTGGACGTATCGCGATCGCGGCGCGAGATATTATTCGATGAATCTGATATCCGTGCCGAAGCGAAGTGGATCTGAACCTTCGGATTGGGCAGGGTCTACGCGGGACGTGGACCTCCCACGAAACCTTATCTTTTTCGGTAGGTCGGATTTTGTTTAGTGTGTACGCTACACTCGTGTTACGGATTGTCCGTGATGCAATTGAATTTAATTTGTTTGCCGCCACACTAAATTTGAGTAATTAAGCACCCTTTTATGTGATGCGTAATTAGAGGAATAGAGCGGTTTAATTAGATATTTCAAGATGATCGAGTATCGTACAAACTAAAATGAAACAAATAGACGCCAATGAGGCGTGTGGCACATTTTTTTTTTTTATAATCCAAATGCATGAACATGGAGATCCGATCATACCAAGCAGAACAACCCAGTCTTGCCTTTTTTTTGGTTAAAAAACAATTTTTTAAATTTTTAATATTTTATCCAATTTTCTTTTTCCTTTTTTAAAAATTTTTCTATCCTTTTTGTTTTTTTTTTCTTTTCTAAATCTTCAATTCTTTTCTTGATGTGGCGTCTGGTGGGTGTCGTGTGTATCAAGAAAGAGATAAAAAAAAGTGACAGTTCCACTATAATCAAATTAGACAGAGATAAACGAAGGATTTGATGGTGTTGATTTGATAAGTTTTAGAATACGAATACATTTTCGAAAATTGATTACTCGATCGCATTTTCGTAACAAATTTAAGGACTTTCGGCATCCGTTAGCTAAAAATATATATTAGCAAACTCTTAGCCTCCAAACACGCTTGACTAGTTTCGTTTTCACAGGATATCAACATGGAAAAAAGCTCTGACCAATATATACATGTATACACACATATAATTGGAACAAAGCAAAGAGAATACATTCCCGAATATAATTCTGAATTCTAATCGATCTGATTGGTGATTGTTATACAAGGTCTTGTCCCAACCCCTCCGCTCTGACTTAGCCACTCCACCAAACAGAAGAAAGGTCTTCAATTTGGGTCGTCTTCGAAGTTACAGGATTTGAAACGGGGCCCACCTCGAAAAGCTTTCGAATCGTGGCACGTTCGTTTCACGAAAAATAAATAATTTGTAAGATATTTTCTTAATAGTAATCGCTTATATCGCTCGGAATAATCAGTTAGCGAGAAATATTTTCATTATCGCTAACAATTTATGTCTAAACATTTTCGTGGACTGTGAAAAATATCTTTCGTTCATTCATTTTGGTAAGCGACACAAGCGCTCGTTTTTTGGACCAGATCATTCATTTCCCAAGAAACAAAACGAAAGCCGTACATGCATGAAAACGTGAGTGATAACTTGGAAGCTAATCAATCTATGGTGGGAATACAAGTATAGTTTTGGAAGGGAGGATGCTGTCCGCAACAGGTAACTTTGGTTCTTGAGGGAGGGATGTCTACTACAGCGATGCCCGCCGATCGAGACCGTGGCTTTGTCCTCCATTGGACGCATACTTTTCCTCGTGAGCAGGCCCTCGAACCAAACCATATGCAGGCAAGAATGTTGACCAAGAGAAATTAGGTGGAAATGATGTTGATGGGGTCTGGTCAGAGTAAACCTGAACTGGAAGGCTGCTAAGCTTTTCTTTAATGATATTTTACGAGAGTATCTACCGCCCGCCATTGTGGACTTGAGAGAGCAGTCGCTTTTGAGTCACGTTCGGGAATCGGGAGAGAGGAGAATGGGGTTCTTCGAGGGAAAGATTACGAAAGTCAGCACCAGTTTAGCTTAAAAGGAGGTGTTTGCGTGATGGGAATCATAGAACTTTCTTCTCCGTGAACAGAGTTATGGACTTTTGACTCGATAAAAACGACTAGGTCTCGACTTTGCAGCGATCTGCTTAACGAGAGCTATATAGAAATTAGAGGAGAAAATGACAGTATAATTGACATCTCAACTAATGCCGATGATCGTACTCATACGAAGTGTGTCGGTTTATTATTGATGGAATTGCTTGTCGGCTGAGAAATATTCTAATCGCAAAACTATCTAAAATTGGGCAAGGATTAGCTACCGCTCGCTAGGTGTATCCCATTTGTTTGGTGTGGCCAACCATTCACTTGCACACTTTACCACACATAATCATTTACAAAAGGGAAAAACGGATAAAAAATTTCAAGCTATGCCCATTATAATATATTTACCCAAAATCTTTTTCTGTGATACAAATTTTTTTATACATGTACCTATGTGATACATTTACCTTTCGTTAAGATTTCGTCAATGGGTATCATTAAAATTCTATCTTCATGGATGTCGGAAGGCAACGGTGTTGACAGGGTACCTACGTGACTTAAATGAAATAAAAAAAAAACGTTGTGTTGGCTGAAAAATCATCTGACAGAACCTTGATAGAGGGTAAATATGTCACTTAGGTATAAGTTTGAGGTTTTTATGTTACAATAAAAATTTTAGGATAAATGTATCACAATGGACATAATATGAGGTTTTTGATGTTATATAAAAAGTTTAGGATAAATGTGTCACAATGAGCATGTTTAGGAATTTTGGTGACTTTTTCCCTTTACAAAAAGAACCCCAAAACCCAACTTTTTCCCAATATTTCTCTCTCCCACTTGCAACCACACCAGGCTGCCTCTGTTCCACCACGGCCTCCTGCTCAGCTCCCAAAGTCTAGCCCTCACCCCGAGTTTAGCTGTCGAAGGTCGAAACCCGTTTTAGTGGTTCTTACTCGCTGGAATGTACGTTTCATGGTATTAATCCTAAAATATCGTGAAGTTATTATATAGATTTAGTCTATGTAGACCTACACCATTTTACTCATTGGTCATGTCCCACTAAGGGTTTTAAACATTCGTTGATCATGATGATTTTGGTCTAGATAGACTCATCTATTTGATAATTTTCTTAAAACACCATACGGCCCGTCATAATATAAATCGGAAGCTAATCATATCTTGTAATCAAATCAAAGTGAAATCATCAAAAAATAAATTGATGAAAAATAATGAACACTAGATATTTACATGGTTCGATTCGAGATCGGAACCTACTTTGCGGGGAGAGCAGTTGATGTAGAAAGATACCTAAATGAAGGGGGAGCAGTAGGAGATTATTGAGATGCACGTGAGAGTTATGTTAGAGAAGTCCCACATCGGAGAATTGGTGATACAGAGTAGTTAATATATCTTAGTTGGCCCATAACTCATTGGCTTAAACTTTTGAGTGAATGTTAGTCCAACTAGATATGTTGATGGGCTCCTATTTTGGCTCTCGCTTATCGATCTCTCCAAGTAAAGGTATCGGATTTCTGCTGTGCAATCCTAACAATATGAGCCCCACCTTTTGTCTGCACACGGTACGCAATACAAAAGGAGTCCAAGCAGGCAAAATCGGAATCTTCATGTGCAATTGTAAGGCCTTCGAGAAAAGAAATTTAGGCTTCGTAGGTTTTGCGGAAAATGAATGATTTGGAAAATATTTTACTAAAAATATTAAAATGTATCGCTTTAAATAATTAGTTAATAAAAAACATTATCATTATGGACAACAATTTATGTTTAAATATTTTTATGGACGATGAAAATATTTTGCGTTCATTCATTTATATAAGTGATACAAACGATAATAGTTAGGAAAATATTTCCCTCGTCATTTATTTTTCATGAGACAAACACACCTTTAATTTAAATAGGATAATGTGAGATTCTTTTCCTCGCATTTGACCAACAACGATTTCTCGGGTTACTGGTTCTTATATATGGGTTCAGATCGAATTTTGCACGAGTTCAAACTCGAGATATAATTTAACACGGCCAACACACTTAGGAAGTTAGGGATGTCTAGATTCTTGAAATTTCGGTTTCTTCTTTTAAAGCTCTCGGCTCTTCTTGTCGAGCTAACATACATATTATAGTTGAAAGACAGATTATTTGTGTCAAGATTAGACAAATTCACAAGACTAAAGACAAATTTTTTTTATTGAGTTTTTGGATCTCGTACTTTTTTTGTTCTTGACAACATCTCAATTATGCAATTATGTTCGAATTGTTATGCCTTTCGCGGCCAGTCGAATTCCACCGTGGGGCCACCAAACTTATAAACTTCAGTTTGCATTTTTATGGTTATAAAAAAAATGAAGACAACATACTCTACACAAATATTTGTCACAAATCCCTCCATTCATAATATTTATCAAAGTACAAACAGGTCACGTAAAATTGAATTAAGGCAGAAAATCAACAATAAATGTATACAAAATTTCACATAATACATGGATAACCAAAAAAAGAAAATGAAAAGGAAAACCTAACGACTAGAAGCAAGCGCTAAGCACACAAGCCACCTAATTTAGAAATCACACACTTGCACCTCTCATTCACATGACAAGGACTGGACCGCCTTTGTCGCTGTAACGATAGCCATGGTGCAATTCATCTGGGATGTCTTCGTCTTCTTGAACATGAACATGATCGTTACCTTCCCTTTGAGCGCACCTTGACTGTTCAACGTTATAATCCCCGAACTCAAATCGCTCCCAAGATTCGATGTTGTGGACAAATTAGCAGAGCTCAGAGCCACGTTCACATCGATCTTCTTGGTGGACTTGAAGTTGGCCTTGCTCTTGGGAATGACCGCTTGTCCCACTTGGACACCTCCATAGGTGAAGTCAACAGTAGAAGCATCATACTTGAAGGGACCCCAGTTGGTGTTCTTGACCCGGATCGGAGCGACAAAGGTCATGTCGAACGAGGGTGAGGCCTGAGTCCCGACGTTCAAGGTTTGGACATCGAACTCGCCAACCCTGAACTTGGGGGACTTGAACTTCATGATGACCAGGACGAAGAAGAGGGCTTGGACTACCTGAAAGATGACGAAGGCGATGATGCCGATCGTCCATTTCATCCTCTTCTTACGCTTCGCCTCCTCGTCCATGTAGTGCAGCGATTCATTGTCCTTCGACATTGTCTCTTCTGAACAGAAGGAAGTTTTCTGTTTCTTCCTTGTTGTGTGATCTCAATTTGGTGTTTTCTCAACGAATTTGGAGAAGCTGTGAGGATTGTATTGAGGAGGTAGGCTTTTATACAGATTCTGGCGCGTACCCAAGACGACTAATTATGACCAAAGGCTCCTTCCACATGCCAAAAGCACCCAATATTGAAAATTCTAACGTTCTAGACGAACGCGAGTTCATACGTGGATTTTCTTTTCTCTAATATGAAATGGAATATTTATTGTCGAAAATTAGAAGCTTCGATGATTGTGCGGTCACAACCACAACGCTAAGCCTCCGGAGGTACACACGGACAAAAGTAGGCGGAGAGAGCTTGAGTTTATTGACTTTTCAAACGCTCAGGATGTTTGAAGGCTCCTAAGGTTTCGTCACCGGAGCAAATGGAACAGTTAACTACGTCTTATCGTTGATTATTAAAAGGTAATCTTCGCTGATCTCAGGTTAAAAAATACTTAGTTGAGGTCCGCCGATACTGGCCATGCCACGTGACCATTGTTACTAAAATTTGAATTATTTAATTGGCTAACATAGCCATTAACCTTTGTCTTTCCTACCAAAAACAAAACCTTCGTCTTAATCCCAAATGTGAAGGTTTGGATTCTTCCATTTCACTATACAAACCAACAGATTAGTACGCAAAACAAAAAAGTATGCTCTATTGCAAGACTAGGTTTTTAGCTGGTAAAAGGGCACGATGATTAACCTCCCTATGGCAGTGTAGATCCCAATCTCTTAATTACGCTTCAATGTGATCAAGCTACTCATCACGTGGTAGAGGATGACTTAGGGTTCATTTAGCACGTTGGTCGTTAAAAACAACACTCAAGATCTTCATAACTAGAATCTAGATCACATAATCGAGTAAAATGGATTTGTGGATTTGCGCACCTGATTTAGAATTCATCGCTTTTGATGCGAAATAGCGACAATCATTAGCGCAAGTTATTCTCTTCTATTACCCTCTGTATCTCAATAAGACTGCATTTCACAATTAGCGTTTGCTTTTTATGTGAGATAATGTGTGTGTCAGGGTTCGAGGATGGACTTGACCTCTATTTATAGAGTTTTAAGCCAGACCTTCACATCATGGGTCAGGCCTAACTCAACCCACACTAGCCAGTCCTATATTAGACTATTTAAGAATCTTTATATCTTACCTTATTAGACCAAGTCTGTAAAACGGTTAATTGCCATCTCAATTAATTTAGCCCACATAAAAAAAAAAAACTCTTACATAGCAACTTCAATATTGTCAAATAGTCGAATAGCCTTGACCTAAAATCAAGTAATTTACTAAATCATTTTGAATATGGCTCACATATGAAAAAAATATTAATTTTGATTGATAATCAACTTGTATGGCAGGACGGGAAAGTAGTTTAATTGTCTCCAAATAAGCTAAATAATAATTGCTCCATTTCAAAATTCTAAATTGAGATAGACAGAGTGACGAAAATATTGGGTAGGTTTGGGTTTCCATGTCAATGGTAGGCCATTGCATTCGCTAGTCGTCACATGTCCAAATGGGGCCCACTATTTGTTGGGAGCGCATATCATAAGCCTGATATCTTCACTTGGAGGGATCGCCAAGAGAGAGTACATGTTTGAACCCATTAACATATCTAATTGGATAAACATTCACTTAAAACTTAAGCTAATTGGTTATGAGTCAACTTGAATATATTAATTGCTCCACACCATATCAATTATCCGATATGAGACTTTTCTTAACACAACTCGTATGTGTATCTCAAAAATATTCCTCTCACGTGTGAACTTAGTGTTAGTTATGCTCCCTCCTTTAATTTAAGTATTCTTCTGCATCAAGATTTTTCAACTTGAATCTCTATCAATGCCCAACTTCATTCCTAATCTCTTTCTCGAGACCGAACCATGAAGTCTGCCATCGGCCCTGCATTATTACACTATAAAGCCTAAAAATCACGTTGGTCACTGGATTCCTTCCTCGAAATATTCACCAAATACCGGAACGGATTAGGGACCCACAAATCTACCATCGGATCTGATACAATTTGTTGAGGTTGTTGGATATTTTAACAGTTTTGAAATACTTTTTATGGTAATGACTTTGATAGAAGTTTTGACCGCCATGAAAGCTATCATCTTGTAATGGTTTTATAATGATTTTGTTACGTTGATTTATTTTTTTTCATAAACCCTCCATTTAATAACGGCTTTACAACCGTCATAATTTTAACAATCATCAATTGTTTTATAACGATTTCTTAACGGCACTCTCTTTTGTTTGAATATAAAATTAAAATTCAAACCACAATACTTTAAGATACACCGAATTAGAAAAAGAGAATTTTCCTTTCCTTTCTTTGCTAGGTTATACACAAATGTTGTTCATTTTCCTTCTTTTATATGCGGAATAAAGACAAAGGTCTATTATATCTTGGGAGGATAGTCACTAGAGCCTATTGCGACGGGTTTCGTATTCCGGTGGACGGAATTATCTTTAAGGACCCTGCTTGCACCCCTAAGACAATTTCATCTTATTTTCTCATCTTTTTCAACAGATTTCCAAGAATTCTTATTTTTCATATTATTTAATATTTTTCCAACAATCTTAAGGATAATTGCCTTATGGATTCCCAAACTGAAACTACCACTACTACCACCGCTGTTGGAATTGAACAAGGACTTGGAGATGGTGAAGGACAGTATCACATATTCGTGGGCGGTTTACGATGGCCATTACGAGATATCTCAAGAAAAGCCGGATCCTTTGGCTCGACTACGCTTCCTCCTCTGTGGAAATTGGCGACCACTTTTTCTTATGCGTTGAGGCTTGTCGACACCGAATTTGCACTATCGTTGCGTCACCATTTCAGCTGGTCCAACTTCATCATCATGATGGATCAGCATCGGATCAACTCCTACCGCCACAAAGTGACAAATCTCCGCGGTGGTTCCAATTTCAATTGTTCTTGAACTCATTATATCCAATTGAAGCTTCTCCAGATATGTCGTAATCGAAGTTTAATCAAGCTATAGATCTTCATTCTCTGCTCCTTATCTGATTGTTGCTATGGAATTAGAGCTAAGTCCTTTCTCTTTCTCTATTCTCCATTTCCGATTTCTTATTTAGTCAATCGCACTGATCTACTGAGTCTTTTCCTGAATTTCCAAATGCTTCTTCATCGACTTCCATTCTCCATCACCTTTTGGACGCTATTCGCCTAATTTCACTCTTTTAAAACAAATTTACAAATTTGGCCTTTAATGGATTGAAATTTAATTTAACAGAAAGAATTGAAGGCCAAAATTTTGCCCATTATTTTTAATTGGCAACAAGAGTATCTAAGTATGTGCAATTACTTAAAGACATAGATAACGGACCATGTGAAGACTTCATACAAAGTGTGGCTTTAATGGAAAGATATGAGTCATATGATGAATCTGACCAAAATAAAATTTCGTTAGGAAAAAATTAAATTCGTAGATGATAAGGGGGCATATGGCAACCCTTGATTATCTAATTTAAAATAATTGACCAATCAATAAATCATTTAATTCTTTGAAAATGGGCATATGTTGACACCATAAAATGTCCAAGTATTCGGTTGACAATTTTAGATGCAACTGATTAGGAAGTGGAGGGGACATAAATGTCATATAGTTGAGTCCATAATTTCGGATGCAATTGTTAAAGACGTAACCGTCAAAGTAATTGAGTCGATGTAACCGTCAGTGTAGAGAAGTCAAGTAATCGTCAGTGCAGTGAAGTTGTCAGTGTAGTGGGGTGGATGTAACCGTTGTATGTGGGCTATGAATACCATAATTGTGCTTTTTGTGAACTCCCCCAATTAATCCAAGAACTCAACGTTTTTTATTTCAAATTTATCTTTTACGTCACTTTCTTGCAATTTAATGGTGGGCCGTAATTGCCTCCATTTTTTGGACCTTTAAATTTATTGTCATTTACTTTCTTGTTCAAAATCAACAAAAAAATCATTCACAATCTTTATTGATTTACTTATCAACCCATATACTTGAAAAATTTTTTCATCGGTAAGCGAATAGATACATCAATACTTAATTGTGAGTTATCATGATAAAGTCACTAACCATGTGGAGAAGCTATTAATTACCGGTAGAGTTCAAACTTATCTTCTATTATGATAACTTAGAAATCAAATAACACAATTACTATTGGCGTTGATGGGCATATGCTTACTTTTTCACACTACTAATCACGTCAGTGAGTTACTTATGAGTGATAGGCTAAATGTTATATTGTATGAAAATTACTAATCTAGACAACTACATTGCTAATGATTGATGCGTGCATACTTTTCCAAAGGGTGAAAGGCTTACTAACCATCGTGAAAAAAGACTAACAAAAATTGCTTGATATATTGATACTTACTTTTCTTTATATAAAAAGGTTCTCGAGCAGCCTGAGGAGTTACTAAACATGAGTGAATTGGTTAGCAATTTTCTTGGAGAAAAGTGCTTTTCAACTTATTAATATATAGTCAATAACTCTTCATATGAAAGAGGTAATTAAGCATTGACACATCTGGTAATTAACTAGAAAAAGTTAGAGGACTAGTATCACAAGCAGAAAAGAACCGGCTAAGTTTATTAGTTGAATGTTTACATCTTTTGACTCTAGTCACACCTACTTATAATGTTAAGAGCTCCGTGTCCTCATATTAATAGAAGATGGCTTGGCTGGTCCTCTTCCTCCTTATATAGAAAAAACGAGCTAAGTTTTCAGGAAGTTTAGGGCGCGCATGATAATCATTATGTTTATCTATTTTTCTATTTTTCTATTTTTCCAGTTTCCGGGAACAAGTTTGGAAGAAAAATCCGTTTGTCAACACAATTTCATTTTTCTATTTCTAAGACAATTTTTTAGCCCAGAAATAGGTTTGGAACAGTAATGACAAGTTTTTACTTTTATTTTAGGAACAGAAATAAAAATAAAAACTCTCTCCTCCCACTCACTTTCCACCACCACCACCACCATCACCTTTTCTCTCACCCCCACCTCCTCCTCCTCCTCCTCCTCCTCCTCCTTCACCACCGTCTCTGCCACCTCGACCAACCCCTCCCCCTCCTCCACCACCGTCGTTGCCACCACCTCCTCCACCTCCATTGACCTCCTTGAGTGCCACCTCGCCGCCAAGAACTTTTGGCAGGTCGACGAGGAGACCTATAGCCTTCTCATTGACCTAGCCAGCAATGCTGAGATGCCGTAAAACGTCACGCGTGACACGTGTATTTTATTATTACTAATCTTTATTAATAATTAGGCCAGCAGAAGTTAAAATCTGAACATGTTTTAAACATGAAAATCACACAAGTTTAGTCAAAGTACTTATGCTTCTTATTAACATAACTTATCATATTTACAAGTCCAGTCAAACGTTATATAAGCACAAAAAACAAAAGTCTGGGTAAGTCGAGGTTGCCTATCTCCATACTAGATTATACTCCAAAAGTCTGACCGAACAAAAGTCTGATGACGTCATGGATTGATAACTTCACCCTCCGTTGCGAGACCATCATCATCTATGTCGAAGCCCCTTAATGAGCCAACTAACTCGCCGTTGAGATTACAGTACGATGTAACAAAACGACAAGGGACCCATTCTACAAATCCCACGTCGATC
This sequence comes from Syzygium oleosum, assembly GCF_021117445.2. NCBI lineage: Eukaryota > Viridiplantae > Streptophyta > Magnoliopsida > Myrtales > Myrtaceae > Syzygium > Syzygium oleosum. The sequence continues at coordinate 8,816,234 of NW_026607498.1, forward strand.
CAAACAGTAGAGCTACATTTAGTATATAGTGCTTCGGATCAGGTACAAACACATTTTCATAGACACCTTCGTAATACACGGGAACTCCAAAATGCAGAGGCTGTGGAACATTCATCCTACACATTTGAAAAAGAAATGAGCCGAGGCCAGTAAATGAAATCTCTAGTTTTAAGTTAGGAAAATTAGCTTACCACTTCACCTAGCACAAACTACATACATGCATAACAAACAGTATGCATAATGCATAAAATTTGAATAAATGTTGTACCTTTTCCATCTAGATATGCCATAATGATCTGATCAATTCAATATTCCATAATAATTTCATTTAGATGTAGTTATATGATGTAAAACATTCATGCTCATGCGTTAAGTTCGTTACTTCTTCCTCTCGAATACTCCCGGGACATTTCGATGCATCCCGACCAATAGGGCATCTCGAAACACCCTCCGAGGCATTCCAACCAACGGGGCATCCCGACACATGAGGCATCGTCACCGTTGATTTGTGGGTGGCGGAATTTATACTATTCTCATGCAAGCCATGACAAACAAGTATTTGCATGCATATACTCACCTTGTTTTTACATCACATATCCCTTAAAGCAATGACATGCATCATTCAAGCAAATAAATATAAAGCAATACGGGTTCAGATTCAAAAGGCTAAAGTCTACTCAAGTTCAGAAAGTACACATATCCAGATTTTGAGATAAAATCGGTTTAGAAAATACATATATCCAGATTTTGAAAATAAAGGACACTCGAGTTTAAAATACATATGTCCAGATTTTGAAAATAAAGTCTATTCGAGATCAAAATACACATGTCCAGATTTTGAAAATAAAGTCTACTTGAGTTCAAAATATATATGTTTAGATTTTGAGAGTAAGTTCTGGTCAGTTTTAAAAGCAGACATGTCTAGATTCTGATAATAAAATCTACCTAGTTTAAAGATAGACATGTCCAGATTCTAACAGTAAAATCTGCTGGGTTTCAAAGTTAGACATGTCCAGATTCTGACAGTAAAATCTGTTGGGTTTTAAAAATAGACATGTCCAGATTCTAACAGTAAATTCTGTTTGGTTTCAAAGATAGACATGTCCAGATTCAGACAGAAAATCTGTTCGTTCTCAAAAATAGACTTGTTTAGATTCTGACAGTAAAGTCTGTTCAGTTTTAAAAGTAATCAGAATCAGAATTTGAGACTAAAATCTTCTTAGTTCAAAAGTAAACAGAATCAGAATTTAAGGCTAAACTTTGCTCAGTTCAGAAATCAATAGATTTTTACGAACGACAGTTGAGTCTGAACCTAAAATATGACTTTATCCAAGTTCAAATTCATCATTTCGATTCACCACATGTACCCCCACTTAAGTCAAATGATTAAGTACCTTTTGAACATGCATGAAATTAGCAAAAACATATCCAACCATCACCTCAAATATGATATTTTCGGTTCAAATTTAACAATTTAATTTGCTAATAATTCCACACTTTAAGAAAACAATTCACACACATTATGAACACGTACAAGGCCAGCAAAACAAACCAACAACCATCAAATCTACCATATTATAGCACATAAGATAGCATATCCCAACCATCGAAGTTAAAAGCGAGAAGTAGATTCATTTAACTTAAATCTAGAGTCTTCACTTACATTGCCTAAAATCTGAATGCCCAAAATCAGTTTGTAGATTTTGGATCGGGTGTTAATGAAAGTAGATTCTTTCTGAAGGTTGACAGTGAAAAAGAGTGTTACAATTTAGGGTGAAAATTCCCTTCGATGTTACCCAGATGAAAATGAAACAGAGGAGTAGACTTTGAGGTGGATAATTGCATGTACTCCTAGGTGGCATTTTCTTCTTTCCATCCACGTCAAGGTGTAAGAAGTCAAGACACATTAAGGGTGAGTAATAGCCAAGTAATGATGGCTTATGGCTAGGTGTCAAGTTAATGCAAGAAACTTGGTTTAAGAAGGGCATGTGGCATGCTTGATTCCTCTAAGTATGGTCATGCATGAATCCTCCATAGGCCACGTGAGAGTAATGTCTCTTGAGGGAATTTTGTGAGAATTAAGAAGAAAAACAGAATATCTTCCCCCCCTTAACACCAATTAGAAATTAATTAATGGTTATCAATAATTAACGGGGGAAGAACAGCAGAAGTGCCAAAAGTTGTGTACGGAGCTCACTTTGGTGCCAAAAGTTTCAAACGGATCACTTAAGTGCTAAAAGTTGTGAAAAACGTTCACTTAAGTGCCATATCGCCGGAAATCCGATGTGGCATTTTTTTTATTAATTTCTCAAGCTGATGTGGCTCGCTGGAGGTTGATGTGGCATTTCTTTTCTTTTTTTTTTCCTTTTCTTTCTTTTTTCCTTTCTTTTCTTTTTTTTCTTTTCTTTCTTCTTATTTCCGATGGCCGGCGTCCAGCCACCGGCCATGGCCGGCCTCGCCGGGCGTCGCCTTCCTCCGGGCGAGGGCCGGCCTAGTTGGGCCTCGCCCGGAGGAAGGCGATGCCTCGGCGAGGCCGCCGTGGCCTTGGTGAGGGCGAGGCCGGCCTCGCCGAGGCCACGACTGCCTCGCTAGGCCTCGCCCGGTGGAAGGCGACGCCTGGCGAGGCCGGCCCTGGCCGGTGGCTGGCCTCCGGCCACCGGCCATGGTAGAAGAAGAAGAAGAAAGAAAAGAAAAGAACAAAGAAAAGAAAGAAAAGAAAAAAGAAAAGAAAGAAAAGAAAAAAGAAAAAAGAAAAAAGAAAAGAAAGAAAAAAATCAGAAAAAATATTTAAAAAATTGAATTATACATGTGGAAATGCCACGTGTTATTAAAATTTAAATATAAAAGCCACGTATTAAATTTGATCGGAATTTCTCGCCGTTGGCACTTAAGTGATCGTTTTTTCTCCGATTTGACACTTAAGTGATCGCCGGCGTAAACTTTTGGCACCTAAGTGATCCGTTTGAAACTTTTGGCATCAAAGTGAGCTCCGTACATAACTTTTGGCACTTCTGCTGTTCTTCCCCCAATAATTAACTAAAGTTTAACTAATAATATTATCCATTAACTATTAAGATGAAGGTAAATTTAATTAATATCATACTACTATTAACGTACACATCAACGTTTAGAAATACTAAACACGTTGAACTCGGAACGATTATGTTCCCGAATTCGCGCCTCACAATTTGTGGTCTAACGACAATTTCTATGCATCCATACGAATACTAAGCTAAATAATACTCAGCTTTATAATCTAAGTATTATTATCGAACATGGAAAATTTCCAATATCACATACATATCATTACGAAATTTTTGGATGTCACAAACGCTGCCATCAAGTGTGACTACATCTTCTTCTCCGAGGTCCATTTCATCGCTGTAGCCAACCTCAAGGCAATTGACAACCTATGGCATCGCCATAGCAACGACCACTTTGGATATAACATCCAGAAAAGGCTGTGGGATAAGGCCAAGAGGGACTTCACGAGATTCTTCATCAAGGTCGGGCGGATGAAGAAACTAGACACGGAGGTTGAGCAGTACAATTACAGGTCATTCCCAATTGAGTTCTTGTGGGAGCTAAAGGAGGACACTCTTGAGGGTCACTTGCCACTCACCAATGCCTTGAGAGGGACTTAGTTGCTCAACAACATTCTCACTCACCTTGCTTTCGCTGACATGGAAGAAGAAGAAGAAGAAGAAGAAGAAGAAGAAGAAGAAGAGGAGGAGGAGGAGGCACGAGAACAAGCTAATTCAGCAATCAAGAACGACGGGTTGTTGAAGGGATTGAAGGACAAGAATGCCTCCTTAAAGCCACAACCCAAAAGGGTGTTCAAACCAGAATGCAATAGAATTGTTCAACCATAGGCATTTTTTACTAAGGAATGACATTGAGAGATCATTTGCAGCATTAAAGAATCGCTTCTACATTTTGAGACATATGCATTCATTTATAATTCGAAAGCAAGCACATATTGTAATTGCATGTTGTGCTATTTATAATTACATCTGTGATCAAGACAGGAGGGGGATAATAACTTTTCCCTATACAGAGATACAGAGTACCCCGTTTGGACCTATACAAGATGAGGTCACAGACGATATATCAACCAAGGAGGGAATCGAAATGAACATGCTTAGGAAAAGTATTGCCAATAAAATGGCAAAGGATCATAATACGCCGGAAATTCCTCGAATTTCTATTCTAGGAAATATAAATTTTATGATGTTATCAAACGAATTTAAATTTCGGGAGCAGAAATTTTATGTCATTATCAAACACATTTCTTCGCTAAAAAACTCATCCAGGGAATTGAAATCTATTTCTGACTAGAAATTATTTCCAAGAATAGAATAATTATCATTCGTGCCCTCAAAAGAAATAGAAAATAATAGTCTCATATCGTCAATTGAACAATAAATACGTGAAATTCCAACAGAAGCAAGGTGATAAATGAAAGAACAGGTAAAATTACAAATCTTATCTAATCCACAAAATGTTTGTGACAAAGCACAAGCCGTCTTATGGAGAATCATACACTCTTGCATCCTCATTTACATGTCAAAGACTGGACTGCCTTGGTTGCTGTATCAATGGCCATGGTGCAATTCATTTGGGAGGTCTTCGTCTTCTTGAACATGAACATGACCGTCACCTTCCCTTTGAGCTCGCCTTGGCTGTTCAACGTTATGATCCCCGAACTCAACTCGTTCCCAAGATTCAATGTGCTTGGCAAATTCGCAGAGCTCAATGTCACACTCACATCAATCTTCTTGGTGGACTTGAAGTTGGCCTTGCTCTTGGGAATGATCGCTTGTCCCACTTGGACGCCTCCATAGGTGAAGCTAACAGTAGAAGCATCGTACTTGAAGGGACCCCAGTTGGTGTTCTTGACCCGGATCGGAGCGACGAAGCTCATGTTGAAGGAGGGCGAGGCCTGTGACCCGACGTTCAAGGTTTGGATGTCAAACTCGCCGACCCTGAACTTGGGGGACTTGAACTTCATGATGACCAGGACGAAGAAGAGGGCTTGGACTACCTGTAAGATGACGAAGGCAATGATGCCGATCGTCCACTTCATCCTCTTCTTGCGCTTTGCCTCCTCGTCCATGTAGTGCAGCGATTCATTGTCCTTCGACATTGTCTCTTCTGAACAGATGGAAGTTTTTTGTTTCTTCCTTGTTGTGTGATCTCAGTTGGGTGTTTTCTCAAAGAATTTGGAGAAGCTGTCAGGATTGTATCGAGGAAGTGGGTTTTATATAGATTATGGCGCGTACCCAAGACGAGTTATTATGACCAAAGGCTCCTTCCACGAGCCAAAAGCACCCAATGTTGAAAATTATAACGTTCTAGACGAACGCGAGTTTATACGTGGATTTTCTTTTCTCTAATATGAAATGGAATTATATATTGTTGAAAATTAGAAGCTTCGATGTTTGTGCGGTCTCAACCACAACGCTAAGACAAACCTCTGGAGGTACAAACGGACAAAAGCGGGTGGAGGGAGCTTGAGTTTATTGACTTTTCAAACGCTCAGGATGTTTGAAGGCTCCTAAGGTTTCGTCACCGGAGCAAATGGAACAGTTGAGTACGTCTTATCGTTGATTATTAAAAGGTAATCTTCGTAGATCTCAGGTTAAAAAATAATTAGTTGAGGTCCGCCGATACTGGCCATGCCGCGTGACCATTGTTACTAAAATTTGAATTATTTAATTGGCTAACATAGCCATTTTTTTTTTGGTCAGAGCTAACATAGCCATTAACCTTTGTCTTTTCGACCAAAAACAAAACCTTCGTCTTAATCCCAAGTGTGAAGGTTTGGATTCTTCCATTTCACTATACAAACCAACAGATTAGTACGCAAAACAAAAAAAGTTTGCTCTATTGCAAGACTAGATTTTTAGCTGGTAAAAGGGCACGATGATTAGGGGTGAGCGGTTTCAGGTTCTTTAGAGGTTCCACCTTGAACCTGGAACCTATCCTCGGGTATATGTTCTTCATTTTTTGGAACCTGGAACCTACCCGTCAGAACATGAAACTTGGAACCTGTTCTGTCACAGGTTTCAGATTAGGTTTTAGGGTCTAACATGTTCTTTTTTTATTTAATTTTTAATTAAACAAAACGAAAATGAACACAACAATACTGAATAAGCTTATCATTCACCAAAAAGAATATAAAAGACTAATTTTCCTTGCATTACGATTCAAATAAATACAATTAAAATGAGAAGCCATTGTGTGAATCGATATTAGGAGTGAGTGGTTCCATGTTCCGTATAGATTCCACTTGAAACCTACTCATGAGAATATGTTCCTCATTTTTTGGAACCTGTAATCTACCCTATCATAGGTTCTAGCTTGATTCTAGGATTTACTTAGGTTCCAGATGTATTATTAATTGAATAATTGCAGTGAATCATCACCTTTAATGACCACTATTTGCTGCTATGATCCACTGACCATAACTTATATGAAACATTAATAAGTCATAAAATGAAAATTTAGACTAGTGGCTCTAGACTCATCATCTAACGCCATGAAACATCATAGGATCACGCGAAGACTTAGACAAAAAAAAAACACAAAAAACTTGTTTAGGTTTCAGGTTACTAGTTCCAGGTTCTAGGTTTCACCTACTTAGAAACTGGAACCTACCCGTTGAAACAGGTTCCTTAATTTTTGGAACTTGGAACCTACTCTGCATACTTTGGAACCTGGAACCTACAGGTTCTGACAGGTCAGGCTCTCAGGTTCTAAGTTCTACCTTAAAATCATGCTCACCTCTACCAATGATTAACCTCCCTATGGCAGTGTAGACCCTGATCTCTTAATTACGCTTTAACGTATCAAGCTACTCATGACGTGGTAGAGGATGACTTAGGGTTCGTTTAGCACGTGGGTCGTTAAAAATGAAACCCAAGATCTCCATAGTTAGAATCTAGAACACATATAATCGAGTAAAATGGATTTGTGGACTTGCGCACCTGATTTAGAATCCATTGCTTTTGATGCGGAATATCGACAATCATCAGCGCAAGTTATTCTCCTCTATTACTCTCTGTATCTCAATGAGATTGCCTTTCACAGTTAGCGTTTGCTCCTTGTATGAGATAATGTGCATCAGGGTTAGAGGATTGACTTGACCTTTATTTATAAAGTTTTAAGTCTGGCCCTCTTATCACGGGCCAAGTCTTACTCAGTCACACTAGCCAGTCCTATATTAAACTATTTAAGAATTTTTATATCTTACCTTATTAGACCAAGCTCGTAAAACGGTTAATTACAATCTCAATTAATTTAGCCCACATCAGAAAAAACTCTTACATAGCAACTTCAATATTGTCAAATAGTCGAATAGCCTTGACCTAAAATCAGGTAATTTGATAAATCATTTTGAATATGGCTCACATATGAAAAAATATTAATTTTGATTTATAATCAACTCGTACGATAAGACGGGAAAGTAGTTAAATTGTCTCAAAATCAGCTAAATAATAACTACTTCATTTCAAAATTCTAAATTGAGACAGATGGAGCGACGAAAATATTGGGTAGGCTTGGGTTTCCACGTTAGTGGTAGTCCATTGCATTCACTGGTCGTCACATGTCCAAATGGGCCCACTATTTGTTGAGAGTGCATATCATAAGCCTGAAATCTTCACTTGGAGGGATCGCCAAGAGGGAGTAGATGTTTGAACCCATCAACATATCTAATTGGATAATCATTCACTTAAAGCTTAAGCTAATTGGTTAAGAATCAACTTGTATATATTAATTACTCCACACCGCATGAATTATTTGATATGAGACTTTTCATAACACAATTTATACGTGTATCTCAATAATCATCTCCTCATGTGTGAACTTAGTGTTAGTTCTGCGCCCCCCTTTAATTCAAGTATTCTTCTGCATCAAGATTTTTTAACTTGAATCCCTATCAATGCCCAACTTCATTCCTAGTCTTTTTCTCCGGACCGAACCATGAAGTATGCCATCAGCCCTGCATTGTTACGCTATAAAGCCTAAAAACCACGTTGGTCACTGGATTCCTTCTTCGAAATATTCACCAAACACCGGAACAGATTGAGGGTCCACGAATCTATCATCGGATCTGATACAATTTGTTGGGGTTGTTGGATATTTCAACAGTTTTGAAATACTTTATATAGTAATGGCTTTGATAGAAGTTATGACCACCATGAAAGCCATCATCTTGTAACGGTTTTATAACGATTTTGTTATGTTGATTTATTGTTTTCATAAACCTTCCATTTTATAACGGCTTTATAACTGTCATCATTTTAACACTTATCAATTATTTTATAACGGTTTCTTAATGGCTCTCTCTTTTGTTTGAATATAAAATTAAAATTCAAACCACAATCCTTTAAAAGACACTGAATTAAAAAAAGAGAATTTTCCTTTCCTTCTCATATCTTTCCTTTCTTTGCTAGGTTATACACAAATGTTGTTCCTGTTCCTTCTTTTTTGTGCGGAATAAAGACAAAGGTCTATTGTATCTTGGAAGGATAGTTGCTAGAGCCTATTGCGACGAGTTTTGTACTCCGGTGGACGGAATTATCTTTAAGGATCCTGCTTGCACGCCTAAGAAAATTTCATCTTATTTTCTTATCTTGTTCAACAGATTTCCAACAATTCTTATTTTCATATTATCTAATATTTTTTCAACAATCTTCAGGATAATTGCCTTATGGATTCCCAAACTGGAACTATCACTACTACGACCACCGCTGTTGGAATTGAACAAGGACTTGGAGATGGCGAAGGACAAGTATCACATATTCGTGGGCAGTTTATGGTGGCCATTACGAGATATCTCAAGAAAAGCCGGATCCTTCGGCTCGACTATGCTTCCTCCTCTGTGGAAATTGGCGACCACTTTGTCTTCTGCGTTGAGGCTATTCGTCACCTAATTTGCACTATCGTTGCGTCACCATCTCAGCCGCTGCAACTTCAACATCATTATGGCGCAGCACCGGATCAACTTCTACCGCCACAGAGTGACAAATCTCCGCGGTGGTTCCAGCTTCAATTGTTCTTGAACTCATTATATCCAATTGAAGCTTCTTCAGATATGTTGTAATCGAAGTTCAATTAAGCTATAGATCTTCATTCTCTGCTCCTTATCTGATCGTTGCTATAGAATTAGAGCTAAGTCCTTTCTCTTTCTCTCTTCTCTATTTCTGATTTCTCATTTAGTCAATTGCACTGATCTACTCAGTCTTTTCCAGAATTTCCAAAGGCTTCTTCATCGACTTCCATTTTCCATCATCTTTCGGATGCTGTTCGCCTTATTTCACTCTTTTAAAACAAATTTACAAATTTGGCCTTTAATGGATTGAAATTTAATTTAAGAGAAAGAATTAAAGGCCAAAATTTTACTGATTATTTTTAATTGGCAACAAGAGTATCAAGGTATGTGCAAATGCTTAAATACATAAATAAATGACCATATGAAGACTTCACACAAAGCGTGAATTTAATGGAAAAAGATATGAGTTATATGATGAATCTGACCAAAATAAAGTTCCGTAAGGAAAAAATTAAATTTGCAGACAATAAGGGGTCATATGACAACCGTTGATTATCTAATTTACATTAGTCAACTAATCAATAAATCATTTAATTTTTTTAAAAGGGGCAAATGTTGACCCTAGAAAATGTCCAAGTATTCGGTTGACAATCTTAGATGCAACCGATAAGGAGGTGGAGGGGACATAAATGACAAATAGTGGAGTCGATAATCTTGGATGTAATCGTCAAAGATGTAACTGTCAAAGTAGTTGATATAACCGTCAGTGTAGAGGAGTCGATGTAACAGTCAAGTAAACGTCAATATTATAGTGGAAAGTAAATTTACTTATAAGTTAGAGGACTAGTATCACAAGCAGAAATAGAAGGTGGCTTGGCCGGTCCCAAATGTTTGGGACCTTTAAATTTGTCGATTTACTTATCGATCCATATACTTGGAAAGGTTTTTCATTACTAACTTTTCCACAAAACAGATAAATCAATACTTAATTTTGAGTTATCATGACAAAAGTCACTAACCATGTGGACAAGCTACTAATTACCGATAGAGTTCAAACTTATCTTCTCTTACGATAACTTAGAAATCAAATAACACAATTGCTATTTGCGTTGATGGGCATATGCTTACTTTTTCATACTAATCATGTCTGTGATTTGATTATGAGTGACAGGCTAAATGTTATTTTGTATGAAAATTACTAATCTAGACTACTAAATTACTAATAATTGATGCGTACATACCTTTCCTAAGGGTCAAATGCTTACAAACCATCCGAAAAAGACTAACAAAAATTGCCTGATATATTGCTACTTACTTTTCTTTATACAAAAGGGTTCTCGAATACACTAAGGAGTTACTAAACACGAGTGAATTGGTTAGTAATTTTCCATGGAGAAAAGTTTTTTTCACCTTTTTAATAGATAGTCCGTAACTTTTTATATGAAAGAGGTAATTAAGTGGAAAGAACTGGCGAAGTTTATTAGTTGAATGTTTACATCTTTTGACTGGAGTCACACCTACTTATAATGTTAGGAGCTCCGTGTCATCGTATTAATAGAAGGTGGCTTGGCCGGTCCCGTTCCTCATTATATAGAAAAAAACGAGCCAAGAGTTCAGGAAGCTAAGAAGAAATAGAAAATAAGAGGCTCATATCCTCAATTCAACAATAAGTACGTGAAATTTCAACATAAGGAAGGTGATAACAAATGACAAAAGAATAGGTAGAATTGCAAATCTTATCTAATCCACAAAATGTTTGTGACAAAGCACAAGCCGTCTAACGAAGAATCACACGCTCTTGCATCCTCATTTACATGTCAAGGACTGGACTGCCTTGGTTGATGTATCAATGGCCATGGTGCAATTCATTTGGGAGGTCTTCGTCTTCTTGAACATGAACATGACCGTCACCTTCCCTTTGAGCTCGCCTTGGCTGTTCAATGTTATGATCCCCGAACTCAACTCGTTCCCAAGATTCGATGTGCTCGGCAAATTCGCAGAGCTCAATGTCACACTCACATCAATCTTCTTGGTGGACTTGAAGTTGGCCTTGCTTTTGGGAATGATCGCTTGTCCCACTTGGACGCCTCCATAGGTGAAGCTAACAGTAGAAGCATCGTACTTGAAGGGACCCCAGTTGGTGTTCTTGACCCGGATCGGAGCGATGAAGCTCATGTCGAACGAGGGCGAGGCCTGCGTCCCGACATTCAAGGTTTGGACGTCGAACTCGCCGACCCTGAACTTGGGGGACTTGAACTTCATGATGACCAGGACGAAGAAGAGGGCTTGGACTACCTGTAAGATGATGAAGGCGATGATGCCGATCGTCCACTTCATCCTCTTCTTGCGCTTTGCCTCCTCGTCCATGTAGTGCAGCGATTCATTGTCCTTCGACATTGTCTCTTCTGAACTGATGGAAGTTTTCTGTTTCTTCCTTGTTGTGTGATCTCAGCTGGGTGTTTTCTCAACGAATTTGGAGAAGCTGTGAGGATTGATTGTATCGAGGAGGTGGGTTTTATATAGATTATGGCGCGTACCCAAGACGAGTTATTATGACCAAATGCTCTCTCCACACGCCAAAAGCACCCAATGTTGAAAATTCTAACGTTCTAGACGAACGTGATTTTATACGTGGATTCCTTTTTCTCTAATATGAAATGGAATTATATATTGTCGAAAATTAGAAGCTTCATTTATTGTGCGGTCTCAACCACAACGCTGAAGCAAACCCCCGGAGGTACAAACGGACAAAAGCAGGTGGAGAAAGCTTGAGTTTATTGACTTTTCAAACGTTCAGGATGTTTGAGCACTCTAAGGGCGCGAGATTTGGAGCAGAAATAAGAAGTAGAAAAAATCTACTTCTTTGTTCCTAGAAATAGAAAATAGAAATAGAAAGGTCCGCCCCCAAGCCGCGACCTCAGCTCCTCCTCCATCCTCCGTCGTTCGCAAACCGTCTCAAAGCACCGGTCCGGTCCATTCTCGCGGGAAATAATAAAAAAATTAAAAAATTAATTAAATTATAAAAAATTTAAAAATTCCAAAAATTCATAAAAATCAGAAAAATTCTCAGAAAATCCATAAAAATAAAAAAAATTAGAAAACCCATAAAAATTTGCAAAATTCCGAAATTGAAAAAATTAAAAAAATTCATAAAAAGCTTTCGAAAAATAAAAAGAGACAAATTTCGGGAAAGTAAAAAGTTTTAATAAACTTTTCCCCAAAAAAATCAAAAATAAAAATTCACATAATGGCTTAGAATAAATTAAAAATTCCGAAAATTCATAAAAATTAGAAAAATTTCAGAAAAATCCCATAAAAAATTAGAAAATTAAAAATTCCCAAAATTCATATAAATCAGAAAAATTCTCAGAAAATCCATAAAAATCAGAAAAACTCAGAAAACCCTTAAATATTTGCAAAATTCTGAAATTGAAAAAATTAAAAAAATTTCATAAATTTTTTTTGGAAAAATAAAAAGAAACAGATTTAGGGAAAGTAAAAAAATTTAATAAATTTTACCCCAAAAAAATATAAAAAAATTCACATAATGACTTAGAATACCTGTGGCCACCCACTTTGAGTGAAATTTAAATTTTTGAGGTGCCCAAGTGATATTTTTGAATATTCCTTAGTTTAGGGATTAAAAGGGGTTTTAAACCCCTAAAAAGGATTAGACAAACCAATAAATCATGCTTATTGATTTTTTTCACTTATAACTTGAACTTATAGTTAAATAAAAGATATAGATTTGAATTCAAAAATTGGGAATAGAAATTTTGTGCAAGCTTACCAAACGCATTTATGTTCTTTTTCTATTCCAGAATAGAAATTTTGTGCGCGATACACAAACACATTTCGTTCTAGAAATAGAAATTTTGTTCGCTTACCAAACGCATTATTTTACCCAGAAACTCTTCCAGGAAATAGAAATAGAAAAAACTATTTCTGAAAAGAAATTGTTTCCAGAAATAGAAACGTTACCATACGCACCCTAAGTTTTCGTCACCGTAGCAAAGGGAACAGTTAACTCCGTGTTTGCGTTGATTATGATAAGATAATCTTCGTTGATCTCAAGTTAAATAATACTTAGTTGAGGTCCGCCAATGCCGGCCGTACCCGCGTGACGATTGTTACTATAATTTGAATTGTTTAATTAGTTAGTTTAGTTGTTGACCTTTGTCTTAGCCCCAAACATGAATGTTCGGATTCTTCCATTTCACTGTTCCAAATTTAATTTGCGCACCAACAGATTAATACGCAAAACAAAAAGTCTGCTCTATTGCAAGACTAGGTTTTTAGCTGGTAAAAGGGCACGATGATTAACCTCCATATGGCAGTGTAGATCCTGATCTCTTAATCACGCTGCAATGTAATCAAGCAACTCATGACATGGTAGAAGATGACTGAGGGTTTGTTTAGCAACTTCAATATTGTCAAATAGTTGACTAGCCTTGACCTAAAATCTGGTAATTTGATAAATCATTTTGAATATGGCTCACATATGAAAATAAGTTAATTTTGATTTATAATCAACTCGTATGGCAGGACGGGAAAGTAGTTAAATAGTCTCAAAATCAGTAAACAATAACAACTTCATTTCAAAATTCTAAATTGAGATAGATAGAGAGACGAAAATATTTGGTAAGCTTAGCTTTCAACGCCAGAGGTAGGCCACTGCATTCACTGGTTGACAAATGGGGCCCATTATTTGTTGGAAGCGCATGGTATAAGTCCAATATCTTCACTTAAGGAGATCGCCAAGAGGGAGTTCATGTTTGAACTCGTCAACGTATCTAATTGGATAAATATTCACTCAAAAGCTTAAGCCAATGGGTTATGAGTTAATTTTGATATATTAATTGCTCCGCACCACATCAATTATTCGATATGAGACTTTTTCCAACACAACTCATATGTGTTTCTCAATAATCTTCCCCTCACGTCTGAACTCAGTGTTAGATATGCTCCCTCTTTAATTCAAGTATTCTTCTGCATCAAGATTTTTCAATTTGAATCTTTATCAATGCCCAACTTCATTCCTCGTCTCTTTCTTGAGACTGAACTATGAAGTCTGCCATCGGCCCTGCATTGTTACGCTAGAAAGCCTAGAAACCGCTTTGGTCACTGGATTCCTTTATCGAAATATCCACCAAACACCGAAACAGATTGGGGGCCTACAAATCTACCATTGGCTCTGATACTGTTTGTTGGAGTGTTGGATATTTCAACAGTTTAGAAATAATATTTAAAGTAATGGCTATGACCGCCATGAAGCCATCATCATATAATGGCTCTATAACGGCTTTGTAATGTTCATTTATTTCTTCATAACCCTCCATTTTATAACAGCTTTATAACGTTCATCATTTTAACAATTACCACTTGTTTTATAACGGTTTTTTAACGGCTCTCTCTTTTGTTTGAATATAAAATTAAAATTCAAACCACAATCCTTTCAGATATACCGAATATAAAAGAAAATTTTCCTTTTCTTCTCATATCTTTCTTGTCTTTGCTAAGTTATATATAAATGTTGTTCTCGTTCCTTCTTTTATTCTGTGTGGAATAAAGAAAAAGGTCTATTGTATCCTGAGAGGATAGCTGTTAAAACTTATTGTGCCGAGTTTTGTATTCTGAGGGGCGAAATTATTGTTAAGGACCGTGCTTGCACGCTTAAGATGATTTGATCTTATTTTCTCATCTTTTTCAATAGATTTCCAACAATTCTTAATTTTCATATTAGTTAATATTTTTTTAACAATCTTAAGGATAATTGCCTTATGGATTCTCAAATTGGAACTCTGTTGCTACCACTGCTGTTGGAATTGAACAAAGACTTGGAGATGGTGAAGAACAAGTATTACATATTCGTGGGCGGTTTATGGTGGCAATTACGAGATATCTCAAGAAAAGTTGGATCCCTTCGGCTCGACTATGCTTCCTCCTCTGTGGAAATTGGAGACCACTTTGTCTTCTTCGTTTAGGCTTGTCGTCACCTAATTTGCACTATCATTGCGTCACCATATTAGCCGTTGCAACTTCATCATCATTATGGAGTAGCACTGGATCAACTCCTACCGCCATAGAGTGACAAATCTCTGCGGCGGTTCCATCTTCAATGGTTCTTGAACTCATTATATCCGGTTGAAGCTTCTTTAGATCTGTCGTAATCGAAGTTCAATCAAACTACAGATCTTCATTCTCTGCTCCTTATCTGATCATTGCTATAGAATTAGAGCTAAGTCCTTTCTCTTTCTCTCTTCTCTATTTCCGATTTCTCATTTAGTCAATTGCACTGATCTACTCAGTCTTTTCCAGAATTTCCAAAGGCTTCTTCATCGACTTCCATTTTCCATCACCTTTTGGACGCTATTCGCCTAATTTCACTCTTTTAAAACAAATTTACAAATTTGGCCTTTAATGGATTGAAATTTAATTTAAGTGAAAGAATTAAAGGCCAAAATTTTTGCTGATTATTTTTTATTGGCAACAAGAGTATCAAGGTATGTGCAAATGCTTAAATACATAAATAAATGACCATATGAAGACTTCACACAAAGCGTGACTTCAATGGAAAAAGCTATGAGTTATATGATGAATCTGACCAAAATAAAATTCCGTAAGGAAAAAATTAAATTTGTAGACGATAAGGGGGCATATGACAACCCTTGATTATCTAATTTATATTAGTCGACTAATCAATAAATCATTTAATTCTTTTAAAAGGGGCATATGTTGACCCTAGAAAATGTCCAAGTATTCGGTTGACAATCTTAGATGCAACTGATAAAGAAGTGGAGGGAACATAAATGACAAATAGTGAAGTCGATAATCTTGGATGCAATCGTCAAAGATGTAATTGTCAAAGTGGTCGAGTTGATATAACCGCCAGTGTAGAGGAGCCGATGAAACAGTCAAGTAATCGGAAAGTAAATTTACTTCAGTTAGAGGACTAGTATCACAAGCAGAAATAGAAGGTGGCTTGGCTGGTCCCAAACGTTTGGGACCATTAAATTTGTTGATTTACTTATCGATCCAGATACTTGGAAAGGTTTTCATCAGCAACTTTTCCACAAAACAGATAAATCAATACTTAATTTTGAGTTATCATGACAAAAGTCACTAACCATGTGGACAAGCTACTAATTACCGATAGAGTTCAAACTTATCTTCTCTTACGATAACTTAGAAATCAAATAACACAATTGCTATTTGCGTTGATGGGCATATGCTTACTTTTTAATACTAATCACGTCTGTGAGTTGATTATGAGTGACAGGCTAAATGTTATTTTGTACGAAAATTACTATTCTAGACAACTAAATTACTAATAATTGATGCGTACATACCTTTCCTAAGGGTCAAATGCTTACTAACCATCCGAAAAAGACTAACAAAAATTGCCTGATATATTGCTACTTGCTTTTCTTTATACAAAAGGGTTCTCGAATACACTGAGGAGTTACTGAACACGAGTGAATCGGTTAGTAATTTTCCATGGAGAAAAGTTTTTTCACCTTTTTAATAGATAGTCCGTAACTTTTTATATGAAAGAGGTAATTAAGTGGAAAGAACTGGCGAAGTTTATTAGTTGAATGTTTACATCTTTTGACTGGAGTCACACCTACTTATAATGTTAGGAGCTCCGTGTCATCGTATTAATAGAAGGTGGCTTGGCCGGTCCCGTTCCTCATTATATAGAAAAAAACGAGCCAAGAGTTCAGGAAGCTAAGAAGAAATAGAAAATAAGAGGCTCATATCCTCAATTCAACAATAAGTACGTGAAATTTCAACATAAGGAAGGTGATAACAAATGACAAAAGAATAGGTAGAATTGCAAATCTTATCTAATCCACAAAATGTTTGTGACAAAGCACAAGCCGTCTAACGAAGAATCACACGCTCTTGCATCCTCATTTACATGTCAAGGACTGGACTGCCTTGGTTGATGTATCAATGGCCATGGTGCAATTCATTTGGGAGGTCTTCGTCTTCTTGAACATGAACATGACCGTCACCTTCCCTTTGAGCTCGCCTTGGCTGTTCAATGTTATGATCCCCGAACTCAACTCGTTCCCAAGATTCGATGTGCTCGGCAAATTCGCAGAGCTCAATGTCACACTCACATCAATCTTCTTGGTGGACTTGAAGTTGGCCTTGCTCTTGGGAATGATCGCTTGTCCCACTTGGACGCCTCCATAGGTGAAGCTAACAGTAGAAGCATCATACTTGAAGGGACCCCAGTTGGTGTTCTTGACCCGGATCGGAGCGATGAAGCTCATGTCGAACGAGGGCGAGGCCTGCGTCCCGACATTCAAGGTTTGGACGTCGAACTCGCCGACCCTGAACTTGGGGGACTTGAACTTCATGATGACCAGGACGAAGAAGAGGGCTTGGACTACCTGTAAGATGATGAAGGCGATGATGCCGATCGTCCACTTCATCCTGTTCTTGCGCTTCGCCTCCTCGTCCATGTAGTGCAGCGATTCATTGTCCTTCGACATTGTCTCTTCTGAACTGATGGAAGTTTTCTGTTTCTTCCTTGTTGTGTGATCTCAGCTGGGTGTTTTCTCAACGAATTTGGAGAAGCTGTGAGGATCGATTGTATCGAGGAGGTGGGTTTTATATAGATTATGGCGCGTACCCAAGACGAGTTATTATGACCAAATGCTCTCTCCACACGCCAAAAGCACCCAATGTTGAAAATTCTAACGTTCTAGACGAACGTGATTTTATACGTGGATTCCTTTTTCTCTAATATGAAATGGAATTATATATTGTCGAAAATTAGAAGCTTCATTTATTGTGCGGTCTCAACCACAACGCTGAAGCAAACCTCCGGAGGTACAAACGGACAAACGCAGGTGGAGAAAGCTTGAGTTTATTGACTTTTCAAACGTTCAGGATGTTTGAGCACTCTAAGTTTTCGTCACCGTGGCAAAGGGAACAGTTAACTCCGTGTTTTCGTTGATTATGATAAGATAATCTTCGTTGATCTCAAGTTAAATAATACTTAGTTGAGGTCCGCCAATGCCGGCCGTACCCGCGTGACGATTGTTACTATAATTTGAATTGTTTAATTAGTTAGTTTAGTTGTTGACCTTTGTCTTAACCCCAAACATGAATGTTCGGATTCTTCCATTGATGCAGCCTGGTGTAGGCTACTCGAACGTTAGGATCGAGAGAGTGACTTGCACACGTGGAACAGGACGAACAATAATTACAGTCCTGCGCAAACTCGGGAAAATGGATGTAACTTCGTCGATACATATCGGAATGACCTGATTCCAAATCCAAATGAACAAAGACTTCTGGATTAACAATTTCTCTGTTTTGAGTTTTCTCAAATAAGCACTATAGGAAGGACGAAATTGGGGTGGAAGTGGACGGATGTAAATGGACAGAACAAAGAAAAGATAGAACTTCGTTGGTTGCTCTTCCAGGCCTCCAAGGAAGTGTATAGGGCACCGATTCTTCTAGATCGATGACTGCAACTCTTCAAGGATGCAGATTTGAAAACCTACGACTCTTCAAGGACGGAGTGAAAACTCTTCTAGGTTTTCAGGGGTATGAACTCTTCAAGATTCAAGATAATTGCTTGATGCAAAATTTTCATTGATCAAATTCGTCTGTCGAATACATAAAGTAGATGGTCTTTTATAGCCAAAGAAAAACAAATGAAAAGACTCAAGCAAATGAAGAGACTAAATAGCATTAAAGACCCTAGAAGGCATAAAACATTAAAGAACTTAGAAACTAGAAACTAGATAAATGCCCAACGTCTTCTTGATCATCCCAAAGTATCTTTTAGGCTTCCAATGTATAGGGAAAGACAAGGACTTTATTGTGGCATGGACTCGCGGATGAGACTCTTGGTCTTTGAATTGCGTCCCTTCAATATCTTCAAGACTGGTCGAGCGACTTGTCGAGCTCGGATGCGGGCTGATCTCCTTGGTCGAGTGAGCTCGTCTTCGATGCGGGCGGCATTATCAATCTGGCCTGCATCATCCTCCCCTTCTTTAAAAGAATTCGTCCCCGAATTCATGTCATCATCAGAGGAATCATCAGCATAAGGTGTTAAATGGCGAACGTTGAAAACATCATGTGTTTCATATGACAAGGAAGCCTTAAGCGATATGCATTGGGATTGATGTGCTCAAGAACTTCAAGAGGACCAAGCTTTCGATCACTAAGTTTGTTATAGCTTCCAACAGGATGACGCTCTGGTGGCAAGTAAGCCCAAACAAAATCTCCTGGTTCGGAGACAACTTCACGCTGCTGTTTATCTACGTCCTTTTTATAGAACTCTGTCTTGCTTTCTAACCTTTGGCGCACATCTTCATGAATAGCTCTCATTTGAGAAACAATATCTTCAACATTGCCACTCGACTTTTCAGCAAAAGGAATGGGTGCAAGATCAAGAGCAGTGTTCGGCTGTTGTCCATACACGATCATGAAAGGACTATACCCAGTCGTACGGTTTACAGCACAATTATATGCAAATTCGCTATGTGACAATCGTGTCTCCCAAGAGCGAGGATTTTCATCAACCATTGTCCTCAATAGATTTCCCAAGGTTCGATTGACGACTTCAGTTTGCCCATCAGTTTGGGGATGAAACACAGTACTATATTGTAGTTTAGTACCGACATTCTTCCACAATTGTCGCAAAAAATGACTGAGAAACTTTGTGTCCCGATCAGAAGAAGCAACTTCACCTGCTTTGTGAAGTAAAACATATACAACATGAACCCCTTTTAAAGCACCTTTTATATCCTTCATCGAAAGCAATGTAGGAGATGAAGACTTTTCGACAACGGGAGTTTTTAAAGGCTCCTTACTAGGTGCTAATATAATCTTCTTCCCTCCAAATTCAAAAGAATACGTATTTCGATAACCATCATGAGTAGTCCGCCTATCGAATTGCCATGGTCGCCCAAGAATAACATGACTAGCATCCATCGGTAGAACATCGCACCATATCTTGTTGAAATAAACAGAACCAATGGATAGATTAACAAGGTAGCGTTTGGAAACGGTTATCTCGGTGCCTTTCGATATCCACGACATCTTGTAAGGTGTGGGGTGCGCCTTTAACTCCAACTTTAGTTTGTTCGCTGCCCTTTCAGAAATTATATTCTCACAGCATCCAGAGTCAATAATCAATTGACATACCTTCCCCTTAATCGTGCAAGCGGAATGAAAAATGTTGGTGCGCAGCCACCCATCTCCGGTCTCATCACGAGGAACTAGAAAGATTTTTCTCACCATCAGAAATTCACCAGAATTAGCATGCACTATTTGCTCGTCACCTGCGAACTCTTCGACATCATCCATTTCACTGTACCAAATTTAATTTGCGCACCAACAGATTAATACGCAAAACAAAAAGTCTGCTCTATTGCAAGACTAGGCTTTTAGCTGGTAAAAGGGCACAATGATTAACCTCCATATGGCAGTGTAGATCCTGATCTCTTAATCACGCTGCAATGTAATCAAGCAACTCATGACATGGTAGAAGATGACTTAGGGTTTGTTTAGCAACTTCAATATTGTCAAATAGTTGACTAGCCTTGACCTAAAATCTGGTAATTTGATAAATCATTTTGAATATGGCTCACATATGAAAAGAAGTTAATTTTGATTTATAGTCAACTCGTATGGTAGGACAGGAAAGTAGTTAAATAGTCTCAAAATCAGTAAACAATAACTGCTTCATTTCAAAATTCTAAATTGAGACAGATAGAGAGACGAAAAAGTTGGGTAAGCTTAGCTTTCAACGCCAGAGGTAGGCCACTGCATTCACTGGTTGACAAATGGGGCCCATTATTTGTTGGAAACGCATAGTATAAGTCCAATATCTTTACTTGAGGAGATTGCCAAGAGGGAGTTCATGTTTGAACTCGTCAACGTATCTAATTAGATAAATATTCACTTAAAAGAGTAAGCCAATGGGTTTTGAGTTAACTTGGATATATTAATTGCTCCACACCATATCAATTATTCGATATGAGACTTTTCCCAACACAACTCATATGTGTTTCTCAACAATCTTCCCCTCACGTCTGAACTCAATGTTAGATATGCTCCCTCTTTAATTCAAGTATTCTTTTGCATCAAGATTTTTCAATTTGAATCTTTATCAACGCCCAACTTCATGCATTGTCTCTTTCTTGAGACTGAACTATGAAGTCTACCATCGGTCCTGCATTGTTACGCTAGAAAGCCTAGAAACCGCTTTGGTCACTGGATTCCTTTATCGAAATATCCACCAAACACCGAAACAGCATTGGGGGCCTACAAATCTACCATTGGCTCTGATACTGTTTGTTGGAGTGTTGGATATTTCAACAGTTTAGAAATAATATTTAAAGTAATGGCTATGACTGCCATGAAGCCATCATCTTATAATGGCTTTATAACGACTTTGTAATGTTTATTTATTACTTCATAACCCTCCATTTTATAACAGCTTTATAACGTTCATCATTTTAACAATTACCACTGGTTTTATAACGGTTTCCTAACGGCTCTCTCTTTTGTTTGAATATAAAATTAAAATTCAAGCCACAATCCTTTCAGATACATCGAATATAAATAGAGAATTTTCCTTTTCTTCTCATATCTTTCCTTGTCTTTGCTAAGTTATGTATAAATGTTGTTCCTGTTCCTTCTTTTTACGTGCGGAATAAAGAAAAAGGTCTATTGTATCTTGAGAAGATAGCTGTTAAAGCTTATTATGCCGAGTTTTGTACTCTGAGGGGTGAAATTATTCTTAAGGACTGTGCTTGCACGCTTAAGATGATTTGATCTTATTTTCTCATCTTTTTCAATAGATTTCCAACAATTCTTAATTTTCATATTATCTAATATTTTTTTAACAATCTTAAGGATAATTGCCTTATGGATTCCCAAATTGGAACTTTGTTGCTACCATTGCTGTTGGAATTGAACAAGGACTTGGAGATGGTGAAGAACAAGTATTACATATTCGTGGGCGGTTTATGGTGGCAATTACGAGATATCTCAAGAAAAGTTGGATCCCTTCGGCTCGACTATGCTTCCTCCACTGTGGAAATTGGAGACCACTTTGTCTTCTCCGTTGAGGCTTGTCGTCACCTAATTTGCACTATCATTGCGTCACCATATTAGCCGTTGCAACTTCATCATCATTATGGAGTAGCACTGGATCAATTCCTACCGCCACAGAGTGACAAATCTTTGCGGTGGTTCCACCTTCAATGGTTCTTGAACTCATTATATCCAATTGAAGCTTCTTCAGATCTGTCGTAATCGAAGTTCAAAAGCTACAGATCTTCATTCTCTGCTCCTTATCTGATCGTTGCAATAGAAGTAGAGCTAAGTCCTTTTCTCTTTTTCCGATTTCTCATTTAGTCAATTGCACACATCTACTCAATCTTTTCCAAAATTTCCAAAGGCTTCTTCATGGACTTCCATTCTCCATCACCTTTTGGACGCTATTCGCCTAATTTCACTCTTTTAAAACAAATTTACAAATTTGGCCTTTAATGGATTGGAATTTAATTTAAGAGAAAGAATTAAAGGCCAAAATTTTTGCTGATTATTTTTAATTGGCAACAAGAGTATCAAGGTATGTGCAAATGCTTAAATACATAAATAAATGACCATATGAAGACTTCACACAAAGCGTGACTTTGATGGACAAAGCTATGAGTTATATGATGAATCTAACCAAAATAAAATTCTGTAAGGAAAAAATTAAATTTGTAGACAATAAGGGGGCATATGACAATCCTTGATTATCTAATTTATATTAGTCGACTGATCAATAAATCATTTAATTCTTTTAAAAGGGGCATATGTTGACACTAGAAAATGTCCAAGTATTCGGTTGACAATCTTAGATGCAACCGATAAAGAAGTGGAGGGAACATAAATGACAACTAGTGAAGTCGATAATCTTGGATGCAATCGTCAAAGATGTAATTGTCAAAGTGGTCGAGTTGATATAACCGTCAGTGTAGAGGAGTCAATGAAATAGCCAAGTAATCGTCAGTATAGTGGAAAGTAAATTTACTTATCAGTTAGAGGACTAGTATCTCAAGCAGAAATAGAAGGTGGCTTGGCTTGTCCCAAATGTTTGGGACCTTGAAATTTGTCGATTTACTTATCGATCCATATACTTGGAAAGGTTTTCATCAGTAACTTTTCCGCAAAATAGATAAATCAATACTTAATTTTGAGTTATCATGACAAAAGTCACTAACCATGTGGACAAGCTACTAATTACCGATAGAGTTCAAACTTATCTTCTATTACGACAACTTAGAAATCAAATAACACAATTGCTATTTGCGTTGATGGGCATATGCTTACTTTTTCATACTAATCACGTCTGTGAGTTGATTATGAGTGACAGGCTAAATGTTATTTTGTATGAAAATTACTATTCTAGACAACTAAATTACTAATAATTGATGCGTACTGTTTCGCCGGTTTGTTACTCCGTCGAAAAATCTTTCACCGAACGCTGTGTTTCGGATTTTATTAGAGGAGACTAGGGTCTTGAATCAAGCTTGGACATAGAAAGTCAAATGCGTTTATTAATCTGATGTAGATCTTACACCCTGACTCGATATGATGTAGAACTCGACAATACTAACCATGAAACGACAACTTGCAAATGTTGAAATTAAGCTATGCCGGAATTTAATCGACGACACAATTTCAAAGTACGTCAGAATTTAATCAATGACATAACTTGAATAAATACGGCTGGAATCTAATCAACAGCTATACTCCAAACACAGGGCCGGAATTTAATCGACGACACTGAGCTAGTGGCTCAACACTGGAATTTAATCAACAATGCTGAACCTGATAAAGACCCTCGTCGGAATTGAATCTACGACACAGAATCTGAAGATTATATCTAATACTACTCCTAATGTGCTTAAAGATAAAGGCTAAATAAAGGATGTATTGTGTTGTTGAAGAAGGGTCTTTTCTACGTTGGAAGTCCTTGAGTATTTATAGACCAGCTTGACAACCGTTCCTTGAAAGTCGTTTTCCACTTCCTTACGTTTCATGCTTTAACTGTTTCCTGACTTATCGATATTGCTTACGCTCCTTGAGCATCATGTAGTAGCTAATTTTCTTCCACGTGTCACTTTATTTCTTGTCATTCTTGATGCCCACGGTCGTGTCTTTACCTTTTGACACGTGTAAATAAATTTTTCATCTCATATTACCATGATTTCGCGCAAAACACGCGATTTTGAACTTTGTCGACGCCACGTGTAAAGCTCGTGATCTGGGATTCGTCGACGTCACGTGCAAGGTTTAAATTTGTCGACATCACGTGCAAAGCTCGTGATTTTAAACTTGTCGACACCTTTATGACGTGTCCTGTCGACAACTGCCTCTGGGCCTGACTTACGACCTTTCTCATATTTTTACCATGTGGGCCGTACTTTATATCTTCTGTAACTTGTGAATGGCCCATTCCCACCAGGGGTAATTTTGGGTGTCAATATATGCCCCCTTTTTAAAAGGAATAAATTTGAATTTATTTCTTTTAAATGTATACCTTGTCTGTGTACGAATCCCTAGGCGATGATCGTGCCTTTCTATCCCTTGACGTCCTTTCGAGCAGTCTCTACGAATTCCTCGTCCAATACCCGTTAGACACATCACCTCGTATCCTCCCCGAAAAGTTTTGGCTTTTCAAATCGTCTTCTTCATCCTTTATTCTTGTAAAAACCTTGTTTCATCATCGCGTCTTCTTCTTTCAACCCTAAAAATCCTTTCTTGAACCTTTTTGATCGCTTCTCATGGCGTCCAAAAAGTCCGAATATTCACCCAGCAATTACATCGCAGCTTTTGATAAGTTTAAAGATGATTCGTGTGCTAGTAACTGCTTCTTTCATTTACTGAAAGCTGTCGAGAGTGAAAGCAACTGTTTCTCTCTAGGTCCCAATTTCATGGACCATCTCAATATACCTGTGAATCTTCAATTCCACTTCCCGTATAAACACAGTGAGACCTTAGCACTGCAACATTCTTCTATTACGGATGTGTGGTCCACCGGGTCTTCTCGATTTCGAAGTTTCCCTTCTTACGAAGAGGATTTTCACAAATGGTTTATTCGGCTGAAGGCTGACCAAGAAACTCGACTTTTATGGACAGTTGCTGGAATCGACATCGCTCTTGATTTTAGTATGTCATCTTATGACCTAGAACGTGGATTATTGGGCTCTGCCATCACTTTCTGGTCCTCTTCCAGCAACTGTTTCTTTTTCCCTTGGGGCCACATGTCCATCACTATGCTCGATGTCTTTGCCATAGCGGGCTTTGAATTGGTTGGTCATGCCGTCGAGGATTTGCCCGTACTGTCCACTCCTTTCATCTCTGAGGACGCTTTGGCACATAGCAATTTCTTGTCCCGATTTTATCGAGCTTCGGGTCCTGTTACTCAATATGAGCGTTTCTTTTTCTTGCTCTTTTGGCTATCAAAATATGTGTTCTACAGTCCTGCCCTTAAAGTTTGCAAGGACTACTTGCAAATTGCCGCGGCCCTAGCCACGGGACAACGTCTTGCTTTGGCCCCTCTTGTTCTTGCAGTTTTGTATAGAGGCTTTGCCCACGCCTCTCGAGCAATGAAGTTCGGGAATTCTGGAACCATTTCAGGCGCTTTTTGGATACTTCAAGCATGGATGGCTTTGTATTTCCCTTCTCTTTTTGGTAAAAACACTCGTCATCTTCCCCATCTATCTCTGCAAGGGTATAGACAACCTATACCTTTACCTCTGGGCTGTCGATTGCTGAGTCGTTCTCTTCGACATATTTCTTCTTTAGCGCCTCCTTTTATCTTTTATCTTCGGATTCTTCTTGAACTGAATCATGACCAAGTCATTTTCTTTAAGTATGGCCATGGAGAATTTGATTATTTGTTCGATCAGGCTCGATTCAACCTCTATAGGCTTTTTTGGACTTGTGCTTTGTCTGCAGTAGATCTTCCCATATGGACTTCATTGAAAGGTCGATTCTATCCTAGGTTTGAGGTATATTCTCCGCAATATTGTGCCAGGCAATTTGGACTATGGCAGGCAATTCCCATGCCAATTCCTTACTCAATGGGTTTCTCGGAAGAACCAAGAAGAAAGAATAGTCTCTCAAGAATCGAAACCCACTTCTCTGTTGTATTAAAATTGCCAACACAATGCGTACCCATTATAGTGCAGACCTCTCTAATGTTTTCAAAGCCCGTCCAGGACACTTTGTTGAATGGCAGACTTGGTGGTATTCCTTTGCGTTTGAGAGTACATACGAAGAGGCTCTCCGTTCTGCGATTGGTCGTGTGAAGCGTAGTTCTAAGAAACCGATTGCTCAAGGTATAGACATCATCACTTTATGTTCCTATTCAATTTCACTCTGGCGCATCTTCTAACCTTCCATCTCTTAATTCAGAAACAGAAGAAGACTCTGATGCAGAGGATGTCGACATTGCAGAAAATCCTACTGATGGTAAATCTCTGTCTTTCTTCCTCTATGCCAGCCCACTTTGTCCTTCTTTATGTTAGTTGATTACTTACAAGGTCTTTCTCCCTTTTGTATTGTCTTTGGGATAAATGAAGAGGAAACATTGGAAGAGATGGTGTCATTATTGAAAACAAAAAGGAAAAGATCTTCTCCTCCTTCTTCGAGGAAGAAACCCAGCACTTTATTTGTCAAACCGTCTGCTGAGCCAGTCGCACGCAATGTGGTTTCTTCGGAAGCTATTGCTTCTTCGGATAAAGGTCCAAGGGATAACATCTCTATTCTTGTTCAGAATCCTATTACCATCTCGGCATCTATTGGCCTTCCTCCCGTCGAGCGGGTTATCAATCTCTCAATTCCATCGACTGGTATTTCTAACACCACAACTACCTTGATATCTCCCAGCGACATTGTTACCAGTTCAATGGCATCCCGAGTACAGCTCTTTTCTCAGCCTGGTTCATCCACTCTTATGACTCCTGGTAAGCTTTTGTTGTTGTCTGGTATATTCTGCTCATATTGTTTACTCGATTTATTTATTTTTCTTTTCTTTCCAGCTATTGTTTCCACTTCTGCTCCGATCCTTGACTCCACTGTAGGGACCACCGTCGCTCTTAATATGGTTGGACGTGGGACAACCATGCCTGAGACTGGTATACGACTTTCAAATATTACTTTATCTCCAATTCTAATCCTGATACTGAGATATCGATCTGATCTTACAGCATGTGGTCCGTCGACAAGTACTATGGTTCAACAGACTACTATTCCAGCCACTGTGGTCAATCCTTCCATGGCCTCTCCGTCGATGTCTACTCCAGTGTTCGTGACTTCGGCTTTCACGACTAACTCTGCTGAGGCTTTATCATCGACGTCTGTATCTCCAACTCCTGATCATTAGTCGACTACCGCTTATACGGGCAAGGTAATACACGCTATAAACGAAGCTGAATTTATTTTGGCATTTAATCCATATGACTTATCGCCTCATTCTGGTCAATCTCAACTGGCCATTGTCAAGAAGAAGATGGAGTTGACGCGCTTTTTAGATTTCTCTATAGGAGGATTTGCGAGGATGTCGTATGATGCCGCAGCCTTTGAGCAATTCAGACTCCTCATTGAGCGTCTTGGGAATGATAATGCCGAAGTTGTGTCTATTCTTCCTTCAGCACTCAGAGAACGACTCAGGGTTTTCTCCCAAGAGTTTCGGACTATGTTCGATAAGTATCAACAACTCTTGGGCCATGTACAAGAGGCGTCCATTCCCACAGAAATACATGAAGAGCCAGCTGATATTGTGAAGAAGGCTAGTGAAACAGTAAGCACTCGTCGTGAGTCTCTTCGGACTATTGTGGACGAAGTAAGTGTCCTTGTCGAGGAGGAAAGGCATCTTACAGAAATCCTCGAAGGGACTCGTCGACGGCGGGAGGCGAAGCTTCGTCAATAGGCAGAAATTGAGCAAGAACTGCGTCACCATGTCAGTGTCTTGAAGAATTTGAAGCAACAAGAGCACGTACGAATAGTGAACTCCGTAATAGAACGCCATCAAAATAAAGGCGCATGTACTTCAGAGATGAGTAGATTAGAATCCCAACTATTTTTGCTTCAACGAGGGATTCATGACTTTTTGTCGGATAAATCTTCTCTTTAATAAAATATCTTTATCTTCCTTGAGTGTCTTACGTGTGCCACAATCATTTATAACCAATTTTGATAATGGATCCCAAGCCTTGCGCCTTCATTTATGTGCACGTCGCCAATTAGTGGGCCTAACTTGTCGGCCAAATGGATTAGTATAAATACATGATAGCCGTTATCAAGTTTCATCACTTGGCCCATCATAATGGCTAACTTTTCTTCTTCTCCAACCAATGCTCAAGTTCTCCTTCGCTTAAATTGTTTTGAAAGACTTCGGAGTTTCGAACGACAAGGACGCCTTTCCTTATTCTTTATGGATTACGACGCAAATGCTCGCCACGTGATCCTGGGTTCATACCTCAAAACGACACCCCCAACATCCATCTTCCCCGAGAATTTTCCACGTCATTACAAAGAGATACTTCTCATTAGTCAATCTCGACTTAGCATCTCTGCATGGGCAACACCAAATTCTCGCTTCAACTTGTATCCGTGCTATGACGAACAATTCTCTCGGTGGTACTAGAGAATGAAATCAGAAATGGCCAGCATTTGGAAAGCGGCAAAGATAGAGGAAGCCTTGTCATTAAGCTATCTTTCCATATATCCTGTGGAATATGGGCTTATCGGCACTCTTTGCTGTCTTTGGTCACCATCGACCAATTGCTTTTTCCTGCCCCCTGGTTCGGTAACCATTACTCTACTTGATATGTGGTCATTGACTGGACTATCACCTTTTGTGGAATTTTATAATCAAAAGTCATGGTCATGTCCAGATTTCTATAGCTCCTCTTTCGTTGATCTCTCATTTCCTGATTTCATCAAGAAATTTAGCAAGCCAGACGGACCCGTAATGCCTTAAGAACATGTTGCATTCCTGCTTTGTTGGCTCTGTCGATACGTCTTTTGTACTGCCTTCGTATCATGCGAACTTATGGACATCGCGTATGCCCTTACTAAGGGTGTTGATGTGGGGTTAGGTCGAATGGCCTTGTCCGCCTTGTACAAAGGCCTAACTGATGCACAATCTTCATTATTTAGTGCACATCCTGACCCTTTCATTGGTCCGCCGTGGATAGTACATGGTTGGGTTCGATCATATTTTCCTCATTTGTTCACATCTTATGGTTCTACACCCGTCGACTGGTATGATGCGCATAAGCAACCCATTGAAACTGTTTTTGGACCTTGGAAGTTCTGCAGCATTTTCCTCCCAGCCTAATTGGAGGACTTCCGGTCTTAGAATACTTTCTGAGTATTCTGCTTACCTTGAAGGACTTTACTTTTCATAGGTTTGGCGTAAACTTTGTGTGTGATCCATCGACCGTTCAACATGATACCTCAATATTTTGGGCAAGCATCCTTGTTCCTACCGATCTTCCATTGGAATTCACTTTTGGGGGAAGATTTTCTATTGGCTTTGAGGCATACAACCCTCGTTACTGTGCCCGTCAATTTGGATTGGTGCAAGGTATTCCTATACCAATCGTCTACTCGATGAACTTCCCTTATTTTCCGTCTCCTCAGAATGATACTCTGTCATGCTACAATGAGGTTGCCAAATAAATCCTGGGACAGTTCAAGCTTGTCGACAATTTCGGCACTCCGTATGGTTCAACATCATTTAATCAATGGTGGGATGAATACAAGGTCTTGATTTTTCCTGAAGACCTAGATTCTGCCCTGTCGAGGATAACCCTGCTCCCAGTGGGATTGCTTCATCAATTCAGGAGGTTTCTTACGTCAGACATACCCTTATCTCCGAGCACGCCATCATTATCTTTATCCGACGTGGATGAATTTCTAGGCGAATCGATGGATGAAGTGAGTTCTACTATGGATCATTCTTCCTTTAAAACTCCTCAAGTCAACAATATTAGAGTCATCGGGGGTAAACGTTTGGTAAGCAACTCTTTTCCCCGTGCTAATCATGATGAAGTCCGCTAGAAGGGAGCTCAACTTTGTGAGCTCCTAAAGGAAGGGTATGACGTCATTTGCGACGTCCCGGAGATCGAAAGCAAAGTCAAGTCCTTGCTTGACTATATGACTACTTTACCATACCCTTTACCTTGTCGAGCTTTAGACTTTGCACTCTATGAATTCTCTGATTCACTTGATGTGACTGTAAAGGCTTTTAAGGCAGGGCTTGAATATGTTAACCTCATCGAGGGCAAAGAGAAAACCTTGAGTCTTCGAGAAGAAGAACTAGTCGAAGCCCGTAAGGTCTTTGAGGCATTCCGTGTCGATGAAAATATTTCTCTGTCGACGCTCTTCGATCAAAGCAAGGCCATATTGAACCTCGAAGCGACCATAAAGCAGCTGAGCATTGAGGTGGAGGACAGCCAAGCCAGAAAGAATGAAATCCTAGAATTAAACTGTGATCGAGAAGTCCAACTTCACGGCTTTGTCCTGGGTCTTGAACAACATTTCACTTAGTTTACGACTAATGCCATCTGTTGCTTTCTTTTCCCATGTTATTAATGCCGAGAATGACCCTGATGTAAATATCTTTATTGCTCAGCTTTTTCTCTGATCCGAATAATTATAGTCTGCACTTGCTTTGATGACCTGTATGGCATTACTGACAGAACTACCCTTACTTTATATCTTCGAAACGACGTCTGTGCACCATCTTCTGAACTTGCATTTAATGAATCAGTACGATGCGTAATCACTTTATATCGGTGTGATTTACTTCTGCCGTCGCATGGATATTCGTCTGAGTAGTATTTGAATCCCATCGGTACACGTGTAAATCATCGGACGGCTGCGAGTAATTATCGGCACGTTTTTCCTCGAATCTCGCTTCGTAACTTTCAAAGAGTAAATATCCATTACTCACAATGTTCCAATCCCTGTATCTTGGACTGATCAACCGGATGCGATCGTGCCGTCCGAGATATTCGTCACGTCAGTCAATCTTCTCGTACCGATTCGTGATGATTCGGGATTCCAGTTGCGGGCTATAAATAGTGCGTCTATTGTGATCAAAACTTCATCATTCGACTTTGAATTTCAAACCCCTTAGCCTTAAGAAAAATCCCTTCTTTCATCGTGCCGATCATCGATGGAGTCCAGCGCCTCGTCACCAAGCCTGGGTGCTCGGAATTTCAAGGCCTTATGGAAGGAGATCATCTCCTACCTGAGCCTGACTTACGCCGCTCTGGTGGTCAAACCCCAGGCGGTAGCCAAGGTCGAGAAGCTGCTTTGCAAAGGGAGACCCAATAACCTACCCTCTGATCATCCTTTCCTGGCTGACTATGAGGAGTTCGTGACTGTTTTCGAGCACGGTGTGTCCCAGTTCCAGGACAATGGGAAGGCTATCCATACGTACTTTGTTATGGACCGTTTGTCCAAGAGCATCAAGGAGGAAGCCCAGCATGCCAATGTGGTATACAACACACTTTGTGACGTGCAGGGTCAACTTCACTCTTCCCATGAACATCTTAACAAATACCGGGAGCCGATTGTTAAGCGGATCCGAGGAGCGGAGAAAAAACTGAGGCGAGGAGTTCCCAGCCATGAAAAGGATGAACTCGAGATGGACGTCTCGATGGATTCTCGTTGCGAAACCTTTGTCACCTCTGCTTCCACATCCTTGGGTCGAATGGCCGAAAAATCGGATGAACTGGTGGAGTCCCACCTTGACGTTATTCGAAAGCTCAACAAACGGTTATCGAGCCTGGAGGAGATGCTCCCCAAACTCGAGGAGGCCAAAGAGCGGGCCGAAGTGGCGAATCAGCGCTTAGAAGAGTGGATGCAGTACTTCGTGGTCCGTTTTAGAGAGCACGTTGGTCTTGGCCTGGGAGAGTGAAGATGGCTCGCAGGTCTGGGTTTGGAAGGGGAGAAGGAGAGAAAGAAGGAAGGAAGGAAGGAAGAAGAAGAAGAAGGAAGGAAGAAAAAGAAGAAGGAAGGAAGGAAGAAGGAGAAGGAAAAGAAGAAGAAGATGGACGTAGGATTTTTTTTTTTTTAATATGTTTTTGGCTTTATGAATGAAACCTACTCAGAATTTTCAGTCTCTTCTTCTTTCATATCTCGCATTTCCCACATAGTAGGATAATACTTCTTCAAATACTTGCCGTTAATAGTACGAGGAAATTCCTTCCCGTCAATATGCATTAGTCGATAGGCATTTTCAACAAATGCTTCGGTTACCACAAATGGTCCTTCCCAAGTTGGTGACCATTTACCAAACTTTTCGCTATCCGAACTCATCGGTAGAATGGTCTTCCATACTAAGTCGCCAATTTCAAACTGTTTACACTTCACATATTTATTATATGCTCTGGCGACCCTATCTTTCTGGAGGATTAGCTTTTCTAGGGCAATCGCTATGTTTTCCGCCAATTCATCGACGTTGGCAAACATTAACTCGTCATACTCCTCCTTGGCCAAGTCATTCTGAAGTCTGACTCGTAAAGACTGAATCGTAATTTCGACAGGGAGGACTGCTTCTTGTCCATAAGTAAGCATATATGGGCTAGTTCCGGTAGCAGTCTTTTTGGACGTTCTATAGGCCCATAATACAGTCGAAAAACAACATATCCCACTTTCTGGGATTATCCTCCAGATGTCTTTTAATTAATGCAATGATAACTTTGTTGGAGGCTTCAGCTTGACTATTGGCTTGGGCATAATAAGGAGTTGAATGAATCATTTTAATACCTCTAGACTTGGCGAAATCAATCACCTCCTGCCCAGTAAAAACCGTGCCTTGGTCCGTAGTTATAGATTCTGGAATGCCAAATCGATGAATAATACGCTCCTCGATGAACTCCTTCACTGTTTTTTGTGTTATATTCTTATACGAGGCTGCTTCAACCCATTTGGTGAAATAGTTAGTAGCAACCAGAATGAAGCTATATTTCCTTGACGAAGGGGGGTAGATTTTTCCTATTATATCCATAGCCCTGCCCCTAAACGGCCAAGGTTTGATAATAGGTTTCATTACGGCTGCAGGAACATGTTGAATAGGTTCATACTTTTGGCAAGCTTCACACCCCTTAGCATAACTTATGCAGTCTCGGGTAATAGTCGGCCAAAAATAACCATGTCGACGGATTAACCACTTCATTTTTATCTCTGGTTGATGGGCCTCACATATGCCTTCATGAACCTCAGCCATTGCTATTACAGATTCTTGTCACCCCAAATACTTGAGCAATAGCCCATCCACAGTCTTACGATATAATTCGTCTCCAATCATTAAATAATTGAAGGCTTTTCTTTTGAAATTTCTATCAGTAGAGACTGGGTTATTGAGATACTCTATAAATGGAGCTCTCCAATCTTGGATTACCATTTTGTCAACAGTTGTGTCGTCGACAAGAATTTCTGTCGACTGTGTAAACATGACTCGATTGTCCATTGATGGTAAGATCTTGGTCTGAGTAATCATGTGGTCAACAAGCTCTTTTGATATTTTATAACCGGAAGCCATTTGTGCCAAATCATTGGCCTCCGTGTTATGCTCTCTTTTAATATGGATCAACTCAAAATCGTCAAAGTGATTTAGGAGCTCTTTGGCCAATGAATAATAAGATATAATATTCTCGTTAAGACACTGGTACTCTCCAGATAATTGCTTTATCACCAATTGAGAATCCCCCATAACTTTGACGAAACGTATTTTCATATTGGCCAATATATTTAAGCCGACAATTAAGGCTTCATATTCGACCTGGTTATTGGAGCATTCAAAATTCATTTTGAACATAAGTTTCGTTTTCTGTCAATGAGGGGATATTATCATGATCCCAGCCCCAACAGATCCGGAGGTACTGGATCCATCGAAATAAAGCTTCCATGGGACCACGTGAACGTATTCCTCACAACTTTCATTTCGAGCTCCAGGATATTCCGTAATAAAATTTGCTATGGCTTGTCCTTTTATTGCTTTAAGTGGCATATAGACCAGATTTATTTCGGTCAAAGCAAATGCCCACTTGGCAATTCGGCCTTTAACAATAGGCCGAGTCAACATGTACTTAATCACGTCTGTTTTACATATCACATGTACCGTAGTCGGCAGCATATAATGACGTAATTTTGTACATGCATGAAACAATGACAAGCATAGTTTCTCAATCGCAGTATATCTTGTTTCAGGATCATTCAACATCCGACTCAAATAATACACCGCTTGCTCTTTGCCTTCACCATTCTCCTGTGCCAGTATACATCCGATGGTAGTATCGGTAGCGGCCAGGTACAATTTCAATGGTTGACCTGCTCTTGGCGGCATCAAGACTGGCGGATTAACCAAATACCGTTTGACTTGATCAAAAGCATGTTGATGTTTGTCTTCCCATATAAACTCTTCATGACTTTTCAACTTCAACAATGGGGAAAACACCTCAATTTTTCCTGGCAGGTTAGAGATGAATCGATGCAAAAAATTTATCTTCCCTAAAATCATTTGAAGTTGCTTTTTGGTCGTGGGGGGTGGCAGTTCTAAGATAGCCTTAGCTTTATTCTTATCGATTTTAATCCCTCTCTGATTAACCAGGAACCCTAAGAAGTTGCCAGCCCTTACTCCAAAAGCACATTTTAATGGATTCATTTTTAGGTCGAATTTTTGCATCTTAATAAAAGCTTGCTCTAAATAGCTTAAATGACATACCTGGTCTGATTTGACAATGATGTCATCGATGTAGACTTCCATAAATTCTCCGATCATGTCATCAAAAACAAAATTCATGGCCCTTTGATAAGTTGCCCCTGCATTCTTTAATCCAAATGGCATGACGAGCCATTCAAAAGTACCAATAGCCCTAGGACACTTGAACGCAATTTTATGGACGTCTTCTTTAGCAATGAATATTTGATTGTAACCTGAATAACCATCCATTAATGACATAATTTCGTTTCCAGAAGCTAAATCAACTAGCATGTCCGCCATTGGCATCTGATACTCATCCTTGGGGGTAGCTGCATTTAAATCTTTGAAATCAATGCAGACACGCAGCTTCCCATTCTTCTTCTTTACTGGGACTATATTAGACAACCACTCCACGTACCAGGCCGTCATAATAAAACCTACTGCCAGCAATCGCTCAACTTCCTCTTTTACTTTAAGGATTACCTCCGGGGCGAATCGTCTGGGCAGCGGTTTATGAGGCTTGAACCCCTTTTTTATGGGTAGTCGGTGTTCGACGACATCTCTGCTTAATCCTGGCATTTCTTTATAGTCCCAGGCGAAACAATCCTTATACTTCTTCAAGAGTCTTACCAACTGAGCTTTGAAGTTGCTATCGATCAATGAACTTATATAAACAGGACGGTGCTCATTACCTAGCCCGAGGTCGATTTCCTGTAACGGGTCTCGAGCTTTAATTGATTTTTCGGTTTCTTTTATGGGTGACTCTTCAAATTCAAGGATTCCGTTGACAACCTCTGCGGATTGTTCTGCTAGTTCGACCTGATAGGCCGAATACCTCTCAGTGAGGTCTTTTGACAATATAAGGTTCTCCATAGACAACCTCATTTAATTGTGCTGCTAGTTGACTCTTTGGGACCCATTCAACGATCCCTTTGTCAAAACGGCAGAATGCAATACTATTGGGGTCAATGAGAGGTGGCTTGCTGATTGATATACCGTCTTCTAGTGTTAATTGACAGATTGGAGACGCGTGTGCATATGTTACCTACGATTTGGTATTTGCTTTGACGTACTCTACCTTATCCCCATTCCAAAATGCTAGCATCTGATGGAGGGTTGATGCTACACATTGATTACCATGGATCCAATCTCGGCCCAATAATAAATTGTAAGATCCATCTGCATCAATCACGCAAACGGACGTTCTGGAAGTTTTGGTACCCACGGTTAAGTCGGCTATGAAAATACCTTTAACTTCAAAGATTTTTCCAGTAAAGTCGGACAGTTGAATGTTCGACGAAATAATCTCTTCATCTAATCTTTCCAGTCTTTTGTAGAAACGATATGGGATGAGGTTTAGTGTAGATCCCCCATCTACCAACACTCTAGATACCGGTCGACCATTAACTCTTGCGTTGATATTCAAAGCCCTTAAATGATTTGAACCCCTGAGTGGAGGTTTTTCAAACTCCACTACCTCTTCCATGTCAAAGTGGAATTCTGCTTTTTCTTTTTCTTCCATTATACCCTCTGCCGGACGATCTGACTCCATCGTCATTACTTGAAGGTTCGATGGAAGACATACTCGAACCATACAAGAACTCAACGATGAAATTGATCTTGACATTTGTTGTGGTTCGAACCGCGCAGGCTCAATGTCTTGTTTTGGTGAAGATTGCTGAGGTCGACAAGATGTCGATGCTTGAATTCCTGATTTTCGTTTCCAGACTAAATTCCCACGCTTAGGATTTTTTGGCCTGGCTTTTTGCTCAGTAATCAAGACTAGTTTCACCTGCTTGATGTGA
Organism: Syzygium oleosum; assembly: GCF_021117445.2. Classification (NCBI taxonomy): domain Eukaryota; kingdom Viridiplantae; phylum Streptophyta; class Magnoliopsida; order Myrtales; family Myrtaceae; genus Syzygium; species Syzygium oleosum. The sequence continues at coordinate 8,852,856 of NW_026607498.1, forward strand.
ACTTGATTTACTCGTTGTTGGAGTTGATATTCTTTTCTTTTTTGCAACATTCTCCTTTTTTGAGTCCGCGTTAGGTTTGAACTGTGATTTCGAGTTTGGCTGGCCTCATACCATTGACCTACAAGTGGGTCTCTTGGCTCCTTTAGAGTTCGTCGATATGGTGGATGAGAGTCTGTGTGAAGATCTTCCCGATCAGGGAAATCAGGACCCCATCCACTTGGCTCGATCTTCGCATTGTATGAAGGTGGTTGAGCATAACTTACATAATAATCATATTTACCACTGGGTTCTCCCAAGGTACCAATAGTTGGATCACCTTCTTCATACCTTTGCTTGAATGACTTAATAGCCTTATTATGGCCTCGACGACCTCTATGATGATTAGTACCCTTAGAAGGAGTTTGTTCATCATATGAATCAATGAGGGCCAAATCACAAAATTCATCGACAACCTTACCAGGCAGAAGTCTTCGACTTTTGGAGTAATGTTTCTCTTGTTCCAAAAGTCACTTACACTTTTCGCAAAAACGACGTGGCTGATGCCCCCTGGTGTTTGTCCTTAATGACACCATTCCTGTCATTATGGGAAAAGGATCGATATCAACTTCCATTGGGGACTTGCCTTTGTCTTCAGAAAATTTTATCTTCCCTTGTTTAATAGCTTCCTAGACGTTTCTTTTAAATACGAGGCAGTCATTAGTGGCATGGCTCCATGAATGATGCCACTTGCAATACTTCTTTCCGGCTAATTCTTCTTTGGTGGGTAAAACCTGACCTTCCGTCAGCCTAGGTAGCAAATGATAACCATTCTGTTTCAGAATGAGTTCCTGAACCAGAAATAGATTTTTCTATTTCTGGTTCCTGGATGAGTTTCTGAGAAAAAAAACCCGTTTGATAACGACAAAAAATTTCTAGTTCTGGAACAAAAACCCGTTTGATAACAGCACAAAATTTCTATTTCCTGAAACAAAAACCCGTTTGATAAACAACAGAAAATTCTATTTCCAGGAAGAGAAATCCATTTTTTTAGAAATAGAATAAAAATAATTAAAAATTCCGAAAAATTCATAAAAATCTCAAAAATATTCAAAAAATCCCAAAAAATTGAAAAATTCCAGAAAAAATCATCAAAATGTCGAGAAAATAAAAAAATTCAGATTTTGGGATAATAGGAAATTTGTTTAATTTTTTAAAAAAAAATCAAGAAATCAAAAATTTCAAAACTTCACAGAATTACTTAGAATACATATAGCCACCTACTTTGAGTAAAATTTATATTTTTTGAGGTGCCCAAAAAAATAAAAAATAAAAAAAATAAAAAAAATTTCACAAAATGGCTTAGAATACCTATGGCCACCCACTTTTTGAGTAAATTTTAATTTTTTTGGGATGCCCAAAAAAAATTTTAAAAAATTAAAAATTTCAAAACTTCACAGAATGGCTTAGAATACCCGTGGCCAATCATTTCAAGAGAAATTTAATTTTTTTGAGATTTCCAAAAAAAATAAAAAAATTAGAAATTTCAAAATTTCATAGAATGGCTTATAGAATACCTGTGGCCACCCACTTTGAGCGAAATTTAAATTTTTTTAGGTGCAAAAAAAAATCAAAAAATAAAAAAATGAAAAATTTCAAAACTTCACAGAATGGCTTAGAATACCTGTGGCCACCTACTTTGAGCGAAATTTTAATTTTTTTAGGTGCAAAAAAAAATATAAAAAATCAAAAATTTCAAAACTTCACATAATAGCTTAGAATACTTCTAACCACTCACTTTGAGTGAAATATACAATTTTTGAGGTGCCCAAATGGTTTTTTTGATTTTTTGCATTTTTAATTTTTATTTCGTCACCTATAAAAACATTAAATTTCACTCAAAGTGGGTGGCCACAGGTATTTTAAGCAATTCTGAGAAGTTTTGAAATTTTTTATTTTTTTTAATATTTTTTCGACAGCTAAAAATTAAAATTTCGCTCAAAGTGGGTGGCCACAGTATTCAAAGCCATTCTATGAAGTTTTGAAATTTTTGATTTTTTAATTTTTTGGGGAATCTCAAAAATTAAATTTCTCTCGAAATAGGTGGCCACAAGTATTCTAAGCCATTCCGTGAAGTTTTGAAATTTTTAATTTTTTAATTATTTCGACACCTAAAAAAATTAATTTTACGTTAAATTCGTAACGTTACGTATGCCCGCACACAAATTCCAGTCAAATTAATGCAAATGGCCAAGCACTGGAAAGGGTCTTCAACATTCAACCACCATCGTTCTCGATATTTGCTCTCAATATTTGTGAGTATGCATCGTTCCTCATAATATCCCAAATGCTTATGGAGAAAAGTAAACCAAGCACATCACATTACAAGAGCCAATATAGGAGATCCCAAAATACCACATCACATTACAAGAGCCAACATAAAAAATCCTCAAATACAAAATAAAGAAATTACATTAGAAAAGTCGGAAACACTTTTTCATGGAATCTCCGCCATATTATTATCAATTGCCAATTGATTGGCAATTCTTTTCTTAAGCATGTTGATCTCGATATCCTCCTCAGTCGATGTATCGTCAATAACCTCATCTTGTGCATTTCCAAACGGATACTCTGAATCACCATATTGAGAAAAGTTCTTATCCATCTTGTCTTGATCACGGATGTAATTATGAATAGCACAACATGCAATTACAATACATGACTGCTTTTGAATTGAAAATGAAGGCATGTGTCTCAAAATGAAAAAGCGATTCTTTAACACCGCAAATGATCTCTCAATAACATTCCTTAGTGAAGAATGCCTATGGTTGAATAATTCTCTTGCTGTTGTTGCCTGCCTCACTCTACCCCTAAAATCATTAATATGATACCGTTCCCCTTTGAAAGGAGTCAAAAATCCCGGAGTTGCAGCATAACCATAATCTACCACGTAGTATTTGCCTAGCAAAAGGTATTCATATATTGATCATGATTCGCAATTGCAATACAATTATACAGAAAATTATCCCATGAAAAACAAGCAAATACCTGGTGGAGGTCGAGGAAATTGTAAGCGATGTGTCTCGAGTGCTGCCGAGAGCACCCGACAATCGTTGGCAGAGCCTTCCCAACCAGCATACACAAATGTAAATTTCATATCAAATGAACAAACACACATCACATTTTGAGTGGTAATTCCTTTCCTGCCTCTAAATGGGATCTGTTTCGACACTGGTACAGAAGCATGAATGTGAGTGCCATCAATAGCGCCTATGCAGCCCTGTCATTTCAGCAAAGACTAGCATTATACAAGATTATCAATAAAATGTAAATGACGGTGTAAGGGAATGTATGCAAATCCTACCTTGAAGTAAGGATTATATTTAGGATTGATAAGAATTTCTTCTGGGACAACATCAAATGAAGGTGGTACGATAATTTCTCTTGCCAAATTCAGAACTGCTTGCAACACTTTAGCAAAGTACTTGCTGATAGTTTGTCCCGAATGTTGGAATCTCTCACATAAATCTCTATTCGAGTTCTTGTGAGAAATCATAGATAAAAATATCCCAACTTGTTCGTCTACCCTAATATATCGACTATCTGCCAACCAACCCCTCGCCTTCATTAAATCACAAAGGTTGAGAAAAACATGCCTCTCCATTCGAAAAGTTTCATATATCCTATCCGAATGTCCAAAAAGAATCTCTCTTATCCATTCAGGCCCCGACAATTTATCGTCCCTAATAGGTTCTCTCGTATGCATAGACATGTTCACCGAAACAGTACACATCCATGCTTTCAGTATATTAAGTTCAAAATCATCGAAGACCTGTTCAATTGGTTCAACTGATGCTATTGGACCATTATTGCTGCTACTTTCAACCCCCTCCATATTACCTATGCCCTCGCACGAAGAACACAAACACAACAAATAAGTCAGGAATCAACAGTAGTCACAACGTCATCATAGTTCCATAATTAACAATAGCCACGTCATCATAGTTGCATAATTAAAAACAAACCAAAGACATCATAGTTCCATAAATAAAAACAAACCAAAGTATCTCAAGGACACAAGTCATTAAGTGAAAATAAAGCAAACATGAAAAAGTCATCGTAGTTCTCAACATCTATTCAAAGAGATTCAAGAAGACCGCGTCTCCTTTCAGGTAAAGATAGGACGAAACCCTCTCTCCAGTTGGCACTAAGGCATGCTTGGTTCATAGCTTTGTTGTAAAGATTTTGCTCTAAGTCAAGCATGTCATTTAAGATGGCAACCACGGCTCCCATGGAGTAGGGGTTCTCGGGTGGGGGGACATGTGAGGTGATGGAGCCACTTGTTGATTGACTCGCCTTGGACTTGATCATATCTTGAATGGCTTTGCAGGTGCCAGCAATATCATATGTGCTACTCTTTCTCCTCCTCTTGGAATTTGGAGTCCTATCCAACTTGTGATTCTCACGAACTTGCGTGGCACTCACGTCAGGTGTGAAGACTCCATCACTAAGTTCGTTTGGATCACCTACCAAAGCACCACCACCATTGTCACCACCACTACCATCGTCTTCCCTCCGACACCACCAAGTATTCTCGCATTTCCCACCGCGTAATCCCCGAGAGCATATGTATCGCCAAACACGATACACAGATCGGGATATTGAGGAAACCCATCCTTTCGGAATTTAGCCCATTCGATGTTATCCTGCAATTTAAAAAATAGTGACATACGTCAGCAACATAATCGAAACACACATCCACAATAAGAACAAAATGACCCAAGTAAACTGATACCTTGATGTGATCATCCCATACACTTGGATCCTCCACAATAACCGTTTTGTTAACATGATCCCATCCAAATCCAGATTGTGAAAGAAGCTTCTTATAACTCCCATACTGTCTCCTCAATTTGTTTGTCCTGTTCTTCAACTGAACTACAGTAAACTGGAGTGTTGTTTGTTTATTGAACTCGGTAACTATGTTATTCCATCCTACTTTGTTGTAGGTAGTAGTGGTGCGATTTCCTCTTTTTACCTCTTCAACCATTAAGCTTACAAGCAAATTGGTTAAAGGCTCAGTCCACTTTGCCACAAATGTCTCTTTTTGAGATGCCATTTACCCTTAACTGGTTGAACATCAAATGAAGCACATCATATGGTGTACCAATTCAAATGCAGAAAAGTATAAGAGAGAAAATGGCATAGTACTAGTCATCAATCATATTTCAGCATTCTTGAAATTCAATAAGGTTCACATGCCATAAGAACAGCACCATATGCAAGTTACAGCGGCAAATAGAGTTCTGCAATGGCAGCTAGTAATAACTTTTGCACATAAAGCCAACTTTTTCTTCTTGTTTATATTTTCTATAAGATAAGTAAAACGGAATTCACCGGTAAAAGACTTGGATGTCCTTGTAAACAACGAAGCATAGACAAGAAGTTGCTACTAGTACAAAGCAACTACAACAAAGGGGATAAACAAAAAACCGATCGTTGAAAATCACACCAAATTTCAAATAGACTTCACTTGCAAAGCGGTGAGAGCGACCGAACTCTAGTTCGCAACAAAGAATTGCAAAAATAAAATCCCGAAACTAAAACTACATGATCACCTAGGAGATAACACTACAGCCAATGATTTTTATCCAGGAAAACAAAAGGAGGATTACGTTTGTTGCTCTCTGTGGTTTTGAAGCTTAAGATCACATTGTTGTTCGAAAGTGCAAAAGGAGTTTTCACATTTTTACATTGTCTCAAACTCATCACACAAGCGAAACAAGTAAACTAAATATACAATCTGCATAATCAGCAATTTCATCAAGTTAAATTGGTTTACAGTTAAGTGGCAACAGCCAATCAAACTAACTAATACACCATCAAATCCCAACCAGTTGAAGACATGCTCAGGGCATCCAATGTGGACAAAGTTCCAAATATAGAGTGATTATAGCTCGTTCAGGTTTTTAGCAATGGGTTTAAACATAGCATACTAATCGATCACCTGACTTTTTTGAAGGTGCAACTAAAGGAATCAACATAAGCATATAGCTCGGTCTAGGTGATTTTCCATCATCCCCTAAAAAAAAAAATTGGTCTAGGTGATTTTCTTGCGTAGGAACACAAATAGTTCGGGCTTTTTGATCACCATCAGTAAGTTCTATTCAAGTGAAATTCGAACTTGATGCTTGTAGCATCAGCTTTATCTGATATCCACTGAAGTAAGAGAAGACCGATGTCACAAAGTTCGCTTCGATCGCCTTGACTTGCGAACGCCCAACAGATCATGTTACACTCTAAAATCCCACGGACAAAGAATTCAATCAATCGAAAAAACAGGGACACATACAAAGCAATCACGACAAAGATCGCCCCGAATCAAACACTAAAAACAACCGAATTTTTCCCAAACTGACCGAGGGAAAGCAACGGACGCCGAGACTCCTGGGAGGAGGGGTGATCTCTTTCACGATCTTTCTTCCTGCAGGAGATATGAAGGCCCTGCGCGCGAGCAAAAACCCACCACGTAAAAAAACCGGCGACTTTTCGAGACATCAACCTCGTTCGCACGCACCCATTCCGAAATTAAACGAACAAAAAAAAGGGGGAAAAAACCTCCATGGAAATGGTGAAATGCCGGCGGTCGACCTCGCCGTCGCCCGGATCCGGGCGATGGCGAGGTCGACCGGCGGCCATGGCGAGGCCGCTCGGTGGGGAGGCCGAGCGGCCTCGCCATGGCCGGCGGCCGACCTCGCCGTCGCCCGCATCCGGGCCATGGCGAGGTCGACCGCCGCACCCGGGCGAGGCCGAGCGGCTCGCCATGGCCGGTGGTCCACCTCGCCATCGCCCAGATCTGGGCCACGGCGAGGTCGACCGCCGGCCATGGCGAGGCCGAAGCTGACCCCCCCGATCACGGCGACTTCCAAATCCAGAAAAGAGAGAGATGAGAGGAGATGCGGGCGGGATCGGAGCTTACGTGGAGCAAGAGCGAGCGAGCGAGCGGCCCCGGCTTCCTCTCGGTCGGAGCGAGCGAACGAGCGGCCTGGCTTCCTCTCGACGGCGACGGAGAGAGTACAGAGAGAGACGGGCAGATCAGAGAGAGAGAGATGAGAGGAGACGAGAGACAGATGTTTTGAAGAGAATGAGTTCCTCAGAAATGGTTCTGAGTTTTGTTCAAGAAACAAAAAACCAACTTTTTTTAGGTTCTGATTTTTGGTTTCAGAACCGGTTCTGGGACAAAACTTGTCCCGGAAATAGAAAAATAAAATTACGTTACCAAACGGGTTTCTGGTCCAAAACTGATTCCGGGAACAAAAAACCGGTTCTGGACAGAACCAGAATGGTTACCATGCGCGCCCCTAATCTGTCCATCAGCTAATAATAAGTTAAATATTTCCTCTGTCTTGTTGATATCGAAAGAATAAAAAATAGGTTCCTTAGCCTTTGACATGAGGTTAGATTTTTCTCTGACTCTTGCTGGTCTTAGAGCTTTGCAGATGTACGGCTTATCAATCACCATTTTCGCGAGAGCCATATCTGCTATATCTATTGATTCCGCTTTATCCTCGCTCTCATCAGCATCGGCCCAACGAACTTCACCCCGTCGACCATACCTTTTGTCTTTTTCCTGGAGGAGACTTTCATGCTTGGTAGCTATAGTTGACAACTGGAACAGATCCAACTATGGTTGTCCAACCATTCTCTCTTGGATTTCAAACTTCAATCCATTAAAAGAGAGGTCCGCAAAAGTCTTTTCAGGTAAAGGGATTAAACACTTATTCCTTGCCCTCTTAAATTTGGAAATAAACTGATCGACAGATTCATTAGCTAATTGTTTCATGGTCGAGAGATCAGCTACAGACAAATCCGGCACGGCCCTTTGAAATTGACAATGAAATAACCTTTCCATTTGTTCCCATGATGTAACCGAATTCGCAGGTAAAGCAGTATACCATGTAAAAGCAGTTTTCGACAATGACAAAGGAAATAACTTCAATTTCCAATAATCAGCGTGAGCCGCATCACCACATTGAGCCAGAAAACGATTAACATGTTCAAAAGTGGAATGGTCTTCCTCTCCAGTGAACAATGTAAATTCTGGCATTTTAAAACCTCTTGGATATGGTATTGTATCCATCTAATCAGGATATGGTTTCCTATAAATGTTTTGGAGGTATCCCGCATCATAGCCATATCCCCTCATTACAGGGTCCATTACTAATTGATTTCGTGCTGGACCAGCGACGGGCGCAGGAGCTACCACATAATTGGGTTGCAATGGCGGATTCAGATTTTGATGAGGTAATTGGTAGGGCGGCTGCTGTGGTAACTGTGGCTGCTGTTGGGGTGGTACGTTGTGAGCAACGAAAGGTAGGTTAACCAGTAGGTTTAACTGTGCTGGCAATGGTTGCTGGACTTCAACATTTGGACCCATAGGGGGTGGAAAATGTTGATTCACGTTAAGTGCCACAGGCTGGGGTGCCTGGATAGCAGATGGGCCTTGTATCTGAGCAACCTGATGTCCCCTTTAGAGGTTTTCGTCTATCCCTGACTATCGAGTAATTACTCCATTCGGGTCTGCGCTAGCATACAGTAAACCTTCGCTGGTTGCTATTGGCAAGGTTTCCCCCCTTGGTAATATACGAATGGGTAGGATTGTAGAAGTAGTTTGCATCACTGTTCCGAACTGTATAGCAGGACCCCCCAATGCTGATGGGGACCTTGTTCTCAGTTGGGTTGGTGCAATGGACCCTCCATGTTGACCTTGTGTGCATTCATGATAAGTGTTAATAATCAAAGGCCTAACCACTTCAGTCATACGCCTTACCAGATAATCAGCGAGCTCGTTCTGAGTTTCCTCAATAGTTCGCCTCATGGTAGAAAGCACAACTGGTGTGAGTTCAGTTTGCCTTCTTTCCTCAACACACTGCCTCGATATGTCGGCGACCTCTTCTCGAGACTGGTTTGCCACCTCGGTATGAAGAAATTGGGCAGATGATGTCTCAGCACGGTTATTATCTTCCACCATCGATACAGCGTGCTCATCAGTAGTATTATCCGAGTTGGTTCTACTCCAGGTGCGTGGCATAGCACTCTTTCGACTTAACTCAATAGTTGTCCCACCGGGCGTGCCAAAAAGATGTTTCGCCAGTTTGTTACTCCGTCGAAAAATCTTTCACCGAACGCTGTGTTTCGGATTTTATTAGAGGAGACTAGGGTCTTGAATCAAGCTTGGATAGAGAATGTCAAATGCGTTTATTAATCTGATGTAGATCTTACACCCTGACTCGATATGATGTAGAACTCGACAATACTAACCATGAAACGACAACTTGCAAATGTTGAAATTAAGCTATGCCGGAATTTAATCGACGACACAACTTCAAAGTACGTCAGAATTTAATCAATGACGTAACTTGAATGAATACGGCTGGAATCTAATCAACAGCTATACTCCAAACACAGGGCCGAAATTTAATCGACGACACTGAGCTAGTGGCTTAACACTAGAATTTAATCAACAATGCTGAACCTGATAAAGACCCTCGTCGAAATTGAATCTACGACACAGAATCTGAAGATTATAACTAATACTACTCCTAATGTGCTTAAAGATAAAGGTTAAATAAAGGATGTATTGTGTTGTTGAAGAAGGGTCTTTTCTACGTTGGAAGTCCTTGAGTATTTATAGACCAGCTTGACAACCGTTCCTTGAAAGTCGTTTTCCACTTCCTTACGTTTCGTGCTTTAACTGTTTCCTGACTTGTCGATATTGCTTACGCTCCTTGAGCATCACGTAGTAGCTAATTTTCTTCCACGTGTCACTTTATTTCTTGTCATTCTTGATGCCCACGTCGTGTCTTTACCTTTTGACACGTGTAAATGAATTTTTCATCTCATATTACCATGATTTCGCGCAAAACTCGCGATTTTGAACTTTGTCGACGCCACGTGTAAAGCTCGTGATCTGGGATTCGTCGACGTCACGTGCAAGGTTTAAATTTGTCGACATCACGTGCAAAGCTCGTGATTTTAAACTTGTCGACAACTTTATGACGTGTCCTGTCGACAACTACCTCTGGGCCTGACTTACGACCTTTCTCATATTTTTACCATGTGGGCCGTACTTTATATCTTCTGTAACTTGTGAATGGCCTATTCCCACCAGGGGTAATTTTGGGTGTCAACACGTACATACCTTTCCTAAGGGTCAAATGCTTACTAACCATCCGAAAAAGACTAACAAAAATTGCCTGATATATTGCTACTTGCTTTTCTTTATACAAAAGGGTTCTCGAATACACTGAGGAGTTACTAAACACGAGTGAATTGGTTAGTAATTTTCCATGGAGAAAAGTTTTTTTCACCTTTTTAATAGATAGTCCGTAACTTTTTATATGAAAGAGGTAATTAAGTGGAAAGATTTGGCGAAGTTTATTAGTTGAATGTTTACATCTTTTGACTGGAGTCACACCTACTTATAATGTTACGAGCTCCGTGTCATCGTATTAATAGAAGGTGGCTTGGCCGGTCCCGTTTCTCATTATATAGAAAAAAACGAGCCAAGAGTTCAGGAAGCTAAGAAGAAATAGAAAATAAGAGGCTCATATCCTCAATTCAACAATAAGTACGTGAAATTTCAACATAAGGAAGGTGATAACAAATGACAAAAGAATAGGTAGAATTACAAGTCTTATCTAATCCACAAAATGTTTGTAACAAAGCACAAGCCGTCTAACGGAGAATCACACGCTCTTGCATCCTCATTTACATGTCAAGGACTGGACTGCCTTGGTTGATGTATCAATGGCCATGGTGCAATTCATTTGGGAGGTCTTCGTCTTCTTGAACATGAACATGACCGTCACCTTCCCTTTGAGCTCGCCTTGGCTGTTCAATGTTATGATCCCCGAACTCAACTCGTTCCCAAGATTCGATGTGCTCGGCAAATTCGCAGAGCTCAATGTCACACTCACATCAATCTTCTTGGTGGACTTGAAGTTGGCCTTGCTTTTGGGAATGATCGCTTGTCCCACTTGGACGCCTCCATAGGTGAAGCTAACAGTAGAAGCATCGTACTTGAAGGGACCCCAGTTGGTGTTCTTGACCCGGATCGGAGCGATGAAGCTCATGTCGAACGAGGGCGAGGCCTGCGTCCCGACATTCAAGGTTTGGATGTCGAACTCGCCGACCCTGAACTTGGGGGACTTGAACTTCATGATGACCAGGACGAAGAAGAGGGCTTGGACTACCTGTAAGATGACGAAGGCGATGATGCCGATCGTCCACTTCATCCTCTTCTTGCGCTTTGCCTCCTCGTCCATGTAGTGCAGCGATTCATTGTCCTTCGACATTGTCTCTTCTGAACTGATGGAAGTTTTCTGTTTCTTCCTTCTTGTGTGATCTCAGTTGGGTGTTTTCTCAACGAATTTGGAGAAGCTGTGAGGATTGATTGTATCGAGGAGGTGGGTTTTATATAGATTATGGCGCGTACCCAAGACGAGTTATTATGACCAAAGGCTCCCTCCACACGCCAAAAGCACCCAATGTTGAAAATTCTAACGTTCTAGACGAACGTGATTTTATACGTGGATTCCTTTTTCTCTAATATGAAATGGAATTATATATTGTTGACAATTAGAAGCTTCGTTTATTGTGCGGTCTCAACCACAACGCTGAAGCAAACCCCCGGAGGTACAAACGGACAAAAGCAGGTGGAGAAAGCTTGAGTTTATTGACTTTTCAAACGTTCAGGATGTTTGAGCACTCTAAGTTTTCGTCACCGTAGCAAAGGGAACAGTTAACTCCGTGTTTGCGTTGATTATGATAAGATAATCTTCGTTGATCTCAAGTTAAATAATTACTTAGTTGAGGTCCGCCAATGCTGGCCATACCCGCGTGACGATTGTTACTATAATTTGAATTATTTAATTAGTTAGTTTAGTTGTTGACCTTTGTCTTAACCTCAAACATGAATGTTCGGATTCTTCCATTTCACTGTACCAAATTTAATTTGCGCACCAACTGATTAATACGCAAAACAAAAAGTCTGCTCTATTGCTAGACTCGGGTTTTAGCTGGTAAAAGGGCACGATGATTAACCTCCATATGGCAGTGTAGGTCCTGATCTCTTAATCACGCTGCAATGTAATCAAGCAACTCATGACAGGGTAGAAGATGACTTAGGGTTTGTTTGGTAACTATAATATTGTCAAATAGTTGACTAGCCTTGACCTAAAATATGGTAATTTGATAAATCATTTTGAATATGGCTCACATATGAAAAAAAATTAAGTTTGATTTATAATCAACTCGTATGGTAGGATGGGAAAGTAGTTAAACAGTCTCAAAATCAGTAAACAATAACTACTTCATTTCAAAATTCTAAATCGACACGGACAGAGAGACGAAAATATTAGGTAGGCTTAGCTTTCAACACCATTGGTAGGCCGCTGCATTCCCTGGTTGACAAATGGGGCCCATTATTTGTTGGGAGCGCATAGTATAAGTCTGATATCTTCACTTGGGGAGATTGCCAAGAGGGACTTCATTTTTGAATCTGTCAACATATCTAATTGGATAAATATTCACTCAAAAGCTTAAGTCAATGGGTTATGAGTTAACTTGGATATATTAATTGCTCCATACCACATCAATTATCTGATACGAGACTTTTCCTAACACAACTCATATGTGTATCTCAATAATCTTCCCTTCATGTCTGAACTCAGTGTTAGATATGCTCCCTCTTTAATTCAAGTATTCTTCTGCATCAAGATTTTTCGATTTGAATCTTTATCAACGCCTAACTTCATTCCTGGTCTCTTTCTTGAGACTGAACTTTGAAGTTTGCCATCGGTCTTGCATTGTTACGCTAGAAAGCCTAGAAACCGTGTCACTGGATTCCTTTATCGAAATATCCACTAAACACCGAAACAGATTGGGGGCCCACAAATCTACTATTGGCTCTGATACTATTTATTGGAGTGTTGGATATTTCAACAATTTAGAAATAATATTTAAAGTAATGGCTATGACCTCCATGAAAGCCATCATCTTATAATGGCTTTATAACGACTTTGTAATATTTATTTATTTCTTCATAAACCCTCCATTTTATAACAGCTTTATAACGTTTATCATTTTAACAATTACCAATTGTTTTATAACGGTTTCTTAATGGCTCTCTCTTTTGTTTGGACATAAAATAAAAATTCAAACCACAATCCTTCCGGATACATCGAATCAAAAAAGAGAATTTTCCTTTTCTTCTCATGTCTTTCCTTTCTTTGCTAAGTTATATATAAATGTTGTTCCTGTTCCTTCTTTTATTCTGTGTGGAATAAAGAAAAAGGTCCATTGTTTCTTAAGAGGATAGCTGTTAAAGCTTATTGTGCCGAGTTTTGTACTCTGAGGGGCGGAATTATTCTTAAGGACCGTGCTTGCACGCCTAAGATAATTTGATCTTATTTTCTCATCTTTTTCAATAGATTTCCAACAATTCTTAATTTTCATATTATCTAATATTTTTTTAACAATCTTAAGGATAATTGCCTTATGGATTCCCAAATTGGAACTCTGTTGCTACCACTGCTGTTGGAATTGAACAAGGACTTGGAGATGGTGAAGAACAAGTATCACATATTCGTGGGCAGTTTATGGTGGCAATTACGAGATATCTCAAGAAAAGTTGGATCCCTTCGGCTCGACTATGCTTCCTCCTCTGTGGAAATTGGAGACCACTTTGTCTTCTCCGTTGAGGCTTGTCGTCACCTAATTTGCACTATCATTGCGTCACCATATTAGCCGTTGCAACTTCATCACCATTATGGGGTAGCACCGGATCAACTCCTACCGCCACAGAGTGACAAATCTCTGCGGTGGTTCCATCTTTAATGGTTCTTGAACTCATTATATCCGGTTGAAGCTTCTTTAGATCTGTCGTAATCGAAGTTCAATCAAACTACATATCTTCATTCTCTGCTCCTTATCTGATCGTTGCTATAGAATTAGAGCTAAGTCCTTTCTCTTTCTCTCTTCTCTATTTCTGATTTCTGATTTAGTCAATTGCACTCATCTACTCAGTCTTTTCCAGAATTTCCAAAGGCTTCTTCATCGACTTCCATTTTCCATCATCTTTCGGATGCTGTTCGCCTTATTTCACTCTTTTAAAACAAATTTACAAATTTGGCCTTTAATAGATTGAAATTTAATTTAAGAGAAAGAATTAAAGGCCAAAAGTTTGCCGATTATTTTTAATTGGCAACAAGAGTATCAAGGTATGTGCAAATGCTTAAATACATAAATAAATGACCATATGAAGACTTCACACAAAGCGTGACTTCAATGGAAAAAGCTATGAGTTATATGATGAATCTGACCAAAATAAAATAAATTTGTAGACGATAAGGGGGCATATGACAATCCTTGATTATCTAATTTACATTAGTCGACCAAACAACAAATCATTTAATTCTTTTTAAAGGAGCATATGTTGACACGAGAAAATGTCCAAGTATTCGGTTGACAATCTTAGATGCAACCGATAAAGAAGTGGAGGGAACATAAATGACAAATAGTGAAGTCGATAATCTTGGATGCAATCGTCAAAGATGTAATTGTCAAAGTAGTCGAGTTGATATAATCGTCAGTGTAGAGGAGTCGATGTAACATTTAAGTAATCGTCAGTATAGTGGAAAGTAAATTTACTTATTAGTTAGAGGACTAGTATCACAAGCAGAAAAAGAGGTAGCTAGGTAGCTTGGCCGGTCCCAAACGTTTGGGACCTTTAAATTTGTCGATTTACTTATCGATCCATATACTTAGAACGGTTTTTCATCAGTAACTTTTCCGCAAAACAGATAAATCAATACTTAATTTTGAGTTATCATGACAAAAGTCACCAACCATGTGGACAAGCTACTAATTACCGATAGAGTTCAAACTTATCTTCTATTACGATAACTTAGAAATCAAATAACACAATTGCTATTTGCGTTGATGGGCATATCCTTACTTTTGGGAAATTTTCAATTAAGGACCCAAAGTGGGTCTCTTTTTTCAAAAAAGGATCCCAAGTGGACAATGTTTCAAAATAAGGACCCAGCTCGCCGGCTGGCCAAATGTTCGCCAGCCAGCGACCGTGAGACATTTTCCGCCACCGAAATAGGGGCAATTTTGTCTTTTTCTTTCTTTTTCCGTTTTTCTTTTCTCTCTTCCTTTTTTCTTTCTTTTTCGGTGCCTGGGCTGGCGAGGATTTCAGCGAGGGCCGCCTTCGCCAGGGTCAGGCGATGGCCGCCCTCGCCGGCATCGGGCGAGGGTCGCCCTCGCATGGGCGGGCGAGACCCGTCCTCGCCCTCGCCAGATCCGGCCAAGGCAAGGGCAGCCCTCGCCGGATTTGGCGAGGGTGAGGGCGACCCTCGCTTGACGCCGGCGAGGCCGAGGGCCGCCCTCGCCGCAACCCTTGCCAACCCAGGTGAGGGCATCTCTCGCCCGCCCAGATCTGGCAAGGCCAAGGACGGCCCTCGCCAGATTTGGGCGAGTGAGAGCTGCCCTCGCCTGGGCTGGCAAGGGTTGCGACGAGAGCCGCCCTTGGCCTCGTCGGCGTTGGTCGCCTCGACTGACGCTGGGGAGGGCAACCCTCACTTGGGCTAGCGAGGCCAAGGGGGGCCCTCGCCAGATCTGGGCGGGTGAGAGACGCCCTCACTTGGGCTGGCGAGGGTTGCAGCGAGGGCTACCCTTGGCCTCGCCGGCGTCGGGCGAGGGTGGGTCTCACTTGCCCAGGTGAGGGGGACCCTCGTCCGACGCCGACGAGGGCGGCCGTCGCCCGACACCGGCGAAGGCGGTCCTTGCCTTAGGCCGGCGAGGTCGAGGGCGGCCCTCGCCACAATCCTCGCCAGCCCAGGCGCCGGAAAAGAAAAAAAAGACAAAAAAAAAGGAGGAGAGAAAAGAAAAAAGGAAAAAGAAAAAAAAGAAAGAAAAAGACAAAATTGCCCCTATTCCGGCGCCGGAAAATGTCTCACGGTCGCCGGCTGGCAAACATTTGGCCGGCCGGCGAGCGGGTCCTTATTTGAGACTAGTTTGGGCATTTTGGGTCCTTAATTGAAACATTGTCCACTTGAGGTCCTTTTTTGAAAAAAGAGACCCACTTTGGGTCCTTAATTGAAAATTTCCCCTTACTTTTTCATACTAATCACGTCTGTGAGTTGATTATGAGTGACAGGCTAAATGTTATTTTGTATGAAAATTACTAATCTAGACAACTAAATTACTAATAATTGATGCGTACATACCTTTCCTAAGGGTGAAATGCTTACTAACCATCACGAAAAGGACTAACAAAAATTGCCTGATATATTGCTTCTTACTTTTCTTTATACAAAAAGGTTCTCGAACACACCGAGGTGTTACTAAACACGAGTGAATGGGTTAGTAATTTTTCCATGGAGAAAAGTTTTTTTCACCTTTTTAATATATAGTCAATAACTTTTTATATGAAAGAGGTAATTAAGTGGAAAGAACTGGCGAAGTTTATTAGTTGAATGTTTACATCTTTTGCCTCGACTCACACCTACTTATAACGTTAGGAGCTCCGTGTCATCGTATTAATAGAAGGTGGCTTGGCCGGTTCCGTTCCTCATTATATAGAAAAAAACGAGCCAAGAGTTCAGGAAGCTAAGAAGAAATAGAAAATAAGAGGCTCATGTCCTCAATTCAACAATAAATGCGTGAAATTCCAACAGAAGCAAGGTGATAACAAATGACAGAAAGAATAGGTAGAATTACAAATCTTATCTAATCCACAAAATGTTTGTGACAAAGCACAAGCCGTCTAACGGAGAATCACACGCTCTTGCATCCTCATTTACATGTCAAGGACTGGACTGCCTTGGTTGATGTATCAATGGCCATGGTGCAATTCATTTGGGAGGTCTTCGTCTTCTTGAACATGAACATGACCGTCACCTTCCCTTTGAGCTCGCCTTGGCTGTTCAATGTTATGATTCCTGAACTCAACTCGTTCCCAAGATTCGATGTGCTTGGCAAATTCGCAGAGCTCAATGTCACACTCACATCAATCTTCTTGGTGGATTTGAAGTTGGCCTTGCTCTTTGGAATGATCGCTTGTCCCACTTGGACGCCTCCATAGGTGAAGCTAACAGTAGAAGCGTCATACTTGAAGGGACCCCAGTTGGTGTTCTTGACACGGATCGGGGCGACGAAGCTCATGTCAAATGAGGGCGAGGCCTGAGTCCCGACGTTCAAGGTTTGGACATCGAACTCGCCGACCCTGAACTTGGGGGACTTGAACTTCATAATAACCAGCACAAAGAAGAGAGCTTGGACTACCTGAAAGATAACAAAGGCGATGATGCCGATCGTCCACTTCATCCTCTTCTTGCGCTTGGCCTCCTCGTCCATTTGTTGCAGCGATTCGTGGTCGGTTTTTGTCATTGCTAGATGGAAGGAAAAAAAGGGGCTCTCTTCTATGGTTTTGTGCTGTCAATGAGGTTTGGTTGTCTGAATGACTTTGGAGATTGGAGAAGCTGTGAGGAACTGAAATGATAAGGTGGTGTTTATATAGGATTTGGTACCAAATGGGTGTGAGAATGATCAGGGAGGGCTCTTCCTAGGAAATGATGTTGTTCCCGTCGCCAAACGCGTCAGTTGAAAGTCAGTTCTAGACGAATGAGAATCTTTTTATATTATTAGCCAGAGACGAAGGCGAGTTTGGTAGTGGAACAGAGAGATTTCCGTAATACGCAACGATCTGTTTACAATAGAAGCTTCGATGATCGGATTGTGCGGTTTCAATCACGCGCTAACACACAAACGCACACCACGATCAGAGAAAAATTTACAGGCAAGTTCTGCGATCAATAATGCGGCCGACAGCTAATTACAAGGGTTTTAACCATTTACTTTCTTACTAATTATAGAACCGATGATTGACCAGGTTGTAGAAGTTACTTTTACGCCGACCGACGGTGTATTCTGTAGCCACTGTCTTATGTAATAATCCTGCCAGCTCGTGGTACAAACGGACAAAAAGCAAGAGAGGTGGAGTTCTTTGACTCATCACGAGCCGACGCATTTGCAGGTTCATTCTCTTTTCTGAACGGTAGGAGAGAAGCTCTGCCAATGTGATACACACGTGAGGTTTGACATCCTGACCATGTCCATGTCCGCATTGGCGGCACCATGTGGGTGGCTGCATGCTTGAGGAGTAGAGCCCAGAGGGCGACAAACAGCGGATGGGTTTTGTTTAGCCTCCTCAGATTTGTCAGATACCCTCCACCTAAAAACAACTAGTGGAATTGATGTATCTTCTTGAATTGCTCATATGTATGGAAAAGTCAAAGTCTGGTGGAGTGGAGGCAATCGATTCTGTCGAGATGGGTAACTCCAATTTGAGTTAAAATGAGTCAAACTGAACACGTTAATGGTTCAGATTTGGACTCGCTCTTGGTGATCTTATTAGGTGAAGGAATAAGGATTCTGTTGTACGCTACCAACATATTATACCGAAATATGCACACATCTAAAGTTATGTTCTACGTTATTGATAGTAGGTTCCTGGTTGCAACATTTGAAAGCATTGCAATATTGTCAATCAATCACAAACTATTAATGTATACGATTTGATTAAACTAGTTAGATAAATAATTTGATAGCAAATGGTTTGAATCGACACACTAGTAGTACTATCGATCGATGCATCAAGGCTTGTAATAGATGCCATAGTACCTTAATTTTTTTTTAAATATATCTCGAGCAACATCTATTCAACAAAGGAAACATACAAAATCAAGTATATTGTAAGAGCAAATTTACATACTATTTCTCATTTGAAAATTGGAAAAAACTTTCAACCTTGGTTGGCTTTACTCATCTGCCAGACACTGCATCCCTTTGCCATTCCTGGTCCCACACACTCTCAAACGAATAATGCCTATGACACAATTTTGACCCGAGAAACGTCAACAGAAAAAAGTACCACTAAAGTCCTAAATTTATTATATTTGTATTAATTTAGTCATAAATCTTTCAATTGAAATAATTTAGTCCTAAACTTATTCACATGGGTACCAATTCAGTCTATCCGGGCAATTTAGGCCAGAAATCGTTGACGTGAACGTCGAACATGGATATTTTTTAATAATATTTTATATTTTGCATTTTTTTCTTATTTATTTATTTTTTTCCCTTCATTTTGGTTAGGAAGGGCTGCCTTGCCTAGAGTCAGCGGGGTCCCAAAGGCCTTAGGTGAGGGCCTTTGCGGTCTCGCTTGCAGCCGTCGCAGCCGCGAAGGCCCTTACCCAAGGCCTAGGTGACCCCGCCGGCTCTGGGTGAGGCGGCCCTCGCCAGCGGCCGGTGAGGGCTTGGGCAAAATGAAGGAAAAAAATAAAGAAAATAAAAGAAAAAACAGCAAAAAATTATATAAAAAATAATTGAAAAATGTTTACGTCAGCGCCGATCATACCATGTAAGATGGCTGGCGTCCATATCAGCGATTCTGGCTTAAATTAGCTGAATGAATTGAATTGGTACTAATTTAAAAATGTTTATGACTAAATTGGTCCAATTTGAGGGTTTATTATTAAATTGGTATCGATACAATAGGTTTAAGATTTTTCTTGATACTATTCCTGGACATTAACTATGAGCATTGATGACTGATGAGTTGATCACAGCCAACCGCAATTAAGAATGAAGATAGTGAAAATCAATTTATAACGATCTCGACCGTCCAATTTTATTGAATGGAATGTCTATCATTGTCGAATTAGATAGGCTCCCAAAAACATGCGACTTTTTTCACTCTTTAATAAGTAAATTTTTGAGCTGGTTGATAATTTTTTTTTTGGGGTTCAAGAAAATACCAATGTTTAGTAAAAGTTTTTCTTGCTCCCAAGTTCCAATTGAGAAAAGAAACAGAATAATCAAAGGGTCATATCCTAGGATTCAATAATATGTGATAACAAATTACAATCGAAAAAAGCTAAGATGTAGTACAAAATCTTATCTAATTCGCCAAAAAAAGCCAGCAAGCAGTCTAATGGAGGATTGCACTCGCTAATCCTCATTTGCACGACAAGGATTGGACCACCTTTGTCGCTACATTGATTCCCATGGTGCAATTCATCTGGGAGGTCTTCGTCTTCTTGAACATGAACATGATCGTTACCTTCCCTTTGAGCGCACCTTGACTGTTCAACGTTATAATCCCCGAACTCAACTCGCTCCCAAGATTCGATGTCGTGGGCAAATTAGCAGAGCTCAAAGCCACATTCACGTCGATCTTCTTGGTGGACTTGAAGTTGGCCTTGCTTTTTGGAATGATCCCTTGTCCCACCTGGACACCTCCATAGGTGAAGTCAACGGTGGAGGCGTCGTACTTGAAGGGACCCCAGTTGGTGTTCTTAACTCGGATCGGAGCAACGAAGCTCATGTCGAACGAAGGCGAGGCCTGAGTCCCGACG
This sequence comes from Syzygium oleosum, assembly GCF_021117445.2. Lineage (NCBI taxonomy): Eukaryota > Viridiplantae > Streptophyta > Magnoliopsida > Myrtales > Myrtaceae > Syzygium > Syzygium oleosum. Next base: position 8,873,318 of record NW_026607498.1, read on the forward strand.
TTCAGAGTCGGGACGGTAAAGTCGCCGACCCTGAACTTGGGGGACTTGAACTTCATGATAACCAGGACGAAGAAGAGAGCTTGGACTACTTGAAAGATAACAAAAGCGATGATGCCGATCGTCCACTTCATCCTCTTCTTGCGCTTTGCCTCCTCGTCCATGTATCCCATCGGCATTGCTGATTCTTCTTTCTTTGGAATAGATGGAAGAATAGAAAGGCTCTCTCTCTCTCTGTTTTGCTTTCTGTGATTTCGACTCGGTTTTGTTGAAGACTTTGGAGATTGGAGAAGCTGTGAAGATTGAAATGAGGCATTGGTAGGGTATATATAGGATTTGATTTCCATATTGCCATGATCAAATGGAGGCAGGCTCTTTCCTAGAAAAAGTTAGATTGATTCAGGGTCGCCAAACGCGTCCTTGGAATATTCAATCCTAGAGGAAACCCGGAGCAGGAATTTGTCAGCAACGAGCGGGGGTTGTTAACACGAAACATCGACCCATCGAAACTTCGAATGAAGGAATAGTCTCCGGGATCTTTACCGTACGGTCTCTACAAACGTTTTCAAGTTAGAAAAACTGACAAAGCAGATAATGCCAGAACTGCGCAAGCGTGTGGGGCCCTATGTAGCCCCAGACAATGAAAAGAACGAAAGAGAGAGCAATACTAAGTTTATGGAGATTGATATTTAAACTTCGGTTTATTAGATTGAATATTAATATAAGTGGATCATATTCAACACCCATCAATAATACCGATCAAGTGGGGAAAATTATCTAAAAAGTCATAAATCTATTGTATTTTTACCAATTCAATCCTAAACATTTTCACTTCTTGCCAATTGAGTCAATCCGGCCAATTTTGGCCGACCGGCGCTGACGTGGTCGCCGGCCTGCGCCGGCCGTCCGGCGTTGACATGACCGTCTACCGTTTGGCCAACGCTGATGTGGCAATTTTTTAATATATTTTTTTTAAATTTTTAATCTTTTTTTTTTTACTTCTTCCCTCTGGCCGGTCCGGTAACTGGCGACCGACCAGAGGTGAGGGCCTGCGAGGTCGACCTTGCCGGCCTCTAGTGAAGCTAGCCCCTGCTGGCCACCGGCGAGGGTGAGCCTCGCCGGCCCTCGCCTCTGGTCGGTAGCCGGACCGGCTAGATGGAAGAAGTCAGAAAGAAAAAAAAGATTAAATTTTTTTAAAAAATATATTTAAAAATTGTCACGTCAGCGTTTGCTGGACAGCCAACAGCTACGTCAGTGCCGACCGGTCAAAATTGGCTGGATGGATTTAATTGACAAAAAGTGAAAAGATTTAAAACTGAATTAGCAAACTTAAAAGATTTATGACTGAATTGGCAAAAGTGCAATAAGTTTAGGACTTTTTGGACAATTTTTCCCAATCAAGTGATTCATCGAGTGGTCTGAAACTCGATTAGCAAGCCGAAGGCCACGGCTTCGGTTCCCTACCCCATCCTCGATCTAAGGTTATCTTGGTTAGTCTGCAAAAAAAATGACCTAAGTTTAGGTGTCTGGCTAGTTTTGGGCTTTCACACCCGCGCTTGGTGTGGCTGCAAAAAACAATTAATAAGAAATTCTATCGGTAGTTTTTTCGTTAGCCATAAATTTGGTTTTTTTGTCGCCGATTAAATCTATAATAAGATTCTTTGATGGAAATGATGGTTTTGTGACGTGGACGCTCATCTAGAAGGTTGAGAAAATTATCTTATGATATATATATTTTATTATGATCTTGGCAAGAGAATTGATGTTGACTTAAGGTGATGAGTTTGACCAAAAGCTTACCTAAAAGTTGTATTGCCGGAGAATTAAGACGAGCGGCGTCGTGACTCTTTCGCCTGCCTTGGCTGACTTTTTGAGAAGGCTTTGCTTTCAATGAACTTCTTAATACGTCAGAATAAAGAAAAGTTGTTAAATCATAATTTAATCTAATGATTCGCCATTTTAAGTGTAGTCTTTAATCTAATTAACTTATATGTTAGAAATTATTATGAGGTCTACTCTTTCAAGAATTTATGGCTCACAACATGCTATTACTCTTAAAATAACCGAAAGACTGTTATGTTAGCAAAATCCATAATTAAATGGGTGGATGGGTGATACGATGCTTCCAAAACAATATGTAAGTTTCCTGATCTTGATGTTGAAACCATGGTGATGTTTCGATGACAACCCTATTGAAGTCGGTATCTCATTCTATTTTCAATTTTAGAATACGATGGAGTGCAATAGTCACTCGATGTGGCTATATATAGGTTTGTAATCGACCCTCGCTCAATGGACACGGTGATTGCAGTGACAACGCTCTTGCCCCCATTCGAATTTGAGCAAGGGCAAGTTGGCCATCCTGGACTGCCCTTTTCCGCTCCTCTCGCTACCATGAAATCCTAGCCTAGGAACGCAACTCCTAACCACTCTATTTCCAGCTTAGCGAGATAGTGCCATCCCAAGTCAAGTGCTAGAAGAAAGGAAATGAGAGAATCGTCAGCATTTCGCATTGACAACGTTAATAGAATCAGAGAAGAGGAGCTCGATGCAGCTCGACCCTCGGGCTTGGGAAGTACGGTCAGATTCATAGGACCAAGACTATCTCAGCTTCGAGGGCCGATTGCTCTTGCTCGAGACTTTAGCAATGGTTTTCACTTGGAGTTTTCCTTTTATTTTGCTAATGTGGTTCAACATGTCGACAGTTGTGGGCCCCACTCATTTGATGTGGCGACCATAATAGCGAGTTAACAGCCACGACAACTGTGGACGATCATATCGGCAATTTCCGATAGCAAAATCAACAGGATGCCTAAATTCTGCTATTACGAAGAAATACAATTAGGACTAAATCGAATAAAAATTTCTGGGATTAAATTGAATAATTTACCCAAAAGTTGGGATTGTCCCTCGAAACGGACAAATTACAGATGTATAATGCCGGCGATAATGGCGCACTAGATGACTAAGTCCCGACAAGGCTATAAGTCAAAGTACGAAATGTAAAAATCTAGGCATCAATGTGCTGTGAATTGGTCGTGTGAACTATGTTTGTCTTATTTCTCTTTTAGTCCTCCAGAAAATGCAGTGCGGGTAAAACAACATTCACTACAACCCCCAACCCCCCCCCAGATGAACGGAGGACACAAGTGCAAGAAATGCAGATTACTAAGTAATCAGATCAATGCTACACCAAACTACATAACTTATTCCGTCTGTATGCGATCTTTGACAGATCGGTATGCCTTCTTCGTACATGCATGTGAAGCGAACCGACACAAGAATGACGATCGATATGATAAACAGTAGTAGTTTTTTTGTTTAGGGGAGAAACATAATTAAGAACACCAAGCTAAAGCTTCGATCCGAGTGCAGTACACATGTGAGGTGTACAAAAAAGTAGGGCAAATTTAACAAGATAGAATACTTAGTTTGATTTTGATCCACGGAAAATGTATTGAAAACAAATAAAACCGAGAATACAAAGCCATAATATGATGCCGAACCACCTTTCCCAGGCATGCTCATTTGCATGACAAGGACTGTACCATCTTTGTTGAGGTACTGATTGCCATGGTGCAATTCATCATCGAGGTCTTCTTCTTCTTGAACATGAACATGACCGTTACCTTCCCTCTAAGCTCGCCTTGACTGTTCAATTTTATGATCTCAGAGCTCAAATCGCTCCCGAGGTTCGAATTGCTAGGCAAATTAGCAGAGTTCAGAGTCACGTTCACATTAATCTTCTTGGTGGACTTGAAGTTGGCCTTGCTCTTGGGAATGATCGCTTGTCCCACTCGGAAGCCTCCGTAGGTGAAATCAACGGTAGAAGCATCATACTTGAAGGGACCCCAGTTGGTGTTCTTGACACGGATCGGAGCCATGAAGCTCATGTTGAATGAGGGCGACGATTGATCAGAGTCCAAAGTCGAGACATTGAAGTCGCTGATCCTGAACTTGGGGGACTTGAACTTCATAATGACCAGCACAAAGAAGAGACCCTGCACTACCTGAAAGATGACGAAGGCGATGATGCCAATCGTCCACTTCATCCTCTTCTTGCGCTTCGCCTCCTCCATCATTAGCAACGCCTCTTCATCCATCCTGCCATTGTGGTTGGATTCCGCCATCGACGACGACTTGGAAAACTCAGTAGCTGATTCGAGGTTCTCGTTAAAATTTTCTCTAGATAGGATAGGAATGATTGTTGGGTTGAGTATCAGTGAGAAGTGTCTGGGAGGATTTGAAGAAGCGGGGGTCAGTATGAGGTTTTTTATATGTAAAGTCTCTCGGAGATCGGACAAGAGTGTGTCGAACCAGGAAGAGCAGAAATGAGACCACCTTCGTGGAAAATGGTATTGGGACTACTAGGTTAAACGCGTCTGTCAGACGTTGGAAATTTCACTTCTAGATGGACGCGAGTTTACGGAGAAAAAGAACCAGCAACAAGAGAGATGTTTTGTTTCATAATGTGAAATTCATATTCGGCTGATAGGATTTTCTTTTGTTCCTTTCTTTGGCCTGTTTATGGTCAAATAGAAGTTTCGATTACGTGAGTCGGCTCCAAAGTCATCACCGTACAATTTCAGCCACGTCGCCACTGGAGGACGACCAATTGGACGAAGCAGATCAAAAACTTCTTGAAGGTTTTGAACTTTCAAAGTATGTGTCTCGTGTCCGATGTTTACGGTTTAGCTTGACCCTGTATAAAGATTGGATTTTTATTTTCTCACAACGGAAAATGACAAAAATGGTATCTGAACATTTATTTATTATGAAATGTTGTCCTTGAACTTTTAACTTATTCAATAGGATTCCTGAATTCTTTATTGACACCTTTTTTTTTTAATTGTCCAATTAAATTGCACAAAATTTGGGAGTTGATTTTCTTCAATTCCTAAACCCACAAAAAAAATACTTTTATTCAATTGCATTGCATGTAGACATTAGATAAATTAGTATTAATTGCACTAATTAACTTTTTTTATTAATTAAAAGAAAAGAAGAAAAATTGCAAAAAAATTGGGATTGGGCTAGGTTGGGGCCAGGTCGACCAGGCCCTCTCTTTCCTTTCCCCCGGGCCCGGGCCCGGGCCCCCTCTCTTTTCTTTTCCTTTTTTCCCCTTCCTCGCGAACTGGGCCCAGCCCACTCACCCGCGTGAGCCAAGCCCGGCCCGATCTCTTTCTTTCCCCCGTTCGAGTCAACTCTCCTTCCTCTCTCCTTCCCCTACGTTGCCGTTGACCGAACAAACAGTGGAACGTCCTCGCCGTTCCGCCCAAGCAAGAGCAAACAGAGGGGGAGCACCCAGTACAGGGCATTGAATGCCTTCCTATCCCTGAGCTCCCTCTCTCCTTCCCTTGGTGAACGTTGTGGCAGCCAAAGGCCGATGGTGTGGTAGAGCACTACTCCACCAAGTAAAAAACAAGCGAAGGAGGAAGCATAGTAGAGAGAGTAGAGCGGTGTGCGGTTAGGAAGTGGCCGACGGCCGCTATATAAGCCAGCAAAGAAAAGAGAGAAATGGTCGGCCAAAACAGAGCAAAAGAGAGATCGAGAGATTTTAAGAGAGTTTGAGAGTAATAAAGAGTAAAAGAACGAGCTTTGAGTGTTTGCAGGTTGCAAAGGGAAGCCAGTCAACCTCGCTGTCATCAGCAAGCCGGCCGAAGGTTCCCCAGAAGCAACTTGACTGGTAAGCTTTCTCCGGCCTCTAATATCCCTTGTTTTGCTTCACAGGTTGGGCGGGACTTGCACCGACCATTTCGCGTGAATCCCGGCCCATACCAATCTTTCCCATAGTCTACACGTCACTGTTGAAGGTGAGTATAGGTCATTGAAGGAGGTTGGGCCTTGAAATAGGTTGGAGTTCCCCCGTTTTGGCCATGAATGGCAACTGTTCGATAAAATGACCAAAAGAAGCTTGTTTTATTTGATCTTCGGTCGGCGATGTCGAGACTAGCTGAAGAGTTGGGTAGTTTAGGGAAGTTTAGTAGTGGCCATCGAAAGCCTGAGGAGGTCAAAGACTGGCCTGGGTCGTCCGGCCAAACTCCGACCGACTTTTGCGCTTGAAGAGCCCCGGCCAGAGCTCGACCGACCACCATCCTGGGCAGTCATCCAGTGGCCAGCCAGGCTGCAACTTCCTCGACTTGAAGTGCCGAGGAGGCTGGTGCCTAAAGCCGAGTAAAATAGCCAGCAAATCGTCGAAATTTTGCTCGGCTAGTCATGCCCCGTGCTTGAGGAGCACAAGATGCCCGGTCAAATCGGGTCCGCAGTCCCGGTTGAACTAATCTGCAAACCCTATTCGACCGATTCGACTCCTTTGGGCCAGCCTTTTTTTGTCCTTTTCCATCAGACTGGACCCTAACCGGGTTTGGCCCAATGGGGAAGCCGGGTCGACAACCTGGGTCAGCCAATTCTGGTCGATTTTATGGGCCCGGGTCAATTTTGACTTGACCAGGATCTGACAACCCGACCCAAATATGATTATTTTAATATTTTAATATTATTTTTTAAAAAATAGGAAATAGTTTAAATAGCTAGATTTTGAGTAATTTTCTTTAAAAATATGTGAAAATATTTCGAAAAAATTTGTGCTTAAATTGAACAAGCCTTTAGGGCTATACCATAGGATTTTGAATGTCCTAAAAATGAATGTCATGTCATTATTTGTGCAATTCATTTTGATCATTATCTATGTTGCGACCCTTCCGGAGGTAAACCACAAGGGGATGGCTAACTGATTTACTAACGGTAACGAAAGTTCCTTTCATGAGGCTATCACTCGCGTTTAGTGCGGACTCTCCCAAGCCCATCTGACCGCAAATTGGTACTCAATTCAATCATGATTAAACTTACTTTTTTTTAGCCGCCACTAACCGATTTTGGATCGATTAGACACCCAAGTAAAATGTGGGAATACAGTTTACTTATGCAAACCAGAAACTCATGAATTCGGGGACTATGTTACGCTAGATTAATCTAACGCCATTTCGGTAACTTTTCTCTTTATTTCGAAAATATTTTGCATGCAGTCTTTATCCATTTTTAACCTATGCCACTAACATATAAGGAGTGATCTTGCACGTGCGCACTCAAGAAAGTAAAACCCAATGATCAAAACATTTAAAAGATTGCATACGATTTTAAAAACCTAGACGCACTAAGCAAGCAAAGCGTATCACTACCCATCACCACGAGATTTCTGCAAACTTTTACTTTAGAAAAATATGCAAACAGAATGCATGAATATTATGCATGATCGTGCACGGGATAATGACTAACTAATATGCAATCTACATGCGACTCTCTAATTTTAATTTTTGATATTATTCATCATTAAAGACAAATTATCCTAAAAGTCTACAACTTAAATGATTCCTAACCCTGCATCTATATGATTAATGAAAATGCAATCTAAATCCTACGTGTGAGATGACATAGTTTTATTTATAAGATAATACATGCATGTAATTCTAAGTTAGTTAATATGTATGAATGACCTAAAAGAAACCATGTTTTTATTCTATAATGCAAGCTATATATTTTTATATATATTTTTTATTTTATGAAAATAGCAAGTTTAAAACCTAAGACTCTAATGTGACCTAGTGACCTATCCACTATTATTGAATTATACAATCGATGCAAGTAACGTAATAATTAAAACTATCTACATAATACTATTATTAAAACTTAGTTCTAAATTACATGCATTTTATGATGTGAGCCTAATTAACCTTAGAGGTCTACTTGCGATCTAAATGATTCTAAGGACATTTTTTTTTTCAAAATATTTGTGCATTTTAAGACTAATTATGCATGCCCTAAATATGAAAATCCCAAAATGCAAACGACTTGCAATGACGATTGATAATATTGTGGTGTAATGAAACACACATCATATCAAGATCAATCATAACAAGTCATGCGAGACAATATTAGGATCCGACCTAAGTGTCTAAAGGTTTGGAGGCGTAATATGCCTTACATAACACGGGAAAATAACCAAATCATGATAACCTAACCAAATCATGATAACCTAAGGCTCTGTCAACTAATAACATGCAATTAAGAATTATCATAGAAAGTTGAACACAACTCCACTTACCTGCACAAAACCAAACGAGACCGATGAAGAGGAATCCCAAGCAACGTGAGGAACACTATAACGGCGGTTCAATGCTGGCCAATGGCGAAGCTTCCCTGAGGATTACTGGAACTAGCGAAACTGGAAGAACACTAGGCGATGATTGAAGAGCAATTGGACTGAGACCACGACAGATTGGTGGGCTCGATGGCCTACTAACGTGATGAAGGTTTCGTCCAAGAGACCTGCAACAAAACGAGAAGGTTGGACTTTCTTGGCGAACGCGGAACACGGCAGCGGGGCTTGCTACCGAGGCACGGAAGGACTATTGGGTGCTTGTCAGGTACGACGTCAGGGCCGGTGATAATCAAGCTGGATTGTGATAGGGACCGCGGATGAGCAGGGGCTGAGAGTTCAGCGTCGCTGGGAAAAAAATGCTAGAACGGCGGAGTTTGGTGAGTGCTATGGATGGTGATGACTTGCGGCAAGACAATATGGACGTCAAGGCTCCTTCACGATCGCAACATCGTCACTGAAAAAGAGTCACCGACGGCCAAAGTGACTGGAACTTTGTTTCGCCAATTTCCACTTCGGGAGCGTGTGGAAGGTCAGAGCAAGTGTGGTTTGGAGTTAACGTCTCGCGTGCTCCACATTGAGCTCTGTAGGAGACGGTGAAAAACGGAAATGGGGTTGATGGGCTTCTCTAGTGGTGGAGGTGACCTTCAGCAAGAAGGAATTTTTGGCCTCTCTCCAATTTTCTGTCTTCACGATTGTCTCCTCACTTGTTTAACGATCGCTTCTCTCCCACAATCTGGACTCCTAGAGGAAAGCTGATGACCATGATAAAGACCTCACCGTTCTTTTTTTTGGTTCTTGAGAGAAGTACCCTTTTATAGTGGCTCTAGACACCTCCCTTTCTTTGCAAATCTTTTAAGTTTCCTTTTCTCTTCCCTTGATTCACGACATTCCACGATTTTGGCCAGCCCATTTGCACATTCCAATCAGCTCCTTACTTTGATTTCATCCTTTTATTGATGTCCGTTTCACCGATTTTGCCTCTCAATTGCCGCACTTTCCTTTGTCTTCAGCCGTGAACTTAACATTCATGGAAAAATATCCCAAGAATTCTTCCGTTTAGCTGGCCAGAGAGAAGATCTCTCCGATTGATTTGTAGCAAGAAAATCCCCTTCCCAAAATGGCGTGAGGCTACTGCCTTCATGATGGTCTTTTTTCATTGCTAGAATAAGAGCATCCAAGGATATACACTCTCTTTCTCCAATCACGCTTTGCAAGATCCCTCGGCCAATCTCTATCCTCATTTCCAAATTCTTTTTCCTTGAAAGCTTCACTGATGGATCTTTAGAATCCAAGTATTTCTCAAAATCCCCAAATTCAGCCAGCTCAATTTGATTGAAATCTTTGATCAAGGTTTCATTCAAATTTCAGCAATTTTGGAATTTAATACGAGCACCCATGGCTGACTTGATGCAAATATGCATAATGCTAAATATGTTAATCTAAAATACTATAAGTGCCTAATGCAAATAAATACAACAAATTGAAACAATGCGGTATCAATGTTTCTTTCTTTTCCTTTTTTTTTTTGACGGTTGGCTTCAACCCCTAAGTTATATGTGATAAAAGACAACGTGGGAAAATCAAAATTTAGGTGTCAACAATTTAATTGCATAATTTCGATATGTTGAATGCCGTCTCCTTAGTTAGGATTAGAACCCTAAGCTGCATATCTATCTTGACTGCTGATCGTTAATTTAAGGGTTAATACCACGAAAAACCATGGTACACCTGTGACAATTTTATCCTGAACTAATTTTTTGATCACAAAAAACCCCAAATTAGTACACCTGTGATAAATTTATCCCGAACTATTTTTTTGACTACTAAAAACCCCACATTGGTACACTTGTGACAATTTTACCCCAAACTAATTTTTTGACCACTAAAAACCTCAAACTGGTACATTTGCGACAAATTTACCCTCCGTTAGTGTCCATTAAATTGGATTAATATCACGAAAAATCACAAATTGGTAAACTTGTGACAAACAGATGGGTAAAACTCCAAACTGATACACCTGTCAACTACCACGTGTCATCAAACTTAGTAATTTGACGGTAAAATTTAACGGAAACTAACGGAGGATAAATTTATCACAGGTGTACCAGTTTGTGGTTTTTGGTAGTCAAAAAATTAGTTCGGGATAAAATTGTCACAGGTGTACCAGTGTGAGGTTTTTGGTAGTAAGAAAATAGTTCGGGGTAAAATTGTTATAGATGTACCGGTTTTGGGTTTTTTGTGGTAAAAAAAATAGTTTGGGGTAAATTTATCACAGATGTATCAATTTGGAGTTTTCATGGTATTAACCCTTAATTTAATGATTGTGCACTCATTCGATCACCTCACATATTAAGAGATAGGTCATAAAATCAATCCAAACTGCTTGATAAATATTTTTTGAAATGAACAGGATAAAATGTACCAAAAGGACATTAATCACTTAACTAGTGTAACCAAGTCCCCGAACTCATTAAATCTCTGGTTAGCAGAAGTAAGACAATTCTCCCATTGCCTTACTTGGATATCTAATTGACCCACCATAAACTGATTAGTAGCGACTCCTAGGTAAAAATCACTTGCATGTTAAAAACCTAAACCACAAGTCGCGATATGATATGGGCTTGGTAGATCCCAAGTTAAGTCTCAGACCTAGACTTATTGCATCCAGGCTACGCGCACTCCATGGGGAGGCAGTCGCGACATTCTTCAATTTGAAATACTCTTTTTCATAAAAAAAAAATACATATGTTAAATTGATTGCACATTTTTTATCAAAGGAATTTACCTGATTTTATGTACAATAACCTTCATCGAGCAGTATAATTATTGGAGATCTTCTAGGCATGAGATATATTCAATTATAACTTGAGAAATCGTGGACCAAAATCGAGAACCACCCATAATTGGTATTTGAAATCGTCGAAATCTAAATAATAAACTAGACCTCTATACAAAGAATTAAGCTTTTAAATTAGTTGACAGTAGTTCTACAAAACTTCGCGGAGCAGAAAATCCCGAGTCCAATCTTTCCAAATTTCTTTGTTCACCTCTATTATCACATTGTTTCGCACTTAAGTCTTGGCATTACTCCCATAAGGCTTCACAAGAACTTCAAACTTTCTTCTCTCATCTCCCTTCCCACAAAGTTTTTTTTTTTTTTCATCGTTTCCTTCCCAAATTCTTATATCCTCCCTTTTCCCTCATTTTCCAAACATATCCAAAGAGAGGATTATTTGCAACTCCACCTCTCCTACCTTTTTGTCTTTCTTGAATTCACATAACTAATATCACCTTCACTTTTCCCTTTCTTCTTGCTAATATCTTCCACGCACATATGAACTCAAAGTGACTATGAGTCAAGTCAACAAGCTACCGTGAAATGTAGCAACTCTGACTTCTTTTCTGTGAACGTAGAAAGTCTGAATTACCCTCATTGCAAGTATGACTTGCGCTCGCCTTGTAGCCGGGCACTTGCAAGAAAATCAATTATTTCAAAACATATTTTCTTAATAAAGATCGTTTGTATCATTTAAAAAATTAAATGAATAAAAAATATGTTTATCGTCAAAAATTTTTAGACATGTATTGTTTTTAATAATGATAGCTTTTTCCATTAACTATTTTTTCAGAGTGATATTGACAATCACTTTTAGGAAAATATTTTCCGAATCATTCATTTTTCGTAAAACAATCTGCTCGTTAAATTTATATTTTGTAGGAATAAAATCATTGCATAGAAAATATAATGATTATAAAGGGGACTCCATCGAGGTGTTGAAGTACACGTGTGAGTTATGTTAAAAAAATCCAACATTAGATAAGTGGTGTGATGTGGAGCTGTTAATATATCCAAGTTGGTCCATAACTCATTGACTTAAACTTTTGAGTGAAGGTGGGTCTTAAACTTAGGCTTCCTCTTTGCGATTTTCCCCGATGAAGGTATCATACTTCTACTACGTGCTTCCAACAAATTATATCATAGCTAATAATTGATTGATGGGCCTCCAATCTGTTTCGGTGTTTGGTGAATACACATGTAAGTTGTATTAGAAAAGTCCCACATCAGATAAGTGGTGTAGTGTGGAGTAGTTAATATATCCAAATTGGCCCATAACTCATTGACTTAAATTTTTGAGTGAAGGTAGGTCCAACGAGACATGTTGACGGGCTCAGACTTGAGCTCTTTCTTGGCGATCCCCTCGGATGAAGGTATCGGATTTCTACTGCGTACTCCTAATACGAGGGAGTTATCATAGTATCACTATCACTTTTTGACTTGAATACCGAAAAGGGGTCAGAAATATTACTACGTCACACACAGTGCCTTGCAATTAGCAAAATTGTAAACATTTTCTAGGCCTGAAATACGACTACACATGAAAAATCACTTAAAGGATTTCCTTTTTGATAGACTCACATGAACTCATCTTAAGGTTCAACTAAGTTGAATTCATAACGCGACTGCTATGACAAGAGTAAGAGCATCTTTTTTATGAATTTACAAATTGATCTAATCTCCTCCAATAAATTTGTAAGTTTCTTTTCGTAGATTTGTATATCTACAAACCTCTTTATCTATACAATGAATAAAATGCATAGACGTATCAAATGATCGAACTACTGCGCAACAATGATCCGCAAAAAACTAGCCGAAAATATTCTCGTACAACAAAAAGCAACGTGTACAAAAAGAATGACAGAAATTGTACAAGAACGACAAAGGCAGAAATACATAATTTCACACAATCCATGGAAAGCTTGTGGAACCATCTAATGGAGAATCCCCGTGCTCGTTCTCATTTGCACGACAAGGATTGGACCGCCTTTGCCGTGGTGGCGGTTCTTCGCTTACAGTAGCTGCAATGGCAGCAAATGTTTCACTGAAAAAGAAAGAAAGGGGAGAGACCTCGCGATGGAGGAGCTCTTGGCTGAAGAGGAGAGAACTCGTTTTCGGGCAGAGAGGGACCGGAGCCGGAAGAGGTTTTTCAGAGGGAAGCGCTCCGGCTCCTGAGATCAGGAGTGCCGGCAAATCACCTCCCTCTTCTCGGCGCACTGAGCCGTCCATCAACGCCGGAGGCTGAGCCAGAAATCTGAAACTTTTGTGTACGAGCTTCTTAGTTCTTCAAAAGGACGGTACACGCGTCCGTCGCGCACAACACGAAAGAGCCTTCGTTGAGGAGTCCAGTCGCTATCGTTCCTGTTGACGCCGACTACGATTCTCGCTCCATTTCTGACTGGTAATTCTCCTCCTCAATGTCCCTTTTTTTTAACCCGGTTTTGGCCGAGTTTAGGGTGCCGAGCTCCGCCGACGAGTCTGTTTGAAACCAAGGCTATTTTGTGACTAACAAGGTTTATTTAGAGCGTAACACAACACGTCTAAATGGAAAATTGCATAGAACTCGAATCTGAAGCCCTTACTCTAGCCGCACAGCACCTTCTCGATAAAATGTCTCGATGAAACAACATAGGCTTGGAGTCGAATTTGGCTGTGATGAGTGTTAGTGTTTCATTGTAAACCGAGACTGATTTGTACTGCTCCGTGCTTTCGTGTGATTTTGTGGCACGAAAATCGTCTTCCCGAGTCGGCTATGGACGAACGTCTCCTCGCCAGAAAATCCGTCTCTCCTCTCTGGAGGTGTGCCCGCGGTTAGAGGCCGCCACGGTCAGTCCTTTACCTTGCATTAATACGCGTGTGTGTGATTGATTTGCTGGGATGGAGTTCGTTTCCTGTGTGTGTTTTCGGTGGCGTTAATGTCGCCGGAAGTAATCCGGTAATGTTTGGAGTGGTGGCCGTCGGGGGCGACGTGGTGCCCAACGTTGGAGTGGCCGGGGCCTTGGCGAGAGCTTGTCTGGCATGGCAGACTCTTGGCGAAGGAGCCTGCCGGTAAGGACGGTCGGAGGTGAAGAGATGTCTCCGGCGTGGCCTCGGTGATGAAGTCTCGGTGAAGAAGTTCAGGAAGAAGATCACGTGCAGGGAAGAAGGCCAGAAAAGGGGAAAAGTGAAAAAGAAATAGGGGAAAAAGAAAATTAGAAAAAGCCAAAGGGAAAAAGAGAGAGAAAAGAATGGAAAAAAATCAAAATTTGAAAATTCGGATGGGTCAGAGAGCCTGGTCGGATCGGGTCAGGGGACCCGGTCCGGAATGGTTATTTTATTAATAAAAAATTTAAAAAATAAATAAAAAATTAAAAAATCAGAAAAATTCCAAAAAACCCAGAAAATAAGGAAATGTTCAGAAATCAGTTTTTGGCTTAATTTCACTAGATATTAGCGTTTATCTCATTCTAGACTTAGTTTAAAACTTATAAAAATTGAGAAAAACTTTAAAAAATTTCCCAAAAATTTGAACAAGCCATTAGGGATTTACTTTAGGGCTTTTGATTGCCTCTTCTTTTTTAGAGACGATGTTAGGTTGCTGGTTGTTTATTTTCTTCATGATTATCTGGTTGCGCACTTTTAATACATTGGTTGTTATTTTTCAATTTTAGAACAGTTAAGTCGAATCTTAAGTTTTTTCGATAGGTTGCCCGGTATGTTAGTTTACGAACGTTCAAGTTTAGGTACCGAAAGGATACTAGTTAGATCACTAGTGTAATCAAATCCTTGATCTTTAGAATCTCTGATTTTCACATGTATCGAGATAACACTCCCGCATCTTGATTAGGTTTCTAGCCAACCGTTAATCATGGTTAGTGGCGACTCCAATTGAATGCATAGTTTAGACAATTCTCGTTGCATGAGGTATGAGGCTTGGGAGTGCCTCGGTCCTTGGATTAATGAACTGTTTGGTTTGTCCTTCAAACGAATCAATCAATGTTCACATTCATCGACAAATACCTCTTGACCTATTCAATCAATTTTAGATCCCCGATCGAGACGGGTAGGTCAAATACCTCTTGACCTATTCAATCAATTTTAGATCCCCCGATCGAGACGGGTAGGTCGCGATAGTGGTGTTGATGGCCATGGTGCAATTCATCTGGGAGGTCTTCCTCTTCTTGAACATGAACATCACTGTCACCTTTCCTTTGAGCTCGCCTTGACTGTTCAAGTTTATGACCCACAACTCAAATCGCTCCAGAGATTCGAATCACTAGGCAAATTAGCAGAGCTCAGAGTAACGTTCACATTGAACTTCTTGGTGCTCTTGAAGTTGGCCTTGCCCTTGGGAATGATCACTTGTCGAACTTGGACAACCCCATAGATGAAGTTCACGGTAGAAGCATCATACTTGAAAGGACCCCAGTCGGTGTTCTTGATTCTGACCGGAGCGACAAAGCTCATATCGAATGAGGGCAAGGCTTAAGTCCCAATGGTCAGGCTCTGGACGTCGAACTCAGCGACCCTGAACTTGGGGGACTTAAACTTCATGATGACCAGGACAAAAAAGAGAGCTTGGATGACCTGAAAGATGACGAAGGCGATGATGCCGATCGTCCACTTCATCCTCTTCTTGTGCTTTGCCTCCTCGTCCTTCATGGTATGAAGCAATTCTTGATCGCTCCGGTGATAGCCGTTCGAAGCAGGTGGTTGGTATTGGTTCTGGTTCTTCTCTGCCATTTGGTAAGATTCTGCAAAACCAGGAATGTTTCTGTGAAGGAACTGGATATGTGAGAATGTAATTAGGATCGAGAAGAGAGGTGAATGGGTCAGGTTTATATAAAGTGTTTGGAGAGAGAGTATGTCCAAAGAATCATCCGGTGGACAAAGAGAGCCACTTTCCTGGAAATCAATGTCAAAAGTGTCATCGAAATTTTCACTTCTAGAGGAACGCGAGTTTCGTGGGAATATGTCAGCGGCAAGAGTTGAAGAGTCTCTCTCTTTTTTTTGTCCTGATAAGTCTGCCAAGTCTGCCAAGGTGGGCGGAAGACTCGATCCTGTTTTCCAGATTAGCTTTGAGTCAACCGAGGAGTTATCAAGTTTGTGCATATTCTAGAGTGGCACGAGGCATTATTTGGGGGATTTACAAAGAGGAAAGTATGCCACACATGTATCAGCGGGCCAAGAGAAAATCTGTACTATTATGCTTATACAACATGGAATACAAATATGGCATTATCTGTCTTATCAAATGTGTTATCCTTTCTATATATGCAAGAAAAAAAAATAATACTCAAATGGATATAAGGGGTGAGCGGTTTCAGATTCTTCCAGGTTCCTTATAAGTTATACCTAGAACCTGGAACCTACCCGCGGGTACAAGTTCCTCACATTTTGGAACTTGAAACATACTTGTCGGAACCTGAGAGCCTGCAGCCTACCCTGTCATAGGTTCCAAGGTCTAACAGATTCTTTTTTTTTTTTTCATTTTAGTTAAGCAAAACAAAAATGAACGCAACAATTAGGAGTGAAACATGTTCTTCATTTTTTGGAACCTGAAACCTTCCTTGCATGCCTTTTAACTCGAACCTACCTTGTCACAAGTTTCAGGATTGGTTCTAAGGTATACTCAGGTTCTGCTTGTATTATTAATTAACGATAACGATTGCAGTGAATCATCACTTTTCATGACTATCACTTGTTGCTACAATCCATTGACCATAACTTATATTTAGACATATGAAGAATATAAAACATTAACAAAGTAAAAATCTTAGTCATAAAATGGAAGTTCAGACTAGTAGTTTCTAATTACACACTCATCAGTGGACACCATGAAATGCCGCAGGATCGCACGAAGATATAGACAAAAAAAAAATACAAAACTTATTATAAGTTTCAGGTTTCAGGTTCCACCAACCTCGAACCTGAAACCTAACCAGTAACCTACCGTCAAAATAGGTTTTTTTAATTTTTGAAATCTGGAACTCACCTTGCATACCTTGGAACCCGGAACCCACGGTTCGGTCCTTAAGTTTCAGGTTCTACTTTGGAATTATGCTCACTCCCGTTGGATATCCTGTATAATATCACCTTAGTATGTTACTATGTTATATATCTGCTCGACTAATTTCATATAACTCTCTAACATCTTTGAAAATTTATGTATATAAGCGAATAATTTGTGAAAAGGCACAAAAGAATGCTCTTGGACTTGTGTAAACGCACGGGCACAAAACTAGTATAAAATAAATGTCATAAATATACACTTGATATGAAACATTTCATAACAATGCATAAAGAATCAAAACTTGAATTCGACATCATGTTAAGATATAAAAGTAACAATTCTAAAATTTTAAATTCTTAAATAGATAAGGTAACATGGATAAAAGGTCGTGATAAATCAAGAAAAAAACCTAGCTATGAGACAACTATGCGCTTATGAAACTTCAAAAGTCAAAACAATCAAGCTTTAGAGATCTAGGAGAGGGAGAATGTCACACCCTGAAACCTACCAGAACGGGAGGAGACACGACCGTCCTTCGCTGTCCTTCCACTTGAAGGACGCAGTCCGAAATCACAATCAAAGAACAAACTCTCAAAAGATTCCCGTTGATATCGCTCTTGCTTTAATGGCTACTAACCAAGGAACCTAAAAAGAATTGGGAAAGAGAAGGGTGAGCAACCACAGTTCAGTAAGCAGTGCGTATCTCTTCCAAGCAGATCGAGTAACCACTATGTTTGTATACATGAAGCAATACCAGAAACTCATACTTCAAACCAACTCTTTAAATACATATCAAATCAAATACGAATTGTTTCATTTCAATAAGGCTTTATATCAATAATAAATATTCATTTAATCACCATTACAAGACAAACATCAATGGTCAAGTCCATTGATTAATCTCTATTAAAAACCACGTTAATGGTCCATTCCATTGACTAATCTCAAATCACACATCAATGGTCAATTCCATTGATGAATCTCATATCACATAACACGTCGATGTCCATTCCATTGACAAATTTACTGCTCAATATCAAACCATGATCACGACACAACGTCTTGTGACAAGACAACCAAGATTCCCCCTTGGCAAGGTCTCCACCTACAAAGCCGGTGGCTCGGCCCATAAGGATATCTTAACCCGGTATGCATACTCCCAAGCCCCTCAATTGGCTCATAATGATATTGAGTATCAAACAATCATTCTTCAATAATCCATAATGCAAATCCATAAACCAAACAATTAACTTTTCACAACATAGCTCATCCGCCATTTCTCAAACCATTTCTCAAATCATTCATAAATCAATTTCACAAATCGATATGTATAACATTTTGTAACGTTTTTCATAAAACATTTCTCAAATCATCTTAAAACTCATTCCTTAAATCAGTTCGCAATATTATACATATATATCCACACGCAATATCTTTCTTAAAACCATTATCAAATGACTAAGGAGTAGTAAATGCCCGATCCAGGCTTTTATACAATAACAATGTTATTTTAAGTTTTCAAGGCATTAGTTTTACAAAACTAAAGAAGAGATAGCACCACTTACCTTGAATCCCCAAAAATCAAATAACGACGATCACTCAAACCGACGATCTCGTAATCCTAACAAGTAAATGAGAATCGACGTTAAAACCAAGTAAAATACTACGATAACTATGAAACGGCTAAACGACGCTTAAACGTTAACAAGATAACTCAAATGCGCCCACAAATCGCTCATTCCAAGCGATTATCCAAACCGTCTGCAACGCGGAGTTTGAGTGTGAAACTTGGTTGCACCAAAACTCTTTCCATCGAACTCCGTTCCAAGCGAGTTTATAGTCAAAAGAAAGCTCATTCAAACAACTACAAGACCCTCAACTTGGCAGTCCCAAAATCGAGCCGAAAACCTATGAAAATTGGCCTAAAAGCTGCCGGTCGTGCACTGTTCACGTGCGCTCAACTTCAAAAAAATTTTCTAGGCAAATGGTAAATCCTAATCGAGTTCTATAAAATCCCACGGCTCCACAACATCCTAAACTACCAATTCTATATATATAGCTCAACGACTCAAAAATCGGATTTCGCGGCTTGATTTTCACAAAACTCTGAAATTGTGTCATAATTCCGAAAAATACTCCAATTGGACGAACGAGAGGTGCGAATACTTACGGGGCGTTGCCATACGAAGTAACTCAGATTTGGCAAGGCTCCCGTGATGAATAGCGCGAAATCCCTTTTCTTTTTCTTTCTTTCCTTTCTTTCTCTTTGTTTTCTTCTCTCTCCCCACGAGCTCTCCGTCTCATGATAAAAAGAACAGAAGTCAACTATAGCTTCTTTATTGACTTTTTCCACTTTTTCCTTTTTCTCTTGTTTTTTTTTTTTCGTTTGACCTTTTGACTTTATAACCCGTATTTTACAGAGAAAATATTAGTTAGGCCTAGCTTGCCATATCATTATGCTCCCGCGCCATTGAGGGTGCGCATGGAATGCATTCGGAATAAAAATTTGTTCGGAATGCATTCCGAAGTAATGGCGTTTGTTAAAAATTTAACGGAATTCTACGGAGCGATTTTTGCATTCGGAATAAAAATGCGTTTGTTAAAAATACTTGATTCCGAATGCATTCTTGATTCCAGAATGCATTTTTGATTCCGGAATGAGTTTTTGGCAAGAAAAGAGAAGCTACTTTTTGTAGCTTCTTGATTCGAATGCATTCTCCCTATTTTCTCACAATTTTTTTTTCAGAAAATGCATAATAATTGAAAAATTCTAGAAAAATTCATAAAAATTTCCAGAAAATAAAAAAAAGTCAGATTTAGGGAAAATATGAAATTTGGTGAATTTTTTTTTAAAAAATAAAAAAATCAAAAATTTCAAAACTTTACTGAGAATAGCTTAAAACACATGTGGCCACCCACTTTGAGTGAAATTTAAATTTTTGAGGTGCCAAAAAATCAAAAATTTTCAAAACTTCACAAAATGGCTTAAAATACATGTACCTACAGCTGACTTTGAGTGAAATTTAAATTTTTGAGGTGCCCCAAAAAAGAAAAATAATAAAAAAATAAAAAATTTCAAAACTTCACAAAATGGCTTAAAATACGCGCCACCCACTTTGAGTGAAATTTAAATTTTTGAGATGCAAAAATAAATAAAAAAAATAAAAAATTTCAAAACTTCACAGAATGGCTTAGAATATCCGTAGCCACCCACTTTGAGTAAAATTTAAATTTTTGAGGTGCCAAAAAAATTAAAAAATTAAAAATTAAAAAATTAAAAATTCAAAACTTCACAAAATGGCTTAGAATACCGCGTGGCCACCCACTTTGAGTGAAATTTAAATTTTTTAGGTGCCCAAAAAATTTAAAAAATCAAAAATTTCAAAACTTTACTGAGAATGACTTATAATACATGTGGCCACCCACTTTGAGTAAAATTTAAATTTTTTTAGGTGCAAAAAGAATCAACAAATCAAAATAGATTTCTATTCCAAATCAATTTCGAGCAGAATTAGTCATATTTTACCAAACAGATTTCTCCTCCGTAAATCAATTTCGCAAGAATTCCTAAATCAATTTCGCAAGAATTTGATTTCGGAAGAATCTGACTATTCGCACCATTGACACTACGACATGTGTGGAGTGGGGTTCACTTTACAAATTTACTCTCTCTCTCCTCTGAAAATGAAACAGAGTAAAGCCCACAAGCATGCTTCGTTAACAAATGTTAACAAATTGCGATGGCCATGGACGGACTCTGATTTTGTCACGCAATTGAGACCCCGATGTGTAAAAGAAGAAGAAGCAAATTAATAACCAAGGAGAGAGAGAGACTGCTAAGAAGTTCAGAGAGGAGAGAGAGAGAGTAAATTTGAAAAGTGGATTTCAGTTGATATGTGTCACATTCTCAATGGCACGGGAGCACAATATTATAGCAGGGCTACACTACCAAATTTTTTCTCCCTAAAGGAAAGGCCGCTAAAAGAGAAAAAGCTTAAATCGTAACAGTTTTATTACTTTTCATCTTTTACTTAACGCAAGAGACTGTAAAATTCGATGTCACATAGAGTGCTCGTGCAAACAAACTAGACATATAGACCCCAAGTGGATGAGACTCAGTTTCCAGGAATAACTATATATTTTTGCACAAAAATATTGTGAGGTGATTTTCTTGGCATGCATGAGAGTTTTGTGTTGTAAATACTGGAAATAAATTTAGATTCAGTGCTATGAGCTGATCTTGTGGTTCAACCGAGCAGATTCATTTGTCAATACTATATCGTAGTCATATAGCATAGAATGTGGCGGTTCCACTTTCATACTAATTGACCTTCCACTACTTAAAAAAAAAATTGTGAGGCGATGGCTAAGACTCTCACTAAAAGCTGAAAAATTATCACTAGTGGAGAAAATATTGGGTGGATCTATTTTGTTAACAGTGAGGTTCAGAGACGAGACATGTGGTGACTAGTCACCCTTAGGAATGGAAATGAGCCATGGCCAAAGCCCAACGTCAGGGACCGTCCCTTCGTCCCTCGGTGTCCTAACCATACCACACGTAATGTTCTCTATCCACCTCATAGCTAAGAGATCCGATCCAAGATGTCTGCACTAACTCAAAACCATGGCAATCCATATGAAAGAAATACAGTAACCGGTCATTCTCATGATTTTTTTTCCAGCCAAAAGTCATCCTCACGATGAAAACGGTATTCTCTGTGGGGAAAAGGTAAAGAAAAACTAAAGCACATGGTGTCCCGCACATTATGTGACATGTATACAGAACAAATAAAGAATTTACAAAGGAATGACCCAATCAACAGTACCAAAGAAATACATAAATTTCTCTATTCAATCCAAGGAAAACTGTGGAAGGGAAATATAACAGCGATCTCACAAACTATGGATCGCCGAGAATTACACTCAGGATCCTCGTTAACACGACAAGGATTGGACCGCCTTTGTCGAGGAATCGATTGCCATGGTGCAATTCATTTGGGAGATCTTCGTCTTCTTGAGCATGAGCATGACTGTAATCTTTCCTTTAAGCACGCCCTGACTTTTCAAAGTTATGACCCCAGAGCTCAATTCGCTCCCGAGATTTGCATTGATATTGCTAGGCAAATTAGCAGAGCTCAGAGTCACATCCACGTCGATCTTCTTGGTAGACTTGAAATTGACCTTGCTCTTGGGGACGATTGCTTGTCCTACCTGGAAACCTCCATAAGTGAAGCTAACAGTAGAGGCGTCATACTTGAAGGGACCCCAGTTGGTGTTCTTGACTCGGATCGGGGCAACAAAGCTCATGTCGAATGAAGGCGATGCCTGAGTCCTAACGTTCAGAGTCTGGACGCCAAAGTCGCCGACCCTGAACTTGGGGGACTTGAACTTCATGATGACCAGGACGAAGAAGAGACCTTGGACTACCTGAAAGAAGACGAAGGCGATGATGCCGATCGTCCACTTCATCCTCTTCTTGCGGCTGGCCTCCTCATCCTCCATGGTGTGAAGCGATTCTCGATCATTCCGGCGATAGCCGTTCGATCTGGATGGGTGGTATTGGTTCTGGTTCTTCTCTGCCATTGCTAGATGGTCTTGTAGGTGAGCTGGTTTGGGATTCTTGAGTTTTTGCTTCTCTGTAGGAATTGGAGATGTGAGAACTGAGAAGGCTGAGAATGGTGAGAAGTCCTGGAAATGCTGAGGTATATATACGATGTTTGGGACACAACACGAGTGGATAGGAGACTCAATTTCCAGGAAACTGCAATTGATTAGACAGGCCAAACGCGTCCAGACCGTTGGAATCATCATGTAATTCTAGAGGAATGCGACTTATTATTAGTATGACCTTCGGACATTGCTTTCTCAATAAAGGACACCTTTTTATGGTCGGACAATATTATTCTATCAATAGAAGCTTCGATCAAATCAGTTGGTTGGCCTCGCTGAGTGCTTGCTTTAACATATTCTTTCTTCCAACCGGGTGCCAAACCAGAGGTTGAGGCACAATGGCGACAGAAAGCAAACCCAGTCCACAGCAAACAGCATGTGTCTTTTGACTTCTAAAATATCATTATCCCCACGATGATGACCCCGATTGTTTAATCACAGGTACTTGATCTCATAATTAAATTTCAATTCATTGATACATGAGGAAAATGTGGCTAAAAAAAATTGATATGGATTATTTGGAGACCGTCGATGCTCAGATAGCATGAAGAAAATGAAACCTCAAAATCAATAAGGTGGATGCCAGTCGTCCTATGTGGAAACACTGACGCTGACATGAATATTTTTTATAATTTTTATAATTATTTTTATTTTTATTTCCGTTTTTCTTTGCTTTTTTTAATCTGCCGCACATGATTATACTTTTGCCACCATTGGTAAAATGGCTACGTTTCTCAAGCAAATGTCTTATTCAATACTCGTATTACCTAAGATACCGACCTGCTATTATACAAGATATCAAATTGAGTATTCATCTCTTTTTATTTTCTTGCATATATGGAAAGTATAACACAGTTAATAAGATAGATGATGCCGCATTTGTTTTCCGTGTTGTATAAGCATAATAATATAGATTTTCTCGTGGCCCTCTGATACATGTGGGGGCATACTCTCCTCTTTGTAAATCCCCCAAATATCGACTCGAAGACAGGATCGAGTCTTCCGCCCACCTTGGCGGACTTGGCAGTCGGTCAGGACAAGGAAAAGGCCGCTAAAAGAGAAAATGCTTAAACTGTAACAGTTCCATTACTTTTTAAACTTTTACTTAACACAAGAGATTGTAAAATTTGATGTCACACGGATTATGGATGAGCGGTTGCAGATTTCTTACAAATTTTACCTAAAATCTGAAACCTACTCGTCAAAACCTGGAACCTAATTTTAGGGTAGGTTCCAGGGTTTAATAGGTTCTTATTTATTTATTTATTTCATTTTTAGTTAAACAAAATGAAAAATGATCAACAATACGGAACATGTTTGTCATTAACCAAAGATAATACAAAAGACTAGTTTTCATGCCATTACGGTTCAAATAAATACAATTAAAATGAGAAGTCATTGCGTGAATCAATACTAGGGGTAAGTGGTTCTATGTTCCGTACGAGTTCTACCTGGAACTTACCCATGAGAATTATGGTTCTTCATTTTTTTGAATCTAGAGCATACCCTATCACAGATTTCAAGTCGTTTCAGGGTCTACTTAGGTTCCACATATATTATTAATTGAACAATTGCAATGAATCATCACCTTTAATGATCACCACTTGTTACTAAGATCCACTGACCACAACTTATATTTAGACACACGAAGAATATGAAACATTAACAAGTCGTAAAATGAAAGTGTAGACTAGTGATTCTAGATTGTACACTCATCATCTAACGTCATGAAACACCACAAGATCGTGCGAATGCCTAGACCAAGAAAAAGCACAAAAAACTTGTTTAGGTTTCAGGTTCCACCTACCTGTTGAAATAGGTTCCCCAATTTTTGGAACCTGAAACCTACCCTACATACCTTGAAATCTGGAACCTACATGTTCCCACCAGTTAGGTTCTCAGGTTCCAGGTAGAAACTGGAACCATGCTCACCCCTAACACAGATTGCCTCGTGCAAACAAATTATATATAGAACACTTTTATCGCGAGGTGATTGTGTTCGCATGAATTAAAGTTTTGCGTTGTAAATACTATAAATAAATGTGATAAGTATAATGGATGTTTAAAACTTGTCACGAAAGTGCAATTGAGTCCTAAAACTTTTGAGAAGTGCAATCGAGTCCTAAACCTTGTTAAATTGGTGCAATCAAGTCCTTGTATTAACTTCGTCCAACTTGACAAACGGAAAATGCTGACAAGTTTTTGGACTTGATTGCACCAACTTGACAAGTTTTATGACTTGATTGCACTTTTTGAAAATTTTAGGTTCAATTGCACCTTCGTGATAAGTTTTAGGACTTCTTGTGCACTTCTCTCGATGAATAAATTTAGATTCAGTGCTGTGAACTCATCTTATGGTTCAACCAAGCAGAATTTAATGATCAATTCAATTGTCAATGCTATATCACAACTATATAGTTTATAAAATGTGGCAGTTCCACTCTTATACTAATCGACCTTTCGTTACCATAAAAAATCTTAAGCGACGCCTAAGACTGTCACTAGAAGCTGAAAAACTATCACTGGAGAGGTTCGGTGACGAGGCATATGGCGACTAGTCACCGTTAGGCTATACCTTGCAGTCAAGAGTCATTACGACCGGAACGAGCCATGGCTAGAGCCCATCATCATGATTTTTCTTTCCGGCCGAAAGACATCCTCACGATGAAAACGGTATTCTCTGTGGGGAAAAAGAAAGAAAAAATCCAAAGCACGTAGTGTTGGCACATTATGGGACATGTCTACAGATCAATGAAAGAATTTACAAACGAGTGACCCACCAAATTGACAACAAGATAGAAATACATAAATTTTTTGATTCAATCCACGGAAAACTCGTGGAAGGGAAATATACAAGCGAGCTCATAAACTATGGATCGCCGAGAATCACACTCAGCATCCTCATTAACACGACAAGGATTGGACCGCCTTTGTCGAGGTATCGATCGCCATGGTGCAATTCATTTGGGAGATCTTCGTTTTCTTGAACATGAACATGACTGTAATCTTTCCTTTGAGCACGCCCTGACTTTTCAAAGTTATGACCCCAGAGCTCAATTCGCTCCCGAGATTCGCATTGATTGTGCTAGGCAAATTAGCAGAGCTCAGAGTCACATCCACGTCGATCTTCTTGGTGGACTTGAAATTGGCCTTGCTCTTGGGGATGATTGCTTGTCCTACCTGGAAACCTCCGTAAGTGAAGCTAACAGTGGAGGCGTCATACTTGAAGGGACCCCAGTTGGCGTTCTTGACTCGGATCGGGGCAACAAAGCTCATGTCGAACGAAGGCGATGCCTGAGTCCCCACGTTCAGAGTCTGGACGGCAAAGTCGCCAACCCTAAACTTGGGGGACTTGAACTTCATGATGACCAGGACGAAGAAGAGACCTTGGACTACCTGAAAGATGATGAAGGCGATGATGCCGATCGTCCACTTCATTCTCTTCTTGCGCTTGGCCTCCTCATCCTCCATTGTATGAAGCGATTCTTGATCATTCCGGCCATAGCCGTTCGATCCGGGTGGGTGGTATTGGTCCTGGTTCTTCTCTGCCATTGCTATATGCTCTTGTGGGGAGCTGGTTTGGTGATTCCCGAGTTTTTGCTTCGCTGAAGGAATTGGAGATGTGAGAACTGAGAAGGCTGAGGATGTTGAGAAGTCCGGGTTATGCTGAGGTATTTATACGATGTTTGGGACATAAGACGAGTGGATCTGAGACTCAATTTCCAGGAAACTGCAATTGATTTGACACGCCAACGCGTCCGAACGTTGGTATCATCATGTTGTTCTAGAGGAATGCGACTTTGGTCGAGTATGACCTTCGGACAGTGCTTGTAGGGTTGGACGTATTGTTCTATCAATAGAAGCTTCGACCACATGAATTCCTATCCGAATCATATTCAATTTTCTATTTTATTTTATTTTTTGGTTTTTTGCAACTGGGTGCTAAACCAAAGCTTAAGGAACAATGGGGACAGAAGCGAACCCAGTCCAGGGCATGTTTCCTTTTGACTTCTAGAATGTCATTATCCCCACGATGCTAAACCCAAGTTTTAGTCACCGTACTAGATCCAACAATTTGATATCGGTTCATGTGATACATATGGGATATATGGCTAAAAATATCTGACATGGTTTATTTGGAGATCGTGGATGATTACATAGTATGAAATAATAATCACAAAAAAACACTTATTATGAGATCAAGGCCGGACATATTTGACTAGGGAAAAGTGCCAAAAAAGTCCTAAACCTCTTGCATTTGTGCCAATTTAGTCCTAAACCTTTTTTTGGTGCCAATTCAGTCCTAAACCTTTTGCATTGTTGCCAATTCAGTCCTAAACTCTTTTATGGTGTCAATTCAATCCTAATCTTTTTGTATTGGTGCCAATTCAGTCCTAAACCTTTTGTTTTTGTGCTAATTCAGTCCTTTCGGCCAATTTTAACCGGATTTTGCTGACGTGGACGCCAATCGGCCTGCGGCTGGTCATCGGCACTGACGTGGACAGCTTTCATAATATTTTAATTTTTTTTGAATTTTTTGAATTTTTTATTTTCCCCCTCTCCTCCCTCCTTCCTCTAGCCAGTCGCCGGACTGGCGACCGACCAGAGGCCATAGGCCTGTGACGGCGAAGGCAAGCCTCGCCGGCGGCTGGCATGACCTCGCCAGTGGCCGGCGAGGGCGAGGCTCACCAGCGCCGGCCTCTGGCCTCCGGCCGGTCGCCAGTCCGGCGACCGGCTAGAGGGAGGAAGGAGGGAGGGGAGGGGAAGAAAAAAAGAAAAAAATAAATAAAATTTCAAAAAAATTATTAAAATATTATTAAAGTTGTCAACATCAGCGCTAGTGACCAACCGGCGTCCATGTCAGCAAAATCCGGCCAAAATTGATAAAAATGACTGAATTGGCACAAAAACAAAAGGTTTAGGATTGAATTGGCACCAAAAAAGAGTTTAGGACTAAATTGGCACAAATGCAAAAGGTTTAGGACTGAATTGGTAACAAAAAAAGATTTAGGACTACATTGGCACCAATACAAAATATTTATGACTTTTTTGGCACTTTTCCCTATTTGGCTACGGTTAGGTACGGAGGAATCGTGTGATTGCTTATATGGAGTACTCCATGAGGTTCCCCACCTAAATTAATCTTAGTTTTGGAGAAATATTCAATCATTCCTGTCATCACTATTCATGCTACCATACGAAGTCCAATTTCACAATATTGCTTTATTGTACTTCTCCTAGATGATGTTCCATATATATCATGAGGTCTCAATAATATTAGATAGTAGCAATGTTCATGTCCACCTACATAAACAAATAATCTACAATGCCAGTGTAAAATAATGTTTACACGAGCATATAAGAAATAGAAACTTTCCTCGACTTATGAAAATGAATACACCTATAAAAGTTAAAAATTGTATTTATGTCAATGCGTCAATCTTATTTATGAAATGTGAAGTTGGCTAATGATCACCTAAAGGGGGGTTTATAGGTGATTTCAATAAATCTTGACAATAAATTGCAGAATTAAAAGCGTCGAGAAGACGTAAGCTTGGCCGGGTAAAAACAGAGTGTTGCTATAAGCTTGTGCGGATCAGGTTTATACAAAGTGTTCGGGGAGAAAGTATGTCCAAAGAAGCATCCATTGGACAAAGAGAGCCACTTTCCTGCAAATCAATGTCAAACGCGTCATCGAAATTTTCACTTCTAGAGGAACGCGAGTTTGGTGGGCATATGGCAGCAACAAGAGTAGTCTCTCTTTTCTTTGTCCTGATAGCCTGCCAAGTCTGCCAAGGTGGGCGGAAGACTCGATCCTATTTTCCAGATTGGCTTTGAGTCAACTGACGAGTTATCGAGTTTTTGCATATTCTAAAGTGGCTCGAGGCATTATTTGGGGGATTTGCAAAGAGGAGAGTATGCCACACATGTATCAGATACTATTCTCTTATACACATGGAATAAAAATATGGCATTATCCATCTTATTAAATGTGTTATCCTTTCTATATATGCAAGAAAAAAAAAAGAAGAAAGAACACCCAATTGGATATCTTGTGTAATATCACCTTAGGATGCTAGTAGGGCCGTCAAATGGGTGGGTCGAGTCGGGTTTGGTTTGGGTAGAAAATGATCCTACTTAGATTGACCCATTTAACCCGTTTTAACCCATTTATATTCAATACAAATTTAGTGACTCATATTCAATATATACTCGACTCAACCTATTTACTAAAGTACTTCTATATTTAATCCAACCCAGGAAAAACCATATCCACTTTGTTAACCCAGTTTAAGCTCTTCATGTGGGTAAAATTACTATTTTGACGGTAAGATGTTAAAGAATTGACATTCGACATTGCATAGAATTTTCAATTTTGTATTGATTCATGATGATGAATAAGAGAAATTTAGTATTTGGTAGTTGATTTATGAAATTACGCCAACGAATAACATGGAGGTATTGAAATTTTAATTTAATGAAATGTAAGATACCGAAGAAGATATTTATTCTGACCATGGATTAGCAATGACAAGAACTAAGATTATAATATTAAATAAAAATAACAATGCTAAATGCAACCAAAGAAATATATATATTCTAATAACTAAGAGAAGAAACTTACAAGATTAATATAAATAAAAGTAAAAATGATGGAGAAAAAAAGAAGCCATCTTAATACTTTTAATAAGGGTGTAGTCGGCTCCATCAAGACTTCTTTGAACTTGGAATAGTCCAAAGAGTCCATTGTTTTCTTATAGAGGGTGAAGAGGGGGTCACAAATGTGTGTTGGGTTTAGGTAACCTGTGAATCCATTTAACATCCATATATTTTTTGGATAAGTGCATTGAAAGTCCTAAAACTTGTCATGAAAGTGCAATTGAGTTATAAAACTTTCAAAAAGTGCAATCAATTCTTAAAACTTGTCACAAAAATGCAATCAATTCTTAAAACTTGTCACAAAAGTGCAATCAAATCCTAAAACTTTTAAAAGATGCAATAAAGTAAAACTTGTCGCGAAAGTGCAATCAAGTGATAAAACTTATCAAATTGATGAAATCAAGTTATTTTATTGATTGCACTTTTTGAAAGTTTTAGGATTCAATTGTACTTTCTGACAGGTTTTAGAACTTAATTACACTTTTTGATAGTTTTTGGACTCAATTGCACTTTTGTGATAAGTTTTAGGACTTCTAATGCACTTATCCCTATATTTTTTGGTTGTGCCATTCTAAACCCATTTATTGAACATAGCTATCCCATAAAAGGATTCAACCCATCAAATATGGGTTAAGAATTGTGTTTATGAATCATTTTGACAAGTCTATATGTTAGATATCTACTTGACTAATTTCATATAACTTTCTAACATCTTCAAAAATTTATGTATATAAACGAATAACTTGTGAAAAGGCAAAAAAGAATGCTCTTTGACCTGTGTAAACTAGGGGTGTGCAAAAGAACCGAGAATCACCCAGACTGCTTGGAACAAGATCGAATCAGCCTAGAACCGACGGTTCCCGATTTCAATTTACCGAAACCGGTGAGTACCGGTCCGGTGCTAGGTGTGGAACCGCTCACCCGAATCGGACAGCTCACCGGCATATAACGTGTTTGATAGAATGCCTATGAGAATACTAATTTATTGGGTTTCGAAAAACTTACTTGTGTGTTGCATCATTGTTTCTAAGGGTCTTAGGCTGATTTAACTTGTTAGCTTAAATGAGTGCCTCTTTAGGCTTGCAGCAGATTGTGCAAAAGCTTGAAAAGTTGCAAAGGGCGAGAAAAGATCAATATAACGGGCTTCTTTCTCTTATCACACATACAACATAAACATGGGACCAGGGAAATGTGAAGAATAGCCCACATGGGTTGGAAGTACTAGAACAAGCAAAGCAGGCAAATTTTTCCCTTTTCTCCATCTCTGACTCTTTCTCTCTCTCACTCTGTACATGTCTTTCATTCTTGTTATGCATCTTAACCATAGTGAAAATTATGTGATGAACACAACCCACAAAGATGCTTTCTTCCATGAGCCGTGAGACTTAGATTGACCCATTTTTTGATTTGTCCAAGGAAGCTTGGTAGGACCGGTTCCATGGACCCACTCAGGAATCGGACTGTCCTGTTCCCGGGTGGGTCCATGGAATCAACGGGCAATTCCCGGTTCTAATTTTTTGGAATCGGTCCTTAATGGGCGATTTCCGGTTCCAAGGTGGGATCCCTCACCTAGACCATGGTCACCTCTAGTTTAAACACATGAGCACGAAACTAGTATAAATAAATGTCAGAAATATACACTTGATATGAAACATTTCATAATAATGCATAAAAAATCAAAACTTGACTTGGACATCATGTTAGGATTAAAAAGTATCAATTCAGAAATTTTAAGTTCTTAAAATAGATAAAACAACATGGATAAAAGGTTACAATAAATCAAGAAAAATTCCTAGCTATGAGACAACTATGCGCTTATGATAATTCAAAGTCAAAACAATCAAGCTTTGTAGATCTAGGAGAGGGAGAAAATATTAGTTAGTCCTAGACTGCCATGTCATTGAGAATGCAATATGTTTCAAGTGGGGTCCGCTTTACAGATTTACTCTCTCTCTCTCTCCTATGAAAATGAAACAGAGTAAGCACACAAGCACGCATTGTAAACAGATGTTAACAAATTGCGATGGCTATGGACGAGCTCTGATTCCGTCACGCAATTGAACCCCGGCGTGTAAAGGAAGGAGAAGAAGCAAATTATTAACGAAGGAGAGAGAGAGATAGAGAGAGGGGGTAGATCTAAAAAGTGGGCCCCACTTGATACGTGTCGCATTTTCAAGGGCAGGGGAGCATAATGATGGAGCAGGCTGAGACTACCTAATATTTTCTTCCTCAATGAAAGGCTGCTAAAAGAGAAAAA
Organism: Syzygium oleosum; assembly: GCF_021117445.2. Lineage (NCBI taxonomy): Eukaryota > Viridiplantae > Streptophyta > Magnoliopsida > Myrtales > Myrtaceae > Syzygium > Syzygium oleosum. The sequence continues at coordinate 8,904,888 of NW_026607498.1, forward strand.
GCTTAAGGCATAACAGTTTCATTACTTTTCATCTTTTACTTAACACAAGAGATTGTAAAATTAGATGTCACATAAAGTGCTTGTGCGAGCAAACTAGACATATAGAACCCAAGTGGATATGAGACTCAGTTTCCAGGAATAACTATATGTTTTTGCACAAAAAATATTGTGAGGCGATTTTGTTGGCATGCATGAAAGTTTTGTGCTGTCAATACTAGAAATAAATTTAGATTCAGTGCTATGAACTGATCTTATGGTTCAACCGAGCAGATTTATTTGTCAATACTATATCGTAGTTGTATAGCATAAAATGTTGCGGTTCCACTTTCATACTAATTGACCTTCCACCACTTAAAAAAAAAAATTGTCAGGCGATGGCTAAGACTGTCACTAAAAGCTGAAAAACTATCACTAGTGGAGAAAATATTGGGTGAACGGAAATGAGCCATGGCCAGAGCCCATGGTCGGGGACCGTCCATTCGTCCCTCGGTTTCCTAACTATACCACACGTAATGTTCTCTATCCACTTCATAGCTAAGAGATCTGATCCAAGATGTCTGCACTAACTCTAAACCATTGCAATCCATATATAAGAAATACAGTAACCGGTCATTCTCGTGATTTTTTTTCCGGCCAAAAGTTATCCTCACTATGAAAACGGTATTCTCTGTGGGGAAAAAGAAACAAAAAATCCAAAGCGCATAGTGTCAGGCACATTATGGGACATGTCTACAAAACAATGAAAGAATTTACAAACGAGTGACCCACCCAATCAACAAGAAGATAGAAATACATAAATTTCTCAATTCAATCCACGGAAAACTCGTGGAAGGGAGATATACAAGCGAGCTCATAAACTATGCATCGCCGAGAATCACACTCAGCATCCTCATTAACACGACAAGGATTGGACCGCCTTTGTCGAGGTATCGATCGCCATGGTGCAATTCATTTGGGAGATCTTCGTTTTCTTGAACATGAACATGACTGTAATCTTTCCTTTGAGCACGCCCTGACTTTTCAAAGTTATGACCCCAGAGCTCAATTCGCTCCCGAGATTCGCATTGATAGTGCTAGGCAAATTAGCAGAGCTCAGAGTCACATCCACGTCGATCTTCTTGGTGGACTTGAAATTTGCCTTGCTCTTGGGGATGATTGCTTGTCCTACCTGGAAACCTCCGTAAGTGAAGCTAACAGTGGAGGCGTCATACTTGAAGGGACCCCAGTTGGCGTTCTTGACTCGGATCGGGACAACAAAGCTCATGTCGAACGAAGGCGATGCCTGAGTTCCCACGTTCAGAGTCTGGACGGCAAAGTCGCCAACCCTAAACTTGGGGGACTTGAACTTCATGATGACCAGGATGAAGAAGAGACCTTGGACTACCTGAAAGATGACGAAGGCAATGATGCCGATCGTCCACTTCATCCTCTTCTTGCGCTTAGCCTCCTCATCCTCCAAGGTATGAAGCGATTCTTGATCATTCCGGCGATAGCCGTTCAATTCGGGTGGGTAGTATTGGTTCTGGTTCTTCTCTGCCATTGCTAGATGGTCTTGTGGGGAGCTTGTTTGTGATTTTTGAGTTTTTTCTTCTCTGATGGAATCGGAGATGTAAGAACTGAGAAGGCTGTGACTGTTGAGAAGTCCTGGTTATGCTCCACTTTATATACAGTGTTTGGAACACAACCCAAGGGAATACGAGACTCAGTTTCCTAGAAAGTGTAAATTGATTAGAGAGGCCAAACGCATCCGAACCTTGGAATCATCGTGTTTTTCTAGAGGAATGCGACTTAGCATTAGTATGATATTCGGACATTGCTTTTTTTGATAAAGAATGATACCCTTTTACGGATGAACATGTTATTCTATCAATGGAAGCTTCGATCACATTAATTGATTGGCCTCCCTGATTGCTTTTAACATATTCTTTCCTCCAGCTGGGTGCTAAACCAGAGGTTAAGGCACAATGGGGACAGAAGCAAACCCAGTCCAGAGCATGTTTCTTTTAACTTCCAAAAGATATCATTATCTCCGTGCTGCTGACCCCACTTGTTTAATCACAGGTACAATATCCAATAATTAAATGTCAATTCATGTGATACATATGGGATATATGGCTAAAAAAATTGACATGATATATTTGGAGACCCTCAATCAAGATCTTATAAAATAAAACGAAACATGTAAAACCATAAAGGTGTTGGCCTAATTAGCAAAATAGTTTTATACATCTTCTTCTGATCTTAGGCTCAAGTAAAAAATTAATTTAAAAACTAAATGTGCTATTTTTAGCCCTACCCAAATTGATCTTCAACCTCATTTGGCCCGAGCGCAACCCTAGTCGATCAGACCCATGAGATGTAAATGACCAGGTGAATGTTTTGAGATTTTAGGTACAAAGATTATTTATTGGGGCTTGATGTGATATGTCAAGGTCGACTAAAGATACCTCATCACTATATAACTACAAAAAAGGGCCCTTAATTAAAGATCAAGGTCGGACATATTTGACTACATTTAGTAATGGAGAAAACGTGTGATTGCTTATATGGAGTACCCCATGATGTTCCCTACCTTTAATAAATCTTACTTTTGGACAAAATTTTACAACTTTCAATAAATAAATAAAAAGATAATATTTTAGAACTTAATATACCATCATCATTATTCATACTAACTTACACGGTCCAATTTCATAATATTGTTCTATTGTCCTTCTCCTAGATGATGTTCCTTTTATATCATGGGGTCTCATTACTATTTGATAGTAACATTGCAGATGGCCTCCTACGTAAACAAATATTAGAACAATGCCAGTATAAAATAATGTTTACACAAGTATACGAGAAATCGAAACTTTCATCTATTAATGAAATGAATCCAACTGCAAAAATTAAAAATTGTATACATGGCAATGTCTCAACTCTACTTATGGAAAGATTATTTTGACACCTAGTGTATCAAAGGGAATTCATTAAGCAAATTGGATACTTACGTCATTAAACTGACATCAAACAAAATGTTAAGATGTTTGCCGCTTGGAGATCCAAATTTTGGTGGGGGCATTGCCATGAAATACAATTAAGCCTCATTGTTTTGCTCAAACGATAAAAAATGAATGTACCAAAAATATTTCATCATAAACAAAATATTTAGACATATATTAATTGTTAAATATTTAGTGATATAAAAAATCAATTTTAATATAATGTTTTCTGAATAATTAATTTTCCGCAATATAATCCAGTTTTTACATTAACATCTTACGGTTCGTCCAAGCTGGATCTATGACGCGACTGCTTTGACTAGAGTAAATTTACCGCACATCTTTTCAACTATACAATGAATCACAATGCATAAACATATCAAATGATCAAACTCCACCACGACAATAATCAGCAAAAAACGTACAAAATACATTCTCTTACAACAATACGCAGTGCATACAAAAAGAATGAAAGAACTCGCAACAGAATGACAAGGCAGATTTACATAATTTTACATAATCCGTGGAAAGCTTGCGGAACCATCTAATGGAGAATCACCATCCTCATTCTCATTAACACGATAAGGATTGGACCGCCTTTGTCACCGTGTTGATGGCCATGGTGCAATTCATCTGGGAGGTCTTCCTCTTCTTAAACATGAACATGACTGTCACTTTCCCTCTGAGCTCACCTTGACTGTTCAAGTTTATGACCCCAGAGCTCAAATCGCTCCCGAGATTCGAATCACTAGGCAAATTAGCAGAACTCAGAGTCACGTTCACATCCATTTTCTTGGTGCTCTTGAAGTTGGCCTTGCTCTTCGGAATGACCGCTTGTCCCACTTGGAAACCTCCATAGGTGAAGTTCACAAAAGAAGCATCGTACTTGAAGGGACCCCAGTTGGTGTTCCTGATTCTGATAGGAGCGACAAAGCTCATATCGAATGAGGGCGAGGCCTGAGTCCCAACGGACAGGCTCTGGATATCGAACTCGGCAACTCTGAACTTGGGGGACTTGAACTTCATAATGACCAGGACAAAGAAGAGAGCTTGGACGACTTGAAAGATGACGAAGGTGATGATGCCAATCGTCCACTTCATCCTCTTCTTGCGCTTCGCCTCCTCGTCCTCCATGGTATGGAGCGATTCTTGATCGCTCCTGTGATAGCCGTTTGACTCAGGTGGTTGGTATTGGTTCTGGTTCTTCTCTGCCATTTGGTAATATTCTACAAAATCAGGAATGAATTCAGGTGTTTCTGTGAAGGAATTGGATATGTGAGAATATAGTCAGGATGGAGAAGAGAGGTGTGTGGGTCAGATTTATATAGAGCGTTCGGAGAGAGAGTATGTCCAAAGAAGCATCCCGTGGACAAGGAGAGCCACTTTCCTGGAAATCAATGTGAAACGCGTCATCGAAATCTTCACTTCTAGAGGAACGCGAGTTTAGCGGGAATATTTCTGCAACAAGAATAGAGGCGTCTCCTAGAGCTTGATTGTTTTGACTTTTGAAGTATCACGAGCTTATGGTTTTTTCTCATTGCAAGGCTTGTTTTCTGATTTATTGCAACCTTTTATCATGTTTCTTTATCTACATAATTACTTAAACTTTAAGAATCGGTAATTCAAATCTCAACATGAGTTTTGAGTCAAGTTTTGCTGTTGACATTAAATTTTATTATTAAATGTTTCATTTCAAGTTTATATTCTTATATTTATTATGTACTAGTTAAATGCTCGTGCTTTACACAGGTCCAGGAGCATTCGCTTTTGGCTTCTCACATATAATTCATTTATATACATAAATTATTGAAGATGTTTGAAAATTATTCGAAATTAGTCAAGTTAAATTTGGATTATGCTTTTTTAAAAGGGGAGCCTAAAAGTCACAAAATTTTGAACAGTAATTGACATAAAACCGGCTCTAATGTGCTTCGACTGACAAATTTTTTTAACCTTTTAATTTTCATCTGAACCTTGAGAACCACTCTTATCTATATCTCTGCCGCCCTACCTTTGCCATTTCCGAGGCTGCAACCGCTGTGCTACGTCTTTGTGACTGCTCGGCACTCACAGTTGTCGCCTCTTGGTGGCCCTTACCCTTCGCATCCCCCTCCCTCCAACTATCTCTCCACCTCTGCATCTCTATCCACGAATCAAAGGAGAGTATACGACGGGGTCAAGGATGGCAGGCAAAGTTTTCAATGCCTTTTTGTGCGGGTTGGTAGCGACATCTTACGGTGGTTCGCGCTATCCGTGCTTCGTCTACAACGTTGGATTGTGGAAGGAGCAAGGGCATTTTGGAAAAACCAGAAAAGGAAATGACACAAATAGTCCTTGAAATTTAGCATAATGTGCAATATGATTCATGAACTTTAACCAATGTGAAATGTGGTCCATGAACTTTTAGTTTGTTCAATGTAATCCCTGAATGGTACATATTTAATGTAATCCCTGAATGGTACATATTCAATGTAATCTCTGAACTGGTACATATTCAATGTAGTCATTTCCTCTAATTGAAGATCAAGGACTACATTAGATATTTTTATATAGTTCAGAAACTATATTGAACATGTACCAAAACTTTAAGGATCACATTGGACAAATTAAAAATTCAGGAATCACATTGAACATTGGGATAAAGTTTAGGGACCACATTAAATAAATTAAAAATTCAGATACCACATTGTACATTGGACCAAAGTTCATGAACCATTTGTGTCATTATCCTAATTTGAAAAGGGTAAAAAAGACCGAAAATAAAAGAAGAAAAAAGGAAATAGAGAACCAATTAACTTGGACTGTATGATGTGCTAATGGGGAAAAGTGATAGAAAAGTCCTAAACCTTTTGCATTAGTGTCAATTTAGTCCTAAACATTTTTTTGGTGCCAATTCAGTTCTAAACATTTTGCATTAGTGTCAATTAGTCCTAAGCATTTTTTTTGTGCCAATTCAGTTATAAACATTTTGTTTTTGTGCCAATTTAGTCATTCCGGCTAATTTTAGCAGGATTTTGTTGACGTGGACGCCGGTTGGTCTACATGGCACCACCGGCGATGACATGGACAACTTTTAATAATATTATAATATTTTTCTATTTTTTTCCCCTTTCTTCTTCCTCCAGCCGGTCACCGAACCGGCAACCAGCTGGAGGTCAGGGGGCCTCTAGAAAGCCCCGCTGGTCACTGGCGAGGGTCGAGCCTCGCCCGCCAGCGCAAGGCTCGTTGGAGGCCAGGGGGCCTCTGGCGAGCCCCGCTGGCCAACATGAGGCTCGAGCCCTCGCCATGGCTGGCGAGACTCGACCCTCGCCAGATCCGACAAGGGCGAGCCTAACCCAGGTCAGCGCGAGACTCCCCCTTGTGCAGGCAGGGGTCGGCCTCGCCCAGGCTAGATCTGGCGAGGCCAACCCTCGCGCAGGTCAGGGCGACGTCGCCCGCGCCAAGGCAACGCCCAGCGAGGCCGCCGTGGCGTACGCAAGGGCCAACCTCGCTAGATCTTACTAGGGGAACCCTTGCCAGGGCTCGCCCAGGCCACGTCAGGTAGCCCACCCGGCCTTGGCCGATGGCCAGTGGCCGATCACCGGCAAAGGGAGGAAGAAAGAAAAAAAATAATTAACAAAAATAATTAAAAAATAGAAAAAAATTAAAAATTATTTATGCTAGTGCCAGCGGTGCCATGTAGGCCGACCGGTGTCCACGTCAGCAAAATCTAGCCAAAATTAGCTAAAAAGACTTAATTTGCACCAGTTCAAAATGCTTACGACTAAATTGCAACAAAAAGGGATTTAGGACTACATTGACACATAGGTTTACTGCTTTTCTGACACTTTTCCCTGTGCTAATGCGTTGCTCTCTTGAGGAGGAATGGATCCAACTTCGCACATGTTTATACATTTGCCACCACTAGTAAAATGACAAGATTGCATTTCTTAAGCATATACATTATATCACCTAACATGCGGACATGATATTATTCAAGATCCCATCGATTAATCGTTTTGTGCACATATTATTTACACCAAAAAATGACCAACTTTTGGTCATTATCGACCAGTGATAGACTTAGTCCATGAGAGTAAAGTTTGATTATTTATGAACAAAATTACCAATAACTTAAAGGGAAGCAACAACTCGCCAGTGAAGTCATCGACAACACAACATGAAGTTATCAACGAGAGTCTTAAAGTTTCTCAACAAAGTTATCGATATCGACGGCGAGCAATCAACATAAAGATAACCGTTGGTTGGTTATGGCATATCCATTTGCGAAGTATTGAGTTATTTGTTCTTTCAAATTTAGTAACTACCATGTGTAACTGCCGTTTGTAAAAGTAATAAATATCCCAAATGTACTCTATGTAAACCTTGTCAATCAATCAAAGAACTCAACTTTTTTGCAAATTTATCTTTATCTTTACTTTTCTGCAATTTACTTTTTTTTGCAATTTAAATTCCTATACTTTAGTCGTAGTTTCAGATATTTCGTTGTCGATTAAATTCCAATGCGTATCTTAATTGTAATTTCATATATCTTTGTCATCGAGAATCACACTCAGCATCCTCATTTACACGACACGAATTGGATTTCCTTCGTTGCCGTATTGATTGCCATGGTGCAATTCATTTGTGAGGTCTTCTTCTTCTTGAACATGAACATGACTGTAATCTTTCCTTTAAGCTCACCCTGACTAGCCAATGTAATAACTCCAGAGCTCAATTCATTCCCAAGATTCGAATTAATATTGCCAGGCAAATTAGCAGAGCGCAGAGAAACGTTCATATCAATCTTCTTAGTGGACTTGAAGTTGGCCTTGCTCTTGGGGATGATTGCTTGTCCAACCTGGACACCTCCATAAGTGAAGTAAACAGTGGAGGCGTCGTACTTAAAGGGACCCCAGTTGGTGTTCTTGACTCGGATAGGGGCAACGAAGCTCATATCGAACGAAGGGGAGGCCTGAGTCCCGACGTTCAGAGTCTGGACGGCAAAGTCACCAACCCTGAACTTGGGGGACTTGAACTTCATGATGACCAGGACGAAGAAGAGAGCTTGGATTACCTGAAAGATGACGAAGGCGATGATGCCGATCGTCCATTTCATCCTCTTCTTGTGCTTGGCCTCCTCATCCTCCATGGTATGAAGCGATTCTTGATCGTTCCGGCTATAGCCGTTCGATTCAGGTGGTTGGTATTGGTTCTGGTTCTTCTCTGCCATTGCTAGATGATCTTGTAGGGGAGCTGGTTTGTGATTATTGCGTTTTTGCTTATTGGAGATGTGAGAACTGAGAAGGCAGAGAATGTTGAGAAGTCCTGGTTATGCTGAGGCATATATACTATGTTTGGGACACAAGACGAGTGGATACGAGACTCAATTTCCAAGAAACTGCAATAAATTTGAGACGCCAACGCGTCCGAACATTGGAATCATCATGTTCTTCTAGAGGAATGCGACTTTGGATGAGTCTGACATTCGTACATTGCGACTTTATTGTTCTATCAATAGATGCTTCGATCACATGCTGAGTGCTTTACCATATTCTATTTTCCTTTTTTCTTCTTTTTTTTTTCTTTTTTCAACAGGGTGCTAAACCAAAGCTTAAGGGACAATGGGGAAAGAAGCAAGCCCAGTCCATAGCACGTGTCTTTTGACTTCCAAAATTTCATCATCCCCACGATGATCAGATCACAAGAAATAAAGAAAAACCTCCTTAATTAGAGATCAAGGCTGGACTTATTTGACTGCATTTAGGCATGGCGGAATCGTGTGATTGCTTTTCCGGAGTACTCGATGATGTTCCCTACCTATCTTAGTTTTGGACAAAATTTTATAATTCAATATCCTATCATCATTATTCATGCTATCATACACAATCCAATTTTATAACATTGCTTTATTGTACTTCTCGTAGATGATGTTCCTTCTATATCACGAGGTCTCATCAATATTATATAGTAACATTGCAGATGACCACCTACATAAACAAATACTAAAACAATCCAAGGGGAAAAGTACCAAAAAAATCTTAAACCTTTGACATTGATACCAATTTAGTCATAAACCATTTTTTGGTGTCAATTTAGTCATAAATCTTTTGCATTTGTGCCAATTCAGTCATAAACATTTTTTTGGTGTCAATTCATTCCTAAACCTTTTGCATTTGTGCCAATTCAGTTATAAACATTTTGTTTTTATGCCAATTCAGTCCTTCCGGCTAATTTTGGCCGGATTTTGCTGACGTGGACGCCCACTGGCCGACAACCGGTCACCAGCGTTGATGTGGACAACTTTAATAATATTTTAATATTTTTTGAATATTTATTTTCTTTTCTTTTCCTCCCCTCCCTCCTTCCTCTAGCCGGTCGCCGGACCAGCGACCGGCCACTGGCAAGGGTGGCCTCGCGCTGGGCGAGGCACAACCTCGCCAGCGACAGTGAAGGCGAGGCCCGACCTCGCTAGATCCAGCGAGGTCGTGCCTCGCCTAGCCGCCGACGAGGCTCGACCTCGCCAAATCCGGTGAGGTCGGGCCTGGCCCAACTGCTGGCGAGGCTCACCCTGGCCAGCGACGGCAAAGGCGAGGCTTGACCTCGCTAGATCTGGCAAGGTCGTGCCTAACCCAGCCACCGGCGAGGTTGGGCCTCGCCCAGCCATGGTGAGGCCCGACCTCGTCGAATTTGGCGAGGTCGAGCCTCGCCGGCAGCTGGGCGAGGCACGACCTCGCCCGTGGCCGGTGAGATCGACCTCGCCGGCCTCTGGCCGGTCGCCGGTCCGACGACCGGCTGGAGGAAGGAGGAAGGGGAGGGAGAACAAAAAATAAAAGAAAAAAAATTCAAAAAATATTAAAATATTATTAAAGTTGTCCACGTCAGCGCCGGTGATCGGCCGCCGGTTGGTCAGCGTCCATGTCAGCAAAATCCGGCCAAAATTAGCCAAAATGATTGAATTGGCACAAAAACAAAAGGTTTAAGACTGAATTGGCACCAATGTATAAGGTTTAGGACTGAATTAGCACCAAAAAAAGATTTATGACTAAATTGGCACCAATGCAAAAGGTTTAGGACTGAATTGGCACCAATGCCAAAGGTTTAGGACTTTTTTGGCACTTTTCCCATAATCCAAGTATAAGATAATGTTTCCACAAGCATATAAGAAATAGAAACTTTCATCTACTAATGAAATGAACGCACCTATACAAGTTAAAAAGGGTATACATGTCAATGCCTCAACGCTACTTATGAAATGTACTTTTTCTTGCCGTTGGTGTATCAAACAAAAATTCATTAAACAAATTGAATATTTACGTTATTAACTCCACATAAAACTAAAAATCTATGGCCATTTCTGCTCGGAGATCCTGATTTTCACGAATTCATTGCAACGAAACATAATTGTGCAACATTTCCGACGAAAATGAACAAACGATTTTTTTTTTTACCATAAATGAAATATTTGGACATATTTTTGTTAATGGTAAAAATATTTTCCGTTGACCAATTTTTCTGAGTGATACAAATAATCATTCTTGGAAAAAAAGTTTTCCGAAACATCCATTTTTCCAAAACATTCGGATCCTTAAATTAGTTTCTCATACGAAAGAGGTCGTTAGAGACAGAAATCAATGACTATAGAGGGATACTGTCGACGGAGTAATCACAACATCACCGCTACTTTTGCATTTCAATTAATGAAAAGGGGTCTGAATCTACAACACAAATAATCAGTCAAAGATTTTTCTTTTTGACCGAGTGATATGAACTCATCTTATCATTCAACTAAGCGGAATCTATAACGCGACTGGCATGGCTAGAGTAATGGCCTCTTTTTGATGAATTTACAAATTCGTGAGTTTGTTTATGAAAATTTGTGAATCTACCACACATCTTTTCATCTATAAATCACATTGCATAAACCTGTCAAATGATGAAACTACTGCACAACAATGATCCGTGAAAACCAACAGAAAAAAATTTCGCACAACAATACGCAATCTGTACAAAAGAATGAAAGAACTCGCAAAAGAATGACAAGGCATATATAATACATAATTTCACATAATCCGGGGAAAGCTTCCGGAACCATCTAATGGAGAATCACCGTCCTCATTCTCATTTGCATGATAAGGATTGGACCGCCTTCGTGGCTGTGTTGATGGCCATGGTGCAATTCATCTGGGAGGTCTTCCTCTTCTTAAACATGAACATGACTGTTACCTTTCCTCTGAGCTCACCTTGACTGTTCAAGTTTATGAAACCAGAGCTCAAATCGCTCCCGAGATTCGAATCACCAGGCAAATTAGCAGAGCTCAGAGTCACATTCACATCGATCTTCTTGGTGCTCTTGAAGTTGGCCTTGCTCTTCGGAATGATCGCTTGTCCCACTTGGACACCCCCATAGGTGAAGTTCACAGTAGAAGCATCGTACTTGAATGGACCCCAATTAGTGTTCTTGATTCTGATTGGAGCGACAAAGCTCATGTCAAATGAGGGCGAGGCCTGAGTCCCAACGGACAGGCTCTGGACGTCGAACTCAGCGACCCTGAACTTGGGGGACTTGAACTTCATGATGACGAGGACAAAGAAGAGAGCTTGGACGACCTGAAAGATGACGAAGGCGATGATGGCAATCGTCCACTTCATCCTCTTCTTGCGCTTCGCCTCCTCGTCCTCCATGGTATGAAGCGACTCTTGATCACCCCGGTGATGGCCATTCGATGCTGGTGGTTGGTATGGGTTCTGGCTCTTCTCCGCCATTTGGTAATATTCCGTAAAACTAGGAATGAATTCAGGTGTTTCTGTGAAGAAATTGGATATGTGAGAACGCGGTGAGGATGGAGAAGAGAGGTGGGTGGTTCAGGTTTATATAGTGTTTAGAGAGAGAGTTTGTCCAAAGAAGCATCCGGTGGACAACAGAGAGCCACTTTCCTGGAATTATTGTCTAACGCGTTGTCGAAATTTTCACTTCTAGAGGAACGCGAGTTTAGTGGGAATATTTCGGCAACCCGAGTAGAGGATCCTTTCTCCTACGTTTCTAGAGCTTGAATGTTTGACTTTTGAAGAATCGCAAGCGTGTAGTTATGTCGTAGCGACGCTTAAGATTGATTTACAGACCCCTTTATCTATGTTACTTTATCGACTTAATAACCAAAACTTTTAAAATCGATACTTTTAATTCTTAACGTGACGCGAGCGTTAAGTTATGGTGCTTCGTATAATAATATTAAATGTGTTTTCCATGTGTATAGTTCTTATATATTTATTTTATGTTAGTTAAATGCCTGCGCGTTACGCCGGCTCGCGAGCATTCCTTTTCGTCTGTTGATGGATAATTCATTTATGTTATAAAATGATTGAAGGAAAATTACCAATCAGTCCTAGATTTACTATGTGATCACCAATTAAGTCCTAAACTATTCAATCTTTTCAATTTAGTCCTAAATTTTTGCGCTAAATTTCAATATAGTCATTCCGGTCAATTTTCGCTGAAAATTACTAATGTGACAATCCAGTAACCGCCCATCATGACACACCGCCACATCAACGATTTTCGACGAACCGGGCGGAAGCTGGTGGGCTTGTAACAACCTAGTCTGATAAGGGCAGGGAGTGATCGTCGGGGCCAGAGAGCTTGAACAAGGAATGGCTCATGGTAGGCTTCTAAGATCACAAAAGGGGCTAAAATAAACCGAATTGCACACCGAATAAAGTTGGGATGCCCTAGGTGTCAGGATGAGATGATAAGCTAATAATGAATATGATGCATGTCTATGTTTATGTATAAATGCATATATTCATATATGTCTATTAATGAATTAATTGGTGATAATCATGCGACACTATATGTTATGTCATCTGCTTGCATTTGAGTGAATGATTTTATACAATGTTATTAATAGTTTCTATTGGCATATCATAATAGTAAAGATAAAGCATTTGCTTATGCATTTGTCATACACGATAAATTTTTTTGTTGATACAAGGTTGAGTGGTAAGATGATCACTTACTAGACTTCGGCTCACCCCTTATTTTTCACTTTTGTAGGATGGATCACCCTCCACCACTACGGTTTGGAGTTCCTATATATTTTGATTGTGAATGCCAAGTTGTGCTTATACATGAATCGGCAATAATATATACTAAGTGTAGTTCCACCATATGAATCGATAAGGAGTTTGTTGCACCACTTAGGGGTTTCGATTGTCCCTTTGGTTTCGACAGCGATAGCATGTCTAAGGGCGTGGTTATCGATCCGTAATTTAGTATGTGACTTTTGTATAGGCAAGTTTTTGGTGGAGGAGTGGTGTGATGGTTTTAGGTGACCTAACCCTTCCCAAGACTTATCTGATGTATTGCATTTGCTTTAATACTATATCAAGTTGGTAACTAGTTGTGTTAATATAAAGAATCGTATTTATATTTATTAAACTCTATCAAATTCTTGTAAGGGATGTTGTGAAAATTTTGTTGAGCTTCTGCATTCTATTAATAACAAGAAGATAAATTAAAAAGGATATGTGTCGCGGGTAACGTTATGAGGCATCACAATTCCAAAGTACCTCGGGACTTCCCTTAAGCTAAAGTGCAGCTCTCCAAAAATTTTGCCAAATGTCATTTGCATTTGGCCAAGGAGCTTTGAGGTCCCAAAGAGCTTTGGCAAAGCCGAACCAAACGCACTCTAACTTCTTCATCTACACACAGAGATTTCCCTGGCAAGCAATTCCTCCATTTCCATCTCTCCTCAACCATCAACTTCTCATTTTCTACCTCTCCGGCGATCGTGGATCATCCATGGGCACAAGCCTTGATGGCGAGCTCGACATCTCGACGGTCATGGATAAACAACGCCGATGATAACCATGGACGAGCAATGCCCGATGACGCCTGAAAGCATTGGTCCATGGACAAGCGACGTGACGCAATGCCTAAATGTGTTCGGCTATGTACGATCTGGAGATTTGACATTCAGCCATAACGGAGCCGGAGGGGGTAGCTCTGGCAGACCATGAGCAACGCTGGAAGGGATGGCTAGATTAAATGCGTTCAGCCATGGATGACCAGATCTAGAGATTCAGTGTTCAGCTATGGACGGAGCCGAAGGGATGGCTCGGTGGAGGGGGTGGCTCAAGCTGACCGCGAGCGACACCAAAAGGGGTGGCTCGGCTTGGACACACAGGACGTAGCTCTGGCAACTTTGCTGGTGGCGACAATGAGGGGAGGTGCTACAAGTGAAAGGACTTCCATGGCTGGACAAGGGGAAATTTTTTTTTGACACTTGTTAATTTATGAGTGGTGGTAAGTAAAATAATGCCTATCTCATCGATCGCATACGTGGCTCTATGAAACCTATGAATGTTTTCTCCACTCCTTTCTTTGTACATCACTCAAATAATGCCTCGGGGACATTAAGATTGCGTTTGATAACTGTTACACCCCGCACCCTACGAGCGCGCGGTCATCCCTCGATGGTCGATCATTGAACGCGACGTCCCAGGACGCGTCGCCGACCCAAACGAAACACCCAACAATAAAGGCAAGCGGAAGCGAAATTAATTAACCCAGACAATAAACAATGACAAAGGGATAGCACGAAACAATAATTGCATACCATCATAAAGTAGTCACTATACAAAACGATAACTCGGGCTACCAATTTAGAACCACAATTTTCAAAAGGGGGCGGTGGTTGACAAGCTTATCTCCTCTACAAAAGGTACTCAAAAGACAGGGTAAATGATCTATTCTTCAATCCCTGTAGTGCTCTGGCGGCATCTCCGAATCGATTACGGTCGTGGATCTGAAATGGTTATATAATAACCGTGAGAACGAGTCTCAATAAGCAACCTCCTAAACCCCACGTAGGCCAATGCGTACCCAGACAAGTCATACATGCAATCTACCCCATAACATATAAAATTCGCATCATTGTACTTACCTCGTCATCAAGCCCATGCCAACTCTACACGTTAGTCGTCACGTGATAATGCAATAATAGTAATTAAATAACACATCACAATCGCTCAAACACCAACCACGCTTTCACTCAATCAATCCAACTAATTCAACCAGCCAATTCAATCACACTCAATTCGCATACGTGGCCGAGCAACTTTCTCACGACCTCCCAGGTCCTTTCACACGGCCCGCGTCAACACGCCTCAAGCCAGCCCTCGAGATCAAGCCGGGCTCGGTCCGCGTAACCACGCCTCGGGACATTTCTCTCGACCCGCGTAACCACGCCTCGGGTCATTACTTGCCTTTCTAGCCACCCCGCGAACCACGCCTCGGGTTGCGGCCCCGAGATCAAGCGGGCCCGGTCCGCGTACCACGCCTCAGGACATTTCTCTCGACCCGCGTAACCACGCCTCAGGTCATTACTTGCCTTTCTAGCCACACCCGCGTAACCACGCCTCAGGTTGGCAGCCCTCAGATCAAGCCGGGCTCAGTCCCGCGTAACCACGCCTCAGGACATTTCTCTCATGCACATGCACCACCACACAATCTGTCATCTAACACGTCATACATTTCACAATCAAATTACCAAGCTCACACCAATGTCAATCTGACACACTCTAACAACCACTTTAATTCACACTCCCCACATCGGTCCACCGACCCGACATTCATGTCGGCACATTCAATTAATCCAATTCACCCACAAGCGCCACGACAATTCAGTCAGGCATATTTATCTCAGTTAATCACTAAATCAGCCGCACAATTATCGCCACAATAATTCACCAATTAAGCACAATCAGTCTAATTAGCCCACGCCTAATTAAAGTCCTAAGCCGGTACTAAATTTCACCCTAAACAAGTCTAAAAATACCCAAAGTACTAGGTAGGGTTTAGGAAGTCACTTACCTAAGTTTGGCCCGGGAAAAGTCGGCTCGGGCTCAAAATGGCCCGGGTGAACAAGATCTGGGACCGGGCGAGGCGCGGGCCAACAGCGCGGTGGCCGGCCAATGCGGGCACAATGGCCGATCGGCGTGCAGCGCGCTGGCGCGATGGCCGTGCGGTGTGCCGGGGCGCACGGGCGAACGGACGGGCGACGCGCCCGGGTCGGATGGGCAACGCGTCTGGTCGAACGGGCACGGCGCGGGCGAGCTCGGCCACGGCCGGGCTGGCTGGGCCGCAGCTACGGCCGGGGCGGCCCAGCGCTTGGCCACGGCCCGGCCGGGTGGGTGGGCCGTGGCCGGCTAGCTGGTCGGGCGACGACCCGGCGGCGGCCTACTATGGCGATGGCGACGGCGAGCCGCGGGAGGGTGGAGGTCGCCGGGGTGGGGCGAGAGGGGAGAAAGAGAGGAGGCTAGGGCTTAGGGGTGGCGGCCGCGGCGAGTGGCCGGACGAGCCGGGCGACAGCGAGTGGCCGGCGATCGCGACGACGGGCGGCTAAGCGACGCGGCGGCGACTCGCGGTAGCGGAACGGCGGCGAGCCGAGCTCACACGCTCGGAGGAGGAGAAGGCGCGAGTCGGGCGGGGCTACGGGCGACGCGGCGGCGCGCGACGACGGCGAGGGACGACGGCGGCATCGGCGGGTGGTGGGGCGGCGTCGGGCGGAGGTGGATGGGCGATCGAATGGCGCCGGCGAGCATGGGCGAAACGACGAGAACCCGGTCGGTTTGGAGGAGGAAGAAGAAAGAGAAGAGAGAGAGAGAGAGAAGAAGAAAGAAAGAAGAAAAAGAAGGAGAGAGAGGGAGAATGGGGTGCGTCAGAGGGGGGGAAGTGTGCGTGCGTGATGGACGTTGCATGCAGGGGAAGAGAGAGAGAGAGAGAGAGAGAGAGAGAGAGAGAGAGAGAGAGAGAGAGAAGAGAGAAGGAAGGAGAGATGGGACAGACGCACGGGGAAGAGAGAAGTGAAGACGTGCGGGCAGAGGGAGTCTCGGCGCTACAGAAGGAGAGGAGAGAGGAGAGAGAGAGACTCAAAGTCAAACCTCTTACTCGAGTGCGATCCAACGGACACGGTTCGAATCCGAAAATGATATAACGGTCCCCAATAATCCTAATTAATAATATAGGAAAATGGCCAAAATAAAATAAGCCAAAACACACCACGAGGGAGGTCTACCAGTCCAAATCCGCACCCGGTCAAAAATCCACTTTTCACATACTCCGGATAATACCGACGCTGGCCACAATAATATCGACACCGTCCAATTAAATTCGTCCCGGAACTCCAAGAAATTCGACACCAAAGTTTGGGCTCTAAATAACGGCCAAATTCGATCGAGTGCGATTCTAGCAAAATCTCTATTTTTAAAACAAGAACCCGAGAGTGATCAGTTCCCAGGCGAGATTCTATTATAAGCGCACTGACGAATTAAACGTTCTATAAATCCCAAAAATGGGTCAAAATTCGGAATGTCACAACTCTTCCCCCCTTACAAAAATTTCATCCTCGAAATTTACAATCCAACCCAACTATTCAAACAAATGGGGGGTATTGGTGTCGCATCAACTCTTCGCATTTCCGTGTCGAACCTTCAGTCCCATGATATTCCCAAATCACCTTAACTGTTCCGATTGACTGCCGAACCAACTCGGAACCCGTGATGCTCCTCTCACCCACTTCATCCCATCAAACCGGTGTTATGTAAACTCTGTCATATAGTGCTTTGAATAGTGCCATTCTGATACTCTGCTGATAGCTATTATCGTAGGCGAATTCAACCAAATGTAGCTGTTCCTCCCAACCACCCTTAAAATCTAAAACACATGCTCGCAACATATCCTCCAAAGTCTGAATCGTCCTTTCAGACTGGCCATCCGTCCGGGGATGGTAGGCCGTGCTAAACTGCAACTTCGTTCCTAGTGCCATATGAAGACTTTTCCAAAAGGCGGTAGTAAATTTAGGATCACGGTCCGAAGTGATCGTCACTGGTACTCCATGGAGACGGACTATATGTCGCACATACAAATCGGCATACCTTTCCAAGGCGAAATCTTTTTGCACCGGTAGAAAATGTGCTGATTTTGTCAACCGATCAACTATCACCCAGATCGAATCATGACCCCTCTGACTTCTCGGCAATCCCATTACAAAGTCCGTTGTGATGTGTTCCCATTTCCACTCAGGGATTTCCAATGGCTGCAACATTCCACCCGGCTTACAATGTTGTGTCTTCACTTGCTGACATGTTAAACACTTGGCAACGTGCTTGGCTACGTCCACTTTCATGCCGTTCCACCAATAATGCTGTCGCAAGTTCTGATACATTTTCGTACTACCCGGGTGAATACTGTAATTGCTACGGTGTGCTTCAGACAAAATCTCTTCCTTCAGTTCTGTATCACTGGGTACACATAACCGTCCACGGAACTTTAGAATTCCATCCTCGAATACCTGAAAATCCGATTTCCTTTTTGTGGCATCCATACTCAAAATCTTCTCAGTCTCCGGGTCCGTCGATTGTAAAGCCTTAATCTTAGTCTGTATTTCTGGTTCAATCCTCAACGCTGCAAGTAGACTCGAGACATGACTCACTTCAAACTTAAATTCCGAATCCCGAACTCCCTCCAACAGAGTCCACTCCTTGACCATCATATGCGCGATGCTCGATTTCCGACTCAGTGCATCCGCTACCTTATTAGCTTTTGAGGGGTGATACATAATCTCGCAGTTGTAATCCTTAAGGAGTTCCATCCAACGGCGCTGTCTCATATTTAATTCCTTTTGGGAGAACAAGTACCTTAAACTTTGATGGTCCGTATAAATCTGAAATTTCTCCCCACACAGGTAGTGTCTCCAAATCTTAAGAGCGAAAATAATCGCGCCCAATTCTAAGTCATGCGTCGGATAGTTCTGCTCGTGTGGCCTCAACTGTCGCGATGCGTATGCCACTACTTTCCCGTGTTGCATTAGCACGCATCCCAATCCTCTTAACGACGCGTCACTGTAAATCTCATATCCTCCCAGTCTTGACGAGATTATCAACACTGGTGCGGTCATCAACCTCCGCTTTAACTCTTGAAAACTCTTTTCACACTTGTCCGTCCATTCAAACCTCGTCTCCTTCTTTTATAACCGCGTCAACGGTGTCGCTACTGTCGAAAACCTTTTCATGAAACATTTGTAATATCTTGCCAGACCTAAGAAACTTCGAACCTCTATCACTGTCGTCGATCTGGGCTAATTCGTAACTGCCTCAATCTTTGTCGGGTCCACTGAAACTCCATTCCCAGAAGTCACATGTCCAAGAAATGCTACCCAATTTAGCAAGAACTCGCACTTACTAAACTTGGCATAAAGTGCGTGTTCTCTCAAAATCCATAGAACCATCCGTAGATGTTGTTCGTATTCGTCAAGGCTCCTTGAATACACTAAGATGTCGTCGATGAATACAATAACGACTGATCCAAGAATTCCCTAAACACCCGATTCAGCAAATCCATGAATGTAGCTGGGGCGTCAATCAATCCAAATGGTATCACTGTAAACTCATAGTGCCCATATCTCGTCCTAAATGCCATCTTCGACACATCCTCCTTCTTAATCCTTAATTAGTAATAGCCAGTCCTCAAATCGATCTTAGAAAACATTGACGCCCCGTGTAACTGGTCAAACCGGTCATCAATCATTGGTAGTGGGTACTTATTCTTAATGGTCACCCGATTCAACTGTCTATAGTCGATGCACAATCTCAAGGACCAGTCCTTTTTCCTCACGAACAACACTAGCGCTCCCCATGGAGACGCACTCGGACGAATAAAAATTTTATCCAATAACTCCTGCATTTGAACATCCAATTCCTTCAATTCTGACAGCGACATCCAAAAAGGGTGCTCGCTAGATTGGTTCCGTCCCAATGGCTAACTCGATTACAATTTCCACTTCTCGATCAGGTGACAATCCCGGCAATCCCCGAGGAAAGACATCGGGAAGATTACACACCTCGGCTATGTCCTTTAGCCTTGGTTCCTCAACCAACTAGTCAACCACAAAATAATTATCTTTATACACCTCAAAGACAAGCTCAATCCATCCAATTTCAATCCAACAGTCTCCCAAAACAAATCACCCATGTTCTTTATAAAATCCGAAATTTCCAAGCATAACTCATCATTCCAAACTCGTCCAAGAATATCGTCAGTAATTTAGAAATCCTTAAGCCGATTGCGCCTATCTACTATAAAATTGATTATAAGTCTTACCTGACCACTCAAGCGATAACTTCAAAATCATCTCCTATTGTACCTAATACCATCTCATAACGCATCTAGACTTTCAAGGCACATCACTCACTTCCTTCTCAGCCACAACATACACTTTTCCTTACGTCCTTAGCCGACTCTGATTAATCTGCGGGGCAGCTCTCGCTTAATGTCCTACCTGCGGTCGCTGCGATTGCATTAGTGACCTAACCTGTCGGTTTAACAATTTCTCACTTGGTGACCTTACTGTCCACATCCACAACATGCTCCACCTCTACCTTGGCAATGGCCATTCCTACATGCGGCGTTGGAGCAATAGTTCAGCTTTCGAGAGTTCTTCCTTACCGGAGGGACAAGTCTCATATTCTCTGTCATAGACTTCTTCCCAAGCTGGCGTGTACCGCAATCCCTATACGGTAACCCTCTCATTCATATCCCTTTCAACCGTTTAAGCTTTGTCATACGGCTCATTACAATCCCTTAAGTTCATTAGCATCAACTGACTGCGGAGATTCAGTTTCAGTCCATCCCGGAACCTTATTGTCCTATCCACACAATCATTGATTATCCTTGGTGCATACTTAGGCAACCTTACAAACTCGACCTCGTACTGATCGACTGACATTCAATTTTAGCGAAGCCAAAGAAACTCTGTCATTTTCTGTCCTCACGCACTCTCTGAAAGTGCCTCCCATTGAAGGCCTCGATAACGACACCCCAGCTTGGAAATATGCCCTCTGAAATATCCCACTTCGGGGGCCCTCTTACCAATCCTTTGCATTTCCTTAGAGTTGATATATGGCCATGGTCACTTTCTCCTCACCAGTGCACCCGAATACCTCAAAAGCAATGTAGCCTCAGGGTCACATTTACCATCGAACTTCAGAGGTTTCAATTTCAAATATTTTCCAACCAGCTGACGCATCTTTATGATTGCATTAACTTGCCCTTGACCTTGATTCCCAACATTTCTATTATGCCCATGATTCCCGTTATTTCCATTGGCAGCGACAACAGCGGCCTCAGCATTAGTAGCAATAGTCGCATTTTACTGCTCAGTCTGCCTTCCCATTAAAACTCCAACTTCCTCGAGTGCCCTCAAAATCTCATCCCATCTGGGATCCCCCACAACTCCAACTTGCGGACCTACACGACCTCGACCTCGACCTCTTCCTCGGCTACTCTTACTCACAAGATTCACACCACCCACTTACCTGCTATAATTCCCCTCGGGAATTAAAGACCTAGGCCAACTATACCAGTCTAAAGCCCTAGGCAGTGAATCACAACACAATTCACTAAGCAGGCAGCCAATCACAACCGACAACCAATCACAACCAACAGAGTTCGTGCACTTACCTCAAGTCCTGACGTACCTGCACCTCACATAATATTGCATAAAAACCACTCAGCAATCACAATCATACAGTCTGGGATACGCATGACACACAAGACTCCCTAACTGACTACCCCAAAGTCATCGCTCCTTATCACTCCAGGTTTCGACCACTTGGATCGAGCTGACCTTGCTTTGATACCAAATCAACAGGGATGTTACGCCCCGCACCCTACGAGCGCGCGGTCATCCCTCGATGGTCGATCATTGAACGCGACGTCCCAGGACGCGTCGCCGACCCAAACGAAACACCCAACAATAAAGGCAAGCGGAAGCGAAATTAATTAACCCAGACAATAAACAATGACAAAGGGATAGCACGAAACAATAATTGCATACCATCATAAAGTAGTCACTATACAAAACGATAACTCGGGCTACCAATTTAGAACCACAATTTTCAAAAGGGGGCGGTGGTTGACAAGCTTATCTCCTCTACAAAAGGTACTCAAAAGACAGGGTAAATGATCTATTCTTCAATCCCTGTAGTGCTCTGGCGGCATCTCCGAATCGATTACGGTCGTGGATCTGAAATGGTTATATAATAACCATGAGAACGAGTCTCAATAAGCAACCTCCTAAACCCCACGTAGGCCAATGCGTACCCAGACAAATCATACATGCAATCTACCCCATAACATATAAAATTCGCATCATTGTACTTACCTCGTCATCAAGCCCATGCCAACTCTACACGTTAGTCGTCACGTGATAATGCAATAATAGTAATTAAATAACACATCACAATCGCTCAAACACCAACCACGCTTTCACTCAATCAATCCAACTAATTCAACCAGCCAATTCAATCACACTCAATTCGCATACGTGGCCGAGCAACTTTCTCACGACCTCCCAGGTCCTTTCACACGGCCCGCGTCAACACGCCTCAAGCCAGCCCTCAGATCAAGCCGGGCTCAGTCCCGCGTAACCACGCCTCAGGACATTTCTCTCGACCCGCGTAACCACGCCTCAGGTCATTACTTGCCTTTCTAGCCACACCCGCGTAACCACGCCTCAGGTTAGCAGCCCTCAGATCAAGCAGGGCCCAGTCCCACGTAACCACGCCTCAGGACATTTCTCTCGACCCGCGTAACCACGCCTCAGGTCATTACTTGCCTTTCTAGCCACACCCGCGTAACCACGCCTCGGGTTGGCGGCCTCGAGATCAAGCCGGGCTCGGTCCGCGTAACCACGCCTCGGGACATTTCTCTCATGCACATGCACCACCACACAATCTGTCATCTAACACGTCATACATTTCACAATCAAATTACCAAGCTCACACCAATGTCAATCTGACACACTCTAACAACCACTTTAATTCACACTCCCCACATCGGTCCACCGACCCGACATTCATGTCGGCACATTCAATTAATCCAATTCACCCACAAGCGCCACGACAATTCAGTCAGGCATATTTATCTCAGTCAATCACTAAATCAGCCGCACAATTATCGCCACAATAATTCACCAATTAAGCACAATCAGTCTAATTAGCCCACGCCTAATTAAAGTCCTAAGCCGGTACTAAATTTCACCCTAAACAAGTCTAAAAATACCCAAAGTACTAGGTAGGGTTTAGGAAGTCACTTACCTAAGTTTGGCCCGGGAAAAGTCGGCTCGGGCCCAAAATGGCCCGGGTGAACAGTACCGGACTGGGCGCGGGCGCGGGCCAACAGGCGCGGTGGCCGGCCAACGCGGGCACAATGGCCGATCGGCGTGCCTGGCGCGCGGGCGCGATGGCCGTGCGGCGTGCCAGGGGGCGCACGGGCGAACGGACGGGCGACGCGCCTGGTCGGATGGGCGACGCGCCTGGTCGGACGGGCACGGCGCCGGGCGAGCTCGGCCACGGCCCGGGCTGGCCTGGGCTGCTTGGCTACGGCCCGGGGCTGGCCCGAGCTGCTTGGCCACAGCCTGGCTGGCTGGCCGGGGCTGGCTGGCTAGCTGGTCAGGGCGACGATCGGCGGCGGCGGCGACTATGGCGACGGCGACGGCGAGCTGCAGGAGGGTGGAGGTCGGCCGGGGGTGGGGGCGAGAGGGAGAGAGAGAAGAGGCTGGGGCTGAGGGGGGGTGGCGGACCGGCGGCGAGCTGGCCGGACGAGCTGGCGACGGGCGAGCTGGCCGGCGAGCAGCGACGACGGGGGCGGCTAGGCGACGCGGCGGCGACTCGCGGCAGCGGGAACGGCGGCGAGCCGAGCTCACGCGCTCGGGAGGAGGAGAAGGCAGAGTCGGGCGGGGCTACCAGGCGACGCGGCGGCGCGACGACGGCGCGGGGAGGACGGCTGCATCGGCGGCTGGTGGGGTCGGCGTCGGGCGGAGGTGGATGGGCGGTCGAATGGCAGCCGGCGAGCATGGGCAGAAACGACGCAGAACCAGTCGGCTGGGGGAGGAAGAAGAAAGAGAAGAGAGAAGAGAGAGAAGAAGAAAGAAAGAAGAAAAAGAAGGAGAGAGAGGGAGAATGGGGTGTGTCAGAGGGGGGGAAGTGTGCGTGCGTGATGGACGTTGCATGCAGGGGAAGAGAGAGAGAGAGAGAGAGAAGAGAGAAGGAAGGAGAGATGGGACAGACGCACGGGGAAGAAAGAAGAGAAGACGTGCGGGCAGAGGGAGTCTCGGCGCGACAGAAGGAGAGGAGAGAGGAGAGAGAGAGACTCAAAGTCAAACCTCTTACTCGAGTGCGATCCAACGGACACGGTTCGAATCCGAAAATGATATAACGGTCCCCAATAATCCTAATTAATAATATAGGAAAATGGCCAAAATAAAATAAGCCAAAACACCACGAGAGAGGTCTACCAGTCTAAATTCGCACCCGGTCAAAAATCCACTTTTCACATACTCCGGGTAATACCGACGCTGGCCACAATAATATCGACACCGTCCAATTAAATTCGTCCCGGAACTCCAAGAAATTCGACACCAAAGTTTGGGCTCTAAATAACGGCCAAATTCGATCGAGTGCGATTCTAGCAAAATCTCTATTTTTAAAACAAGAACCCGAGAGTGATCAGTTCCCAGGCGAGATTCTATTATAAGCGCACTGACGAATTAAACGTTCTATAAATCCCAAAAATGGGTCAAAATTCGGAATGTCACAATAACTGGTCAAATAGTAACTGATTATATTCTTTTGTTCCTAGAATCAGTTTTGGAACAGAAATCCGTTTAGTAAATTTTTTGTTCCTGGGCAAAAATTTGTTCTCAAAATCAATTTTGGAACAGAATCAAGAAGCAAAAAAAAGTTACTTCTTGATTTTGGGAACAAAAATCATAAATGGTAAAGAATTTTTTTTTCTTATTCTTCTTCTTCGTTTTCTTCCTAGCCTGTGGCCGATTGCCGGCCACCGGCGACCGACCACAGGCCAAGGCCGGCGAGGGAGTCGCAACCCTCGCCGGCAAGGGCGAGGGCTAGACCCTCACCACCTAGACGAGGGCCGCCCTCGTCGGATCTAGCATAGGCGACCCTCGCTACCGCCCTCACCTGATTTGGCAAGAGCGGCGGCGGGGGCGGCGACGAGGGTCCAACCCTCCCCGGCCTTGGCCTGTGGCCGGTCGTCGACGCCGGCGACCTAGCCATGGGCCAAGGAAGGGGAAGAAAAAGAAAAATTAAAAGGAAAAATAAAAAGAAAGAAATATTAAAATATTTAAAATATTATTAATAAAAGGAAATTTTGTGCAGTTACCAAACGCATTTCTATTCTTTTTATATTTCAAGAATAGAAATTTTGGGTAGTTATCAAACGCCTTCAAATGCTTAAAAATTATTTCCGGGAATGAAATAAAAAATAATCATTTCTGAGTATAAATTATTTTCGAGAACAGAATGATTATCAAATGCACCCTAACACGCCACTTCAGAGTATGCACCAAACTTGATAACTAAAAATCCATTGACTAAAAGCTAATCTGAAAAACAGGATTGAGTCCTCGGCCCACCTTGGCACACTTGGCAGAATATCAGGACAAATAAGGGCCCGTTTGGTAACGTACCAAATAGTGAAAATTTCTGTTCTTTTGTTCCCAGAAATAGTTTGGGAACAGAAATGCGTTTGGTAAACTTTTTGTTCCTGGGCACATTTTTGCAAAAATTTGTGCCGAGAAACAGTTTTGGAAGAGAAACAAAAAGTAAAAAAAAGTTGCTTCTTGTTTCTCGGCACAATTTTGAGAATCAGTTTTTTTTCTTCTTTTTTTTTTCTTTTCTTATTTTTGTGCTGTTCTTCCCTGGGCTGGGCCGGCGATCGGCCATAGCCCAGGGCCGGCGAGGGCGAGGGCTGGACCCTCGCCGCCTGGGCGAGGCCGAGCCTCGCCGTCGGTCGCGACGGCGAGGTCGGCCTCGCCCGAGACGGCGAGGCTCGGCCTTGCCCGGATCGGCGAGGCCGAGCCTCGCCGTCGTGACCTGGCGAGCCGACCTCGCCGTGGGTCGCGATGGCGAGGCTCGGCCTCGCCGTCTCGGGCGAGGTCGCCTCGCCCGGGCGGCGAGGTCCGGCCCTCGCCCTCGCCGGCGAGGGCAACCCTCGCCTCTGCGGCGGCCGGCGAGGGCCGTGACGCCCTCGCCGGCCCTGGGCTGTGGCCGGTTGCCGGCCGCCGGTCGCCGGCGACCGGCCATGGCCAAAGAAGAAAATGGGTAAAAAGAAAAAAAAAATTAAACAATTCAAAATATTATTAAAATATTATTTGGGAACATAAATTTTGTGTAGTTACCAAACGCATTTCTGTTCTTTTCTACTCTAGGAATAGAAATTTTGGACAGTTTATCAAACGCCTTAAAATACTCAGAAATTGTTTCCGGGCACAGAATAAAAAAAAATCATTTCTGTTCAGAAATAGTTCCCGGGCACAGAATGGTATTCATGCGCACCCTAAGAGGCCGCTAAAAGAGAAAAAAGCTTAAACCATAACAGTTCCATTATTAATTCACACAGGAAATTGTAAAATGAGATGTCACATAGAGTGCCTTGTGTGAACAAACAGTATATTGAACACTTTTTGCCCAAATTATTGCGAGATGATTGTGTTAGGATGCATTAAAGTTCTCCACTGTAAATACAAAGGTAGAAATTGGTTTTGGTTGAGTGCTTCGAACTGATCTTACGGTCCAACGAGCAGAACTTTATGATAATTCATTTGTAAATACTATCATAGTTATGTATTTTTATACTAATTGACCTTCCACTACTAAAAAAAAATTCTCAAGCGATAAATGAGACTACTGTAACTGCAAGCTGAAAAACTATCACCAGTGAGCTTCAACAACTAGACATGGGCGACTAGTCACCCTTACGCTTAGATGCCAATGGGGACGATACGCATACTTGTACCCTTCTGTCGAGCCATTAGGCACGGGAAACGAACCATGGCCGAAGCCCATCATCAAGGATTTGTCAATTTGTTCCTAGGGGTCCGAAGTACACAATATGTGTGGAGCTCTCTGTCCACTTCATAGTTAAGAGATCCAATTCAAGATGTCTGCACTGATTCTAGACCATGGCAAACCAAATGGAAAAAATACAGTGGACCAGTCATTCTCATGATACGTTTTTTGGGCCAAAGGATGAAAGCAGTATTCTCTATGAGGAAAGAAGAAAGAAAAAATCAAAAGTACCTGGGGTCGGTACGCTACATGACGTGTATACAGAACAAATAAAGAATTTACAAACGAACGACCCAATCAAGATTAAGATAGAAATACATAAATTTCTCTATTTAATCCATGAAAAACTCATGGAAAGAAAACATAGAAGCGAGCACACAAACTATCGATCGCCGAGAATCACACTCGGCATGCTCATTTACACGACAGGGATTGGACAGCCTTTGTTGTGGTATTGATCGCCATGGTGCAATTCATTTGTGAGGTCTTTTTCTTCTTGAACATGAACATGACTGTGATCTTTCCTCGAAGCTCGCCTTGACTGGTCAACGTTATGACCCTAGAGCTCAGATCATTCCCAAGACTCGAATTTATACTGCTGGGCAAATTAGCAGAGCTCAGAGTCACGTCCACGTCGATCTTCTTAGTGGACTTGAAGTTGGCCTTGCTCTTGGGGATGATTGCTTGTCCCACCTGAACACCTCCATAAGAGAAGTAAACGGTGGAGGTGTCGTACTTGAAGGGACCCCAGTTGGTGTTCTTGACTCGGATCGGGGCAACGAAGCTCATGTCGAACGAAGGTGAGGCCTGAGTCCCGACGGTCACGGTCTGGACGGCAAAGTCGCCGACCCTGAACTTGGGGGACTTGAACTTCATGATGACCAGGACGAAGAAGAGAGCTTGGACTACCTGAAAGATGATGAAGGCGATGATGCCGATCGTCCACTTCATCCTCTTCTTGCGCTTGGCCTCCTCGTCCTCCATGGCATGAAGCGATTCTTGATCGTTCCGGCGATAGCCGTTCGATTCGGGTGGTTGGTATTGGCTCTGGTTCTTCTCTGCCATTGCTAGATGGTTGTAGGGGAGCTGGTTTGTGATTTTTGAGTTTTTGCTTCTCTGAAGGTATTGGAGATGCGAGAATTGAGAAGGTTGAGAATGTTTGAGAAGTCCTGGTTATGCTGAGGTATTTATACAATGTTTGGGACACAGCAAAAGTGGATACGGGACTCAATTTGCGGGAAACTGTGAGACGCCAACGCGTCCGAACGTCGGAATCTTCATGTATTTCTAGAGGAATGCGACTTAATTTGAATATGGCCTTCGGACATTGCTTTTTCAAAAAAGTAGGACACGTTTTTATGGTTGGACGATATTATTCTATCAACAGAAGCTTCGATCACATGAATTGATTGGCCTCCCCGAGTGCTTTTAACATATATAATTGTCCAACTGGGTGCTAAACTAGAGGATAAGGCACAATGGGGACAAGAAGCAAACCCAGTCAAGAGCATGTATCTTTTGACTTCTAAAATATCATTATCCCCACGATGCCGACCCCAATTACTTAATCACAGGTTACTTGATCCTACAGTTAAACGTCAATTCATGTGATACATGAGGGAATGACATGGATTATTTGAAGACCATCAATGATCAGATCGCATGAAATCAAATGAAATCTAGAAACCAATAAGGTGTCGGCTTAACTGGCAAAAGCATTTGCATATATTCTCGTGCTGTTGAATTCAAGTAAAAATGCTTAGCGTGATGTGTGAAGATTGCAAGATACCTCATCACTACAGAACAACTATAAAAAAATTCTCAATTAGAGATTATTGCTGGACATATTTGACCGCAGTTAGGTATGGAGGAATCTTATGATTTCTCATATGGACTATTCCACGATGTTCCCTACCTTAATTGATCTTAGCTTTGGACAATATTTAATCACACCTATCGTCACTATTCATACTACCCTACACAGTCAAATTTCATAATATTGCTTTATTGTACTTCTCCTAGATGATGTTCCGTTTATATCATGAGGTCTCATTAATATTAGATAAATATTAAAAGTTGAAACAATGCTAGTATTAAATATTGTTTACAAAAGCATATAACCACATAAGCTTTTATTAACTAAAGAAATGAAAGCGTCTTCGAAAATAAAAAATTGTATGCATGGCATTGTCTCAATCTTACTTATTAAATGATTATTTCGACCACCCCCGATGTGTAAAATAAAATTTCATTAAACAGATTTGATATTTCCGCCATTAACTCGACATAAAACAAAATGTTATGGACATTTGCCGCATGGAGATCCAAATTTAGGTGGGGTGCGCCTGAAATATGATTGTGCAACATTTCCGTGCTCAAACAACGAAAAAAGAATAAACGAAAAATATTTTCACCATCAATGAAATTTTAAATGTATATTGCTAATAATGAATACATTTTTTATTGACCTAAATGAATGATGCCAACAATCACTTTAAAATAATAATTTTCGAATTATTCATTTTTCAAAAAATCTAAATCTTTAATTCACTGTTTTATATGGAAGTGGTCCGCAAAGAGAAAAATTAAAGATTATAAACGGGATACCATGGGGGGAGTTATCATAATATCACCACTTCTTTCATGTCATAATTGGGTAGCGACCCTGGTCAATAGTGGCTGGCCCGCAATCTGTGCAGCGTGCACAATGTTAAATTGTGGAAGGAAGAAAGGAATATAGGGAAAACCAGAAAAGGGTCAAAAAGACCGAAAATAAAAGGCAAAGAAAGGAAATGGAGAATCATTTAACTTGGACTGTCCAAAGTGCTGTGCCGATGTGTTATTCTCTGAGGAGGTAAATATTCCCCTGAATGGATCCTATTCCGAACATTGACTATACCTTTGCCACCACTGGTACAATGACTAGATTGCATTTCTCAAGCAAATATGTTATTCAATCCTAGTATCACCTAACATCCAGCCGTGATATTGTACAGGATATTCAATTGAGTATTTTTTCTTTCTTTTTTCTTGCACATATAGAAAGGATAACACATCTAATAAGATATATAATGCCATATTTGCATACCATGTTGTACAAGCATAATAGTACAGATTTTCTCTCGGCCCTCTGATACATGTGGGGCATACTCTCCTCTTTGTCAATCCCCCAAGTAATGCCTCGAGAATATTGACGCACAAACTTGATGACTCATGACTCATCAGTTGACTTGACTCAAAGCGAATCTGGAGGACAGGATTGAGTCTTCCGCCCACCTTGGCAGACTTGGCAGGATGTCGGGACAAAGAAGAGGCCGCTAAAAGGGGAAAAGGCTTGAACCATAACAGTACATTACTTCTGAATAAACCCACCGAACGGGTGAGTCGAATAAAAAATAATTTGATCTAAATTAAAACATTTAATCCGTTTTGATTTATTTTCATATTATAAATTTAGTGACTCACTCCCGACCTGATCTATACTGCTAAAACACTTCTATATTTAAACTAAATTAACTGACGTGAGAGTGTAGAGCTAGTGAGAGCAAGATCAAAAGAGTCATAAAAGTGGATTGAATTTAAGAAAGTTGTGAACACATTTAATACTCATTATTTTGAGCTTTACCATACTAAACTCATTTATGACTCATTTACTGAAAATATCAATTTAATCCATCAAATATTGGTTAAAAAATAGTTTCATGACACATTTTGACAAGTCTAGTTTTCAATTTTTAATTACTACAAGAGATTGTAAAATTAGATGTTACGTTGCATGCCTTTCAACTATTACGAGTTGATTGTGTTTGTAGGCTTTAAAGGTTTTTGCTATAAATACAAACGTACAAATGTATTTTGATTAGAGTGTTAAGAACCAATCTTATGGTTCAATCGAGCAGAATTCTAGGACAAGTTCATTTGTGTATACTATCATAGTTATACAGTGTAAAATGTGACGATTCGATTTAATTACATATTAATTGACCTTCCACTAATAAAAAAAACAAGGGATTAGTGTAATAAAAGTCCTAAAACTTGTCACGAAAGTACAATTGAGTCCTAAAACTTTAAAAAAGTGGAATCAAGTTCTAAAATTTATCAATTTTTCATTAACTTCGTCCAACTTGACTCACAAGCTTTAGAACTTGATTACTCCAACTTCACAAGTTTTAGGACTTGATTGCACCAATTTGATAAATTTTAAGATTTAGTAAAACTTTTTGAAATTTTAGGACTCAATTGCACTTTTGTGATAAATTTTACGACTTCCAATACACTTATCACAAATATAACTCTCAAGCAACGGCTAATACTGTTGCTAGAAGCTGAAAAACTCACGAGCGAGCGAGCGAGCTTTAGGGACGGGACATGTCCGTGGCGTGTATCTAGGCTAGCCACCGATGGGATGGTACGTATGCGTATACCTTGATGTCGAGAGACATTAGGGATGGCAAATGAGCCATGGCCAAAGCTCATCATGTAGGACCGTCAATTCGTCCCGAGGGGTCCCAAAGACACAACATGGGGAGCTCTCTGTCCACTCACATTTAAGAGATCCAATCCAAGATAGGCTGCACAAATTCAAAACCGTGGCCAGGCAAATGAAAGAAACACAGTGGGCCAGTCGTCCTCATGATGAAAACAGTAATCTCTGTGGGAAAAAAAGAAGAAAAATCCAAAGCACGTAGTGCTGGTACATCATGTGAAAAGTATACACAACAAATAAATAATAAACAAACAAATAACCCCAATCAACTATAAGATAGAAATAAATGAATTTCGCTATTTAATCCACGGAAAATTTGTGGAAAGAAAATATTTGAGCGGGCTCACAAAGCATGAATCACGGAGAATCACACTCACTATCCTCATTTACACGACAAGGATTGGACCGCCTTTGTCGAGGTACTGATTGCCATGGTGCAATTCATTTGCGAGATCTTCGTCTTCTTGAATATGAACATGACTGTGATCTTTCCTTTAAGCTCGCCTTGACTGTTCAATGTTATGACCCCCGAGTTCAAGTCGCTCCCTAGATTCAAATTAATACTGCTGGGTAAATTGGCAGAGCTCAAAGCCACATTCATGTCGATCTTCTTGGTGGACTTGAAGTTGGCCTTGCTTTTTGGAATGATCACTTGTCCCACCTGGACACCTCCATAAGTGAAGTCAACGGTGGAGGCGTCGTACTTGAAGGGACCCCAATTGGTGTTCTTGACTCGGATCGGAGCAACGAAGCTCATATCGAACGAAGGTGATGCCTGAGTCCCAACGTTCAGAGTCTGGACGGCAAAGTCGCTGACTCTGAACTTGGGGGACTTGAACTTCATGATGACCAGGACAAAGAAGAGAGCTTGGACTACCTGAAAGATGACGAAGGCGATGATGCCGATCGTCCATTTCATCCTCTTCTTGCGCTTGGCCTCCACATCCTCCATGGTATGAAGCGATTCTTGATCGTTCCGGCGAAAGCCGTTCGATTCGGGTGGTTGGTATTGGTTCTGGTTCTTCTCTGCCATTGCTAGATGGTCTTGTAGGGGAGCTGGTTTGTGATTTTTGAGTTTTTTGCTTTGCTAAAGGAATTGGAGATGTGAGAACTGAGAAGGCTGAGAATGTTGAGAAGTCCTGGTTGTGCTGAGGTAGATATACGATGTTTGGGACACGACCCAAGTGGATATGAGACTCAATTTCCAGGAAGCTGCAATTGATTTGAGACGCAAACGCGTGCGAACGTTGGAATCATCATGTTCTTCTAGAGGAATGCGACCTGGTGTGAGTATGACCTTCGGACATTGCTTTTCAATACTTCGTTGAAGCAAGCCCAGTCCAGAGCATGTGTCTTTTGACTTCCAAAATATCCTTATTGCAGAGCATGTGTCTTTTGACTTCCAAAATATCCTTATTCCCGCGTTACTATCTAATAATTAAATCTGAATACATTAGGTTCATACGGGATATACTGCAAAAAGTTTTTAGATGGTTTATTTGGAGACCGTCGATAATCCGATAGCTTGAAATAAAATTTTACTTGTAAAGTTGGCTTAATTAGCTAGAGAGTTTTGCACATCTTGTGATCTTAAGTTTAACTGAAATATTACCCAAGAACTAAACATCCTTTTTTAGCCCTACCCAAATTAATCTTCAAGCCCATTTACAAAGATTATATTTGAGGACTTGGTGTGATATGTCAAGTTTAACTTAAGATACCTCGTCGCTATATAACCACACAAAAAAAAAAAAACACCTTAATTGGAGATCAAGGCTGGACATAATTGACTGCAATTAGGTGTGGAGGAGTCGTGTGATTGCTTATATGAAGTATTCCACGAGGTTCCCTACCTTAATTGACCTTAGTTTTGGACCATATTTTATAACTCAATATCCTATCATTATTATTCATGCTACCATACACGGTCCAATTTCACAATATTAGTTTATTGTACTTCTCCTAGATGATGTTTCATTTATATCACGAGGTCTCCTTAATATTAGATTGTAACATTGCAGAGGGCCGTCTACATAAACAAAAATTAAAACTACGCCAGATTACTAAAGAATATGAGAAATGGAAATTTTCATCTGCTAAAGACATGAATATAACTACCAAAAAAAAATTGTATACATGGCAATGTCTCAACCCTACTTATGAAATTATTATTTTGACCGCTAGTGTATCAAATAAAAATCTATTAAGCAAATTGGATAGTTACGTCATTAGGGAAAATTGTCCAAAAAATCATAAACCTGTTATATGACCGGAAATCGTTGACATGGCTGCGGGCCATCCTACGGTGTCCCTTCTGGGAAGAAGAGCGGTGAAAAATTAAAATATAAAAAATTTATGAATTATTAAAAAAAATAAAAATAGTCCATGTTAGTGCCGATGTCGCCACATAAGACGGCAAACGACCACGTCAGCAATTTCCTACCAATTTTGGTCGGAAAGACTATATTGGCATATTAATTGGCCAAATTGAAAAGTTTAAGATTGAGTTAGCCGTCGTATAATAGGTTTAGGATTTCTTGGACAATTATCCTCGACATAAAAAAAATATTGTGGATATGTTTCACTTGGAGATCCCGATTTTGTGGGTCATTGCAGTAAAAATTTTTAGAAATCATTACCAACTGTTCAAAAAATTTAAACTTGTAGATTAAGGCATGGTCTTATATTTAAATACTATAAAGAGCCCCTCTCATGCATAGGTTGAACTTTATATAATGAGGAGGCAAGTCTGGACTTTCTGTCAGGACCTCATGCTCTAATTCATGTAAAATTTCATGTAGCCACTGCCAATTATTCTACAAGTTTAAGGTTGTAGATAAATGTGTGGTTTAATATTTTATTACTCTAACAATTGCCATAAAATATGATTGTGCAACATTTTTATACTCAAAAACAAAAATGAATGAATAAAAAATATTTCATCGTCAACGAAATATCTAGACATATATGTTTAAGAAAATGATTTTTGAGTCAAATATTTTATGCTGAAAAAATCTGATTTTTAAATTATTATTTATAAAGAGGACATTAAAGAGAAAAATTAATGATTCTAAAGGGGATACCATCGAGGGATTTATCATAATATCATGATTACTTTTTCCTTAAAAATGATTAAAAATTCGGGATACATTGGAATAAATTTCATGAGTTATATTGAACAAATTAAAAATTCAGTGACCATATTACATATTAAGTCAAAATTTATGAATTATTTATGTCATTTTCTCTTTATAAAAAGAGTTCGGAGAGAGAGTATGTCCAAAGGAAAGAAGCATCCAGTGGACAAAGAGAGCCACTTTCTTGGAAATCAATGTCAAACGCGTCATCCAAAATTTTCACTCATAGGGGAACGCGACTTTAGCGGGAATATTTCAGCAACAAGAACAGAGGCGTCTCCTAGAGCTTGATTGTTTTGACTTTTGATTCTGAAGGATAACAAGCGTACAGTTATCTCATAGCTAGGCTTCTTTATTGATTTATCGACCTTTTATCAATGTTACTTTATCACTTAATAACTTAAATTTTTAGAATTTATAATTTTTAAATCTTAACGTGACGTCCCAATCAAGTTTTGATTCTTTGTGCATTATTATTATATGTTTCATTTCAAGTGCATATTGCTTACATATCTTTTTTGATTAGTTAAGGTCCAAGAGCCATTCTTTGTTGCCTTTTCACAAATTATCCGTTTATATGCTTAAATTATTGAAGATGCTTAGAAATCATTTGAAATTAGTCAAGTTATATTGCTTTATGCTTATTTAAAAGGGTAAGTCTGAAAGTCTAATATGGTAAGTAAATATGTATCTTATGCAGTTCGATGTCTAGCCTAAGAAGAACTCGTCGACCTCAGCGTGCACGGTGTTAAGTTGTGGAAGGAAGAAGGTCATACTGGGAAAACCAGAAAAGGGTCGAAAAGAATGAAAATGAAAGGCACATAAAGGAAATGGCGAATCAATTAACTTGGACCGTCCAAAATGTTGTGCTGATGTGTCATTCTCTGAGGAGGCAACAAATATACCCCTTAAATGGGTCCTATTGCACACGTCATTATACCTTTGCCACCACAAATACAATGGCTAGGGTGCATTTCTTGAGCAAATATCTTAATCAATACTTATATCACCTAACATATTATCGTGATATTATACCGAATATCTAATCGAGCATTCGTTTTTTTAGCATACATAGTAAGGATGACACATTTAATAAGTTAGACTATGCTGTATTTGTATTCCAAGCTACATAAGCATAATAGTGTAGATTTTCTCTTGCCCTCTTATACATGTGAGTCATATTCTCTTCTTTGTAAATTCATGTCGTAGCCCTTGGTACTCGAGCATTGAATCGGGGTATTTTCTCTATCCTTTCTTACCCTGGAAAAGCAAGGCATCTTGCGTTCTTGAATTGATAACATGAATCAGATTGGTATTTAAGTATTTCTTTTAAGAACGTATTGAATTGATCACAAGCAGAATCACCACCTCATAGCCCAAATAATGCCTCAAAAATGTTGACGTGCCAGTTTAGAATATGCACCAAACTTGATGACTTATCAGTTGACTCCAAGCTAATCTAAAATACAGATCGAGTCTTCCGCCCACCTTGGCAGACTTGGCAGGTTGTCAGGAAGAAGGAAAGGCCGCTAAAAGAGAAAAAGCTTAAACCATAACAGCTTCATTACTTTTCTAAATTTTAATTAACAAAAGAGATTGTAAAATTAGATGTGGCATAGAGTGCCTTGTGGGAAGAAACTATCTATAGAACACTTTTTGCACAAAAATATTGCGAGGTGATTATGTTCGCATGTATTAAAGTTTTCCGCTCCTAACACCAAAAAATGTCAAGTCTCCAATCAACGACTCAGCTAGCAAGGCCGAGTAAGACGATACACAGACAACAAATCACCAAAGTGTTTGGAGCCTTTGGTCGACAAAGCTAATTGGTCGACAAAAGAATACGGTTTTAGCCGACAGAGGATATGGATGAAAATGGCCATGTCTTAAAGCACAACGTCAATAAATGAAGATCAGCTTGAGCAACTGAAGGGCGATGATCCACATAATCGTCGGCGGAGTAGAAATGAAATAACTATCAAGTGATGGAGCTAACTATTTTAGAAGTAACCGTCAGAGAGGCGTCCATGAAGAAGTAGATCTGGCGCAACCGTCAAGGAGGCGAACATCCCGAAGAAATTTGTAATGGCAACGGTGAAGAAGTGGAGAAGACACAACCATCGAGTAGTAGAGTTTATTAATGTTGAAATATACATGTGAGTTGTGTTAGAGAAGTCCAACATCGGAGAATTAGTGTAGTGTTGAGCAGTTAGTATATTATAATTGACTCATAACTCATTGGCTTAAATTTTTTAGTAAATATGAATCCAACCGAATATGTTAATTTGCTCTAACATGGGCTCCCTCTTGATGATCTCCCTAGATGAAGGTATTGTGCTTTTACTGCGTACTCCCAATTAGGGGTGATCGGTTCTCGATGCGGTCCGGTTCCGAGGTTCCGAGGTGGATCGGTAACCAGACTGGGACGATCGGTTCCCAATTTGGGAACCAAGGACTAGACCGGTTAGTCCTAGAACCGAGAATCGGATCAGACCACCGGTCCGGTCCGGTTCCTGTCCAGTCCAATGGAATCGATCACTTTTTTTTCCTACTACTTGATGCCATCTTTTCGTATTGAATTAAGTGATATATATGCAATGATCCTCAAATTGAAAAGACACATAAAAAAAATGCTTCACTTAAGATTTAGTTCACATTTTACTAATTTTTTTGAAGAAATAAAATATATATATGTAATCGGTCTAGTCTGGTTTCTTTTGGAACCGGAAACCGGACCATCCGGACACTGGTTCCGCTTTTAGGAACCGGGAACGGGACCGACACTCCCGAGAACCGGACCAAACAGGTCATTCCTATCCAGTCCGAGTGGTTCCCAGTTTGGGCAGTCCGTTTTGCACACCCCAACTCCCAAACTCCCAATGTGGTATTAGAACCGATGGTTGATTTGATTGATGCTCCAACCCAATTTGTTTTTTGGTGTTTGGTGAATATCTCAAGAAAGAATACTCATGATCGACACTTGTTTTAGGTGGAAATTGCCATCACGGCTTGTCTGGCGAGAAGAGACCATGGACAGTTAGTCCGTAATGCAAGTTGACAAGAAGAGTTCATGGACAGTGGGTCTAGTGACGCGAGATAAAGACCATGGATAATGCAATTCCAAGTTAGCAGAGTTTATGATAGTTGTTGTCCATAATTGTGAGTGCATTACAATGACTTGATGATGGTTGTTTTGCATATTTGCGAGTGCATTGCAATGACTTGGAGATTCAAATTAAGATAAGTTAATGAAAAAGGATACCTAAATTAAATGAGAGCATACCTAACACTGAGCTCACATATGAGGGAAAGATTATTGAAATATAAATGTGAGTTGTGTTATAGAAGTCACACATCGAAAAATTGATGTGGTGCTCAACAGTTAATATATTATAATTGCCTCATAACTCATTAGCTTAAGTTTTTGAATGAAGGTGGGTCCAACTTAAAATGTTAATGGATTCGGACTTAGGCTCCCTCTCGATGATCTTCCTGGATGAAGGTATCGTGCTTTTGTTGCACACTCTCAACAATTATCTCTAAGTAACCACTTGTAGATAGGAATTGTTTGGTTGTAGGAGTCCCGTAGAATGTGTTTGATTTTTTTATGAGCGTTGTGAAGTGACAATAGTAGGTATAAATATTTGAATCGTAGTTTGTAGAAGACATCGTCGGTCAATCAAAGAACATCTAGTTTTTAATTTTACTTCCAGCATTGTCATTCGAAGACATAGTAGGTATCCAAAAAGTTCTGACCATAATTAATATTCAAAGTAAAATTGGTGTTTTTTTTTTTTGAATTAGCCCCTAGAAGCTGAAAAACTAATTGACTTTCCACTAGTAAAAATCTCAGACGACGGCTAAAGCTATTATGGGAAGCTGAAAAACTATCACCAGTGACCCTTGGCGACGGGATATGACTGTAGGCTGTAGCTAGTAGGAACCATTACGGACGGACAATGATCCGTCGGCAAAGCCCATCATCAAGCACCGTCAATTCGTCCCTGTGGTCCCTAAGCGGAAAACATGTGGAGCTCTCCGTCCACTTCATTGTTAAGAGATTCAGCCCAAGATGGCCGCACAAATTCTAAACCATGGCAAGGCAAATGAAAGAAATACAGTGGACCAGTCGTCCTCATGATGAAAACAGTATTCTCTACGGGAAAAAA
Organism: Syzygium oleosum; assembly: GCF_021117445.2. Taxonomy (NCBI): domain Eukaryota; kingdom Viridiplantae; phylum Streptophyta; class Magnoliopsida; order Myrtales; family Myrtaceae; genus Syzygium; species Syzygium oleosum. Next base: position 8,943,574 of record NW_026607498.1, read on the forward strand.
GAAGAAAAATCCAAAGCACACAGTGCTGGTACGTTATGTGACATGTATACACAACAAATAAAGAATAAACAAACGAATAACCCAATCAACTATAAGATAGAAATACATGAATTTCGCTATTTAATCCACGAAAGTTTGTGGGAAGAGCATATATGAGCGGGCTCACAAAGCATGAATCACCGAGAATCACGCTCACTATCCTCATTTACACGACAAGGATTGGACTGCCTTTGTCGAGGTATTGATTGCCATGGTGCAATTCATTTGCGAGATCTTCGTCTTCTTGAACATGAACATGATTGTGATCTTTCCTTTAAGCTCGCCTTGGCTGTTCAATGTTATGACCCCCGAGTTCAAGTCGCTCCCTAGATTAGATTTAACACTGCTGGATAAATTGGCAGAGCTCAAAGCCACATTCACGTCGATCTTCTTGGTGGACTTGAAGTTGGCCTTGCTTTTTGGAATGATCACTTGTCCCACCTGGACACCTCCATAGGTGAAGTCAACGGTGGAGGCGTCGTACTTGAAGGGACCCCAGTTGGTGTTCTTGACTCGGATCGGAGCAACGAAGCTCATGTCGAACGAAGGCGAGGCTTGAGTCCCAACGTTCAGAGTCTGGATGGCAAAGTCGCTGACCCTGAACTTGGGGGACTTGAACTTCATGATGACCAGGACGAAGAAGAGAGCTTGGACTACCTGAAAGATGACGAAGGCGACGATGCCAATCGTCCACTTCATCCTCTTCTTGCGCTTGGCCTCCTCATCCTCCATGGTATGAAGCGATTCTTGATCGTTCCGGCGATAGCCGTTCGATTCGGATGGTTGGTATTGGTTCTGGTTCTTCTCTGCCATTGCTAGATGGTCTTGTAGGGGAGCTGGTTTGTGATTTTTGAGTTTTTGCTTTGCTAAAGGAATTGTATATGTGAGAACTGAGAAGGCTGAGAATGTTGAGAAGTCCTGGTTGTGCTGAGGTATATATACAATGTTTGGGACACGACCCAAGTGGATATGAGACTCAATTTCCAGGAAGCTGCGATTGCTTTGAGACGCCAACGCGTCCGAACGTTGGAATCATCATGTTGTTCTAGAGGTACGCGACTTGGTGTGAGTATGACCTTCGCACATTGCCTTTTTCAATAAAGCAGCACACCTTTTTATGGTTGGACAATGTTATTCTATCAATAGAAGCTTCGATCACATGAATTGATTGGCCTCCCTGGGTGCTTGACCATATTCTTATTTTCCTCATTTTTGTTTTCCCACTGAATACTAACCAAAGTTTAAGGTTAAGGCACAATGGGGACAGAAGCAAGCCCCGTCAAGAGCATGTGTCTTTTGACTTCTAAAATATCATTATCCAGACGATATTTACGGCAAAATTAAATATCGGTTCATGTGATACATGCAGAATATATCGCTAAATAAATTGACATGATTTATTTGGAATGTCGATGATCGGATAGCATGAAATTAAAAAACAAAATCGTTAATTAGAGATCAAGGCTGGACATATTTGACTGCAGTTCGGTATGACCGAATCATTTGATTGCTTATATGAAGTATTCCACGATGTTCCCTACCTTAATTAATCTTAGTTTTGGACAATATTTAATAACTCCTATCATCACTATTCATACTACCATACGAAGTCCAATTTCATAATATTGCTTTATTGTACTTCTTCTAGATGAAGTTCCATTTATATCATCAGGTCTCGTTACTATTAGATAGTAACATTGCAGATGGCCGTCTACATAAATATCACAACAACGCCGCAATGAAATATTAGTACACAAGCATATGAGAAATGGAAATTTTCATTTACTAATACAACGAATACAGTTACAAAATTTAGAAATTGGATATATGTCAATGCCTCAACCTTACTTATGAAATGATTTTTTTTGCCGGACAATGAATCAATTGAAAATTCACTTCGATATTTACGTCATTAACTCCATGTAAAACAAAATGTTAAGGATATTTGCCGCTTGGAGATCTAGATTTTGGCGGGTTCATTACTATGAAAAATAAATGTGCAACATTTCTATTGAGATGAATTTGTGAATGGTGTTAGAAAAGTCGTACATCAGACAATTGGTGATGTGTGAAACAATTAATATATTCAAGTTAGCCCATAATGATTGGCTTAACTTTTTGAGTAAATGTGGATTTAATTTAATAAGTTGACGTGCTCGGACTTATGCCCTCTCTTGACGATCTCCCTAAGGAAAAATATTCGGCTTTTGATGCGTGCTCTCAACAAAATGCTATCAAAGACAAAGGTTAATTAGTATCCCACTCTCAAGGTAGATTGGTGTTTGGTGAATATTTCAGGAAATGAATATCGTGACAAACACAATTTCCAAGCAATCTTCCCACTTCGATTTTGCAAAAAAGACCTAGGGTAGCCTTCATAATTTGGCCCGGTAAACGAGACAGTGTGAATTTGGGCTTTGTTGTTGTTGAGATGCACGTTTGAGTTACACGTTAGGGAGAGATTGTTGATATGCACGTATGAGTTGTATTAAAAAAGTCTCACATCGAAAAATTTGTGTGGTATGCAGTAGTTAATATATCCAAGTTGGCTCATAACTCATTAGCTTAATTTTTTTAGTGAAGAAGGGTCCAACTAGATATATTGACAAGCTCATACTTGGGTTCTCTCTTGGCAATCTCCCTGAGCGAAGGTAGCGGACTTTTGCTGCGAGCTCTCAACAAATGTTATAAGAGTCGATGGTCAATTGGTGCGCCCTCATCAACGCGGGCTCGATGGTAGACTTCATAATTCAGTCTGGAGAAAGAGACTAGGGATGAACTTGGGCGTTGATGAAGAGATTAGTGATGAAGTTGGATGTTGATGGAGATTTAAGTTGAGATATCTCGATACAAAAGGATACCCAGATTATAGGGGAGTAGACCTAACACTGAGCTCACACGTGAATAGGAGATTATTGAGATGCACATATAAGTTACATGTGAAGAATAGATTGTTGAGATACACATGTAAGTTGTATTAAAAAAGTCTCACATCGATGAATTGATGTGGTATATAACAATCATTATATCTAAGTTGGTCCAAAACTCATTGGCTTAAACTTTTGAGTGAATGTGGGTTCAACTGAATATGTTAACGGGCTCATACTTGAGTTCTCTGTTGGTGATCTCTTTGAATGAATGTATCGAACTTCTGCTGCGCACTGCCCAACAGTTGTTACGGTCCTCACAAAACCACAAAGTGAAGATTCAAGTTGAGACATGTTTACATAGAAGGATACCTAAATTAAGGGAGAAGAAATCTAGGCCCATAACTTATTGGTTTAAATTTTGAGTAAAGTGAATCTAACTGGATATATTGATGAGTTCGGACTTAGACTCTCTCTTAGCAATCTCTTCACACGAAGATATCGAGTTTCTATTGCATACACCCAACAATTTAATTGCTAAAATGACAAATGTGCCTTGAGATAATATGACTAATGATGTATGTTTCTTCTTGGATTTATTTGAAGTACATTGTTCATGTAGCTAATTTTTTTTGGAATCCACCGCTATTTCCAGATATAGATGAATAATTAATTTTGGAAAACAGTGCTCCTTTTGTTTTTTCAAAACTTATGGGGCCCTTTGAAGTTGGAAAGTTGTATGCATATTGTTTTGCGTAAGTTAAAATTACAGCTTGTGGTGAAAAACAAAGATCAATTGCAAACAGTGAAATCACTTTCCAGGAAAATGATATCCAGAACTCGGCCGCCAAACGCGTCCCGATGTCTGATTAGTCTGTTCTATAAGAAGGCGAGCTTAGTGTGAACATTTCTGGATAAGCAAAGGAGAGAGATCGTTGGCCCTTCTTCTGATAAGAAGATTGAATTACTTCTGTCATTGGAAGCTTCGACGACGTGAATCGTCTCCCCTGTTCTGTCCGGCTGTACGCGTGAGCCCAAGTCAATTATCACATGCTGCTTCCCTGTACTGATTCCACATGTTCCGTAGATGTTACAGTAGCATTCTGTAATTTGGCAGATGTCTTTGTTATATATATGAGTCCCGCTTCTTAGGGAATGCTCTCTCTTTGTATATACCGCAAATTACGTGAAAGGAATGTCGACCCGAGAAACTAGTCAAAGTTAATCTGGAGTTAGGAGCTTGATTGACCGAGAGACGTCCATACTAATGCGAAATGATGCGGAACTCACGAATCCCAAAAATCAAGTTTAACAAGAGAAGAAAAAATTACCAAAAAAATAAGGGATATGTTCACTGGAAGTTCTAAAACTTCTTACGAAAGAGCAATTCAGTCCTAAAACTTGCAAAAAGTGTAATTAAGTCCTAAAACTTATCAAGTTCTTTCGTTTCCGACCAAAAAAAAAAGTTCTTTCGTTAACTATGTCCAACTTGCTAACGGAAAATGCTAATATGATTTTTTTAATATTTTTTCTCTCTTATGTGACAATGATGTGACTAAAACGACATCGTTTTGATCCAAATATGATTTTTAATTAAAAAATAAGCTAGAAAAAAAGGGATGAACCAGGCGGCAAGGGAAGGGCCGGCGATGGTGGGGGAATGGTCGGTAGGGGTTGCCGGAGCCCGGCGACCCACGCCAAAGGCAGGCGAGGGCTTGGTGGCCCTCTCCCAAATCAAGTGAGAGTGTTTTGGCCGAGGGCCGCCAAAATTGGACGAGGGCTGGCGACCCTAGCCGACCATCCCCCCACCATCGTTGACCCTTCTTGGCGATGGTGGGGCGGTAGCAGCCACATGGTTCTTCGTCGTTTTAAAAAAAATTAGCTTATTTTTTAATTTATATTAAATAAAAATTGTAATAAAAATAAAAATTAGACCACAACGGCGTCATCGCCATGTAGGAGAAAGAATATATTAAAAAAGAGCCACGTCAGCATTTTCTATTAGCCAAGTTGGACGAAGTTAACAGAAGGACTCAATTGCACCCATTAGATAAGTTTTAGGTCTTAATTGCATTTTTTGCAAGTTTTAGGACTCAATTACATTGGAAGTCCTAAAATTTGTCATGAATCCCAAAAAAACAATGAGGATTAGAGATTTATGTGGCTCAATATGAGTGTTGGTACCTTCTTCACGGGAAAAACCAACCGCAAAAATATTCGGAGAACAAAGTTACAATCGCTCAAATGCTTCTTAGGTTGAGACGACACTCATAGCCAACCTACAAGTGTTATCTCACTATCTCTCATACGCGCTAGCCTAGTTGGCTAACTTTAAGAAAAAATCGTACACTCCTCTTGTTTGCCCTAATGTGTTGTATTCGAGTAGAATTCCGTTGTCTTCTTCGTATTGTGAATCTAAGATCAGACTCCACTGAATTTGCTTGAAGATAAAGTCCAAGTCTGAAGACATCCAAAATATAGGCAAGACTTTTATTCAGTTGGATTTCATATGTGAGCTCAAACTCAAGAAATAATATATAATATTCATTAAAATTTGTTCTCAAAGACGTCGGATGAAATTGGTTCGTTTAAGACAAGAAAGAAGAAATGAAACAAAATATCACTGTCAAGGAAATGTTTTTCTTGCCATAGTGATTGTGTGTAAATTCTCCATATATGGGCTTGGTTGGTGCTTTGCACAACATGTAGTTGAAGACGGTTTAAAACATCAAAAGAAAAGATTCTCCATTCTGAGCAAATCCGTAATGCAGAATCAATACTTCATATTGGTAACAAAAATAATAATAATAAGCAAGCATGCAAGCCATCTAATGGGAAATCACACTCTCGTGTCCCTCATTTACGTGACAAGGATATAAGAGTTTTTCTGATATGGACTACATTAATTGAGATTGTAATTTACCGTTTTACGGGATTAGTCTAATAAAGTAAGATATAAATATTCTAATTATGGAAATCTTGGGTGCTATATTCACGGCCAACAATGGATTGGACCGCCTTTGTTGATGTATTGATTGCCATTGTGCAGTTCATCAAGGAGCTCTTCCTCTTCTTGGACATGAACATGACTGTCACCCTCCCTCTCAGCTCGCCTTGACTGCTCAAGTTTATGACCCCAGAGCTCAAATCGCTCCCGAGATTCGATTAACATCGCTAGGTAGATTGGCAGAGCTCAGAGTCACGTTCACATTGATCTTCTTGGTGAACTTGATGTTGGCCTTGCTCTTCGGGAGGATCGCTTGTCCCACCTGAACACCTCCAAGGTGAAAGCAACGGTGGAGGCGTCATACTTGAAGGGACCCTAGTTGGTGTTCTTGACCTGGATCAGAGCGATATAACTCATGTCGAACGACGGTGAGGCCTGAGTCCCGAAGGTTAGGGTCTGGACGCTGAACTCGGCAACCCTGAACTTGGGGGACTTGAACTTCATGATGACCAGCACAAAAAACAGAGCTTGGACAACTTGAAAGATGACGAAGGCGATGATGTTGATGGTCCACTTCATCTGCTTCTTGCGCTTGGGCTCCTCGTCCTCCATGGCTGGAAGCGATTCTTGATCACTCTGGTGATAGTCGTTCGATTCTGGTGGGTGGTACTGGTTCTGGTTTTTCTCTGCCATTGCTGCTACTCTCTGTTGGAGATACATAATTGATATCATCTAATTGATTGCCACTTATTGATTCATTGATGAGAAATTAGAATATTGTATATTAGAGAAGCACTATTTTCCTTTTTCTTAATATTTCTTACTTGGATTAGATAGAGTCTATGTATTATAAATAGGATTGTACTCATACAGTTTCGTTATGAGAAAGCAATATACAATTCTGAATCCTATTATCAACCTAGCTTTCCATCACCTCATACTCTGACATGGTATTAGAGATTCTTTTCTCAATCTAGCTTCTGCACACCAACCTTTAACCTGCAGAGAAAACATGAATACCGCATTGAAATTACTGAAGTACTTGAAAGGATGTCCGAGATTAGGAATACAATTGTCTCGCGATAGCAACATGGATATGATGGCATATTAAGACATAGATTATGCTATTTGTCCTATGAGTAGAAAATCGGTTATAGGATTCTGCATCAAATTGGGAGACTCACTACTTTCATGAAAAACGAAGAAACAATCAGCTGTTTCATTATCATTCGCTAAAACAGAATATCAGGCAATGGCAAAGACCGAGATCTCGTGTATGGGTAAGAGAACCAACTATCTTATTTTGTGACAATGATGCTGTGCTCAAACTTGTAGTGAATTCACTTTTTTCATGAAAGAACGAAGCATATAGAAGTTAATTGTCATTTCATCAAAGACAAGATCCGGAATGGAGTGATCAAGTTGAGAGAAATAGAACAACAGAGCAACCTACAGACATCTTCACCAAACATTTATGTCAGAGGCAACATACGTTTCTACTTAGCAAGCAAGGCGTCTTTGGAGTGTATAGACCGCCAGCTTGAGAGGGAGTGTTGGAGATACGTAATTGTTATTGTATACTTGATACGGTTTCCACTGATTGATTCATTGATGGGAAATTAGAATATCGTATATTAGAGAATCATTCTTTTCCTTTTTCTGAATATTTCTTACTTGGATTAGATAGACTCTTGTATTATAAATAGGATTGTACTCATACAATTTCATTATGAAAAAGCAATATACAATTATGATTCCTATTTTTAACCTAGCTTTCCATCACCTCATATTCTAACATGGTATCAGAGCTCTTTTTCTCAATCTAGCTTCTACATGCCAACCTTTAACCTACAAAGAAAACATGAATGCCGCATTGAAAGTAGTGAAGTACTTGAAAGGATGTCCGGGATTATGAATATTACTATCTTGGGATAGCAACATGGAAATGACGGCATATTGCGACACAGGTTACGCTATTTGTTCTATGAGTAGAAAATCAGTTACAAGATCTTGTGTCAAATTGGGAGACTCACTACTTTCGTGGAAAACGAAGAAACAATTAACAGTTTCATTATCATTCGCTGAAGCAGAATATCGGCCAATGACAAAGACTAGCTGTGAAATAGTCTGCATAAGAGGTTTGCTTCGAGATCTCGGTGTATGGGTAAGAGAACCAACTATTTTATTTTGCAATAATGATGCTACGCTCAAACTTGCAGTGAATTCAATTTTTCATGAAAGAATAAAGCATATAGAAGTTGATTGTCATTTGATCAGAGACAAGATTCAGGATGGAGTGATCAAGATGAGAGGAATATGAACAACAGAGCAACCTACAAATATCTTCACCAGACCTTTATGTCAGAGGCGACATACGTATCTACTAAGTAAGTTAGGCATCTTTGATGTATGTAGACCACCAGCTTGAGGGGGAGTGTTGGAGATACGTAATTAATATTGTCTAATTGATACGAGCTTAGGGGTAGTTTGAAGATACGTAATTGATATCGTCTAATTGATACGGTTGCCACCAATTGATTCATTGATAGGAAATTATAATATTGTATATTAGAGAATCATTCTTTTCCTTTTTCTGAATATTTCTTACTTGGATTAGATAGACTCTATGAATTATAAATAGGATTGTACTCGTACAGTTTTATTATGACAAAGCAATACACAATTTTGATTCATATTCTCAACCAAGCTTTCCATCACCTCATACTCTGACACACTCTTCGTGAACTTGTTTTTGATGTTTCGGTTTGTTTCCTCAGTGAGTAATTTGCCAAGAGGGGTGGCTCAAACGTTTACATAGACGATTCTTGGTGCTGGAGACGTGATATGAGACTGCTTCCCTGAAAATGAAGTGGGAACTCAGCCGCCAAGCGCGTCCCGCGTTCGAATCATCTCTTCTAAGGGACGCCAGTTTAGTGGGAACATCTCTCAAATACAAGCAAGAGAGATAACTCTCCTTTCTTGATAGGAGAATGCAAAGACTTGACAATACGAAGCTTCGGTGACAATGAGTTGTCTCCCCAATTCTTTTACGGCCGGACGCGTTCAACCACGGTGTTAGCCCAAGCTCGAGGCACAACCCGATAAAAGCAATGTCTTGAAAACCGCACCGGAGAACGTACCGGATTACTCGTCAACATGTGCGTGGTGGAATCGGCCCGTTTATGTTTGAGAATCATGTATCGTTGTAAACGACATGGTAACATATGTGATGCACAGCTGAGATGGCGAGGTTGCTGTCCTCTCACTAAGAAGTCGCGAGTTTGACTTTCTTAAAACGCCCCCCTAAGAAAAAAGGCAAACGCCTTTTCAAGGAAAAAAAGAGCAAGTTAAATGGATTAAACACACGCAACTTAATATGTTTAATATATAAAATGGTCCACACCCGGTTCAATCCGGCACGGATTGGTCCGTTGACCTGTTGAATTGGGTTAGGTCCTGTTTTTGAGCGATTTAATGTGTTTGTGGTATGATAGTATGAACCGTAGTGGAGGACCTGCCGGTACCCGGTCGTCAACCATGCCGGCTCTGCTACCCCATGATGAAGCCACCGCCGGTCACATAACTCTCTCCTTTTTCTCTCCTCTTCTCTTTTGCAAATATAGTCCAAATCAAATCATGCGGTAGCAAAGTACAATCATAAACGTAACGATTATTGCATTTATCAAATCTAAAAAATCTTGTTTCTTTTTTTAACATGCCGTGAAAGCTTGGACATGTAAAAGAAAATGCACTAATAACAACCGTAAAAAGATTTAGGAGTTAACAACAAAAAATTAATGTAAAAAGTCTGGGTTTTTGGTGTCACAAAAGTAAATGTCTCACATATGGCAAAGTTTGGGGTTTTTGTGTTTTCCCAAAAGAAAATGCACTAATAACAACCGTAAAAAGATTTAGGAGTTAACAACAAAAAATTAATGTAAAAAGTCTGAGCGTTTGTAACTTGGTATGCTTTTCCTTGTAAGTACCATAATTTATGGCAAAAGCATGTTTTGTGACCTAGTCATCTACTTAGGTTTGCTGAGTAAGAATATAATTTTCGTCAAGGATAGTCTGAACGTAGGCACAACTTCTTATAAATATAGGCATGGAAATATTGACTCTTCTCACCGGCCCACGTCCACTTGCGAAATTGTTGCTTTAAGTCCATTCTCGTGAGAGTCATCATCACCCAACTTCTCCATTCATTCAAAGCAATTGACACACCGCAAATTAAGATCCATAATTTTCGACATGAGACGCAATTGAGGAAGTTTTGGATAAATCTAATCACGTACGCATCATGAATTTCGAAGCAATTCATTCATATGTAAATATAGTAAATCGTGTGATTTGTAGAATCGCTCTTTAATATAAAGAAAAAATCACAATGATAAGAAGCAATGTGAAAAACGAATAAACAAACAAGCGTACCACCCAAAAGTATAAAATCAAAAAGAAAAAAAAAAGGAAAGAAGCACGGTCCATCTAACGTGGAATCACACTCGCATCTCTCATTTACACGACAAGGTTTGGACCGCCTTTGTCGAGGTACTGATCACCATGGTGCAATTCATTTGTGAGATCTTGGTCTTCTTGAACATGAACATGACTGTGACCTTTCCTTTAAGCTCGCCCTGACTGTTCAATGTTATATTTCCCGCGTTCAATTCGTTCCCCAGAGCCGATGTCAGGGGCAAACCAGCAGAGCTCACGGCCACGTTCACATCGATCTTCTTGGTGGACTTGAAGTTGGCTTTGCCCTTGGGAATGATCCCTTGTCCCACCTCGACACCCCCGTAGGTGAAGTTCACGGTGGAGGCGCCGTACTTGAAGGGACCCCAGTTGGTGTTCTTGATCCGGATCGGGGCGTCGAAGGACATGTTGAACGAGGGCGAGGCCTGAGTCCCGACGTTCAGGTTCGGGACTTCGAACTCGGTGACCCGGAACTTGGGGGACTTGAATTTCATGATGACCAGCACAAAAAACAGACCTTGGACGACCTGGAAGATGACGAAGGCGATGATGCCGATGGTCCACTTCATCTTCTTCTTGCGCTTGGCCTCCTCCTCCTCCATGGTCAGCAGTGACTCCTCGTCGGTACGGTGGTGGCCGTTCGACAATTCTCGGGGCTGGGACTGGTTCTCGTTCTTCTCTGCCATCATTTGCTAATCTTTGGTAGCAAAACCACCCTTTTCTTCTCTCTTTTGTGTTTGAGATTTCGAGTTTCTTTTCTCTCTGAACAAGTTGGATGCGAGAGAAGCTGCGAGTGATGGAAATGAGAGGGTGCTGCGAAGGTTTATATACAGTATGCTAAGTCCTGCAATGGAGTATTGTCAAAGGAGCTACAGTGGAGATGAGCCTACTTTGGTTGACGGCGATGTTTAAGATGCCAAAGCGCGTCCCGTGTTGCCCCTTGAAAATTACATGGGCTTCTAGAGCAAACCTTTCCGGACGGAATTTCTGCGATACGCAAGAGATATCTTGGTTTATTATATATTCCGATAGAAGCTTCCATTACTGATCTTTTCCCCCATGTAAATACTTCCCAATTAGGGGTATAATCGGGTCCGAGCCGTGCCGATACAGAGCGCAGCTCGAGCTCGACTTGCCTCACCTGCTTGATGCTCGAAAGACTCGAGCGCGGCTCGACTCGACAACGATCGATTGATGAAGGAACTTGAGCACGATCTTGATCTTGAAATTGCCCAACTAATATGGGTGTATCGTGTAACTTTAGGAATACTATGTCTAAATAAATAGTTTTCAACGTGAAAGTAAAAGCAAGCATGATTTTACTCGCGAACCCACGGGCTAAATATTGACAAGCTCGAGCTAGATAAGATACTCGAATAACTCGGGCTCGGCTCAAAATTTGACGAGTTGATCGCAAAAAAAAAATCATCGAAATGTGATCCAGCAAAGCTGTTTGTGAGTCGCTAAGGGCCGGGTTGATTGGCAAAGCTCAAACTGCAAGCTTTTTCTTTGTATGGGCCTTGGGCCTTTCTATTTAAGAGATTTTTGTTAAATGGACAATTAAAATGAGTAATTATACAGTAAATACCAGAACTTTTGCTTGTTTCAAATTCGAGAATATAATATTGTACCTAAACTTTTCAAATTTAGCTCAAAATGAGGCCTTCATTAAATATGTAGTCATTTTATGTGATTTTACAGATGTGACTCGCTTATTCGGAAAAGTTAAGCACGACCGGTAAAGTAGCTCTCGACTCAACAAAAGTTGTGCGATCTCCATTTAGGAGTCTAGTGATGAGGAGAGAGAGAGAGTGTGTGCACGCGCGGGCCAACTTGGATGATTTTAGCCGTCCAATATTTTTATGTCGGCATGGTGTCATTTCAAGGGGTTACACAGCCTGCACTAAACGATAATATAGATAAAATTATGGTTATTTGACAATGTTAGTATCCACGTTGGCATTTTCCGTCCGTCATTTCAACGGATGTCTCATATTGTTTCACATTTGAAAAAATGATGTACTTGATTGTAAAAAGGGCAAAAGTATATGATGTCATCATCCCATACTAAAAATACTACGACCAATCATAGCGAATTCTATTTGTAGGCAGTGTCTCATTTTTCCCTCTTTCAAATAATCTTTTGAAATTGTATCTCTAACTGACATTCAATTACATGAGCACTCTCATTCTCTTTCTAAAACTTTGTTTTCCTCCCAATCACATTTGCCTAACTTTAATTTTTGCTCTCGCGTTTATACTTCGAGATTTCTCCTCGGGTGGAAAATGAACAATATACCGGTACAACTCACGACGGATCACAGTTACAAGGCGGCCCTGCCCAAAGCAAGTGAGACATCTACATCGACCAACGCAATGTTAGTATGGAGGCACTAGAGGGGCACCACGAAAATTGTTAGAACTGAAGAGCGTCAAAAGAAGGCATTTAAGCACAAATTGACTGTGTGTATCGTGGGGTCTTTAATTAACCATGATTTATGATTTTGGCTTGTGCTCAAGTTTCCCTTCATTGCTAAGCTCATGTGCATAGACTCCTTTACTAGCTAGAGATCTTCATTTTCGATCTTGAAAACCTAAGGCCTAAGGGGCTCTATTTGAGGGAGGATGTTGACTTCACGTGTATCAATCCCGTGCACCTACGGTTGCTCTACATCGAAGAAAATAAGCGCTTGGTTTATTTGAGGTGGGATGACTTTTGGAGTGGAGCATGACCACCTCCGCCCGCCTCGGTGGACTTGACTTGGCCTTTGCTTTTGATATGAAACAAGAGTCCCAAGAACGGCATCGACGCAAATCACAATCGCACATATTTCCCTTACCTACGTGTGCCCCGTAGGTCTGTTTCTCTTGGTGTCGTGTCATTCATTTGTGCTCATCATTTCAAGATTTCAGAACGAATGAACATGGGACGAACATGTGGGTAATACGAAAAAACGATTTGGATGGTACGTAGATTCAACAAAAAATAGAATACATCATCACTTAGCCAAAAGGGTTAAGAAACCCCAGAAAAATAGAGTATATGTATATGATTCTGTAGCATGCGGAACCATATGATAAGCAAAGCATACAAGCGCTCTAGACCGAGAACCACCCTTCTCGACTCTCTACGGCCTCAGCTGCATTGCACGGATGTGACCGCCTTTGCCGAGGTACTGATCACCATGGTGCAATTCATTTGTGAGATCTTGGTCTTCTTGAACATGAACATGACTGTGACCTTTCCTTTAAGCTCGCCCTGACTGTTCAATGTTATATTTCCCGCTTTCAATTCGTCCCCCAGAGCCGATGTCGTGGGCAAACCAGGATAGTTCACGGCCACGCTCACATCGATCTTCTTGGTGGACTTGAAGTTGGCCTTGCCCTTGGGAATGTTCCCTCGTCCCACCTCGACACCCCCGTAGGTGAAGCTCACGTTGGAGGCGCCGTACTTGAAGGGACCCCAGTTGGTGTTCTTGACCCGGATCGGGGCGTAGAAGGACATGTTGAACGAGGGCGAGGCCTGAGTCCCGAAGTTCAGGTCCGGGGCTTCGAACGCGGTGACCCGGAACTTGGGGGACTTGAACTTCATGATGACCAGCACAAAAAACAGACCTTGGACGACCTGGAAGATGACGAAGGCGATGATGCCGATGGTCCACTTCATCTTCTTCTTGCGCCTCGCCTCCTCGATCTCCTCGAGCGACTCCTGGTCGCTCCGGTGGTAGCCGTTCACCTCCGTCGGGTGGTACTGGTTCTGGTTCTTGTCCGCCATGGATGCTCAGTTTCTATGGTGAGGGTTTCTCTTCGATTCTTTCTTTCTTCCTTTCTTTCCCGAGAAAAAACAGAGAGAGAGAGAGAGAATTTCTGGGTTTCTTTCCTGGGAAAGTGGTGGAGATATGGGAGGAACTGCTGATGCTTTGTACTACGGACTGAAGATGGGTGGTTCGTATATATAGTCCTAGTGGGGAACCCGATTGAAGTTTGCGCGTCGGGGCATGGAGTGATTTTTCCTAGGAAAACGATTCGTGCTTAGGACAGCGGTCAGCAGCCTTTGTTACACGGCAAAAACCCCAAATAAACTTTAATAATGAAGGTGGGTGTTTCTTGACTTCTAGATGGTAGTGACTTTTTTGGGTGGGGGAGGAAATTGCATGGCGATGGTGTGCCATCAACGGTCGCCAGCGGAAGCTTCGGTCTTGGTCATACATGGCGCGCTGATTTTTCAAACCGGGGCTCCGGCGGTGAAGGTTTGAACTGATTTAGATATTTGATAGGTTCTGCTCGTTGTTCGGCTATTTTGTGCTTTTGTGTGGGGCTCGTGATTTTTTTTTTTCTTGAGCGGAATTTGAAAATTGGGCAAAAAAATGATATCAATGTGTCCATAGGAAATCAACCATGTATCTGAGTAGGTCCTAAAAAGGCTCCATGCAAATCTGGGGATGTCAAAAAAAGAGGATATTCCATACTTCTTCCTGAAAAAAAAAATAACACGAGAGAAATAAGAGATGTATTGGTAGACCGGCCATCGGATCGTTAAACAAAGCGTTATAGCCAATACAGGCAAAAACGCACGTCCTTAAATTAGGGGGAGATCTCGATACCCTCTTATTTTTTCCTAATTTGAAAATTAGGAAAAAAAAAATGATATCAACTTGTATACAGGGAATCCATCCACCGCGGGCTTGTCCGATTTCAGATCTTACCGTGGTGAAGAAATTATTTATGAGATTTTTATCATGGGTTGATTGACGGGAAAGGATGGGGTTTCTAGAAGCCTAGGGGAAGAATTGTAAAACGAAAGAAAAGGAGGGGCCCGCCGTATTGGGTTCTCTCCCGAAATGGGAAGAGGACTTGGAGAAATTGGTGGAAATGGAGACATTTTCGCACCGACTTTTTTTTGGTCAAATTTACCCCTTATCCTTTTTGTGAAATCCCCTAACATGCCCTCCGTCTTTTCCTTTCATTTTGAATACTATGATGAGAATGGCAAAAGGGTCTTTTAGCTAACATATCTTTTCATTTTCCAATCCCGATTACACGATAAAAAAAATTTGCATACTTTCATCACCCGAAATTTCTACCATTTCCAAACAATGGGATAGTTGTCCGAAAAAGTCCCACATTTACTGCACAGAAGCCAATTCAATCATAAACTTTTTTAATCAAAATTAATCGAAATGACTACATTGACAAATAGTCAAAGGATTTAGGATAAAATTGACAAAATTGAAAAAGCTTATGACTGAATTATCCGTCGTACGATAAGTTTAGGGCTTTTCCGACAGTTTACCATCCAAGCAACACCCCAGAAATCGTTTTCCTCCTTTTTCCTCGTAGCGCTAACTTCGTTTTCTTCCCCCACCCCAATTCTCATCCAATCATAATCAGAGTATAGGATTCCCATGTGGTGGTCCAAATCGGAGTTCTCTTTTCCGAGAACTTGCGTCAATGACGACTTACGCTCTACAAATACTATTTATTAATCGGTCCATGCTTGAGACTTAAAGTATGATCTTTCCCGCTCTCCAACAGCTTATCTTTAAAATGGGTGTCTGCTTACTCTGAACGAATAATAAGCTCGAACTAATAATGGCATTATCTCATTTAGGTAAAATATTCTTTTGTAAGAGAGTATAGACGATTGTGATAGGGACTGGAAATAACACGTATAGAAAATGTATAAATTTTTAAGTATACACACAACTGGAACCCAATGAATAATAATAGGACACAAAGTTCAAAAAAAATTCAGGTAAACAAATAAGCAACCGCACGAAAAATCTAATACAGAGATCACCCTCTCAACTCTCATATGCATTCCAAGGACTTGAGTGCCTTTGCGGACACATCAATGGCCATGGTGCAGTTCATTTGCGAGGTCTTGTTCTTCTTGAACATGAACATGACCGTCACCTTCCCTTTGAGCTCGCCTTGGCTGTTCAACGTTATGACCCCCGAGTTCAACTCGCTCGCGAGAGTCGAATCGCTCGGCAAGTTCGCGGAGTTCAAGATCACGCTGGCGTCGATCTTCTTGGTGGACTTGAAGTTGGCCTTGCTCTTCGGAATATCCACCTGTCCCAGCTGGACGCCTCCATAGAGGAAGTTAACGGTGGTGGCGTCGTACTTGAAGGGGCCCCAGTTTGTGTTCTTGATCCGGATCGGGGCGACAAAGGTCATGTCGAACGAGGGTGAGGCCTGACTCCCGACGTTCAGGGACTGGACGTCGAACTCGCCGACCCTGAACTTGGGGGACTTGAACTTCATGATGACAAGGACAAAGAAGAGGGCCTGGACTACCTGGAAGATGACGAAGGCAGTGATGCCGATCGTCCACTTCATCTTCTTCTTGCGCCTCTCCTCGTCCGTCAGTTGCTGCGACTCTTGATCCTTCCTGTTGAACACCATCTTGATTCTGGTTTGTGGGTGATATTCGGTTTTTGGTTGCGCTCGAAAGCTGGTGTTTCAGCGATGGTTTGCTTGAAGGAAAGGAAGATTTTCTCGGCTGTGTTTCGTGGGTGAAGTGCCCGGATGTTCGAAGGGATTGTTGATGCTTGGTTGGGTGGCTATGTCGGATTATATATAGTGATTTTGGGGTATTACTAACCGTATATTATAAGATATTTAGGGACCTCACGAGGAAATGATCGTAGTAGGACCTGGGCAGCGGTCAGAGAAATTTTGGTACACGGTACCAAAACGAGTTTTTTGGGGTCGTTTTTATTGACTTTCTAGATGCTCGTGACTTTTGGATAGTGAAATTGTTTTCTTATTTACGACAAACGGTCAGCAATAGAAGCTTCGTTTAGTTAAATGTTCATGTTTATCTGGGGGAGGGCTCTGATATAAAAGGTGAACCGTCTACGCAGTTGGCTGGAAGTTGCTTGCTCAATTGCATCACCCCTCCTAATGAAATCATTTGCTAGGAGTGAAAGTTACACCTCAGTTCATATGCTAAGCCAGTGATTTGTGGCCTATAAGCACGCCTCAACGGCCAAGGTATGCCTAAAATCTCTCTTTGCTGCTGTGCTTATACTTCTAATTAGCAGTGAGTTTATCGGGTGATCGTGACAGCTTGGAGAAGAGTTTCATATCATGTACATCTCTTTACCCTATTTCCGTACTTGCTCTTTTCTCGATCTTATTCCGGCCTCGTTCATAGTGTTTTTCTTTTCGAGTATTCTGATTCACGGCACGAATTTCATTCGCGAGCTAGAGATATATAGCAAAATCTCCTTGCCCCAAAGGGATGTAGGGGTTAGAAAGGGTCCCTACGTGGAGTTGGATTCCATCGATAGTGATGAAAACTTTGCCCCTACGAGCCGAGGGGTGAGGATTAATTGGGTTATAAAAATCTCCCAGCTCAGCTTTCATGCTTTTCCTTTTCTTTTTCCTTTTTGTTAACTACTCCAATACGCGCATTGCTGCAAAAAATAGATTGTTTAAAATCTTTTTTGCTGATTTAAAAATTACGCTTTAATTATGTGTGACATACATTGAATCTCAAACACTCGGCCCTTTAATGTTAAGCAATGTTGCCATAGTCAGTAATACATTATCATCGGGAGAAGGACATTAAAAGTGTTAAAAGTTGTGTACGGCGCTCATTTTAATGTCAAAAGTTTCATCCGGAACACTTAAGGTGCAAATGAAAACCTACTTTTTGTTCCAGAACTGGTTCTGAACCAAAAATCAGAACAAAAAAAAAAGTAGATTTTCTGTTTTTGGACGAGAAATGAAAATCATTTCTAAAAGAACCCGTCTTCTCACTTCAAAACACATTTCTTCCTAAATTTAGCCTCGATCCAACCTAGATAGACCGATTCGAACCGGTTCGGTCCGGTTCATTCCCGGTGGAAAAATTAAAAAAATTCTTTAAAAAATCATGAAAAAATTAGAAGATTCAGAAAAATCAGAAAAAATTCATAAAATTCATAAAAAAAAATTAGAAAATCCGGAAAATTTCTAAAAATCTCAAAAAAAATTTAGAAAATCCATAAAAATTGAAAAATTCCAGAAAAATTCATAAAAATTTCCAGAAAATAAAAAAGTCAGATTTCGGGAAAATAGGAAATTTGGTGAATTTTTTCAATAAAAAATCAAAAAATCAAAATTTTCAAAAATTCACAGGATAGCTTAGAATACCTGTGGCCACCCACTTTGAGTGAAATTTAAATTTTTTGAGGTGCTCAAATGGTATTTTTGAAGACTCCTTAGTTTAGGGATTTAAAAGGGGTTTTAACTCCTAAAAAACCCTAAAAAGGGTTCTAAAAAAATGGATTTCTGTTCCGGGAAATAAAAATTTTATACTGTTATCAAACGGGTTTCTTTTCTCAAAAACTCGTCTTGGGAACAGAAATAGAAAAATCTATTTATGTTCAAGGAATTATTTCTGGAACAGAATGGTTATCATTCGCGCCCTTAAGTGCCAAATTTTTTTGAAAAACGCTCATTTCAGTGCCAACTCCGACCTGTTTAGCCGAAAATCCGACGTGGCCTTTTTTTTATTAGTTTCTTAAGCTAATGTGGCTCGCCGGAGAGTCCAGTCAGCATCCAAACCCTAAAACGACGCCATGTAGTACCTTTCCCCAAATAAGAACCCTAAATCCCCAAATTGAAAGAGAACCCCCACAATTTCAAACCCTAACCGGTCATTGAACCCAAATTCACTCCCTATTTCGATTTGCCCCCAAAATTACCAACTCAATCTTGCAATCTCTACTACCATCGTCCCCACGATGTTACCAAGAACCCTTTTCCCTCCCTTTGAGCCCTAATTTTTCCTTCGGAGCCCTTCGTTTGCCCTCGAAGCCCTAATTTTTCTAGCTAACTAAGCAAGGGAGAAAAGATGACAAACCTGAGTGAGAGCGACGGCGAGCAAGGGCAAGCGACAACAAGTGAACAAGGAGGAGTTCGCAGCATCGTGCAGGAACAGAAACTCGAAGCCCCAATTTTGATCCGCTTTGTGAAACATCATTTTGGCCAAAGGCAAAGTGATGTCGTTTCTTTTCAATGAGCCCCATAGGCCGGAAATCCGATGTCATTTTTGTACTCTATGTGGACTTGGTTTTTAAATTAAAAAGTCACGTAATCAATTTGGCCAGAATATCTCGCCGTTGGCACTTAACTATTCGTTTTTTATCCGATTTGACACTTAAGCGATCCGGCAGAAATTTTTGCACTAAAATGAGCGCCGTACATGACTTTTGGCACTTTTAGTGTCTTTCTACCCATTATTATCCTAAGCAATTAGCCCACAATGGGATCTCATAACAAGATCGATGATCTACATCGATTATAGATGTTAAAAGCATATATCTAATAATTAAGTTAGGTGGCAAAAAGGTAGCTCCATTTCCACCTTCTAAATCCACCCCCATTTTACGACCAAAAAAAATCCACCCCCATTTACACTAAAAATGCAGATGCGTCCTCAATTTTTCAATTGCAATTTAAAGTGATGGTCCCCCTTCTTCTTTTTCTATCTTTTTTCTTTTTCTATTTAGGATAATCACCGTAATTAAGCGTTTCATATATTTGTTTTTTAGCATATTAAAGAAAAGTGCATTCTCAGATATTCCTATAACATTTTACTTGCTCTGCATAAAATTATCTCACTAAGGAAAAAAGACATCCTTTGATATAGTATAAAATTGAAAAGTCTCTTCTTCACCATTGATAACTTATCTTCTTCTTTTTTTATGACCCGGGAACCGCCGTACAGCCGACAGCCGGTGACGTAAACCCGGGGTGACGCTAGCGCAGGATCCACCACCACGGCGCCACACTTAAGAATCCCTAACGACTAGGCTGGGATTCGAACTCCCCACCCTTCGTGAGGGGCAGAGAGCGCGAATCAACGCAGCCGCTGCGGGCGGTGGTGATAACTTATCTCTTTTTGTCCCTCTTATCTCAAAAGCTCACTTTCTTGGTGAACTTTTTATTAATTTCATTAGTCTAAAATATATATCAAGTCTCTTTATTTACTATATCAAAGAATGTATATTTCTTCCTTATTATATTGGTGAGATACTTTTATACAAAGCATGTAAGACGTTAGAGGAATACAGTAAAACAATATGCACAATAAGGTGACTTAATATTTTTTTTGTAAACAGTTCATTAATGATATTAATTTTTGTCAATTCAAAATAATGATATTTTTTTGGCATTTTCAAAAACAATGTCTTACTCTATGGAATGTTTTGATTTAATTAAATTTCATCAACTTAACATCATATTTATAAATTTGATCAACAATGTATAAAAGAACTAGATTTCTTGGAAATTTCTCTTTTCGACAAAACAAATTTTTATGGAACTAATATCTAGCAATAAAAAAACATAGTGCCTTTAATATACAAGGAAAATATACAATAAACAAGGGTATGCGCTATTTCCACCTCTTGACACCCTTTATCTCATTGATTTGGCTACATTATCCATTGTGGGTCCCACTATTGGTTTGAAATTATTTTTTCCCTTTTTTTCTTCATTTTCTTTTGTTTCAATTTATTAAAAAACAAAACTACCCACACCATTTCCATTGTTGTAATATGAGCAAGCACTAATCATGTATTAAGTAAAGAAATGTTGGTTTTATCTGTAAATTGTTTACTTTATTTATGTAGATTATTTTCATGATTGTGAATTTTTTGAATTCAATTTTTGATACAAATTTACGAGAATTTACTCTAAGATTGAATATTGTGGTTGATATATGCATTATACATAATTTACTCATCTTTCATTATATATATTGTAGTGCACTCACTATGGAAGACAATATTGAAAAGGACCTAAATTTCTACAATGTATGTATTTATAATGAAACTGCGAAAGGAGAAAGACAATCAATCATGTCATCAAGTTCAATAGAAATTTTACCTAGTAAGTTTCTAACATGAGAGGATCTTTTGAGTAGTGTGCGGAAGCATTTTTTGGCTCAAGGTTATGTTGTCTTGCACAAGGTTATGTTGTCTATATAAAAAGGTCAAAAAGAGCCAAATATGTTCTTCTTGATTGCGATAGTGGAGGTAATTATCATGATCAACGTAATATTTTTATTGCACGTTAGAGAAGAAAGACTGGATCTCGTTTGATTGATTGTCCTTTTGAAGTTCGTTGTTATAAAAAGAAGAACGGATCATGGCCACTCAAAATATTGAATGCATCATACAATCATGATAATTCGAGTGATATGTTCGAACATCCTCCTTGTCATTGCTTTTCTGAAGTTGAAGCTTCGCGTGTGAAGGAGATGTCTAAAGCCGACATACCCCCTCTCCAAATTTTTTCTTCCTTGAGACAAAGTAATCCCAAAGTTCAAGCTATTGCTAAAAATGTTTACAACATGAAAGCAAAATTCTGTCATGAATATCTGAATGGTCTCAATATGCTCCAAGCTTTATTGGAGGATCTTAGTGTAGGTGCATTCATTTATAATTTTAAACATGATGCTAAGGGTTACCTGACGCATTTATTTTTCTCTCATCCTATCTCTATGGTACTAAGGAAGAGCTTCTTAGGTGTCTTTGTAATGGATTGTACTTAAAACACTAATTAATACAAAATGCCTTTGTTGGATATTATTGAAGGTTCCCAACTTTAATACTTCTTTCTACTCATGCTTTGCATTTTTTAGAAAGGAAGAAGAGGAAGATTTTGTTTGGACTTTGACGATGTTTAGCAACGTATTTGGTGTCGATTGTCAACCTTCAGCTATCGTCACTAATAGAGAGTTGGTATTGATGAATGCAGTTAGATTCATATTTCGTAGAAGTGCAAATTTGTTGTGTGTTTGGCGCATTGAGAAGAATGTTATGGTAAAATGTAAATTTCAGTTTGAAGAAGGAACGGATTGGGATTCTTTTATGTCTGATTGGTCCGAGGTTCTGAACACCAAGAGTAAAGTGGAATATGGTGAAAATATTTGTCAATCACTACAAAAAAACACCGGATTAGCGACGAAATTTGCGACGGAAAATGTGGAAAAATCCGTCGCAAATCAAATTTGCGACGGATTTTGCGACGGAAAAAATTCCGTCGCTACTAGGTCGTCGCAAAATTTTGCGACGAAAAATTCACAAGTTCGTCGCAAATTTGCGACGAAAAAAAATTCGTCGCAAATTTGCGACGGCACATAGTCCGTCGCAAAATTCGTCGCAAATATCCGTCGCAATTTCGTCGCAAATTTGCGACGAACTCGATCCGTCGCAAAATTCATCGCAAATATCCGTCGCAATTTCGTCGCAAATTTCATCGCAAATTTGCGACGAACTCGATCCGTCGCAAAATTCGTCGCAAAAATCAGTCGCAAATTCGTCGCAAATTTCGTCGCAAATTTGCGACGAACTCAATCCGTCGCAAAATTCGTCGCAAAAATCCGTCGCAATTTCGTCGCAAAATGCGACAACTCTATCCGTCGCAAAATTCGTCGCAAAAATCCGTCGCAATTTCGTCGCAATTTTCGTCGCAAAATCTTCGTAAAATTCGTCGCGAATTTCGTCAGAAAATTCGTCGCAAATTAGTGACAAACTTTAATGATAGCAAAATTCGGCTTAAAATATTCGTCGCTATTTTTATATCATTTCGACCATAAATTCTTGTCCATATCAATCAAAGGAGACAATGATATATAATTGAAACAGAAAAACGAACAAACCATAAATTCTGACAAACCAACCACAATGACATATAATTGAAACAAATAACAAAAGGAAAGTTGTAGAGTCTGACATGATACTATTTGATATCCAATCTTACAATACAGTCAAAACATGAACTAAGAGACGGGACAACCATAGAAGACGCAAAAAAACCATACAGAAGAAGACGCGGCTTTGGTACGATGGCAGGACATCAAAAGTAGTCACTTTTGTCGAGACCTGACGAAATGTCGATACATAAATCAGTCCAGAATATGAAAAAAGCGTTTATGCATGGATGTGGAACTAGGTGTAAAATAACAAAAGGGTTAACAAAAATACGTTTCGGGACGAACATTGTCACACCCCGAACCCCGCGAGCGCGCAACATCCTGCAATGGTCATTATGATGCGACGTCCCAGGACGCGTCGCCGACCCAACATTTTATCTTTTGGTTACGCATGCGGAAGCTAAACAAAGATACACCCAGACAATAACAGTAAACAAGGATAGATAGGAAAACGGTTTACAACATCGAAATCAAAACATCATTTTAACATTTACTTGATTAACCCCTGGGAACATTTTTTACAAGCCCACTTCAGGCATTTCCAAACATAGTCTACGAAAAGATGTCGGGCTGGGGGTCAATCTACTTCACCAAAAGTCAGCTTCCACGCACCCCGAACCATACTGGGTGCATCAACATGCTAAGGGCCTGAAAAATGTTTAACAACCACGAATGAGATAAAAATCTCAATAAGTTAACGCCTAAGCCCCGTTTAGAAGGCCAACTCACCTCGGGGGTCCCTAACCAGGCAATACAGCATCAACAGCAACATTATTAAACAACCACAGGCATCCTTACCTCGCCTTGGTACACTCGTTGATGAAATGAACATGTCACATACTTGAAACATTTAAATAGATTTCCCATGCATCGATGCATCACAAGCGCGCATGTCTCGATTATAAGACAGAATCCACTTGGGCACGTCCCATACCATGCCTAGCAGTTTCTACCCTATAATCAAGCACTATGCATCACACGTATTCCAGTTATTATGCCCCTCGGGCCACTACACATCAAGCGATCTGCAGCAAGATGGCAGTCTTCCGGCATAACCGGGCTCCGTCCCGCCCCATCGGGCACGGCTACGTCAAACGATCTACAGTAAGACGGCATTCCAATACGGCAACATCAAACGATCTACAGTAAGATGGTATCCCGCAAGGAGCATCGAGTCCGGCCTCGGGCCGCGACAAGGCATCCAAAGTATCGACAATCCAGATAATCTCCAGGCATCCGATAAATCGAGTATTGTCAAGCGATCTACAGCAAGACCCCGATAAATCAGGCATCGTCAAGCGATCTACAGCAAGACGGCTCCGACGTGTGACCACACGAGCACACAAGCATTCCGGCCAATTATTATCTTTTCAATTAGCCCATGCGTACATGAATCGTGCTCTCATTGATGTCATACAATTATACCAAGTGGTCACACATGCAAACGGTCAATCAACTTTGTGAACCTCATTTTAAAACATGAATTTACAAAAGCATTCGACATCAGATCAATGCCAAATAAACATTATTATAGATAAGTGTGGTTACTGTTTCCAGTAAGTCAGAAATCAAAAACTAATGCTTTCAAGTAAGAACCAGCAATTCATGGAAATCTAGTAAAACTGGACAGATTTGCATGATTTGGGAAATCAATCTCAAAGGCATAGCAATTGGTTTCCAAAAATTATAAAATTCGAATATGTTATAAAAAAAAGACCTTCACAAATATTTTCCATGAAGAACACAATCCCAAAATCGTTATAAAAAGATCACTTTTGATGGCTCGGAAACAACCCAGAACTGGTCTGCCGGAACAGGGGAATTGAACCAAAAGAAATACTCGTTTTACAAACCAAATCCTCTCAAAACACTTTGAAATTTTTATACGATGTAGACATGGATTTCGTTTACAATTCTTGTGAAGGAAGTATGGCCGAAATCAAACTGGAAATTTTTATAAAAATTCGAGAAGCCACGAAGGTCACGGATTCCACAGTATAAAACAGTTCTGATTCGGTAAGAAATGGGGCCTTCGTGTAACCCATTTGAGTTCAGAAAAATCTGAAATTTGACTATGTTATAGATCAAGATCTTGTGAACAACTTTTATGAAGAACACTTTTCAAGATTCTAACCACAAAATGCCGTATAAAAATGGAAAACCAGGGACGTACAGTAAAAATCAGTTCTGAAATCAAGATAAAAACTTCAAGAAACGCCTTCAACTTTGAGATCCACCACTTCTCAGCCATGAAAATACCACACCAAGAGTTCAAATCAACATTCAACATCTATTTCAACTTAGTCTAGCAATCAAGACTCGCCAATGTTCATTCTAGAAGTTCAAACACACTAAAACACCAACTAGCCAAACTACCCAATGCAAGTTAAACATCCTAAACAAAGGATTAGATGTTAACTTACTCGTCTAAAAACGACGACAACGCGAGGACGACGGCAACAACACGAGTTGTCCGTGGCGGCCTCGGCTTGACACGGCAAGCGGCAAACGGCGGTGAGCGGCACACGGCGATCTACGGGGCTCAAGGGTGGTGGCGTGAGGGAGGAGAGGAAGGCGTGAGAAGGGAGAGAGAGGCGTGAGAGAGGAGAAGGGGGCCTTCACATGAGGCTCTCCTTCTCTCTCTCTCTTCCTATTTATACATAGAAGCCTTACTTGGTCACCACTCAAGACATTTAATGCTGGTCATAATGACGGTGCCTCCAAAGTCCAACTTCCATTAATGCGAGTCATGATGAAGGGTCCTAAAGTCTTGATTCATTAATGTAAGACATCATGAAGGGCCACCAAAGTCCAAGCAATCAATACAAGCCATTATGAGGGTGGCCTCCAAAGTCAAGAACAATAATGGCCAATTAATAAAGCTTGGAGGATAAGCTTTGACTCGGTCAATGCCTTATCCTCTAGATTCCTCTACATATTTCCCGAACCGTGTACTCCCTAGAACCTTCTGACGTTGCTGAATTCTCACGCAAATGACTCGGGCCAATCGGGTTACACGAAATATACCAATTGGCACAAAAATCACAACCCGTGCCATACTTAATCATAAGATTTTCTGAAGGTTTTCCGCGATAAACACGCATAATAATTCCATCCAACGGCCAAAATTTAATCTAACAAAGAGGTTTCTAGAAGGGCAAGTTAGCAAATAATTTTCGATGGCCAATTCGTAAAAGTTATGAGGCGACGTCCTATAGTTCGGGTGTGATATCCTTGAGCACTCGACACGCGAAATCGGATCATAATTCGTGGCTGAAATAGATCAATCGTAACTATAGTTTATCTCGAACTAACAGGCGGCTGCTAGAAATAAATTTTTCGATAGCCTTTCCCCTTTGGTTAGTATTCCCTAGGTGATCAGGCCAGAGCGAGAATTAACTAATAGAGCATCGATGAAATCACCATTTCATAAATCACCAAATTTGGTCGAATTTTCAGGATATCACAAACATAAATGTTCTTACATATGAATATGAGTGAAATTATGAAAAACCAAGATTATGAAGCAAGCTTACCCCCGATTTTGAGAATTTTAACTAGAAAGACCGGAGAAAATCTTCATCATCATCAGCATTCTCGGCATCAATGTGTTGGTCATCATTGTACCCATCACCTACTGGATTGGCTGGAGGTACAGGAGGATCGTCATAGCGATTGATGTTAAGGTGTTGCATAACGATTCTCATTTGTTGTTCCAAGTTATGTATTCGCTCATCCTTCTTAACAAGTAAATTATTCAGACGATTCACTTCTTGGGTCAATTGCTCGTCTGCTCGTGACCTCCTTCGTTCAGTCCCAGTGGATGATGAACTTCCAGGACTATTCGGCATGTACATCCTTGATAATGATCCCATCCCAAATATTTTCCCTTTTTTCGCCCCACCCGTTGCCTCCATCCATAATGCCATATTATCAACTGGTGGCCGG
Organism: Syzygium oleosum; assembly: GCF_021117445.2. Classification (NCBI taxonomy): domain Eukaryota; kingdom Viridiplantae; phylum Streptophyta; class Magnoliopsida; order Myrtales; family Myrtaceae; genus Syzygium; species Syzygium oleosum. The sequence goes on from NW_026607498.1 coordinate 8,970,566, forward strand.
GACTCAGGACAATCATCACTACCACTAACACTGCTCATTAAAAGTTCATCATATTTTTCCTACATTAAAAATGTAGATGAAAATAAAATCACTATATATATCTACCAAAAATATTGAAAGCATTCACGGTTTTCATTATAGTTTACATATAAGCCAAAGTATAACCTTACATACCTTAACAGCTTTTGCTCGATCGCCAGTCCATATCTTATTTTTCTTTTGAAATGTGCGTTCAAATGTAGCTGCAAATGTCGGTTCCGTCCCCAATTCATGTGCCTACAAAATGTAAACATGAGTAATTGAATTAAATTAACTTATAACTCATTTAACAGACTTACCAGTCGTTTGCAATGCTCCGTAATGTTGATAGAGCCCCCAGCATATGTGGCTGACCCATCACTAGAACTAGAAGATCGATTCTTCTTATTCTGCTCACAGAGTTGCCGACTCTGTTCAGATGCCCAAAATGTGTTAATTGCCTCCCAATTGTCAGCTGTAAAGAAAGACGGCTTCGCTTGCTTGCTCTTTGCTCTATTCATGACATTTCGCATAAAATCACTTATTTTCTTATCGAAAATTCTTCTCACTTCATTGTCTTCCGCTTCCTCCCACTTGAACTTCCGCTGCAATGAATAAAAACACAAATTGAAAATTATTATGATGATTACATATCCATAACCATGCACCAGACAAATATAGACAGATTTTGTAAAGTTCATGTTGGGGAAAATATCTGGTCCTTTAGGTATCGAAAACTACAGAGTTGTTCTGATCCATTTACATCATTCTTGACCATCAATATACTACACCACACTTAATTGGTGAGAAAATAAAATATGTAAAACTTACCTTGAACTCATTCCACCACATTTCTTTCACTTCTTGTGGAACATTTTTGTAAGTAATATACTCTCCCATCCAAAAGTTTCTTACTATTTTGTTCAATTCCCTCACAACAGACGGAGCATCCGTGAATCTGCATTCATATGAATATTGTGCAACATGGACAATTCAATTGACATCAATATCTAAAGCTCTAAATATTACATATACTAAAATAAAAATGAAGTACTTACGAATCTTCAAATGGGCATATGAAGAATCGGTTATCTTCTTGACCTCTGTTTCCGTCAATATTCGATTGTTCCGCCGAATAATGGGGTGGAACGGAAGGAGAGGGAGCTAAAGGAGATTGAACTGGAGAACGTTCAGTTCGCATGTGGCCAAGTCCCGTAACATGTTGTTGAGTGTTGGAGGAAGGGCCAACGTGTCCATATTGTGACGGACCATACTGTGGTTGAGGGTTAAATGCCGGGACAGGGGAAGAGGAAAGGGACGGGGACGAGGACGAGGAAGAGCCTTGTCTTCTAGGCATGTGACCTCCACGTTTATACTGACAAGTAGGAAGGTTATGCGAAAATGTAAAGAACTATTGACACGTATTACGAACACATAATGATGTACATGACGAAGCTTACCATTTTGATGGAAAGACTGAGAAAATGTTTCCTTGAAATGAGCCAATGTCGAGTGTTTATGACGTGCAATTTCCTACAAACAAATATACTATAAATCCCATTCATTTTGATATGAAACATCCATGTATGAGAACGATTTGGGTGGCTACAGGTATTAAACATCACTATATGAATCGCATTCATTTTGATTAAATTTTTTTTGACAACGTACAAAAATTTAACTTTCACTGAAAGTGGGTGGCCACAGGTATTCTAAGTCATTCTGTACAGTTTTGTAAGAAAAAAATTATTATTATTGCAAAAAAAAATTTTGGGCCCTAAAAAAAAATTTCACTAAAAGTTAGTGGCCACCGATATTCTAAGACATTTTGTGAAGTTTTGAAATTTTAAAATTTTAAGCATTTTTAATATAAATTTTTTTCGTGAAATAAAAAAATTTGTCCATACTAAAATTGGGTGGCCACAGGTAGTCTAAGCTATTAAGTAAAGTTTCCAAAATTTTTGTCCTTATTTATTTTAATAATTTTTAGGACACGTTAAAAAAATTAAATATAACTAAAAGTGGGTGGCCACAGGTATTATAAGTCATTCCGTGAAGTTTTGAAAATTTTTAAATTCTAATTTTTTTTTTGGCCATCTAAAGAAATTTACATTTCACTGCAAGTTGATGGCCACATGTTTTCTAGGCAATTCTGTGCAGTATTGAAATTTTATATTTTTTTAATTTTTTTTCACCCAAAAAAAAAAAATTTCCCTCACAATGGGTGACCACATTTATGTTAAGCCATTTTATAAGGCTATGGAAATTTTTAATTTTTTAATATTTTTTTCCCCGGAACGTTAAAAAATCTAAATTTCATTGAAAATGGATGGTCACTATTAATTTTTGACATTTTGTGATATTCTGAAATTTTTGTTTTTTAAAAAGTTTAAAAAACATTTACGGTCAAATTTCATATTTGTTGCCAACATATACCGCTGTTTTAATTTTCCGTAATTTTCCTTGATTTTTTATAGAATTGTTCAATTTTCAAGCATTTTCTGTAAAAACGCTTAATCAATCACATTATCGTCATTTAACGCTTAATTATCTACATAATAGACAAATTAACCAGTCGATCATCGATCAAAGCCACATGCAATCCTGAAATCGACCCATAACTTAGCCAACGAAAAGTGATCCTAAATAATCCTTAATTACCTAATTATACTAACTAGGGTTTAGAGAGTTGCTTACTTGGTTCAAGGACAATAAAAATCGGCCGATAGAACAGTGGCGGTCCCAGCGCAAGCGTGAGCTCAAATGGTAACTAGTTGGCCAGGTGCTCAGCCACAACCGGGCGAACGACGGCGGAGCTCGGCGGAGACGGCGTCGAGTGGACGGCGACGGTGTCGGGCGGCGGCAACGGCGCTGTGGGGCGACGACGGCGTGGGCACATGCACGACGGGCAGCAGCGGCGGCGGGCCGGGCGGCAGCCTCGGCCGGCGATTGGGAGGCGGGTGGCAGCTGGTTCGGCGGCGGAACGGCGGCACCGGGCGGCCGGGCGGCGGCGACAAGTGACGACGGCGTCGCCGGCGGGCCGGCCGGCTCCCTGGCGGACCCGGTGATGGCGGCGATGGAGGCCGGCCGCGCTGGGACGCGACCGGCGGGGCGGGCAACAAGGCGGAGCTAAGGGGCGACCGGCAGGGGCGGGCGACGGGCGACGTGGGGTGGCGGTGAGGCGGGGCGGGCGACGAGGCGAAGGCGAGGGCGGAACGAGGCGGGGGCGGTCGGCGAGGCGGGGCGAGGGCGCGACCGGTGGGTGGGCGGTCGACGGGCGGGAGGGGCTGCGGGCTCGCTTGGGGGCGACCGGCGACGGCGGGGGCCTGCGGGGCGACCGGCGACGGCGACGGCGACGGCTGCGACGGCGACAAGCGGGGGGGAATGCGCAGATCGAGCAGGGGGCGGCGTCGGGGAAGGGGGAGGGGTAATAACGATGTAAATTTGCGACGGAACGCTGACGTCCATTGCAAATTTGCGACGGACTTGCTCGGTCCGTCGGGAATTTTTGTCGGTGGAAAATTTGCGACGGACGCTCACGTCCGTCGCAAATTTTCCACCGACAAAAATTCCCGACAAAAACAAAAATCCGTCGCAAATTTGCGACGGAATTAAACATCCGTCGTAAATTTGCGATGGATTAATTTTTCCGTCGCAAATTTGAACGGCAAAATTTCCCTCCTAAAATTTGCGACGAACTGTGGTTGTCCGTCGCAAATTTGCGACGGACTCCAGCTATCCGTCGCAAAATTTGCGACGGATTAATTTTTCCGTCGCAAATTTGAACGGCAAAATTTGAACGGCAAATTTGCGACGGACATATTAGTCCGTCGCAAATTTTGCGACGGAAATCTTAGTCCGTTGCAAAATTTGCGACAGACGGCTGAGTCCGTCGCAAATTTGCGACGGACTAAAATAATCGTCACAAATTTTGCAACGGACATCTTAGTCCGTCGCAAATTTACAATGGATTTTTTTTACGCCGAAAATTTCGAGCGGTAAAAATCTTATCGCAAAATCAACTTTCCGTCGCAAATTTTGCGATCGACAAAAAATTTCCAGCAGACATAAAAATCCGTCGCAAATTTGCGACGTAAAAAAAATTCCGTTGCAAATTTGCGACGGATTAAATTATCCGTATATAATTTCGAACGGTACAAATTCTCTCGCAAAATTTGCGACAGACAGCTTGAGTCCGGCGCAAATATGCACATACTACATGAACGTTGTAAATTTGTGACTTTTTTTTTTCGGTCAAAAATTTAGCATCTCATTTATTTAGGTCCTAAATTTGCTACATCTTTTTTTCAATCCAAAATTTAGGCATCTCAAATGTTGCAATAGAAATTAGAATATCGGAAATGTTAGGGCACGTTAATAATATTAGACTTGTCGGCATTTAGGGACAAAATTTCGGACGATCAATTAAAATAAAAAGAATAATCGACAATAACAATAATAAAAAAGCACAATAACAATAATAACAAGAACAATAATGATAACAACCAAAATAGCACTTGTAGTATTAATAATTATACATGTGTAGTGTTTTGTGACAAAAATTTTAATCTTCGTCTTCGTCCTCGTCTTCGTCATCTGTCTGAAAACCAGATTCTGAACATTCTTGTACATTTAACTCGCAAATTTCAGTTGGATCCACATCTATCATTGCTCCATACGGATCTCGTAAAGTTGGTATGTTATATTCCTCAATTTCAACCGTGTTAGACACTTCCTCCTGTTGGTAGGCTCTATCCTTCCAGTGTTCCTCGATTTGCCTCTATGATTTGATTTTACATACAGCCCACCAATCAGCTTTGTCACGTTTCAAACTAGGATATGATGCATAACATACTTGAATTGCTTGTTGTGCCAAGACAAATGGTTCATACTTCATATACATTTTCTTGTGATTTATTTCAACCAAATTGAACTTCGTATGCACCTTCATTCCTTTGACGGGGTCGAACCACGTGCACTTAAATAACACAACCCGCATCATTAATGGTCCAGGGTACTCTATCTCTATGATTTCATCCAACAAGCCATAAAAATTATCTTTCGAACTGTCACCATTGGATGACCGAACAGACACACCACTATTCATTGTGGATTTTCCCATTTCATATTCTTGAGTATGAAAATTATATCCATTTATGAAATATGCTGGCCAACTTCGAACTCTTAACTGTGGACCCCATGACAGATAATATAGCAATCCTTGCCCTCCAAAGTGTTCATAATTACTGTGAACCTAAGGTTACACGTGCAAAGTTAATAATATATATTTAACTAAATGATGTATATAATTTTAATAACTTGGTTTTGATCCATAGGCAACTTACATATGTCTTGAACCATGCTGCAAATTGTTCATCGCACAAACGGTCAAACTCATTTGGTTGTAGTCCAAACATTGAAGTTTGGAAAATCCTAATATTAAAAACCATATCATTATTAGCAAATATTTGACACGCAAAACATATATTTACAAATTTACACTTACTTGAAGTATGGCTCGACTTCTGGACAGTTCAGTAAAATATAAGTATGGGCTGCATGAAGTTCTTCGCCTGATAAGTAACGAAACTGACATGCGCCACTTGGTCGACCCAGATAATTGAAAATAGAGAATGCTGTGCAATTGGGATCAATGGGGCCCTCATCATTTCTGCCTGCTCTCCGCCTCTTGCATTGAACGTGCGGCTCAAAATAGTGTGATGCAAATGTCGTCACTTCTTCCACAATATATGCATTACAAATTAAAGCTTCAACATGTGCCTTATTCTTCACTTTTTTCTTCAAATGATATAAGAATCTAGTTGAAATAGAAAGAAGCTTATCGGGACATATTATATGATAAACTCATTTGAACTGTATTTTAAAGAAAACATTACCTCTCAAATGGATACATCCATCGAAATTGGACGGGACCTGCAACTTTGGCCTCATAAGGCAAGTGAACTAAGAGATGCTCCATCGAATCAAAAAACGCTGGAGGAAATATCCTTTCTAAGTTGCAAAGAATAATTGGAATATCTCTCTCTAGTTTTTCCATGTGCGATGCTTTTAACACTGTCAAGCAAATATCATGGAGGAAATTGCTTAATTCTGTAATAGCGCCCCATACAAAGTTCGGTAAAACTTCCTTCAAAGCTATTGGAATTAGTCTTTCCATCAGGATGTGACAATCATGACTCTTCAAACCTGTCAACTTGCATTCCTTCAAATCAACACATCTCCCGAGGTTCGAAGCATATCCATCAGGAAACCGCACAGATTTCAACCATTGACAAACAACTCGCCTCTGCTCCTTATCTAATGTATAAACTGCTTTCGGTTTTGGTCCCTTGCTGCTTGCATCCACAGCTAGTATTGGCCGATCGCAAATATCTCTCATATCTTTTCTTGCGTTCAAGTTGTCTTTTGTTTTTCCGGCGACATCCATCACAGTATTTATGACATTGTCGAAAACATTCTTTTCTATGTGCATGACGTCAAGATTATGATGAATAAGATGGGCCTTCCAATATGGTAGCTCCCAAAATATACTACATTTTGTCCACTTATGTGTACTTCCGTACGCAAAAGTCATGCCGTGCGGATTTTCAACAACAGTTGGAAAGTCCTGCACACGCTCCCAAATTTGATTGCCAGTCAACCTCAATGGTGGACGCGTTCTTTCAGTCCTATTCTTGCTGAACTCTTTCTTATTCCTTCTGAAAGGATGACTTGGCGGTAAAAATTGTCTGTGACAGTCAAAATAGCTAGGCTTCTTTCCATGTTTTAATCTAAATGACTTTGTCCTCTCCAAACATATCGAACATCCTAAGATCTCAGCTGTACTCCATCCAGATAACATTCCGTAAGCTGGAAAGTCATTTATCGTCCAAAGAATGGCAGCCTTCATAACAAATGTTTGATCGGTAGAAACGTCATACGTAGGGACACCTTCAACCCATAGCCGTTGTAACTCCTCAATCAATGGTTGCATATAAACATCTATCAACTTTTTCGGATTTTACGGCCCTGTCACAATCAATGTCAAAAACATATAAGGTGTCTTCATGCACATACCAGATGGAAGATTGTACGGCGTTAAGATAACTGGCCAGCATGAATAACTTTTTCCTGTTTTCCCAAATGGAGCAAATCCATCGGCACAGAGACCTAACCTGATGTTCCGAGGCTCCATTGCAAACTCAGGGTATGTTCTATCAAAATGTTGCCATGCCTCTGCATCTGAAGGATGACACATTAGACCCTCTTCTGTTTCATGATTTGCATGCCAAGTCATGTGTTCAGCAGTGGCTTTAGACGCATAAAGCCTTTGCAATCTGGAGATTAAGGGCAGATAAAACATTTGCTTGCATGGTTTACGCTTCTGATTACGACCCGGCCTCCTGTTAATCTTGTACCTAAGTTGTCTACAGAATTTGCAAGATTCTGCATTTTCATCATCTCTCCAATATATCATACAACCCCTACTACATACATCAATCCTTACAACCGGAAGACCTAAGTTATCCACTAGCTTTTTCATATCATAAAAATCACTTGGCATGTTGTTATCACGAGGCAATGATTCCCGCATTACTTCAACAAAAGAGTTGAAGCAATCCATGAACACATTATACTCTGCCTTGATATTTAATAGTCGGGCTGTCACCGATAACTGAGAGTGGTCCTCACAACCTGCCCATAGAGGTTCATCTGCTGCTTTCAAGACATCCCAGAACTGATTAGATTGAAAAGTTTCATTATACACATTCTCCTCAAAACCCGTTACTCCTATATCTTCCAATTGTGAAGCATGACTAGTACCCACTTGTTCACGTGTAGGAGTAAAACTAGTACTTGCATGATTTGATTCTGTGACAAAATTATAACTAGCTGCATCAATCACCATCCTCTCGTATGGGTTCAATTGCTCATAATAGCCACATTCTTCCCTAACTGAAAATTGGTCACTTCTTCCATATCCTTCATCAGATATAAATGGTTCACCATGGGAAGTCCAATTATAATAGTTCGGAGTAAACCCAAATCTAATAAGGTGTTCTCTAACTTGATCACACACAAGAAATTTACCATTACCGCACTTTTTACACGGACACCTTAACTTATTTCCATCCATAAACTCATATTTACTACTAGCAAAGTCTAAAAATAGTTCCAACCCAGTACGAAACTCATCTGTCAATCCTTGACGTCCAGGTAAGTTCTTATTATACATCCAAGCCCTTTTTCTTTGCATTGTGTCTGTATTAAAATAAAAAATTCTGGTAAAATATTTAAAATATCATATCTATTGTTCTTAATTAAAACCATAAAATTTTGGAAATTATAATTTTTGTTATTCACGCAACAATTAATATGAAATTGCAAAAATAGAAAAAATTACAATGTAAAGAAAACTTACCCAAATATTTGACCGAAATATTTGTAGGAGAAAGTGATCAATTTGATGAGAATTGCAACGTCCACTTGGATTGCGAGACCTTCAATTAGGCACATACCCAAAAAAGAATAATCACCTAAGAATCATTTTTAATAATTTTTAATGTGCGATGGAAACGGAAAGTATCCGTCGCAAATTTGCGACGGAAAATAGTATCCGTCGCAAATTTTGCGACGGAATTTTCATTTATTCGTCGCAAATTTGCGACGGAATCAGGTATCCGTCGCAAATTTGCGACGGATACTATGTGCCGTCGCAAATTTGCGACGGATACTGAACTCCGTCGCAAAATTTTCATTTATTCGTCGCAAATTTGCGACGGAATCAGGTATCCGTCGCAAATTTGCGACGACACATAGTATCCGTCGCAAATTTGCAACAGAATTTTCATTTATTCGTCGCAAATTTACGACGGAAACTATTTCCGTCGCAAAACGGCGTGGCCGTTCGGCCTCATCCAAAGGCCGGCGAGGTGTCGCCGGTCGCCGATCGTTAAACCGGTGATGCAGATACCAAAAAAAACAAACATAAACATATATTAAAAAAAAGAAATTACAATGCAACGACGAATAGTTACGAAGCTAGCTATGACACTTACCGGTACAAAAGCTTCACCGAGATTAATATGTGTGTGCGCGGATTTTGCTGATTTCAGACATATGAAAGAGGGAGAAAAGCGAGAGAGAGCGAGAGAGAGAGATAGGGTTGGAATATCATGGGCTGATAAACTACGATTCCGTCGCAAATTCGCGACAGACGATGTTTTTTGCGACGGACTTACAATGCCGTCGCAAATTTGCGACGGATTTTGCGACGGTTTTATTTTCCGTCGGAAATTTGCGACGGATTGTATTTTCCGTCGCAAATTTGCGACGGAATTTGCGACGGATTGTATTTTCAGTCGCAAATTTGCGACGGAATTTGCGACGGATTGTATTTTCCGTCGCAAATTTCCGACGGAAAATTAATCCGTCACAAATTTGCGACGGAAAAATATTCGTCGCAAATTTCCGTCGCAAATTTCGTATTTTTTTGTAGTGAATTTGAATATTGTTGTAAGGAAAATCCATTGGTTCTTAACTACATTAAAAATACATGGCTTCCTTTCAAAGAGTTTTTTGTGCCTGCTTAGACAGACCCAAACCTGTACATGCATTTTAGGAGCCGTGTTACTTCAAGAGCTGAAATGGCACTTTCGACTTTGAAAGCATATCTACAAGTTTCAACGCGGAATTTAGTCAAGGTTAAAAAGTAAATATGCCTTGCAGTTGAAAATCAATTTAAAAAAATCAAAACCAAATTGTCAAATGAAAAGGTAAAGAGTTCCTCGTCATCTTAATACTCGTCTTTTTAGGAACTTGATTACTGGGGTGATAGTATTTGTTTCAAATAAGATCTACAAGAAATATGAGATTGCTAAAAGTAGAGTAGAGTTACCTGCTTGTACCACACATTTTATGCAATCCATGGGCCTTCCATGTGCACATGAAATAAGATTTTAGGTTTTCTGATGGTTTACCTCTAGATATAATTAATCAACAATGGAGGCTTGATGTAAGGTCCTTTCTTGGGTCATGATATTGTGCAAAATAATGAAAAAAATTCATTTTCACAGCTACTTCACGAGTTGGAAAGGAGTTGTCAATTGTTGCCAATAAAAGAAGAAAGAAGGTAATCAAGAATGGCCAATTTCCAAAAAGGAAGTTGTTCGAAAGCAAAATGAGCAATTTGTATAAGCAAGTGATCCTTTCTTATATGAGCCCCTAGCTACATCTTCTAAAGGTCGTCTCTCCAATTCAAAAACTAAAGTAGAAGCAACTTCCACATGATGTGATCCTTTTGCATTTGAGATTATTGAAAAGGGGAAAAGATGCGGTACTTGTAAGGTTTAAGGCCATATAGTCGAACAAGTAATTGAAAGGCAAAGATCTTGGATCAAATTCACATTCAAAGACCATTGAAATTGATAGTGGTGAAATTTAATAGGCACAAAGGACTCAAGCATGAAACAATTCAACTTAAAAGACGTATTCTAAAGTTGGAGCTTCTCACTCGATGACATTGAAATGTATTCCTAAATATATATTTGTTTTAAGTAATACTCTTATTAATGTAATTAAAAAACTTTCATTATCTGATTTGGGTAAAATATTTTTTTTTAAGAGAGTATGATGGGAGCGAAGCAGCTGAATAGACGATTGTGATAGGGACTGGAAATAACGCGTATAGAAAATGTATAAATTTTTAAGTATACACACAACCGGAACCCAATGAATAATAATAGGACACAAAGTTCAAAAACAATTCAGGTAAACAAATAAGCAACCACACGAACAATCTAATACAGAGATCACCCTCTCAACTCTCATCTGCATTCCAAGGACTTGAGTGCCTTTGCGGTCACATCAATGGCCATGGTGCAGTTCATTTGCGAGGTCTTGTTCTTCTTGAACATGAACATGACCGTCACCTTCCCTTTGAGCTCGCCTTGGCTGTTCAACGTTATGACCCCCGAGTTCAACTCGCTCGCGAGAGTCGAATCGCTTGGCAAGTTCGTGGAGTTCAAGGTCACGCTGGCGTCGATCTTCTTGGTGGACTTGAAGTTGGCCTTGCTCTTCGGAATATCCACCTGTCCCAGCTGGACGCCTCCATAGACGAAGTTAACGGTGGTGGCGTCGTACTTGAAGGGGCCCCAGTTGGTGTTCTTGATCCGGATCGGGGCAATGAAGGTCATGTCGAACGAGGGCGAGGCCTGAGTGCCGACGTTCAGGGACTGGACGTCGAACTCGCCGACCCTGAACTTGGGGGACTTGAACTTCATGATGACCAGGACAAAGAAGAGGGCCTGGACTACCTGGAAGATGACGAAGGCGGTGATGCCGATCGTCCACTTCATCTTCTTCTTGCGCCTCTCCTCGTCGGTCAGTTGCTGTGACTCCTGATCCTTCCTGTAGAACACCATCTTGATTCTGGTTTGTGGGTGATATTCGGTTTTGGTTGTGCTTGAAAGCTCGTGTTTCAGCGATGGTTTGCCTGCAGGAAAGCAAGATTTTCTCGGCTACGTTTCGTGGGTGAGGTGCTCGGATGTGTTTGAAGGAATTGTTGATGCTTGGTTGGGTGGCTATGTCGGGTTATATATAGTCATTTTCAGGGGTACTACTGCCTTATCTTATTAGATATCTAGGGATCTTACAAGGAAATGATCGTAGTGGGACTAGGACAGCGGTCAGAGGATTTTGGTACACGGTACCAAAGCGAGTTTTTTTGGGGTGGTTTTTATTGACTTTCTAGATGCTCGTGACTTTTCGATAGTGAAATTGTTTTCTTATTTACGATAAACGGTCAGCAATAGAAGCTTCGATCGGTTTAATGTTTATTTTTATCTGGTGGAGGGCTGCAATATAAAAGCTGAACCGTCTGAGTAGATGGCTGGAATTTGTTTGCTCAATTGAACCACCCCTCTTAATAAAATCGTTTGCTGAGAGCGAAAGTGAAACCGCAGTTCATATCCTATGGGAGTAAGCAGTGGCCAATCATCACGCCTCAACGGCCAAGGTATGCCTAAAATCTCTCTTTGCTGCTATGCTTATACTTCCAATTGGTAGTGAGTTTCTGGATTCTTTATCTGGTGATTGTGATAGCTTAGAGATGAGATAGTGTCATTGGTCTCAATTGGAGGAGTTTCAAATCATGTACATCTCTCCACCTTATTTCCTTACTTGCTCTGTTATCGATCTTTATTCCGGCCTCGTTCACACTGTTTTTCTTTTTGAGTATTGTGATTTGCAGCACGAATCTCATTCGCAAGCTAGAGATACATAGCGAAATCTCCTTGTCCCGTAGGGATCCTCTCGCACTCACATTGGCTCGAGAGGTCCCCATGGGGAGTAGGATTCCATCAATGGGGATGAAAACTTTGCCCCCACGCAATGATTAATTGCGTGTGAAAAACCTCGTAGCCCCACTCACATATTTTCCTTTTTATTTTATTTTTTGTTTATTGGCTTCAATACGCGCATTGCTGTGGAAAATAGATTGTTTGAAATCTTTTTTGCTGATTCAAAAATTATAATTTCTACTAATGCATGTATCATTTCATCGTCCTTTTGATTAATGTATCTCAACTTGTCTAACGTACACTCAATCTCGAAGCTCGGTCCCTTAATGTTAAGCACAAATGTTACTCTGAAATAGTCACTAATACATTATCATCCTAAGCGAATAGCCCATAGTGGGATCTCATAACGAGATCGAGGATCTCCATCTGTTTTAGATGTTAAAAGCATATATCTAATAATTAAGTTGGGTGGCTAAATTATGTTAATTTATAGTAATTAACGATGCTTGGTTAATTAATGATTGTGATAGCTTAGAGAGCAGATATTGGTACAAATTGGAAACCAGTTTCAAATCACGATATCTCTCCCCTATATATCCTTAGTTGGTTTATTCTTTATCCAATTCCAGCTTCTTTAATATTTTTCTTCTTTCATTTGAGCTAGATATATGTAACGACATGTCCTTGCCCCATAGGACCCAATCTGACCCCTATCGAGCAAAGCAGGTTAGTGGGGGCCCCTTCAGGGAGTGAGATCCCATCGACGGGACGAAAACTTTGCTTGCAGGGGTCGCTGGACGAGCATTAATTGGGTCTCGAAAACCTCTCCAACCCCACTCACATGCTTTTCTTTTCTTTTATTGTTAACTAAACTCAACACACGCATATTGTTTTTGCTGATTCTAAAATTATAGACTCTACAAATGCATGTATCCTTCAACTGTCCTTTTAATTCATGTATCTCTGTAGCATACTTCGAATCTCCGCACTTGCCCCATACTGTTAGACATAAATGGTACTATTAAATAGTCAATAATACATTATTGTCCTAAGCAATTAGCCCCTATTGAGATATTTATGATGAGATAGACGGCCTCCATCGGTTTCACATGTTAGAAGCATCTATCTGATAATTAGGGTGGCTAAACTATAAGTTAATTTACAGCAATTAATGATGCACCATGGTTGAAATATGTGTAGCCCCATGTGTATTGGTAATGACATATCATTATTACAAGTTGGAGCCATTCAAAAGGAAGACTTCTCCAAGTCGATATCGCCTGCGCTCGAAGCATTTCCACCCAATTTACACGCACCGTTAGATCAGATGCGTGTCATGTGGGGCACACCTTTCATCCAACAATAAATACGATTTGGGTTCACATGATGGGTCGTCATTTTAGATCTTTTCCTTATTCTTTATGACAACCTCGGCGTTCTTGCAGATTTTTCAAATTTACTTTCGAAAGTGAACGAGAATAAAGGGGCGAGACACTGGCTTTCCCTTGGGATGACAACCGTGACTAGGATTCGTATTAAAAATAAATAATCACCGCATATTATTCCCATGCTAAAAATATAATAACGCCGTAATAAGCAGGACCAAAGAGCACGAGCTATTGTACACCAAATAAAAAATAATAATAATACCCACAAAAATACAAAAATAGAAAAAAAAAAATGAAGTCTTCTCGGCCGCCGATCTTGACCCCCTTGGCCTTGAGATTTTTCCTAAAGCTTTATGCACAATAATGGAGACTCACAAGCTTTGGTAGGCCAACATGGCCCGACACCTATCGCATTCACACCAAGTCGCACTCGAGTAAAAAAAAAAACAACAGAGAACAAGAAAAAGCAAGAAAAATTCGAAAATCCTTTGCGTATCATCGTCTTCACTGCAACCATATTCTCCGAGCTCTCCGCCCATGTCGACTCGATGGCGACTCAGTGAGTCCCGATCGAGCGCTAGGCGAGACGAGTCGTCGTCCCTCATTTACAGTCCACGGACGTGAGCGTCTTGGCGGAGACGTTGATCTCCATCGTGCAGTTCATCTTCGTCGACTTCTTCTTCTTGAAGATGATCATCACCTCCACCTTCCCGCTCAGCGTGGCCTCGCTCATCAGGGTCAGGACTCCGGAGCTCAGAGTCGAATTAGCGCTGCTGGGCAAAGCCCCGGAGCTCAGAGTCACGTTCAAGTCGATCTTCTTGGTGGACATGAAGTTGGCCTTGCTCTTGGGGATCGTCACGTTGCCCACATGGACGCCGCCGCAGATGAAGTTGACGGTGGTGGCGTCGTACTTGTAGGGCCCGAAGTTGTTGTTCTTGACTCGGATGGGCGCGAGGAAGGTCGCGTTGAAGGACGGCGTCTGGGCCGTGTACAAGCTCTGGATCTGGAGATCGCCGACCCGGAACTTGGGCGTCCGCACCTTCATGACGACGAGGACGAAGACGAGGATCACCGCGACCTGGAACACGGCGAAGGCGGCGATGTAGACGGCCCATTTCATCCTCTTCTTGCGCTTCTCCTCGTGGGTCGGGAGCGATTCGGCGTCGTTGCGGGTCTTGTCGGCCATTGAGATGAGGGTTCCTTTGCTTTTGTGTGGACTTGGGGGAGTGATAGTGTTTTGAAAGATGGGGTTTCCTTCTTTTGTGGGGATCTCTCTTGGGTGGTTTCTTGTTTGTGCTTTTAGGGTTTGTGTGGGTTGGTTTTTTATAACGCGATGTGCGTAGGTTGTCTTTCTTGTAAGAGGGAGGGATGGACGGGGAGGTTTTGAGGATGCTTGCTTGAGCCGCCAGACACTGCCCGGAGAGGTTGGACCAGCTTGACTTGTAAACGGTCGTGACTTCCGTGAAGACTTTTTGGAGCAACGGGACAATCTTGGGTAGAAATCCTCGTAAAATATCTTGGTGCATGACCAAAAAATATATATATCTTGGTGACTTTTATGTCCCCGCCTGCCACGCTTAAATTACTTATTAAGTGAGCTGGAAAAGGAGAAACCCCATGTGGAAACTAAATAATTAAGAGGAAATTAATGCTGCCAATGGAAAATTATCTAAAAAGTCTTAAACCTATTGTACGTAAATCAATTCAATTTTAAATTTTTCAATTTTGTCAATTTAGTTCTAAACTTTTGAAATTTGGCAATTTAGTCAAACATTTTGATAATTTACCAGTTTAGAAGATAATAGGTTTATGATTAAATTGGCAGACTAAGTAACACAAAAAAAGTTTTAGAACTAAATTGACAAATCATCAAGAGGTTTAGGATTAAGGGTGTGTTTTGTTCAGCATTCTCAAGGAGCTTTGAGGTCCTAAAGTCCCTTAGGTAAATGCAAATGGCATTTGACAAATTTTTCGGAGAACTTTGGAAAAATGCAATTGCATTTCCAAAGACCTCTAAAGGCCTTAAGCAAGAGGCAAGTCCGGAGGTCCTTTGAAGAATAACATTCTCGGAATGCAAGTTTGGCACTGTTTATTGGCATTGTTCATCTTTTCCTATTTGCACTGAGAAGCTGGACATAGGCCAACAACTGCTGCCTGAGAGGTCGCGCGACCCCGTCCATTGCCACCTGGGGGTCATGCAACCCTAGTGACCACCACCTAGGGTTGCGGTAATGTGTTTTTAAAATACACTTTACCAAACACTACTTGTATTTTGGAATACCCCTTTAGTTTAAAGGCCTTTGTATTTTTCCAAAGACATTCCCTGAAAGCCGAATTTAATGCACCCTAAATTGACACAATTGAAAGGTTTAAGACTTAATTGGCTGTCGTACAATAGATTTAGGACTTTTTAGACAATTATCCCATCGTAAAAGAGTACTCGACGAATCGATTTTCCTGTCAGTATTAATTTATCGCGATTTGAAAGACCGAAAATGAATATGAAAAATCGAGAATTTCCCAACACGAAAACTAAAACTAGACACGTATATAAAAAGTTGTGGATGAGCTCTATGAGTAAGCAATGGTTTCATTTGTCCGGGTTCGCGCGTCATTAATTAGCATGTATCAATCGATTGAGAAAATATCTTCTCATGAAAATGACCTATGCGTTCTTCTTCGTAGATGCAACTGTTGTTTGCTCCAGATACATGTGGTTGTGGACACGGTACGTTCCAGATTGCTGTCAAGTGGAGGTCGCAGATGGATCTTCTGTCACAAAAGTTCAAATTGTTCTCTCAAGTGGACATGGTGCGATTCTTGATTGATTAAAAGAAGTTTGCGACATGCCTTAGGGTTAGAATGTGAGTTCCGAAAGTGAAATCACTTTTGCATTGTCAATCATGAAACCTTGCTTTGGCTCGGAAATTCGGGGGTTTAATATTGGAAGCAGAATAGATTAATTGAGTATGCGTTGTATTCGATATTTTCGTAAGTTTGAGTGTGGTTTGTCCCTATCAATTGCGTTACGAGGGTATCATGTGCATCTCGTTTGCTCTGACATGTTCTAAAGGTATTAATATTTTCCTAAGTTTGAGTGAAGAGATGTCCCTATCGATTGAGTTACAACGGTAGCTGTTTTATCTTGTTTGCTTTGACATGTTCTAAAAGACATAGGTGTCCAGTAACATTTTCAAATCATTTCATTTTGTTGGTCTTCAAACGTGCGAAATTCCATTATACAAGTTTAGCACAAAGTAGTGGTGGTTATAATAATGGCTTTCTATGTTTGCATATCGCCGCCCTTGGTCTGAAAGGGACAGATTCCGCGAATTAGTCCCCAAATCAAGAAACGAGGGGAAAAAAATATTTGGGTACAAATATTATATTGCTCGCGGATTTTCGTAATAGAAAAAATCGCAAGTGTTGTTTTTAAGGGCCTAGAAGCAAATACTTATGCTTTGACCATGGCCTTTGTGAATGGATTCAAGCATTCAATGGATCTTGTAAGATGCCAAATATATTATATCCTACATCCTTTTTTGTTACTCTAACATAATAATCGGATTGGTTTTATATGGGTCCACTAGATGTCCACTAGATGTTCATGAAATGCCAATCTCCGTGTGCAAATAACTGCGGTTAATTCCACAAAAAATCCTAATTATGCCCGCTGTAACACTAGTACCCCAAACTTTTCATTTGTGTCACAAAAAATTCTAAACTATGCTCATCGTGACACCAATACTCCAACTTTTTTTTGGATTGCCAAAATCCCCAAACTTATATTAACGTGATACAAAAAACCCTTCAGCTATTTGCCTCTGATGTCAAATCCGTGTCAACTCCATGCGCTACCATTGTTTACGCGAGCCGGCATGTTAGCTTTTGAAAGCCGTCTTGGACAGGACTATGACGGAAGCTTCTTTTCTTTTGTCACTGGTATGAGTTTAGTGTATTGATGACACGGAAAAAAAAAAGTGGGTTACTGATGTCACTGTAAGTAAATTTTAGGGTTTTTGGTGGTAGATTAGAATATTTTTGTCACACTGGTACAAGTTTGAAGTAATGGTGTCACTCCTCCTGTTCGGTGCAGAATTCTGTTCATTACTGCCCCATTCGCCATCTTAGGAGCTTACTAAGAGCCGCTCATTGTCCAGACCCTCTAGACCCGGCGACACGTCCCCACCCTCGTCAGACCATGTCGTTACAATACTAATGTTTATTATGTCAAAAATGTGTGATCTCATGTCATTGTCGTTATTTTATAGTGACCAAGAACTTCAACTTAAAAACCGTTTGTTTGAAGTAAAACTGTTTTTGAGTAATTGTTTTCCAACTTTCTCAAGTTTGGAGAAAACTAATCAATTTACAGAAAACATGAAAATCACTTTCAAAGAAAATGATTAGTTTTCATTCGTTTGGTGATTTAGAGAAAGTGATTCCTTCTTGCTAGAAGGAGAAGTCGTTTTCTCCCAATCCAAGCTCATTATTTTTTAGTCCATGAAAAACGTTTTCCACATATCAATTGGTGTTCTGTCATGTAAATACCGAAAAGTCGAAAAAGAAACGTTTTCTTTCAAACAAACAAACCCTTGGATGGCCAATTAAACTCAAAACTCGTGCATGCCTCGTCAGCCATCGTGGATTGCGTAGATTGTAGATCGCATCCGAAAGGTATGGCCCGGGATAGTTTGTGCATTTTGGTGCGGCGAAGAATCATATTGAACTCATTTTCGCGAACTATTCCACCAACCACTCACGCAATCCACGAAGATTTGGTAAGAGGGGAGGGGCCAAAACATCTTAGCTTCATCATTGAAAAAGTAATCTGCGTAAAGATTCCATCTAGAAGCACAAATTGAATAGTGGTGCAATTGCGGGGACAAGGTAACGTGCGAGGAAAATGCGATTATTCTATGATTGATTGATTTGAATTTTCAAAGCTGATCTTTTTTAATAATATGAGTCCATTCATATAGTCTAGGGAGACTTTTGACAAACACATGGATGTCATGGACAGCTGCCTCGGCCAAGCATCCGCCGTGGAATGTTCTCTTCCGGATCGCAACATGTACGCAACGTCCCAAAATTTGGACCCACCGTGCAATCAGACAAATCCACCGGAATATATAAAATTCAAGCAAATCCAGCTCCACCGCACTGTAGTTGGACTTGCTAGGGAAGGAGCAATTTTGTAATTGTGAATTAGGTAGACTATACGATAGATTCGATCCATCACACGATGCAGCGCAAATAATCACAATCACAAAATCGGGCTGCGACTCTCATTTTGCGGAGATTGCTAAGGGTGGTGGAGTATTTCATGATCATAAACCTTACCTACTTAAGATGGATTTTTCTCATTCTGAAGCGTCATGCGTGCATATAGTTAAATTTGGAGGTTAAATTAGTGGATTCATATGAAACCCATCACGTAAAAGAATTAGTTATATACCTAGCTTCTAGGAAAATCCAAGGAAGATTGATATCCATGTAAAGATGATGTAAAGATGATAAGAAGCCGGCAATAACTTTTCGATAAAAGTGAGACATAGTGATGCACTTTCACCTGATTAAGGAGGCACACCCACATAAATTGCACTTATTCAAATCCCACTTTATTACATGACGAGACCCACATCAGTAGCAACATATCATTCAAAAGCGATTCATCATTGTCATTTGATAATAAGGCGCTGAAAAAGTGTCGCTGCGATTTCTTTCTAACACGATATCAATGATTACAATACTTTTTCCCTAATCGCTTCCCTTCAACCTAACACTGCTTCTCCTCCTTTCAGGTAATCCGTCCCGATCCAAAGCGAACCCAACCGGACCCTGTCCGAACATACATCGGACACCCAACTTGTGCAACTAATTAGGAGAGACTTGACTTTAGCGGTCAACAAAGACTGCCTTCGAGTGAGGTATAACTCCACCATCAACAGCCAGAGTGGACTCAACAGCAGCCCATCTTCTAGATGAAGATAAGATGCCCCTCCCCCATTTTCACGCGTTGCTTATGATTCCCATCAATACGACTTGGTCCACCATGTCTGTAATGACCCCCGAAAATGTTTAAAAAATATATAGAAAAGAACGGTCCACACCTTAATTTGGTGAAACAGGAAGAACCATTTCCATTTCAATCTAGTCGGAGGCAGCGGTCAGGATTGACCGGCTGAGGTGGTCCACTAGGGAGTCGCATTCGAGTCTCTTGCACGAATGAAGTTGGGACACGTGAAGGACCCGCCTAATTGGTTCCGGTGGTCGCATTGTGAGGACATGAATGCATTGATGATGATGATGATTGCACGCTCCTTTGTCGATCCATATCGATCCTTCACCAGCTAACTAAGATTAAGAGATGGTGTTAATTAGGGTCTCGCTCGTGCTCCATACCGAAGCTGGCTAGGAGGGTCGATCATCTCGATAGAGGTTCGGCGAATTTGGCGAGGCGAATGAAGCATTTGCGTCCCCCGGAAAGTGCACCCTCATGCTCAAATTCCTGTGCTTTTGGACCCAACTTACTTTGCATTTTGTCAGATTAGAAAGGTGGACTCAGTTTAGGGCGCGAATTACTGTCTCTTCCGCATATTAGCCGACGTTCGGTTGAAGTCGATTTGTTCGGAAAAATTACAAAAAGCATCTATCGAAGTGTGTTGGACTCAATTGAATGACCGATCGGAGAGCGTAGCTGCAAGTCTCCGAGTTTGAAAGTCCATTCTTTGACCAGCCCAATCCATTCTTGGCCAACGAAAGAGTGGGAATGTCCCCAAACATCAGAAATATCAGCCATTATGGACAGCAGCAACGTGACCTTTGCGGTTAGGGCCAAGGGTGTTTTGTTTCACAAAAAATTCGAAATTTAAGGAATATTTTCCGAAATCGATTGGAAATATCGCATCGAAAAATTAGCCAAAGGAAAATATTTTCATTATCGATAGTAACATATGTCGGACCCTAAATAGTTTTTAGTTCATAACTTCAAAAAGGACAACAAACAAACACAAACTACGTGAGGCCCATAACGTATAGAGTGAATATCCAAAGGCCTTATATTAATGGTCCGATTTTTGCTCGACTGTGGAGAAATGCAATTGTATATCCAAAGGCCTTTGGCCCAAAGCAAATCCGGAGGTACCTTGGAAAGGAGCATTCCCGGAATGTAAATAGACATTTTTTCCTTCCAACTTTGCCCTTACTCAACTTTCATTATTCCAGAATGTCCTTGAAAATCCTAACTTGCCGACGAAGGCCTCAGCTACTGGCAAGCCATTAACGAGCCCCCGACGAGCCACCGCCACCCTCTCTTGAGGTCGCCCACCTCTCTTGTCGTGCGAACTTAGGTGAGGCGGCATGAGGTTGCCAATTATCTATTGTAATTGACACCCTACTTCCCCCGCGAGGGCCTACAGAGCAATCCATGCTATTCGAATTCTTCTCCCATCGTAACTACTACTGAAAATATGTCTACTTCTATAGATCTAAGTCCTAGATAGATTCTAAAAATACAAGAAAAATATGAATGCAAGATTCCTTCTTCGTCAATTATCCATGAAAATATCGGCTATTGATGGACCCACCGTAGGCTCAAGTGTCATGCCCCCATATGGAATGACTCCACATACGTCAGAACTTCAAAATAAGTTGAGACTACCATTCACATGTGCCACATCGGCACAACATTACCAGTAATCGACACTAAAAAAGGGTCAATCAATTGGAGAAATAGCGATGCACCTTCACCAAAATGGACATCTTGGATCAAGTAAACCAATACCCATTTTACTCAAATCATCGGAGCATACAATTAGCAACCCTCTTCTGCCAAGCATTAGGACATTAATACAGGACAAAAAATCAAAGGTGTGATTATCACTCTTTACACACACTATACCAAGCTCCCTTGTTGTATGGATAAAAATTCAAAAAAATTAAAACAAAAAGAGGTAACTAGCATAGCACATTAGACATGGCCATGGGCTGGTTTCGGCCCGGGTCAAACCCCGGACCGGCCCATTGACTGGCCCGCGGTTCAGAATCGGAACCGGCCCGTGGCCTAAGGGCCCAGTTCCAAAAAAAAAAAAACTGCAGATAAGTGGAGAAACTCTTTTTTTCCCCAAATTTGATTACAATGTACATTTTGATTACATTTTATATTGAATAATTCATTATTTCATAATTTGATAATTCATTATTTTTTTATTTCATAATTTATTTTTTTAATTTTTACCGGTCGATTCCGAATCGGACCGGAATCGGAACAAGCCCGGAACCGCCGGTTCATACATGGCCACGAATCGGAATCACCGGTTTCGAATCGAAATCGGCCGGTTTCGAACCGTGGCCATGCACATGTCTTGACCTTTTCCTTGCTTCCAGAGGGATTCTTAGAGCCTCCACCCACCTCAATGGTGGAAAAAATGGAAAATATATAATATATTTTTATATATACTTAGGCCCATACACTTAGGTAGACAAAATAAAAAAGGGTCACTGTCCTAAACCCCACCCATGAATGAACGTGCAGCCCAATCATGAAACGCACTGCCGTTTCACTGTCAAAGGCCTGCTGCTGCTGAGGTCAACCTGACCCTTTTGCAGCTGTCCCGCAACGTCGTTCTGGGCCGCCGCCCACCTTCCTCCTCCGCGCTGTAGCCACGTGCATGATGTGGAGTGACCGGCTTTCCCTTTCCCTTTTATTCTATGTTTTTTTTCATCTCTGGGGTCCTACAACTATATATTGTAAGTAATTACAGTGACTGTACTGGCTCTAACTTGTTGGTTTCTCTCTTCTCTACCCAATTCTCTGTACAGAATCTTCAGGCCTCCTTACAGTTGAAATTAATCTCGAGACACAAAAAAAAGGAAGAAGAAGAAGAGTTTCTTGACTCTCTTTGGGTGGAATGAAGAAGGTGTTTGAAAGCTAATAAAGGGGATTTCGAGAAGCCAAAATTAGTCTAGAAATGCTCCTTGTGGAAGTCGAATTTGGTGGGACCTTTCTGGTTGAACTCGTAGCAGAGCTTGCTCAGCTCTTTGGCCAAAACAGGTGCTCCACAGTAGAAAACACCTGATTCAAGAAGCCAAAAGAAATGAATCTTTTGGTAATTTGATTAAGTTGCTTCTGTGATTTTGTGTGAAGAGATTCAACCGGTCGAGAGTTACCTATTCTTGCACCACTGTGCTTGGAGCATAGTTTTGTGAGAGCCTTCTTCCAATTGGGTCTTGCAAAATGAGTCCTTACCTGAATAAAAACATTTTCTTTTTGTGATTCAGTATGTGACATATGGTTGTGAATTGGAAAAGAAAACGATAAATATTAAATTGACAAAAGAAAAAGGAGGAGGAGGAGGAGGATTATACTTACCCTTGTTCCAGAAACAATGTCTACCCCATTCTTGGCATGATTAAGAGCTTGGACCATAGTGATGAGAGCAGACCTTGCATCACCTTCCTCGTACACGCTGGTCAAGTAATTGTGCATCTCAATCACCCCCTAAAAGTCCCAAATCAAGAACACAATCAATAAAGAGAAAACTTATTAAATCCAATTAACGAGCTGAAAATCGGGCTCTAAAGAAAGCATGTCGTCTGTGTTACCCTTTGATCAAGCTCTGCGACCTCATTCATGACCCCTTTGAACCAATCGAATGACCCTTGTTCTCTGGTCACCCAGTAGAAGTAAGCATTTGTGGTCTTCAGAGTTTTCCTGCGCCTCGGGGAAACCCGGTTCGGGCCGGGAGAGTCAACGCTCCCGATGCTTAAATCCGAGTTCCTACTGATATCTGTGACCGAGTCCTGCACACAAAGAAAGGAGGCAAAAGGAAAATTGGTCTTGAAAATACTCACAGGTGCAATGCTAATTCATTCTCATTTGCATCAGTCCACGATCATGTTGTTCAAAAGGTAACTAAAAAGTTGGAGTACATGGTACTTACTGCTTGTTCCTCGCTTCTGACAATGTTGTTGATTAAATCTTTGAGGATACTAATGAAAGGCGTTGCCCCAATTCCGAGACCAACCAGCAGCAACACATCGTATTTTTTGTAGTCTTGTGCTGGAGCGCCATATGGGCCGTCTATGCAGAGCTTCGGCAAACTGTAATCAAGAAAAGAATATGGTCTCGGTTATTGTTAACCCCACAAGCTCAATGATCACTAGTATCATTATAGGAAAACTATAGTGTGTGGACAATGAAAGAATGGTACAAGAAGTGTACACACCTTTTCTTGGTTGTTTCATCAGCCCTGAGGAGGCCACTCTTTCCCGCAACGGGAGGCTCGCAAGCCTCGGCAAACACCCTTTTGAGCTCTCGCGTCCAGTCGCCTAGTTGACGGATATGAACACTGAGGTAGTCATCACCAGGAGCTGAGGTTATCGAAAACGGGTGCCTGGCGATATGTGTCAAGAGTAGAGATCAGTACATATGCGAGGTTTCAAAACTTTTCAAGTAACAATCGGGACCATATGCAGTTGAGCAGTCCGTTCAAGAAGTAAATACACCTAGGGTGGAATATAATGGCGTGCCCATTACCATAAACAAAATGCATTGTTTTCAGTGGGCAGTGATCGTCATTACTTTGGGGACTTACCACTCGAATGGAGAAACCGCAGGACACTGGACGAACATGTACTGCCCACTTTTGTATTTAAATTGGGGAGGCTTCGACATCTTTAACGTCAAGACATTTCCAGGGTAGATCGCAACCTAAACAATCAAGACAATTCGCTCTAAATGTCACCAATTTTAATTGAACGCCAACAAATGAAGATGAATATCAAATTGGGAAGATGGATGACGCGGGAATGCTTTTGTCACCTTGAGCAGTCGGACTGTGTACATTCCAGACCTGAAGAATCTCAGGGTCCTTTCTCCGGCATAGAGCAATACAGGAACGGCAAGATACATCCACGTCTGCGAAGACACAAATTCAACATTTCAAAACTCAAGTCTCATGAACTTAGATGCAACTACATTAGGAATACACCAGTCGTTTTTCAATATTTCAATGTTGGAAAAAGAACGCAGCAACATAAGTTCCTGGAATTCAGGGAAAGAAAACATTCATACCGTCTTGCGGTACCAGAGGTGAACGAGGTAAAGGAAGACTCCGTGAATGATGAGAAGGATATAGACAAGTACAAACAGGTGGTGCGAGTACCAAAATGCGTTGAAGCCAGTGAGCCGGTCGAAGGGTTTCGGGAATTTGACGAGGCTTCGCCGGAACCATCGGGTGGCTAATGTGAAGGCTATTGCCATCAAGATCACCATGAGGATCCCAGTTACGCCTTCAGGTCCCTTGACAAGATCAAAGTACGTCGGCTTCGGATTTCCGAAATCATCCTTCAAGTAGCTACTGTAATCTGACATAGACGCATGTTCGAGCCTCACGAAGTCGCACGCAAGATGGTCACCCACATGGAGGATGACACCGACTACAATAGCGGCAGCAATCGTCTGCACCAGTGTACAAACCAGAAAGACATTATTCAGATTTTGCCATTCTTGCTATGAATCCTGAAACTCGAGTATCGTCCCATGATTCACAACTGATGATTCAGTAGCTGCTGGGCTAAAGGGACAACATTTCAGTTTCTCATAAATCGAAAGTATCAGCAACAAGCATAAGTCCGGTAATTATGCAAATTTTAGAAACATCGCTTCCGTCGCCTTCGCTAAGATCACTGACCTCAAAAAGAACATTCTCTTCTCAGAATTCTTGCTTTTTCACTCATCGGACAACCAAAAAAATCCTAGGATTCTCATTCCACATCACGTGTGGTTCTACATATCTGAGCAGCATTTTGTATCATATCAGACATTGTTACTTAGAATGACGTTGCAAAATATAGTCTGTCATTCGATCAGCCACTCTCTTCCTCTCCATGTTCGGAACCTGGAAATCACAATCTACATTCGTTCTATGGGTCACATCTGTATCTTGTTACACGGTTTTAGTTGTGATTTTCTGTATCGAAGTTTATTCAAGCTATGATTGATGAATCCTTACTCTCTTGCCAATTTCTGATGCCCCGATACAGAGTTTCTTCTTCACTCATCCACAGATAGGGAAGGATCTTGGGGGAAATGCAAGAGATTCTTTCTTTATTTCACTAAGAAGTCAATCTCCTAGCTCAACTTGTGCATACATATAAACAAAAGCTTCTTAATTCATATACTCATGCAACCATTACTAGAAACTATTTTAGATAGAACAGAGTTTCCTTTTAACATTTGTCTTTCTCCATTTTTAACTTGTTTATGAAAAGTCAATCTTTGTGGTTTCCCACAAGTTCTTTTAAAATTTCTGCATATAAACAAAAACAATCATGATCTCTCTGGCCCAAAACAATGGCTAGGGAAGATTCTCATTTGTCAACCTTTGCTGCCTTTAAACAGAAAGATAATGCCTTGCACTGCGCTCTACGCGTTCTTACACAGGACATATCAGCATCTTGTATGTGCACACAAAGAGAGACGTGTCATAAATCAGTTGTTTTCTCTATTGTCCAGATCAAATCAATCACGTTGACTTTCACCGGAAGTCCTCCTCGCGGGTCCCCAAGTCAAAAAATTTGTGAAAAGAAAGTTTCTTCCGCCTATAGGATGATAAAGCTAGCTCAAAGATGTGGAAATTATTGAAGTATGGGAAATTTAAAAAAGGAGGGTTAGATTCCAAGATTAAGATGAAGATATTAATTGTACGAATGGATTAGACATGTCCAGTCGCATAGGTCGGGTCTAACTTATTGTTCAAATTTCCTTGTAAGTATAAAAGAATGCGTACTAGTATTGGAGAATGGGTGGCTCGAGCTATCGGTTCACGATAAGGTCTACGACATTTGGAATGTTCACTAATTAAGGATGTAGCTAAGTTCACGGTATCGATTCTGGTAATACTACAGCATTTCACGAAAAACATTTGGCATGAATCTAAGATAGCCAATACAGTAACTCAAAAGTAACAGAATCGTATATGCGAATAAAATATCTTTCAAAAACGACAATGGTAAATTTGTGTACCTTGTGAAAGTTGATGTTGTCATCGAAGGGTATGAAGAGGCCGACCTTGGTGGACCGGAGCCAGGTGATGGTGTTCCGGCACACGGGCAGCAGGATGAGAGCCATGTTGAGCTTGAGTGTCTCGGCAGCGCCTTTCGCTGTGAGGAGGCAATAGCCCATGACTTGGAAGGCAGCCTTCTGCCTGTACTGCAAGAATTTCCAAGTGAAGAGGCCGATCATGATCATGATCCACAACATTACAACCCAAATCCTCCTCCAATTCTCTTCTAGATAGTACAAACACTTGGTACTCAGTCTCCTGATGGGGCTCCTCCTCCTCAGGCCCTGTAGGTTCTGGCTCAGAGCTTGGCTTGTGTAGCTCAGCGCCTGGCTGTAGTTGAGGTATGTGTCCTTCTGCAGCAGCAGCGTCTCTAGTTGCCATAGCTGCATCCAATTTCCACCAAGAACTCAAGGGCTAAATTGCATAACAGAGCAAGAAAGTTTATTTTTCTCCCATATTATTTGCATTTTAAGTGGAATTTTTCTTCTTCTTTTTTTGTATGTGCACCACCCCTTGATCCATGGAATCAATGCGTCACCGTCGCATGTGAACGAGATAAGAAACGATCGCACGTATGATAATATCATTCACTTAATCCGAACTAGTTCTAGTTAGTCTCTGAAATCTGGTGCTTCTTAATTCAGGAGCAGCTCTCTAGGAACAGAATCGTGGGAGGGGACAAGACAATAGGATCGTGTCGATAAAGCTCAACATGACCCCAACGATAGTGACGATCAAAACCAGACAGCACGCGTGCGTGGGGAGGGCCAAATGCGTGCACTAAAAGTGGCGGACGCGTTGTGTGTGGGACAACCCCCCAAAAGAAGCCCCACCCTACACACGTCGTTTCGGCAACGCCTATGTGTCGCTCCTCCTGTGCACTTCCACATTTGTTTTCTCCGTCATTCAATGGACTAAATTTTCCGGGAAAGTTTCAGCAGCCAAGGAAAGAAAAAGGAGAATGAGTTCGGGGAAGCTGCCAAACGCGGGAACGACGGACATGAATATAATATAAAATCTCGGACCCAGAAAGACCGTCACTCACCGACTCTTTACTATATACATAAGGAAACAAAGCGATTAAAAAAGATAATTATTTGAGAATATATTATCTTAAAGGCTTCACATCTTTTTGGCTGTAACGACATAGAAAACCAGCTCAGATTCTCAGCATAACTAGCTTAGCTAGCTTGTGTTAATGTATCGGCCACAAATCTTTTGTCACTTTGATTTGAGCCCATTTGATAAGTATGAAACCCTAGAATTATTGCTTGATCAAGGGCGATAAAGTAAGGAAAATGACATGATACGTGTGGCTTGTCCGTCGTTCCTATTATAGCACTAATCTAAAAGTAATAATATTAGGACGGAAAGGAGAAACCCTAATTACCTAAACTTTAAGAAGAAATGTTCTTGCAAAATCGAAGAAAAGTCGCTCAACTAACACACATTTTAGAAAACTCTTCAAGCCCCTTTTGTCTTCTAAACAATATAATCTGGTCAATTCGAGCTACGTACACAAATATGAATACACATATATTTATATATTATATAGTCATGAGCTCTTACTCTTTCTCCTTGCACGGTTCAACAACACGGTTGCCCAATTAGAAAAATTTCCCCGTTTTTCGCCTAACATGGACATGGGGAGACAAAGTCGTAACTAATGTTTAGACCACTCGAGTTTAGTTTAGTCGTATAAAAATTACCGGTCAAAGCTCACCTCCATTAAGATGCGTACACCCACTAACTATTTGGAAACAATAGTTTGACGAAAATATATATATTTTCGGGGACTTTGAATTATCTTTAGATTTTGACCAAAAAAACAAAATTATCTTTAGATTTATTATGTAAAGATTCAAAATGAAATTGGACCGACCTCGATGTAGCCGAGCCGCTCTGGATCCAGTTCCTCCATGATCAGAGCTGCGTACTCCTCCGCCTGCTCCTTCAACCTCGATAATCTATTCGCCGAAGCGCTCAGCATTATGATCTGAACACATCGATCGAAGCAAGAATCAAGAACAGAACCGTGTGGAATTAGGGTTTTCGTCGACACGAAATTAATGATGCGAAAAGTCCACGTAACCAAGCTTGCATGCATCAATAAGACCACCACGACATATTGGACAGGCTCGAATTGACCCAAATGCCCCCACCAACCCCACTAAAAACAGTCATTATGTCTTCGGGGAATAAGGTCGTAGTGGAAAATAATTTCGGGGTACCATTTGTCAGCCTAGACATATCAAAGTGATGGCCTATGCTCATGGAAAACCCCACGAATATCCCAAGAAATCTTCAATGGATGAGAAGATGCTTTTAGAACATGGGCAACGTCAGAGCAGACCCAAGAAATAAATAAAAAAAACCGAAAAAAATTTATTTTTATAAACTTCGTGTTTAATTTAATATTGTTGTTTCGATGGAGTAGTTTTGTTGTGGAATTTTCAGGGATTTATTAGGGCTAACCGAATCGCGCCTAACCTTGATTATTCTATCACAACCCAAACATGACACCCTGTAAGGAAAACCCTAGTTTATTGTGGAGGCTTTATGTGAGGCCGTCGAGAGTGTTGGCTAATTCATGCACATTAGTTTTGATCTCGAATAATTTAGTGCGGTCCAATCCATCGCACATATATATAATTAGTTTTAGGAGCTTAGTTTAATCGGAGGTCGTCGAGCCTAATCGGGCTTCATTTACTTGAAAATGACAGATAATCAGAACCGGTTTGAAGGGAAGCTCTCACCTCCTTTACTTCTTCTTCCGTGATTCGACCGTCTTCATTCTTGTCTACCCTGTCATATATTCATCAAGAGGAAAGGTTAACCATCGGCCTACCATATGATTACATTAATGAAATACGTACTGGGTGCGAACAAAATAAATGACGCGATCAATAATTAGGTCCATAATTTGGATACTGTTCAGGGGTCCCTGTTCTTCCCTTGTCACTTCAAGCTCTTACCCACTAACAATACAATCAACTCGCGTTAAAATAAACAAAATTTTATTGAAAAACGACCCGGTCTGGTCCTTAGTTTGTGAAGAAGTGCAATCTTTATCAAAACACAGCAGCGAGAGAAAAGAAATGATTAAAAGAGTAGTCGAGTTGAGATTTGTTTTTTCTAGATTCATCATCATTATCATCATCATGCGTACATGTCGAAGAAGATCTGGAGACGGGAATCGAAGCTCTGATCAGTGATCTGAGACCAAAACTCGTAGAGCTCGTCTTTGCTGATCTTGTCGACCGTCATTCTCCTCCTCCTTCCCAATGCATCGAACAGCTCTAAAGCAAACTCCTTCGAATCTCTCATCCCTTTCACCAAAAAGAAACAAGAAGGCGTCGGCATCAACCTTAAGGAGACAAATTCACCAGAAAGGGACGTAAATTTAGAGAGGAAAATGACGAAAACCTATGCATTGTGCGAAATCTTGACGAAAGAGATAGCCGTCCTTGGCAAGCTTATCGAAGCTGGCCTGAACTTCGTTCCATGCATCGACGTTGCCGGTGGTCTTGCCGTTGCTGATGAACCTTAACCCACGCAGCGCCTTCTGCGCGCCCGAGCGGTTCCGGTCAAGCTGCGCGCGCTGCTTCCGCAGGGCCCGGGCCGTCAGGGCCACGTCAAACCCGCCGGCATTCTGGCCAGCCGACGACGTGGACGCCGAGAGCACGCGGGACGCGTGGCCGTGGCTCCACGAGAACCGCCGCAGCTCCGCCTTGAGCTCCTGCGAGAACTGCCGCGCCTTCGCCACAGCCTCCGCCTTGAGCTCCTGCGAGAACTGCCGGAGCAGGCTCGACGAGCTGCGGCGCATCGTCGGCGACCGCGATGGGCACGAGGCCGACGCGGAGCGCGGGGTCCCGCCGCCGCTGCTGCCGCCGCCGCCGCCGTCGTCATCGTCGATGCTGATCACCAACGCCGACGCGGCCGTCGCGGGCTCGACGCTCCGGAGAACGATCGTGTCGTCGTCCTGCAGGTCGAGCGTCACCTCGACGAGCTCCTCGCCCGAGCTGGACTCCGTGCCCGCCGGCGAGGTGCCGCCGCTCGCCGGAGACTTCCCGGGGACGGTGTCCGACGCCCACCGGCGCTCGTGCTTGGCGAGGCCCTTCATCTCGTCTTCGGTCGCCAATGGAGAACACAAGACAACACAACACAAGTGAAGCTATAGCTTCAGTAGGTGGGGGCGTGGTTATATATGGTGTCGACTAGATAAGGGGGAAAATCAATGGAGTGGAACTCGTGGGATGACGCGTAGAGAATCCATGAAAAAGGACTTGGAAACGCGGTGCGCAGGTTTTTGAAGACGAGAGAGAGAGAGAGAGAGAGAGAGAGAGAGAGAGAGAGAGAGATGTGCAGAAGGAAAGTAAGCAAAGTGAAATTTCTAGAGAGAGAAAGGAGGAGGAGGAGGAGGAGGAGGAGGAGGAAGGAGAAGACCACGGTCGATATGGTTGGGAAGGAGATCGATCGAATGGACCCAACGCAGAAGAATTATAGAAGCAGGAATATAATACACACACACCCATATAAAAAATAAATACAATATAATAGATTGCCTTGGATGGGTACATGTGTTTGCGGGAAGATGTTCTGTGCGACCACCAAAAATGTGTTTGATCTCCCCGTTTGTGGAATGAGGTGTGGCCCACACCCCGTGGGCCACGTCTTGGAAAAACTCATGGCCCACACCGTGTGGGGCCCACCCCCTCTTCCACGGCAGGAAGCTGTCCGAGTCAACCCTTCTTGGACGGACGTGTCCTTTTCTCCTCCCCCTCTCTCTCTCTCTCTCAATGTTTTTGGGAGGGTTGGTTAAACAAAGATTTTAACACGGATTAGCGAGCGGTGAAATTACCAAAAGGACAAGCGAGGGGATGCTAATGAATGATATGTGACAAGGAAACGAAAGTCTCGGGTAATTAACGGAGGGGTTTTCGTGCTGTCTGCCTAAATTTCAGTACGTTGGTCAAGAATGTGCAGATAATTTTCGCTAGACCTGTGGGATGGTGACATGATGATATTTGCGCTACCGATTGGGAAGCCTCTTGTGACAAAGAACGGAAAGTCTTGTAGATTTAACAGACGGATTTTTCATGTCGACTGCCCGAATTTTGATAACATTGGTTAAGAATGTGCAGACAATTTTTTCCGTACTTATCGGGACGGAGATATGACAATCTTTGCACTACCAATTGGGAAGCCACTCCCTTACGTCGGACGAATGGACCATAGAACGTGTACTATTTACAAATAGTTAACATAAAACTCGAGCTAAAATCTGATCGAGTAGTCAAAGAAAATGTCATTAATCACACAAGAGAATCCCATTTATGTAATGCCTATGATTCACACATAGATGCATCTATTGATTCAATATCATTCGCAACAATGCAAAATGCTTTTTTGGTACGTCTGCCTGTCCCCAATTTGGTCATGTCAGCTGCCGCCTGATTGTCCATTATTCGACTTTTCCTTTGTCTGGCTTTGGTCCCCTAATACCTAATATTGGATTCACACATGTTCATCTGGATTAACATTGGACATATAATATATGTAACTTTTCTCTGCACACCCAACGTTTATACGGTAGGAATGAGGAATTAGTTACTTGCTGAAAAAAATAAAATTACCCGTATCAATATCGTTAGACATGAGATGCGTTTAAAATGAGTGATATATATATATATATATATGAGGAGAGTTTTTTTTTTCGCATGCTTTATTTAATAATCCAGGGTAAGGGCTCTAAGAACCCCCAATCAAGAGACCGTGGAACTCCCTACAAGCCGTATGAACTGTTCCAATTTATGCCTTTGGTCTGTGCAGTCAATTTTGACCTTGAGTAGCTTCCGTACTATGATTTGAACAAATGACCTCTAGTTTCTCAGTTGGAATCTCTTGAGACCCCATCAACCATGTAATCTCGAGAGTGGAGTCTCTTTTATTTAATCTCAAAAGATCGTAAATCCTCATCCACATATAAAGAGGAGAATATTCATTTTGCTTATACAATTGCTTGTTTTAGTATGGAAGTAGAATAGGTTTAGGGAAGATTATCCAAAAAGTTCTAAACATATTATACGATCCGCAAATTCATTCCTGAACTTTCCAATATAGGTTCCAAATATTTTGATGGTTTTCCAAAGTAATCCATCGGGCCAATTTATAACGAAAATCACTGATGCGACGATTCAGTCAACGGCGATTCAATCAACGCCAGCCCTCCTATATAGCAATGCCAACACATACATGAATAATTTATGCAATATTTTTTAAAATTTATTGAATTTTTTCTCTCTTTTTTTTCCTTTTTATTTTCTCTGTTAACCTTTCTTTTACCTTAGTATTCATCTTCTTCGTCGAGGCCCCGGTGACCAATGGAGGAAGAAGATAATAGAATAGGGAAAAAATGAAAGATGAAAGGAAAGAAAAGGAAAATAAATTCAGAATTTCTTCAAAACAACTGCAAAAATCATCAACGTCAGCGAATTCCGACCTTAATTGGCCGGAAGGACTACATTGATAAATTGTTAAAAGGTTTAGGCTTAAATTGAAAAGTTGATGACCGAATCGGCATCCGTATGGTAAGTTTAGGCTATGGTTAGGTAATTTTTCAGTGTGTTTTATCCTTTAAGATGTAGAAGGAAATTCCAATAAGATACTTTCTCGCGTAAACCACTTTCATAGGAGAAAATGGGCAAAAGTACACCACAAGTTCCATAACTTGTGTATGGCGATCACTTTGGTGCCATAACTTTTTTTCGGATCACTTTGGTGCCAAGTTGGAGGAAAAGAGATCACTTTAGTGCCAATTTGGCCGGAAATCCAACGTGGCATTTTTTATTAATTTTTGACGCCGACGTGGCTCGCCGGATGCCGAGTCAGCGTGTACAGTCAGCATTTTTTATTTTAAATAAATTTTTCAGCGTGTACAGTCAGCATTTTTTATTTTAAATATTTTTTTCCTTTTTTTTATTCTTTCCTTTTTCTTTTCTTTTCTTTTTTTTCTTTTCTCCCCTCGCCGGCCGGCCACCGGCGAAGCCCGGGAAGGGCTGGGCGAGGGCAGCCTTGCCCATGGCCGGCGAGGGGCGGCCGATCTCGTCGGCGACAAGGCGAGGCCAGCCAAGGCGAGGGCTGCCCTCGCCCAACGCCCGGCGAGGGTTGCCCTCGCCCGACGCCGGCGAGGGCGACCCTCGTCGGCGTCGTCCGACCCTCGCCGGCGTCGGGCGAGGTCGCCCACACCCGACTCGGGCGAGGGCGACCCTCGCCCGACGCCGGCGAGGCCGCCGTCGCCCAACTCCGGCCGAGGGCTGGCGAGGGCGACTCTCGCCGGAGTTGGGCGAGGGCAGCCCTTGCCTGGGCGGGCGAGGGTCGCCCTCGCCCGAGTCGGGCGTGGGCGACCCTCGCCGACGCCGGCGAGGGTCACCCTCACTGTGATCCGACAAGGGCGACCCTCGCCCGACGCCGGCGAGGGTCACCCTCGCCAGATCCGACAAGGGCGACCCTCGCCCGCGTAGGGCGAGGGAAGCCCTCGCCCGGGCGGGCGAGGGTCGCTCTCACCCGAGTCGGGCGTGGGCGACCCTCGCCCGACGCCGGCAAGGGTCGCCCTCGCCCAGATCCGGCGAGGGCGACCCCGCCGGCGCCGGGCGAGGAAGCCCTCGCTGAGTCGGGCGTGGCGACCCTCGCCCGACGCCGGCGAGGGTTGCCCGCCCAAGTGAGGGCTTCCTTCACCGGACGCCGGTGAGGGTCGCCCTCGCCGGATCCGGTGAGGGCGACCCTCGCCGGCGTCGGGCGAGGAGGCCTCGCTGGGCCGGCGAGGGCCGGCCTCGCCTGTCGCCGGCGAGGGTCGGGCTGTCCCTCGCCGGCCATGGGCAAGGCCGCCCTCGCCTAGCCCTTCCCGGGTTTCGCCGGTGGCCGGCCACCGGCAACCGGCCGACGAGGGGAGAAAAGAAAAGAAAAAGGAAAGAAGAAAAAAAAAATATTTAAAATTAAAAATGCTGACTGTACACGCTAAAAAAATTATTTAAAATTAAAAATGCTAACTGTACACGCTGACTCAGCCTCCGGCAAGCCACGTCGGCGTAAAAAATTAATAAAAAATGCCACGTCGGATTTCCGGCCAAATTGACACTAAAGTGATCTCTTTTTCTCCGACTTGGCACCAAAGTGATCCGAAAAAAAGTTATGGCACTAAAGTGATCGCCGTACATAAGTTATGGCACTTGTGGTGTACTTTTGCCGGAAAAAATGCATGCATAGTTATATGATGCCCCTTTGTCATAACATTGTGACCTAGGAAAAAAGGGAGCAATGAGAAATCATGGTCGATTTACATTTGATCTATGCCATCCTCAATTCCTCCAACCCAATATTGCTTTTAATGGCTAGACAATACGGGCATAGCCACGCACCCTATGAATTTCACTTTCCCTTGAACCTCCTCCTTTGACAAGTCTCAAGCTGCGAATGATAACCATTATATTTCTATTTTTCTATTCCAGAAACAAGTTTGGAACAAAAATCCGTTTGGTAACGCAATTTCCTTTTTCAATTTCTGGAATAAATTTTAATTTTAGAAATAAGTTTGGAATAGAAATGAGAAGTAAAATTTTTCTACGTTTCTGTTTCTAGAACAAAAATGAGAAATTCTTCTCATCGGTCACACTCACTACTAGCTGGTCGCCCACCCACAGCCCATCGCTGCCCACTTGCCAGCCGCTGCCTCCTGCCGTTTGCCATCTTCCACTAACGGCTGCCGTGGGCCGTTGTCCACCTGCCACCGTCTCTCGCCGCCGCCCCCCGTCGGCCGCCGTCCCTCTCCTACCACCGGTTGTTGCCCGCCTCCTGCCACTGCCCAACGCCAGCCACCGTCCTCCGCATTGGCCGCGTAGCCGTTCGCCGTCTCCTCCCCCCACCATTTGCCGCCTGCCGTTCGCTGCCACAGTCCTCCCTCCTCCCACTGCGGCTACCGCCGCCCCCCTCCCGTCGCCACCCCCTCCTGCCGCCAGCCATCACCCACCTCTCGCCGTTGCCCGACACCGGCCGCCTCCAGCAGCCGTCCTTTGCACTGGCCACATCGCCATCCGCCGCCACCTCCCCCCACCGTCCGCCGTTCGCTGCCACAACCCGCCGTCTGCTGCCACCATCTACCCACCGTCTACTCGTCGATCACTTGAGAGGGAGAAATTTTGTGCTGTTATCAAATAAAATTTTGTTTCGGGAATAGAAATTTTGTATCATTATCAAACATGTTTTTTTGCTTAGAAACTCATCAAGGAATACAAATAGATAAAAGGCCAGAAATTAATTTCTGAAACAGAATGGTTATCATTAGCAGTCTCAATCTCCCGTTTCTTTTATATGATTTTTGGTGTATTTCGTTGAAAGTCCCCACAAGTGTATGTGTAATTCCTGTCAAAAAGCACTAGGCCTCATCTTATGGATGACATTGTCTTGGATGTGTTGCAAGAACGCGTTCTCTCTCTTTTTTTATGTGGAAATTGTGGTGATATGATATTTCAGCTTAATTCCAAAAAAACAGCACCAACTTTACCAACATTTTGGTCTGAACTTTTTTATCTCATAAAAAATCAACTTTCATTTAAATCCCAAATCTAACCCAAACAATTTGAAAATTTCTCATCATGGAGGCCAGATTTGGGACTAAAATAAAAGTTTGTGCTTTTTATTGAGATAAAAAAAAGTTCGGACCAGAATTGTCACTCAAGGTAAAATTGATGCTTTTTTTTTTAGGATTAGCCCTTTGGTATTTTTTCTTTTTATTACCAAATCTGGTGAGGCCGGCCCTTGCCCAGGCTAGCGCGGCCTTATCGAGGCTTGCCCTCGCCTGTGGTTGGTGACGGAGACCCTCGCCCAGGCGACACTAGCTTGCCTGGCCATGGCCGGTGGCCGATCACCAGCAAAAGGAAGAAGAAAGGAAAAATAGAAAAAAAATCGAAAAATATTAAAATATTTTTTAAAACTGTCCACTTCGGCATCAGTGGTGCCGCATAAACCGACCGGCGTCCACGTCAGCAATATCCGGCCAAAATTAGCTGAAATGACTTAATTGGCACTAAATCAAAATGTGTACAACTAAATTGGTACAATTAAAAGGTTTATAACTAAATTGGCACAAATGCAATAGGTTTATGACTTTTTCGACACTTTTCCCCATTGGAAACAACATAACATGGAAGATGATCAAGGAGATCCCTTTTTGGGCGAGACCACCCGCAGGATCGATTAGGCTTAATCGAAAGAGCAAATGACCTGTGTAGCTTTCATTTCACACAACTTGTGCACATGATGTTCGAAGCTTGAAATTTATATGTTCATGTCGCTTATACGAGATATCTCGAATAATTTGTGAATGCTTTAGTCGCAAATATCGGTTTTTTTGAAACACTAATCTCAAAGCAATTGCTAAGTTTAAAATACTTGCCGAGCGAGGTTCTCGTTAACAAATGCCTAAGAACGTAGAAAGCTCATATTGTCTATTTTCTCTTTGTGCTCCTAACTGCAGTAAACCTAAATTGAAAACCATTATGAAAGCAAAAGAGAAATCAATCGAGATAGAAGTCCCCATCCTTGAAGCAATTTGACTTTTAGGCTACGCATGGCAATCATTCTGTGCCCAGAAATAAATTCTGGGTAGAAATAATTCTTTTTGATTCCGTACCCAGAAATAATTTCTAAGCATTTGAAGGCGTTTGGTAACTGCCCAAAATTTATGTTCTTAAAATAGAAAAAGAACATAAATGCGTTTGGTAACTACACAAAATTTCTTTTTATTAATAATATTTTGAATTTTTTAATATTTATTCCTTTTTTTTCTTTTTTTTTCCTTTTTTTTTTCTTTATTTCCCCTCCCTTCCTTGGCTGTGGCCGGTCGCCGGCGCCAGCGACCAGCCACAAGCCAAGGCCGGCGAGGGCGTCGCTGCCCTCGCCGCCGGCCTCGTCGGTCACGACAGTGAGGTCGGCCTCGCCAGATCTGGGCGAGGTCGAGCCTCGCCCAGCCAAGGCGAGGCCGGCCTTGCCGTCACCACCCATGCGACGGACCTGGGTGGCGACGACGAGGTCGGTCTCACCTTGGTTGGGTGAGGCCTTGCCGTCGCGGCCGTGAGCCACCCTCGCCGGCCACCGGCGAGGGCCGCGACGCCTCGCCGGCCCTGGCCTGTGGCCGGTCGCCGACGGCATGTGGCCGATCGCCGGCGGCCGATCACAAGTGGGTGGCGAGGCCAAAAAACAACAACAAACCAAAAAAAGGAAGAAAACCAAGAATAATCAGTTCCGGAAAAATTGTTTTAGAATCAAGAAGCTACTTTTTTTTACTTATTAATTCTGTTTCAAAACTGATTCTGAGCACAATTTTAAAAATTGTGCCTGGGTACAAAAAATTTAACAAACGGATTTCTATTCCAAAACTAATTTTGGGAACAAAAGAACAGAATCAGTTACTATTTGACAAGTCGCCAAACGCACCCTTATTCCTTCCAAATAGCACGGGCAACATTGCTTTGACTAAAATGGAGCAGAAACCCTCAATGTCAATTTCACATGTTTGTAGGACCAAAGTTCAGATTTCTCTATTTTTCTTGTGATGTTTCGGGGGTAAAAAATACTGAAAATGACGTGACATCTTAACGCATCCCATGCCCTGATTGGACATCTCTATTGTCCAATTTTACAGCACGTCAAACATGTAACTTTGATCAATGCGAAAACAGTTCATATATAAAGGAATAGCTGACCAGAAATTCCGACGAAAGTTGATCTACAAGAGCAGAATTTGGAATCCCAGTAGAATTAGGGTTTACCCCATGAGTCATCAGAAGGTGCGTATAATCATTATTGGCTGTCATTATTCTTAATCTTGGTTATTAGTGCGGAAGTCGACGGTATGAAATGGAAAGTGTGAAAAATTAGGCGATTTAGAGCGAGTCTTTATCATCTTAGTATAGAGAGATTAGAGACCAAGTATTCTTGCATATATTGATATTCTATTGATAGGTCCATACATAACTTTTAAGCTATTCATTCTTCAATTTCTTATATCGGTAAGACCAAGAACAAAGGAAGGAAGATTAGAACAGTAAGTACGATGTCATTCACATATCCCAAGGCCAACTATTCCATAAGCTTCGAATTGAGATGAGCTTCTTGAAGCAATTTGAAACAATCTCAAAGTCATCAAAAAAGAATTATGAGACAATATAGTCCAAACCAACTTCTGCGGCGAGTTGAAGATTCGCCACCATAAATTTCAGAAACCACCCGCCACCAACAAGAGATTTTTCGTATGGTTAGTGGGGTTTGTTAGGGTTGACAATTTTGAGATCGCAAGATTGAATTTGATGTTAATTGAGTGTATGTTATTAGTTGACGAATACAAGTTTATTTGAATCACTTAACATGATTCGATATCGCCAATCTTTTATTGACCCTATAACAATTTACGAAAGAATCGGGTGACATGATCATCACCACAAGATTTAACGAACATCCGTATAAACTTAAAGAAACAGCGAGACCTGCCATGGGGTTCGGATTTTTCCATCAATGTGTATGCGTAATGAAGTCGTTTATCATGACTTCACTTCCCTTCAATGGTGTGATTCAACAAGATTCGTGCTTCGTTGGCTCATTCTAGTCCCCAGGTAGATCTCACATGTGATGTTGAGTGTATAATGCTTCTTCGACGTGAAGTTTTTAGGGTATAATACTCACGTACATGACGGCAGTGATGAGGCTCGTGATGATGTCATGAAGGCCTAAATAATGTATATTTTACGTTAGAGTTGGTGGGGTTAAAGAAGATTTTGGTTTGGAAAATTTTCCAAAAAATCTTAACGTATTGCACTTTTATTAATTCAGTCCTAAACCTTTTCATATTTAGCAAATTGAGTCATTTTGGCTAATTTTAGGTGGAATTCACTTACGTAGATAATTTTTAATAATATTTTTTCGAACGTGACATTGAACGATCCTCAGTTCCTGTACAGATCTGGGCGCGTGGCTTTTGGTTTGCTTTGACAATTGAAATGTTCAAGATGCTCCAAAACAAAGCATAGTGCTCATTTCCTGTACAACTAGCTTCTTTTGACCTCTTTTTGATGGCGTTGTTGTCCTGAGACTGTACGTCAAAGACTATTTCAATTTCACATTGGGCAGCCTGCGGTTGTGTTTCCCATGTTCGATTTGCGATTTCCCTTGACCGATGTTTGCTTTCATAATCGAACCATTATACCAAATGAACATGAATTGCCATAGCTTCCTCAGTTCAAAGACTAATGTTGACAGATAGGCCAATCTACAGTAGGTTTTACTCCGAACTTTCGGCTCTTTTTTATAAAGATCTTGCGAGACCCGCACTTTGGCTCTCTATTCGAACGGAAAAACTCTAAATCTTTCGAAATATTCAAAAATCAAGACATACACAATCATATACAATCTGTTCTTGCGATGCTGCGGAAGTTAAACAATATGTCATTTGCTTTTCAAACTTTAGAAAGGAAGTCATCAATTCAAGTTGGAAGGAGACAATAAATACAAACAAACAGAGTGTACATACTACCTAGCAAGTGACGGAAGAAAAACCTTCATCGTTGCTTCTGTCCGTGGAACTCAAGATGTCATCAGTGATGTGGCAATAGCTGTAATGGCAGTTTTATTTATGTTTCCACGGGCCGAAATCGCACAGCTTCGAATTGGCTTTGGATGGTCCCTTGCATGTTTTCTCCGGTCAAATTTCAACCGTCCAAAACCGCAATCATTAGCCGTAAGTGCTTCCTCTCCTATAATCTCATTCTTATACATTCTCCGAACTCCTTTTTTTAATCCATTTTTGAGTTCATATTGTAATAAATGCCAAAGTCAGACCCAGAGACTATATAGTTTTGCTCATTGCCAACCGTCCTTTCTCCCATTATGTTAATAGAGAAATCTGATGAGGGGTCATGGGCAACACGCGTCTAGTATTTAACTCAAAGAAAGGAAATTAAGCTGCGAAAAGGTGGAAAAAGCAGATTGGAAAAATCGATAAAACGATGAATGGGGAAGATGGATACGTTTGAAAGTTGGGAGATTTTGCCCTAAGCAAAAGGTCAAGACATCCTAAACCTATTACATTTGTACCAATTCAGTTCTAAATCTATTAATTGTGTCAATTCAGTTTTAAATCCTTAAACAATTTGTCAATATAATCTTTCTGATCAATTTTAACCGGAAAATGCTGATGTGGTCGTCCAATCAGTGTCAGCCGTCCTATGTGGCATACCTTGCTGATGTTGATAATTTTTTAAAATTTTTCAGAATTTGTTTTTTTTTTCCTTTTTCAGTCTTTTTCTTTCCCTTTCGCCGATGGTCGGTCTCAGGCTATGGCCAGCCACCGACAATGCCCGGAGAGGGCTAGGTGACCCTCGCCGATCACAGGCAAAGGATGGCCTCGCCCTACCCAAATGAGGGCACCCTCAATTGCTTGGGCGAGGTTTGCCTCACCTGGGTAGGGCAAGGGTCGCCTCGCCAGATCAAGCTAGCCCTCGCCTGTGGTTGTTAAGGGTCACCTCGCCAGATCGGGCAAGGGCTAGCGAGAGCGACCCTCACCCAACCCTTTCCAAGCATCGCCGGTGGCCGGCCATCGCCTCAGACTGGTCACCAACAAAAAATAAAAAAATAAATAGTAATAAAAGGAAAAAATTCAGAAAATTTTTTAAAAATTGTTCACGTTAGTGTCGGTACACCATATAGGACGGTCAGTGCTGACTAGACTACCACGTGAGTATTTTCCCATCAAAATTGACCGAAAAGACTAAATTGGCACAATTTTAAAAGGATTAGGACTGAATTGGCACAATCGAAAGATTTAGGATTAAATTAGCACAAGTGCAATTAGTTCAGGACTTTTTTTGGTAATTTTCCCCCTTTCGTCTGATAAAGGAAAAGATACGAGGGTCATCGAAATTGTCTTCCTTCTTCTCCTTTTCTATTTTTCTCGTCATCGTGCGTAGTGTTTTAACCAACTCAAAAAGCACAGACTTGTCCCGGAAGCAACCTCCGTAACCAAAAACCAAACCTCACAGCACCGGACGAAGAAAGCATTAAAACTTGGACAACATCACCCCCACCAACCCCTTTCCTATCACATGCTATAACTTGTCACGTTGGGGGTCGTCCGTTTGAAAATGTGGGTAGGCTCTGTTGAAAAACTAGGGTTTTTCCAAACCAGGAGGAGGTTTCTGCA
This sequence comes from Syzygium oleosum, assembly GCF_021117445.2. Classification (NCBI taxonomy): domain Eukaryota; kingdom Viridiplantae; phylum Streptophyta; class Magnoliopsida; order Myrtales; family Myrtaceae; genus Syzygium; species Syzygium oleosum. The sequence continues at coordinate 9,012,588 of NW_026607498.1, forward strand.
AAATACCAGGAGACATCATCTTGACCTTTTGCTTGGATGAGCGCAACGTTCAGTCATTCCCTCTTTTTTCCCCTTTTTGTGCTCCACGTAGAGAGAGAATTAATTTGACCCCTCTGTTTCGAGCGAAAAGTCTATCGATATCTATGAATGTTCTTAAGCATGAGCAAGTCCCAAACCCTAATTTTGTGAGCTCTTTGGCACCCTAAATTTATTGAACAACAACACAGTGTGCCTTGGGTAATAGAATTTAAATGAATCCAAGTGTTACCATAAACAATATCCGAATAGTAGAGTCGTCTGACAATTTGATTGCCTAAACAAAGATGAAAGTAATTGGAGTTTGAGATTTGTTTTAATCCTTAAACTTTAGTTTTTTGTGTGATTACAGTCCCTCTAACTTTGAATTGTTTTAGTTTCGAATCATCATTCTAGCACGTGGCTCAGAATTTGGAGAAATTTTTGGGTTACTTCTAGATTCTGTCGCTGTAATTACGTTACAGTGCAATTTAGTCGCGTATAAGAATTATGGTCTGAATTCTTGGATGATTTCAGCTTAAGACTTGCTTGCATTGCAAGAAAATTTACCGATTCAATTCTAAATCTATTGTACGGATATTAATTCATTCATAAATATTTCGATTTTGAGAATGTATTCATAAACATTTACATGAAATTCCAATTTAGTCCCATTGATTATTTTCACCTGAAATTGCTGATATGACAGTCCAGTCAACGCCAATCAACCTCCATGGCAAGCCAAACCTGAGGAGAACAAATTACTCGATACATCATCATTTTTTAGTAATTTTATGAATGTTTTTCTTTCTCTTTTTTTCTTTCCTTTTTTCTGGTTACTTTCACCTTCTTCTTGATTTTTTCCTTCAATTTTTCTGATCCTCAATCACCAAGGATGTCTTTGCCATACTAATTTTAAGTCATCATTCTTGCACGTGACTTAGAATTTGGAGATAACTTTGGATTACTTCTAGATTATATCGCTGTAATTACATTGCCCGGTAATTTAGTCACGCACAGGAATTATGATGTGAATTCTTGGGTGACTTTAGCTTAAGAATTGCTTGCATTACAGGGAAGATAATCAATTTTATCTTAAATTTATTGTATGGATGTCAATTCAATACTGAACATTTCAATTTTGCCAGTGTTGTCCACCTTTGCGTGAAATTGCAACATAGTCCTTCTGGCTAATTTTTCCCTAAATCGCCGACGTGACAATCTAGTCATGTTAGTAAATCTACATGGCAAGCCGGCATATTAAGTTAGACAAATTTACTCAACACGACGTCGTTTTGAGTAATTTATGAGTTTTTTCATTCTCTTTTCTTTCTTGTCTTTCCTTTTTTCTAATTGTTGTTCATCTTCTTCTTGATTATTTTCCTTAAATTTTGCTTATCCTCACTCACTCAGGATGTATTCGCCATACTAATTTTAATTCATCATTCTTGCTCGTGACTTACAATTTGGAGATAACTTTGGATTACTTCTAGATTGTGTCATTGTAATTACATAACTCGGCAATTTAGTCACGTACAAAATTATGATGTGAATTCTTGGGTGACTTCAGCTTAAGACTTGCTTGCATTAAAGGGAAAATAAACAATTCAATCCTAAATCTATTGTACGGATGTCAATTTAGTCATAAACATTTCAATTTTGCCAATATAGTTCAAATTACGTGAAAATCCAATATCGTCATTTCGACTAATTTTCGCCTGAAATTGCTAACATGGAAATCTAATTATGTCAACCAACCTACATGGCAAGGTAAACAAATTTACTCAACACGACATCATTAAGAGTAATTTTATGAATTTTTTATTTTTTATTTTTTATTTTTTATTTTCTTTCCTTTTTTTTATTAATGTTCATCTTCTTCTTGATTTTTTTTGCTTAAATTTTTCTTATCCTCACTCACCTATAATGTCTTCGTCATATTGATTTTGAGTCATCATTCTTGCATGTGACTTAGAATTTGGAGATATTTTTGGGTTACTTCCAGATTATATTCCTGTAATTACATTGCCATGCAATCTAGTCGCGCACAAGAATTATGACATGAATTCTTGGGTGACTTCAGCTTAAGACTTGCTTGCCTTTAAGGAAAATAACCAATTCAATCCTAAATCTATTACACGTATGTCAATTCGGTTATGATCATTTTAATTTTGCCAATGTAGTCCTAAACTTTTGCGTGAAATTCCTATATGATCTTTTTGGCCAATTTTCGACTGAAATTTCTTACTTAGCAATCCAGTCATTGTTGGCCGACCTACATGGCACGCCGGCAATCTAACTTGGATAAATTTACTCAACAAGACGTCATTTTTGAGTAATTTAATTAATTTTATGATTTTTTTTCTTTGTTGTTTTCCTTTCTTTCTTTCTTTCTTTTTCTTTTCGTTCCCTTTTTTTATGATTACTGTTCATCTTCTTCTTGATTTTTTTTCCCCTCAGTTTTTATGATCCTCACTCACCCAAGATGTCTCCGTCATCCGCCATCATTGCCACACATCCCATCATTGACAACCTCGAGCTCTGCCACCATGTCGAGCTCAAGTCCTAGATCCGAAGGGCTCGACCTTTGTCGCGGCATTGAGAGAATTGCCTAAGCATGAACAAGTCCGAGCCCTAATTTTATGAGGTTTGGCACCCTAAATTTCTTAAACAACAAGGTTGGCCCTAGCTAATAAAACATAAATAAACGCAAGTATTACAATACATAATATCCAAATAGTAGACTCATCCGACAATCTAATTACCTAAACAAAGATTAATGTAATTTTGAAGTTTGAGATTTTTACTCCTAAAACTTAAATTTTGTGTGATTATAGTCCTCTATGTATTGATTTTGAGATCATCATTTTTGCACGTGACTTAGAATTTGGAGATATTTTCGGGTTACTTCTAGATTATTATGTTGATGTAATTACATTGCCATGCAAATTAGTCACACACAAGAATTATGATCTGAATTCTTGGGTGACTTCAGCTTATGACTTGCTTGCATTGCATTTAGTTGTCTTCTTTGTTTTTGTGACTTTCTGTGCAAGTTTATGATGCTCAAGTAGAGAGTTTTAAGAGCAAGGTTCTTTATCTCAGTTAAAAGCAACCGTGAAAGCAAAATGCTGATGGCGATTGCCATGGCCAACGAAGATCTGGATTCAACAAGTCCGTTGGTGTTCACGGCGGCGGCGACCAAGCGAGGATTTGGAGTGGCGAGGCAAAATTTTTCACTACAATGCAGCTAATTTTTCAGTTAATTTTTGTTGCTAACGTGTACCTCAAACAAAGTCAACTCAATAAATTAGTTAAAAGGGTTAATACCACAAAAAACCCCAAACAGGTACACTTGTGAAAAATTTACCACAAACTAATTTTTTGACCACCAAAAACCCTAAACTGGTACATCCATGATAATTTTACCCAAACTAATAACACCAAAAATCCCAAATTTATACACTCGTGACAAATTTACCCTCCGTTATATTGGATTAATACCACGAAAAATCACAAATTGGTAAATCTGTGACAAATGGAGGGGTAAAATCCCCAACCGGTACACCTGTTAATTATCACGTGTCATCCAACTCAGAAATTTGATAGTGAAATTTAACGGAAACTAACGGAGGATAAATTTGTCACGTCTGTGCCGGTTTGGAGTTTTTGATGGTTAAAAAATTAGTTTATGGTAAATTTGTCATATGTCTACCAATTTGAGATTTTTCGTGATATTAACTCTAGTCAAAAGCACAGAAAAATTTAAAAAAATTTACTAAAATTGAACTGGATTTGATGTATCGATTTCTAAACTTTGAGTCCCTTTTCTTGAAAACAAAAATTGGTACTATGGTCTAATTATTTTTCCTATAACCAATTATACAACAACTTATTTGATCTGACAATAAAAACAACTTCTATGATGGCAAATTCATATAAAACTTGCAAAAAGAGTACAGAAATTACTGAAAATAAACAAAATAGATAAATATCTACAGTAAGTGAGGGTGAAACTTAATCTAAAAAAAGTGACGAACGTACCTTAATTCATACACGAGGGTTGAAGAATGAGAAGTGTAATTTGTAAAAGTGAAAGAACCAAATAACAAGGAGACGAGAAAGGTGCTCTGGTTTCCTTTTTCTTTTCCATTTCAAATTTCCTTTTTAGAACTTTTAAGAAATGATTATCTTGTTCTTTTAATTTCTGAATTTTTTAAATAGCCAACCGGGATGCCACCATGGCATTCGACGGTGATTTAACGGTCATGTCGGCAATTTTTTTTTTAAAGGAACGACCGATATAAACAATAAAAAGTACACGATCCAAGGATGTAATTGGCCCAAAAAAGTTCGAAAACCTAATTATACATTTTGCCCGAAAATTCATGGATGATCGATTCCTTCATTCCTTTAATTTAACACCAAAGTCATTCTTTTTTCAATCGTGAAGACCATGTTGCGTATTCTAACATTTCTTGCCACGAAAATCGATAGTTTGATTGATACTTTCAAGAGTGCAAATCCCAAACATTATGGCTAAACACAATGAAGTATAGCTAAAGGAAACCGACTTAATTAGTGCAAGTAGGATGTGAGGAATCAAACTCAAGATCTCTAAGTGACGATACCACAGTTCCAAGGAATAACGAACATGCGTGATTAATCAGGTGAGCACTACTTGTTAAGGAAGGGGATTCCGAACACAGATTGGCATTGCTCTCCCCGAAAGTAACTCCGAAACATCCCCCACGCTGACTTGATCGTCGAAGGGTCCGCCTAAGTTTCAACCCCGGGGGACGTCTTCGTCTGTAGCGAGCATCAAAAGTAGCAACTCCGAGGCCGACTTGCTACACTAAAATCCGCGTGCCAACAATACTATCGCGAAAATAGAGTGAACAGCGTCCGTTCGACGAATTCAAAAAGCTTTTTAAGAAGGAGACGCCGGTGCATGCATATCGTACGAAAACAACAGGGCTCTCTGCAATTGTACTCGCAAAGAACAGATGGCGCGGAGCGATGACGTGCCAGACAAGAAAACCCGATCTATAACACTCCGCACGCCGTGATTGGCCCGGACCTGAACGTCGAGCTTCGGGATCACCTTAAAAAAAAAAAAAAAGTTATGTGGGAGCATCACGGGATGTCGAGTGGGGGCCCACCAAAAAAAAAAGGTAAGTGGGGACAGTTCGGCACGAGTACCGCGCACTTGGAATTGCCACTAAGTGGGTCGGAAACAGGTGGGCTTCTAGAAGGTCCCCTTTTTCTCTGTATGAAGCCCAGACTTGCCCCGGGGCCCCACCCCGGCTCCCCCAAAGTCAACAGCTCACCAACCTCCGTTTGTAGGAATGTTCACTCGTTTAACCATTAAAAAAAAACACAAGATAGAGAAAGGAAGAATGTTTATTAATTCATTTGTGATAACTATGTGCGCTACGCATAATATATTTTATATTGTAAAAAAAAAAGAGAGGAAATTTGGCGCAATTGTATATGTGTTTTTATCCCCCACGTGAGCTAGTCGTGTCGTGCATGCATCGGAATTCCACGGAGCGGACCACGATTTAAAAGCCGTTGTTTGAGACACGGTATGGCTGCATCCGGGACTGTCCGTTTGAATAAAGTTTGAAAATGAATCGGTCGGAACGATGTTATCTGTCGCTCGCAATCGGGTTAGGGTTTCAGCCAGAGTTATCTCTGACAAGCTAAAGGCCCGTCTCTTTATTTCCCTCGCTTTTTCTTTTTTTTTTTGGCTCTGTGTCTTTATATCGAAGTTATTTAAAATTTTGAAGACTCTGAAGTATAGTATAAATAGCTTCAAAGGTGTTCAAGTTTGTTTAAGCTAGATTGTTAATTATCATTTTTCACATTAATTAGTTATGTAAAACCCTGCTGTACAGGTCTTATTGGTGAACGTGTGAGGACTCGAACAAAGTGTCTCTCTAGTCCTTTGAAAATCCCACTACCAAATGCGATGAGAGCCAAACCCCACCTCAGGATGCAGAGTGTCGAATAAAGAATTCCCCGACTAAACCCAAAATTTATTGTATGAATGAAAATTCAGCTTTAAACTTTTTAATTTTGTCAATTGACTCCTGAAATTCTATGTGAAATTTCAATATAGTCCTTCCGGTTAATATTCGTCGGAAGTCATAGACATGGTGATCCAATTATCGCCAGGCATCCTACATTACATACCAATATGTCAGCAATTTCTTGCGAAAATTGACCGCAAGGATTACAATGGAATTTCTCGCTGAGGTTTAGGACTAAATTGATAAAATTGAAAATTTTAAGACTGAATTGACATTCGTATAATGTGTTTAGGATCGATTAGACAACTTTCATGAGTGTCAAAACATTGTAGACATATACAATCAATAATTAATTAGCACGACTCACAAAATTTATCATGCTATCAAATGGGGTGTGGACTCCAAAACTATTGTCTTGCTTGATTCAACACGAAGTATATAAATAACATTCCATTGGTAAGCAATCCATCATTGATATTTCATATCAAATGATCACATTCTATGACACGGTATTCATTAGATTGTATAGACTGACTCAACATTCTAATTTGGGAAAAATCTACTCGGTCCAAGTTCGCTGTATCGAAAATTGGTCCCCTCTCTCTCTCTCTCTCTCTCACTAGAAACCACCCTTGAGGTTCATGAAAATTACCGGAGTGCCATCGAGAGGGAGTCGGCAATCGGAATGACGTGCCATCGAGCCTCATTTCGTCCTATGCCCAGGAACCTTGATCACGAGTCATGCCCCCTAGGATCCGGGAGTCTCATCCCCGAGACTCCCGTTGGCCGGGACCCGGTTATTCTCGAGTCGAGACATCATAACGAACGTACTATGTGCGGAACTTCTGTTGAAACAACTCTCGTATACACACGCCGCGCAGGAAGTTTCGATTATCAGAAGCAATTCGTTTTCATAAATATGTCGACGGATCGAGAACAATATATGAGTGTGTGAAAGTGAATCCGGCGTGCAAAAAAAAAAAAAACTTACCCTCAAAACAAGATCGGTTCGATATACTTAATCTAATCTCTAGGGTCAGTATCTAGAAGTTACATCATCTCGTTGGTTGGCGTTCTTGTTCAAAGAGGGAGTTGGTGAAGTTAGCTGTCACCCAGCTTCAACAAAACGTCTCACCTCATGTTAACGACAACGCTTCAGTCAATGTCTTGATGTGTAGACTCACGCGATGAGTTCCATCTTTTGCTTCTGCTACCGAAAGTGTGGATATATAGTAGCGGCAAGCACAGACGCTCGTCATCTCTCTTGGGTTAGGTAAAGACTTTATCACGATTCATTTTGATTTGTACTTTACCATCAGCAAGCACAGGTCATGTAGTACATGCATGTACTCTTTTGTCTAGAAAGTGATTTATCAATGAGTATGTTTCCCTTATCCCAGAAGGAAGGTGTTAAGAGTAATTTTGAAGTTAGGAAGTTGATTGAATGAATTTTTCCAGTTTCGCTAGCTAGCTTTTCAATTCAAGTACGCTACCATGCATGTGTTCTTATGGAGAAAGGAGGTTATTGATTTGTAGTATGTCCACTTATTGACAATTTCTCCAATCTTGGCATGCACTAAGCTTTAAAATTTTGGGTTTTAGTTAAAGGGTGTTTTGCATTTCGTTATTGTTCTCGACCATGGATGCTGGTGCTATTGGAAAATCTTATTCGAAAGTTTAAATTATTGGATGAGTGGTATAATATTAAGATATGGTAAAAAGTTATGCTCGTGTGAGGGTTTGGATTGACCAAGACTAAAAGGGAGGCAAATTAGGAATCCGAAAAGATTGGCTCGAGTCCTCCAACTCCTATATCATGTTAGAACGTTCAACTCAAAAGATTAAGTTATTAAATGAAGACATAATTTACCATTTAAATATTGTAACGAGTTGTTATTCTAACAAGTTTTCCCTTTTTTGGGGGGTATTACGTTTCCTTCTAAGTAAAGGCGGCAATTCGCAATAGCGGGTAGTGTTCGTGTAATGTCGCCATTAGATTACACTAGAAAATAGGTCAACCCGAATACGACACGATTAAGCTGGTCATGTTGACCTATGTGACACGAACACGATTTGAAAATCAACAAGTTGACAAGTTACAGCCCGTGTAACACAATCAAATAATGGGTTGATTGGTCGACACAATTGCATAATCCATCATGACACGAAATGTACCCGCCAATACAAACCTAACATAATTATCCTCAATTATTCATAAGATACATTTACAAATTGTGATAATCTGACAACAAAATATCATCAAATCAAATTAAACAGGGTCATTTGTAATTAATATGATATCATCAATTTAAAACAATTACTGTGAATGACTTGAAAAGAATAATTTTTCAGTTAATCATGTCGAAACTGGTCATATACATGTTGTGTTAACACTAACCCATTAACTTAAACCTGTACTTCTAGAATGCGTTGACACAAAATTGACTTGGACATGATTAACCTCAACCCAAATCCATTAATTTCCTATCGAGTTCAAATTGTGTTATTGTGTCATGTCCGGAATTGCTACCCTACTTCTAATGAACTATACGTTATGTAATTATTGTGCCTTCCCCGAGGCCGAACTAACATGTATCAAAGGCCCGGCTGCATTGCTTGAACCCGCAAGCTAATAGACTGTACTGAGGCCCGGCTAAAATGGCCCGACATCATAATTTAGGATGTATAGGAATGGATTTTACTCTCACGAATCCATACATACTGTTCAATTTTAAGAAGATATCTTCACCTTAGACTGCAATACTGCATACATCTAAACGACTTCTGCATTTAACAGCCATCTTCAGTTGCTTAATGGTGGTAAATTGTTCAGTAGTCATCACACTGGACGATCCCGCCTGCTTGCAATCAAAAATCTCAAATATCAATGTGTCCGCTGATTTGCCACAACCTTTATTGCCAAATTTTCTCATTTGCAGAGAGGAAAGATTAGTTTGGATTGTTATGAAATACGAAAGACAGCCAAACTTTTGTTTCCTCTGTGGAAAGGTTGGGCATTTCCTCAAGACATTGTGACGAAGGAGGAGATGAGTTCGATCCCGAAGAGCGCAAAATCTACGGCCCCTGGTCAAGAGCCGAAGTTACTCAGCATACTCCAGCTCGGTTAGCGTTTTACAGCGGTGAGATTCTTGAAGAAGATGTTGAGGAAGCCAGCCCCAGAGATGCGAGAAACGCAAATTGTGTCCTTACAGCATGTTAACTACGGATCCGCTATTGATGAATGCTTCAAGGGGGCAAAACAGGAGGGCTAATTCCAAAAAAATCGCAAACTTTAAGTCGAATGATAATTCTGGCCCCAACTTTTTTTTGTCTCATAAAAAATCACAAACTTTCACTCTTATCCCAAATCTGGCCCGCCGTTGACTCTCTCTCTGAAATCACTCTTATTTGAGAAAAAAGATTATGGTCGTGAGCTTGGCGGATCTCGTACATGGCGTCAGTCGACAGACGATGGTCTACAACTTCAGATTATGACAAAATGACGAAGTCCAACTAGAGAGATTCAATCTGAAAATCTTTTTGACTTGCCGGTGAAGTGAAAAAAACGAACAGTTTTGCTGTTGTTCATCAAGTTGTGGCTTAGAGAAAAAGATAATGAATAGTACTTTAAATCCACTCAGCAAGCCACGTGGATTTATTTCTGAGGTGGAATAGTCAAGTTGGATAATCAATGGTTCTAAGTCAAGAGGGCTAGATTTGGAATTTAAATGAAAGTTGGTGATCTTTTATGAGATAAAAAAAATTGAGATCAGAATTGTCACTCGACCTAAAGTTAGTGTTTTTTTTTTGAATTAGGCCCAAACCAGGGGATGGACAAGAAGGGACAAGTCGACCAGAAGGCCCTGATGTTCGATATGTACATATGTTACATATTTCCCCTAGACCCGCAAGAAGGCCCTGATGTTTGATGAGGTGGGGCTGAGGTGGCTGGCCCTAAACAGCCACCAAAGCAACCATGCGTAATTTGAACTTGAATTGTCAGGATGACCGAGGGCTCCTCGATAGGCCTTGTATGCTCTTTCTGATGGAAAGGAAGCACATCTGAGTGGCCCGTCAATAGATTGCAGACATCTATATATTTTACTTCTTCAGTTACTACAAGCCAGGATAGGCAAGACAGGATAAGGTTGGATAAAAAAAGAGATATAACCTGAATAAAAATATTTCATAGGGGAGGTGAGATAAAATTGGATAGGATTTCTTATAAAGTTGGAATGAAAATGGCCCCTTGCCTGTGGCCAACAAGGGCATCGCGGCCCTTGCCTATGGCCGGCAACCTTGCTAGCCTAGAATTGTAAAATAATAATAATAATAAAAGTTCAGAAAAATATAAAAAAAAAAGTATAAAATTTGTCCACGTTAGGACCAGTTGTGCCATGTAGAACGGCCAAGGTCTATGTCAGCTATTTCTAACAAAAATTGGCTGGATATACAACGTTGGCAAATTGTCGAGAAGTTTAGGACTCAATTGGTACTTTTTCGGATAATATGATTCATACGATGGTAAATAGTTCAAATTGAAGTGGGCCAATCAAAGTCTCCTCTTTCCGAGAAAGAGTGATGTTTTGGGCAAGATACGATAGATTTATCAATAGAAATAATTTACCTCAGGTATAGGGAAAAGTAAAGTCATAAACCTATTGTATTGATATCAATTCAGTTTTAAACCTATTAATTTGACCAATTTAGTCTTAAACCTTTTCATATTGGTACTAATTCAGTCCATCCGACTAATTTAGGCTAGAAATTGCTAATGTGGGCGTTGACCATTCTACATGGCACGGTCAGCATTGATGTGAACAAATTTTAAATTTTCGTTTCATATTTTTTTCCGAAATTTTTTATTATTTTATTAATTTTTTTCTTTTTTTCTTTTTTTTACACTTTGGACTGGCAAGGTTGCTAGTTGACTATCGGCGGCCACAAGCGAGGGCCGGCAGCCACAGGCAAGGGCTGGCAACTCTCACTTGGAACTGGGCAACGGCCCGACACCCTCGCCTGTGGCTAGAGGTGGCAATATGGGTCAGAAACCCATTTATTAACTCATTTTTAGTGGGCCCAAGTTGAATATGGGCCATTTGAAATTTTGAAAATAGGTCAAAATAAGTTTGCAACATTAAAGCCCAAATTTATATGGGTCAAATATAGGTTGAATATGGGTTTGTCAATGACAAACCCATATTTGACCCATTTAAGTTATTAACTTGCAACCTTGTAGTAGAGGTGGCCACGGTTCGGAACCGACCGGTTCCGGTTCGTGGCCAAGCGTGGCGGGAACCGTAACCGCCCTGGCGGTTCCGGTTCAGTCAACGCGTCTGATTCGGGGCAGTTCCGGTTCGGAACCGGTTCGGACCGATTCCTATTTTTTTTTTTTTTTCTTTTCCTTTTCCTTTTTTTTTTTTTCTTCCTCCGCGGCCGGCCATAGCAGGCAGTGGGAGTAGCCGGCCTCTAGGCGGCGGCCCTCGCCGGCGTCGGGCGAGGCCCGGCCCTCGCGGCGTCGGGCGAGGCCGGCCCTCGCCGGCGTCGGGCGAGGCCGACCCTCGCCTGGGCAGGCGAGGCCGGCCGGCCTCGCCGGCCGGCGAGTCGGGCCTCGCCCGGTTACGGGCGAGGCCAAGCCTTGCCGGCGTCGGGCGAGGTCGGCCTCGCCCGGCCCGAGGCGGCGGCCTCGCCGCCGCGCCCGGCAGTCGAGCCTCGCCGGTTGCGGCGAGGCCGAGCCTTGCCGGCGTCGGGCGAGGCCGGCCTCGCCCAACCCGGGCGGGCGGCCTCGCCCGCCGCGAGGTCGAGCCTCGCCCGGTTGCGAGCGAGGCGAGCCTCGCCTCGCCGCGTCGGGCGGCGGCCTCACCCGGCCCGGGCGAGGGCCGCCCTCGCCCGCGCCGGCGACCTCCACGCCGGCCCGCCATCGCCGGCGGCCGCGGAGGAAGAAAAAAATTAAAATATAAATTATAATTTTAAAAAACAGAAACAAGGAAAAAGACAAAAGAGAAAAAGGAAAAACAGAAAAGGAAAAGGAAAAGAAATAGAAGAAATACAGAAAAGGAAAAACAGAAATGAAAATAAAAAAAATTAAAAAAATACTATTCTTGTGATAGAACATTATTCAATATAAATTGTGATTAAAATGTAAATTGTATTCAAATTTGGGGACAAAAAGACAAGAGAGAAAGAGAGGGCTTCAACTTAATAAATTATCATTAAGCACATTACAATTCGTTACAACGATCTTAAAAAAAAGGAGTACAATATATATACCCTAAAATTATCCCAAAACCTAAGCATTGTGCGCGGGGACAGAGGTCACATATCGTCGGATTATATTTCGGTTTCCTAAGCTCACGTGGCGTGCGGTATGAGAAACAAGAGTTCCCGAAATATTTGCCAACTCCAATAGTTCTTTTACCCTCAATCGTCACTACCCGTTCCAGACCGATAGTGGTAGCGGTAGTATCTCCGTCGTTAAAGAATTCGGATTCATTATTTCGATCTATCTCTTGTTGCCGGTATTGAGCCTTCGTCCAATCAGCAACACAAGCTTGCATCTCCACCGATTCTGGATATAATCTTGAACGATGTTCGTTCAAAATATTACCTCCGATTTGAATGCTTGTTCGACCAAGCGTAGAACAAGGGGTTGAAAAAATCTGTTTTGCAATAAGAGAAAGGATTGGGTATTGGCTTGCGTGCCTCTTCCACCAATCCAAAATAAAAAAATCTGTACCACCTTGCTTCGATAAACTCAAATAAAATGGTTAGATAACTCTCTAATTCAGAAATATTTCCTATTACTCCCTTTTGTTTTTGTCTATGTAATAAAAGTTGGTACCCTCTACTAATTTTATCACTGTCATTTTGTATCTCCGTAGATTGAGAAGATCTAATATCACCTAAATTATATTTAGTATAAAATTCATTATATAATTCTATTACTACGTTTTTAACCTCACGTACTATGGTTGTAACATTTGTCACATCATAATGTAAACATTGATAATACGCACGCAAAAATCATTTAAGCCATCCAATTTGCAACGCGGATCAAAAACACAAGCAACTAAATAAATCATGGGAATTTCACTATAATAATGAAGCCATTTCATTTTCATTGCAACTACGATGAGGTTGTAATTCAACATCATTTTCATATTCATCAAAAGTTCCGACAATATTAGTACACTCTACTAAAAATAAATGTGTAGTAGGATAATAAACACAGGACAAAGTATAAGTTGCATCATTAAAAACCTTTAAAAGATCTAAAATTTTTGGCAATTATGCCACTCTTGTGGGTATAAATTAATCTCAGGTATATTATTAGAAATGAATGCACATAATAAATCTTTATATGCTAAAGATTCACTAAGCAAGTGGAAAGTAGAATTCCAACGAGTTGGAACATCTCTTGAAATCTTTTTGGCTTTTTGCCATTATCTCTACAAAATCTACCCCATTCTTTCATTTTTTTGGGATGTTTCCATAAAAATTGAATCGCCGTTTTTATTGGTTGAAGAAAAATATCAAGAGTTTTCAAACCATCTTGTACACATAAATTTAAAACATGACAAACACATCTAATGTGAAAAAATTTTCCACCAAAAGCGGGTTTACAAATATTTTCTAACTCGGCAATTGAAGCGGTATTTACTGCGGCATTATCAAAACCAATTGAAAAAATTTTGTTAAGCAAATAATATTCTTCTAAAACTTGCCTAATTAGTCTATAAATATTATTTGCCGTATGATGATCATCGAAAACTCTAAATGCAATAACTCTTTTTTGAATAGTCCACTCGTCATCTATCCAATGACATGTTATGCCCATGTAAGAATGATTTTGCCAATGATCACTCCAAATATCACTACCTATATGCACGCATCCATTAAATTGCATAAAAAAGTTTTGTAAATCATTTTTTCCATTTTTGTAAAGATCTTTAATTACTCGTTTAGTTGTATTTCTAGAAACACGTTTTGCTTGTGGAGCACATGATTTTTGTACAAATTCATTAAAACCAAATCTTTCTCCAAAATTAAATGCTAAATGCTCAACGGAAATAAATTTGCCTAATTCTTCCTTATAAGTTTTTTCATTAAAACGAAATAAAGGGGAAGTGTTAGGATTGACGTACCCAGAAATTTGTTGTTGCCCGATATCGATTCCCGTTTCGGTTGGATGTTTGCTCATAAGATGTCGTTTAAATGTTCCATATCCTTGTCCACCTGTATATTTATATATTTTTCCACAATATTTACAAATTATATCATACCTTTTTTGACCGATATCAAACCTTTCCATTTTCGTGAAGTGATTCCAAATGTCGGATGTAAATTCCCGTTCCGCTTCCTTTGTTGTAGATATTTCAGCGGGAGGATGAAAACTTTCTTGCGTCGGGACGCTCCACATCGTGAAAAATGTTGATTTCATCATCTTGAAAATCTGCATATTCACGAGGATCAAAAGAATGATGGGATTCCGTCGCGATATTCTTACCTTTGCCAGTTGGCACTTGACTTCCACTTGCCATTTTTCGAATGGATTGAGAGAATTGAGCGGATTAATTGGGAGAATTAAGAAAGAATTGCGTGGATTGATAAAATTGAGAGAATTTCAGAGAATTTGAGAGAATTTCGAGTATTGAGAAAATTTGAGACTTGAGAGAAGAGAATTGGAGAGAATTTGAGAGAATTGTGTGTGTATTGTGAGAATTTGAGAGAATTTATAGGAAAAAAATAGAAGAAAATTTAGAATTAAAAAAATAAAACATAACCGTTGCAAAATTGCAACGGTTATGTTTTTTTTTTTAATTATAAAAATGCCCGTTGAGGCGTAGCCGTTGCCCCAACGGGCCGCACGCGCGCCGGCCGCAAGGTGCTTGCGGCGCGCAAGGCTGCACGTCCGTAGGCCCTGCTGCAAATAAGTCTATTTTTTTTTTTTTTTGTTGGGCCGTTGGCCCGTTCTCTGCGGGCTGCGGGTGCGGGCTGCTTGCGGCGTGGCTGCCTTGCAGGCTATCCCTGCCCTGCACTTTTTTTTTTTTTTTCGCAGAACCGGCCCGGAACCGGCGGTTCCGGCCGGTTTAATTTTCGGAACCCGGAACCGGGACCGTATGCCACGGGCCGGTTCGACCGCGGCCCGGTCAACGGGCCGGGCCGGGTTTGACCGGGGCGGTTCGTCCGGTTCGGGCCAAAACCGCCCGTGGCCACCTCTACCTTGTAGGCTAAATAGCTTAAGAGTCATTTTAAAAAAATTATTTTTTATTTTTTTTGAAAAGTCGAATTTTGTTAATTTTTATTTTCTTTTCATTTTTTTTCTTTTTCATTTTTTTCCTTTTTTTTATTTTTTTGTTTCCTTCTTCTCCGGCCGGTCGCTGGCCACGGCAACCGGCGAGCTTCAAACTCACCCGAGCTCGCCAGATTCGGGTGAGCTCGAGGCTCGTCCGGATCGGCGACCTCACTGCGGCCGGTGCCGTAAGAAAGAAAAAAAAAGGAAAAGAAAAAGAATTAAATTTTCATTTTTTAAAAATAAAAAGAAAATGAAGATATAAAAAATATATTTTTTAAAATTATAAAAATTGTTCACTTATTTTATATTGCATTGAAGCATTTTAGCAATATAAATATTATAAGAAACAAGTTTTTTTCTAAATTGAATTTTAAAGTCTTTTAGAATACGAGTCGGGTCAGGTATGAGTCATTAGATTTACACTACATGAATATGAGTCAAAACGGATTAAATGGGTCAATATGGGTCGGACCATTTTTAACCCGACCCGACTCACCCATTTGACACCCCTACCTGTGGCTGACGAGGGCACGAAGGCCCTTGCCTAGACCTCACTTGTGGCCGGCGAACAGTTGGCGAAAGAAAAGAAAAGAGTAATAAAGAATTCATAAAAATAAAAAATGAAAATTTAGAAAATTATCTACGTCGGCGCCGGTTATGCCACTTAGGACATCCAGTGTCCACATCAACAATTTCTGGCCTATATTGGCCGATGGACTGAATTGGTACCAATGTAAAAATGTTTAAAACTATATTGGTTCAATTGAAAAGTTTGGAATTAAATTGGTACCAATGCAATAATTTTATGACTTTTTTTATACTACCCCCCAACCGATATGCATAGGAACCTTACCAAATTCTTAAATCTCTTATATAATGTATCACCTCACATGTCATATTATCATCGCATTATCCACTTCAATTAAGTATCGAGTGGAACCGGTCCGGTCCGGTTCCAAGTGGAACCGGGAACCGGACCGGGAGAACCGGTTCCCAATTTTGGGAACCGTGGACCGGACCATTTGGTCCTAGGACCGGGAACCGGACCGGACCGGACAGTCGGTCCGGTCCGGTCCAATAGAACCGGTCACTTAGGATTTAGTTTTTTTTTTGGTCAAATACTTAGGGTTTAGTTCACATTTTACTAATTTTTATCAATGAATTTATATCAATGAAGTTCACTTAGAGTTTAGTTCATATTTTACTAATTTTTATCAAAGAATTTATGTCAATAAAGTTCACTTAGGATTTAGTTTACATTTTATTAATTTTTTTTGAAGAAAAATTATGTCGGTCGTCCGGTCCGGTTCCCCTTGGAACCGGGAACCGGACAGCTCGGACACCGGTTCCACTTTTAGGAACCGGGAACCGGACCGGCACCCCTTAGAACCACCCAAATAGTGTTAGTCCAGTCCGGTCCGGGCGGTTCCCGGTTTGGGCGGTTCCGTTTGCACACCCCTAATTAATAAGATACAATTGGAGAACACTTGGTTTGGTTCTCGACACCATATTATCTTTGAACACAATCGCCAGAAGCCATTCTATCAATATTAGAGGCTCCATCGATAATACATTCTCTTCGCCGTACCCGTCTCCAAACTTAGTTGTAATTGTCTGCAAAAACTTAACGAGGTTCTTTAACGAATAAAATATCTTTCAGCATGTTAAATTATATGTTGTGAAAGGCTAAGGTACATTTTGCAAAAGCAAATTTACACTCCTCTCCATATTAAAAAGATCAGACAGAGATGCTTTTCAATCTGCAAATGTGCACGTGGGTGAAGGCCTCGTTCCAAAGCTTTGCATCATCATCATCTCATCAATAGTTAAGTAAAAGAATCTACATAAAGGGTACAATACCACCAGAAAAATTGGCGCATCCCAGCAGATTTAATGTGCTCAGAGAGAAAGCCGTGTCCATGATTCATATAATACTTAATGAGAGATCGCGTATCATTAATGACAGGAGACACAAGTCAAGTTGTCCAGAAAGTTCAATATTCAAATTAAGGAAAGGATTGTAGACCACTTTGTCTGGTTCTAGCTGTCTTCCTTGACTAAATAACATGGGCGATAGGTTTTTAAGCTGGCAGGTCCGACCCTAGAACCTGAACGGGTCGATTACTAGATCGACCAGTTCGATTTCAGGGTTGATCTCGAAATCGATGATTTCTTCTTTTTTTAAAATTTTTTTTTGGTTTTTTCTATTACCTACAAGTGGAAGTTCTCAACATTGAAAGAAAAAAATAATTTACTAATTGAGATTTGTTTTAGAATAAAAATAATTAAGAAATCTTGGCCAGTCCATTGATTTGGCTCCTTATGTGGAACTGAAAACTTGACCAATTTCCTTCCCTGGGATCCAATCAGAACCGGTTTGGTTCGGTTTGGTTCGTTTAATTTTCGGATTGGACCAGAATCGATGCACACCCCTACTAAACAAAGGAACTTCCATTAGATTAAGCAGAAACCCTAGAAAAGAGTGTTTCCATTTATTCCTACATTTTCCATATCGATGATGGAACAGGTAAGATCAAGAATCGATTAAAGAGAAACAACAGGAGCCAATGTGAGGCGGTGTCATGGTGAAGGCGCCTTCATCATGCACACTCATCAGTGTACCTAGCCCTTCCAAAAGGGTCAAGATTCGAGTTCGATCAGGATTGGAAACCCAGAAAGTTCAAAATAACATATTGAATATTACAGATTGCTGTTGTGGAGAGAGAGAGAGAGAGAGAGAGGAAGGTCGGTATGAAATTGATCATGGTCGGCTGCTCACAACAAAATTGGCATGGCAAAATTGGCATGGCTAATGTCATTGTCCAGATAAGATCGAATCTGTTTGGCATTTGTCATCATATATTATTACAAAAATCTTGTTCATGAATATCGTTTGGAGACACTTGTCGATTGGAAAAGGAAGTTTCAATTTTCGAAATACCGATTACGAACCTTTTATAAGGTCAGTAAATATATTAGATTTCATTACATCTCCTTGATTAATCACTTAATAAGTACTTCTGGACACTTTTTAACACGGTCCTTATTGTCAATGGAGCTCACCCAAACTCTAGAAACAACAATAAGAGTCTATTTGGTGTTGTGGTACTTGATGCAGATTATTTTTGTGTGATACGTCTGATTGCTTGTCCGATAGAGAAGAGCCAAGCATTCTATGCCACGGATTGTAACTCGCGAGTAAAAAAAACCCTAATTTTCGGGATAATTCATATAAATGGAGAAGAGAAAAATTTATCTTCTACCGACGTTTATACTTTAACAAGGATAAGGACGTCTAAATTCTTTTAGAACATTGTAACTCACGAGCCAAAATAACCTTAATTTTCGGGTTAATTCGCATAAACGGAGATGGGAAAACTTTTTCCTCTACTGGTATTCATGCTGAGGTCGTCCGAATTCTAGAACATGGTCATTCGAAATATTAAAATTCAAGCCCTATAACTTTTCTCCACGTAGGAATTCATCGGAGGCCTCGATTTTCTCATTGGTAAACCCTTTTTCCAACTTTTTAGGCTATGAACTTTGGACTAACGAATGCATTGCAGCCTCGTGTCTCTCTCTCTCTCTCTCTCTCTCTCTCTCTCTGTGATATGCATGCTCGTAGCAATCGCTTTCAAAACAGGGAGGCAAAGGGCAAGAATCAAAACACGTTGTTTCGATTCACGCAACAAAGTCGCCTTCAGAAAGATCCAAGAGAAAATATCTCCAGTCCTACTTTTGACCTCATTAGGGCAAACTTCAGCACATAGGAAGAAGAATAAAGAAAGCACCCATGGCGGTAACAACCACCAGCACTTCTCTTGGATTTCACCCTTCCCCACATTTTCTTGATTTTCTTGCTCCCCCTTCTGTCTCTTTCTTGCTGATCTCTCTGCACCTCCACCAACATACAGACGCACCTTAACCTAACTCTCATCGAACAAAGGAGAACAAAGTGAAAAAAAAGAACAGGGCTAGTGATATGGAATCTTTGACGTGACGGAGACGACCGTGCACAGTGTCGCGTCGACGGGGGCTGATTCCATGTGAATTATAAGATATGTTGAACAGAATTATTGCGATGAATCATTTATTAATAGCTCTCGACCCCATTCAAACCTACCGGTTAGGTTTCGACTTCGAGGGCGGGCTTCGAGCATTGGTACACGTGGAGAATCCCTTAAACACAGTGATTTCTTGAGGTGCAATTCCAAATCCGTGGGTGGCAAATTAGGAAACTTTGGTCGTCATGCAATGTCTCGGATCGTTTCGACACTGACGGCTACAGTTGACTGGTCGTTTCATCTGATCTCACAAAGTTTGAAATTTGCCACTGCATCATCTGTGAAATGACGTGTGACTCGAACCTCAAACATTCCGTCCGCTTCTTATAAACCTCGATATAAGTAAACCTCGAACCGGGACTCTCCTCTTACCACTTTGAGCTTTCAGCCGCAGAGACGCACCCGACAAGAAGAAGATGTTCCTGTTCCTGAGATATTTGTCAAGAACCGTCCACGAAGAGCAGCAGTTTGAGAATGAATACAAACGCCTCGCGTCCTTGTGCAAGACGATCCCGAACGAGGATCGACACCAGATCGGAGAACCCCGCCATGATAGTAACGCGGAAGAGGCCTGCGTTTCCTTCACGGTGTGGAGGAAGTCGCTCCTGATCAACTGCAATGGCTTCACGGTGATTGACTCGCGCGGGGACATAGTCTACCGAGTTGACAGCTACGGCGGGCGTCCGCGGGAGGTCGTCCTCATGGATGGTGCCGGCAAATCCGTCCTCACCCTGCGCCGACTCAAGGTAGGGTAGCATTTTTGGACATCGTTTTCTGCGTATGCTGATGATGTTCACTAAGATAGCAAGTGCATAGACTCATTCATCATCTATTGGGACATGAAATGCAGAAACTACTTGCAAGGCCGGATGACTGGCTGGTCTATGAAGGCGAGGACCGCGACAACGGACCTTCTTACAAATCTAGCAAATTATCAAGAAAGAAACCTATCTGCTGCGTAAGGAGGCGGGTTGGCATCTTACGTGCTGCTTCCAATGCAATCGCATATGTGTGCCGTGCCATGCCGGGTAAGGCACGGGAGTACGTGATCGAGGGGTCGTATGCGAACCGGTCGTGTAAAGTGCTCGAGGAGTCATCGCGAGATGTGGTGGCAGAAATCAAGAGGAAGGAGGCTAGTCCTGGCGGGGGTTCGTTTGGGACGGAGGTGTTCTCGCTGGTTGTGCGGCCGGGGTTTGACTGCGGTTTCGCCATGGCTCTTGTTCTGCTGTTGGATCAAATGTTTTCCTAGGCATGAGAATGAGGAAGAACAAGAGAGAATTTGCGGATGGCTTTTTGTTGAATCAAATGTTTTCCTAGGAATGAGAATGAGAGAGAACAAGAGAGAATTTGCCGATGGCTCTTTGTTCTGGCAACTGTGGATCAAAATCAAAGTCGAATGTCCTCAAAAAAGGAGAGGAGGAGGAGCAGTGAAAAAGAGAGGAGAGAAAAAGGACAATGGAGATGCGGGGTATCGATCCCCGTACCTCTCGCATGCTAAGCGAGCGCTCTACCATCTGAGCTACATCCCCAAGCTGTATACAGTATTCCCAAAATAATCTATTTGAATTTATTTAATTGGAGTGATGATGACTTCGAACTTCGTATAAAACTCTGTATCTGGTGTTGATGCAAGAGAGAGGCTGAAAAGCTCCCAAAAGAAAAAATGCGAGAATCGAATGGCGGAAAATGCACCTTTTCTTCTGATTTGACGCATTTGTGACTTTTCTCCGAGGATTAGCTGGTCCACACATCACAGGATTCCACCAAATTTAGCCAATGCAGAGTGGACGTGCACCGGCTTTTGACAAAATCATAATTACTGAAAAGAAAAATCTCGACCTGCACACGTCACTAATGACGATACGAGATTTGTTAATCGGACAACGGTTGTACTTTGATACTACAATAAATCCGCCTTTGTGAAATGAGCGAGGAAGTTCTACCAAGTTGATTTATTTTGTCAGATTTACTTACTTTGTTGGATTAGCGTTTTTGTCCTAATTAAGCTGTAACTATTTGTAATCTGAAAATCGCACCATGATTCTCTGTATTCTCATCACAAGGCATTCCTCAAAATCACGTCCTCTACACTTTATAAGTAACAGATAAGAGCGACCAGCAACGAGCCATTGCGATAGCGCCGTCGAAACCGAAACCGAAATTGAAGCAGCAATCTATCAAACAGAGGATTCTGGGGTAGAAGAGTAAGAATTCAACTGCCACTCGAAATGCTTTACATAGGGCGGCAAACAATTCCTCTCAGTATGCTAAACTTGTTTTGCGAAACCTAATAATTGTTACAGGTTACAACAGTACCCGCTTCCGCATCCTAGAGGGGGCATCTTCTATTTCCGACTGTTTCACAGTTTCGACAATACATTATGTACAAAATCTGTCCGTTTTCCCCATCTTAAAACAGTAAATACAGTGCAAATTGGACCTTATAGGAGTAGAGGGTGCGTCAGTGTAGACCGTCCCCCCTGCCTCTGCTCCAATGCAACGGCATGGACGTTTTGGGCTTCTGATGGCTGTCATAAGCCTTATCAAAAACCCGTGCCGCTGGTGGCAACATGCTCGATTGCTTTGAGATGCTAGTCATGGAATGTCTAGTTTCAGCAACAAAGTCCCTGACTGATCTGCTTGGTGATGATCTGCTCGATCTGGGGGTAGACCAACTCATTGTTGATTTAGTAAAGCAGATGTCCATGTTGGAGAGCTTAGGCTTCTTCGATGACAGTATTTGGTCCAAATTATTGGTGACATCTTTGGTCTCTGACTTTGGCGTCACAAGAGCTTCCTCACAATTTTTGCTCGACTTCAACTTCCGAGGTTTTGGTGCCTTCTGCAGAGGCTTTATTGACCACTTCAGTGAAGACCTCCCAGATTCTTTGCTTGCAATACCACACAAGGTTTGCGCAGCGGCTAACAGACTTGGGCACAGGCTCTCTGTCATGTAACGGAAACAGTTTTTGGGAATAAATCCAGGCAGATAACATCTAATAAAGGTGAATAACATAAGTGCATGTCTAGGTACGAAAAAGCACACAACCCTCATCACATGCCACAACACTAGGGAAAACAAAACAACCTCAAGGAGCAGCACAGACGAATTAGACTCTCTGGCGTTAAAATTTTTAGAAGTTCTTTCAACCTCAAATGCACTGAGATCTCTTCAATTTCAAACTTTGAAAATGTGCATAAGACTCCATGTTAACAAAATGGCAAAGGGTTTTCCTTTTTCTCTCTCTTTTTTGCTTAGCTTGCAAAGGAGTTTTTTGATTTATAAAATAATTTTCCAACTGGTAATGGTGGTCCATTACTCTGGTTAACTGAGGTCCCGTTACTAATGAGAGAGAGTGGTCATTGACATCAACACAACACCATCGTTATATTGATTACAGGGTCTAGTTATGCATTATACAAATTTTTGGCAACAGTTTCTAGATGTGCTTAGTTCCTCCCATCACACTAAGAGATGTCATAAATTGGTTGGTTCACTATCTTCCTCTTTTCTTTTATTAACAAAAAGACAACATAGCCTGTCTAAATGGTATGTGACCATCTAACATCAAAATATTACATTGAGGGTTATAAGGCTTTAGTGCCTACTTAAAACATAGAACTTCTATGTTTGCTTTAGTGCCTACTTAGTACATAGAAATTCTATGTTTAACATATTATCCTGCAATATACGACAGAATTCATGTATATCAGTTACAATATTCTTATTCTAGACCTGTCATCCCCAGATTCATAAAATCACGAGTTAGCAGACAAACAAACCAAGAATATAGATGCTGGATTTCCTAACAATGCAATTGGTAACTGAATCATACCATGAATCTCATTCTCCGTCTCAACTCTAGATTGTGCTGCTCCATTTGACCAAACAAAGGCTGTTAGAAGGAGCAAAAAAATAAACTTATAGAATCCATAGAATCTGAACAATGCCAGAATGTCTTACCCAGAGTTGGGTTGGAGGGAAAAGAGCAAGTTGCAGAAGAAGATGATGCCCAGTCATATGGTGGAATCCCAGAACATTCTTGAGAAGCAATTTTACTCGCCAAAATACCTGCTTTTCTTTTTACAGAGGGAACCAGGCCCTCGTTATAGGTGATAGACTCCAAGTCTGTATAACAATCAGCTGAATTTGCAGCCAAAATCACAGGACTTGCTACCCTTACCCATCTACCCTGGCAAGTATTCCTACTAATGGACAATTTAGCGGCATCAGAATTATTCCGAGAATGTCCATTAAAAGCATGTGACCATGGAAAAAGCGGCAAGCAACCTCGGCGAACTATTTGCTTGCCTGAACGTAGATCAGACATGCTCTTTGAAGATAAAGCAGGTTTTACAGCATCCAGGAGCAAGGAGTCCAAATCCTTAGGCGGAGGAAGTGACAATCTCTCCCATAGGTCATTTGGCGTATATAGTGGCAAATCAAGAGGATCCACAGAGGTCTCCGGCTTCCCACAGGGGCCCTGGTTGTTATGAAAAGAATTAGAGCAAAAAAATAGGTAACTGGTCCGCTCTGACTGTATCAACCCAAATCCTACAATGTCCAAGAGTACAACAGATCCATCACGCATTACGCTAATTATGTTTGTTCGAGCAGAAATATGCCATCAACTCCATAACAAAGACTTATGTGATCGATATCAAAAGCATGAAGAATCATTGGTCAAGTCCACATGCGTAGAGACCAAAGATTGGCCCAACATGGGCACTCTCCCTGGGAAAATTCAAAATGAAAGTTCAAAAAATCTTCATTTCTCATAAATACTCCTCCAAACTTACCTCATTGGATGAAGAGGGGTCGACCGAGTACATGTCCCTGTAATCACCCTCAGCACCACTTTCTGCAAGGGATGCGGAGCTTAACACAGAGGATATTTTCTTGT
The DNA here is from genome assembly GCF_021117445.2 of Syzygium oleosum. Lineage (NCBI taxonomy): Eukaryota > Viridiplantae > Streptophyta > Magnoliopsida > Myrtales > Myrtaceae > Syzygium > Syzygium oleosum. The sequence continues at coordinate 9,036,901 of NW_026607498.1, forward strand.
CTTCGCAAATCTCTATCTCAGCAAGATTTTGGGATTGGCCTCGCCTCAGGGGCTGAAGCACGGAGCACGCCTTTCTAACTGATTGAGTTAATTTATCATCCGCATTAGCTGATTTCTTCCCTTTCTCTTTGCCTAAACTAGGGCATTTGAATGTACCCTCAAGGATGTCAATTAATGACAGGTCATCCACAAGCTTTGTAATATCACGATTATCTGACTTCAGACCATAGAACCCTGTCATTAATAGGATGTCCACGTTAAATCATTTTTTTTATAACTCTTAAAACATCACATTTCAGAAGCTGCAAGCAACAAAGCCAACATAAAACAAAGGACAGGTGGACAGTAAATCAAGCTACTATTTTGTGCAACAATAATGCTAACACTTATTATATGCCACTTGAAAAGCAAAACACCAGCATGGTACATTGGAGGAATAGCTCGTCCATAGCTTATGTCAGTCCTTATTTCCTTTTGATAAGTTAAGTCACTCGACTGCTCAGTTATTTCTGGTTTTCAATTTTGTACAGAAGAGAATTATATTAAACAACAATGAGAACACCTCAATCCTATTGCGGTACACCACGAGAGAACTACTTTAGCATGCTCTTGCCCAAACATCAAGAAGCGCAATATTAAAAGAACTAACCTCAATCCAGAAAAGCCAGCCAAATGAAAATTTTAGATAATCCAGGTTTTCTCCAATAGAATTAGAATAAATGGTGAAGGAGATGCAGTTTTAGAGTCCACAAAGACTGAAACCACATTAGAACTACAGCACAATGCTCTTGCACAAAACACCTCAGTCAAGAGAAGCCAGCCAACTGAAAAACTTAGCAAATCCATGCATTCTCCCATAGTATTAGCAAAAATGATTAAGGAGATGCAGATTGAAAGTCCTTAAGGATTTAGGCCCTTAAAGATCTTTGAAGCATCTGTTAGACTTTCTTTAAAGGGAGAAGGAAGAAGAAGCATTCACCATGGCACTGGTGATAGAATTTGGGAATATCAAGATGAAAATTAGTAATATTAGCAGAGAAAGCTATTCATAAAAGATAAAATAAATAGACTCAGCGATAGTAGATGATGATCTTTGCTTTCCAGTGGAAACAGCTGAGAAAGAACTCCTATAAACAGCAAAGATACTTATTGATTCAGTCAATATATCCTATGCATCTGTAACTTCAGAGTAGTCACACCAGAAAGGTAAAAATTATGTTGCGTGCATGGGTACTGGCTGGTCCAAAGGAATGGACAAGGGGATTGTAGTAGGATATTCATTTCCAATAAAGTACAACAGCATCTTTTATCTACCTCTCTTTCTGGCGATTGAAAAAAACCCTTAATGCACAAAATCTGATTACGGGGAACACATCACATCTTCTTAACAAGCTCATATCCAGAGCAACACCTTTTACAATGACAGTACCAACATACGAAAAAGTTCCGCAACTAGAGTTGGCATGCTTTATTTTGAACTATTAAGATTCAAAAAAACTATCCAGCGCCTATGTCTGAAACTACCGTGCCCATGAACATGCAATTGCTCATTACTCTGTTCTCTACTTCCACTCTCTTCTTGAAGAGCAAGCCAAGAGTCAGTTCACGCTTAAGCAGGCTTGCAGACAATGATAAACTTATCGACAATACTATAAGAGGATGAGAATCAACTAAAATGCTTTGGCTGTTGGCAATACAGTAATCTCACTCCCGTGCCAGTATTCCAGTTTTTGCTAGGAACATATCTTAACTTAAAATGATTATGCCTTTCTCTACCATTGGTCTGCAATATCAGAAACATAACAAGCACCAGAAATTGCATGAGCCATTAAGCATATCATGGAGCTGAGTCAAAGTAAATGCCCAAAGTTGCAGCATGTTCACACACTCAGATGCAGGGTAATTTTATGGTCCTGAAATTGAAACCTTTTGCTGTCAGCATTTTGCATTATATAGTCATGGAACATTGCCACTGACAAGATACTTTAATTGTATAGCATTCACGTCACTTCTCTGCTGAAGATGACATCCTTAGAGAATGTTCTCTCGAAACAAAAATGCGCAGTTTTCCTCGACATTAACAAAAGAAAAGAAACTGAAAATCAATCTAAAGTTTTCTGAATGGGTAAAATTATGAATAAAATGTAGAATAGCTGTACCTAGAAAATTGCTTCCTCCTGGAGAGACAGTAAAACTTGAAGAACAAGGCCTCGTCATGAAAGCGTCATATCTATTTTTCACAGGGGCTTTGCTGTTTCTTCTATCACCCCGTTTACTGCCTACAGTCCTCTGTTTCGCCGAATGATTTTTCTCTGAGGAGTGGTGCAATAGCGCATAAAAGTTGAAACATAATCAGCACTAGCTCATTTTAAAAAAATATAGATGCATACTAACTATCAGAGCAATGACACCACAAACCTTCAATTATTTCAAACTAAATTATTACTCAAACAACCTTTCAGGTATAACAAATTCCATGATAATATTATATGCTGGGAAGAAGTATCGGGCATAATTCTATCTTAATAGAAAACACTCGAATAAAAGGGCAGAACCTAAAACAAAAAGAAATTCTCTGATCCCTATCATGGAAAATATGCTTTCCTTTGACTTGAACTCAAGGTACGGGATATGCATCTCCTGCTAAATTTATGAACTAGCATATAGCTAGAAGACTGAAAAAATAAGGTAAAAATTCATATTCAGACTATCCACAGAGTATGCTTCATTGAAAGAAGAAATCCTTTTATCAACAATCAATATATGCCTCGTGAGCACTTACAGCCAAAACTTTCAAATTGCATCAAACATGCACCCATATTATCGATAAAGTTAACCTTCTGACATCAACATACTATCAGAAGCTGAAGTCTTAGCCATTGCATAGAGCATTAGCAACTGAAAAGGCTGGATTAAAGCATGACCAACAAAACTTTCAATTCAGACAGCAATAGTACTACTATCTTGGGAGATTCAAGTTCCCAAAAGTTAAAAGTTAACTTATTGGAGCATATATACTCGTTAATGACAACTCATACTTCTACTTTTGACTTTTGAAAATATCAACAATTACCTAAAGAGCCACTTCTTGTCAAAGATTTATCTGTCAATCCCTTCACTTCATCAGCTAAAGTAATTGCTGAAGCATCTTCCACTTGAGTACTCCGTGCTCTCTTGGAGCTTGTATTATTGTTCCTTGGAACTTTCCCTGCTTTCCATGGCAATCGAACATCTTCAGAACCAGGGCTATGAACAAAATTCACATCAGACCTGGGACGATCTTGAGCTACATCTTTACTATGGAAATCTGGCAGTAGATGATTATGCCTATAATTTTCAGCTTCTGTAGTTTTATGCTGGGAAGGCATGTCCAAAGCATTTACAGGAGTTGCCACATCTGGAAAGATAATGATAGAACAAGATAACCGTTCAATGAGAACCGATAAGGGGAAGCAACTCAATTTCATAGAAAAAATTCAAGGGAATAGTTGTTCTTTATTTCTCGCTCAGATCATTCAAATAATGATGAAGGCCAGAATTCTAATTACCAACCACAAAGACGAGAATAAGAGACCACAAAAAGCAGAAATCTCCATTTTTCATTAAGGAATAATACCCAGTCTAATTACCAGCAAGGAAAGGCAAAGATGCGCCCTGGGGATGGATATGACTGTGACCAAAGGCAGTCCAGCAGAAAGTCAAATCACTTAACATAAGGACCTTTTCCACCAGCACCTTTTCTTTTTACAGTTAGAATAGCCACCAGTGAGCAAACTTCTCATACTAGCATCAGTTAGTAAAGCGCCTTAAGTAATCTGAGGAACATGAACTCCAAATAGAGCAGCCCTTTTGCCTTCACATAGACTGAAAACTCATCCAATCTCCCCAAAAGAAAGCACAAATGAGGAAATCAAACTACATGAACCCCAAATTTTTGCACATAACTGACAAAACCAAATCCAAAAAGAAAGCAACCCATCCCTCTAGCTTCGAAAATCTCTAGACCACTCCAACCCCTCTCTCCAGCAATACAATCTCAGAACTAATTATACAAAACAATTCGCAGGATCAGAAATGAGCCCGAAAAGACACTCACCTTTCCTGTCACCAGCCGCGCCGCACGGCCTGATCGGAAGGATCCCAGCCGCGCGGTCCAAATCGGCGCCTCCCCCGCGAGGCTCGACCTTCTTCGCCGCGACGACCACGCCGCCTCCGGCACCGACGCCAGCTCTACCGACAAACCCATCCGACCCCATAATAAGCTTAGACACCGCAGCCGCCGCAACGTCAACTGGATAAGGCAGCTCCACCGCGTCCATCACCGCCCCCCGACCACGAATCGCGGAAACCCTAGCACCATAGATCCCGGGGGCGATCCAACCAGCAGGGGAAGGGCTCGGCTCGGCTCGGCTAGGCTAGGCTACGAGACCGACGGCGACGGGAGCGCCGGCGAGCGAGGAATCCGACGGGAGAGCGGAGACGGCGGGGCGGCGACGGAGGACGGGCGGCGGGAGCGCATCGCTTGCGGCCGAGGAGAAGAGGCGATGCGGGGGTAGAGAGAAGGGGGGATGGTTTCTAGGGCACGAAATTGGGGGAAAATGGGAGGTATTTATAGTTTTCGGGAAAAGGGAGGGCGAGCTGGGGTTGCGGATTTCGAGCCGCTGTGGGAGGGGGGGCGTGCCGGTGCGGAGGGGATGCAGGGTAACCCGGTGCGCGCGCGCCCGCCGTGCGCTTTTTGGAAGGATCCGGCGTGGCGTTATCCACAAAGGGGAGCGGTCCGGCCCACTTAGGCACGCGCGCAAGCAAATGAGCTGAATTTGTCCTTGTTTTTTTTCCTTTTCTTTTTGAGGTTTTATTTTTTATTAATCTATTATTAATCTACATAGAGAGGTCATTGGATGATGAATACTAATGAGATGTTTCGACCAAAAAAAAAAAGGGGTGAGCAACACGGACTGATCGAACTAGAACCGATGATTTTCAGTCCTGTCCTTGGTTCCAAGGGGGAACCGGATTGATAAATTTTTTTGTTTTTTTTATTTTTCGCGCAAATTTTTCCCCTCCCTTCTCACGTGTCCCTCTCATAGCTATTTCGTTGTCTATCTTTGTTCTCTGTGTTCGGTAAGCTAATCATAAAATTAACCACTATGAATAATCTATAAACTCTCAAAGGGAGTACAGCACCAACCAATTAGTATCATAATGGGTTCGTGACGTGGTCAAATTCACGAACTTATCGCTGGAAATGAGTAGTTTGGATTCTCAATATCTTGGCACGAATATGTGAGAAGAGTTGCATTTTGATTTTATTTTCATCTCCCGTTGGACCGCCCGGGAAACTGGGAACCGGTTTGGTCCCTGGTTCCAGAAACTAGGAAGCAGTCCTTCTAGTCCGGTCTTCAACAAAAACACAAATTAACAGTTTGGCTCGATCATTGAAGTGCAGCAGTCGAACTCGGTTTGGTTTTATGAGAGTTTAATGTAAGAAACGGAAACTTGCTTCTCTTTTTGATGGAGTGAAGAACGGACTTCACGGACTTATGCACTATGTAGGTGGTAAATTTCAACGACAAATTCAAGTTGAATTATGGGCAGTGGATGCGTCCAAGTCCCGCTTTTGAGTCAGTCTGAGATTTAATATTAGGTATGGTGGGTGCGTTACACATAAGCAAGAGTCGGTTTAAGCCTCCCTAAGATTTTCTTGGAAATGTTGCTGGTGCTAGTAAGAGCGGTTTTTCTTTTGCGGTCCGTCCTGCCGTGCTTAATTAGCGCACTGATTTTCGTGCTTGTCCGTCTTTCACAGGAGCACGAGTTCGATACCAACCGAGGGGGGGAGGCAGTTTCGTATTATTTCAAAAACTGCTAAAGTCACTGTATGGCTGCCAATTATAATCATTTTGCTCAATTTTAGTCAGAAATTACTGACACGATGCCAGCTGTCCTACGTGGCATGGCTGACGTTCACGTAAATGACTTTTTTGCAATTTTTAAAAAAAATTCTGATTTTTTTTTCTTTTCTTTTCTTTCTTTTTCCTATTCTTTCCTATTCATCTTCCCTACATGGAGGTCGTCGAGGCCCGGGTGAGAGTCGACTAGGGTCGTCGGTCCTAGGCGAGGTTCATGACCCTCACTGAGCCAAACCTCGCCGGTGGCCGAGAAATGGGCCACTATACCCTCGCTAGCCACAGTGTTGACTTCAAGAATCCAAACAAAATGGAATGGCTCTCTAGTCTCCACCAATTTTCGTCTCAGTTACTTTACCGAAGCTCTCCGCCATTGGCTTTACAGCTCAACTCCTTCTCTCGTGCCGCCGTCGACCTTAGTATCACGACTTGAATTTTCATTAAATTTGAACCTCGAATGAATAAATATTTTAACTTCACTTTGATCTTCCGATGAATAATTAATTTATTCTCAATTGTACAAATAATTTAACCTCAACTAGTGTACACCAAAATCTTATGTATAGAAATACATCACTTTGATCCAATCCTTAAAGGAGATTTTCGAAAACACTAATCTAAATGTATTTGAGATTCGAACTTAACCAATCTGTAAAGTATTTTGGGGTGAGCCTAAACTCAGTAAATGAAAAGCTTTAGGTCTAAAGTAAGAGATTTACTTACCACTTGACTCTGGAGCACAACATCATAGTAACAATTAATAGATAATATCACATATCATTTTGGGTCACTATAAATTTAAAAACTACCAATCACTCATTTATTTGCGGTATTTCTTAGTTATTTATATATTCATAATAAAATAGTTCAATCACTCGAGGAACACATCATATATTCTACATGATTTGTAATCTAATCCCAATTTTCCGACTAAAAAAAATCTAATCCCAATTTAACATGTTAACTAATTCATCTATTGAAAGCACGCATCATGACATAGATTTACAAGCATATAAAAAATCCACATACTCATAAAGACAGTCATAAACACTACCAACCATGTCAATTTTCCTTCAACGCTTGCCCACTACAATAGTAAGGAGATCAATATATTCAAAACAACGAGTGTTTGCATACACTTGCAAAACATATTATTTAAGTTTGTTCGAGATAATGTAATACATACGTTATGACAATAATCATGTGTGCAATGAATAAAATAGATCCTATGAGCTAACCTTTAGTTCAACACTCAAATGCACACAGATGAACGTATCAATCTCATGATGCGCAAATACCACATAGTAACTTATCGATATACGCGAGTGAGTAACTATTTCCAACTCGTTATTGATCAAGACTCATCTCGACTCACGAGACATCCCAAATACTACCAGGGTATCTTCACACACGAGCACCGTCACCACCAATTCATGAGGGACGAAATCATAAATACCTTTTGGCCACGCCACACAGCTCATTCATCACAAGCATTTTCTACATTAATGAGGATAAATATGCCACTATGCAACCGCATGATGATGGTCAACTTAAGCTACACAAGTCAATTCATATTTCATAGTCTTTCACGCATACTCATACAAATGAATACGCTCTCTAGCGAATAGGCCGTTGCAAAAGTCTTCATCACATGGCATCATTCACATACAATTCATTGAAACATAACAATTGCTATGTATATCTAGATATCAATGTTCATAAACGATATCATACTAGCATCATGATATTTTTCCGTATCAACAATGGTATTAACATCGATTTATTATTATTTGCACACCCACTCACAAAACAATTGCATTTGGTACATAACATTATCTTAGACTATTCATCACTACAATACAACTGCCACTCACTTATCAATAATCACATTCACATCAATTATATAATATTTTAGCTTAACAAAATTACAATATTAACCAACACTAATTTCTCATTTCATGTTTTATCGCAATTTTCTCTTAATCTAGCTCTACTAGTCAAATCATTTGGCTAAGGCCATTCATTTTCTTATTGAGCCAAATTGTGGAGTGGATCATGAAAGCCCATCGGAAAGGGACCTTTCCTCCAAATTGGCTTTCGAACCCCCAAACCCTTTGGGATTTGTCACATTTAGAAACTGTCAGTTATGTAGTGTTGCTTTCTAATGAGAAGTGATTTTTTTCGACTAGAAAAAATGCACAACTCCCAGATTTTGTATTATTACCAAAACAACCACATTTTCAAAATATTTATTCAATAAGTCAAAATTTTGACTAGTTGGATAAATTGTCTAGATTAGACAATTAATTGTAAAGCTAATTAAAAACCTACCATCATAACCATCCTTAACATGCAATTAGCCCAAAATTTTTTCCAATGTTATAAAATGAGACCTCTAGCTTTTTGAAATTACAATTTAGCCCAAATTCCACACTACTTAGATTTTTTACCCGATTTCATTTCCTTTAATTAATCTATCAAAATCACTAAATAATACTCATTTTAACTAATAAAAACCACAATACACAGAAGATATACATGCTGTGAATTTATATTTTTGCCCTTGTAATATTATTCATACCTTAAGCTAAACTCAAACAAGGATCAAGAGTACTAAGAGCATTAGATCAATTTAGCCCATAGAGTTTCACTTGGCTAAGGTCCAAGAACATGATTATTGAAAAATCCCAGCTATTAATCCCTTAATCCAAGCTATCTTAAAGAAGATATCTTCATTTTTTTTTTTGCTTCCTCTTAGACTGAGCCTATGACAACCCCCTCCCCCCCCTTCCTCGCTCTGTCTCTTTCTCATCTGTCGTCCCCTTCCTTAGAGCCCCCTTCCTTGTTTTGCAAGGCTTTTATTTTATTAGCCAATTAAGTGCACGATTGAGGATTCAAGCTTATCAAAAGCATTAATGAACTAAAGTTAAAAGAGATGATGCAATGCATGATGTCATTCGTTAGACTAAGTTCAATGCCACTGACTGAGAGCATGTGGGTTATTTATATGGTGACAAGTGGCTTAATTTAGATAACTAAATGAAGATAATGACCGGAAAGAGCATAAAATCACCTAATTAGATGCATGAATAAAAATCATTATATGATTGGTGCTTATCGAGAGATGTCAAAAACGATGTCATATTAGGGGTAGATTCAATGGCACAAATAAGAGTACGTGGGTTAAAATACCTGGTGGAAAATGAAGAGAGGTGTTTAAGTAGAAAAGCTACAAGTGGCTAATAAAATATAGTTATGAGAGAGGGACAGAATCATGTGATTATTAAAGCCATATGGATAAATATGACTCTTATCTCTATATAACAAAATATTACTAACATATTAGATAGAATGGAAAATTTAGAATGTCACACTAAGTATTGCACTCACCAGAGCAAGTGACGTCCATCGCTTGCATGGACGCAATGGTGCTTGCTAAGCGACGTCGCTAAAAGTCAAGGTCGAATCGGGTAGATTGTTAGGGTCAGGATTTGATCGAATGGAGAAGGGAGCTCGTACCTAGACATGTGGAAGAAGGCCGTGGAATGCGAGCAGACGGTGATCAAGTTCCACAAGATCGTGGAGAGGCGCGATGATGGTAGTGTGTAGGCCCTTGCCAAGTGGCCAGCAAGGGTCACTGGCCATTGTCGAGGCGGGCGGTGCGGGCCTTCCGAGAAGATGAATGGTGGAAAAGAAAAGAAAAGAAAAGAAGGTTTAGAAAAGAAAAATAACAAAATAATAAAAATTTAGAAATTTAAGAATAAAATTGTAAAAATCATCAACGTTAGTATCGATTGTGTCATGTAGGACGACTGACAGTCATGTTCGCCATTTGCTGATAAAATTGATCAAATGGACTACATTAGATAATCGTCAAAAGGTTTAGGATTGAATTGGCCAAATTAAAAAGTTTATATTTGAATTGATCATCGTGAATATGTTAAAGACTTTTAAGACGATTTTTCCAAAAATTTTACCATGCTTCCTCATAGCTCCCACAACCCGTTCAATGATAAGGTCTATTTGGCAACAATTCAACCTAGTCATTCTTCGATTTCTTGTTTGGGCTGCTGAGTTTGATTGTAAACAACACTACAACAGTTCGTCTAGTGGCGCAAGACTCGTAAGGCTTACTCCCAACATCTTTGGGATCCCTAACTCGGGTTTGAAACTTAATTAGTCATTCTACCTATTTCAATGATTTTATCATGAAATTTAAAATGATAGTTAATTAGATATAGGCTTAGGTTCCGTTTGTTTCATAAAAAATGAATAATTTTAAATAATATTTTTTAAAAAGTGATCATTTATATCATTTATAAAAATTGAATGAACGAAAAATGTTTTAATGGCCTTACCAAAAAAAAAATGTTTTAATGGAGTGAAAGAGAAAGGGTATAGCGAAAAGCGAGGGAAATTAATGAGGTGGTTGAGAGAGTAATGGAAAAAGTGGAGGTAGTTGAGCATGAGTATTTTACCATAATAACATTTTCCTAGATTTTAGAGCTCTTTTGATAAAATTGAAAATAATTAGAAAAAATTTAAACATTAAATTTTAAGTGTTGAAAACAGAAACAGAGTTGTTTAATAATAACTGAAAATTGATTACTGATGACTATTAATCTTTTACCGCACAGAGAATTGTGATAATTATTGGTATGTGTAGAAATATAATTGTTAATATCCTAATTGTCATCAATTGCTTTTTCTATTTAATGAATTGAGTAATCTCTTCTTTACCTAATTCACTAAATGAAACTTTTAAGATATTATTAGTGATGGCTTTCAAATAAACATAATCTCGTTAAGTGCTATTTTAAAAAAAAAAATTCATAAAAATAAGTAACAAAGCTTTCAAGACAGATTCGATAAGCGGAATTCGCCATTTGTATTTTACTACGGAATAAAGATAAGCCAACAATCAAAACATAAAGGAGTACCAATTATCGATACCCGACTTTATATAAACATAAAACATAAAGCGGTTACCGATAATGGCCCGATTAAAATGAGCTTCATGAGATGGAGGCAAAGAAATGTAATATTCCATAAAAAATGAATGATTTTAAATAATATTTTTTAAAAAGTGATCATTTATAAAAATTGAATGAACGAAAAATGTTTTAATGGCCTTACCAAAAAAAAAATGTTTTAATGGAGTGAAAGAGAAAGGGTATAGCGAAAAGCGAGGGAAATTAATGAGGTGGTTGAGAGAGTAATGGAAAAAGTGGAGGTAGTTGAGCATGAGTATTTTACCATAATAACATTTTCCTAGATTTTAGAGCTCTTTTGATAAAATTGAAAATAATTAGAAAAAATTTAAACATTACATTTTAAGTGTTGAAAACAGAAACAGAGTTGTTTAATAATAACTGAAAATTGATTACTGATGACTATTAATCTTTTACCGCACAGAGAATTGTGATAATTATTGGTATGTGTAGAAATATAATTGTTAATATCCTAATTGTCATCGATTCCTTTTTCTATTTAATGAATTGAGTAATCTCTTCTTTACCTAATTCACTAAATGAAACTTTTAAGATATTATTAATGATGGCTTTCAAATAAACATAATCTCGTTAAGTGCTATTTTTTAAAAAAAAATTTCATAAAAATAAGTAACAAAGCTTTCAAGACAGATTCGATAACCGGAATTCGCCATTTGTATTTTACTACAGAATAAAGATAAGCCAACAATCAAAACATAAAGGAGTACCAATAATTATCCCGACTTTATATAAACATAAAACATAAAGCGGTTACCAATAATGGCCCGATAATTAAAATGAGCTTCATGAGATGGAGGCAAAGAAATGTAATAATCCAATCGGAAGAAACAAAATATTTGTTGTTATTAATACAAAACTCCAAATTGTTTATATTTTATTTTAACTTTTACCCTAAACTAATTTTTTGATTACCAAAAACTCCAAATTTTTGTTATTAATAATATTTACCAAATTGTTTATTTTTTTTTTTTCTCACAAAACCTTCAACTAGTATATTTGTGACAAATTTACCCTTCATTAGTTCTCGCTAAAGTAGATTAATGATGACGCCCGTACGACCTGGGTTGTGGTCTGCGTCGCCGGCCGCCGGTCGCCGGCGGACCGGCCACAACCCAAGAAGAGCAACATAAAAAGAAAAGAAAGAAAAAAAAGAAAAAGAAAGAAAAAATTGATTCTCAAAATTCTTGCGAAATAAAAAAGCTTTTTAAGATATTTTTTGTGATTAAAAATTAATTTTTGATAAATTTATTATGTGCGATCGGTTTGGTGTTTTTCGTTGTACGAGCCTTATTTGTTATACAAAGTGCAAATAAATTCAAAATTAACACACCACCGCCTCCAGGGAAAAAAAATTCCAGAATATGCTTAAAATGAAATAAAAAGCCCACGAAAACTCAATTTCCCAAATAAATAAAAGCTGCGAAAAATTTCAATTCAAACCCCCAAAAAAGCCGTACCGAAAAGAAGTTACCCCCAAAACCGCAAGAACATCCAGAGATTTCGCGATACAAAACTCCCCCGTTCGAATGCGCTCTCCACTTCACAATCGCATGCGCTCGCAATTCGAGTGATGATCGGAGCGGCGACGAGTCAGATCGCTCAGCAGCTCCCGCCCCCGCCGTCGCCGCCCTTTCCGCCGCCGCCCTCGCCGCCGCCGCCGCCGCCGCCGCCGCAGCAGCAGGCCGCGCCCGCCGCCTCGAGCCGGTTCTCCCCCTCCGTCGTCAACGCGTTCAGGGTGGCCGCCGTCGCCCAGCGGCTGTCTCTCTACCTCAGCAGCGGCGCCGACAAGGGCTCTTGCTCGTCGTCGCCCCGCGATACTGCCATGGAGTTCCTGAACTCGTGCCTTTCCCTCGCCAGGTACGTCCCTCGCGTGTCGAAGCGGTTCTTCTGCGAAAGCCTGGGTGGAGGATTCAGCTCTAGCAATCCTTTGTTAGCGTCGAACATCGCGAGTGTCTCTCCTGAAAGTTGTGTCTGTCGTGTAGGATCTAGAGCTTCCGAATTTGTTTGAGCTGTGGGCTTTCTGTTGAAACTTCTTTATCGATGGCTGTTCAGCAACGATCATGTGTAGTTCTGACCCTTTTTAGCGTATCTCTCATAAATGTCAGAAAGAATGGTGTCGTGGTTGTGGTGGATGTTAGTACCAACGTCTTGTGGATTGTTTGTTTCTGACACATTCCTCTGTCGTCCTCCCCCTTTTCGTCCCCCTTCGTCTTTGGGTATTTTCGTTTTGACTCACTGGCTTCATTGTTTTCGAGAATCAGAGGCATTGACTATGCTGTTGCGAACAACGAGGTTCTGCCGAAAGCTCACGAGTTACCCGCATTGTTGAAAAGGGTAAGTTTGGTCGCAAACTGTGGCTGCGAGGACTTTCGTTTTCCACCTTCTTCTTGCAATCTTTCTTTGCTCGCTGTGCTTCGGATAGCGATATCTATTGATTGATTGCTCCATCAAAATAGCATGTGAAGAGGTTGCTTTTGCTAAAGTATATGGGCTTGATTAACATTTTGAATATGTACCTGCTAGTGAGGCGGAACTTAAGCTTAGTTCTTTTGCACACACTCACACACCCGCGCGCCTGCCTTCACATGCTTTGTGCAATTTGTGTTGTTTTGTGGTCGTGTCTATTTAGGTCTTCGATTCAAGAGTATCGCGTTAGGACAATGATTGAATAGGTTGAGGGAGTTGACTGCATGTCTTTGTAGGTCCTTGATCATGCTTTGTGCAATTTGTGTTGAATTCATGCCATGATCATCAATTCTTAGTTTTGTTGCTACGCATTCTGTCAGCAAGATTACACCCTCATGTTGCAGATTGTATCGCTAGCAAAAGTCAAAACATTTTTCTTCTCTGGATGAGATTTGTAGAACCTCTCGAGATGGAGTGCAAATGTGTGCTATTGCTTTTACTTAAGTCCCAGATTACCATAACTATCAAAAGGGTTCACCTCATGCAAGAGGAGAAGGTGTTTTGTATATCGGATACTATCACGTGGCAATGACATGTGTTGAAGCAAGTAAATCAGAGACTAGATGATCTGATTCTAAAATGTTAAACTGGTTGGAATTCCTGTCACAGGACATTGTAATTGGCTTGTTTAGGCTCGTCAGCGAACAATAAGTGAAATATTTTCTCTATGCAAGAGAGAGTTTTATCCATTTTGGATACTGCTCCCCTCCCTCCTTCCCTCCCTCCCCCCCTCCCTCCCTCCCTCCCTCCCTCTCTCTCTATCTCTCTCAAGTGCAATGTTGTGAAATGTACTTAATGTAATGTCTTATCAATTGATACCTGATTTTTTATGATTAAATGTCTGTTCATGCGATCTGCTGATGATTATTCATGCCTCCACCAACAAGACCAATTTTGGTATGAAACAATAATTCTACATAGTATGTGGACATTATAAAGACCTAGATTGATCATTAAAGGGGAATTGATAAGGGGAGGATGACTTGAACATTTTCTGTTGACATTCTTGATTGACTAAGCTGTCTGCATTCACATTTTTATGTGCTCATCCTTTTAGAGTATTACCCTCATGCTCTTTCATTTCCCAACAACAGGGCTGGCTGTTTGCCTGTTTACCGAAGAGCAATTTGTGGCTCCTATATCATATTTCATCCATGGATTGTGGTTATTAAGATGGTTTTCTCATTAAAGTCGACGTATATGCAGCTTACTTTTCTTTGTGGAAATTTCATTTTTCTAGCGGCTTTGATATGAGTATACTGCAGCCTGTTTGGATGGCTTCTTTTTTAACTTGTGGCATATTGGCTTTCATTTGCTTAAAAATGTTGGATAGAACTAGCAACAGTATTACGGGAATATTATATCCTCTTAAGAATGAGAATGTTGAAAGTAGTTCATTTTGACTACATTTATGGTAAACCACGGCTTCTTTAGGAGGAAAACAAGAAAAAAATTTAAGCCCAACCGAGAAAGAAGTCACAAATACCATTCTCTTGATTTTGGCTTTTGGCTTTTGAGTTTTAAACTGTTTGCTTTTTAGTTCTGTGGCTGTGACTATCTGTTAGTGTCTGATGCTATGTCATCTTATCAAAGACTAATCCTATCTTCTTCTGTGTTATCTAGCTCTGCCTTCTTAAAGATGATGGTTTCTATCTTGCAATTATTATGGTTCTGATGATCTCTGTAAAGGTACTTAATTTGATTTGACTCGGAGTATCCTTAAATTTATGTTTCGCAGCCAAACAAGTGGCATTCATGAGTTATTTTCTTAATCTAACTAGAGTCTATTTCTATTTATCTAACGTTGTAGAATGCTTGCAAATTTAAATGGTTCTCAGAGGAGGATTGTCAAGAGCTCCTTGCACTTGTTGATGAAGTAGGCTTTTTTCTGTTCTTAAACCACTTGCTGTTATAATTGTATTACTGGGCTGTTGATTTTGCTAGCAACCGCTTCTATTGCATATAGATTGGGAAAAGCTTTCAAAGTCCAAGAGACACTACTGTTGGAAGTACTGCCTCTTTTTCTCTAGTTTCAACTATTATGGCAAGGTAAAGTCTCTCATGGTTAGTCAGCAATAAGTGCAATTTTTATTTCAAAACCTGAATGATGTCTCAAGTTATATATATTAGATGTTCAGTTGAAGAAACAGTATGAATACATTTGCTTTTCTACTGTACATTTATTGAAAAAGGTTCTTTGTCAGGATTGGGATAAATTATACATTTATTGTAACTATCAGTCGCCACTGAGACATTTAGGTTGATCTTAATTTCTTTACCACTGCTCATGCAAGGCATTGCTTCCTTATCTTTCTCTCTTTATTATATTGTCACAGATTCTATCCACGGCTGAAAATGGGCCAAATTCTTACTTCGTTGGAAGTAGAGGTAGCACTTTTAGCATTTTCTCCTATGATAACTATTGAGGGTCACCATCAGTATAAATTTGCTTTTCGGGTTGGTTTGCAGCCTGGATATGGAGCATTGGTCAGTGATTTTCACATATCTAAGACCGTGGTGCACTCTCCAGAAGAGAAAATAGTAAGTGACCTCTGAATCTACCATTATAGTTATGTAAACTTAACATAGCATATTCAGACAACATGACAATGATTTTTGCTACGCATTGAGGAGCAACTTAAACATGCTGGCATGAGTTATTTGCTAAAAGCGAGATGAATGACTGAGCATTGGTTGCTGCACTGGAGTGTCTAAATATAAGAAATATCATGATTATCTGTTGCATGCAGGAATCTTAACTCTTCACGAAGGGGGAAAAGATGTTTCTGATGATTCTATTTGAAACTTTTCTTAGAAAATGGGAGCGAGCAAATATTTTTCTGTTCAGAAAGACTGAAATGAGAGAATAAAATAGGAAAAAGAATGTAGAGGTAAGGTTAGGATTCAAGTTTTTACTTTGTCCTGATAGGAATTTTCTTTTTGGTGTCTGACTATTTGATGTCGACGTCTTTTCCATTATTTGAGCCAATGAGATTTTTACTCTTCTTTTTGCTAGAAGCTATGAGATTTATAGTCTTCATCCACGGGTAGTCCTGATCTTTTCATTTCCTTTTCTTATCTTGACATAGCAATTGTTTATGATTCAGATATTTGGACTCTATCCAGAGTCATTGGAACTCCAATGGTATAAAGATCTTTTCATCTGCTTCCTTCCATGTGCATGTATAATTTATTGACAGATTTAAATTTTTCATTTGGTTTTGATGTATACATCCATAATTGCCTATATATGTGTTTCCACCCGTGTGGATGATCTTTGTGCTGTGGGCTTGTAATGTTTAAATAATACGACCTGCTTTCTCTTCCTTTTTTTTTTTTGGTAAGGAACTTTCTCTTCCTTCTGTATATTTGAAACTCGACATTAAGTCTTTAAAACAGAGATCTTGGGATAGGAATGACAGAATTTTTGCTGCCAAACTGTCTTTCTTGCAGAGGTTCTTTGTAGCTCAGACAGATAACATAGAGACATCTGCATGTATTATAACTCCTCCACAAGTAAGGTGTGACTTTTCCTGATTCAGTTAACTTCCTAAACGCGATTTGTTTGGAGTTATTTTAATGTCCTGATCTTCTTTGCTTGATTTTGTAGCTTTCTACTAAATGGAAAGGGAGTAGAGAGAAGGACTAATGCTTTTGTGGTTCGTGTCTATCAATGTATTATTGAGGCTGTAAAATTCAGATAAAGAATTCTTTGGTTTCTCTTTTCCTTTAAACTGGAAATGTTATATTTTATTCCCTTGGATGCTGTTAGGATACTGGACCTCAGATGCCTACATATGTCACTCAAATGCTTAAGTATGGCACAAACCTTCTGCAAGCTGTTGGCCAGTTCAATGGTATGCTTGAGTAAATATTTTCGTCCTTCCCCTTTTTGTTTATTTTCTGAAAGAAAGCCTCACTAAGTGACATTTTTAATTTTTGAAAAGGTCATTATGTGATAATCATTGCCTTTATGAGTGTGGCATCGCCACCTGATTCATCAACAATATCAGATTATATTCCAGCAACCATTGCTGCAGCAGATTCAGGTGTGTTGTTCATGAGAAAAGTTTGGTTGATGCAATTTACTTTGCAGTTGCTGTATTTTCTCATTTGATGAGAACAAGATGTTCCACTGCCTAAGAGAATGGTGATTTTTTTGATTTTGTCTCCATATTTCAGACTCCGATATAATAGAGGTGGCATCTCGTATATGTCTCAATTGTCCCATAAGGTATGCATGCTCTATTGTCAACATTGTTACTATGTTATTTTTAGTTCTTTTTTAGTTACCTTTGCTTGGTCTATGCTTGGGCTAGTCATGCACTTAATTTGAAGTACATAGAGAAACATGGGATAGTTTGGTTAAGAATTAGAATTCTGAAAGGATGAGTCACCTTGTGTTTAATTTGAACTAAGTGTTGGACTTTGAGGATGATTTGTATGAAAATAAAAGGTGTAGAACCACGATTCTTTGACAATTTTATTTGGAAGGGGAAATATCCTTTCCTTAGATGCTTTGTAGATGTCGGTGCCACAGGTCATTAGTTGTTGCTTCCTTAGTTATAGCGTGAGATAAAAATTACTCATTTGATTGATATGATCTGGGCTGTTCGTGGGAAAGTGAACTTAGGAGAAAGACATGCCTCTGAAGACTACTGATTATTATGTTTAGAAAGTTAATGTAGAATTCTTCCTGCTTATTAGATATTGATTCTATATTACCTACTGTGAGAGTTACTTGTGGATCGCTAAGTACTTGTCTGTTCCACGATTACTAAACTGTATGATAGTTCATTTGGTTGATTCTGTGAAATTTAGGTTTTTGCTGCCTATGCTGATTTTTTCTTCCTTCTCCTTTGAAATGTGGTTTGATTTATATGCCGACATTGTTCGTCTTAAAGCTTCCTGTGTTGATTCTTTTGAAGCATTTCTATATTTGATAATGCCGTATCCTTTCCATATTAAACAGCCGGACCCGTATCCAAGTACCTGTTAAAGGACATTCCTGCAAACACCATCAGGTGAGTGGTCGTTGCACCATTTGACGATTGTAATGTAAAGCATAGCTTATTGGAAATTTACACTTATATCAATTTTTCTGGAACTTTGGAGAAGTATGATTGGGTGTGTATATGTGCCTCATATTTTTTGGTGTATTTCTAACATCATAAGCTCTTTGAAGGTTTAAATGTTGATTTTTGCTTGCCAAAGCCCTAGTACATTTATGGTACAACTATAAAGCTTTTTGTCATCTCATTGCTTGATTACAAGTTACTGGTTGTTACGAAAAACCTTTCTGTTGTTGTTCATGACCTGAAACTGTTAAAGTTATATGACAATTTCTTGATATGGTAGTTCTGATGAAGTCTGAAAGTTCATGTTGATCTTGGAATTACTTTGGCCTCTTTCCCAGATACTTCAGTAATTTGTGACATGTGCCTTTTTGTAGTGTTTCGATTATAGTAATTTCCTCAGCATAAATTCAAGCAAACCATCTTGGCGCTGCCCTCATTGCAATCGACCTGTCTGCTTTACCGACATCCGTGTTGATCAAAACATTGTGAAGGTAAGTTGGTACTTGTGGTCATCTTCCATATGCTATTTTTGAAGCAATAAGGTGCATCTTTGTGCGCTGTCAATCATGAAGTTCTTATTTTCAGTATTTTCTGTCTGACAGGTCCTGCAAGAAGTGGGCGATGACATTTCTGAGGTAACAATCACTGTTGACGGTTCATGGAAGGCAGTTATGGAGTGCAATGATGATCTATATGAGACTCCCAATGATACCATGAACTGCCTTAAACAAGGGTCCAAGCAGCGAAAATCTACTGTTTCTTTAAATGCCATTCCCAGTGTTTTGGATCTAACAGGGGATGATGATGAAATGGATGGAGTCTTTACTTCTGAACCTGAAGAGAGGAAACCTTTGCAATCTGATTTTTTGATTCGGAGCATTCCCACAAATCCATCTTTGCCATCTACATTAAACAACGGAAGCACTGTAACCCAACTTGCTCCAGGGGGAAATAACTTGCCTGGATTTGTTCAAACTCCTTCAACATCAAATGCTGGGCAGGAGATGCAAATACATGGGGGTCTACCTCAGGCAATCTCTGCGATTGTCACTTCGCCATTGGCTGGTGCCGTCTCTTCAACACCAGCTCAAGATGCTCAATTTCTTGGAAATTTCATAGACTCCATGATGCAAGCTCATTTGTCTGTTCCCAATAATCTACAAATGCAACAGTCACCAGTTGTTAATACAGCTGTTGGACATGAATATGGGAATACGCCCTCCATACCTAGACATGTACCTAGAACTCCCGTAGGAATACAGGCCCTCCCAGCCCGCACCCAGACACCAAGCACATTGCAGCGATCACGGAGTATGATGAATCCTATGATTGCCAGTGGTCCTTCCATGGCTCCACAGCCTACAATGTCTACGACTCAGCCTCTAGAAGGTTTTGGAAGTGTAGGAATGCACGTGGAGAGGCAGCAGCAAATTTCTAGACCTCCTGCAAATCCCCTTCAAGTCTCGAACATCCCTCCATCAGCATTGCTCCGGAGCTCACCAATGCAGGTTTGTTTTTCCCTTGTGTTGCTTGTTCCTAGATTGGGAAGACTCTGGCCAATTATTATCATTAATACGTTTAAAAAAAACAAGAACGGATGGGTTACCTTTGCTTGTCTGATACATTTCACTCAAACTTAATTATCAGGATCGATCATTCTCCACGGGACAATCAGTCCCAATGCCTATGATGCGCCCGTCTCCTGGTCAATTCCAAGGTCGTCCTAGAATATCTGGACTATTCCAGGCATTCCAAAACCAGCACTTACAGCAAGCTCTGAACCCGACAACTTCACCATCCACTACCCATTCTCCAAGCATGGGTAGACCACTTCTTCCTCGATCTGCTCCAGTCAGTCAAACACCTGGTTCATCAAGATTGTGGCCTTCTGCTCAACAACCGGCCATGCCAGTGCAAACTCCGGTGCAGTTGCAGAGTCAACCTTCCAGAATAGGGACTTCTCTACCTGATAGTTTCAGGGCATCGGCAGGTGACCAAAGAGCTAACACTGGGGTACCCTCTCCCTCAGGTGGCGATGGTACTGGGGAGTTGTCAGTGGAGCAAAATTGGCGTCCTACACGTCCAATGCGCGGAAGCATTACTGGACGGTCACACTTGGATAATAATCTTACTGTGATCCGGCCAACCCAACAGGCTCAGGCTACTCCATCCCCATCTGCTGTGGGTTCAGCCTCACCTACGGTTCCACCTCACCTTCGGGTTCCTAATCCTATAATCAATAGCAGAAGTCATCTAGGTTATCCCCGGGGTACCCAGTGACCAAGCTAAGATCATCGTACCGCGATGACCACCCGATTTTGGAGTTAATGGTGGCTGGTAGTTTTGCGCAGCGTTTTCACACCATAGGCACTGGGGTTCATCTGCTGTTGGCGTTTTACTCGGTGTTATGATCGATGTAATCAGTTAGCACTGTAGATGTGTGCGCAGTTTTATCTATAGTTAATTTCATCTTTCTTGCTATCGACAACATTTTAATGTGTTTTCAGACAGTTTCTTCTTGGTTTTGCACGTTTGTTGTACGGTACATTTGTAAAAATTAATTATCACAGGAAAAAAATAAAGATAGAGAGGGCAACGGAGCGGGGAGAGAGAGAGAGAGAGGGGTAACGGAGGGCAGAAAAGAATCTGAAAAGTGGGCCTAATTTGAACACGCGGCACATCAAACCCATCTGATATTTTCTCCTCAGTCACACCCGGTTAGATGCAATTAGACTTGTTAAAATGAGTTATATATCTATTTGAGTTGAGTTTTTATATGGAATAGTTATATTTTAATAAATGAGTTATAAATGAGTTTAAACATAATATGAATATTAAATGTGTCATTAATTAGTTTACAATTTACTTAGATTTAACTATTTAATTCTCCTTTTGTTTTCTCTCATCTTTACTCTCGATGATTCCACTCTCATTCACTTCGCATTCTTACCTTTGGATATGGGTTTTCATAGATTTAGTTAAATATGGAAGTGTTTTAGGAATATGGGTCAGGTCGTTGGGTATGGAGAAAATTATCCAAAAAATCCTAAATCTATTGCATTTTTGTCAATTCATTTATCAAAATTTTAATTGTGCCAATTAAGTCCTAAATCTTCACATTTTACCTACTGAGTTCATTTGGCCAATTTTGACCGGAAATCACTAACATAAACGTCAACCATCTTACGTCTCACCATTAGTGTTGATGTGAATAATTTTAATAATATTTTTAATATTTTAATTATTTTTTTCCTTTTCTTCTTGTTTCCTTTTTTCCTTTTTTTATTTTTTTTATTTTTCTCCTTCCCATTTTCCCTTCATTGGCCTTAGGCAAGGGCAAACCCTCACCCAATCTGATGAAGGGTTGCCCTCGTCAGAGCAGGTGCCCTTGCTAGTGCCCTTACCTAAGGCTAGGGAGGTTGTCGGCCAATGATGAGGCCCTGTAATGGTTGGCGAAGGGAAAAAGGGGAAAAAAAAGAAAAGGAGAAAAAAAGTAAAGAAGGAAAAAAGAAGAAAAGAAATTACTAAAAATATTCAAAAAATATAAAAAATATTATTTAAAATTATCTACATCAATGTCGGCCATGTCACGTAAGATAGTCGATATCTATGTTAACGATTTTCTATCAAAATTGGCCGAATGGACTTAATTTGCAAAACGTGAAATTATTTATGACTCAATTGCTATAATCAGAATGTTTATGACTGAATTGACAAAAATGCAATAAGTTTAAGACTTTTGTGTACTGCATTACATGAAAATGGGTCAAAACAAGTTAAATGAATCTATTTGGTTCGAAATATTTTCGATTCATCCTGACTCACCAGTTTAATAGGTTTAGACGTGGTAGAATCGTCTATCACATGATTCACACCGTTCACGGACACGTGTCCTGAAAGTGAAAGTCAATTTCCCAATGAGAGTAAAAAACAGGAGCCGCTTCTTTTTCCACGTGCCACCCACGTGCCACGCCTATCCCATTAAAAAATTTCTCTCCTATTTAAAGGCTGAGCGCGAATCGCGCCAATTTCCGCCACTTTCGTCTCCCCCAAATTTCCCCACGCTCCGCGATACGACGGCGAGAGTAGGAGTAGCAGCAACAGACAAGGGAAGAGCGGAAATGGACGGCCTCTGCGAATCCTCGCTGACGTTCTTCTCCGATCAGCGGCAGTGCCGCGCCGACGTCCTCCCTCCGGCCGAAGCTCGCGCCAGGATCGAAGTCGCCGTGCTCGGTTTCCTCCGGACCCTGACTTCCCGCGACCCTGCGATCTCGCATCTTCCCCTGGTAGTTTCCGGCGTCTTTTCCTCCCATTCGATCGAGTTCTTAAGTTCGGCTGAGCGAGCGAGGTAGAGAGATTCGCACGTCCGTTTTGAGGTTAGAACGGAGATGTAGCAACTTTTCTGCTGCGGTGTCGAGAACGTTTCTGCTTCTGATCTGATCGCGAGAGCTCGGGCTGATGCGAGAGAGCTTGAAATATGCTTCATCGAGCTCGAGATCGAGACGCATGACCGCTGATTCACTGTGTTTTCTCCGTTCCGGAGAGATGTTGCCGTTTCCAGATTGAAATAAGAGATCGTTCTGATGCAGTAGAAAGTTTTTCAAGTTGTGGAATGCGTGTTAGTAGCAAGCGAGTACGGTGGAGATTTACGTGCCTGAAGCTGGGGTCGGAATCTCGATAGTTATCTGCCGGAGCTTCTTTTTTTTCTTTTGTCGATTCTTTTTTTTTATTTTCTGCCTCTGACATGCGACCGATGAGGATGTGAAGGTTGAATTGCCGACACTCGTCTCTCTGTTCAAGTTCAAGAATTGTGTCCATGGATGTGCAGATTAATAGGACGTCGAGTAATAGCGGAGTGAATCATGGGCTACTTACCGATGTTTCATGGATTTTTCTGTCACACTCGTGCTGCACAAGGTCTTTGATGAGAGCTAATGCCACAAAAGCCTTCATTAGAGGTAGATCAAGATCACCTAGCTTCTTTTACAAAGAGGCAAGCGTAAAAGCGTTTGACATAATTAACACGGGGTTTGAATGTTTTGCAGTCTGGAAGGTCATGGAGATGTGTTATCAGATTTTGCTTCAAGAGAAGAGACTCACTCAGAGGGAGCTTTACTACAAATTGCTTTGTACATCATCGGAGTACTTCACTTCCCAATTGCAAGTTAATAAGGCAATCCAAGGTCAGCATTGATGTCCAAATCGTAAGTTAATGGCGCCATTGATTGCATTTGATGAGTACGGGTTGTAAATGAGCAGATATCGTAGCATTGCTTCGGTGTAGCCGATACAGTCTCGGAATCATGGCCTCTAGCAGAGGACTTGTAGCTGGAAGACTGTTGCTGCAGGTACCTGCTCTCAAGACATTTCAGATTCCCCTGCATTTATTTTGTGATTCAGTGATATCCCAAATAGCTTATTAGCAATACTGTGTTTACTCTTGTGTATAAAAGTTGAATTGGATGATTGGTAGACCATAGCTTCATCGCAAGCCATGGAAGAGATTCTTAATTGCAATCAGAGGAGACCGTTAATGCTAATGTATAATATTCTCATCGATTTGAAATGTCGCTGCACCTAAGCTTAAAGTTCCCTGAGTGGTCAGATGACGAGAACACTTGCTTAAGTTGATGTCGCTTTAGAAAAGGAATGGCTTGAATGTCTATGGTTTCCTTGGGAGGGCTTTTTCTCCTTGTGTTAAACCCATTTAGTTGTTGCAGTCATAGGAGACAAGAAAACTGTCTTTTGTATGTGGATGTGCTCTAGTCTACCTCCATTGCATTTTGATGGGGATAGATATTTCTATTGCCTTCTTTGTCTGCTTACGTTGAGACATGCGCTAGGAGCCAAACAAGGAGACTGTTGATTGCTGTTCATGTGGCTCTTCCGGGTATCCTATATCCGGTGACTTGAATTTGCTGGAGAAGTTGATTATGAAGACTGATGCACGCTATATAATCCTCGTAGAGAAGGTAATTGGTTGATCAATTCATAAATCGATACCTGATAGATTCCCCCTTCACAAATTTATGACATCCTTTGAGGTTATCTTCTTGGCTTAGCATGCAATATTCCAGCGACTGGTAGACGATCATGTGTTCAATCAGATCCCAAGCATACTAATCACAGCCAAAGGTTATCCAGATATTGCAACGAGGTAGCACATTAAGCAGGTCTTTCACTCTTTAGCAAGCCAATCTGAAGCAACTACTTGACCAAAATATATATATATATATATCTGAAGCAACTAGTAGAACTAAGCTGAAATCTAGAAAGGACCGTGCTGCTCGAGTTATGACAATACTCTGCTTTACTAAGTGATACAGGTTTTTTCTCCACCGAATGAGCCAGAATTTTCCAAATTTACCAATTCTGGCATTGGTAGACTGGTAAGGGAAATCTTTTCTCCTTTTTACTGCGTGATGTGATGTATATTCTGGGGTTAATATACCCCTTTTAAATTTCTGCATTCTGACTATGCAAGGAATCCAGCTGGATTGGCAATACTGTGCACTTTTAAATTTGGGAGCATTGGAATGGGTCTTGAAGCTTTTCGATATGGTGCACTCATGAAAGTTTCATTTGGAAATGCATGTTTATGAGCACATCTGTATCCTTTTAAGTAGAATGCAGTTCTTACTACCTCCTCTCTCTCTTTTTTGATATGGCACTATCAGCTTGCAATGTGAAGTGGTTGGGATTGCGAGGGAGTGATCTGGAACTGATACCGGAAGAATCTTTTATTCCCTTCAAGCCAAAAGATATAGGAATAGCAAAAAGCTTGATGTCCTCAAAGCTCTTGCAGGTAAATTCCATGTCACTGCAATGGTGCCTTAGATGATACACGACACGAGGTAAGCCATTGGAACTGCTTTGCTTAATTTAATGGCATGCTGCAGGAAAATTACCAGGGGGAATTGGCATTGATGACTGAGACAGGTCAGAGAGCCGAGATCGAAGCTCTGTACTTCCACGGATATGATTATTTGGGGAAGTACATTGCCAAGAAGATTGTGCAGGTCGATTACATTTGATTAAACAATCATGACTTGAACAGTATAGTGCATGACGAGTATAGCGGGGTGCAAAGGCTCTAGAAATTGCGCAGTGTTATTTACTCACCAAAAAACCCAAAGACGATAGCAAGTAAAGACGCGATTTCGACCGAAGTTGAGTTTCTATTCAAAAGTGGGGAGGTATAGACGGTGCTCCAGTTTCTCCACCATAATGTAATCGAAATAACCTCTCTGAACTAATGCTAGTATGAATGGTCCTCCGTCTATCCTCGAGTAAGTTGTATGAAAAGAGCAACCTCAAATCTCTGTAGGGCAGAATCTCTCTTCTCTTAACCTTCCCATGAGCCTATTATCTTCTTAACCATTCACAATGACTTTGCCTAATCATAGAGGTCTGCGAGAGTAGGATTCACTTTTCAGCAGCCCGTTGTCTTTGTGTGCACCATGCTTAAATTTCTCAGATATAGGGTCTAACTTGTAAATGAGGTTAGGAAGGAGTGCATAGTGACCTCTCATCTGCAATTTTAGAGACTGTAAATTTCTTCGTCAAGAGCAACCGATTATTTTCAATCACCCAAAAAAGTATAAATCATTTGGAATCCATTAGAATTCATATGAACCTTTAAATCTTTTGTATCTCATCAGGTTAAATGGTCTATGTAACTCATATAGCTCCTCCTCAAAACTAAATTCTAATATGATTTTATCCTCGTACACAGTATTTTTCCCGCTCTTTAGCCAAAGATTGTTCATCTCGATTGAATCCGCCAAATCATTTTCAATCCTAACCTAGTAAAGCAATACGACCACAAATGAGGCTTGGTGGTTAGTGAACCAAAACCGATAAATTTTAATTTTTTCTCTCTCCTGATTTCGTGAAATTGGGGGTAACCGTGTTTAGCATGTTATAGCATCTTCACATGGAGCAAAAGACAAAATCCGCCCTGAGCATCTAGCACGAAAGATTCATGGGGGGGTTAAATAGTGGCGCACATTCAAAGCGTGCTTCTCGTCTCCCTCTCCTCCATTACCAGACACTTCGGTACCGACCTGAGCCACAACAGCAGCGAGACCAAACTCAAAGCTCAACCACCACAGACAACCCCCAATTGCCTTGTTCTTCTTCGTCACCTTCCATGGCCGCTCACCTCCACCTCCACGCCGCTTCACTTCCCGCGGGAATCGTCACTGCCCGCAACCGGAAGCCGCTCTCCTTTAACTTTTCTAATAAGAACCCGGGTTTTTTCTTGGCACGACCCGCTTCGGCTCCCGCCCTCAAGGCGACGGTCTTGCCGCCGGTGGTGGTCGCGGTCGTGAGCACGGCCGTGGGTGGAGCCCCGCCGGTGGCCGCCGCGCCTCCCAAGACGTTGCCGTTCAGGGTGGGCCACGGCTTCGATCTCCACAGGCTGGAGCCTGGGTACCCTTTGATCATCGGTGGCATCGATATACCTCACGACAGAGGCTGCGAGGCTCACTCTGATGGTAATCATTTCGTTCTTGTCTCGAGTGAAATACTTTTCTGTTAATGGGTGTTTGACTGATTACCTTGGTTGTTGTTTCATTGGGTTGTTCCTTTGAGGGTGTTCTTTGCGGTTGCTGTTGTTGTTCTTTGGAGTGAAATTAGATTCGTGGGTGTTTGAGTGATTGCTGTTAACCGTTGTTTCACTGGGGCTTTCTTTGTGGTTGCAGGGGATGTGTTGCTTCATTGTGTGGTGGATGCGATTTTGGGAGCTCTGGGGCTTCCGGATATAGGGCAGATATTCCCTGATTCTGATCCCAAGTGGAAGGGTGCACCTTCATCTGTTTTCATCAAGGAAGCTGTGAGTTGACCCGACTGACCCTTCTTTTTCCCAACTCTTGTGTAACGGGGGTTGCTTTATTTGCTGATAATAATTCCGAACGTCGGATGTTTCAGTGCATAAGCATGGTTCTCACTGGAAGGTGATCTGACAAGATAATGGCAGTTGACACTGTGTAATTCATCTACTGAGCATTTCACTGGGGTTTCTTGTTTGCAAATTCCTCCCCTTGCCATCTTGATTGGCCGTGGTTAATTTTATCCCGCTGTTTGCTTGAGGATAAGATATACCAACTGCTGCCTCAGTGTTATGTGTTGTGTATGAATGAGTGAAGCTGAGGAAGATTTATGATGATGCACTTGAGATGAGGTCTGAATTTTGTTGGGCTCTTTGATGGGGGGTTGACCTGAATTCTAATTAAGATTATGTACTTAGGTAATATTAGAGGCATGAATCAGAGGTCAAGATAGTCAAGATAGTTCCACTAGCAAAATCCTCTCCTTTACTGCAAGTAGGAGTGTTTTAGAAGGTCAAACTTATTCTTCGCGTAGGATGATCTTGCTTTTCTTAGTTGGAATTATTCCCAGAATCCTTGTATGAGGACATAAAGGGGCTCTGTGCTGTTTCGTTGTTGCGCCTATATGTAATTGCTGACCTTTGAGTTTGTTAAATACGTCTTCTCCTTATCAAGCGTACGGGGGCTCTCAAGACATTTTTATTGTAGGGATAAGAATTAAGGAAACAGAGACTTTCTAGATGATGATCTTAGAAGTTTGTAGTTTGCCCTGTGGAGGGCTTTATAATGTTGCAGGAACGGCACTAGTCAGTGATGGCAGTTTTTGGGTATTTAGTGCATGCAGCTTTAAGTGTACTGCACAAGTCATGGGTTGAAGATGAAAATTATCATAGTAATCTGCTTGAAGTGAATGTTTCATTCATTACTCATAGTCAACTGGATGTTTTATTCATTGGTACTTGAAGGCTCATCTCTGCAGCTATTATATAGCCAGTGTACTCTATATCCTTGCTTTCAGTCTGTAAATATAAGCAATTTAACCTTGTTGATTTGTGTGATGGTACCTTCAGGTTCGGCTCATGCATGAGGTAGGTTATGAGATTGGAAACTTGGATGCCACCTTGATTCTCCAGAGACCAAAAGTCAGCCCACACAAGGAAGCTATCAGGAAAAACCTATGTGAGTTGCTTGGAGCAGATCCGACCGTTGTTAACCTTAAAGCAAAAACTCACGAGAAGGTCGATAGCCTTGGAGAAAACCGGAGTATAGCAGCTCATACTGTGGTTCTCCTTATGCGGAAGTGAAGGGTATGCGGATATCACATGCCATTAAGCATCTGCAGCTCTTCATTTATGTAGCATCAAAGGGTAAGTGGAGTCTGAGAGAATAGAATGTTAATTACACTTTCCCCAAGTGAGCAATAAAGTCCAATCTTTCCTGAACATGTGCGGTTCACTGATAGTAAGCAATACACGTCTCATCATATCTGCAGCTCATGTCCAAATGTTGTAACTGATGGATAGCAAGTCTTGTGGATTCAGCATATTGTGTTGAACCAGTTACGTACACGATTTGCTGACCATCCCTGTCATAGTGAGCTTGTAGCCATTCTTTCACGCACCCTCTTCATGAACGAATATGTAACTAGGATCTAGATCATCAACCAAAGAAGTATATGTGCATCCACCAAAATTCATCACAGTTGCCTGGTAGATAAGATTATGGTCTTACTGGCTGCTTAGTTATGAACCGGGTGAAGATTGCTAGAAAGAAAGACTTGGAAGATCCACCATTAAGCCTAAGGCTTTTGATTATCGTGGACGCAATACGCAATACGTATACTTCTCTGCCTCTTTCCAATATCTTGGCAGGTACGACTCTCATTAATGACATCCATTGCTGCTAGTTTGGAGAAGATTGAGTGAGGATGATCCACCATTATAAGTTTGTTAACCAGGATGGCATATGCAAGTATACACAATGTCTGAAAAGATGAACAAAAGAGCATCCCGTGATTCATCTTTGGTTCCCTATTTTTCTTCTACTTATAGGGGAATATATGCAGTCAAAGATGAAAGTTATAGCGATGCCGTCAAATACTTCCAAACAACGAAATGAAATGGAAGTTTCATTATTCAGTAAATTAGATAAGAACGGCACCTGGTTAGTTATATGTCCCATCTGTGGTTCGTGCACAACAATCAAACTTAAGCAAATGACATGAAGTTGACCTAGAAAGGCACTGCTATCTTCTCTTGGATTAGTTAAGAAGTTTTCATGAAATTTTAGTGAGTATATCTTGCTTGTTTGCAGCTAGCCTGAAGTCACTTGACCTGACCAGCCACTAGAATTTACCAAACGTCAAAGCAATTACTGATTCAACATGACAAAAGCATGGATCAAATTTAGTATATGAACTTACTCTTTTTTGAGAATCCTATTATTCAACTGAATACCATCTACAAGATTGTGAGGCTAAATTATGACAAGAAGCTTTTAAAGGAATACTAGGTATGTTCAATAGCTAACTGCAATTGCTGCTACGGCCTATGGACATTGGATCACATTGCAATTGCAATGAATAACTTTGATTTTCTTTGCTGATCGATTAATAAATTGAGCAAAAAAATTTAAAACACCCATTGGATTTTCCATTCGCTGGCAACAATCCTTGAGTTGAATTGGAGTACATCATGGCTCTTCCATACCTTGAGTTCCTCAACTGAAAACCAATCTTTTTTAACATTTGGACCCTATGCACGTACAAAAACCGAAAGACACACTAAAAAGCTAATATTCTAAGGAGGGTACTCCACTTGTTCTTATGTTCATAAGGCGTAATCAACCTTCCTTATTCAATCCTCTCCAGTGCACAAACCAAGTCCTGATTTGGTCTGGAAGCACAAAGTATTTTAACATATGACACAATTCGGGGTTTCTTCACGGGGCACATAGTAATATGTATGCGGCGTAGAATGGTATGCTTGATAGGCTTTTATGAGATTGGCGACTTGATCTTCGTCCTTCTTGCCCTCAACTTTCTTGCCCTCGTCTTTCTTGCTGTCGTCTTCCTTGGCTGGTCCAACACTTACAACATCTGCGTGCCAAGATTTCCTCAGTTTGTTCACCACCTTGATCGGGTCGAAATCGCCGGTTACTGTTAGTTTGTTGTCCTTCGTGTCCATACTCAGAGACCCAATCCCTGGAAAGCATATGTGACAAAGGTTAGAGATAAAGCCGAACATTTCAAGCACAAGATGATTACTATTACAGTAACGATTTGAACATTCAGGGGAGAATGAGGGAAAAACAGAGGAGAGAGCCAATACCTCCAAAACCAGAAACCACTTGCATGGCCTTGCTCTTGTCTCTGTCATCATGTAGATCCAATTTCACCACCAACTTCTGCAAAAGTTTGAGAAAATCAAAACCCAGTTAGATTTTGAGTAAATATCAATCTCTTACGACAACTGAACTCTACATCCACAAGTGGTGGGGTAGACTAGCGTTTAAACAAGTTGGCCATATATAATCAACAATGAATAAGAATTCGACGCATCATTTGGTCTTCCTAGCATTATTATTCACATGAACAGATCCACTTATGAAAAACGATTCACAATTACAACAGCAAAGAAAACAAAAGATAACTCATGAAGCTTGAGGCAGAGAGTTACCAAGAAAAATGTCCAAGAAAACCCAGGAGAAAATATCATTAAGAACCCCAACTCCCAGGCATAAGTACACACATGCAGAAAAGAAGACTTGTTGAAGGACAAAAAAGAAATCTCACCTTCATTTCTCTCGGATTTGAAGTACTGAGATTGTGTTTGCTCTGTCTTTTAAACTTGGAAGCTAAAAACACTCGAACGACACTCGGAGCAAGTTAAAACTGAGTGCGTGCACGTATCGTAGACGAAAAGGTTGCTTTATTTATAGGGGCGAGCATGAGAGTGCGTGAGTTGGGAAGTTTCTTGGAGGACACGATGTGTGAACAAAAGGGTAAGTTCATGAACCAGTAGATTCGGGAGACGAAAATCATTCAACATAATATAAGAGTTGACGGAAAGTGCCACACGGTTTCTCAGAAAATGAACGAGCCGAGACGATCAAAAACAACGGCTCGCGACTTTCAAATGAGAGAGAGAGAGAGAGAGAGAGAGAGAGGGACTTTTGAAGTAGTGTTCGCAAGTGACTCAGTCGAGTCGTCCCTCACGACTTGGGAACTTTTGAAGCTGTGAGTCTCGACTGTTTGCAACTGACTCGGCCCATGCAGTTGACTAGTTCAACCTTTTCGTTATAATGTGTCATAAAGATAGCCATAAAATTGTTGGAGCTTCGACAAGAGGTATAAATTATGGGCTAATTAAGATATATCGAGAAGTCCACGTCACATCAATTTCCTAACGTGGGAATTTTTCTAGCCCTTCTGCACTACCTTATCTCTTTTTCTAGCTCAGGCTATCACCGGAACCGTATTGCTACACCACAAATATCATCGCTGCTCGAAAATCGTGTTGGTCACAAGATTCCTTTATTGATATACATATCATACACTGATACATATCGAGAGTGGGCCATCAATCAATCACTGGTTTTGATACCATTTGTTGGGAGCGTAGCAAAAGCCTAAATTGCTATTCGTGGTGGTTAACCTAAATGCTAATTAAGATATATTATCTGCTGCTTGAGTGTCATGTGTTGTGTATCAAGTAATGAAGCCTAGGTAGATTTATGATCATATACTTAGGCTCCGTTTGTTTCATGGAAAACATTTTTCGGAAAAATATTTTCTTCATTTTCCGGGATTTGGCTCGCTTAGGAAAATAAGTCAAAGAAAAACCTATACTTAAATTCAGGAAAATGATTTCCTTCTTGAAAAACCAGAAAACATTTTCCAAAATATTACTAGTATCAACGCTTGGACCCGAAACCCCAGCACGAAAACCCCAACGTTGGTTCTCGGGTCCTTGACATTCAGGATTAGGTCTCTGGCGCCAAGGCCTGGGATCCCAGTGCCTCGACAACCACGCCTAGGTCCATCAAGGTTGGGAGGTTCTCGACGTTTAGGATTAGGTCTCCGGCGCCTAGGCCTGGGTCTGGGTCCATCAAGGCCTAGCCTGGGATCCTGGTGCCCCGGCAACCACGCCTGGGTCCATCAAGATTGGGCCCAAAGCCCTGGTGTCCGTGCCTGAAATCCTGGCGCCTGAGCCCGGGTCCATAAATGTCGTGCTTGGGTCATTGATGCTCAAGCTCTGGTCCCCGACACTTAGGCGCTTGTTTACAAAGGCCGAGCATGGATCCTCGGCACTCGGGCTCGAGGTGCTCGGGCTCGAGTCTTTAGTTAATGAATTACTTGTTCTTATAAAAATATTATTTTAACAAAATCAAAATTTTAATTATTTTTCCCTTTTCTTTTCTTTTTTACTTTTTCTTTTTCCTTCTTCCTCGACTGGTGGTCGGCCATGGCGACAGCCACAAGTGTGGGACGAGCTCGCTAAAGGTCGGCGTGCTCGAGTCTCGCCAGATCGGCGAGTCGCGGCAAGTCGTGGCGAGCTCAACCTCTTTAAGAGTCGCGAGGCCTTGAGCTCGCCAGCCTTGTGTGAGCTCGATTTCATCAGACCTGGTGAGGCTCGGCTTGCCGGCCTTGGCCGAGCTCGTCCTTCGCCTGTGGCAGGTTGTCAGCCTAGGAAAAAGAAAAAGGAAAAAGAAAAAAAATTTAAATTTAAAAATTTGAATTTTTTCGGTGATTTTTCTCAAATAATCAAATCAAATTTTTTATATCAAACGGCGAAAAATATTTTCTAGTTCATTTTCAAATTTCAGCCAAACACCGGAAAATATTATTATTTTCCTAGAAAATGGCTTTCTAGAAAACATTTTCCAGAAATGTCACAGTTTTTGCGGAACAAATAGAGCCTTAGATGAGATCGGAATATATTTTGGGCTCTTTGAGGTGGTTGACCTGAATACTAAGACTATGTACTTAGGTCATTTCAGAGGCATGAATCAGAGGTCAAGATGATCAAGGTAGTTTACCTAATAAAATTCTCTCCTCTACTGCAAGTAAGAGTGTTTTAGAGGGTCAAACTTATACTTGGCATAGTGTGGTCTTGCTCTTCTCAGTTGGTATCCTTTCCAAGTATCCTTGTATGAGGACATAAAGAGGCTCTGTGTTTTTTTCCTTGTTGTGCCAATATGTAACTGCTGACCTTTGAGTTTGTTAAGTACGTCTTCTCCTTATTGAGTGTACTGGAACTTAAGATATTTTTAACATAGAGATAGTAAGAATTAAGAACACGGGGACTTGCTAGATGATGATCTTAAAAGTCTGTTGTCTTGCCCCGCGGAGGGCTTTATAATGTTGTAGAAATGGCACTAGTCAGTGGTGGTAGTTTTTGGTTACTTAGTCGAATTGCAACTTTAAGCTTAATGTACAAGTCCTGGGTTTATGATGAAAATCTTCATAGTTGCCCATAATCTGCTTAAAGCAGATATTTCATTCATTATCCATAATTACCTGTGTCATGTGTATTCGAGCACTCAGCTTTGCAGCTTCTGATAGTATAGTCAGTGTATTCCACCTCCTCGCTTTCAGTTTGTAAAGATTAGCAATTTAACCTCGTCCATTTGTGTGATGATACCGTCAGGTTAAGCTCATGCACGAGGCAGGTTATGAGATTTGAAACTTGGATGCCACATTGATTCTCCAGAGACCATAAGTCAGCCCACACAAGGAAGCTATCAGGAAAAACTTTTGAGTTGCTTGTAGCAGATCCGACCACTGTCAACCTTAAAGCAAAAAACTCACAAGAAGGTCGATAGCCTTGGAGAAAACCGGAGTATAGCAGCTCATACTGTGGTTCTCCTTATGCAGAAGTGAAGGTTATGCGGATATCACTTGCCATTAAACATATGCAGCTCTTCAATTCTGTAGCATCACATGGTAAGTTGAGTCTAAGAGAATATAATGTTAATCACACTTTCCCTAAGTGAGCAATAAAGTACAATCTTTCCTGAACATGTGCGGTTCATTGATAGTAAGTCTGCAATATATGTCTCATCATGTCTGCAGCTCATGTCCAAATGTTGTAACTTACTGATAGCAAGTCATGTGGATTCAGCATCGTGTTGAACCAGTTATGGACACGATTTACTGACCGGCTCTTTGGACAGGCCATAGTGAGCCTGTGGCCATTCTTTCACACACCATCTCCATGAATGAATTTGTAACTAGGATCTAGATCATCAACCAAAGAAGTGAATATGTATCTACCAAAATTCATCAAAGTTACCTGGTATAAGATTATGGTCTTCTTGGCTGTGATCAACGTAAGATTTGCTTGGCTATATAACAGGGTGAAGATTGCTAGTAGGAAAGACTCGAAAGATCCACCATTAAGCTGAAGGCTTTTGATAATCGCGGGCGCAATACGTATACTTATCTGCCTCATCCAATTTCCTGGCAAGTATGACTCATTAATGACATCCATGGCAGTTGGATCCGAGAAGATTGAGTGATAATGATCCACCATTATAAGTTTGTTAACTAGGATGTTATGGTACGCAAGAATATATAACGTCTTCAAAGATAACAAAAGAGCATTCCACGATCCATCCTCAGCCCCTGTGTACGGCACATCAAGTCCGCAATTAATAATCATATAAGCTCCCTTTTTCCCTTCAACTTTAGGGGAATATATATTTGCAATCAATGATGAGGGTGGTAGCGATGTCATCAAATACTTCCAAACAATGGAATGAGACAGAATTTTCTTTTTCTCATTTAATTTCATAAGAACGGTGCTGGTTAGTTTAATAGCTAATTAGTGCTTCACGCAAGTGATCAAATTTAAGAAATCAACACGAGAATGACAATAATTCTTATCTTGGTTTGCTTAAGAAGTTTTCATGAAATTTCAGCGAGTATATCATGCTTGCTTACAGCTTACCTGAAGTCACTTGACTTGACCAGTTACCAGAATTTACCAAAAGCCAAAGCAATTACTAATCCAACATGACGGAAGGATCGATCAAATTTAGTATATTAATTGACTCTTTTTTAAGAATCTTATTTTTCAACAGAATACCCTCCACAAGATTAATAGGCTAAATTATGACAACAAGCTTCTAAAAGAATACCAGGTACGTTCATCAGATAACCGCAATTGCTGCTACAGCCTCTAGACATATTGCATCACATTGCAATTGCAATGAATAAATTTGATTTTCCACGCTAATTATTGAGCAAAAAAGTTTAAAACTCCCATTACATGTTCCAGTCACCGGCAACAATCCTTGATCTGAAATGGAGTACATCATGGCTTTTCCGTACCTTGAGTTCCTCAACTAAAAATCAATCTTTCTACATTCTTATGCACATACAAAAACCGAAAGACACACTAAAAAGCTAATATGCAAAAAAAGGGTACTCCACTTGTTCTTGTGTTCATAAGGCATAATCTGTTGGGATTTTGACATCCAAATTCCATAGAATTGAATGAAAAGTGTGTGGATGAAAGTGTCCCACATTGAATAGAAGAGAGATGAGAGATAGGTTCAAATAGTTGAAATTAGGCGCTCACAAATGGGTTTGGGCCCCAGAGGGTGCCCCACTTATGTGGAAGGGGAGAGGCCTACGCCAAGCTAGGTGGTCACCCCTGACGCGCCTTGGCTGTCTTGGTTTTTATAACTAGACACGTTGTTTAGAAATTATTTATTTATTTATTTTTGGACAAACAAACATGTCTCGTTCGTGAGGTTCGGTTCGCCCGAACGAAAATCGAAGCCCTTCGCGACTGTTCATGAATCGAACCGGCTCAAGTGAACCTTCGCTACTGTTCACGAAAAGCTCGTTAACTCTTCATTTTCGCCACTTCAATATGACCGAATAGTTTAGTTCGGAATAGTGACACTTCGTGACATCGGCATTCCCGTGAGACATTTTCCCGACGCACTCTAGACATTTTTCACTTCATCATTTCGTGCGATTCTTCTGCAAAATTGCGTTCGAAGGGGTCCTCCGAATACGTATCGCTTCGGAGGAACGAGATCCGTTCTATCCCGGGAGACGATTGTCCAATATCCTTGGGTGCGATTGAGAGGCCAAATTCGTCTTAAGGAAACGACGTTACTTCGTTGGGCTCGGATCAACATTCTGTTTATTTATTTGTACTGCTTCCAGGTTAGTTTTCCTAACGTTTGGTTTCAATTTCTGGTATACGAACTTAGTTGAACTACAATCTTAAGACGAATTTTCTTTGGTTCTGTTCGTATATTCTTATGCGTTGTTTTTCCCGTTACAATTTTTCAATTCTGTTTGTGAACAAATTTTTCATTTTTGTTCATATTAAAATTTTCAATTATGTTCGTCAACAAGTTTTTCATTTCTGTTCATATTAAAAATTTTCAATCCTGTTCATGAACAAACGATTCTGTTCGTAGTCATATATTTCCGATTACGTTCGTGAATATGTTCTGTTTTGGAATTTCGAAATGGCTTCGACTTGACTCGGTCAACCCTATTCGAATCACGGAGAAAAGCCAGAAAAGTTCAATGGTATGGATTTCAAGAGATGGCAACAAAAGATGTTGTTCTATCTCACGACCTTGAACTTGGCTAGATTCCTCAATGAGGATGGTCCTAAATTGGACGTTGGAGAGACAAATAAAGAAAAGTTGGCTGCTGTGGATGCATGGAATCATTCTGACTTCCTGTGTCGCAATTATGTCCTCAACGGTATGGACAATACTTTCTATAACGTCTATAGTCCGCTGAAAACGGCTAAGGAGTTATGGGATAGTCTGGACAAGAAATACAAAATCGAAGATGCTGGATTGAAGAAATTCATTGTCGGTAAATTTTTGGACTTCAAGATGGTTGATTCTAAGACCGTCTTAAGTCAGGTTCAAGAGCTTCAAGTGATTATGCATGATATTCATGCTGAAGGAATGACTCTAAGTGAGACATTTCAAGTGGTTGCATTCATTGAAAAACTGCCACCATCCTGGAGAGATTTCAAAAATTATCTCAAACACAAGAGAAAGGAGTTGTCACTTGAAGACTTGATTGTTCGATTGAGGATTGAGGAAGACAATAGGCTGTCTGAGAAGAAAGTTGGGAAGAACCTAGAGGTCTCAAAGGCCAATGTTGTTGAAGAAGGATCGAAACCCAACAAGAAGAGGAAAATGCCTAGCAAGTCCGAGAGGGATTCACCTAAGGCCGAAGAAGTTCGTTGGCAAGTGCTTCAAGCTGTGGCAAGTCCGGACATCGAGCCAAAGACTACGAGCCAAGAAAAGACAAAAAACTCAGGCTAATGTGATAGAAGAGATTTCCAATGGTGTTGATGATATCAATCATTGCTATGATATCCGAGTGTAATATGGTGGGAAACCCCAAGGAGTGGTGGATTGATCTTGGAGCAACTCGTCATATACGTGCAAACAGATCAATGTTCTCGTCTTACACAAGCGTGGGGGTGATGAAAAACTTTATATGGGTAATTCATCAACCTCTAAGGTTGAAGGTGTCGGAAAGATTGCTCTAAAGATGACATCTGGGAAAGTTGTGACACTAAACAATGTGCTACATGTGCCAGACATACGCAAGAATTTAGTGTCAGGATCTCTTCTTAGCAAGAATAGTTTCAAGCTGGTGTTTGTGTCTGATAAGTTTGTACTCTCCAAGAATGAGATGTATGTAGGAAATGGTTACCTTAGTGATGGTCTTTTCAAGTTGAATGTAATGACTATTGTACCCAATGATGTGATGAATAAAGTTGTTTCTGCTTATGTGCTTGAGTCTCCTAATTTATGGCATGCTAGATTAGGACACGTTAACTATAAGTAGATAAAGAAATTAATGAATATGGGACTGTTGCCGAAGTTTGAATGTCCAAGTGAGAAATGCCAAGTGTGTGTTGAATCTAAATTTTCTAAGCCTCCTTTCCATTATGTAGATAATAGAGTTACGGAACCTCTAGATTTAATACACAGAGATATATGCGATATGAAATCAATACCGTCAAGAGGTGGTAATAAGTATTTTATCACATTTATAGATGACTGCTCGAGGTATTGTTATGTTTATTGCTTGGTAGCAAAGATGAGGCTGTGAATGCTTTTAGAACTTATAAGTCCGAAGTTGAAACTCGGTTGAATAAGAAAATTAAAATGATAAGGAGTGACAGAGGAGGTGAATATGAATTTCCTTTTGAGGAAATTTGTACCGAATTTGGTATCGTTCACCAAATGGCTCCTTATACACCACAATCAAATGGTGTGGCGGAAAGAAAAAATCGATCCCTAAAGGAAACAATGAATGCATTGTTGAATAGTTTTGGTTTACCGC
Source organism: Syzygium oleosum (assembly GCF_021117445.2). NCBI lineage: Eukaryota > Viridiplantae > Streptophyta > Magnoliopsida > Myrtales > Myrtaceae > Syzygium > Syzygium oleosum. The sequence continues at coordinate 9,075,541 of NW_026607498.1, forward strand.
AGAATTTGTGGGGGGAAGCTATCTTAACAGCAAATTTTATTTTAAATAGAGTATCCCACAAAAAGACACAACAAACTCCCTATGAGAAATGGAAAGGCAGAATGCCTAACTTGAATTATCTCAAAGTGTGGGGATGTTTGGCTAAGGTTGCGGTTCCTAAGCCTAAAAAGGTTAAGATAGGACCAAAACTGTTGGTTGTGTTTTTATTGGATATGCTCGAATAGCAATGCATATCGTTTTCTTGTTCGCAAGTCGAGAGATCCCGAGATATACATGTTAATACGATTATTGAATCAAGGGACGCTTCGTTCTTTGAAAATATATTTCCGTATAACATAGTATATGAGCCAATTGATAATAATAAGAGGCCTCGAGATACTATATCTAGAAGTGATCCAATGGAGGATGAAACTAGACGTAGTAAAAGACAAAGGACTTCCACGTCTTTTGATTTCTTAACGTATCTGTTAGAGAATGAGCCTCGGACATTCAAAGAAGCTGTGACTTCGCCAAAAGCCCCGTTCTAGAAAGAAGCTATCAATAGTGAAGTTGAATCCATCTTGTCAAACCATACATGGGAATTGGTTGACCTTCCTCCTGGTAATAAACCACTACAATGTAAGTGGATTTTCAAGAGGAAAATGAAAGCGGATGGTGCTATTGATAAATATAAGGCTAGGCTTGTAGTAAAAGGATACAAGCAACGAGAAGGTCTTGATTATTTTGATACTTATTCACTGTTACTAGAATTACATCTATAAGGATGCTAATTGCCAGCTAGCGGTGTATAAGCTTGAAATCCATCAAATGGATGTGAAAACGGCCTTCTTAAACGCGGATTTGGAAGAAGAAATATATTTGGAACAACCCGAAAGGTTCATTGTTCCAGGACAAAAGAAGAAAGTATGTCGGCTTATCAAGTCACTCTATGGATTGAAACAAGCACCAAAACAATGGCATGCTAAATTCGACCAAGTCATGTTGTCGAATGGTTTTAAAATCAATGAGTGTGATAAATGTGTATATGTTAAGAACACTCATAATGGTTTTGCCATTTTGTGCTTATATGTAGACGACATGCTTATAATGGGCAGCGATAGTTGCAGATGTTATTTTAGGAGTTAAAATCCATAAGACATCTGGAGGATTAGCTCTATCACAATCCCATTATATTGAGACGATTCTTGGAAAGTGCAAGAATCTAGATATTGTACTAGTAAAGACTCCGACAGATGTTAATTTACATCTTTCAAAGAATACTGGTGAAAGTAAGGCTCAAAATGAGTATGCTAGTATACTAGGCGAGTTTAATGTATGTCATGAACTATACTAGGCCGGACATAGCTTGTGCGGTTAGCAAGCTAAGTCGATTTGATTAGTCCAAATGAAAATCATTGGAAAGCTATGAAACGTTTATTGGGCTACTTAAAGCATACTCAAGATTATGCCTTGCATTACACGGAATATCAGTGGTACTTGAAGGATACTATGATGCAAATTGGATAACCGGCACTAAAGACACAAAATCGACAAGTGGATATGTATTCACACTTGGTGGGGCGGCAGTGTCTTGGAAATCATCCAAACAAACTTGTATTACTAGATCCACTATGGAATCAGAATTTATTGCTTTGGATAAAGCCGGTGAAGAAGCGAGTGGCTTCGAAATTTCTTGGAAGATATTCCTAATTGGCTAAACCGAGTGCCGCATTGTTTGTATACATTGTGATAGTCAAGCGGCAATAGGAAGGGCAAGGAATGTCATGTACAACGGTAAGTCTCGACACATACGTCGAAGACATGACACAATAAGACAATTTCTTTCTAGTGGAATTATCACCATTGACTATGTGAAGTCAAAAGATAATGTTGCGGATCCATTGACAAAAGGCCTAACTAGAGAAATGGTTGCGAAAACATCAAGGGGAATGGGTTTAAGGCCTATAAACAAGTCATCATAGCGGAAACCCTACCTAGTTGACTGGAGATCCCAAGATCTAGGTTCAAAAGGACAACTAAGTTATGAAGACAATGTAAAGTACTGTCAAATTGTTTACTCATTCCCGGATGAAGACAGTACTAATATGAGAAGGTTAAGCAAAAGCTTTTAATGATTCTGAATTGAGTATGTGATATACTATATGTTCAGAAATCATCTATGTGAGTGTGAAGTGAGGGCCGCTTCGTGAGAATTGAAAAGGCCGAATTCTCTAAAACACTCATGAGACCAGGCGTTGTTCATGGCTAAACGAACACAACGGTGAGAACCAATTTTGTTCGAGAAACAGGTTGTGTGATTTCTATTGTCTAGGCTTACACCAAAGGTCGACAGGTTCAAAGACATCAAGTCTCGATTGACGAGAAAGTCCGATAGGTTTCATTAAGGAAAGTTCAAAGTCTCGGACTACTTATCCCGATGCAACGTTTTCTCATGGAATAATCGCACTTTGCATCTCATGCATACACGAAGAGTCATGATATCGAACTTTTCATTCATGTGGGGATTGTTGGGATTTTGGCATCCAAATTCCATAGAATTGAATGAAAAGTGTGTGGATGAAAGTGTCCTACATTGAATAGAAGAGAGATGGGAGATAGGTTCAAATGGTTGAGCCTCACAAATAGGTTTGGCCCCAAGGGGTACCCCACTTTTGTGGAAGGGAGAGGACCTACGCCAAGCTAGGTCGGTCACCCCCCGTGCGCGCCGCCGCCGCCGCCCTCCGGTCTTCGGTTTTTATAACAGACACGTTGTTTAGAAATTATTTATTTATTTATTTTTGGACAAACAAACATGTCTGTTCGTGGGAAGAAAATCAAAGCCCTTCGCGACTGTTCACGAACCGAACCGGTTCAAGTGAACTTTCGCTACTGTTCATGAAAAGCTCATAACTCTTCATTTTCGCCACTTCAATATGACCGAACAGTTTAGTTCGGAATAGTGACACTTCGTGACATCGGCATTCCCGCGAGACATTTTCCTGACGCACTCTAGACATTTTTCACTTCATCATTTCGTGCGATTCTTCTGCAAAATTGCGTTCGAAGGGGTCCTCCGAATACGTACCGCTTCGGAGGAACGAGATCCGTTCTATCCTGGGAGACGATTGTCCAATATCCTCGGGTACTGATTGAGGGGCCAAATTTGTCTTAAGGAAACGACGTTACTTCGTTAGGCTCGGATCAACATTTTGTTTATTTATTTGTACTTCTTCCAGGTTAGTTTTCCTAACGTTTGGTTTCAATTTCTGGTATACGAACTTAGCCGAACTACATAATCAACCTTACTTATTCAATCCTATGCAGTGCACAAACCAAGTCCTGATTTGGTCTGGAAGCACAAAGTGTTTTAACATATGACACAATTTGGGGTTTCCTCGTAGGGCACATAGTGATATGTAAGCGGCCTAGAATAGTATGCTTGATAGGCTTTTGCGAGATTGGCGATTTGATCTTCGTCTTTCTTGCCCTCGTCTTTCTTGCCTTCATCTTTCTTGCCATCTTCTTCCTTGGTTGGTCCAACACTCACGATATCTGTGTGCCAAGATTTCCTCAGTTTATTCACCACCTTGACCGGGTCGAAATCGCCGGAAACTGTTAGTTTGTTGTCCTTCGTGTCCATATTCAGAGACCCAATCCCTGGAAAGCATTAGGTGACAAAGGTTAGTGGTAAAGCCGAACATTTCAAGCACAAGATGATTACTATTACAGTGACGATTTGGCCATTCGGTGGGAGAATGAAGGAAAAAAACAGAGAGAGAGCCCATACCTCCAAAACCAGAAACTACTTGCATGGCCTTGCTCGTCTCTGTCATCATGGAGATCCAATTTCACCACCAACTTCTGCAATAGTTTGAGAAAATCAAAACCCAGTTAGATTTTGAATAAATATCAATCTCTTACGATGACCGAATTCAAAATTCACTAGTGTTGTGATAGACTAGCGTTTAAGCAAGTTGGTCATATATAATCAACAATGAACAAGAATTCGACACATCATTTGGTCTTCCTTGCGTTCTTATTCACATGAACAGTTCCACTTCATGAAAAACGATTCACAATTACAACAGCAAAGAAAAACAAAAGATAACTCATGAAGCTTGAGGCAGAGAGTTACCAAGAGAAATGTTCAAGAAAACCCAGGAGAAAATACCATCAAGAACCCCATCTCGCAGAAATGCATAGGTACAAACATGCAGAAAAGAAAACTATGCTGAAGGACAAAAGGAAATCTCACCTTCATTTTGTTGGAGTTGAAGAATATTTCAAGGACCCTTGTTTCTCAAACCAAGCATGCCCATGTGAGTTTAGAGAAACTAAAGTATGAACCGACGACATATGACCCCTACGCACGGAATGTCGAGGGTCCCGCTGCATGGACAACGGATGGGGGTTCCGCTCCCCGGTGAGCGGACGGGGGCTCGGGGGCAGCGCTTCCGAAACAACATCAGGTTTCTTGGCCGTTTGTTGTGGGATCAAAGGGATTTAGATAGGCTTGAGGCTTTGGGCCCATTTAAGTCTTATATATATTATACTCATATGAGAGATAATTGTAACGAATAACTGTGATTAAAACCATAAATATCATAGTGGAATCCCTTTGCAGAGCGTAGCCCTATTTTATAATGAACCTGGGTAAACTTGTGTGTCAAATTTTTTATTATTTGTATGATTGTTCTGATTCTATTCCGGATATAACTCATCACATTTCTCGAGGATTTGAAGTACTGAGATTGTGTCTGCTCTGACTTTTAATTTGGAAGCTAAAAACACTCGAATGACACTCAGAGCAAGCAAAAACTGAGTGTGTGCACGCATCGTAGACGAAAAGGGTTGCTTCATATATTGTGGCGAGCATGGAGTGCGTGAATTGGGAAGTTTCTTGGAGGACACCGTGCGTGAACAAAAGGGATAAGCTCTTGAACCAGCAGATTCGGGAGACGAAAATCAAAGTCAATAAAATGACGAGCTGAGGGAAAGAGCCACACGGTTTCTCAGAAACTTAACGAGTCGAGACGATCGAAAACAGTGGCTTGCGACTTTAAAATGAGAGGGAGAGAGACTTTTGATGTACTGTTTGCAGCTTTGGACTTTATAATGACGATCGAAAACAGTCGAGTCGTACCTCACGACGCGACTGAGAATTGGGGACTTTTGAAGCTTTTGCAACTGACTCAACCCTCAGTTGACTGGTTCAATCTTTTCTTTATAATGTGCCATGAAGATAGCCATAAAATTGTTGGGCAGGACACTAGAAACGGGCCTAAAACCCTAAAAAATCTCCAATTTTTGCTCGTCTCAATTTTATTTTTCATCTTATAATAAACCTCCTACTTTAGGTCCCGTCTAAATTCTACCCTAAACTTTTTTTTGTCCCATAAAAAACTCCCTAATTTAGGTACAATCCAATTATACCCTAAATTTTTTTTGTCTCATAAAAAACCCTCAACTTTAGGTTCGGTACCAATTCTACCATATACTTTTTTTTATCTCATAAAAAAATCCCAGCTTAGGTCCAATTTCAATTTCACTTTAATTATTTTGTCTCATAAAAGATCACCAACTTTTAATTAGTCCTAAATTTGCTCTTTATTAACCCTCCATCACAATCGCCCTTAGTGATTTTGCGCTTGTCGATCTCTCGTGCTTGGGAATGTTCCATATTTCGTAGTCGGAGAGCTCGCGTTCGGGATATTCGATCAGCTCATGCTCGAGAGTTTTTTATCTCTCGGTTATTAACAAGAAATTTTGGACGAAGGGTTTATGGGGGCAGATTTGTTATTCAAGTAAAAGTTTGTGATTTTTTATGGAATTGTAAAAATTTTAGGGTAAAATTAAAACTGTATGGTAAAATTGAGACAAAATCTAAAGTTGGTTGTTTTTCATAGGATAAAAAAAAATTTAGAGTAGAATTGAGACATGACCTAAAGTTAAAGTTTTTTTTATAGGACTGTTGACACCTGAAATTAATTAGAGATTTCGTCGTGAGGATATACGAATAAAACGACAAGAGATGACATCACCTGTACTAAAATGATAGCTGGTAGGTACGGACAGTCATAAGCGGAAAATTTGAAATTCAGATAGAGGGGGATAAAAAATGCTGAAGGTATTTTCGTCGAAGATATCGACAAGGAGAAGACGGAGAAAAGCTATAAAAGATTCGATGAAAGCCTTTGCTCTAGAAAAGACAGATGTCCAAGTGCTAAAAGTGCTTCTCATCGATGAAATCGATGAAAAGATGATGGATGTTAAGTTAGAAAAGCTCGATGAAGGTCCTTATCTCTGTTGAACAAGTGCCGGACGGAGAAAAGCTATAAAAGATTCGATGAAAGCCTTTGCTCCAGAAAAGACAGATATCCAAGTGCTAAAGGTGCTTTTCATCGATGAAATCGATGAAAAGGAAGAACGACTTTTAAAGTCAGAAAGGCTCGACGAAGGTCCTCATTTCCAGTGGACAGGTGTCAAACGGAGGAAAGTTTAATGATGGTTACTGTCTTAAGAGGCAGGTGTCAAACAGAGAAAAGGTTCGATGACGGTTATCATCCCAAGAGACATGTGTCAAACGAAAGAGAGGTTCGATGACGGTTATCATCCCGAGAGACAGGTGTCAAACGGAGAAAATGTTCGATGATGGTTATCATCCCAAGAGACAGATATCAAACGGAAGAGAGGTTCGATGACGGTTATCATCCCAAGAAACAGGTGTCAAACGGAGGAAAGGCTCGATGACAGTTATCATCCCGAAAGACAGGTGTCAAACGGAGAAAAGGCTCGATGACGGTTGTCATCCCGAAAGACAGGTGTTAAACGGAGAAAAGTTCGATGACGGTTGTTGCCTTAGAGAACCAATGGGCTCGATGATGGTTGTCGTTTCAGAGACTAAATGGGCTCAAAAGCGATTATCATTTCATACAGAAGATAAGATCAATAACAGTTGATAAACAGGTGTCATTACATGAACGGTAAAGATGAAATCAACGGTAGAGACCGGATACAACACCAAGAACGGTTACCAAGTCTGTGCTATAAATAGCGTCCGATTATCAATAAAGGACCCCCCGACACATGAACAAAACAAATGTTGTCTTTTATCTTTACTTCCAAGTTTCGCACTTTCAGCTTCCATAGTTATAGTCTTTACTCTCCAGTTCGCACTTTCAGTTTCCTTAGCTGTAGTTGCTCAGGTCTGTGTAAACTTCGGACGCCACCAGCAATTGGATGGATTGGTCTGGATTTTCTATACAAATCAAGTTCCTTATTCACGCCTGGATTGCTCCTGTCCGGAATTAGATCTAGAACTCAGTCTCCTCTCATTAAGAGCCGAAGAATGACTTTTGGTGAATTATATTTCGTCATGAGGACATTTCCGACGAAACAAGGACAAAAAAAGTTGATTGCTTCGTAGAGGAAGGCGAGTGAGACCAAGACCGAGAGATGCCGCTGAGTGCTGGCTTTTTACGCTTGCGAGAAGGATTGAGAATGCTGTGGTTCTTCGTCATTCAATGCGATGAAATTGAATAATAAAAAGGAATAAATGAAGAAAAAAATCCATGCTGTTAAGTGGGAATTAAAAAAAATGCGACCTAGGACTTTTTTTTTAATAAAAAAGCCACATGTGAATTATCATTTAATTAAAAAAGCTATATCAGAATTTTGGTCAGAATTTTTCGCCGAAAGCATTCAAGTAATCGTTTTTTTTTCCGATTTGGTACTTAAATGAGTTAACAAAAACTTTTGGCACTTCTAATTTGCTTCTCCTAAAATTGTTGGGAGCATCGACAAGTGGAACAAATTATGAGACAATTAAAATATATTAGCAAGTCTATATCACACCAAGTTTTCAATGTGGGACATTTTCTACCCCTTCCTCACTAACATGTCTCAATTTGAATCTTTAACGCCCACCTTCATTCCTATCTCTCTTTCTAGACCAGGCTGCCAGTAGAACTGCATAGTTATGCCACAACCACCACTGCTGCTTGGAAATCGCATTAATAAAAAACCCTTCCTTGATATACATGCCAAACATCGAAACACATTGAGAGTAGGCCACCAATCAACCATCGGTTCTGACACCAATTGTTATGAGTGCGCAGCAGAAGCCCAAATTGCTCTTTGTGGTGGTTGACCTGAATAATAATAAAGATATATTGTCTGTTGCTTGAGTGTCATGTGTTGTGTACGAAGCAATGAAGCTTAGGTAGATTTATGATCATGCGCTTTAGATGAGGTCCGAATATATTTTGGGCTCTTTGAGGTGGTTGACCTGAATACTAGCTAAGATTATGTACTTAGGTCATTTCAGAGGCATGAATCAGAGGTCAAGATGATCAAGATAGTTTCACTGATAACATTCTCTCCTCCCCCCCACGTATGAGTATTTTAGAAGGTCATACTTATTGTTGGCATGGTGTGGTCTTGCTCTTCTCAGTTGGTATCCTTTCCAAGTATCCTTGTATGATGACATAAAGAGGCTCTATGTTGTTTCCATGTTGTGCCAAAATGTAACTGCTGACCTTTGAGTTTCTTAAATACGTCTTCTCCTTATCAAGCGAACTGTCGTAGGGATAGTAAGATTTAAGAACACAGGGACTTGCCAGATGATGATCCTAAAAGTATGTGTTCTTGCACTGCTAATGGCTTTATAATGTTATAGGAATGGCACTGGTCAGTGGTGGCAGTTTTTGGTTACTTAGTCGCATTGCAACTTTAAGCGTGATGCACAGTCCTGGGTTGATGATGTAAATCTTCATAGTTGCCCCTAATCTGCTAAAAGCAGATATTTCATTTATTATCCATAATTACCTGTGTCATGTGTATTCGAGCACTCAGCTCTACAGCTTCTGCTAGTATAGTCGGTGTATTCCACCTCCTTGCTTTCAGTTTGTAAAGGTTAGCAATTTAGCCTTGTCCATTTGTGTGACGGTACCCTCAGATTTGGCTCATGCACGAGGAAGGTTATGAGATTCGAAACTTGGATGCCACATTGATTCTCCAGCGACCAAAAGTCAGCCCATACAAGGAAGCTATCAGGAAAAACTTATGTGAGTTATGTGAGTTGCTCGTAGCAGATCCAACCGCTATTAACCTTAAAGCAAAAAAATCACAAGAAGGTCGATTACTTTAGAGAAAACCAGAGTATTGCAGCTCATACTGTGGTTCTCCTTATGCAGAAGTGAAGGGTGTGATGTCACATGCCATTAAACATCTGCAGCTCTTCATTTCTGTAGCATCAAATGGTAAAGTTGAGCCTAAGAGAATAGAATGTTAATTACACTTTCCCTAAGTGGGCAATAAAGTCCAATCTTTTCTGAACATGCACGGTTCACTGATAGTAAGTCTGCAATATACGTCTCATCATGTCCGCAGCTCATGTCCAAATATTGTTACTTACTGATATCAAATCATGTGGATTCAGCATCTTGTGTTGAACCAGTTCAGTACACGATTTGCTAACCGGCTCTCTGGACAGGCCATAGTGAGCTTGGAGCCATTCTTTCACACAGCCTCTTCATGAATGAATTTGTAACTAGGATCTAGATCATCAACCGAAGAAGTGGATATGTATCTACCAAAATTCATTAAAGTTACCTGTATTAAGATTATGGTCTTCCTGGCTGTGATCAACGTAAGCTTTGCTTAGCTATAAACAGGGTGAAGATTGCTAGCAGGAAAGACTTATTCAACATGACAGAAGCATCGATCAATTTTAGTATGTGAACTGACTCTTTTTTGAGAATCTTATTATTCAACAAAATACCCTCCACAAGATTGTGAGGCTAAATTATGACAAGAAGCCTCTAAAGGAATTCCAGGTACGTTCATCAGCTAACCGCGACTTCTGCTATGGCCTACAGACATACTGGTTGTTCAATATATCAAGCAAAAAAATTTAGGACACCCATTGCATATTCCAATCACTGGCAACAATCCTTGATCTGAAATGGAGTACATCATGGCTCTTCCATACCTGGAGTTCCTCAACTGAAAACCAATCTTTCTACAATTGGACCCTATCCACATACAAAAACCGAAAGACACTAAAAAGCTAATATGCGAAAAAGGGTACTCCACTTGTTCTTGTGTTCATAAGGCATAATCAACAATCCTCTGCAGTGCACAAACCAAGCCCTGATTTGGTCTGGCAGCACAAAGAATTTTAACATATGACACAATTTGGGGTTTCTTCGTAAGGCACGTAGTGATGTGTAAGTGGCCTAGAATAGTATGCTTGATAGGCTTTTACGAGATTGGCGACTTGATCTTCGTCTTTCTTGCCCTCATCTTTCTTGCCTTCGTCTTTCTTGCCGCCTTCTTCCTTGGCCGGTCCGACACTCACAATATCTGTGTGCCAAGATTTCCTCAGTTTGTTCACCACCTTGACCGGGTCGAATTCGCCGGATACAGTTAGTTTGTTGTCCTTCGTGTCCATATTCAGAGACCCAATCCCTGGAAAGATTTAGTTGACAAAGGTTAGTGATAAAGCCGAACATTTCAAGCCCAAGATGATTACTATTACAGTGACGATTTGAACATTCGGTGGGAGAATGGAGCGAAAAAACAGAGAGAGAGCCAATACCTCCAAAACCAGAAACTACTCGCATGGCCTTGCTCCTGTCTCTGTCATCATGTAGATCCAATTTCACCACCAACTTCTGCAATAGTTTGAGAAAATCAAAACCCAGTTAGATTTTGAATAAATATCAATCTCTTACGATGACCGAATTCAAAATTCACGAGTGTTGTGATAGACTAGCGTTTAAGCAAGTTGGCCATATATAATCACCAATGAATAAGAATTCGACGCATCATTTGGTCTTCCTTGCATTCTTATTCACATGAACAGTTCCACTTCATGAAAAACGATTCACAATTACAACGGCAAAGTAAAACAAAAGATAACTCATGAAGCTTGAGGCAGAGAGTTACCAAGAGAAATGTTCAAGAAAACCCAGGAGAAAATACCATCAAGAACCCCATCTCGCAGAAATGCATAAATACACATATATATGCCAAAAAAAAAAAGAGAGAACTTGTCGAAGGACAAGAAGAAATCTCACCATCATGTCTCTTGGGCTTCAAGTACTGAGATTGCGTCTGCTCTAACTTTGGATTTGGAAGCTAATAACACTCGGATGACACTCAGAGCAAGTAAAAACTGAGTGTCTGCGCGCATCGTAGTTTGACGGAAGGGCTGCTTTATATAGTCTCTCGCATATGAGGGAGTGCGGGAAAGGAGAAGTTTCTTGGAGGACACGGTGTGTAGAACAAAGGGACAAATTATTGACCGGTCGATTTGGGGAACGAAAGTGAAGACAATATAAAAAAGAGCTGAGGGAAAGAGCCACGCGGTTTCTCAGAAAATTAACAGAGTCTAGACGATCGAAACCAGTGGCGCAGTCGAGTCGGCCCTCGCGACTCGGGGACCATTGAAGCAGAGGGAGTCTTCAATGTTGGCAACTGCTGACTCGGTTCACGCAGTTGACTCGACGGGTTCAAGCTTTTCGTCATTACATGTCGTGAAGATACTTGCCAAATGCTCCTTCCTTAGGCTTTGCTGTTGCCAAGGGTTAACAAGATGAATTGCACTGCGTGACCCGGTGATCCGGTGTTCTTTATCTAGCATTGCCTGCAGAAAGTGTGACGGCTCAAGCCAAGCGGTGGAACGTGGGGAGGAGGGATGACAGTGCATCCGCGCCACTACCCCGGACATGCGCATGGAAGTGGGGTACCTCTCTTGTTCTGCATCGCCTAGGGGGAAGTTCCGGACTAGTTGATAACGCTTGGGTGACCTATACTGTGTAATGCGTTTTAAAGTCGTGAGGGTCAATGAATCCAAAGCGGATAGTATTACACAGTATAGACCCGAGGTGTTACAGAAAGTATCACGATTTTGCATGCATGTATCTCTTCCATCTAATATAATGACATATCTGGATTGAAAACCGTTAACCGTGGGGATGATCCCCGAATCCTTCCTCAACTTTTCAACGCGATAAGTCGTTGCCGGCCGATTGTCCTATGTGGCATGTCGACATGGACAATTCACTTAGAACGATGTCCTACCGGGCAATTCCCGGGCGGCAACTGATTGGAAAGACCGCATTGGAATCCCGCACAAGGCTTTGTGAATTCATTGGCACAAATTCGAAAGGTTAACAACATCCACACAATAGATTTCAGACCAACTTGATAATTTTCCCTCTAAAAAGGAGCTGAAATTGAGCATTTCACGTTGCGTCTCGCGTGTCGAAATGTCGTGTCCCGTTTAATCATCCCCTCCTGCGCGATTCTTTTTAGCACGAAGACAATCGAAGAATCAACGGGAGAGAGAGAGAGAGAGAGAGAGAGAGAGAGAGAGAGAGAGAGGGTCGGTGGGTGGGTGGGGACTAAAAGACGGACGACCGAACAGGAACCAAAGCGGACATCACTTTCTTTCTGCACCGTCTCCGAAAACGCCACCACTGGCTGCTATCTGTTCTTCGACATTTTTGCTCGCGCAAAGGAGCTTTTCTCTTCAAAATCGCGAAAATGCGAAAGGTCCAGAAAAGCGCCTGAAGGGGCGAGGAACATGAGATCTCTCCAGGAAAGTACGCGTTTTCACACATGGAGATGGTGACGACGTCGTCATCTCCGTCCTCCTTGATAGGAACCTGCCTCTCTCTCTCTCTCTCTTTTATTTTTTGTTTTTTGGATTTTTACGTTCCTGGACGTTGACGTTGAAGTCAAGGTCTAAGTCAATGAATTATTATTATTAATCTAGTTCGGTGACATCAGTGAGAATTGCTGGCTGGCAGCGATGGAACATTATAGCTTATGTTAAAAAATTAAGGGCCATCGTCGTTAACCATGTTTTAGCAGATCGAACGATCTTTTAAGTGATGTAGCTAGCAAGGATCACCTAGAGGGGGGTGAATAGGTGATCTAAAACAATTTTAATAATTTATGCGGAAATAAAATAAATCACAGAAGAGTCTGAATAAAATTGATTCAAGACAGATTATATAGACGGTCTGCTCTTGATGTGCGAGAATGTAAAGTAAGAGATAATGGATAGAGAATCTGCACACAAGTTTATAGTGGTTCGACATAGCAAGCCTACGTCCACTTTCCCACGCTTTCTGCCTACTAGGATTTTCACTATGTAATCAAGAGGAATTACAACTTACGAGTATTAACACTCTTGTGTATGATAGGACTCTCTATCTCACACAATCACTCTTACAAAGTGTCCCTCAAGATCTTAATGTTTTGCTCGAACGACAAGAGAAATGATTGGAGTATGCTCGGACTTTGGACTTGTTGATTCTTGATTACGTACTACCTTCTTGCTCGTTGATCTCCTTAAATACTCCTCTACTTCCAAACTAGCCGTTGGACGGCTTTGAGAGGATCATCTTCCAATCTTCACATTGGACAGATTTGTATAGAAAGGATTGAGTAGCCGTTGGATAACGGATTCGAATCCCGCTGATTACGGTCGCCCATACAATCAGAATCTTGGTTTCCATAAGTAGAGTTTTGTCCGCTGTAGTGCATTCCTATCGTGATGTTTGATTGTCAATCAATTTGATTAGGATTGAGACAATCGAACATTCCTTCGTGAAATCCATGCCGGATCACTATTGTTGTGTTACGTTCGAATGCTGCGTGCGAAGAAATTTTGCGTCGCATCCGAAGAACTTGCGTCTGCCGTCGAAGAATTTCTGCATCTCGAATAATTTCTTCGTCTCGCATTTGCATCCGAATAACTTCCTTCGCATTTGCATCCGAATAACCACGAGTCGAATTTGAACTTCGATTATGTGGGTCTTCATAACCATACTTGACAGATTGTAAAGTCTGAATAATTTTCTTCTGAGCTTCCAGAATATACAGACCTGGAATAAAATTGTTCAGAATAAGTATCAGATTTACAATAACATAGATGGTTTTGTCATCTTCAAAATCAATAGGAGTTTTCCTCAACAATCTTCCCCTTTTTGATGGTGACAAAACTTTCTTGCAGTTTGAATTATTTTGAAAATGAATAAACATATTAAGCTCATGAAACACAGATTATTAAGCTCATGAAACACAGATTGAAAGAGCAAACTCTGTTGATATCTGTGTCTTTCTTCCTTTGAATATAACCTGCAAATCTGCACATAATTTCTCCCCCTTTTTGTCATCAACAAAAAGTATAATAATAGATAGAATAATGCACTGAGATTAAGTAATCAACCAGTCGAACAAAAATAAGAGATATATTACAGACCAATTGAAAGAAAAAGGTGGAGAGAAATGTTGAAAAACATGCTATTTTTTAGGAGTACGAATCAGTTGAAAATTTTCCAATATTGAGACAGCCTCCTCAATTTTCGAACTGCATTGACTTATGGCCTTATCCATGTTGGATGAGCACATATTAATGGCTTCCTCTAATGCTGCTTTGTCTACTGCGGCCTGAAGTTGTTGAGCCTTGGTGTTTTCCTCAACAATGTTCTGTAGATTCTGCATATGTTGTTCTAGAGCAGCTTGCTTGTCTTTAATCTCAAGCATAATAGACAAGATGTTCTGATTTTCGGATGGCTGACCTTGGACATTATCTTCCTCAGACTGATTGTACCCTGTTGCTGATTCTAGCGGAATCTCCCCCTGAACAGGTGATGGATCTTCATAAACATGTTCTGCATGAATGGATTCTGAAACGTTGGGATCTGGTTCAGGAACATGTTCTGAGCCTCCTGTTTCAAAGTGTTCAGCTTCTGCTTCATCATTTTCATCTTGCAGAAGACTTTTACGCTTTTTGCTGTACACTTTTATTGGGGGTAGGAGAATCAGGCTGCTTGCTATCTGAACTTGTTCTTTTCCTTTGCTCCTTTTCTTTCTGAACTTTCTTGCCAACAGATTTTGCCTCTGACTTTTCAGCCTCTTTTCCTTTTACTTTTTCCCTTATATCTTCAAATTTCTTCATTTTGGAGAGCATTCGTTCTCCAACAAACATACGAGGAAGCATAGTTTCTTGCAACTCACCAGGAATAGATAGATTGAGAAACATGAAGATTCGAGAGATTAAAGCTCCATATGGCAGATGACCCTTATCCTTCTGTAATGCTCTGTACATATGGAATATGATGAGGTGAGGAAGAGAAAAGGATTGACCTGTCAAGATAGCCCAAATGAGCTTGATCTCTGATTTTGATAGGTCAGTTTTTGAGGCATCCTTTGGCTTCAAACAGTTTATTATGATCTTATACAAGATCACAGATCGTTTGGATAAGTCAGAATAGGAGAGATGTCGCTTTGATCCTTGAGCAAAATTCGGATTTTCAGAAGCTACCTGAGAAGCCTCTTCAAGATTTACTGCCAATGGAGTAAAAGTGGAGTGTGTGGCTCCAATTATCCTTGCTAACTCATGTGCCTTTAAATCAACCTTCTTGTCACCAACAGTAAACTGTATCCAATTTGGTGACAGAATTGAAAGATTGGAGTAGAAATAGGCAGTTAATTCAGCATAAGTATGGGCAGATTGAAGACAAAATTCATAAATCCCTAAGCTGCTCAAACAGTCTTTGTCTGAAATGCCACCTTCTCAGGGTATTCGAAATCCACAGTTCTATTGTTCATTACTCCCCAGCAAGTAACAACTTGTAGTACATATGATGCGCAGTGCTTCTGAACAAGCCTCCTGATTCAGGCAAACCAGATGCTATTCCCACTTTTATCTCAAAAGTCTCAAAAAATCGTGCATCATCATCAGGAATAGCAAATTTTGAAGCACTAGTGGATTTAGGGCTTACATGGACCGATTTCTTTTCAGAAGGAGTTGAAGCTTCTCCAACCTTTTCTTTGCCCTTTCTGGAGGAAGTCTCTTGTGGGGTAGAACGGGTTGAAACTTGTCCAGATTTAGTGCAGTAATCAGAATAGGTTTTCACAAGATGAGTTTCAGAGCGAAGATCGTTGTCTTTCAGACAAGCACGAAGAGCCGACTCAGAGGCATTGAACCTTTTCAACCTTTGATAATGTTCCTACACATGTTTAATGCTTCTGAACCAAAAATCAATTTTACCAGACGATTTTGGAGGAGACGATCGCTGAGGTGTTGACGCTTCAGAAGGGTCTGCAGGATGATTAGATTCTGAGTCTGAAACTTCCAAATATTCCGGCAGTGCGGTGGATTTTGAGTCTTGATTAAGAATACGAGAAGATCTTCTATGGACCACCATCTTGACCGGCATTATGATCACCTTTGGAGACGAAAGTTTCGATCTTTGGATGAAGAAGAGGAGAGTCTCTGAATATCGGAAGGGTTTT
The DNA here is from genome assembly GCF_021117445.2 of Syzygium oleosum. Classification (NCBI taxonomy): domain Eukaryota; kingdom Viridiplantae; phylum Streptophyta; class Magnoliopsida; order Myrtales; family Myrtaceae; genus Syzygium; species Syzygium oleosum. The sequence goes on from NW_026607498.1 coordinate 9,091,837, forward strand.
GAGAGAGAAAGATCGTACTGATAGGGTTTTGAAAAGAGAAGGACGGGTTTAAAAAGGAGGTGGATAACTTTTGGAAGGAAAAAATTACTTTTAGAAGTAAAAAAATATCCCAAACAAATAGAAAGAAAATATACTCTTTGAAGCTTAACCGAGCATGAAGATATCATTCCAATATATTAAGCACATATTATTAGATAAAATTAGAATACATACCTGATTTGCTTCCAAAAGTAACGATTGTAAAAAATATCCTGCCAAAAATGCCAAAAAATATACCCGCCAAAATTTGAATAAGGAACGTACCTTTCTTTGTGAGTCTGAAAAATGTTCAGACTTAGAATACTTGAGTCTGAAAAATTCCTGTCTATCAAACACTTCAAGAAAATGGATAAGTGATGCACAGTTTCTCTCTTATGAATTCAAATGAAGATTTATCAAGAGGTTTTGTAAATATATCAGCTAATTGATTCTTAGAATCAATGAATTGAATATTTACATCACCATTTTGAACATGATCTCGAATAAAGTGATGCTTGATTTCAATATGCTTAGCTCGAGAATGAAGAATTGGGTTCTTTGTCAAATTGATTGCACTTGTGTTGTCACATTTGATTGCAACACTTGATTCTTCAATATCAAAGTCTTGTAATTGCTGCTTCATCCACGAGAATCGTGCACAAACAACTTCCCAATGCTACATATTCGCCTGTTGTAGAAAGTGCAACCGTATTCCGCTTCTTTGAGTACCGGGATACCAACATATTCCCAAGCAGTTGACATGTACCTGAAGTACTTTTCTTGTCCACTTTACATCCAGCTAAATCAGCATCAGAATATCCAGTAAGAGTAAAATCTGAATCTTTGGAATACCAAAGACCTAACATTGGATATGTTCCAATGTATTTGATTATTCTCTTTACTGCAGAAAAATGAGATTTCCTTGGATCTGATTGAAATCTCGCACACATACAGACACTAAAAAGAATGTCAGGTCGAGATGCAGTTAGATACAATAGTGAACCTATCATGCTTCTATATACCTTCGATCAACCTTTTTACCATTTTCATCTTTGTCCGGTTTGGATGAATGAGACATGGGAATGTCCTGTCTTCTTGCAATTACGTAATCCAAACTTCTTGATAATCTCCTTTGCATACTTCTCTTGGCAAATGAATGTACCATCTTTGGTTTGTTTCACTTGAAGGCCAAGAAAGAATGATAATTCTCCCATCATACTCATCTCGAATTCGTTCTGCATATTCTTTGAGAATTCCTTGCAAAGCAATTCGTTAGGGGATCCAAAGATTATATCATCAACATAAATTTGAACAAGTAGGAAATCCTTACCCTTTTTCTTAACAAATAAAGTTGTATCAACCTTACCTTTGGTAAAACCATTTTGCAGAAGGAAGTTACTTAACCTTTCGTACCAAGCTCTGGGTGCTTGTTTCAGACCGTAAAAAGCCTTCTTGAGTCTGTAGACATAATCAGTCTTTCTAGGTTCTTCGAAACCTGGTGGTTGTTCTACATATACTTCTTCTTTGATATATCCATTCAGAAAAGCACTTTTCACGTCCATCTGAAACAATTTAAAGTTATGGAAACAAGCATAAGCTAATAGTAGCCGAATGGCTTCTAATCTTGCAACCGGTGTATATGTTTCATCATAATCTATGCCTTCTTCTTGAGAATAGCCTTTTGCAACCAGTCTTGCTTTGTTTCTTGTAACTTTCCCTTTGTCATCCAGTTTATTCTGAATACCCATTTTGTTCCAATAACTGGATAATTTTTGGGTCTTGGCACAAGCTCCCAAACTTTATTGAATCTGAACTACTGAAGTTCCTCCTGCATAGCATCGATCCAGCTTTCATCTGATAAGGCTTCATCAACTTCTTTTGGTTCTATCTCTGATATCAACGCCAAGTTGCTGATGTTCTCTTTGTGTTTGGATCTTGTCTTGATGCCATTTTCTATTTCTCCAATGATGAGGTTCTTCGGATGACTGGATTTATGTTTCCAGTTTTTGTCAAATCTTTCCTTCTGAAAATCTGCAGACTCTGAACTTTCTGGTTGAGTCTGTATTGTATCTTCTTTTCCTTCTTTTCCTTCTGATACTGATTGTTGATGATCTTCTGATAGTTCTTGAATGTTGGGAGATGGTTCAGATTCATCTCTGTGAGTCTTAATGTTTTCTTCAAATCTTACATTCATTGATTCTTCAACAGTCTGAGAGTTCTTGTTGAAGACTCTGTATGCTTTACTTGAAGTAGAATATCCAAGGAAAAATCCTTCATCTGCTTTCTCATCAAACTTACCAGTACGGTCATTTGGATTTTTCAGAATATAGCATTTACAACCAAATACACGAAAATATGAAATGTTGGGCTTTCTACCTTTGTAAAGCTCATAGGGGGTTTTCTCAAGAATGGGTCTAAGAAAAGCTCTATTAATGATATAACATGCTGTAAAAACTGCATCTGCCCAGAAATGAAAAGGAATTTTGCTTTCAATCAACAGAGTTCTTGCCATTTCTTGAAAATAACGATTTTTCCTCTCCACAACACCATTTTGTTCTGGTGTATAAGGAGTAGAAAAATTGTGTTGAAAGCCATTTTCCTCACAAAAATCTGAAAAACTTTGATTTACAAATTCTCCCCCATGATCAGTTTTAATGCAGGAAATGGAATAGCCCTTTTCATTCTGAACTCTTTTTGCAAATTTTGAAAAATATGAAAATGCTTCATTTTTATGAGCAAGGAAGAACACCCAAGAAAATCTTGTGAAGTCATCAACAATAACTAAACAATATTTCTTACCACCAATACTTTGTGTTCTGGTTGGTCCAAATAGATCCATATGAAGAAGCTGCAAAGCACGATTAGTGGAAACATGATGTATAGACTTGAAAGAACTTCTTACTTGTTTTCCTAGAGTGCAGGCATTGCATAACTCTGTTTTCTTGTATTTCAAATCTGGTAGACCTCGAACCAGTTTCTTGTTTGAGATCTTTGAGATTTGTTTCATGCTGATATGCCCCAATCTTCTATGCCATAAATCTTCATCCTCTTTGATTGAGATCAAGCAATGAGTGGAGATTGGATTGACATCTAGAAGATAGATATTGCCATGTCTTCTTCCTGTAAATGTTTGAGAAGAATCTTTGCTTGTCCCTGAGCATGTATCTTCTTGAAAGTTGATTCTGAAACCTGTATCACATAGTTGGCTTATGCTTATCAAGTTGTAGTTGAGTCCTTTCACCAAAGAGACATCATTGATTGTAAGTCCTCCAATTTCAACTGTTCCTTTGCCAACAATTTTTCCTTTGGTATTTCCTCCAAAAGAAACTTTTCCACCATTCAAGCTGTGTAGATCAGCGAATATGCTTGGATCTCCTGTCATATGTCTAGAACATCCACTGTCTAGGTACCACTTCCTTTTTCTCTTTGTGGTAACCTGCAAAAATCACAACATCTCAAGCTTTCTTTGGTACCCAAATTTGTTTGGGTCCTTGAGTATTAGTATACGCTATCTTAACAAAATCTCTTCTAACATTTCTCCAGACCTTAGGACATTCATTCTCAAAATGTTGTGGATCTCCACATTTTGAGCACCCGAGTGCACTTCGGCCAACAGGTTTTACAAAATTCCTTTTGAAATGATTTTTATAAGCTTGTCGAGGAGGTCTTTGTTTTAATCTCTCCTTGACCTTTGGAAAATCAATCAAGCTATCACTTTCCTTCACAAATCCGAGACCAGATTTGTTGTAGTAAGGAATTTGGATGGAAAGGATATGCTTCAAGGTTTCTGAACCCTTTGAAAACTTGGAAGTAATTTCTGAAACTTGCTTTTTCAAAACCGCATTTTCTTTGGAAAGAAAATCTCGACTTTCCTTGACTTGATGAAATTCTTTTTGAAGGAAATCGATTTTCTCTTTTTGTGAAACATCCTGTTGTCTTAGTGATGAATTTTCCTTCTTCAAAGAAGAGATGCATTTAAGAGCAGTCTTGAATTCAAAGCATAATTCATCAATGTAATTTGATACTTCAATAGGCATGTCAGAATGTTTTACCTCAATCTCCACTTTGGGATCAGAATCTGAATCTGAGTCTGAGTCTGACTTAGCCATGAGACAGAAATTTGAGATATCTTCATCACTGTCTTCACATTCTGTGTCACTCCAGGTTTCTGCTTTTAAGACCTTCTTTGCTTTCTCAAACTTAGTCTTCTTTTTCAGAAGTGGACAATTTGGCTTGATATGTCCACTTTTCTTACAGTGAAAGCATATAACATCCTTCGATCTCTCGGTTTCATCGAAAGACTTCTTCTTCTCAAAAGGCTTCTTACCTCTGAGGTTTCTTCCTTTGACCTTCATTTTCTTATACTTTTTTATAAAGAGAGCTAGTTCTTCATCATCAACGTCTTCATCTTCAGAATCTGCATCAGAATCAATGTTAGTCTTCAAAGCAATTGATTTATTACCTTTGGATTCAATCTCCTCATTCCGTTTCTCAGTCTCATATGATTGAAGAGTTCCAATTAACTCATTCACTGATAGAGGCTTGATCCTTTGTGTCTCTCGAAGAGATGTTTTGATGTTATCCCACTGATTTGTCAGTCCTCTCAGAAGTTTGTTGACTTTCATTGCATCCGGAACTGGTTGTCCTTGATAAGCAAGACCGTTTACTATATCAGTAAACCTGTCATACAAATCAGCAATTGATTCTCCAGGCTTCATTTTGAAGGATTCATATTGACCAAGCAAAAGATTGATTTGAGTTTCCTTGGCTCGATCTGTTCTTTCATAAGTGACAAGGAGAGTATCCCAGATTTCCTTAGCTGATTCACAAGTAGCAATTTTTTTATATTCAATAGGAGATAAAGCACAATAAAGAGAATAAATTGCTTTGGAATCTAAGGTTTCTCTTTTGGATATCTCAGTTTGAGATAATGGAGGATCTGTTGCTATGCTTGCTTCTGCCTTTTCTTTTGAATCAGAAGATCTTGGATTGACTCATCTGATAATGACATCCCATTGCATGTGATCAATTGACTTTATGAATGCCTTCATCTTATTCTTCCAGACACTATATTCCTTGCCATCGAAATATGGTGGTCTGTTGTTGCTCTGTCCTTCAATGAGCCCTGGAGCACCATAGCTAGCCATATAGATCGTTAGCTCAGAAGTAAGACACTTCAATAAATGAGCAACCAAGCTCTGATACTAATTGATGTAGCTAGCAAGGATCACCTAGAGGGGGTGAATAGGTGATCTAAAACAATTTTAATAATTTATGCGGAAATAAAATAAATCACAGAAGATTCTGAATAAAATTCAGATTCAAGACAGATTATATAGACGGTGCTCTTGATGTGCAGAATGTAAAGTAAGAGATAAGGGATAGAGAATCTGCACACAAGTTTACAGTGGTTCGGCTTATAGCAAGCCTACGTCCACTCTCCCACGCTTACAGCCTACCAGCTGGATTTCACTATGTAATCAAGAGGAATTACAACTTCTGAGTGTTAACACTCTTGTGTATGATAGGACTCTCTATCTCACACAATCACTCTTACAAAGTGTCCCTCAAGATCTTAATGTTTTGCTCAGAACGACAAGAGAAATGATTGGAGTATGCTCAGACTTTGGACTTGTTGATTCTTGATTCTGTACTACCTTCTGCTGCTCGTTGATCTCCTTAAATACTCCTCTACTTCCAAACTAGCCGTTGGACAGCTTTCAGAGGATCATCTTCCAATCTTCACATTAGACAGATTTGTATAGAAAGGATTGAGTAGCCGTTGGATAACATATTCTGAACCCCGCTGATTCTGGTCGCCCATACAATCAGAATCTTGGTTTCCATAAGTAGAGTTTTGTCCGCTGTAGTGCATTCCTATCGTGATGTTTGATTGTCAATCAATTTGATTAGGATTGAGACAATCAGAACATTCCTTCTGTGAAATCCATGCCAGATCACTAGCTGTTGTGTTACGTTCTGAATTCTGCGTTTGAAGAAATTCTGCGTCTGCATCTGAAGAACTTCTGCGTCTGCGTCTGAAGAATTTCTGCATCTGAATAATTTCTTCGTCTGCATTTGCATCTGAATAACTTCTGCTTCTGCATTTGCATCTGAATAACTTCTGAGTCTGAATTTCAGAACTTCGATTATGTGGGTCTTCATAACCATACTTGACAGATTGTAAAGTCTGAATAACTTTCTTCTGAGCTTCCAGAATATACAGACCTGGAATAAAATTGTTCAGAATAAGTATCAGATTTATAATAACATAGATGGTTTTGTCATCTTCAAAATCAATAGGAGTTTTCCTCAACATTAAGCTCCGAGCTGATCCGAGGAGGGTGATATCTTGTAGACGCGGTCCACTCTCGTCTATATCTTGTACTGTGGTTCTCCTTATGTAGAAGTGAAGGGTATGCGGATATCACCTGCCATTAAACATCTGCAGCTCTTCGTTTCTATAGCATAAAATGGTAAGTTGAGTCTAAGAGAATAGAATGTTAATTACACCTTCCCTAAGTGAGCAATAAAGTCCAATCTTTCCTGAACATGTGCGGTTCACTAATAGTAAGTCTGCAATATACGTCTCATCATGTCCGCAGCTCATGTCCAAATGTTGTAACTTACTGATAGCAAGTCATGTGGATTCAGTATCTTGTGTTGAACCAGCTACGTACGCGATTGGCTGACCGGCTCTCTGGACAGGCCATAGTGAGCTTGTAGCCATTCTTTAACACATCCTCTTCATGAATGAATTTGCAACTAGGATCTAGATCATCAACAGAAGAAGTGGATATGTACTACCAAAATTCATCGAAGTTTCCTGGTATAAGATTATGGTCTTCTTGGCTGTGATCATCGTAAGATTTGCTTAGCCATAAACAGGGTGAAGATTGCTAGCAGGAAAGACTAGAAAGATCCACATTAAGCCAAAGGCTTTTGATAATCGCGGGCGCAATACGCATACTTATCTGCCTCTTCCAATTTCCTGGCAAGTATTACTCTCATTAATGACATCTATTGCAACTGATTCGAAGAAGATTTGAGTGATAATGATCCACCATTATAAGTTTGTGAACTAGGATGGTATGGTATAAAAGAACATATAATGTCTTCAAAGATGAACAAAAGAGCATCCCACGATCCATCCTCGGCCACTCTGGCTGGCACATCAAGTCCGCAAATAATCATCATATAAGCTCCCTTTTCCCTTCAACTTTAGGGGAATATATTTGCAATCAATGATGAGTGTGGTAGCGATGTCATCATATACTTCCAAACAATGCAACGAAAGAGATTTTTTTTTCTCATTTAATTAGATAATAACAGCTCCGAATAGTCAAATAGGTTATTAGTGGTTCACGCACGTGATCAAATTTAAGAAACAACACAAGAAAATGACGATAATTTTCGGCATGCAAGGTCTAAGGCCACAGTTTCTTATCTTGGTTTGGTTAAGAAGTTTTCGTGAAATTTCAGTGAGTATATCTTGCTTGCTTGCAGCTTACCTGAAGTCACTGGAATTTAACAAAAGCCAAAGAAATTAATATATAATTCAACATGACAGCAAACAAATCACTAATTCAACATGACAGAAGCGTCGATCAAATTTAGTATATGAACTAACTCTTTTTTAAGAATCATATTATTCAACAGAATACCCTCCACAATATTGTAAGGCTAAATTATGACAACAAGCTTCTAAAGGAATACCAGTTACGTTCATCGGCTAACCACAATTGTTGCTGCGGCCAACAGACGTATCGGATCACATGGCAAATGCAATGAATAACTTTGATTTTCCTTGCTGATTGTTCAATATATCGAGAAAAAAAAATTAACACCCTTTGCCTATTCCAGTCACCGGCAACAATCCTTGAGCTGAAATGGAGTACATCATGGCTCTTCCAGACCTTGAGTTCCTCAACTGAAAACCAATCTTTCTACAATTGAACCCTATGCACATACAAAAACCGAAAGACAAACCGAAAAGCTAATATGCGAAAAAGGGTACTCCACTTGTTCTTGTGTTCGTAAGGCATAATCAACCTTACTTATTCAATCCTCTGCAGTGCACAAACCAAGCCTTGATTTGGTCTGGAAGCACAAAGTATTTTAACATATGACACAATTTGGGGTTTCTTCGTAAGGCATATAGTGATATATAAGCGGTCTAGAATTGTATGCTTGATAGGCTTTTACGAGATTGGCGACTGGATCTTCTTCTTTCTTGCCCTCTTCTTTCTTGCCTTCGTCTTTCTTGCCATCTTCTTCCTTGGCTGGTCCAACACTCACAATATCTGTGTGCCAAGATTTCCTCAGTTTGTTCACCACCTTGATCGGGTCAAAATCGCCGGAAACTGTTAGTTTGTTGTCCTTCGTGTCCATACTCAGAGACCCAATCCCTGGAAAGCATTATTTGACAAAGGTTAGTGATAAAGCCGAACATTTCGAGCACAAAATGATTACTATTACAGTGACGATTTAAACATTCAGTGGGAGAATGAAGGGAAAAACAGAGAGAGAGCCAATACCTCCAAAACCAGAAACTAATTGCATGGCCTTGCTCCTGTCTCTGTCATCATGCAGATCCAATTTCACCACCAACTTCTGCAAAGTTTGAGAAAAGCAAAAACCCAGTTAGATTTTGAATAAATATCAATCTCATACGACGACTGAACTTGAAAGTCACGAGTGGTGTGATAGACTAGCGTTTAAGCAAGTTGGCCATATATAATCAACGATGAATAAGAATTTGAAGCATCATTTGATATTCCTAGCATTATTATTCACAAATAACAGATACAATCATGCTATACGATTAACAATTACAACACCAAAGAAACAAACTATAACTCATGAAGCTTGAGACAGAGAGATACCAAGAGAAGTGTTCAAGAAAACACAGGAAAGAATACCATCAAGAACCCCATCTCACAGAAGTGCATAAATACACATATATGCCAAAAAGAGAGAGAACTTGTCGAAGGACAAAAAGAAATCTCACCCTCATGTCTCTTGGGTTTCAAGTACTGAGATTGCGTCTGCTCTTACTTTCGATTTGGAAGGTAATAACACTCGAATGACACTCAGAGCAAGTAAAAACAGAGTGTGTGCACGTATCGTAGTTAGACGGAAGGGCTGGTTTATATAGTGTCGAGCATATGAGAGAGAGTGCGTGAAAGGAGAAGTTTCTTGGAGGACACGATGTGTAGAACAAAGGGACAATTATTGACCAGTCGATTTGGGGGGAAGAAAGTCTAGGTCAATATAATAAAGAGCCGAGGAAAAGAGCCACGCGGCTTCTCAAAAAATTAACAGAGTCTAGACGATCGAAACCAGCGACTCGGTCGAGTCGCCCCTCGCGACTCGGAGACCATACAAGTCGGAAAATTACTAAAACGGTCTTAAATCTATTGTAATTGTGCTAATTCAGTCATAAACTTTTTTTTTATGTCAATTCGATCCTAAACATTTTACATTTGTATCAATTCAGTCCATCCGGTTACTTTTGGCCAATCGGCGCTGATGTGGACACAGGCCGACGTTGACATGGTAATTTTTAAATTTTTTTTCGATTTTATTTTTATTTTCTCTCTCTCTCTCTCTCTTTTTTCTATCTTCTTTCCTGGCTGGTCCGGCGACCGGCCAGAGGTTGAGCCCAGCGAGGCCTTGCCTTCACCGGCACTGGCGAGGGCGAGCCTCGCTGTCGCCGGGTGAGGCCTCGCCAGATCTGGGCGGCCTCACCGTTGCTGGGCGAGGTCGAGCTCGCCTGTTGCTGGGCGAGGCCATGGCGAGGCTCGACCTCGCCCGGCGACGGCGAGGCTCACCCTCGCTAGTGCCGGCGATGGCAAGCCTCGCCCATGGTTGGCGAGGTTGAACTCACTGGCCTTAGCCTTTGGCTGGCTGGACGATCGAGGAAGAAGATAGAAAAAAAAAGAGAGAAAAAAATATTTAAAAATTACCACGTCAGTGTTGGCTGGCATTGGCCGACGTCCTCGTCAACGCCGGCCGGGCAAAAGTAGCCGGATGGACTGAATTAGCACAAAAAAAAAGGTTTATGATTGAATTAGCACAATTACAATAGGTTTATAACTGTTTTGGTAATTTTCCCGAAGCAGAGGAAGTCTTGAATGTTGGCATCTGCTGGCTCGATCCACGCAGTTGACTTGACGGGTTCAAGCTTTTCGTCATTACATGTCATGAAGATACTCGCCAAATGCTCCTTCCTTAGGCTTTGCTGCTGCCATGGGTTAATAAGGTGAATTGCACTGCGTGATCCGGTGATCTGGTGTTCTTTAACTAGCATCGTCTGCAGAAAGCATCACGATTTTGCACGCATGTATCTCTTCCATCTAATATAATGAAATATCTGGATTGAAAACCTTTAACCATAGGGATGATCATGATAAGTTATTGCCGATCGATCATCCTACGTGGCACGAGGCCAATCGAAGAATTAACGGGGTGAGAGAGAGAGAGAGAGAGAGGGTGGGGACAAAAAGATGACGACCGAACAGGAACCAAAGCGGGACATCACTTTCTGCATCATCTGTGAAAATGCCACCACTGGCTGCTATCTGTTCCTTCACATTTTTGATCTCGCAAAGGAGCTTTTCCTTCAAAATCGCAAAATGTGATAGGTCGAGAAAAGAGCCGGAAGGGCATGAAACATGATCTCCTTCCACGAAAGTACGCGTTTTCACACATGAAGATGGCGACGTCGTCACCTCCGTCATCTCTTTTTATTTTTTTTATGGATTTTCGCGTTCCAGGACGTTGACGTTGAAGTCAAGGTGACAAGGTCTAAGTCAATGAATTATTATTATTAATCTAGTTCGGCAACATCAGTGAGAATTGCAGGCTGGCAGCGATGGAACGTTTTAGCTTGTGTTAAAAATTAAGGGCCATCATCGTTAACCACGTTTTAGCAGATCGGAACGATATTTTAAGCTCCGAGCTAATCTGAGGAGGAGGGCGGCGTCTCGTAGACGCGGCTCACTCTCGTCCACATCTATCTTGAGCCGAACCTAAAGGTGCCTTCGTTTTGCCAAGAATGAATGGTTAGGAATTAATGTTTTGGAAAGCATCTTCTTAAAAAATAATTGCCAACGAAAACTAATGAATGTAAAATATTTGCATTCTCCATGAAAATAGTTAGAAATGAATGCAAGTGATCGTTTTCGGGAAAATACTTTCCAAATCATTCATTCTTAGGAAACAAACGGAACCTGAAATTCCCGATCCTTCCTTTTCTTCCTTTGGTTAGCCCTTATATATCGAAATCATGGTATGCCAGCGGCTGGGAAACACTGTTGCCACATATGCAACTGAAATTTATGACAAAATGATTCGATTTCGATGCATACATCTTAAAACTATGCATAATTTTTTTTTTCCACTGGTCTTAGTTGCTCTATCTCACATCATGCGACATACTAGATTATGAGATGAACGATTAATGCAATGCGCATTCCATTTAGAATGGATAACCACCAGCGCATCATGTATTATGCTACCTACGTTGGGCCAACCTCTGAAGCAATTGCGGGAGGCAATTTCTGTCCTTTTGATTTTCTCTTTATTGATATGCGATGCTGTGTCACAAATTATTTAAGACAATCAACGGACCGGATATTTCATAAGCTCGTTGAACAGACCTGTGATACGGTACAAGTCGAAATCAAACCACCACAATTGTTTCATATCATTCAAGCGCCGAATGTCGGGACACATTTTCTACAGATTGCCAGAGAAAGAGGCATCGTCTTTCTCAAATTATTCGTCAGTTTCATCTGGACAAGAGAAGGGACACATCATTTTTCGCTGGTATTATTCAAGGGAACGGTAAAGAATGAATTGAATTATGGCGATGTCCACGATCACACTGCAGCTTCGACCATAAGAGACTTCTGAGCGATTTCTAGAGCTTCTTCCATTAAAATAGCATTCCGGAGTTTGGTTATATAAACAGGGTGAAGATTGCTAGAAGGAAAGACTTGAAAGATCCACCATTAAGCCAAAGGCTTTTGATAATCGTGGGCGCACTACTTTTACTTATCTGCCTCTCTCCAATTTCCTAGCAGGTATGACTCTCATTCATGACTTCCATTGCAGCTGGTTCCGAGAAGATTGAGTGATAACGATCCACCATTATAAGTTTGTTAACTAGGATGGTATGGTACGCAAGAATTTATACTGTCTTCAAAGATGAACAGAAGAGCATCCCACGATCCATCCTCGGCCCCTGTGGCTGGCACATCAAGTCCGAAAATAAAAATCATATAAGCTCCCCTTTTCCCTTGAACGTTGGGGAATGTATTTGCAATCAATGATGAGCGTGGTAGCGATGTCATCAAATACTTCCAAACAATGCAATGAAACAGAAGTTTCTTTTCCTCGTTTAATTAGATAAGAACGGTGCTAGTTAGTCAAATTGCTTATCAGTAGTTCCATGCACGTGATCAAATTTAAGAAAACAACACAAGAAAATGACAATAATTTTCGGATGCAAGGTGTAAGGCCACACTTGTTAAGAAGTTTTCGTGAAATTTCAGTGAGTATAACCTACTTGCTTGTAGCTTTCCTGAAGTCGCTTGACCTAACAATCATCAGAATTTGCCAAAAGCTAAAGCATTTACTTATTCAACAAGACAGAAGCATCGATCAAATTTAGTATATGAACTGACTCTTTTTTGAGAATCTTTTTATTCAACAGATTACCCATCGCAAGATTGTGAGGCAAAATTATGACAATAAGCTTCAAAAGGAATATCGGGTACGTTCATCAGCTGACCACAACTGCTGCTACGGCCTACAGACATATTGGATGACTTTACAATTGCAATGAATAACTTTGATTTTCCCTGTTGATTGTTCAATACATCAAGCAAAAATATTTAAAACACCCATTGCATATTCCTGTCACTAGCTACAATGCTTGAGCTAAAATGGAGTACATCATGGCTCTTCCATACCTTGAGTTCCTCAACTGAAAACCAGTCTTTTTACTATTGGACCTTATGCACATACCAAAACTGAAAGACGGACTAAAAAGCTAATATTCGGAAAAGGGTACTCCACTTGTTCTTGTGTTCATAAGGCCTAATCAACCTTACTTATTCAATCCTCTGCAGAGCACAAACCAAGTCCTGATTTGGTCTGCAAGCACAAAGAATTTTAACATATGACACAATTTGGGGTTTCTTCGTAAGGCACGTAGTGATATGTAAGCGGCCTAGAATAGTATGCTTGATAGGCTTTTACGAGATTGGCGACTTGATCTTCTTCTTTCTTGCCCTCGTCTTTCTTGCCTTCGTCTTCCTTGGCTAGTCCAACACTCACAATATCAGTGTGCCAAGATTTCCTCAGTTTATTCACCACCTTGACCGGGTCGAATTCGCCGGATACTGTTAGTTTGTTGTCCTTCATGTCCATATTCAGAGACCCAATCCCTGGAAAGCATTATGTGACAAAGGTTAGTGATAAAGCTGAACATTTCGAGCACAAGACGATTACTATTACAGTGACGATCTGAATGTTAAGTGGGAGAATGAAGGGAAAAAACAGAGAGAGAGAGCCAATACCTCCAAAACCAGAAACTACTTGCATGGCCTTGCTCCTGTCTCTGTCATCATGTAGATCCAATTTCACCACCAACTTCTGCAAAAGTTTGAGAAAAGCAAAACCCAGTTAGATTTCGAATAAATATCAATCTCTTACGACGACTGAACTCAAAATTCACATGTGGTGTGATAGACTAGCGTTTAAGCAAGTTGGCCACATATAATCAACGATGAATAAGAATGTGAAGCGTCATTTGATATTCCTAGCAGTATTATTCACAAATAACGGATACAATCATGGTATACGATTCACAATTACAACGGCAAAGTAAAACAAAAGATAACTCATGAAGCTTGAGGCAGAGAGTTACCAAGAGAAATGTTCAAGAAAACCCATGAGAAAATACCATCAGGAACCCCATCTCGCAGAAATGCATAAATACACACATATATGCCAAAAAAAGAGAGAACTTGTCGATGGACAAAAAGAAATCTCACCCTCATGTCTCTTGGGTTTCAAGTACTGAGATTGCGTCTGCTTTTACTTTCGATTTGGAAGCTAATAACACTCGAATGACACTAAGAGCAAGTAAAAACTGAGGTGTGTGCAAGTATCGTAGTTAGACGGCAGGGCTGCTTTATATAGCGGCGAGCATACGAGGGAGTGCGTGAAAGGAGAAGTTTCTGGGAGGGCACGATGTGCAGAACAAAGGGACAAGTTATTGACCAGTCGATTTGGGGAACGAAAGTGAAGACAATATAATAAAGAGCTGAGGGAAAGAGCCACGCGGTTTCTCAGAAAATTAACAGATTCTAGACGATCGAAAACGGTGACGGAGTCGAGTCGCCCCTCGCTACTCGGGGACCTTTGAAGCAGAGCGAGTCTTGAATGTGGCAACTGCTGGCTCGGTCCACGCAGTTTACTGCGTGACCCGGTGATACGGTGACTGACACGATAAGACGAAAGGTTGTTCTTTATCTTAGCATTGTCTGTAGAAATCATCACAATTTTGCACGCATTTATCTCTTCCATCTAATCTAATGACATATGTCAATTGAAAATCTTTTAATCACGGGAATAATCACTATATTTGTCCTTAACTTACTGTACGGATATTAATTCAATCCTAAATTTTTCAACTTTGTTAGCGTAACTCTAAATCTCCACGCGAAATCCCGATGTAGTCCTTCCTGTCAATTGCTGCCGGAAACCGCCAATGCGAACAACCTCACTCAGAACGACATCCTACCGGGCGATTTGCATACGGCCGGAAGGACCGCATTGGAATTCCACTCGAAGCATGTAAAATTTTAAATGTCTACTCCTGAATTGGTATATGTACAATAGGTTTAGGATCGACTCGATAATTTTCGCCTTCAAGCACTTCACATTCCATTTCACGTGTCGAAATGTCGTGCCCCATTTAATCATCCCCTTCTACGCAATTCGTTAAGACTTTATGATGGAAAATCTTTTTTAGCACGAGGACAATCAAAGAATTAACGGGAGAGAGAGGGGGAGGGTGGGGACTAAAAGACAGGACGACCGAACAGGAGCCAAAGCGTACATCACTTTCTTTCTGCACCGTCTCCGAAAACGCCACCACTGGCTGCTATCTGTTCTTCGACATTTTTGCTCGCGCAAAGGAGCTTTTCTTCAAAATCGCAAAAATGCGAAAGGTCCAGAAAAGCGCCGGAAGGGGCGAGGAACGTGAGATTTCTCCAGGAAAGTACGCGTTTTCACACATGGAGATGGTGACGACGTCGTCATCTCCGTCCTCCTTGATAGGAACCTGCCTCTCTCTCTCTCTCTCTCTTTTATTTTTGTTTTTTTGGATTTTTACGTTCCTGGACGTTGACGTTGAAGTCAAGGTCTAAGTCAATGAATTATTATTATTATTATTATTATTATTATTATTATTAATCTAGTTCGGTAACATCAGTGAGAATTGCTGGCTGGCAGCGATGGAACATTATAGCTTATGTTAAAAAATTAAGGGCCATCTTCGTTAACCACGTTTTAGCAAATCGAACGATCTTTTAAGCTCCGAGCTGATCCGAGGAGGGTGATATCTTGTAGACGCGGCCCACTCTCGTCTATATCTTGTACTATGGTTCTCCTTATGCAGAAGTGAAGGGTATGCGGATATCTCCTGCCATTAAACATCTGCAGCTCTTCGTTTCTATAGCATAAAATGGTAAGTTGAGTCTAAGAGAATAGTATGTTAATTACACTTTCCCTAAGTGAGCAATAAAGTCCAATCTTTTCTGAACATGCACGGTTCACTGATACTAAGTCCGCAATATACGTCTCATCATGTCCGCAGCTCATGTCCAAATGTTGTAACTTACTGATAGCAAGTCATGTGGATTCAGCATCTTGTGTTGAACCAGTTCCGTACACGATTTGCTGACCAGCTCTCTGGACAGGCCATAGTGAGCTTGGAGCCATTCTTTCACACACCCTCTGTATAATGAATTTGTAACTAGGATCTAGATCATCAACCGAAGAAGTGGATATGTATCTACCAAAATTCATCAAAGTTACCTGTATTAAGATTATGGTCTTCCTGGCTGTGATCAACGTAAGCTTTGCTTAGCTATAAACAGGGTGAAGATTGCTAGCAGGAAAGACTTATTCAACATGACAGAAGCATCGATCAATTTTAGTATGTGAACTACTTCTTTTTTGAGAATCTTATTATTCAACAAAATACCCTCCACAAGATTGTGAGGCTAAATTATGACAAGAAGCCTCTAAAGGAATTCCAGGTACGTTCATCAGCTAACCGTGACTTCTGCTATGGCCTACAGACATACTGGTTGTTCAATATATCGAGCAAAAAAATTTAGAACACCCATTGCATATTCCAGTCACTGGCAACAATCCTTGATCTGAAATGGAGTACATCATGGCTCTTCCATACCTTGAGTTCCTCAACTGAAAACCAATCTTTCTACAATTGGACCCTATCCACGTACAGAAACCGAAAGACACTAAAAAGCTAATATGCAAAAAAAGGTATTCCACTTGTTCTTGTGTTCATAAGGCATAATCAACAATCCTTTGCAGTGCACAAACCAAGCCCTGATTTGGTCTGGAAGCACAAGGAATTTTAACATATGACACAATTTGGGGTTTCTTCGTAAGGCACGTAGTGATATGTAAGCGGCCTAGAATAGTATGCTTGATAGGCTTTTACGAGATTGGCGACTTGATCTTCATCTTTCTTGCCCTCGTCTTTCTTGCCTTCGTCTTTCTTGCCGCCGTCTTCCTTGGCCGGTCCGACACTCACAATATCTGTGTGCCAAGATTTCCTCAGTTTGTTCACCACCTTGACCGGGTCGAATTCGCCGGATACAGTTAGTTTGTTGTCCTTCGTGTCCATATTCAGAGACCCAATCCCTGGAAAGCATTATTTGACAAAGGTTAGTGATAAAGCCGAACATTTCAAGCACAAGATGATTACTATTACAGTGACGATTTGAACATTCGGTGGGAGAACGAAGGGAAAAAACAGAGAGAGCGCTAATACCTCCAAAACCAGAAACTACTCGCATGGCCTTGCTCCTGTCTCTGTCATCATGTAGATCCAATTTCACCACCAACTTCTGCAAAAGTTTGAGAAAAGCAAAAACCCAGTTAGATTTTGAATAAATATCAATCTCTTACGATGACCGAATTCAAAATTCACAAGTGTTGTGATAGACTAGCGTTTAAGCAAGTTGGCCATATATAATCAACAATGAACAAGAATTCGACGCATCATTTGGTCTTCCTTGCATTCTTATTCCCATGAACAGTTCCACTTCATGAAAAACGATTCACAATGACAACGGCAAATAAAAACAAAAGATAACTCATGAAGCTTGAGGCAGAGAGTTACCAAGAGAAATGTTCAAGAAAACCCATGAGAAAATACCATCAAGAACCCCATCTCGCAGAAATGCATAAATACACATATATATGCCAAAAAAAAAAGAGAGAACTTGTCGAAGGACAAGAAGAAATCTCACCATCATGTCTCTTGGGTTTCAAGTACTGAGATTGCGTCTGCTCTAACTTTGGATTTGGAAGCTAATAACACTCGGATGACACTCAGAGCAAGTAAAAACTGAGTGTGTGCGCGTATCGTAGTTTGACGGAAGGGCTGCTTTATATAGTGGCGAGCATATGAGAGGGAGTGAGTGAAAGGAGAAGTTTCTTGGAGGACACGATGTGTAGAACAAAGGGACAAATTATTGACCAGTCGATTTGGGGAACGAAAGTGAAGACAATATAAAAAAGAGCTGAGGGAAAGAGCCACGCGGTTTCTCAGAAAATTAACAGAGTCTAGACGATCGAAACCAGTGGCGCAGTCGAGTCGGCCCTCGCGACTCGGGGACCATTGAAGCAGAGGGAGTCTTCAATGTTGGCAACTGCTGGCTCGGTCCACGCAGTTGACTTGACGGGTTCAAGCTTTTCGTCATTACATGTCGTGAAGATACTCGCCAAGTGCTCCTTCCTTAGGCTTTGCTGCTGCCATGGGTTAACAAGATGAATTGCACTGCGTGACCCGGCGATCCGGTGTTCTTTAACTAGCGTTGTCTGCAGAAAGTATCACGATTTTGCACGCATATATCTCTTCCATCTAATATAATGAAATATCTGGATTGAAAACCTTTAATCATAGGGATGATCATGATAAGTCATTGCCGATCGATCATCTTACGTGGCACGAGGCCAATCGAAGAATTAATGGGGTGAGAGAGAGAGAGGGTGGGGACAAAAAGATGACGACCGAACAGGAACCAAAGCGGGACATCACTTTCTGCATCATCTGTGAAAATGCCACCACTGGCTGCTATCTGTTCCTTCACATTTTTGCTCTCGCAAAGGAGCTTTTCCTTCAAAATCGCAAAATGTGAGGTCGAGAAAAGAGCCGGAATGGCATGAAACATGATCTCCTTCCACGAAAGTACGCGTTTTCACACATGAAGATGGCGACGTCGTCACCTCCGTCATCTCTTTTTTAATTTTTTTGGATTTTTGTACTCCAGGACGTTGACGTTGAAGTCAAGGCCTAAGTCAATGAATTATTATTATTAATCTCGTTCGATAACATCAGTGAGAATTTTAGGCTGGCAGCGATGGAACATTTTAGCTTGTGTTAAAAATTAAGGGCCATCATCGTTAACCACGTTTTGGCAGATCGAACGATCTTTCAAGCTCCAAGCTAATCTGAGGAGGAGGGCGACGTCTCGTAGACGCGGCTCACTCTCGTCCACATCTATCTTGAGCCGAACCTAAAGGTGCATTCGTTTTGCGAGGAATAAATGATTTAGAAAGCATATTCTTAAAAAATCATGACCTATGAAAGCGAATAAATGAAAAAATATTTTCGTTGTCCACAAAAGCATTTAAAAATGTTTTTCGTCGACAATGAAATTAATTTTTTATCAACTAGTTATTTCAAGCGATCGTTTTCAGGAAAATACTTTCCAAATCATTCATTCTCAGGAAATAAATGAGCCTTAAATTCCGGTCCTTCCTTTTCTTCCTTTGGTTAGCCATTATATATCGAAATCATGGTATGCCAGCGGCTGGGAAACACTGTTGCCACATATGCAACTGAAATTTATGACAAAATGATTCGATTTCGATGCATACATCTTAAAACTATGCGTAACTTTTTTTTTCCTCTGGTCTTCGTTGCTCTATCTCATATCATGCGACATACTAGATTATGAGATGAACGATTAATGCAATGCGAATTCCATTTAGAATGGATAACCACCAGCGCATCATGTATTATGCTACCTAACGTTGGGCCAACCTCTGAAGCAATTGCGGGAGGCAATTTCTGTCCTTTTGATTTTTCTTTATTGATATGCGATGCTGTGTCACAAATTATTTAAGACAATCAATGGACTAGATATTTCATAAGCTCGTTGAACAGACCTGTGATACAGTACAAGTCGAAATCAAACCACCACAACTGTTTCATATCATTCAAGTGCCGAATGTCGGAACACATTTTCTACAGATTGCCAGAGAAAGAGGCATCGTCTTTCTCAAATTATTCGTCAGTTTCATCTGGACAAGAGAAGGGACCCATCATTTTTCGCTGGTATTATTCAAGGGAACGGTAAAGAATGAATTGAATTATGGCGATGTCCACGATCACGCTGCAGCTTCGACCATAAGAGACTTCTGAGCGATTTCTAGAGCTTCTTCCATTAAAATAGCATTCCGGAGTTTGGTTATATGGAGTTTGGTTATATAAACAGGGTGAAGATTGCTAGAAGGAAAGACTTGAAAGATCCACCATTAAGCCAAAGGCTTTTGATAATCGTGGGCGCACTACTTTTACTTATCTGCCTCTCTCCAATTTCCTAGCAGGTATGACTCTCATTGATGACATCCATTGCAGCTGGTTCCGAGAAGATTGAGTGATAACGATCCACCATTATAAGTTTGTTAACTAGGATGGTATGGTACGCAAGAATTTATACTGTCTTCAAAGATGAACAGAAGAGCATCCCACGATCCATCCTCGGCCCCTGTGGCTGGCACATCAAGTCCGAAAATAAAAATCATATAAGCTCCCCTTTTCCCTTGAACATTGGGGAATATATTTGCAATCAATGATGAGCGTGGTAGCGATGTCATCAAATACTTCCAAACAAAAGCATTTAGAAAGCATATTCTTAAAAAATCATGGCCTATGAAAACGAATAAATGAAAAATATTTTCGTTGTCCACAAAAGCATTTAGAAATGTTTTTTCGTCGACAATGAAATTAATTTTTTATCAACTAGTTATTTCAAGCGATCGTTTTCAGGAAAATACTTTCCAAATCATTCATTCTCAGGAAATAAACGGAGCCTTAAATTCCCGATCCTTCCTTTTCTTCCTTTGGTTAGCCATTATATATCGAAATCATGGTATGCCAGCGGCCGGGAAACACTGTTGCCACATATGCAACTGAAATCTTTGACAAAATGATTCGATTTATATGCGTACATCTTAAAACAATGCATAATTCCCCCCCCCCCCGTCTTCGTCGCTCTATCTCACATCATGCGACATACTAGATTATGAGATGGACGATTAATGTAATGCGCATTCCATTTAGAATGGACAACCACCGAGCGCATCACGTATTATGCTGCCTACGTTGGGCCAACCTCCGAAGCATATGCGCAAGGCCTTTCGATTTTCTCCTTACTGATATGCGATGCTGTGTTGCAAATTATTCGAGACAATCAACAGACCAAATATTTCATAAGCTCATCGAACAGATCTGTGATACAATACAAGTCAAAATCAAACCATCACAACAGTTTCAAATCATTCAAGCGCCGTCTGTCGGGATGCATATTCTACATAATGCCAGAGAAAGTGGCATCAGTCCTTCTCAAATTATTCGTCAGTTTCATTTGTACCAGAGAAGGGAGCCATCATTTTTCACTGGTTTTATTCAAGGGAACGGTAAAGAATGAATTGAATTATGGCAACGTCCGCGATCACGCTGCAGCTTCGACCATATGAGACTTCTGAGCGATTTCTAGAGCTTCTTCCATTGAAATAGCATTCCAGAGTTTGGTTATATAAACAGGGTGAAGATTGCTAGAAGGAAAGACTTGAAAGATCCACCATTAAGCCAGAGGCTTTTGATAATCATACATTAGCAGGTATGACTCTCATTAATGACATCCAACGCAATTGACTCAGCCCACGCAGTTGACTGGTTCAACCTTTTCATCGTGATGTGTCATGAATGTAGCCATAAAATTGTTGGGAGCATCCGCAAGAGGAATTAAGTATGAGCTAATTAAGATATATTAATAAGTTCACATCACATCAGTTTTTTGATGTGAGGCTTTTTCTAACCCTTCTATACTACCATATTCTGCCACCAGGATCGCGTTGCTACACTACAACCACTACTGCTGCTCGAAAACCGTGTTGCTCATGAGATTACTTATTGAAGTATTTACCAAACAATGATACACATTGAGAGTGGGTCATCAATCAACCATCGAATCAGATACCATTTGTTGGGAGTACATACCAAAAGCCCAAATTGCTCTGTGGTGGTTGACTTGAATGCTAATTAAGATACATTATTGCTGCTTGAGTGTCATGTGCTGTGTATGAAGGATTGAAGCTTAGGTAGAATTATGATCATGCACTCTAGATGAGGTCCGAATATCTATTGGGCTCTTTGAGGTGGTTGACCTGCATACTAAGATTATGTAGTTAGGTCATTTCAGAGGCACGAAGCAGAGGGCAAGATGATCAAGATAGTTTCACCAATAAAATTCTCTCCGTTACTGCAAGTATGAGTGTTTAGAAGGTCAAACTTATTCTTGGCATAGTAAGGTCTTGTTCTTCTCAGTTGGTATCCTTCCAAGTATCCTTGTATGAGGACATAAAGATGCTCGGTGTTGTTTCGAAGATGAACAGAAAGAGCAATCCCCTGTTCCATCCTTGGCCCCTGTGGCTGGCACATCAAGTCCGACAAATGATTATAGTATAAGCTCCGTTTTTTCCTTCAACTTGAAGAGATTATATATGCAATCAAAGATGAGGGTGGTAGCGCTGTCATCATATACTTCCAAACAATGCAGTGATAGGAAGCTGATATAGGAATACCAGGTATGTTTATCAGCTAACTTTAGCCGCTGCCACAGCCTATGGACATCGGACCATACGGCGATTGAAATGAACGATATCTGTTGGTGCTTGCAAATTGTTTAATTTGAAACATCCACCGCATATTCCAGTCATTGAAAACAATCGTTGGTTGAAATGGAGTACAAAATGGATCTTCCATGCCTTGAGTTCGTCAACTGAAAACCAATCTCTCTACATATACACCCTACGCACATACAAGTACTGAACGACGCAACAAAAACGTGATATTCTAGAAAAGGTACACACTCGTTCTTGTGTTTATAAGGCATAATCAACCTTACTGATTCAATCCTCCGCAGTGCACAAGCCAAGTCCTGATTTGGTCTGGAAGCACAGAGAATTTCAACATATGACACAACTTTGGGTTTCTTCGTAGTAGGGCATGTAGTAATATGTGTGTGGTGTAGGATAGTATCCTTGATTGGCTTTTATGACTTGATCTTCGTTCTTCTTGCCATCGTCTTCCTTGGCTGGTCCAACACTCACAATATCTGTGTGCCAAGATTTCCTCAGTTTGTTTACCACCTTGATCGGGTCGAAATCGCCGGATACTGTTAGTTTGTTGTCCTTCGTGTCCATATTCAGAGACCCAATCCCTGGAAAGCATTATGTGACAAAGGTTAGTGACAAAGCCGAACATTTCAAGCACCGGACGATTAATATTACAGTGATGATCTGAACATTCAGTGGGAGAATGAGGGAAAAAAACAGAGAGAGAGCCAATACCTCCAAATCCAGAAACTACTTGCATGGCCTTGCTCCTGCCTCTGTCATCATGTAGATCCAATTTCACTACCAACTTCTGCAAAAGATTGAGAAAAGCAAAACCCAGTTAGATTTCGAATAATCTCTTATGATGACTGAACTCGAAATTCACAAGTGATGTGATAGACTAGCGGTTAAGCAAGTTGGCCATATATAATCAAGAATGAATAAGAATTTGAAGCATCTTTTGATTGTCCTAGCATTATTATTCACATGAACAGATGCAATCATGCTATACGATTAACAATTACAACAGCAAAGAAACAGACGATAATTCATGAAGCTTGAAGCAGAGAGATACCAAGAAAAGTGTTCAAGAAAACCCAGGAGAAAAAAACCATCAAGAATCCAATCTCACAGAAGTGCATAAATCCACTAACACGCAAAAAAAGATGACTTGTTGAAGGACAAAAAGAAATCTCACCTTCATTTCTCCTGGGTTTCAAGTACTGAGATTGTGTCTGCACTAACTTACGATTTGGAATCTAAAAACACTCGAATGACACTCAGCAAGTAAAAACTGAGTGTGTGCACGTATCGTGGCCGAAAGAGTTGCTTTATATATAATGGCGAGCATGAGAGTGCGTGTGAAAAGGAGAAGTTTCTTCGAGGACGCGATGTGTAGAACAAAGCGACAAGTTCTTGACCAGTAGACGAAAGTCAAGTCAACATAATAAAGAGCTGGGGGAAAGAGCCACACGGTTTCTCAGAAAATGAACGAGTCGAGACGATCCAAAACAGTGGCTCGCGATTTTAAAATGAGAGAGAGAGAGCGGGACTTTTGAAGAAGCGTTTGGCAAGTGACTCAGTCGAGTCGTCCCTCACGACTTGGCGATTTTTGAAGCTGTGAGTCTCGACCGTTTGCAACTGACTCAGCCAACGCAGTTGACTGGTTCAACCTTTTCGTTGCGATGTGTCATGAAGGTAGCCATAGAATTGTTGGGAGCAATCGCAAGAGGAACAAAGTATGCGCTAATTGGGATCTATTAACAAGCCCACATCACATCAATTTTTTAATGTGGAGCTTTTTCTAACTCTTCTGCACTACGATCATCCGCCACCGGGATCGAGTTGCTACATCGCAACCACCACCGCTGCTCGAAAACCGTGTTGCTCATAAGATTACTTGATGAGGTATTTACCAAACAATGATGCACATTGGGAATGGGCCATCAATCAACCATCGAATCCGATACCATTTGTTGGGAGTACACAACAACAGAAGCCCAAATTGCTCTTCGTGGTGGTTGACTTGAATGCTAGTTAAGATACATTATTGCTGCTTGAGTGTTATGTGTTGTGTATGAAGGATTGAAGCTTAGGTAGATTTATGATCATGCACTCTAGATGAGGTCCGAATATCTTGTGGGCTCTTTCAGGTGGTTGACCTGAATACTAAGATAGATTATGTAGTTAGGTCATTTCAGAGGCACGAAGCAGAGGGCAAGATGATCAAGATAGTTTCACCAATAAAATTCTCTCCGTTACTGCAAGTATGAGTGTTTAGAAGGTCAAACTTATTCTTGGCATTGTAAGGTCATGTTCTTCTCAGTTGGTATCCTTACAAGTATCCTTGTATGAGGACATAAAGATACTCTGTGTTGTTTCGAAGATGAACAGAAAGAGCAATCCCCTGACCCATCCTCGGCCCCTGTGGCTGGCATATCTAGTCCAACAAATGATGATCGTATAAGCCCCCTTTTTTCCTTCAACTTTAAGAGAATATACATGCAATCAAAGATGAAGGTGGTAGCGCTGTCATCATATACTTCCAAACAATGCAATGAAAGACAAGTTTTTTTTTCTCATTTAATTAGATAAGAACGGCAATGGTTAGTTAAATGGCTAGTCAGTAGTTCACACACGCGATCAAATTTGAAAAATAACACAAGAAAATGACAATAACTTCCGGCATGCAAGGTCTAAGGCCCCACTTTCGTATCTGGGTTTGGTGAAGAAGTTTTCGCGAAATTCGGCGAGTATATCTTGCTTGCTTGCAGCTTGCTTGAAGTCACTTGACTTGACCAGTCACCAGAATTTACCATAAGCCAAAGAAATTATTGAGTCAACAACTTAGACGCATGGATCACATTTAGTATCTGACCTTACTCTTTCTAAGAATTTTATAATCCAGCAAAATACATTTCAAAAGGATCGTGAGGCTAAATTATGACAGGAAGCTGATATAGGAATACCAGGTATGTTTATCAGCTAACTATAGCCGCTGCCACAGCCTATGGACCTCGGGCCATAGGGCGATTGAAATGAACGATATCTGTTGGTGCTTGCAAATTGTTTAATTTGAAATATCCACCGCATATTCCAGTCATTGAAAACAATCGTTGGTTGAAATGGAGTACAAAATGGATCTTCCATATCTTGAATTCCTCAACTGAAAACCAATCTCTCTACATATACACCCTACGCACATACAAGTACTGAACGACGCAACAAAAACGTGATATTCTAGAAAAGGTACACACTCGTTCTTGTGTTTATAAGGCATAATCAACCTTACTGATTCAATCCTCCGCAGTGCACAAACCAAGTCCTTTATTGGTCTGGAAGCACAGAGAATTTCAACATATGACACAATTTGGGGTTTCTTCGTAGTAAGGCATGTAGGGCATGTAGGGCATGTAGTAATTTGTGTGCGGTGTAGGATAGTATCCTGGATAGGCTTTTACGACTTGATCTTCGTTCTTCTTGCCATCGTCTTCCTTAGCTGGTCCAACACTCACGATTTCTGTGTGCCAAGATTTCCTCAGTTTGTTCACCACCTTAACCGGGTCAAAATCGCCGGATACTGTTAGTTTCTTGTCCTTCATGTCCATATTCAGAGACCCAATCCCTGGAAAGCATTATGCGACAGAGGTTAGTGATAAAGTTGAACATTTCAAGCACAAGATGATTAGTTATTACAGTGACAATTCGAACATTCAGTGGGAGAATGAAGGAAAAAAACAGAGCAGAGAGAGAGAGAGCCAATACCATGAAAACGAGAAACTGCTTGCATGGCCTTGCTCTTTTCTTTGGCGTCACGTACATTTACTGTCAGCACCAACTTCTGCAAAAGATTCAGAAAAGCAAAACCCAGTTAGATTTCAAGTAAATATCAATCTTTTTACGACAACTGAACTCGACGTTCACAAGTGGTGCGACAGACTAGCTTTTCAACAAGTTGGCCACATATTAGTCAACAACGAACAAGAATTCGACGCATCATCTGATATTACTAGCATTATCATTCGCATAAACTGTCGCAATCATGCTATACGATTAACAATTACAACAGCAAAGAAACAAACAATAACTCATGAAGCTTGAGACAGAGAGATACCAAGAGAAGTGCTCAAGAAAACACAGGAGAGAATACCATCAAGAACCCCATCTCACAGAAGTGCATGAACACACACACACGTGCCAAAAAAAGAGAGACCTTGTCGAAGGACAAAAAGTAATCTCACCTTCATGTCTATTGGGTTTCAAGTAATGAGATTGCGTCTGCTCTAACTTTCGATTTGGAAGCTAATAACACTCGAATGACACTCAGAGCATGTAAAAACTGAGTGTGTGCACGTATCGGAGGAGACGGGAAGGGCTGCTTTATATAGTGGCGAGCATAAGTGGGAGTGCGTGAAAGGAGAAGTTTCTTGGAAGACGCGATGTGTAGAACGAAGGGGACAAATGAATGACCAGTAAAAATTTGGGGGGAACAAAGTCAATAAAATAAAATAAAGAGCTGAGGGAAGGAGCCACACGGTTTCTCAGAAAATGAACAGATCCTAGACGATCGAAAACAAAGGCTCGCGACTTCTCTAGAGAGAGAGAGAGAGAGAGAGAGAGAGAGAGAGAGAGAGGACATTTGAAGCAGTGAATCTTGAATGTTGGCAACTAATGACTGGGTCCCACGAAGTTGACTCGACGGGTTCAAGCTTTTCGTTCATAACGTGTCGGGAAGATTCTTCCCAAATGCTCCCTCCTCCTATGGCTTTGCTGCTGCCAAGGTTAACAAGACGAACTGCACCGCGCGGCCCGGTGATACGGGGACACGATAAAGACCAAACGGCTTTCTTGTCTAGCATCATTTGCAGATTCTCCAACACTCGCATGTAGATGCAATTGCAGCCCCCGAAAATGAGTCAAAATAAAGTTGTCACGCGGCCGTTTGAATTTGGTGAAGGGACTTTAGAATTCCAAATGCCGAACCAAACTCACCCGCCATGCCTAAAGCTCAGTTTAATGAAAATTTCAAAACTTCCCATTTTACTCTTATTTATAAAGTATACTTCCATTTTTACCCATTTTAAAACAAACCCGAAAGATATTTGCTCTTCTCTCGACATATCTTCGCTCTCGATCCCGCTCGCCTCTCTTCCCTCATGCCCGCTCTCGACACCGCCTGACTCTTCACTGCCCTCCTCTCTTCCCTAAAGGTATGCTGGTTCTTATGATTTTTTGGATAACTTTATGCTGAGCATAACTTGAAAGGACATAACTTGTAAGAGCTTGATTCCTCTGCCTACCGTTTGTCGTTATTCTTGATGAAGTTCTCGAGCGACGAATTGAAAGTGTGTTGTTATCGGATGTATTATTGCTAATTCGCTTTGCTCAAATCGGTTCTATCTGTCCGTTTGCTTCTGTGCTTTGCTTGGTATTTTCTATATTGGTATTAGTATTGTGGAGCACAGCGAATGAGAGAACTTTTTGCCGAACTTTTGGTGCTCGCTAATTGTGGATTTACAATGATCCCGCTCCGTTGCTTCTTAGGAGATATCTAGAAGTAGTTTGGTCATCATAGTTCAATGCTCGATTGTTCTTCAATGTATATATCTGAGGTCGGCCATTGAATTAGGCATTATCATTTTGCACGCATGTAGATATTAAAATCTTCAATCACGAGGATAGTGACCAGATCCGTCCTCAATTACTTGTACATCGCCAACGCGGTCCTAAATCTCCGAGCGAAATTTCAGTACAGTCATGCCCGCCAATCGCCGCACGAAATCGCCGGCACGGCGTCCAGTCGTCGGTACATTTTGAATATTTTTCCGACCGAATTAGCATCCATATACGGGGGTTTAGAAAACCGACTCGGTAAATTTTCCCATTTCCCCTTTTAAAAGAACGCGCTGTGATCGAGCATTTTCACGTACCGTCTGCCGTGTCCGAAGCGTGTCCCGTTTAATCGTTCCCCCTCCTGCGTAATTCTCTAGGACTTCATGGTAGAAAATCTTGTGCAGCACGAGGGCAATCAAATAATCAACGGGACAAAAAAGACGGACGACCGAACAGGAACCAAAAGCGGGCATCACTTTCTTTCTGCGGGCCCTGTTCGTCGACATTTCTGCTCGCTCAAGGGAGCTTCTTCTCTTCGAACTCGCGAAAATGCGAAAGGTCGAGGAACGTGGAATCTCTCCCAGGAAAGTACGCGTTTTCACACACGGTGATGGTGGCGACGTCGTCATCTCCGACGTCGTCATCTCCGTTGACGTTGGAGTCAGGGTCTAAGTCAATGAATTATTATTATTATTATTATTATTACTAATCTAGTTCGATGACATCAGTGAGAATTGCAGGCTGGCAGCGATGGAACATTTTGGCTTTATTTTTAAAAAAATAAGGACCAGCGTTAACCACGTTTTAGCGGATCGAACGATTTTTCTTAAGCTCCGAGCTGATCTAAGGAAGGCGATATCTAAAAGACGCGGCCCACTCTCGTCCACATCTATCTTGAGCCGAACTTAAAAGGTGCCTTCGTTTCGCTGAAAATGAATGATTTAAAACGAATGAAAAATATTTTCACTCTCTAGAAAACGTTTAGAAATGAATTGTCGTCGACATTGAAAATAATTTTTCATCGATTAGTTATTTCGAGCGACGCAAGGTATCGTCTCGAGGAAAATACTTTTGAAGTAATTCATTCTCAAGAAATAAATGGAGCCTTAAATTCCCGATCCTTCCTCTTTCTTCCTCTGGTTTGACATTAAAAATCGACATCATACTATGCCAGCGGCCAAGAAACACTGTTGCCACATATGCAACTGAAATCTATGACAACATGATTCGATTTCGATTCATAGATCTTAAAACTACGCATACTCTTTTTTTTACTCCGGTCTTCGTTGCTCTATCTCACACCGCGCGACGCACTAGATTATGAGACGAACGATTAATGCAATGCAGATTGCACTCAGAATGGATAACCACCGAGCGCATCACGTATAATGCTGCCTACATTGGGCCAACCTCTGAAGCATTTGCACGAGGCAATTTCCGTGCTTTGGATTTTCTCCTCACCATTATGCGATGGTGGGTCGCAAATTATTTAAGACAATCAACAGACTGAATATATCAAAAGCTCGTCGAACAGACCCGTGATACAGTACAAGTCGAAATCAAACCACCACAACTGTTTCAAATCATTCAAGCGCCGAATGTAGGGACGCATTTTCCACAGATTGCCAGAGAAAGAGGCATCGTCTTTCTCAAATTATTACTCAGTTTCATTTGGACATGAGAAGGGAGCCATCAATTTTTCGCTGGTATTATTCCAGGGAACGGCGAAGAATGAATTGAATTATGGCGATGTCCGCGATCACGCTGCAGGTTCGACCGTAAGAGACTTCTGAGCGATTTCTAGAGCTTCCTCCACTGAAGATGCATTCCAGAGTTTGGTTGTGTCGACAGTAGGCTGGCTCCTTGCTAGCTTAGGGAGAAGCTGAAATTCCTGAATAACACAGTATGAGGAGATAGCTTCATGAGTTAGCAAATCGTGAAAGAGAAAATGTCGAGGTAATCTATTTTCTTTCGCATCCTTTCTCTAGAGTCCTCTTTTCCGAGTGTTGATGTTCATTCACTGCACCTTCAGACCTTTTAATTGGAAAAAGGAAACAGCACGGTAGTTTATGCTTCTTGAAGAATGTGACGAAAATATATACGGTAATCAAGAAGTTCTTCCCAGCTAATTTAGACATTGAAAATACATCACGCATTTGAATGTGGTATGTGATGCAGTCTTTCAAAAACTGGTTCGAATATCGAGATCATTGATGAGCAAGTTCCTCTAATATTCCAGATCAAGCACCTCTATTCAAGCCAAAAGGAAAGTTTCCAAAGGCTTCCATACTGAGCATAGCCAAGTCAATTATTAGAGAACTTACTAACTCAATTTTAAGCAATCATTATGATATTGGATACATGCTACGATATTTTAAGTTCACCATGCTTCAATATATGTGGTGCTTTCATATGAAACCGTTGATTGCTTGCATGCAAAAGGCAAGTCAAGTTTTGTACCTAAAAGCCTGATTCAGTTGAGTGAGTTAGTCAATAGAACATACCTCTGGGTTCCCACTTTCTAGAAGAACTCCTTTCAATTTACCTGCGATACAACAAGAGTGAAATTCATACTTTGTGGATGCCGCTAAACCAAAAGCAAAATGTACAATTGGACCACTTTACCAGAATCTACCCAGAATGTTGCAATCTTTGGATCAAAGCTTCCGACTTCAACGGCCTCCCCAACTACATAGAGAATAATACCCTAGGGTTAACTATCAAAACAAAAAATAAAAATCATGATGAGAGATGCATAATATATGCTGCATAGATAGCATATTATACCATTGTCTCCAAAAAACTGCCACCAAAGTTTTCTGGGGCTCCCTTCATACTCAAACACCCTCGAGTAAAAATAGGGCAGATAGTCATATCTGCATGTATGTCAGTGGGAGCATCATTGAACTAGAATGCTATAACCAGCACCTAAATGCTCAGTCTAACAACAAAGAATCAAACGTACGTATCGGTCTGAGCACTCAATATGGATTTTGCACAATGTTGTGCAGATCTTCGAGCGTGATCAACGTGTTCAACTCGTGCGATGCGGTCATACATCTGCCAACATGAACGACAACAATAGTCAGCTTAGAAAAGAAATATGGCCTACTCAGAAAAGCATACCTTCAATGGGAATGCTGCTACATCTCCAATTGCAAAGATTCCAGGGATCTTTGTTCTAAACTGACCGTCAACCTGACAAATTCAAATTTAATGCAATATCACTCGATCATGCACCTTGCCAATGTTAAGCTAAAAGTGCACAGATTCCAGCCAATAAGACAATATAATTTATTATGGAAATTAGCTGGACATTGCGCTTACCTGTATTCCTCCAACAGATGTATTTAAACCGACCCTCTCAAATGGACCGACAGCAGGTTTAGCTCCAATACCAATGACTACCTGCCCAGAGAGAGAAGAGGGGAACAAATTTTATTGAGGTTCCTAGCTATAAATTTGAAGGTAGAATTGATAACCCGAAAGAAGGGCTTTTTATCGAAGGAAGTAAGGTCCAGCAGGTTTTAAAACTGTACTGTGTCTGCTTCAATTGTTGATCCATCTTCGAGTTTAACAGAGCATACACGTCCATCAGAACCAGCTTCCAAGTGTTTAATAGAGGCACCCTGTTTATGCTCAGCAAGTTAAGAACGCTTGTGATAACATGCAGAAGTACACAATCAAAGTGGCATGCCAAGAAAAGGTGATGATCTATAAGACGTGTGCTTGAAGAAATAGCCGCTCACGATCCACCAATTTGGGCAGTACAGAAAGAGAGGAAGAACCTTTTTGAACTTCACACCGTTATCCTGGTAAAATTGTTCATATCTCTGGGCAAGGGAAGGAGTAAACAGCCTCTGCAAAAGATGATTCTCTGGAAAGATGATCTGTTTAGAGAGAGAAGGGATTATGAGTTAGACTTCCCCTTCAATAAAAATTTTTAGGAGAAAAAATGAAATAATTCAGGATAAAAGAAGAGTTCGCAACATTTGCCAGCAACTCAATTAGCACCAATTCATTAGACCATACTAGAAGCATTTTTCCTGCCTATCGACGATGATTGGAAAGGGTCCTGTGTTTCTGTATCACAGTATCATTCATCTTGTTTCAAATAGTGAAGATTTGCTAATATTAAACTTGCAAGTTAAGATAAATGGATACTGGGCAAAGAAGCCAGGATACTCATGCAATAAATTTAGGTGCAGAATTTTATAATAAAAGATGCCTACGCAGTAAAATGTGTCCTCAGAAGATGATAAATTCAACAACGAAATGACATAAGCAACACCCTAGGCTTGATAAGACCTAAGCAACGTCACTGCAGATTTGGTAACACAGATGACACTCGTACACATAGGCAAGCTAAACCTTTTGATTCTCACCTATCAAGGCTTTCTGAACAGATTCAACAATCATATTGATAGCAAAATATGATTCCACTTACAGTTGTGTCGAGCTTCCAAGCAACAGCTGCTGCGGCAACCTCCATACCAATATACCCCCCTCCTACAACAACCAATTTCTTTGCCTTTTCCTAGAAAGTAAGAAAGAACGTCTATGAATCTTTAAAACAAGCCATGTTATCTAAGGACAGCAGAAAATTCAGAGAAGATGAAAATGAAGCTCATGCTCTCTCTTTCTTTTTTGGCCAGTGCTTATGGTACCTCTTAGATTTTTAAATTTTTTTACGAACTCCAAGAAAGCTTTATGTTCAGATCTGATCACCAAGTCAAATTGTTCTTGGAAAAGGAGAAAATCCGAGGCACCAAGTATTAGACACATCCGAGCTATTATCCCAGTTGATTTGGCTTAGAGACAAAAAGCTTAATCACAGGACTAGACTGCAAAAAAGTTCACAGGAGGTTTTACCCAGTGCTCCAGGTAGCATGATGTGCCTCTCTGGCATAATGTGACCAGAATTTTAGGACTTACAGAATCTAGGAATGGGCACGAGATGCGGGGAATTTGTGCCCCGAGGGGAACCGTCGCAAGAGGCAGGGCAAGGGGGCAGGGCCGGTATTAGCGGCGTCCGGCCTCAATCCACCCCGTGCATATATTATAGCAAAAGTATTTTATTTATGTATTTTTATTAAAAATACGAAAAAAAAAATAAAAAAAATTGATTCTTATAGAGAATATGTGCAAGTACAAGTCTTACTTTTATAAGATATGCAAGCTTGAAAAGGTTTCTAGATAAACAATGTGGAACAATTGTTTTCCATGTTTCTCATCTTCACATTGTCCAACATCAACTACTTACACCGTTGCCCCACAGAGGCAAAACAGCCCCATCCCCCACCTCTCACGGGGCAGGTTTTACTTCGCAGGGCGAGGAAGGGAAACATGATCTCCATGCCCATTCCTAACAGAATCACACAACCACGAGAAAAGAAGCTGCTAAGTCATACAAGTACACCTGGTGTACAATTATTTGCCAACAATAAATGAATAGCAAAAATAGCCAGAGATTTTCCAGGGAACAGCTAGAGCGATTCATTCAAGAGTTTCTTTTCTTTAAAAATAAGGTTCTTTTAAACGGTTCGAACAATTTTTTTTGTCGAAATAATTAACCATAATTTTGCTTTGATACATTGTTCATGCTCTCTCATTATGATGGAAAATCACAATGGTATTAACAGTCAGGTTCCTAGAATACAAATTCTTTAGAACAGAAGCAGTGAAGCAAGAAATACCGAAAAGAAGCTATAAGCAAGTAGAGCGAGATGATGCATGAATATGGTGTTGGTCCATACCCAGGATGATATAAGTGAGTTAGCATCCACAACATCTCTGATATAGTGTACGCCCGTAAGGTTTCCTCCAATTTTCTCTGGGAATCTAAAATTTAATTGATCAAGAACAGTTCATCATGCCCACGTGTTTACAGATGATGGCAGGGTTAAAAGCACTCTTCAAACTAGAAAACATGCTGCAACTACAGATACCTTGAAGCTGTGCAACCAGTTGCAATTATAAGTGACCCATATTTAAGAAGCTTTCCGGAATCAGTAGTCAAAGTTTGTTTATCGATGTCGATACTTGTCACTGGATCTTCATAAAGCATCTGAACAAGGCAGAAAACAGTTCAAAATATTAGGAGCCAATCAAATAGAGAGAGAGAGAGAGAGAGAGGGAGAGAGAAGGAGCCCCATGATCTCAAAAGGAGTACCTCGATCCCTTTCTCTTTGTACCATTCTGGATTTTGCCTCTCTCCCCCAGAACCAACACAAGTGTGAAAACCCTACACCAACCAAAACCCATAGTTTCAACTCTAGATTAAATGAGCAATTTGCAGTACCAATGTATCGCAAACAAAGCTCATCATCTCATGACATATAACATTCCATAACAGGAGCCATAGTGTTCCATAATTCACAAAAGGACTGGAATCTCTTAATGCACCAGCTAGATATGCCTACATCAACAGCAAACATTGAGTCTACTAACCAAGTCATCTAAATAGCCTATTGAATTCAAATGTCAATATGCAATATATCAGAAAGCCATCATCCGAGGCAATGTGAAGCACTAGCCAAGGCGAAACGGGAAATAACAAAGCGCATCGATCGTACAGGTAAGCGAGCAGGCTTCTTATCCAGAGGAAACAGGTAGCCTTTCGTCAAAGCAGGACGCTCGTATGGTGCATGAGCCTGCAAGAACGAGGGAGCACAATGTCCATCTGAGACTCGCTGCATAATTCCTCGACCAACATTAACAACATCATCATACAAGACAGGACGAAACAGCGAAATCACCTCTTTCGAAACGATGCAGAGCCTTCCATCGGCCATGCCATGCTCGACGAAAGTCCGAGCCGCGTAACCAGCAGCATTCCCACCGCCGACGATCACAAACCTTGAACAGAAACAAGTCCAGAAGCTCAAAAACTTCGAAGCCAAACTCGAACCGCATCGGGAGCCGAAACTCAAGGACGCAAGAGCAGCCTCACTCACTCTCTGTTCTCGTTGGCAAAAGCGGCCGCCACGTAGCTCCTCCGGAAGCTCCCGAGCCCGATCGAAGAACGCCGCGGCGCCCGGCCGAGAGCGGGAGCCTCGGGACACCGCGGGGACAGCCCGCGCCCCAGCGACGCTCCGCTCGACAGGCTCGCCATCGCCCTGAGCGACGAGAATCTGGCAGCTGAGGAAAAGGGAGAGAGCAAGCCGGCCGTTAGGGATTCGAACGGAAGAGAAACCAAAACGCGATCGCGGAAGCGGAAGCGGCAGCAGCTAGCTCGCTCGTGGTGGGAGGAGGAGACCTGGAGACATCGGAGGAGAGGATGTGGTTCGGCTCCGATGAGTGTTATGCTGCGTTCGAAGAGGGTGAATAAACAATTCGGGGGGAGTCAAAATGGCCGTAGGCGAGCGGCAAGGGTCGCGCGACCGCGGCTATTGACGGCGCGGAAGGGTCGCCATTGCGGTTACGGCGAGCGCGAGGGACGGCGGAAGCGAAGTCGAAGGGGCGGCGGCGGCGGCGACGACCGTGAGGGCGCAGCTGTTACCGTCTTCCATGAACGACTCAGTGAGTCGCGGACGACGCGGACTGTGAAGCTGTCGCTTGATTTATTCGAAGGCGTCCGCCATCTCTTCAGGGGATAATTTCACGGGAGGTCCAGAACTTTGGGTCAAATGTATAACGCGCTCTCTGAATTTATTTAATTTGTTTGATATAGTCCCCAAGCTTATACCAATATATAATATGATTCCTGAATTTTTAGTCTATAAATCATATGAAAATATTTAATATTATCATTCCATTATTTTAAATTTATGAATAAGATTGAATATTTTCATATAGTTTAGGGATTAAATTGAAAATATATAAAAAGTTCATGAATCACGTTTAAAATATTAAAAGTTGAGGACCGCATTGCATAGTGGGCAAAAGTTTATGGATCATATTGAACAAATTAAAATAGCAGAGACCACATTACATATTTAACCAAAATTCAATAATCATTTGTGTAATTATCCCTTTCTTTGAGGTGTTGGTGATGGCCCGCGAGAAATTATTAATTGCACAAAAATATCATAAATCATGTGATTGAATAATATCTTTTTATTGGAAATTTTAACTCTTTTAAAAATTTACCAACACTCGGTCGTGGAACCTTGCGCTGACAGATCATGGACCGTCTGCTGAGTGAGCCCGTGGTTGCAGCGCCACCTAGGTGCATGCACGAAAGCACAAAGTCAACGGTACACCGGATCCAAATCCATTCTTTTTGTAAATTAATCAAGGTTTTTAGAGATTGAAGATTGACAAAGGAACTGAACTTGTTACATTTGACTTGCAAATCAAGTCTCGGAGCAACCGCTCCCTAGGTGCGTTTTGTTTCACATGATATGACAACCGCCTCTCCATTCTCATTAGTCTTTGACAATAGTTACTTCCCCTCACATCATGGAGTGCGTTTTGATTACGAAAATATTTGTTATTCATGACTTATGCCGTTTCTTTTTGTTCTTGAGTACAATTTGCGTTTTGGGCGAATGCTATAACAAAGTAAGTCCAACTTTCTACCCTTTTTCTTTAATTTTGATATCTCAATAATAGCAATATGTATCGAATAAAGCAATAATTTCCAATATTCATTAAGTTTTACGAAAAAAAATTTCCCTGTCATTCACAATTCGATAACATAGTAATTAACAAAAAGACATACGTGCGCGTGTGAAAAAAGATGAAAATAAAAATAAAATGTGCATTGAGAAAGAGAATATTTGGAGATATGAATTCGAATTATTGAAAACATTATGGTCAAATAACAATGGACCAAGGTCCAAATTCTGAAGATTTTTTTGGGCCGTGGAGTAGTATCATTCCGATAATAGCAGATCGAAATAAATGGGCCGAGCCCAGCTTTCGGCCCAATATCCACGGCCTCCGCAGCGCTGCTATAAAATACCGCCAACGGCCGATTCTAGGGTTTACTGCAACAAGCGATTCGGGAGTTTTGCAAGGAGCCGAGCATTTCTGCTTGCCGCCGCCGCCGCCGCCTCCGCCTCCGGATCGCCGTCGCCTCCTCTTCATCGCAGCCATGGTAACCCCCCCTCTCTCTCTCTCGCTCCGTCCCCGCGCGTGTGTGTGTGGAGTCGATGCTCTCAGCTGGTTAGGTTTGTAGCTGATGAACTGAATGGAGGACGCAAGAAGAAGATTAAAGTCTTTTGAGTTTTCATAGCATGCGCATCAATGGGAGAAAGTAGTTCTTTCTGTCCTCGTCCGAGGTTGAATTGCGCTGATGAGTTCATTTGTTTGCCCCGCTTCGGCTCAGATTATTCCGGAGAAGAACCGCCGCGAGATCTCCAAGTACCTCTTCCAAGGTCGCTCCTTTCTCCATTATCTCGACCCTTTTTCCAATCCATTTCGACTATGCGGCGTGTTTCTGTACATGATTTGTGTTCTGGTAATAATGCTTTCGGTTTCAAAATACTTTTGAGACTTGCATTCGTGAGGGGTGTTTCTAATCATGCTTTGCTCGTGCCACGAATTTGTAGACACCTTTACTTGTGCTCAGAAGTTTTTGTCAGTACCACAAAGAATTAAGGTCTAGATAAAGCCCATTGAATCTGGGTTGTTGTTGTCTTTAGTTGGTTTTGTTGAATGTTTTTTTGTTGTTCCTATAGAGGGAGTGTGCTATGCCAAGAAGGACTACAATCTCGCGAAACACCCGGAAATCGATGTCCCAAACTTGCAGGTGATTAAGCTGATGCAGAGTTTTAAGTCGAAGGAGTACGTGACGGAGACCTTTGCTTGGATGCACTATTATTGGTACCTCACGAACGATGGGATCGAGTTCCTCAGGACTTACTTGAATCTCCCTTCGGAAATTGTCCCTGCCACTTTGAAGAAACAAGCCAAGCCGGCTGGTAGGCCCATGGGTGGCCCACCTGGTGATCGCCCGCGGTAATTGTTATTTTAGGTGTATCTTTAGTGTTTTTCATGTTCAGTTTCAATATCGATCATGTCAATACACTATTCAGTATATATAGGAGGGATTATGTTCCTGCTGTTCATAGCCTCTTTCTTATCCTACTTTTTGTAATGTTGTACAGTGGCCCACCTCGCTTTGATGGAGAACGGAGGTTTGGTGACCGTGAGGGCTACCGTGGTGGTCCCCGTGGACCTGGGGGTGACTTCGGTGACAAAGGTGGAGCTCCTGCTGACTACCGGCCTTCCTTTGGGGTAATATACCAATCTCTTACTAGTCATACTGTCATTACTTTTACGTGATATGTGATTGTTGTAATTTGCACGAAGTCACAATGTCTTTATTGGTGAGTTCCTTACTTTTTGGATGGTATAGAATCTCGCCATTGCATGAAAATGATTTCTAGGACAAGCCATCTATTTTGTATACTTTTAGCTCAGGTTGTGTATTCCTTAGAATGAAAAGTTTGACTAAGATGATTAGTGAGTTTATTTACGTGTTATCTTTCATAGCTTATTGTATCGTTCATTGCTTTCGACTTAGGGCTGCCAAGAGATGCATCTCGATTTGATTATTTCCAGTGTTTACAATTATGGTTAGGTTTAACTTGTTACCGTAATACTTATCAGGTAGAAAATGACATCTTAGCTTATCTGACTCCTCTTTTCTAGCTTGAGTCTTGCACCACTAACTTGAGTGGATGAGGGAAAGCTAACTGGAGTACTGCCATAGATTTACAGTGTCAGAATCTTGCCATTAGCAATTGGACCGTCCTTACTGGTTGCAGTAGAGAAATCGTTTATACAAATCAAGATCAATCGTTTTTTGGCCAATATAACATTCAAGTTCTGTCATGCAGGGTCCTGGTGGAAGACCAGGCTTTGGACGGGGAGGTGGTGGCTATGGTGCTGGACCGGCTAGCTCGAATCTTCCTTGAACGGTTCATGGCTAGTAGTTTCAGCTGTCCAGTTGTAAGAAGAGCGTGACGTGGCGGCACCCGCAGTTGGTTGCTGCATGTCAGCTCTAGTCCCCAAGAATCTTGATCTGTTATTAGCGGATTAAGGACTGCTTTTGTTCTGACAAATTGAATTTTTGAGAATGGGGTCTTGCTTTTCTATTGTTATAGTATTTTTAATTAATGCTTGAACCTTTTGGTTGACATTTATCTTTTTATTAATGGCCTCTTGCAGTTTTCGCCATGTCTAGGAAATTGAACGCTTTACCTCCCCTCTTGGCGATTCCTGTAATAGATTTGAGCTCCTCGAATTTAATAAATTCCTTGCATTTTCAATGAGCGTTAGATCCAAGAAATATGATGCAAACCAGTTTTCGTTTACAAGAACAAGAATGGTGAGACTTGTGGTTTGTCTCGTGGTGAGGCAGCTCTTGTACTTGTTTCCTAGTGAACGATACAGAAATCAGCGGCTTAATGAAAACTGACTCGGTCAATGGAGGTAGAGTCCAATTTGCGATGCTGCCTTTCCGACCTAGGGTGATGCAATGATAGAATGAGATGAAGCAACAATCGTCGGAGCTAGTAAGGAATGAAGAACGTGTTCTCTTGGTCAATTAATTAGGATAATTTGACAGATAGAAATGGCTGGAAAGAAATTCATTCAAGAACGTTCTTCTAGTCAATTGATTAGGATAATTTGACAGATGGAAATGGCTGGAAAGAAATTCATTCAAGAACCTGCCTGAGTTCGTACTTGATTTTAGATCCCTTCACCATATCGGGAAATTCCTTCATATGTCTCTCCTTGAGCCTTTTAAGGTTATGCTCAAGACCAATGTCCAACACAGTATATCAAAGAAAAATGTCCACAACACAAAATCAGCACATAGCGTCCATTTAAGTTTTCATTTCGGGCATTGGCATTTACCCTGTAGCATCGCAGGGAACATTACCAGGAGTTTCATCGGGGGCAAGGATACTGCGCATTCATTAACACAGTCCCAGAAAACCATCAAACTCAATTTCTCTAATGAGCGAAACATAGCATCGTAGGAGGTGAATATCAAGGGAAGGGGCATACACCACGGCAGGTTGTGCCTGAAGGAGGATCGAGCGAGTGAATCACCAGCCAATCGAACGGTCTCAGCCATCCGAAGTGGTTGGACAGCAGTAAGGGTTGCTTTCTGGACTAGTTGATTAATTCCATCATCTTCTTCCTTGCGAAAAGAAAGAAACGCGGGTTCTTTGGTAGAGTCCTATACAGTATATATGGCCAACCCCGTTCAGGAGCTGCGCCATCTCATTGATCAGACAACAGTCCTACAATTTGATGTGGTTTGTGAGCGTCGCCAACACTTCATAAATACTCCTACTCTGCGGATGCTTCGTGTCATTAACCATGAACTTCACATCCTCACCTTGGACAGCCACGCTGCTCCATGCTACCTCCTTCCCATCTAATCGCTCCAGCTCAGCTCTCACCTTCCATGAGTCCTCCCATCGACCTGCGCTCGCGTAGACATTCGACAAGCCAACCCTCCAGGCTTTTCCCTTTTGGTCCAAAAGCGAGAGCCATTTTGCCGATTCTTCAGCCACGTCAATGCGGTTGTGAATTGCGCAAGCACCTAAAAGAGCCCCCCAGACTGCGGGTCCTGGCGCTGTGGGCATGGCCCTGATGAAGGTTAGAGCTTCTTCGAGTTTACCTGATCTTGCCAACAGATCGACCACACAAGCAAAGTGTTCCATGCTTGGCTCGATACCATATTCTCTTTTCATGGAGTAGAAAATCCCGAGCCCTTCTTCAACCATTCCTGCATGGGCGCATGCT
Source organism: Syzygium oleosum (assembly GCF_021117445.2). NCBI lineage: Eukaryota > Viridiplantae > Streptophyta > Magnoliopsida > Myrtales > Myrtaceae > Syzygium > Syzygium oleosum. The sequence goes on from NW_026607498.1 coordinate 9,132,424, forward strand.
GAAAGAACGTTGGTGAATGTAACTCCATTTGGTTGGATTGTTTCCAGTTCCTTCAACTTGTCGAATGCCCTAAGAGCAGATAGCCCATCTCCATTGATTCCCAGCGCTGTGATCAGAGAGTTATAGGAAGGTAGATCCTTAATTTGCATGTCCTGGAAGATGCTCTTTGCTAAATCTAATCTACCCGTCCTTCCATACATGTCGATTAGAGAGTTCTGTAAGAAAATATCACAAACCAATCCTGTTTTGGTTATGTATCCATGGAACATTTGACCTAGCTGAGATGATGACATTTCTGAGCAAGCCTGAAGTATTGCCAATGCCGTGACAAAATCAGGACTGCTTGGTTCATTGCCTTCATTGCAGTGGATCTTCTTGAATTGCAATAAGGCATCGCTGTAGTTCCCATATCTTGCAAGACAAGAGATGATGCAATTCCAAGAAACGATGTCTTTGACAGACATCCTTTTAAAGAGTTCGAATGCAGAATGTGCACGTCCGTTTTCTGCATATAAATTGATGAGCGAGTTCTCTACCACTAAGCTTGGAAAGGCTCTCTTCTTTATCAGATAACAGTGCATCTGTTTCCCCAGCTCAAGAAAGCCCACACGGCAGCACCCCTGAAGGATAACAGCCAATGTTTCTGGTTGAAGATACCGGTCCTCGCCTAAGAACATATACTTGCAGAAAATCTGCATTCCTTCGAAGAAATAACCCTTAACCAAGTACATTTCCAACAGAGAATTCAACACAAAATCATCCAAGCACCATCCCACTTTCATAATCAAGCCCTGTACCCATTGGAAGACCAGAAGTTCGTTGATCAAGGAACACGCCCTCAAGACGCTCAAAATCGTTATTTCGTTTGGAGCGATCCCATCTTCTTGCATCCTAAAGAAATAGCTCATGGCCATCTCCGCTTCTCCCTCTTCCACGGCCCTAGAGATAAGCGAAGTCCAAGAGACCACATCCCTGCCCTCGCTGTCTCCAATCAGTTTCTCAGCAACCAACCTATATCCAGATTTCGCGTAAGCACCCACCAAGGCATTACTCAAGAAACCATCCATGACACGTCCTTCCTTAACAACACAGCAATGGACCGATTCAACCAATCTGGGATCAGCTCTCCGTGCACAAGCCTTTAGAAGCACGGACAACGAGAACTCGTTAGGGTCCACTTCTTGCAGCATCTGCCCATACATAGAGACCACCTTGTCACTTTCTCCGACCTCACAGAAGGCGGACATCATCGACGTCCACGACACCACCGTTCTCTCAGGCATACACTCGAACACCTTTGCAGCATCGACCACGCACCCGCATTTCGAGTGGAAATTCAGCAGCGTGTTGCCGACAATGACGTCGGCGTCGAACCCGCGTTTTACAGTGGCCGCGTGAACGCAAGAACCGGACTTTAAGTCCGATAGCGCGGCGCAAGAGCTCAAACTGTCCAGGACGCGATTGAAACTGAAGGGTCGACCTTCTTCGCACGACGAAGAGCGTGAGGGCCGAGAGCTTCCTCTGAGGTCCACTGATTTGGTGGGTGGCGCGACCAGAAAGGACCCGCTCAGGCACAGCGAGATCGAGGGATTCATGGGCGGCGCCACGAGCGACAGAGGAAGGAACGCCTCCGAATTTCACCGGCTAAATCCTCTCCATCCTCTCAAAGACGGTTGAGTTTCGCAGCATGAGGGAAGATGATGCATCTGTCGGGAGCATCTACCCATCTTTAACTTAGGAAGCAGGATCGATGCAGGAGAATGAGATGGCTCCCTGTTCCCGCTCGACAACCTCTGTTGTTGTTAACTTTTCTTGTCCGCAATTTTCTGTTTTCAATGAATGAGATACTCGCATCGCATAGGATAGTGTTGTTCGGACTTGGAGAATTCCATGTTTCGTACAGGTTTCCTTGAACCTGCAATCTATCCGATTTGAAATAGGTTTCTCATTGTTTTAAACATGAAATCTATGCTCGATTTCAGGATCTACCTAGATTCTATGTATTATTAATTGAATAATTATAATGAATCATCACTTTTAATGACCATTATTTGCTGTTATAATTCACTGACCATAACTTATATTTAGACACTTGATGAATATAAAACATTAACAAAGTAAAAGTCTCAATCATAAAATGAAAATTCGGACTAGCAGTTCCAAATTATACACTCATCATTTGAGGCTATGGAATACCATAAGATTGTGGGACAACATAAATCAAGAAAAACACAAAAACTTCCACCTACCTGAATCGTTGAACCTATCTGTCAAAGCAAATTTCCCAATTTTTGAAATCTGAAACATACCATACATACCCAAAACATCCTGATCCGGTACTACCTTGAAACTATGCTTACCTATGATGGCTTATAAAGACACATTTCCACAGTCTTACTTAGGAGTATAGATTCCTAGAACAGCTGGTAAATCGGAATATGTCAATTTTCTTCCCACTGAAACACAAAGTTACATATGCATAAACCAGATAGATTTGATCATGAAACTGTTCTCTCATTACAGACACTACTCAGACAAACACATCATGTATGACATAGTCAACAAGTGAACAAACCCACAAGCCAAGTACCAGAGACCCCAAAGCCAAAGACTCCTGTATACACGACCGAGAAACATGCCCCGTCCTGCGTGCTATAATTACTGTCGTTATGTTGATTTTGTTTTAAGTTGCTTCCCTGTTTAATCAACTTCTTCCATTTTGCTCTCCTCATTCCCTTCCTCCTCCAGTGGAGACATCTCTGCGTCCACGCCGGCATTCTCATCCTCCTCCTCGATGCTCAGGCCGAGCTTCAACATCCTGTGGATCCTCGACGCGAAGGTGTTCGGGTCGTCGAGGCTGAACCCGGAAGTCAGAAGCGCAGTCTCGTACAGCAGCAGCACTAGATCCTTCACCGACTTGTCGTTCTTGTCGACCTCGGCCCTCTTCCTCAGCTCCTCCATGATGCCGTTGTCGGGATTGATCTCCATAGTCTTCTTGCTGGACATGTAGGCCGCCATGCTGCTGTCCCTCAACGCCTGAGCCTTCATGATTCTCTCCATGTTGGCTGTCCATCCGTATTCCCCGGTCACCAAGCAACAGGGCGAGTCCACGATTCTATCCGACACCACCACTTTCTGCACCCTGTCTCCCAGTATCTCCTTGATTGTCTTGCACAAGCTCTCGAACGACTTCTTCTTCTCTTCCCTCCTCTTCTTCTCTTCCTCCGACTCGTCCTCCAATTTCAGCCCCTCCTTGGTTGCAGAAACCAATTTCTTGCCGTCATACTCTTTCAGCTGAGAGACGACGTACTCGTCTATGGCATCCACCATGAAAAGGACTTCATAACCTTTCTTCTTCAGCCGCTCGAGGAATGGAGAGTTCTCCACTGCCTTTTTGCTTTCACCTGTGATGTAGTAGATGTCCTTCTGACCCTCCTTCATTCTAGTCACATAGTCCTTCAAACTTGTCATCTCATCACCGCTCTTGGTCGAATAATACCTCAACAGGTCCGCGAGTTTAGCTCTGTTCTGGCTATCCTCATGAATGCCCAGCTTGATGTTCTTGGAGAAGGCGTCGTAGAACTTGGCATAATCGTCTTTGTTCTCGGCAATCTCGAAGAACATCTCGATGCACTTCTTGACGAGATTCTTCCGAATAACCTTGAGGATTTTGTTTTGCTGCAGCATCTCGCGCGAGATGTTGAGAGGAAGATCGTCAGAGTCCACCACTCCCTTGATAAATCCAAGATACTCAGGAATCAACTCTTCGCAATTGTCCATAATGAAGACCCGCCTAACATAAAGTTTGATGTTGTTCATTTTCTTCCTTGTGTCGAAGAGATCGAACGGGGCTCGCCTGGGAACAAACAGGATAGCCTTGAACTCGAGCTGCCCTTCGACTGAGAAGTGTTTGACGGCCAGGTGATCCTCCCAATCGTTGGTCAAGCTCCTGTAGAAAGCGGCATACTCCTCCTTGGTTACCTCCTCTGGCTTTCGCAGCCAGATAGGCTTCTGTTTGTTGATCACTTGCCATTCATAGGTCACCTCCTTCACGTTCTTCTTTTTAGGCTTCTTCTCTTTGTCTTCATCTACCTCGTCCACATCACCTTCCTCTTCCTTCTTGGTCTCCTCATCCTCATCATCACTGACTTCTTTCTCGACAGTCTTCTCTACCCAGAGATAGATTGGATAGCTAATGAATTCAGAGTGCTTTTTCACAAGGTCTTTCAATCTCCTCTCCTCCAAGTATTCCAACTGCAATAGGAAGCTCACAATCAGTTGCCCCATTAACAATATCCCATATGGACAAGAAACTTGTTCAAAAACTTTCCTCAAACTACTTAATTAGATAAAACATCCATGAAGAATAGAGGTCCGCTTATAATGTACTATCCTGTTACGATACTTTATTAGCATCAGTGATAGAACGGATCAGGAGATACAAGAAAACTAACAGAACACATGTCTAAACAGAAACTAACATTATGGATAGACAAGCATGTTGATTTTTACTTGTAAAAGAGACTTGAACTCTCAAACTCGATGAACTCACCTGATCTTCCTTAAGGAAGAGTGTAACCTTGGTACCTCTACCTAGAGGCTCCCCATAGACATCCCGAGTAATGGTGAAAGACCCGCCAGCCTGAGATTCCCATATGTACTGATCATCGTCATTGTGCTTGGTGGTTACCACAACTTTCTCAGCAACCAAGTAAGCCGAGTAAAACCCAACTCCAAATTGCCCGATCATGCTCACATCAGCTCCAGCTTGCAGTGCCTCCATAAATTCCTTAGTTCCAGATCTCGCAATTGTGCCCAAGTTGTTCACCACCTCTGCAGCAAACCGAAATTCAGTTTCATCTTATTAGAGCTCAAATCCAACCTATGGCAAATGCTAGCTTGGCCATACAGTGTTCTTGTTTGGCCATTCAGTATAGTTGACATCTCGAATAGTTGCAATGGTGATCGAGGCACAAAGTGGACCAAACATGACTGTTTACACTAGCACTGCATAAGAATTTCTCGACATGCACAATTAGAAAGCGATAATACCTGCTTTGGTCATGCCACAGCCACTGTCGATGATGGAGAGAGTCTTGTTGGCCTTGTCAGGGATGATTCTGATAAAAAACTCAGGCTGAGAATCAAGCTTGCTTTTGTCGGTCAAGCTCTCGAAACGAATTTTGTCCAATGCCTTCACATAGAAATCACCGAGAAGCCTTAGCCTCCACAATCAAATTCAAGAATAGAAAACTAGAGAAAAGCTACTAAACTTGAACCGCAGTCAACACAGAGAAGAAGAGGCCATTTGGCGATCGACACATTCATGATTCATCTACTTTGATGTTCCATTTCAATCACTACATACTTTGTCACGTACTATGTAAATTTACAGAACCACAGAACCAACAAAACCTAAAACCAGGGACAGAGTCATGCACCGCAGCGCCAAAGCAAATGTTACTAAAGCACAAACATTTCGCCGATCAGCAACATCACTCCAACACACGACCTCGTCACCTCAAACACTGTTCGACCCAGGAACGTCACGATCCTAAGACGGTTGCACTGAAACCAGCACGAACACTCAACCGACAACGAGACAAGGCGGATAGAGAGATCGAAGAGCTTACGTCGGAGGCATTGCTGATGAGCTCGCGGAGGAAGATCTCCTTGTTGCTGTAGAAGGTGTTGATGATGAGGCTGAGGAGCTGGTTGATCTCGGCCTGGAAGGCAAAGGTCTCGACCTCCCCCATGCCAACGTCCGCCATCAGTGTGTGTCGACGGAGCTCGGACTCGAATACCACGCAGTACCCGATCGATGGAACGAACGAACGAAGAAGCCAAAGGGCAGTGGAGACTCGGTGCAGAGACCAGAGTGTGTGTATCTGAGGAAGCAGCAGGCGAAGTAAAACACTGTATTTATATACGGTGAGAGAGTTGAGAGACTCGAGAGAGAGATAGAGAGAGAATGGTATCTGGTGGCTTCTGCTCTGCTGTTGTTGTTCTCGACTTGACAAGGTGGCATCAAGGTAAGGTCTCGGCTCCTTTGGAAAAGAGAAAGTGAGAGAGAAGGTTTGAGAAGAGGTGAGGTTGGTTTTGGCGGTTCTAGACTTCTCTTCCTCGTTCTTGTGTTTTTGTCTTTCTTTCTTCATCTCTTTTTTTTTGGGGGCTTTTTCTTTTTCAAATTACTGCTTTCAAGCGACAAAATTAGTGTTAACCTTATGTGGGGCCCAGGAAGTATATAACAATAACAAAACAAAAGAAGAGAAAAAGTCAAAAGCAAACAAAAGGAATGGGGCTGCTGCTTTGTGCGGTGAGAGTGCCCAACAGGAGAGAGAAAAAGTGAGTTTTTTTACCGAGAGCTCACCGAGAGAACAGGAAAAAGAAGAAAGAAAAGGGGCGTACCCGATTCATGGGTCAAACATTATCGAAATTGGCTCAAATTTTAGTATGTTGTTTGTGAGACCGAGAATTACGAGTTGATCGATTTCGTTTGTAGAGAATCTTCTCCGAATTCTCCAATCGTGATTAGAGTTTTCTCTTTCATTTATGTAAATTCACCTTTCTGGTGATGAAAATGATATTGTATTGTTGATGTTGTGCCTCTAGTGTGTGACTAGAGACGAACTATATGTATCCTACTATTCTTGGTGATTAGTGAAAGATTTTGGGGCGGTCTGTGTTTTTTTCTCTCATTGAATTTTCACGTTAAATCTTGGTGTCATTGTTGCATTTGTCTTCTTATTACTGCAAGGTTGAATTGCTGGAATATTGTTGGTTGTTGTTAGGATTAAGTTGATTTCGGTCGGTTTAATTGTGTGGGAGATATTGATCTTGGATTAGGCTTGGTTCTTAGTGAATTGTTGCCCCAATCCTCCCCAATAAAGTGGTATCAGAGCTAGCATTGAGATTCTAATATTGAATGGAGGAAACTAGTGGCACCATGTTTAAGTTAAATGCCTCGAATTACAACATTTGGAAACCGCGGATGGAAGACATGTTATATTGGAAAGATTTGTTTAATCCCATTGAGGGTGATGAGGCTAAATGAGATAAGGAAGATAAATAATGGGAACGAATGAATCGAAAAACGGTTGGGTTTATTCAATAATGGATTGATGATAGTATGTTTCATCATGTTGCTCAAGAAACGAAAGCGGACACTTTGTAGAAGAAATTGCAAGATCTCTATGAGAGGAAAACCTCACAAAATAAAGCTTTTCTACTTAAAAGACTTGTGAATTTGAGATACAAAGAGGGAATGTTGACACCTAAATTTCGGCGCATCATTTAGTGGTTAATTGCATAGAAAATTAGGGATTAAATTTTAACCCATGAACAAAAATATTACAAATCGCATAGCATAAAGTTTAGGTTCATATAGATTAACTGCATTTTCGGATCGGCGGTGGTAAGCGAGCTTAAAATTCATCACGAATCGAGCTCGGGCACCGAACGAGACTTGGCTCACTCGGAAAGCATGGGCCTAAAATCACACGCAAAAGGGCTTGGTTGTCTTAATTTGAGCTTAAATTAGTCCATTATGCTTAATTAAAGAAAAGCCCAAATTAATTCAGCCCACTTATAATTAAATTAAAGCCTAAACCTAAGCCCATTAGGACTAGAAAGCCCTAATTGACCTAGGTTTACACTATAAATATATGTTTATGTCTCATAATGTCGAGGGGCTCTCATAATTCACAGAAGACGATTCACAGAGAGAGCGAGAGCAGCGCGTGAGCGAAGAACAAGAGTAAGAGAGAGAGTCGCTCGTGCACGTGCTCGCCCCACCATCGCGCCGCGTCGCGACCGCACGGTCTTCACCGCTCCTCATCGTCGCCAATCCCGCGAGCCACCACCGCGACGATCACCGCAAAAATAGAGAGGGAGGCTAGTGTTGCTTCCTCGGCAACACCCACGGTACACGAGGAAGAAGACGTTCGTGACGGAGTGCACTGGTCATCCACACTTCACTTAGCTTCTTCACGGGGCCAATATAAGTTGTTGAGTAGAAGAAGACAAAAAAAGGGGAGGCTGATTCTTCATCAATATCCAATATTTGCATCCCATTATTATTCTTTTCCTCTTTCTTCTTGCACCCCACTGAATTCCACGTGCAGAAAGCGCCAAAAGGGGAAGAAGAGACACTATAAATAGAAAGACGGAGCACATCGTCTGAGCTTTGAAGATCGAGACTTCTCTTCGAGAGCTGTGAGCCTCGCTACGAGTCCCCTCACGACGAGCAGCTGCACACCGAGAGTACCAGTCCAGTCTCCTAGAGCTCGTTTGAGGTCGCTCCGCGAGCTCTCCAATCAGTCGTGAGTCCTGTGGCCTCACCCGCCGTCAGCCACCCGCCGGCCGTTTGCTCCCGACGCACCGCCGATCCGCAATCCCGATCCGCTACAGATTCAAATTAGGAAAGAAATCTGCAAATCAGGTAATTATCATATCCCGATTTGATTCGAATATTTGGTTGCCTAATTTGTGCTTATTGATATCTAATTTTGCATATTTGAATAATAAGCATTGTTTCAATTAGGATTTTATTTCCTTTTTTGAAATCTTGGATATCTATTACTTTTCAAGTTTGGATAGAATTTAGAATTTTCAAAATCTTTTGAATATATCCAAGATATTTAAGATATCTAATTTTTTCAAGATGTGATCGATTAGGAAAATTTCCTAATCCGCAACCACACACGTGGAAATAAATCTATCTATCGGGCTTTAGATAGAGTTATTTCCATATTTGATATTTCGAATTTTAGGATCGATCTGTCGGGTTTCGGATCGAAACTTAAGTCGAAAGATTTAACGGTTATATTTTTTTTTGGATTTTAATTTCGAATTTCGATAAAAAAAAATACCAAAAATATTACTCTAGAATAGGTTAATTTCTTTAGTTTAAAATTACATGTTTAGATAATTGGCATTTTTTTAATTCCGAATTTCATTAAATAAAAAATACAAAAAAATAATATGCCCGTCATTAGAAATAGGTCACGTCATCGCATGACATATAGTTTGCATGTTAGGTTGCATTAATCGCATGTCAATTTTTTGCACGCCATTACATATAGGTTAGCTTTCATTTAAATAAATAAATAAAAAAAAAAAAAAAACTTCTGTACCTTTGAACTCTAAGTCAGGATTTATCAAAATTGTCAAATTAAGTATTTTTCTTGAAATTGGTACCGAAAGGGCGTTAGGGAATCTAGCGTAACCAAGTCCCCGAATCCATAATTTTGGTTCGCAGGAAATAAAATAGTACTCGCTATTTTATTTAGGTTTTAATCAACCTATCTTAAATAATTAGTGGCGACTCCCATTGAAAATATTTGCATGCTCATAATTGGACCTAAGTTGCGAATTGGTAGAATTTGGGAGAACTCGAGCTAGGTTAGTTAATTTAATTGATCTAGTAATCCATTAGCCTAAGATCGGAAAACTCGATTATTTTAGGTCGCGACAACTTGGCGACTCCACTGGGGATAAACTTGAATTTTTTTTTAAAAAAAAAATTTAAGGAGGACTTAGGCCAAAAAAAGTTTATGGAAAAATCACTCGATTTGACAAAATTTGATTGAATTCTCATTCTTAGGTGTTAAATGGTTTTGCAGGATGGGAGTTATAAGGTGAGTAGTGATTGGCTAACCCTTTATTTTGCAGGCTTGGTGGAGTGGAATTATGATTTAATTTTTGTACTATTGAAGTGGTGTTTGCATATAATTGTTGTGCATGATTTACAGTATTTGCACTACACCACACACAACCTGTGGACCGGACTGGGTCACACCCATAGTTTTAAGATGGTATTTAGGTAGTTCTTTAACCTTGGCGGTAAGGCTTCGCTAAAGGTTATCCCATTTGGATCCCGAAAATTTTTTCAAAAAAATGGCTTAAGGGTTGTCCTCATGCACGTGAGGCTACAATGCATGGAGGTTACCCTTGTAGACCGAACCAAGCCGAAGTGATTGGACCCGACTAGTCATGACTATGGTATGTGAGGCCGCGACTAGTCATGATGATTGTACGCGAGGCTGCGACATGTCGTTCCGTTCATCATTTCACTTTGCAAAAGCCATTAGGATAGATAGATTAAGATTTAAACTCACCATTCACGTGCGTGTCTCTGTGATTGACATTTTCTCCCCAAAGACGGTAATTTCTTGAGCTTTATCTTTGGTTTTCTTCATCTTATTTTGAGTCGATCATTGACTTAGGTTGAGTCATTTGGCACATGGTCTATATAAGAATGGGTCGCCTCGATATCCGTTTCGTGCCTACTCCGAAGCTAGAGCTCAAGAAGTTATGGGGCCAGTTGAAGCCAGATGGTCAGCAGTACGTTCTCAAGCGCATTGGATTCATGCTGCCAATCCTAGACATAGATGTTCAGAGTGGGATCATGCAGGCACTTGCTCATTTTTGGTGCCTCGAGACGACCACTTTTGTGTTGGGAGGTAAGTTTGAGCTCACACCGACTCTGGAAGAATACAGTATTGCTATTGGGAAATCGATTGAGTTGGATATAGTTGAACCACCCATTAAGGTAGATCCTGTGGTAGTGCTTGCTGAATTTTTGAATTTGACTAAAAAGGAAATTGAAAAAGTGCTAAAGAGTAATTGTCAAGCATGCCCATTATCTTTTCTTATTGAATGTTTCGAAAATAACTCCGTCCTCATGAGATCTAAAATTTTTATCTTAGTTTTTTTTTGACTCATCGTTTTTCCATTCCGTCAAAATGCTATTGATTCGGTGATAGCTAGGACGGTAAAACAAATATGTGGTGGAGTTAGTTTTATAAACACAATTCTAGCAGAAACTTTCATGTCTCGACACGATTCAAGAAAGGAAAAGATAGAGCTTTTCGAGCCCCGATTGAGCTTTTACAAATCTGGCTTTTCTCACACCTTTCTCAATTTGGGGAAAATATGTTGTATTTGAAATGGACATGAGTGATAACCCTATTTTAAGGTTCAAACAAATACAAGATCAAACTAAGAGCTTGCACTATACACAATGGGTCCATCTGTTCAAGGATCCAAGCTCTAAGATTTTCCTTTGGCAAGCTGTGTGGTTTTGGGAGGTTGAGGCTCGACTATACCATGGCGATCATAAGCCCGTACCTTTGATGGGCATTTATGGGGCAACCTGCTATCGGCCCCCGGGTTACACGTCATTCGGAGTTACGGGATGTCCCACCTCCACTCGGGCCCAATGAATTTCAAGTCCAATTCGAGAAAGGCGAGTCCTGAGTCGAGCTTAGGTGTCATCTAGCTTGGCAGAATTGTTCCTCAAAAGCTGATTTGGCCCGCGAGATGAGCCCACCGGAAGGATGAAGCGTCACTTTGCCACGGCCCGATATATTTAGCATCATACCATCCCTTTGAGATACTCCAGAAGATCCCGGTCGTGACAATACGGCATACCCTTCGAGACTCAAATCAAAATCAGCAAAGAAAAGGCAACGAAGGCTCGGGATAAGGCGGATGCTCGGTGAAGAGAATGCACGATTACGACGCGCCTTGAAGGCCCATTCGTCTATAGATCACGTAGCCTCTAAAAAGAGGAAGACTATCTGATTTCTAGTTTGGCTTAGGGAGTTTGTCTTTCTTTTAGGATGGAATGTTAGCTTACATTTGTACTTCATGCTATTGATGTTTTTGGTAATAAATGTTGCTGAACGATTTTTATAAGAATTCTTTTGAGACATTATCCATGAAAAACTTTGAGCTATAATTTGTAAATTTTGGAATCAGTCAAGGTTTTTATTGAATAAAGCAATTTGGAATTTCAGGATTTACTGGACGAATCGGTCGTTCGAAAGAAATTTCATCTTGAGGGTCTAGAGGATGTCATGGACCGACTCGTTATTCTTACTTGTCGTATTTATTCCACCGTTGCTTTTTGCGGGTAATTTGCCATGGATCCCCTTATCCTCATAATACTCGATCGGTGACCAAAGAAGGATGGCCAATCAAGCGAGATTGCGGCCATGATTGACGAAAAGTGAAAGAACACATGAATACAATCAATGAGCGGATCACATTTGCCATGTCCAAAATGATGAGTGATCTCATGGCCAAGCGACGCAGATCAATGTTGCCTCCCAATCGAAGATTCCACCTCCAACCCGTCAAGGCCTCAGCCTTGACAAATCTCTGCAATAAACACTAATCCAACCCTTTATTGGATGATGCCATTTTGATCGACACTAGTGCTTCTCAGTGGTCCTTGTTCCTCATTCACCCCCACGATGAGAATGCCAAGTTGTTGGCCAAGCTCGATCGAGGTTACGTGAAGTGGAGGGAACTCAAAGTGTTCCGCTGTTGATTTGTCCATTTTTACCGGGTCCAAGTGCACGATAAATTCAAGATGCCGGCCTTTGAGAAGTGCGACGGCACCTCGAACCCAATTCGGCACATCGATATGTACCAGGGCTCATGAATAGATATGTGTCTAACGGACCCTAATGATCCAAACCTTCCAAGCAAGCTTGAAGGATCTTTGCAATGAGGTGGTATACCAACCACCGGATCAACCGAAAAGACTCGTGGGAAGAGGTGGCAAACCTTTTCGTCAAGCACTTCAAGTTCAATCTCGCGTCACTATTACAAGGGAAGACCTAGAGAGAGCTGAGCAGAAAAAGGGCGAGACTCTGAAGGAGTATGCCACTCGTTAGAGGAACATGGCAGGGCAGATCATGCCTGAACCCTCATAACGTGACTTAATGAAGTTGTTCATGTCCACTCTCTAGCACGGCTGTTCGTTCACGAATGTTAGTGAAGCAGCCGCCCAATCTTTGGCCGGTGATAGCCATGGGTGAGGAGATTGAGACCGGGCTCAAGAAAGGATGGTAGAGTGAGTCAGGTTCATCAAACAAGAGATTTACTAGTAAGAAGGACAAAAAGCATGTCCCCGAAGTCAACATGACCTATGTGCAGAAGACGCCAGCTCAGGCCCCTGAGCTACAATTTAGCAACCAGCAGACGACCTCTTATGGACGGTAAGGCCAGCAAGACCCACGCCAACAGCGCAAATCCCGCCAGTTTACTCCACTTCTCGAGACGTTATCTCGAGTGCGCGGTGCTAAGGAAGAAGAACTTGCTGAATTCGAGCCACAAAGATCTAGCATGCCGGCTATGCAAAGTATGATCCGTCGAAGAAATGCGATTACCATAGAGGTGAGGTTGGGCATTCGACAGATGATTGCCAAGTGCTCAAACATCGAGTGCAGGATCTACTCGAGACTGGAGCGTTTGCACTACAACCAGCCGGTAAGCCCAATGTGCAGAACAATCCACTCCCTGATCATTCGAGCAGTACAAATGTTGTCCTTGGCCGGAGTCAAGCGGGTTCGAGCTTCGGGGTCCCTCTCGAAAATATGTTCGATGCTTTAGTCCAGTGGTTATGTTTCGCCGGTGAAGTGGTGTCACTCGGTGACATAAGAAAGAAAGTGGATGAGTTGGTGAGAGGGGATGATTGGGACAGCATATGATTTCGGGGTAGTGGCCGCTATATCCCAAGTCATCATTGATTGGAATGAAGAACTTCGCAAGGATGACCGATGAACAAGTGAAGTTGGATCTGACATGCCCGCTCTCGAGGACCCCTTTGACGATGACCTCGGGATCATTATACCCGACACTCCGGAAGTATTGATCTGGCATCACCTCGGCCCCTACGCATGAGAGTGACAAGATGGTCCTATGGTCGTACGACGTTGATCTGATAACGAGGTCAGGGCGAACTTATCCTGATAAGCAACCGGCCAAGCCAGTGGCTGAGAAAGAAGCGAAGGAATTCCTAGCTGTGATTAAGGCTAGTGAATATAACATGGTTGATCAGCTGAGAAAGTTACATGCACAAGTCTCGTTGTTGGAACTTCTCCAAACATCAGATAAGCATCGGAGTGCTCTAATGAAGGTGTTGAGTGAGATTCATGTGCCCGAGACTATTAAAGAAGATAAGCTAGAAGGGTTTGTCGGGACGATCCTCCTCAAAGATCAAGTAGCATTTTCTGATGAGGAAATCCCAGTTGAAGGACGTGGTCATAATAAGGCGTTTCACATATCCGTGAAGTACAAGGAGACTCGCATGGCTAGGGTGCTTGTTGATAACGGGTCGGCTCGAATTTATGCCCGTTGGCTACTTTGAAAAGGTGGGCATTCCTCCATCTACCATGCAAGCGGCCAAGACACATGTACGAGCCTTTGATGGAGTAAAGAAAGATGTCATAGGCGGATTAACTTAAAGCTGCGGTCGAACCTTCGGTGTTTGATATTCTTTTCAAGTCTTGGATATCCCTACGCTTTCGGTTTCTTCTTTGGGACGGCCATGGATTCACAATGCAGGCGCAGTACCCTCCAGTTTGCATCAGAAGATCAAGTTTGTAGCTGAAGCAAAGTTAGTTACAATTTATGGAGAGGAAGATCACCGAATCTTCAATGCAACATCGATCCCATACATAGAACCTGATCATGTTGAGGAGGATAGCTATCATTTATTTGAGATAGTTCAAGTTGTTCAAGCTTCCTCGATATCGTTGCCCGTTCTGAAGTTTCTAAAGCGGCTCTCATGGTGGCTAAGGTCATGGTCGGTAATGGTTTTAAGCCAGGTCAGGGTCTTGGGAAAAAAGGCCAAGGCATTCATGCCCCGATCGAGACAAATGGACAATCCCACAAAGCTGGTTTGGGATATCATAGGCAAGGAAGCCGCGAACAAAGCAACGATTGTTGCAAAAGCCGAACAGGAGCAGGTCAAAGTCCCTTACCATCTTCCATCAACGACACCTTTCACTCGACTGGAGTTGTGGGAGGATATGAACATTTAAATCTGAGCCGCGAGGATGATCTTGGGCTTATCTTTCCTGAGTCGTCACAAGCCCTAACTGACTCACCTAAGAAGCACGGTAAAGCCATTCTGGTCAGTTTGTCTGACGATTCTGAGGATGACCGGCCACCCTGTATTTTCAAGAAGCCGGAGTCGAGGGTGTTGTACTTTGATGATGGTATACCTTACCTCACCGGTTGGTTTGCTGAGACCTCCATTTGTGCAATCACTGAAGGACCACTTGAAGGGATGGGCGATAGCCCTCAAGAGTAATCATTTCTAGTTTTCGTATCTCCCCTACGTGGGAATCTTTATTGTTTTTTTCGATTGTCATTCCTATTCATGTTGCACTTAGGTTTTTCAATCCAATAAGATGTAATTCATTGGTTCAATATCAATAAAATTACAGCGTTTTTAGCATTTTGAATCTTGTTGAAGTGTCCCAAACCAACGTGTGATAACCAACGATTGAAAAATTTGTCATCTACGGTAAGAACTAAGGGTTGGGCTTCTCAAGAATTCTCGTTTCGAGGTCTTGAAAGCAAAATGAATTTCAAAAAAAGCAAAGAACAATTTTCAAAATTGCATGTAGTTAAGCCTGTCTTGTCTTTTTGATCCCTTTCTTTCATGTTTCAGGACTAATCTCGAGGCATGCGAAGGAACGGGAATCGTGGACCCTCATATATGTGATGCAAGCCAATCCAATGACTCAGATGATTCTAATCCGAATGATGAAGAGATACGACGGAACTTGGAAATCCATGAAATCTAAGCCTCGACCGCCGAAGAAACCGTGGTGATCAACCTTGGCGACACGGAGAATCCTAGAGAGGTGAAGATTGGGGCATGTCTTCTGAAGATGTGTGCCAAACGCTTGACCCAGATTGTTGAAGGATTATCAAGACATCTTTGCCTGGTCTTATGCTTTGATATGCCGGGTCTTGATCGATCGATCGTCGAACATTGTCTACCGATCGATCCTTCGTTGAGCTTGTGAAACAAAGGCCGCGAAGAGCTAAGCCGGAAGCGCGAAGAAAATCAAGGAAGAGGTCATGAAGCTTCTTGGCGTGGGATTTATTGAGACTACCCAATACTCGGAATGGGTCGCTAATATAGTCCCGATAATGAAGAAAGACGGTCGGGTTCGAGTATGTGTTGACTACCGAGATCGAACAAAGCTAGTCCTAAAGATTATTTTCCACTCCCGCACATTGATGTGCTTGTGGGCTGATATTGGATTCGAACTATTCTCCTTCATGGATGGTTTTTCAGGTTATAATCAAATCTTGATGAATAAGGATGATAAGTTGAAAACAGCATTTACTACTCTTTGGGGGACATTTCATTACAAGGTGATGCCCTTCGGTCTCAAAAATGCTGGGGCAACTTACCAGGGGGCAATGGTCACGTTGTTCCATGACATGATGCATAATGAGATCGAGGTCTATGTTGACGATATGATTGCAAAAACTCGACGTGGAGAAGATCACATAGAAACCTTGACAAAATTATTCGACAAGCTTCGTAAGTTCAAATTGCGCCTCAATCCGACAAAATGCGTGTTCGGGGCAGCCTTTGGTAAACTACTTGGCTTCATTGTTAGTAACAAAGGGATTGAGATTGACCCGTCAAAAGTGAAAGCCATTTGTGAAATAAAATCTCCTCTTCGGTGAAGGAAGTTCGTAGCAATGGGCGGACTAAACTATATTGCCAGATTTATTTCTCAACTATCTCGAGGCAATGAGCCTTTCTTTAAACTCCTCAAGAAGAATGCGCTGGTTAGATGGGATGAAGAGTGTGAACTGGCATTTGACAAGATTAAACACTACTTGATGAATCCGCCAGTGCTTGTTCCACCAACGCCGGGGCAACCTCTGATCATGTACCTTACAATCCACAGTGAATCCTTAGGTGCCATGCTTGCTCAGAAAAGTGAAGAGGATGAAAAGGAGCGTGCGATTTATTATTTGAGTAAGAAATTCACCGCCTACGAGATGAATTATTCCGGCGAAAGAACGTGCGCAGCATTGGTTTGGGTACTACACGAGATTGAGGCAATACACTTTGCACTATCGAGATATTGCTTGTGACAAAATGTGATCCCATCAAATACTTGCTCAATCAACCCGCTTTGATTGGAAAACTGACAAAATGGTAGATTCTCATCTCAGAATTTAATGTTCGATTCATGTCCCAGAAATCAGTCAAAGGACGAGTAATTGCTGATATCTTGGCTGAAAATCTGAGAAAAATGAGGATCCGGATCCGTTAGAGGATAGAGTCATGCCAATTGATGAGTATGTATGGACCATGTATTTTGATGGAGTAGTAAACTTGTCGGGATCGGGTATCGGGGCGTTTTAATATCTCCGGGCGGGACAACATTATCCGGTCGCAGCGAAACTGATATTTCCTTGTACGAATAATATCGCCGAATATGAAGCATGCATCCTCGGGTTACAAGCTGCAATTGAAATAGGAGTAGCTCGACTTAAGGTGTTCGAGGATTCAACCCTCATTATTCTTCAGACCGTTGGTAAATGGCAAACTAGAGATGCTAAGTTGCACCCTATCACGTCTATCTGGAGGAGTTGGTGGAAGAGTTTGAAGACATTTCGTTTGAATACTTGTCAAGGACTCAAAACAGTTTTGCCGATGCTCTGGCTACGTTATCGGCAATGCTACGAGTGACAAGTGGTTTAGAAGTTGAACCTTTGAAGATAGAGGTCTTACAGAAACCGGCTTATTGCATGGCCACGACAGAAGAGCTTGACGGCAAACCGTGGTATCATGATATCAAGGCATATCTTCAAACACAGGAATTTCCTGAGAAAAGTACCACATCGACCAAAAGTATATCGGGAAAATGGCGTCGAAGTTCTTCTTGAGCGGGAATGCCTATACAAGCGGTCCTATGATTCGATTTTATTAAGGTGTGTTGATTCAACCGAATTGTTCATTTGATGCTAGAAGTACACGAGGAGTATGTAGTCCGCACATGAATGTTCATATGCTAGCAAGGAAGATAATGATGATGGGTTATTATGGCTCACTTTAGAAAGCGATTGCATTCAAAGCATGTCCGAAGTTGTCACAAATGTCGATCCATGGTGACAAGATTAAAACTCCTCCGAATGAATTGCATCAAATGTCCGAACCATGGCCATTTTCTATGTGGGGCATTGATATGATTGGCCCAATTAATCCTAAAGCGTCAAATGGGCATCGGTTTATCCTGGTCACTATCGATTACTTTTCGAAGTGGATCGAAGTTATGTCTATACTGCGGTGACGACCGGATTGTGGTGAAGTTCATTCGTCGAGACATCATTGCTCGATATGGTACACTGAGACTATAATTACTAACAATGGGTCGAATCTAAATAATGAATTGGTGGATGATCTGTTCAAGGAGTTCAAGATCAAGCATTTGAATTCCTCTCCATATCGTCCGCAGATGAACGGAGCGGTCGAAGCAGCCAATAAGAATATCAAGAAAATTTTGGCTAAAACAGCTGAGAACTACCGTGATTAGCATGAGAGATTACCTTTTGCACTTATGGCATATCGGACTTCTATCCGGACATCTACAGGGGCAACTCCATATTTTCTTGTGTACGGTATGGGAGCTTCTACGTTGAGGTTGAAATTCCTTCGTTGCGTATTCTTTCACAGGTACAATTGTCAGAAGCAGATTGGATCCAGCAGAGATTGGACAAGTTGAACATGATTGATGAGATAAGGCTTAGAGCTCTATGTCATGGCCAGTGCTACCAACGACGAGTTGCTAAATCTTTCAACAAGAAAGTCAAGCCTCGACATTTTCAGGTAAGTGACCTTGTCCTGCGAAAGTTATTGCCGATAGTTCCTCTTGCGGAAGGAAAATTCGCCCCAAATTATGGCGGCCCGTACATTGTGAAGAAAGTCCTTCCAGGAGGTGCTTTAATTTTGGCGAGATGGATGGTCGTGTTTTTTGGTCGTTAATTCTGATTCGTGAAGAAGTATTACACTTGATTTGTACTCATTCGACTTTGTTTCTATCAAGTATCAAGTTGAATTTCATGAATCAATTTATGTTACTAAGCTTTGTTTGAGGAAGGCTTTTGATTTGGCAATCATGTTTACTGTCCTAATGAAGCGATCATATTGCATGAGAGACTTCAAGATGACGAAAGGTAAGACATTTCCATACATGTTCTGAATAATAATCCCTAGTGCGAGTTGAGTGAAAATTCCGTGCTGACAAGGTAAAGGATTATCTCACGAAAAGTATGACGACCAAAATGATGAGAGGCATTCATTTCCTCTATCTAAACACTAAAGGTTATCATTTGCTTAACCCTTTTGAACGAGGTTTCATTTTTTACCTGTCGGGAACAACCCCATACCGAGGCAATTTCTTAGAAAGTTCAAAATGGTTAGAATTTTCTTCTTTCACTTGCATCAATCTTCAAGTATATTTATTGCATGCAAGTTACGTGTTAGCTCGAGTGCCTTAGATATGGATGAAGAGCATTTCTTTCTATATTCCTACACATTACCCTTTGCATACCCAATTTGAACGGTGAATTCATTTCAACCCGATTGGTGATCATTCTGGTGATAAACAAATGAAATCATCTCAAAGCAAGTTCAATGTGACTTGAGGCAAATGGGAGTTAGAAAGAAAATTCATCAGAAAAGACGCAAAAGGACTCCATTAAATTGAAGTTCTCTCTCTCGGAAAAATCTCTCGAAAAGAAAATCTCTCTAAAAAAAAGAGAGAGAGAGAGAAAAAGGAGGAAAGAAAAGCTTCAGCAAGAACTCGGTCGACATACAACATCGGTCTTCAAGGAAAAGACCGTTTGAAGGTTCATTTGTGGAGCAATTGCTAGAGATAGGTCAATGGTACCGAGTGGCGTAATTGGATGATCACCAATCTCCATGTTCATAATACCCCCTTTGATGAAATAAGCCATTCATTTCAAGCCTCCCCGAACCTACGTTACAACCCTTACCGAAGTCTCTTGAGAATAGGGCACTTGAGTTAACGTAGAGTTTCAAATGCTTATAAATGTTGCTCGAAGAAGTGCAAGCAAGATTTTCTATCTCATTTTGCAGCATTCGACACTTGTAAACCGGAGCGCTGGTGATATCAATTCTTTCAATAGCCTCGACTCGAAGAGTCTTTTTTGCTAAGCCATTGACCAAATTCGCGTTTTACTCTTTATAAAGACCTCTCAGATTGGTCAAGTCATGCTGATTTTGAGAATATCCAAACCCTTGTCAAGCACGATGAAGAGAGTTTGAGTGATTCTTATACCCGCATCAAGGTCGGGTCAAAAGCCTTTCATTGAGAGTGAGTAGAAAGTCCTTTCTGATTAAAGGTCTCTCATTTAATGTGATCAAATTGTCAAAAGGACGAAATGGTTGTTCTTATTGATAAATTCCCGATAAAGCTTGGTAATGCAAGAGATTCATGAATTATGTTTTCTCCCCTGCGCATATGTTGTTTTAACCTTTTCTCAGGTAAAAATAGGTGCAATGCAATTGGCTTTGCCATTTTTATAACACAAGAAGAAATCGGGTACATCTACTAATTATTCTTCATTGTTTCTCTTTTCCCAGAATGTGAGACATTATCTCTTTCATATGTTCGCCAAGTGGAACAGGGTGACATATCATTTGGTGTTGCCAAGTGGAGTGCGGCACACCCCATTTCATGTTCGCCCAAAGTAGGACGGGTAGCATAATATCTCATTTGGTGTTGCTAAGTGGAGTACGCGGCACACCCCTTTTCATATTTGCCCGTAGTACGGGCGGCATAATTTCTCATTTGGTGTTGCTAAGTGGAGTACGCGGCACACCCCATTTCATGTTCATCCAATGGAAGAGGTTACATGATCCTTTTCGTGATTGCCCAGTGGTATGGGCAACACATCCCATTCTTTCTTTATATCATGCACTATTTCGCGCGTAGGAAACTACAGGGTAACGGATAGGCAATCATTACCTCGAAAATCTTACTTCCAGTGGACCCGAAGTTTGGAGATCGAGGGAAGTCAAAGCATTATAAAGCTTTCCCTCACTTGGACGCTTTTGTGCGATCCGTATGTAAGGCTCTTTCACCGCTCTACACGAAGTGAGAAGCCTTAGCATACGTTCTTTCTGTTTGCATATCATGCATCATTGCATTAAAAAAATTATCATTCATCATTTTGCATAGTTTAAATTTAGGTCTTAGTCTTTGAGCGAAACCTCTGCGAGCCTCCATTCAAAGAGGGGCAGCTGTTGACACCTAAATTTCGGCGCATCATTTAGTGGTTAATTGCATAGAAAATTAGGAATTAAATTTTAACCCCTAAATAAAAATATTACAAATCTCATAGCATAAAGTTTAGGTTCATATAGATTAACTGCATTTCGCATCGGATCGGCGGTGGTAAGCGAGCTTAAAATTCATCACGTAAATTGAGCTCGGGCACTGAACGAGACTCGGCTCACTCGGAAAGCATAGGCCGAAAATCACACGCAAAAGGGCTTGGTTGTCTTAATTTGAGCTTAAATTAGCCCATTATGCTTAATTAAAGAAAAGCCCAAATTAATTTAGCCCACGTATAATTAAATTAAAGCCTAAAGCCTAAGCCCATTAGGACTGGAAAGCCCGGCTAATTGACCTAGGCTTTTACTATAAATATATATTTATGTCTCATAATCTGGAGGCTCTCATAATTTCAGGAAGACAATTCCTTGAGTAGCAAAGAGCGAGCCGCGTGAGCTGAGCGAAGAGTAAGAGAGAGTCGCTCGTGCACGTGCTCGCCCCATCGTCGCGCTGCCTCGCGACCGCACCGTCTTCACCGCTCCTCATCATCGACAATCCCGCGAGCCACCACTGCGACGATCACCGCAAAAATAGAGAGGGAGGCTAGTGTTGCTTCCTCGGCAACACCCACGGTACACGAGGAAGAAGACGTTCGTGACGGAGTGCACTGGTCATCCACACTTCACTTAGCTTCTTCACGGGGCCAATATAAGTTGTTGAGTAGAAGAAGACAAAAAAAGGGGAGGCTGATTCTTCATCAATATCCAATATTTGCATCCCATTATTATTCTTTTCCTCTTTCTTCTTGCACCCCACTGAATTCCACGTGCAGAAAGCGCCAAACGGGGAAGAAGAGACACTATAAATAGAAAGACGGAGCACATCGTCTGAGCTTTGAAGATCGAGACTTCTCTTCGAGAGCTGTGAGCCTCGCTACGAGTCCCCTCACGACGAGCAGCTGCACACCGAGAGTACCAGTCCAGTCTCCTAGAGCTCGTTTGAGGTCGCTCCGCGAGCTCTCCAATCAGTCGTGAGTCCTGTGGCCTCACCCGCCATCGCCACCCGCCAAGCCGTTTGCTTTCGACGCACCGCCGATCCGCAATCCCGATCCTTCTGATTAATTAGGAAAGAAATCAGAATCGGGTAATTATCGTATCCGATTTGATTCGAATATTTGGTTCTTAATTTGTCTTTATTGATATCTAATTTTGCATATTTGAATAATAAGTATTGTTTCAATTAGGATTTTATTTCTTTTTGAAATCTTGGATATCTATTACTTTTCAAGTTTGGATAGAATTTAGAATTTTCAAAATCTTTGAATATATCCAAGATATTTAAGATATCTAATTTTTTTCAAGATGTGATCGATTAGGAAAATTTCTAATCCGCAACCACACACGTGGAAATAAATCTATCTATCGAGCTTTAGATAGAGTTATTTCCATAGTCGTATTTCGAATTTTAGGATCGATCTGTCGGGTTTGGATCGAACTTAATTCGAAAGATTTAAGCGGTTATATTTTTTTTTACTGGATTTTAATTTCGAATTTCGATAAAAAAATACCAAAAATATTACTCTAGAATAGGTTAATTTCTTTAGTTTAAAATTGCATGTTTAGATAATTGGCATTTTTAATTCCGAATTTCATTAAAGAAAAAATACAACAAAATAATATGCTCAAATTAGAAATAGTCGCGTCGTCGCATTTATAGTTTGCGTGTTAGGTTGTATTAATCGCATGTCAATTTTTTGCACGCCATTACATATAGGTTAGCTTTCATTTAAATAAATAAAAAAATCAAAAAAAGAAAACTTCTGCACCTTTGAACTCTAAGTCGGGATTTATCAAAATTGTCAAATTAAGTATTTTTCTTGAAATTGGTACCGAAAGGGCCGTTAGGGAATCTAAGCGTAACCAAGTCCCGAATCCATAATTTCTGGTTCGCAAAATAAAATAGTACTCCCGCTATTTTATTTAGGTTTCTAATCAACCTATCTTAAATGATTAGTGGCGACTCAAAGTATTGAAAATATTTGCATGCTCATATAATTGGTAGAGTTTGGGAGAACTCGAGCTAGGTTAGTTAATTTAATTGATCTAGTAATCCATTAGCCTAAGATCGGAAAATCCGATTTTTTTAGGTCGCGACAGGGAAGTAGCATGTCGAAACACTTGAGTGAATTTCAAGATGTTGTAAATCAATTGAAAAATCTTGAGATTGACTTAGGTGATGAATTGCAATCATGTCTATTGCTTGGCACTCTTCCTGATAGTTGGAACACTTTAGTTGTGGCATTAAACAATTCGGCTCCTTTCAATGTGCTTTCTATGAGCATTAGGGGTGAGCATGGTCCGGACGAGCGATTCTCGCCCTAGAACCGGGAACAGCCCGCTAAAGGTTGGTTCCACAAAATGGGAACCGGAAACTGCCCACTAGTTCCTAGATGGTCCGGTCCAGTTCCTAGATGGATCCATGGAACCGGCCGAGAAGGCAGAGAAGGGTAGGGAGTGGCGGTGGAAGGGCAGGCACGGGTCGTTGAGTGGGGTGGAGCAAAGGTGGGAGAGGGCGAGACGAGATGTGAGATGAGTACGACAACGGGAGTGGAGGGTGAGGAGAGAGGGGGAGTGAGAGTCGGGTTTTAGAAAAGGGCAATGGTTCAAGATGATTCGCTCCAACGAGGCTGTGAAAGATAATGGACGCAAATGGTGAGATATATTCAGAAATCAAGAACAGAGAAATTGTTTTCTTTGAAGGTTCTTGGAACCCAACTCAGTGAGAATGAAGAAATCACCATGAACGTAGCTTTGTTTAGAGAGAAAGAGGAGAGATCTTGCAAGAGAGAGGTGCTATCAATTGAAGAGAGAGAGGGATGCAGGAGTTTGAAAAGAGAGATAGAAAAGTGGAGAGAGAGATGGAAGTAGAAGAGAGAGGAGAGAGAGTGCCGCATTACATGAAGAGAGAGGAAAGTGGAGACAGATGATGGTTGATCGTGCAAGACAGAGAGGAGAAAGAGAGAGTCTAGTCCTTGAAATTTTAAATTTAAATATACATATACACGTGTACCGGTCCAGTCCGGGTGGGTGAGCAGTCGGTTCCACATCTAGAATCGGGAACCGGATCGGTATCTACCGGTTCCAAGAAATTAGAATCGGGAACCGGACCGATCCCTATGGGAACCGCGGGTTCGGTCCGGTTCTGGGCGGTCCGAGCAGTTCCCGATTCTTTTGCACACCCTTAATGAGCATGGTCAAGAAAAGCCTATTCAATGAAGAAACAAGGAGAAAATGCTTGAATTATGCTTCTAAATCGGAGGCTCTTGTCATAAAAAACAGGACGAGAACTCAATCAAGAAAGTTTCATAGTAATGATAACAGGGGCAAGTCAAGAGGAAGATCAAAGTCAAGGCCGAGGAGGAGTATGAAGTGCTACAATTGTAGCAAGATGGGACATTATGCCAAAGAGTGTTGATTGCCAAAGAGAGATAAATCTCATGACAAAAATGGTGATCAAAAGAAAGAAGAGAAACAGGTTACAACGGCAGTTGCATCCGATGGCGATATTATGTTTATATGTGACGATGGTTGTGTGAACCTTACATGCCAAGACTCTAGCTGGGTTGTTGATTCCGGAGCTCCATTTCATGTTACCTCACGACGTGACTATTTTACTTCCTATCGTAGCAGTGATTTTAGTTGTGTTAGGATGGGAAACAGCGGTGTTTCCAAGGTTATCGACATGAGAGACGTTCATTTGGAGACTAACGTCGGATGTAGTTTGCTTCTGAAAAATGTGAGACGTGTTTCGAATATTCGACTTCACTTGATCTCCACAGGTGCCTTAGATGATAATGATTATTGCAATACCTTCAGCGACGGCAAATGGAAATTGACTAAGGGTTCCATGATAGTGGCTAAGGGTAAGAAAACATGCACTCTCTACACCGTGCAATCTAAGTTGGTCAAGGAAGATGTGAATGTAGTGGAGGACTCCTAAGTTGACCTATGGCATATGAAACTTGGTCATCTCAGCGAGAAGGGGCTTGAAACTCGTGCGATAAAGAATCTCCTACCATTGAAGGAGAGAAATCTGAAGGAATGTACTCATTGCCTTACAGGTAAGCAACATAGATTATCATTTTATAGTTCCTCTCCACGTACAAAATCAAATGTACTTGATTTAGTTCACACTGATGTTTGTTGCATGGATGCTAGAACACTTGGTGGTGCATTGTACTTTGTGACATTTATTGATGATTGCTCTAGAAAAGTGTGGGTTGTTGCTTTGAAATCTAAAGACCATGTACTTGCGGCTTTCAAACAATTTCATGTCAACGTAGAAAGAGAAACCGGGAAGAAGTTGAAATGTGTTCGAGCTGACAATGGTGATGAATATAGAGGCCGGTTTGAACATTATTGCAGGGATTATGGTATCACGCTTGAGAAGACTGTTCCAAAAACACCACAACAAAATAGAGTGGCGGAGAGAATGAATCGGACAATTAATGATCGGATTTGGTATATGCTCTCTCATGCAAAGTTACCTAAGTCATTTTGGGGTAAAGCAATAAGAACAACAGTGCACTTGATAAATCTTTCTCCATCAGTTCCTCTTAAGTGGGATGTTCCGCAAAAAATTTAGAGTGGGAAAGATGTTTTGTATAATTATCTGAAAGTATTCGGTTGCCTGGCATTCGTGCATGTTCCAAGAGATGAAAGGTCGAAACTTGATGACAAGTCTAAACAATGTATCTTCTTGGATTATGGACATGAAGAGTTTGGCTACAAGTCATGGGATCTAGTTGCAAAGAAAGTCATTAGAAGCCGAGATGTGGTATTCTTTGAGCATCAAACCATTGAAGACATTGACAAACCAAGGAGGCCAAAGAATGTAGCTCAACATTATGTTAGTTTCAGTCCAAGTCCTCCTATCGTATTGGGTGGAAATCACGGGGGAGAAGTACATGGAAATCATGAAGATGGTGAATCCTCACAAAATGTTGATTCTTCAGTGAGCAAGAACAGCCAGTTGAGCCAATGGAGACAGTTGAGCTAGTTGAGTAAGAACAACCGGTCCTACCTCATGTTAGAAGATCTGAAAGAGAACTTAGAGCTTCACAGAAAAATCAGCCACATGAGTATGTGTTACTCACTAATGCAGAAGAGCTAGAAACTTATGAAGAGGTTATGTCATGTGATCAAAAGAATGAGTGGTATGAAGTCATGCAAGAGGAGCTCAAATCATTACATGAGAATCATACATTTGAATTGGTGAAGTTGCCTAAGGGCAAGAGAACACTCACAAATAAGTGGGTATACAAGTTGAAGACGGAAGAAAGTAGTTTGCACCCACGATACAAGACTAGGCTTATTGTGAAGGGCTTTCGTAAAAAAAAAGGAATTGACTTTGAAAATATATTTTCACCGGTTGTAAAAATGCCTTCTATTCGAGTTATTCTTGGATTGCCCGCCATCTTGAATTTAGAAATTGAACAACTTGATGTAAAGGTAGCTTTTCCTCATGGAGACTTGGAGGAAGAAATATATGTGGAGCAACCGGAGAGTTTTATAATCGAAGGCAAGAAGCATCTTGTATGTAGGTTGAGAAAAAGTTTATACAGTCTCAAACAAGGGCCGAAGCAATGGTACATGAAGTTTGAATCATTCATGGAAGATCACGGGTATGGTAAGACCAACTTCGATTCTTGTGTCTTTATGAAAAGATTCTCGGATAATGATTTTCTTATTCTCCTATTCTATGTGGATGATATGTTGATTGCTGGGCATGATGCTAAGAAAATCAAGAGTTTAAAAAATGAGTTGAGTAAAGCTTTTGCAATGAAGAATCTAGGTCCGGCTAAGCAAATCCTTGGTATGAAAATTACTCGTGACAAGTTGAACAAGAAACTTTGGCTATCTCAAGAAAAGTACATTGACAAGGTATTGGAGAGATTCAACATGAGCACATGTAAACCGGTAAGTACTTCACTGGCTAGTCATTTTAAGTTGAGTAATGATGAGTGTCCTATAAGTGAGAAAGAGAACGAAGAGATGATGAAAATTCCTTATGCATCGGCCGTGGATAGCTTGATGTATGCCATGGCTTGTACAAGACCAGATATTGCTCATATAGTTGGTGTTGTGAGTAAGTTTCTCTCAAATCCAGGTAAAAAACATTGGGCTGCTGTGAAATGGACTTTGAGATATCTTAGAGGCACTTCCAAATTCTACTTGTGTTATGGAAATGGAAAGCATGAGTTGAGTGACTATTCAGATATAGACTATGCCGGTGATGTTGACTCTCGAAAGTCCACATCGGGTTACATGATGATTTTTGCAAGGGGAACGGTTTCATGGCAGTCAAGATTGCAAAAATGTGTTACTTTGTCTATGACTGAAGCGGAGTATATCGCTATTACCGAAGGAGGTAAGGAACTTTTGTGAATGCAAAAATTCCTACAAGAATTAGACTTGAAGTAAGAGAAGACCGTTCTATATTGTGATAGCATGAGTGCTATCTATCTTAGCAAAAACCCAGTGTTGCATTCAAGATCAAAGCATATTGATGTGAAGTATTATTGGGTTCAAGAGAAATTAGAAGAGAAGCTCTTCCTATTTGAGAAAGTCCATACCAACGATAATAGATCCGACATGATGACCAAAGCTTTACCCATGGTGACTGGGTCCATGGGCATGATGGAACTTTCCACATGAGATGGAGAGGGAGATTTGTTGACTGAATCCACCTTATGTGGGGCTAATTAGTATTTAACAAAAACAAAACAAAAAAGGAGAAAAAGTAAAAAGCAAACAAAAGAAAAGGGGCTGTTGCTTTGTGCGGTGAGAGTGCCCAACAGGAGAGAGAAAAAGTGAGTTTTTTAACCGAGAGCTCAGCGAGAGAACAGGGAAGAGAATAAAGAAAAGGGGCATATCTTCGTGGTCCCTATTCGAGGGCCAAACGTTGTCGGAATTGGCTCAAATTTTAGTATGTTGTTCGTGAGACGGAGGGCTACGAGTTGATCGATCTCGTTTGTTGAGAATCTTCTTCTAATTCTCTAATCGCGGTTAGGATTTTCTCCTTCATTTATGTAAATCTACCTTTGTGGTGATGAAAATGATGTTATATTGTTAATGTTGTGCCTCTAGTGTATGACCAGAGAAGAACTTTATGTATCATACTATTCTTGGTGATTAGTGGAAGTTTTTGGGGCGATCAGTGGTTTTTTCCCTCATTGGGTTTCCACGGTAAATCTTGGTGTCGTTCTTGCATTTGTCTTCTTGTTATTGAAAGGTTGAATTGTTGGAATATTATTGGTTGTTGCTAGGATTAAGTTGATTTTGGTCGGTTTAATTGTGGAGGAGATATTGATCCTGAATTGAGCTTGGTTCTTGGTGAATTGTTACCCCGGTCCTCCCCAACAAGTTGTTATATGAGTTAATTATCTTTTTTTTTGTGGAATATGGGTTAATTGTCTAGTAAATGGGTTTCGAATGGTAAAGCACAATTCGCTCGATCTCACGCTCGCTCGCTCCGCGCTTTCACCTCAATTTTGGTATAATTTTTTCTAAATTGAGTTAGATATGACAGTATTTTAACAATGTAGATCAAGCCAGTATGGATCACTAGATTTGTATTACATGAAAATAGATCAAAACGAGTTAAATTGATCAATTTGAGTAGAATCATTTTCGATCCCGTCCTAACCGTTTGACGGGTCTATCTCATTGTACTTCCTATATCAAATGGTACCCTTCAAAAACACTTTGAAAACTTTTAATGAACGATGAAGTTTTTTTTTCTTATAATCCAACGGCTAATCAGTGTCAAAGATTTCGATTTTCGGAGATTTGTAGAAGTGTCCAGTTATCAAGCTAGTAAGAAAAAGAGAAGACGGGCAAAGCAAATGTATGTTGACTGTGAGTTTGAACTCTATATTTTATAACTAGTAATTACTAGATCGTTCCTAAAGTTATTGCAATCGTCTAAAAGATAATGGTTTTTGATATATCCAAGGTTACGTCACGTTATTGACCTATTACTAATTGCCTATGAGTTATACTAGTTTTGTATAAATGAAATGGTACTTTAATACATGAAAAATAATTTATGGCATGAACGAATTGCCAATCATGTGAAAATCCTTAATACCGACTACGTTGAAATTGCTGACTTAATTGCCTTTCCAATGGAAAGTAACATGTGAAATTACTAGCAAGTAATAGATATGTAATCACGTTCTCATTGCTAATCACGGTGGAATTACTTGTTTACCTCGTGACACGAAGCTTAAAAAGAAAAAAAAATTTATCCATTTGCTATTCACGCCCCGCGATGGGAATCCTCGTAGGCAAAATATAATCCAAATCACACCCTGCCGTCCTTTGAAAGCCACGTCGACCGAATTTGGCATGAGACTTGATTAAACGTCTTGAAGGACTCGATTAGAATAATTAAAAGTACATGGACTTGATTTTTTAAAAAAAAATAGTGAAAGTACATGGACAAGATGTAGAATTTTCCAAATTAGCATTTATATGATGAACACTAGGCCTGGCCAATGGGCAAACTTGGTCGAATAGCGGGCCTAATATATCATGCCAAGGCGTGTGCATGACTTAATTTCCTTTTACAAAAGACGGGGTCTGGGCAGGTTGGGTTTGTCTCGGGCTTAAAATATCTTACCTAGGCCAGTTCATAATTATAAAAAATCTATACTGAACTTTATTTTTTAAAAATGAACGGGCCCAAGCGGGCCCATGTCGGCTGTATCAGGCCCAATTAGAAAATTGCACTTTTAGACCCGCCCAGGGGAAAATGACACAAACAGTCCCTGAACTTTGACTCAATGTACAATTTGGTCCCTGAACTTTTAATTTGTTCAATGTGGTCCATAAACTTTAAAATAATGTTCAATTGGTCCCTGAACTTTTAATTTGTTCAATGTGGTCCCTGAACTTTTAATATGTGTTCAATTTAGTCCCTGAACCGTATAAAAATGTTCAATATAGTCCCTGCACTTGAATTAATGAAAGGACTGCATTGAACATTTTTAAATAGTTCAGGGACTAAATTGAACACATATTAAAAGTTGAGGGACCACATTGAACAAATCAAAAGTTCATGGACCAAATTGAACATTAGGTTAAAGTTTAGGGACTATATTGAACAAATTAAAAGTTCAGGGATCAAATTGCACATTAAGTCAAAGTTCAGGGATTGTTTGTGTCATTTTCCCCCCGCCCAGTTACGTTTCGGGCCTTGTTGGATCTGGCGGGCTTGGGCTGGCCCAACTGGCCGAAGGCCCATGATCTGGTCTTTGCATGATCATTCTTTTCCAAACTGATGAAGCCCAATCATCCATTGGGTCTTGGGCCCAACCTCATTTGGCATTAGGCGGGCCTCAAATAATTTTAAATCACTCTTGACAATGAACAAATCAAAACTTTCTTCTTAGTCCTTCAAATTAAGCTCGAACTGGAGAGTTCTCGAAACATAAACGAAAAGATCAAACTCGACCTTTTAGGTTCATATATACAAAGACATCATCATGGGATGCGCAGTTCCGCTCCGTCGACTAGGCTCGCAAATTGTCCCGGGCCGTTTGAACTCGAGCTCGAACAGGGGATGATAGTCTTCGACTCATTCCGCGTCTCCGGCTTAGCTCGACATGTCTGCCTCCGACTCCCGTCATTGGACACGATATGGCAAAATAGGAGTACCCCCCCTCGTGATTTTCCCCTCGCTAATGCGAATCGATACACGCGATATAGACGGCTTATCACGAAAGCGAGCGAAAGGGGGCCTAAAATTGAATTGAGCAGGTATCTCGTGACCAAACCCACCCACCAAATCCTATCACCAACTCCATAAATGGTGTGGCCATGCGTGTTCCCCTCTCTAGAAAGATCTCTCCCCGTGCATAATTAAACCCCAAAAATTTCCAAATTTAAAAAAAAAAAATTCCGAGAAAAATGAGAGGAAAAAAGTGGAGGAAAAATCGCATGCACACATGCACTGGCTAGTCGAATTTGTTCCCTTCTTTTAGGACCGTGGCGAACATGTCAGTCCTTAAATCTCGACCGTTGAAACATATGTCCTGCGAAGCTTTCGACCCGAAAAGCGTTGATCGCGACCCCTCTGGAAAACACAACTCAAGATGGACCATCTCGTAATTAACCAAATAAATGCGATCGGATTGCGCAATATCGTCATTCAATTGGGGGTCGTTGCGCGAATTGATGAATTTTTGGACCTTAGCATAGGCGAGAACCGTAGATTGTCGCGACGGACGAGGGCATAATGGACAATGGCAATACTCCCCCTTTTCTCAATTTCTTTTTCAAAAGGAGAGAAGATGGTCAAAACTGGTCGACTTGAAAAATTGAATTGAACCGTTCAAAGAGACGTGGCATCTTTAACTTTGGGGATTCAACAAGGCCAGCCTCCACCTAATTCTGCGCCAAAAGTACTTTTAGGATAATAACACAAATAATTCATCAACTCTGGCTCAATATATAATATGATTCCTGAATTTTTAATTTATTCAATATAATCTATAAACTTTCTGTACATATTCAATGTAGTCCCTGAACTATATGTCGTATTAAATTTTTTTTTTCAATCTGGTCCATATTCAATGTAACCCCTAAACTATATGAAAATATTTAATATTGTATTTCCATTAATTCAAGTTCAGGAACAATACTGAATGTTTTCATTTAGTCCAGGAACTAAATTGAATATGTACCAAGATTCCAGACACCACATTGACCAAATTAAAAGTTCAGGAACGATATTGCCCGTTGGGCTGAAGTCCGAGAATCACATTGAATAAATTGAAAGTTCAGAGACGATACTACAAATTGAACCAAAAGTTAATGGACCGATCATGTCATCTTCCCAAGTATTTTTAAGCCTTCCAATTTCGCATTTAGTTGACTCATCAATTGTCAACTACTTCGACGGTTACATCGCCAATAATTTGCATCGATTATTTATAAAAGGGCAGTTCATTGCGCTTTGAAAGTTAGGGGCAAAGAGCACAGGAGGAAGTAAGAGAGACGGGTGCTAAAAAGAATTAATATTCAGAATATTATTAAGGGTTGTATCAAGAAGAGTCACTCGTTTGAAAGATTCAAACTGTCTTTATAGAGCTCTTCAGAGCTGCAAGGAAGAGATTGTTTACTTGACGAGTTCTTCATGGTTATCTAATTAGGACGTGCATTGATTTCTTGATGTAACACCCGCTTTTGGCGATAGAATTGCAATATAAATCAATATTATGAAAACCGTACAGGGAGCTACGCCGGATAAGCTGGAGATATGCGATCCAATCGATTCGACCGGTCGAGCTTGATTAAACGGGCTGGGTTTACGTACAAAGTATTATATATAAGTTATACATATCGATCGCAACAGTTGTGCCCAGCTAAGCTGGCACAGGTTCGCATCCGATACACACCGGTCACAAATTCAAGTTTTTTCGTGACATGAAAGTTTACGTGCTCTTTTTTTCCTTAAGGAAAGCAAGAATGTGCTCATTAATTATGGAAATAACACTGTCGAAAATTTCAAACGGGTGCATCCGCGATATATTTATCCCGAATTAATTTTCGTGTCACAAAAAATACTAAAATAATGCACCTGCAACAAATCTTTCAAGACTATACCATTCATTAGCTTCTATCAAATACCTCTATTAAATTGCTAACGTGAGAAATACATGGGGCAAGTGACTTGTTTGATATGGATCCGACGTAGAAATTCAACATGAATGGTACTGGTACCGCTCGGGATTGTTGTTGACGGGAAATTTAGCGTGGGATAAATGGGTCACGGATGTACCGGGATCAGTCTAAAGTAAATGTGTAACGAGATTTCACGTACAACTTGGTTCGAGCTCGTGGAGAAGGAACGCGACGAAGGTCAAATGTGTTCCCTTCTTTTGGTTTTTTCCTAATGGCGAGATTCCCATTGGTCCTCGTTCACACCTGCACCGGTGCGACTGCCCCCGTAAAGAAAAGTCAGTCGAAGTCTACCCACGAGCGTCTCCCTCTTTCTTGAAACTCTTCGCACGACATCTCCTGCGTCTTTCCTCGCAAAGCTTATCGTCTGAACTGATGATGCAAAAGTCGTCTTCGCTTCACGGGCTCGCGCACCAGTTCTCAGATCAAGCGTCCTCCGTGTCCCACCAAAAATCTCGCCTTTGCCTTTTTCCCCACCTTTCCAACGCACTTTAGTCACGACCCAAGTTTCGAGAAAGCCCGATAAGGTTCCATTAACGCAGGCAGAGGAAGAGAGAGAGAGAGACCCAGAGGGAGGGAGAGAGAGACCCAGAGATCTTTTTGCGCTGTGCCCATTTGCTCCACGTTCAAGTAGAGCTCAAGAGTTTGGGAGGAGAGCTCCTTGGGGACGACGGAGAAGAGAATGGCTTCCGCGAAGGAGTCGCGCGCTGCCTCGGCGGAGGGCGCGAAGGTCAAGGGAGTCCACACGCATGGAGGCCGCTACGTGCAGTACAATGTGTACGGGAACTTGTTCGAGGTCTCGGCCAAGTATGTCCCTCCCATTCGTCCCATTGGTCGAGGCGCTTACGGTCTTGTCTGGTGAGTGTTTGCTGCGCGGTTTTTGCATTTAGTCGAGAACAACGTTTCCGTGCAAAGTTTTTTTTTTTTTTTGTGGTTGTTTTGTGGGTGAGGTAGAGAATAGAATGCGAAAGGGGTGTTCTTGGTGCCGAGGTTGTAATACAGATGGAGTTCGCTTGCATAAATTCTCTTGAACTTGCGAAACTGATGCAGTCGGTCACTGTAAAAAGCCGAAACGGATGGAGGAGAGAGGCAGTAATTGAACAGTAATGTTAGCAGCGACTCCTTTTTTTTGGTGTGTGTTTCTGTGGATTTTGAGGGGTATCTTCGAAGGAAAGATCATTTTATGAAGAAAGCAAGCTAATCAAATGTTGAGGTGATTACTCGCCCTGAGGACGAACAACTCCGGATTGGCTTTCTTCTTAACTTCCAAGACTTTGTCAGATTCAAAATTACGTGGTCAAGAAGCATAGAACGCGTCAACTGGAATAAGTTTGTCAGATCAACGCCTTGTTCACGGCAGATTATTTGTCTCTTTCCCCCGAATCAAAGTAATGACCTTTTAGGTGTTTTATGGGGAGTAAGAACTGTCTACATATTACCCCGATAAATACCCTATTCAGCTATATGCTTATGATTTGCAGTGAAAAAGGAAAAAAAAGGAACTTTAGTTCATATGATATGGTCTCTCCTCCGTTCATTCAATGCGAAATCCTTTCTTGGAGTTGGTTGTCGCTTTTAATCAGTTTATGCTCACAGGGACAAACAATCAAACTTAGAGGAACATTTGATGCTCTGCTGGTTCTAGAAAAAAAAGATGAGCACTGCCAGTTATCTATTTACTTAGTGGAATGCTGGTTTTCTTTTTTCTCGCTGAAGAGCATATGGTCATTTTCTGTTTAACAACTTGCAGTGCTGCTGTGAACTCGGAGACCAGAGAGGAGGTTGCCATCAAGAAGATTGGCAACGCATTCGATAACAGGATAGATGCCAAAAGGACATTGAGAGAAATCATGCTTCTCCATCACATGGATCATGAGAATGTGAGTTTTCATACACTTGCACTATGCGGTGGATAGTATCACAAACTAATTGAGTGTAACTTCTGTTTATGTGCTCATTTCCTTCTTATGCACTGTGTGGTTCTACTACATAAATCCCTGTCATTTGTCACCCTGTTCTAGCTGCAATTTTGCTCAGTTACGGTATTGATGCAGATTATAGCCATCAAGGACATCATACGGCCACCCAAGAAAGAAACCTTCAATGATGTCTACATTGTTTGTGAATTGATGGACACTGATCTTCATCAGATAATTCGGTCTGACCAAC
Organism: Syzygium oleosum; assembly: GCF_021117445.2. Classification (NCBI taxonomy): domain Eukaryota; kingdom Viridiplantae; phylum Streptophyta; class Magnoliopsida; order Myrtales; family Myrtaceae; genus Syzygium; species Syzygium oleosum. The sequence continues at coordinate 9,167,477 of NW_026607498.1, forward strand.
CATTGACGGATGATCATTGTCAGGTTAGAACATAGTTGCAGGCACTGCTGCTTAATGTTAAGTTGTTATCAATAGTGTACGAAGTGCATATATTTTTTTCTTTGGTCGGACTGCAAAGTGCATATTTGATAAAGTAATTCTTTTTCCTCTGTCATCTGAGGCAAATTGAATTTTATCTGGATCATCCACATATAGGATTCATGAAAACTTCTCCGTATAGGATTATAGAATTATATGTGTTCTATAGGAAATGTTCCTCAACAAATCTGGATAGTGCATTAACTCCATACATCTGGATAGAGAATAAATTTTGGGTGGAGAAACTACTAGTCCTGCTTTTTTTGCACTTAAAAGAGTTTACAATCTGCTATTCACTCCCAAATAATCGACAACAAATCATGAGAACTTAAATGAACAAACTGGGCACGTATGAATTATTATTGGCTCAACTTCGACTTCGATTAAGCTATGCAAGAAATGGATGACGGATTTTGAGTGTTGACAGAAAATTGACTAATATTGAATCCGATAGAATAGAAATACAATTGCATTCCTCATACTTGCAATTTTGCAGCTCTCTGTTTTGTCCTCAGCAAGTTGCTCCGGCTAAATTGTTGTAGTTCTAATACTTTGAAAAATCAATGCAGTACTTCCTGTATCAGTTGTTGCGAGGACTGAAGTATATACACTCCGCCAATGTATTGCACCGCGATCTCAAGCCTAGCAATTTGCTTCTAAATGCGAATTGTGACCTGAAACTAGGAGATTTCGGTTTAGCAAGGACAACGTCTGAGACAGATTTCATGACTGAGTATGTCGTCACACGATGGTACCGAGCACCCGAGTTGCTCCTCAATTGCTCAGAGTACACTGCTGCAATCGACATATGGTCTGTTGGTTGCATACTCGGAGAAATTGCAACCAGGGAGCCTCTGTTCCCTGGTAAAGACTATGTTCATCAGCTGAGGCTAATCACAGAGGTAAGAACGTAGGGACATTAGACTGTAACAACTTTCCGAAACACTGCTTTATCTTATTTGTGTGATAGATAACACCAAATTTTTCCTCCAATGCAGCTCCTCTCGTATTTCTTATATTTCTCATTTGGTTGCTGATTTTCTTGAAAGAATATGAGCAAATGTTCGATGAGTGACTCACTATACAAACAGCATCCGTTATATTGACGTTTTTTGTCATGCCTTTATATTGACATTGATAATGCGAAATTTGCGCCTTGTCTCATCTGAAGTTGATAGGCTCTCCTGACGATGCCAGCCTCGGTTTTCTCCGAAGCGACAATGCCAGGAGATATGTCAGGCAACTTCCACAGTACAGGAAACAACAGTTCTCTATGAGATTCCCAAACATGTCTCCCGGTGCCATCGACTTGCTAGAGAAAATGCTCGTGTTTGATCCCAACAAGCGCATAACCGGTACGAGGAGCCAGAAATTCCCTGGGACGCTGTGTTTTCTTCCATTCCCTCCATTGGTTTACTAGATCCCTTACATAAGAATAAGGGTAATACTCTACTTGTGTGTCTGTTTGCAGTTGATGAGGCGCTTTGCCACCCTTACCTAACATCTTTCCACGACATGAACGACGAGCCGGTCTGCCCCAGGCCCTTCAACTTCGATTTCGAGCATCCGTCGTGCACCGAAGAGCACATCAAAGAGCTCATCTGGAAAGAATCCATGAAGTTCAATCCCGACCCCGCCTGATTAGGAACAATCGGACGCAGCTTCGCATACTCTCAGGATAATGTCGTGGAAACGAGTCCTCCTGCGATCCAATTGGCCCGTCGCCTGTTAGCTAGAGCAAGTGGGAGAGGTGTTAAGAGTCGTCTGTTTTTATATATGGGAATTGAAGTAAACTCCAGTATAAGGCGCCTTTGTGAATTGTCATTCTGAGGGAAATTCCAGTTCTCTGGAAATAAGGAGATATAAAAGAGATATGTTAGAGCAGGCTACCTTAATCCTTATGTGAGCTAAACTAACTTGGAATTGAAGCAAAATGAGTACATCTCATTTGTTATGGATTTGGATTTCTGCTTGTTACTGGGACTCTGCAGTTGCATTTGATTTTGTTTCATTTGTTTTTTGGGTGCAAAGTTGCATTTGTTCTAGTTTGTAATACAGTTGGCCTCTTGCCGCACTGATACGAAGATTTAGCCTCATGTCAAAACCCAAAAAGACAGTAAAAGAGAATGAAACGGTAGAGAAATAACGGAGGAGATATGCTCTCTCTGAGCTTGGCATTCTGTATTCTCTTTTTTCTTCTAAAATTTTTATCGCTTTTGATTGCCAAGAACATACTGTGAATTCAACTCTCTGTCATAAAAGAACAAATAAGAGTGTGTTTGGTAACCATTCTGTTCTCGGAAATAATTTCTATTCAGAAATGATTTTTTTTTTATTTTATTTCCGAAAACAATTTCTAAGCATTTGAAGGCGTCTAGTAATTATATTCCTGGAATAAAAAAAGAACAGAAATGCGTTTGGTAATTGCATAAATTTTTTTTATTAATAATATTTTGAATTTTTTAATATTTCTTTTTTTTTTCTTTTCTTTTTTTCTTCTTCTCCTTCCTTGACCCATGGCCGGGTCGCCGGCCACAAGCGAGAGCGAGGGCGAGGGCTGGACCCTCGCCGCCGCCCTCACCCAGGCCGTGAAGGTTCGACGAGGGCGGCCCTCGCCCTCGCCACAATCTAGGCCTAGCCTGTGGCCGGTCGCCGGCAATCAACCAGGAAAGAAGAAGAAAAATTCTTTTCCATTTCTGATTCTTGTTCTCAGAATCAAGAATCAACGATTTTTTTTATTCTTTATTTTTTTTCAAAACTAATTTTGGGAACAAATTTGTGTCTGGAAACAAAAAAATAGAATCAAACACTGTTTGACCGGTTACTAAACAGGCCCTAAAGAGCCCCAAGAGATGTTCTAACAGGATGATTATTGAGAGGTCAAAAGATAGATAACTTGTACATGCAATGCATAAGTCTCTATCACGTCTCATGTGCCCCGCACAACCAGCTTCCCATCCCTAATCACAATATGGCTGTTCAAGTTCGTCCTATGGACACTATACGAGCTTACGAGGGATGGGATGAGCGCGAAAACATGACTTAAGATTTTGGCCGTTGGTCAATTGAGGGATTGAGGCTTTACTGATAAAAGGTTTTGGAAAAAAGCTCAAATCAGGTCTCGAGTTTATTGTCATTAGAATTCAAGTGATGGAAATCATGCATGGCAAATAACCACTATATATTTCACATGAAAGAATACGCATGTAAAGTCTTTCTAAGAATGGCTAGAGATATGACTTGTGCAAGGTTTGACACTTTATTTTTTGTTTAAAAGGAGGGAAAAAAATTCAGGTTGTTGGCCATGACATGCAAGCTTACTCCTTTAATCACATAAAAGTGCACCTAGTAGACTTTATTTGGAATAGGACAGAAAATTGAGGATTCGTTTGTTTTGCGAAAAATGAATAATTTGAAAAATATTTTCCTAAAAATGATCATTTATATCGCTTGAAATAATTAATCCATGAAAAAAAAAATTTCATTATCGACAACAATTTATGTCTAAACATTTTGTGGACGATGAAAATATTTTCATTCATTTATTTTTATAAGTGATATATGCAATTATTTTTAAAAAAATATTTTTCAAATCATTCATTTTTTGCGAAATGAACACACCCAAAGAGGGAAAAATTTTGGAATTAGTTCGATAGGAGCCTCAGGTCAAAAAAGAAAGGGAAAATTTCAAATAAGAGCCCGAATTACTCTTATTTTCTCAAATAAGGGCTTGAAGTGGACTTTGTGTCAAATAACGGCTTGAAATGAACTTATGTTCTCAAATAAGAACATGAAGTGGCTATAACAGTTTCAAATAGAGGCCTCACCCCGCTGGTCGACCAAATTTTCCAGCCAACCAAGGGACTTTCGTCCAAAAATAATTTTAACATAAATTTTAGTTAAATTAGATTTTAAAAAAAAAAAAAAACAGGGGCCAAGGCTGGCAACCAGCTTTCCCCGCCTGTGGCCGTCGCCCCATCGCCAGTGGGGCGGCGGGGTCGCTGGGGCCTTAGCGAGGGTCGGCAACCCTTGCTGGCCATAGACAAGGGCTGTTGGCCCTCGCCAAAGCTGGGAGAGGGCGACGACCCTCTCCCAGATCTGGGCGAGGGTCGCCGGCCCTCGCCCAGGTCTGGAAGAGCGTTGCCAGACCTCGCACAAGGCTAGTGGCCCTCCCCTAGACCTGGGCGAGGGTCGACGACCCTTGCCTCTAGCCGGCGAGAGTCACCGACCCTTGCTGAGGCGTCGGCAGCCCCGCTGGCCATTGCTGCCGCCCCACTGGCGAAGGGGCGGCGGCCACAGGCAGGGCTGGCATTCCCTCTTGGTTTTTTTTTTAAACTTTAGCTTTTTTTTCATTTTTGAGTTTGTTTTTTACGGAAAAAAACTGAAAAGAAAAAAATCAAAAAAATTAAAAGACGAAAATGTCCTTGAATCTAGTGAGGTGAGGCATTTTTTGAGACTGAGATAGCCACTTCAGACTCTTATTTGAAATAATGTTCACTTCAGACCCTTATTTAAGAAAATGATGGCACTTCGGGTCCTTATTTGATACATGGTTCACTTCAGGCCCCTATTTGAGAAAATGATAGCACTTCGGATCTTTATTTGAAATTTTCCCAAAAAGAAATTGCATGAAGAAATAAAATTATATAGAAGTGCAATAAAACATACCGAATCGAATGTTGCTCAACGGTTTCCATAACTAACTAACTATTCACGTCCCTGAAAACAACCTTATGTGTCTTGCGTTTCGATTAATTCTGCAATTTCTCATATAAGATTCAAACACGTCAGAAATTCAAAAAAAAATAACATTTTCCTATCGGTATCGATAATTTTTCCAATTGAAAAAGTGCCTGCCAACTGTAATTAATAATTTTTACACAAGCTAATGGTAAGTTTTCATTTAAGCAAAGGAACTTTTATCTTTATCTTTATCTTTTCTTTTTACCCGAGTAACAAAAACCGGGTCACCACCACCCCCGCCCCCTCCAGACGGGCCGGGTCCCCCCGAGTGCCACGTGGCGGAGAATCGAACCGAGAAAAACTCCCGAACCTTCCTCTTCTTCTTCCTTCTCAAACATCGAACCGGGAAACTGAAAAACTCGCCGCCGTCGTCCCCTCTCTCTCTCGCGCTCCCGCCGCTGGCTCTCGCCGCCGATCGAAGCCAACGCCGAATCAGGTACGCGCAGTTCGATCGGAGCTCTGTTTGCATAGGTTGTAATCTAGGAAGCTACCGATCGTCGGAGCGCCTGAGATCGCCGATCGGTCGGCTTTCCTTCGTGTTTTGCTGCCACGGAAGTTTCATACGGTGCTCCATTCTTTCTTGCTTGTGCGAAATCGAGAGAATTTTCTCCTGGAATGAATCGGGAAGAGAAGATGGCATTGATCTGAGCAAATGAATACGCCTTGCACTCTCTCACGTGAGAATCAGTGAAGCCGGAAGTCTATCTTGATGATGATTTAGAGCTATCGGCATGGCGGAAAGGGACAGCTGACTTGAAAGGCTCCGTTTTGTGAAAAATGAATGTTCTGAAATTCCGAAAAGAATTGAATGATCGCTTTGTATCGCTCACCAAAATTAATGAAAGATGATGTTTTTATCGTGCACGGAAAATTTTAGACATAAATTGTTATGAACGATGAAAATATTTTCTATTGACCGATTATTTTAAGCTATACAAGTGATCGTTTTTTGGAAAATATTTTTCAAATTATACATTTTCTGCGAAACGAACTGAGCTTAAGTAGAGGCCAAACCAAAGCAAGGGTTCTCGTGATGTTTCTTAATTCTCGTTCCATAAATTCCGGTTCTTTTGTCAGCTGGCTATACGATATTTTTCTCTTGTATGCATGGCAGGATTGCTAGGATCATCTCCGAGACGACAATTCTCATCATCAAACGGGTGTATATGCGCGGACCGGCTCTGCTTTTGTCCGCGAAGAGCACGCTGAAGCAAATCAACTGCATTAAAGGATCATGGGGCAAATTCATAGATTCCTTAATTTTTTTTTTCCCCTCAGTATGATTTTACAATCTTGGCAGTAACAACAATACGATAATTTCAGGTATTTTGACGCGTTCGACACCACTTAAACAAGGGAAAAGCGACTCGGGAATGCCAAATCCCCGCGAAAAGACTGAACCCATCGTGGCCTTCAGCAGGCCACCGCCGTTTCCGCCCGTGCTTGGACCACTGGTTCTTCTCTCTCTGTTTGAAACATGGAATAGTCGCCATGGAAATGATGACTGACAGGCGATCTTCAATGCGGTATAGTGTATAGTGTCTGATTAGTTGAAGAAGAGTTTAAGAATGAAGATAATCATGCCGAGAGCACAGCCGATCATTCGGACCACAAATTTCCAGGAGTTTATGTAGCTTGCTAGTAGGGTGCCGATAAATGGCGCCAGAAACATATTGTAGATACGCATTGCCCATTGCATGATTGCATGAGGACTCTTTAGGAATCCTGCATGAGATGTGTGCTGCATGAGTGATCTGTCATGATACTGTTATGTACATAGAATTTTGATGCTTAATGAATGTTACGCACTTTCAGTCGCCGTCGGAAAATCGTCAAACAACGATGTGATGGTCTTTAAGAGAATCTGTTCTCCAGATGAGGAAGTAAATAGTTAGGCAGTATGATTAGAGACGGATGTTAGATGGTCGGGTAGAGAGATATCGTGCACTTGAGATTGAAGAATGTTTCTTAGTTTGCTTCAGTAAAATTACCAGCACTATGCCTCCCGGTTTGATTGGCGACTCGACAAATACTTGAGCTTTCCTGCACGCCATAGTTCTGTGTCTGTGACTATCGTTGTTCCATATGCATTTATGCAAGAAATTACGTTGAAGATGTCAGAATTGTCACCTAAGGACCAGTCTCTCTCCATCTTTTGAGCATTCATAGAAGCTGCAGCCTCTTGTGAAAGGTATCTCATTTCCTCTCCATTCTGCTGCAACGAGTCGAATACCTCGAAGTTAGGCAGTTTAGAATTGTGCAGGTAAATTTGGGAAGCGAAGCAGAGTGAGTACCTAGGTGCCAATTTACCCACGCCGTTTCCTCGTCATCGCTGATGTGTTTGGGGTTGAATTTGACATTCTTGCCCATGCTGGAAGTGAGTTGTGCAAAGAAGAGCAAGACCTCCTGCGTTAACTTTGGCTTAGGCCACTCAAGAAAGGAGCATTAGACAAGAATAGCGATAGCAAGACGGGGATCCTCTACTCCGTACAGCGCATGCTGCCTTCAGTGTCTCGATAAATCGCAATCATTGATTTATGGAGATGAGGCTGTTATCAACAATTGTGTGCAATTTGTCGAGACACCGGAGGGAGCACAGTGTGGAGCAGCGGATCCTGCCACTAACTAGTACACACGAAACCTTTTTCCCCTTGAATGGTGTGGGAAAGGAGAAGTCCTCAAAGCAGCAATCTTCCGAGATGATCTCATCCAGCGCCTTGAAGTTTTTCTCATTGATGCATTCATACAGTTGCATTGCTCTCTCGCCCGGAGAGCTTGATCTCGGCATGGGGTGAGTTTCACTTGTCGAAGTAAATACTTGGGCGAGCTTGCGGTGATTATGAATTTGGATGCCTTGCGTCTTGATCTCCTTTCGAGCAAATGGGGATCTCCTCTTGAAGATTGAAGTGTTGAGGGCAATGCCGCCGTCTCTGACGCTGGAGGTTGTGCGTGAACGGCACGACAAGTGGAGACGAGAGAAGGTGATGGTGTGAGCCATTTTGCCTCCAGGGCCAAGATGGGTCGAGTTATTACTCGAACGGCGAGATTAAAAACAAAGGAATGACTTGAAGTATATGAGAAATGAATTGAGTGACTGAATGGAGCAAAGAATAAAGCTGACTCTTGCTTTGTACTCACATATGCTTGATCATACGCGTCCATGTTCCTTCCCTGGTATGAAATCAAGGAATCTGAACATGGAAGGACCGAGTCCACGCAGAACCGGCAAGTAGACGTTAGTCATGGCCATCCAGGAGATGTATGAACATCTGACAGAAATACAACAGCCTTCTTGCCTACGCTTCACAGATTGCATCTAAGTTAATGTATGTGGATCTTAGTCAATTAAATTTTTTTTTCAGAAAAGGACACTCGAGCTGACCAAAACGCAAACTTTGCAAAAAAACTGCGAATGTCGGACGACCTAGAAAAAAAACTTGCATGAACAACACCTAGATAAATCATGAGATGCGTCTGCAATGAGTAACTTGAAAGGAGGATGCAAAATCGTGAGTTGAAATGATGAAGATGAAACAGTCGCAAAGATCAGCAAAACTCATGGCAAAAATTGCAGTTCTCATCCAGATCTGTTATTCTCCAATGGTACAGGCTGGAGATTTCTTGTGACAATATGAAGTACAAATCTAAAGAGTCTATGACAGTAATGTGACTCCTCGTAGGCTTATTCCCTGCCTAGGTTACTAGTTCAAGGTTGAATACACAAGAAACCAATGCGGTTCGCCAAATAATTTGTTGGGCAAAACTGACGGGAGCTTCTCTTCCAAAATCAAATTGCGTTGGTCGATATTCGACCAATCCTCTACAGTAATAAACAAAGCATCCCCGCTTCAATATTCACTTTACAAGAAGTAGCAGCTCATAGAAATTTACTGAAAAGCTAACAGATCAGCTCCACTGACGAGGGACAACCAGGTTAAGATTCTCTTCGTGAAAGCATTTGTCCATATAACTCTTGCAGCTTCATTAAGATTTTCCCTCTATCTGGGTGTGATTGGTCATCAGCGAAAAAGAAGTTTACAGTTCCCTTAACCTGAATCCAGCTTGAACCAGGTTCCTTCACCAACATCTTTTCTTTCATCTCGCTCCTCAATTCCCTAGCAGTGCTCCAGTTCCCTGCTGCAGCATTTATATTTGATAGTAGAACGTAAGCAGAATCGTTTTCAGGTTGCAGCTCCAGGAGCTTCCTACCTGCAAGATTCCCGAGGTCAACATCTCCATGAAGGTGGCAGGCAGAAAGGAGAATTTGCCAAATCCGCGCATCGGCATTCATGGGCATGGTATCGATCATTCTCTTTGCATCTTCCATGAGGCCAACCCGACCAAGCAAATCAATCACACAGGTATAATGCTCCACACTTGGAACTACCCCGTGAAGTTCAAGCATAGAGTTTAAGTAAGTTTGCCCTTCTTCCACCAACCCAGCATGGCAGCATGAATGAAGTACTGCAAGATAAGTTATCTCATCAGGTCGTAATCCAACTTGACACATTTCATGGAATAGCTTCATAACTTCACGGTCACAACCGTGTTGAGCATACCCCATCATCATGGCGTTCCGAGCAACCAAATTATATCTTGAGATATTTTTATAAGCCTTCTCTGCATCGTTTATGCTTCCACACTTGCAATAGACATCAATAATGGCACTTTCTATAAAACTGTCTTGATCAAACCCATTCTTGATAGAAAGGCAGTGAATTGTTCTCCCTTGTTCTAGATCTGTTAAAGCTCCACAAGCTTTAAGGAGGATGCTAAGAGTCATGCTATCTACTGCAATGCACGAATGCCACGATCTTTGAAACAAAACCAGAGCATCATCATGATATCCAGTGCTCACAAAGGTGACCATCAACGAATTGAGATGCAATGCCTTGATTCGGTCAAGCTTAGCAAATATTTTTCTAGATTCATCGACCCTGTTGCATTTTCCATAAGCAGTAATCAAAGCAGAGACCATGGAATCATCGAACATCAAACCGAACTTAATCATTAGGGAATGAATTTGTGCTGCCAACTCTTGCAAATTTGAGTGGGCAACCACTTCAAGGATGCTTGCTAAAGCATAGCTATTTGGCAACACCCAACGAGAGCGCATCTTTGAGAACGCTTCAAGACACTGACACAGAAGATGATTCTCAGAATATGCAGCAATGAGGGAGTTCCACGAAATAGGATCTGGGAGACGCATTTCATCAAATACAAGCATGGCGTCAACAATCTGCCCCACCTTTCCATACAAGGAGATCAATGCATTTCCAACTGAAACCAGTTGCATATGTCCCCTTTTGAAAGAAAGAGCATGGATTTGCTTCCCAAGATTAAAAAACTTCACATCTATTATTTGCGACAGTAAGTTGATCACCGTGAATTCGTTAACCATGACACCTTTAGAGTGGAGCAATTTAAACAATTCGGAAGCTTCGACGCCATCACAAGCAGCAAAAATCCTTTCCGACCATGAAACAACGTCCGGCTCAGAAATTTCATCAAACGCCTTGACAGCATCTGCTTGGCTTCCACACCGCGAATACATATGCATTATCGAATTACTCAGGTGCAACGAACATCCAGACAACAAACCCATCTTCAAACCAAACCCATGAACCTGTCCTCCTTCCCTACCGTCAAGCAAAGCACCGAGAACAGCGGTCATGCTATACTCGTTCACCTCCAACCCCAACCCGCGCATTTCCACAAACAGCTCCTTCGCACTATCAAACTCCCCATTCCACACATACCCACTAACCATAGCGACCCAAACCACATTATCCACTCCCTCACAGTCCTCAAAGCACTTCTCCGCAGCCCCAACCTCGCCGCCACCGGCATAATTCTCCACGAGCCCGCTCACCACATAAGCGCTCGCAGAGAACCCGTACTTCAAGCAAACCCCATGAACGATCTCGTTCTCCCAAACGCTCCCACAAGCCTTGACCAAGGAACTGAAGGTGTACGCATCGGGGCAGAGGCCCCGAAGCCTCAGCTCGTCGAGAAGGGCGAGGGCGGGCCCGGGGCGGCGGAAAGAGGCGAGGCCGGAGATGAGGGCGTTGAAGGCGACGGCGTCCGGGGAGCGGGTGTCGGAGAGGAAGAGGGAGGAGCGAGGGAAGTCGCCGCTCCTGGCGGAGCGAGCGATGAGGGGCGTGGAGAGGAAGGGGTGGAGGGGGTGGCCGGACTTGAGGAAGAGAGCGTAGGCCTGGTCGGTGAGGAGCGGGGAGAGCGCGGGCGGCGCGGCGACGGCGAGCTCGAGGGCTCGAGGGATGAGGGATCGGGAGACGAGGGACTTGATGCAGTCGGCGGCGAGCGGCTTCATGCATGGCGTCCACTGGCGTCGCCGCCTCCGTCGCCGCCGCCGCCGTCGCCGCCGCCGCCGAGAGTAGCTGGGGAAGAGGCGTTCCCGCGAGAAAGAGGAGCCCGTTTGAACTGTGGCTTCGAAGCCGACTGCTGCCCCTCTTTTTCAAAGAAAATGAACTTTTCCAAATATTCTATTCTAATTAAAAAGTATTATGAACAAATTTATATACCAATCTTTTTTTTTGGTCGAAAAATTATATACCAATCTACAAGCATATACTTTGAAAGAAATGAGATTTTGATACGTAAAAATCTATGTAAATTTTGATTTAAATGTTATACAGATCATATACATATATATGTGGTACGTATTCTAAAAAATTTGAATATACAAGTTTTTTCCTCTCCAAATTTCACGCTAATCTAAGCTAGATTAAGAGTGACATCATTGTATTACGCGGATTCTTAGCTATCTCATAAAATTTTAAGTTCTCTATCGAACATTTGGTGTCACATCTGATTCCAACTACTATAAGGGAGATATTTCGATATAGCTGATCAAACGGGTTCGACCGTTGATAAGTTGGAGGGAGTTCCCATGAACCGCTAATCATTGGAATTAAGTAGCCTCACAAAATTTTTTCGTCTTCCCAACTCAATCAACATTCATAAAAGAAAAAAAAAACCTACTAAAATAAATTCGAAAATGATCGATACATTTCTCGAAACAAATAATTCTTTTGGTTCATTAGCGTCAACTTTCGGTTCGGTTCGGTTCGGTTCTAATTTCGGACCAAAGGCCACTATTGACAGGCCCAAACCACAAAAGTGTGAACAGTTTGTTTTCCATGCTCTCCGGCATTTGTCTCCTGTCCTATATAGCCAAAGAGGAGGGGCCAAACTCTCCACTAGGGGTGAGCATGGTTTGGATGGGCGGTTCTTACCCCGGAACCGTGGACCGCCCGCTAAGGACCGGTTCTAAAAAATTGGAACCGAGAACCACCCGTCGGTTCCATGGACCCACCCGAGAACCGGATCGCCGGTCCGGTCCGGTTCCTGGGTGGGTCCATGGAACCAATCCCACTAAGTTTCCCTTGACAAATCAGAAAATCGACCGGTCTAATTCTTGCCCGTTGGTGGGTTGTGTTCACAACAAGATTCGTCACAAAGTTCACAACTTCACAAGCTTCACAACAAATACATCCGTAGGCTATAGAATATATAACACCTGGGAGTTTACCACAAGTTCACAATAGTCAACAAGCAAACAAAACAACAACTCTCCTATTTTATTTTATTTTTTAAATTTTTTTTGGTCAGATTTTTTTAATTAAAAATTTTAAAAAATAAAATATATTATTATTATATTACCGATCCGGTCCGGGTGGGCGGGTGGGCGGGTCCACACCGGGAACCGAGAACCGGACCGGTACCCACTGGCTCCAAAAAATTGGAACCGGGAATCGGACCGGTTCCCTTGGGAACCACCGGTTCCGGTCCGGTTCCGGGCGGTCCCGGGCGGTCCGGACGGATCCCGGTTCTTTTGCACACCCCTACTCTCCACCCCTTTTTACCATCCCTGGTCAACAGTCAACTTGTTTGCATGCCACCTCCATGTGTCCCGTGTGACAGTGACTTGAATGATGAACTCTTGAGATTAGCAAATCCTATCTTAACTCCCACGAGTTCGATTTGGTCATATGTGAATGAGAAAACGGAACTTATAAACCCAATGAACGATATTCACTAAATTTCGAGAAAATTATTCAAAAAGTCTTAAATTTATTATATTTTGGTCAATTCAGTTATAAACTTTTCAATTTTGTCAATTGAGTCCTAAACATTTTCACGTTTTACTAATTGAGTCTATCCGATCAATTTTCACAGGAAATCGCTAATGGGAATGATAGCCGTCTTATGTGGCACGGGGCCGGCGCTCACATGTACAATTTTTATAATTTTTTTTTATTTCTCTATGGCATGGACCTCACCGATCACGAAGCCCTCACCCACAACCATCGCCTAGTGGCCGATGAGGGTCACCAGGCCTCGCTTGTGGTCGGCAAGGGTCGGCTTGCCCTCGCCGAACTTGGTAGAATGGAAAAAAAAGGAAAAGAAAAAAGAAAAGAAAGGAAAAACTATAAAATAAAATAAAAATTGTTTACGTCAGCACCAAGCGTCCTACATGATACTACTGGTGTCCACGTTGGCGATTTAAAATTGGCTGAATAAACTCAATTGGCAAAACGTGAAAATATTTAAAAATCGATTAGCAAAATAAAAAAGTTTAGAACCGAATTGGCCAAAGTCCAATAGTTTCAGGACCTTTTAGACAATTTTTCCCTTTGGATTTCCTTACACGAGATTTTATATTTTTATCGCAATCCGGTCTTTGGCCAACAAATAATCCGATAGAGTCATTATTTACACCCGACTCGTGTATTTCTCCCTACTTCTCATGGTGATTGTGGGACCGATCGCCGTTTGGTCTGCCTAGGCCTCAGCCTCGAAGGAGCAACCGAGCAAGCCTCAAAAGGCAATTCCCTTCTAAGGCCGAAAAAATTCCCCCGTCTTTAAGTGTACCTAATCCCAATCAATTTTACATTACCAATGTAGCATTTTCTTAGTCGTCGACGGGTCCGGAAGAGGGTTTTTAGGTTCGGTACTGAACTCAGGCCCGGTCGGGACCGTTTGCCGGATCTACTTTTCGAGAACGGGCAAGGCCGGTCCGAACTGAAGGTCGTCGGCCATCACCTACCAACGCATTAGCGTCCACTTCTGCCAATACGATGAGCGCCACACATGAAGGATATGGATGGTGGATATGGAAATGCACTATGATAAAGAGTTGAGGCAAATTATGGAGAGCGCACCAGCAATCATTGTTGTGCAATCGAGCTAGATTGAAATGGCAATCTTTGTGCTGGTGATTGCTATGATATGTTCCATCATTTGAATGCAAATGGGAATCTAGGGGTAAGGCTCTTTTCATCTCTTCCCGTCTTTTTTTTCTTTTCTCGGCGAATCGAAGAACGTTAGACACCAATGCGTGATTTAAAGTCGCATCTTTTCGGTCCTTTCCGTGTTTGGAGAACACAATGCCGAGGATGGTTTTGGACCGTGAATTTTCTTCGACAACGCACATTAAGTCAAAATTACGATCACATCTCAGTAAACTCTGCACATGCAACCTTAGGGGAAATTGTCGGATCGATTCTAAATCCATTGTGTGGATGGCAATTCGGCTCTAAGCTATCCAATTTCGCCAATTTACTCCTGAGTCTTTGCACGAAAATCCCCGATGCTTTCCTTCTGACCAATTTTTGCCGAAAAATCATCGACGTAGCCGGTAATGATTGGACCATCAGCAATTTCTAGTGAAAACTTGCCAGAAGCACTATATTGAAATTTCGCGCAAAGATTTAGGACTAAATCAACAAAAATGAAAAGTTTAGGATTAAATTGATATATGTATAATATATTTAGGACCGATTGGATAATTTTCCTGTTCATGATTTATGGGGTCGAAACCACAAAAGCATTTCCCCCCTTACTTCTTGTCAATTGAATCAAAACAGAATATTGAGAAATTCCCACATAAGAAATTTCTACTAAAGTATATAATTGATGGAAATTGTGGCCTTCAAATTCTCAGAAAAGCGAAAAGGAAAAATTGAAAGGTTTAGGTAAGAATTGGACAAATTACAGTAGGTTTCAGACGTTTTAGACAATTTTCCCATCATATTTTCTTACACGAGATTTTATATTTTTATCGGAATCTGGTCTTCGGCCAACAAATAATCCGGGGAAAATTTCAAATTAGTACCCAAAGTTGGGTCATTTTCTCAAAAAGGGATCCAAAGTGGACATAGTGCCAAATAAAGGTCTGAATAGAGGTGTCAAAATGGGTCTTAAACCTCATATATGACCCATTTAAAAATAAATCGGTCATATATGGGTTACTTTAATTTTAAAGAGCCAACCTTAAATGGGTTTTAAATTTTAAAGCTTAAAGATAAATGGGTCTAAATGGGTTGAGTTTGGAACCCATGTCCAACCCACCTACTAGACCCATCCACATACTCTCTCCCTCTTTACAAAAATGTTTAAAAAAAATCGAAATTTAATTATTTTTATTTTTCTCTTTTTCTTTTATTTTTTCTTTTTTCTTTTCTCTTCTTTCTTTTTCTTTTTTTTTTTATTCCGGCCGGTGGTCGGCCACGGCAACCGGCCACCGGGGCGGGACGACCTTGCCGGAGGCCGGCGAAGCTCGAGCTCGCCGACCTTGGCGAGGCTCGAGCCTCGCCGATCTGGTAAGCCTCGAGTTCACCCGATTCCGGCGACCTCGAGGCCGACCTCGAGGCTCCGGCCCTCGATCCGGGCAAGACTCGAGCTTGCCTGGCCTCGGCGAGACTCGAGCTCGCCGGATCCGGGCGAGGTGGAGCCTCGCCTGAGGCCGGCGAGGCCTCGGCCTCGGCCTCGCCAGATCGGCGAGAACGAGCTTCGCCGGCCTCCGGCGAGCTCGTCCTTGCCTGTGGTCGGTCGCCGGCCACGGCGGCCAGCGATCGGCCAAAAATAAAGGAAAAAGAAAAAAATTAAAAATTAAAAATAATTAAAAATTCGATTTAAAAAATAAAAAAATATTAATTTTTTTTTATTTTCTTGGATAATGACTTTATGAAAAATATTTTCTAAAAATGTCGCATTTTTTGCAAAACAAACATAACCTCAATTTTAAAAAAAATTATAAAAAATTTTCACTAGCTTTGTATTGCATAAAATGTTTTAGCAGTATAATTTTTAAAAAAAATCATAAGAAACAAGTATTCCTAGATTAGGTTAAATATAAAAGTGTTTTAGCAATATGGGTCGGGTCGGGTATGGGTTGGGTATGGGTCGGGTCGGGTATGGGTTGAAATATTTACACTATGAATAAATGGGTCATAAACGGGTTAATGGGTCAATTTGGGTCGGACCATTTATGACCCGACCCAAACTCGACCCGACCCACCCGTTTAACAGGTCTAGGTCTGAAGTGCCCAATCAATCTCAAATAGGGACTCGAAGTGCCCAATTAGTCTCAAATAAGAGCATGAGTTCGCCGACCAGTCAAATGCTCACCGGCCGACAAGCACGTCACTATTCCGGCAACCAGAATAAGGGTAATTTTGTCTTTTAATTTTAATTTTTTTTGTTTCTTTTTCCTTTTTTTGTTTTTTTCTTTTCCTTTTCTTCTTCTTCTTCTTTTTTGCCTCTTTTCCCTCCGCTGGCCATAGCCGGAGTCGGCAGAGGTTGTCGGCCTCGAGCAGAGGCTGCCCTCTCCGGCTTCGGGCGAGGGCCGCCCTCGCCTGGGCTGGGCGGGCAAGGGCGACCCTCACCGGATTCGGCGAGAGCAAGGGTTGCTCTCACCCGCCCAGCCCAGGCGAGGGTGGCCCTCGCCCGACGCCGGCGAGGGCGACCCTCGCCCTACCCTGGGTCGCCTTCGCCAGTGTCTGGCAAGGGTAGCCTCCGCCTGAGGCCAGCAACCTCCGCTGGCCCCGGCTATGGCCGGCGGAGGGAAAAGAGGAAAAAAGAAGAAGAAGAAGAAGAAAAGAAAAAGGAAAACAAAAAAAAAGAAAAAAGAAACAAAAAAAATTAAAAAATAAGAGACGAAATTACCCTTATTCCGGTCACCGGAACAGTGACGTGTTTGCCGGCCGGTGAGTATTTGACCGACCGACGGACTCAGGCCCTTACTTGAGATTAAATGGGCACTTTAGGTCCCTATTTGAGACTGATTGAGCACTTCAGGCCTTTATTTGGCATTATGTCCACTTTGGACCCCTTTTTTGAGAAAATGACCCAACTTTGGATACTGATTTGAAATTTTCCCAATAATCCGATAGAGTCATTATTTACCCACGGCTCACGTATTCCTCTCAATTTCTCAAGGTGATTGTGGGATCGGTGGCTGCTTGGTCTGCCCAAGCCTCAGCCTCGAAGGAGCAACCGAGCAAGCCTCGAAAAGCAATTCCCTTCTAAGGCCGAAAAAATTCCACATCTTTAAGCGTACCCAGCCCCAATCAATTTTACACTACCGATGTATCATTTTCTTAGTTGTTGACGGGTCCAGACAAGGATATTTAGGTTCGGTGTTGAATTTGGGCCCGGTCAGGACCTCGTTTGCCGGATCTACTTTTCGAGAACAGGGGAGGCCGGTCCGAACCGAAGGTCGTCGGCCATCACCTACCAACGCATTAGCGTCCACTTCTGCCAATATGATGAGCGCCACACATGAATAGTATGGATGGTGGGCATGGAAATGCACTATAATAAACAGGTGAGGCAAACCATGGAGAGTGCACCAGCAATCACTGTCGCCCAATAGAGCTAGATTGAAATGGCAATCTTTTGTGCTGGTGATTGCTATGATATGTTCCATCATTTGAATGCAACTGGGAATTCTAGGGGTAAGACTCTTTTCATCTCCTCTTTGTTTTTTTTTCGCCTAATCTAATAACGTTAAACATCGATGCATGATTTCGCCTTGTATAGTAGGTTTCGTAGCTCTACATGCCTTGCGTTGTGATCTCTTCCTCCTCTGTATCTCCCTCTCGATTCCTCCGCTTCCTCCTTGAGAGTCGAGGCATCGAGTACGAGTAGATTCAAGTCCGTCGTGCTTAAATCTATCCCAGATGGATTCCGTTATCAATTTCGCCGTCTATACTAAATCAAACTGCTTACCCAGGCCAATACGTCTCTGACCTCTGCATTTCGCTCCGGCAACTCCTTCATCCTTGGCCGGTATCTCTCATCCGATCAGCTCGCATCGCCGATTTCATCGACCATATCCGTCGTTTAGATTGATTCCTGTGTGGTTAATGAAAATGGAGGGTACAATCAAGCAAAGCAAAAGCAAGCATAGCAGTCCATTATGTGGTTGCTCCGGAGGTCAAATAATTGTGTCCGGGACCTGAATATGGTCTGGAGTTCAACTTTTAGTGGCCCTTAAAGTCAAAGGTTCCACCCGGGGCACTCGTCTCCGTAAAGCGTACAGTGGTCGGGGAGAAAAGGACTGGACGATTCTTAAAGTCGCATCTTTTCGGTCCTTTCGATGTTTGGAGAACACGATGCCGATGATGATTTTGGACCGTGAATCTGGTTCGATATCGGCCATTGAGTCCAAATTTATAAATTATATAATTACAATCATTATCGATCGCGTACATCTCAGTAAACTCCGCGCACATGCGACCTCATGATTGGCAAGTGCGATTGTTTATAATCCGTGGAAATTGTCCAATATGTCCTAAATCCATTGTCAAGATGCCAATTCAGCTCTAAGCTTTTCAATTTAATCAATTTACTCTTTAATCTTTGCATGAAATTCCGATACATTCTTGCCGGAAATCGCTGACCTAGCCGGCGATGACTTGGACCGTCATATCGGCAATTTCCGGTGAAAATTTGTTAGAATGGCTACATTGAAACTCCGTGCAAAAGTTTAGGACTAAATCAGCAAAATTAAAAAGTTTAGGATTAAATCGATACCAATTAGATAATTTTCTCGTTCATGATTTATGGGATCGAACCCACAAAAGCATTTCCCCCACCCCCCCTTACCTCTTTGTCAATTGAATCAAAACAGAAAATTGAGAAATTCCCACGTAAGAATTTTCTATTGAAACATATAATTGACGGAAATTGGGGCCTTTAAATTCTCGGAAAGCGAAAAGGTGATCTTTCTTCTTTTCTATTTTGCCTGGCTACAGGATGGAAGATATTCCTAGCACATACGATTCACCCTTTTTCTTAGATGTGGACCACATTAGTCTAGGCCCACTTTTGTTAACATTTGATGGAACAATGCCATGTGCAATGCCCCCATTATGCTAGCGATTTTGGTGAGACCTCTAGCCAAATTGCTTCGATTAGAATGCATGGACGAAGATAACCTTCCTTCTTTCTCTTTTTTGGTCAGTAATAGTGAAATTTCGTTATTTCGGAAAAAAGTCCGTTCCCATCAAAAAGTAAAATATCCGCCAAAAGTTTCGTGCGCGACGAGACAACCAATTCGGGACAAGACAACCAAAGAAGGTGGACCTTCTTTCTTCCCTAGCTAATGATTTGTTCTCGGGACCGAGTATAGTGCCGTCAAAAAGCCCGTACATTTCAAAGATAAACTATATTGATATAGACAAATGTGGAATCAAACTAAGTTTTGAGAACGTAGAAATTTAGTTCATTTCCTATTTAACGTGGAGGCGGACTTCACCAAACAAGGATCAAGGGTACTTTTTCGGCATCGGAAACGGCTCCGTAGACAATAATGTGCAAAGTATGGTTGATCAATCTAGCCATCTTTCCAAAAGAACCACTCATTCGATACGGACTTTAGCCTTTTCGGGAATGTCTACCAAAGCTCCAATCATGTGTTGGAGACCGGAAGATCGAGTGATTGCTGAGGAAAACCGGATCTTCAGAAATCCAAATTAATGGGAAATATATTGAATTGTCCTTTGTAATTCTCATGGATAACTTTTCCTAACAAGAAAATTGAACCGTAAGATTAAGTTTATCTACTCGCTCTTTTTCAAATCGAATCGATAGGGAAAACCAATTGCATTAGAAATTTTTATCCTTTCAAATTTATGATTCGACAAAACTCTCGGATTAATTTTTTATCGGATCGAATTAACTAGTTCTAAGTCATGGCGGCTTTAGATGTGAGGGGATGATTGCTGCAACCTTAGGTCTACGCGGGACAGCCTTGGATTTCAGACCGCGCCCCTCAAATCTTAGATTGAGACATAGGGGGCTCAAAGGATGGTGGTGGTGGTGGTGGAGGTGGAAGGCGGCACGGTGGTGATGGGCCTCCTGGGATGGCGGCGAGAAGGCGGCAGAAGGCCGGTCGCGGGCGGAGTTGATGTTGGTCCCTTTGTTGTCTATAACAGAAGAGAAAGGAAGAAGAATTGAAAAGAAAAGAAAAAATAAATAAATAAACTAAAATCTAAAATGAAGTAAAACATAAAAACTAAAAGGAAGTAAAAGAAAAAAAACACATAAAAAAATTCCAATTTGGGAAAATAAAAATGACGCGGATGTCCGCAAAACATAACTATGTCCCTGCCATGCTGTTTTGGCGGTCCAAGTCAACCAAAAAACAGGTGACGTGGCGCTATGCTTAACGGAAGGATTACAATGCACTGAAAATTAAGACCACACGGATTACATTAAACCAAAAAGAAAAATTCAAAGACTAGATTGAACATCGAATAAAAATTCAAAGATCGGTTATGTCATTTCTCAAGAAAAATAATATATTCGTATATCATCAAAGCTCATGTGGCATTTAAGTAGTGCGGAAGTGGTGTTTCATATCACACGCAAACTCACAAAATAACTTTACAAACTCGTGAGAAAGGAAAAATCATAAAATAAATAGAGTCGCCGTCTAGTGTCCACAGAGAGCTAAGCGACACCCTCCCACGGCTAGAAAATATTCAGCGGTTTGCGAGTGTCACCTCACCAAGCTAACGAGTTTGTGTAATTAAAAATTGACACGCGTCTCGATTATGAAAAAAATTAAAAATATGATTTTCTCTCTCTTCATCTCCATCACGGCCACCATCTCTCCGCCCACCGTGGCTATGCCCACCAACCGTCTCCATCCACCGTTCAGGGGGCGGTAACCTCCATCTCCGACACCCCACTTCCCCACCATGGTTGCTACAACGACTTCCCTTCCTCCGCCTTGAATAGTCACGAAGTCTCACTCCCTGGTGTCCCCTTTCGTTGTCCTCCCTTCGAGTTATGTCCGACAAGTTCCCTCTTTGACTCAACCAACACGTATTGACTATTGGGGTTTGCCCTAGTGGCCACACCGTTCTTATTTGGGAAGAGAGAAATAGGAAGGGAGAAGTGGGGAATTTGATTCACATCTTCTCAAAGGCTAGGGTGAGAACGTTTAGTTTCAGACGTTGATTTTGACTCAAAGAGGCAGAGCAAAAGTCTGAAAGTGAGTTGAAAAATTACGATTTAGACAAAAAAAAAAAAAAAAAACAGCACGAGTTTCCTTCCGCACAGCGTGGCCGCGACATATCTAGAGCCATGGCCATGTCTAGATTTGGAATCGCGGAGCCATGGCAGCAACAGACCTTGGAGCCATACCCATGATAGAGTCGCGTCTAGATCTGGAATTACGGTGCATGGCGCGTTAGACCTTAGAGCCATGGTTGTGTCCAGATTGGAGCCTTGGCCACAACAGATTTGGGGTGTGATCGCATCCGAGTCAGATCCGGAGACACCAGCCATAGACGAGCAAGGACAACGTACAACGGTGAACTTCCAGATCTGGCGAAGACCCTTGATGGAGGTGAGCACTAAGACTACAAACTTCCAAATTTAGACATTGTCCATGGCCATGAGCCTTGAAGGCGAGGTTCATGGCGACTCCACCGGTTACTCCGCCGGTGTACGCTCATGGCGGCCGCAATGGCAAATGGAAGTGGAAGAGAGAGAGATGGATAGAGATTTTTAAATATTTTTTTTATCTAGTTCCAAGTCAATACATACATGTCAATTTTTAATTGGCTCGAAGTGAATAAATGCATCCCGCATCAGCCGGTGATGCGACACTCGAAAACCGCCCAATATTTCCTCTTAAAAGAGAAATCATACATCAGCATAAGGAGATATCAATACTTTATTTTTTTAGAAGAAAACTCAACTTGCCATATCGGTACGAGTCGCGAAACCGGTACCAAATCGATGTGACGACCTCAAAATAATAGGAGCCGAGATCGGGCCGAGGGGGAGGATCGGAGCAATTCTCAAACTTCACGGGACGTGCCCCGATAAAAACCCGCCATAATAAGCTTATCCCAAATTAAACCGGCGAATCAGTCCGACACTAATTTGCCAAAAAAGAAAAGAAGAAAAAAACACCCATGAAATGATCGTCACAATAATGGAAGAAAAGCAGAAAAATGATCGTCGTCACATTCACGTGAGAGATGCTTTGCGGAGTTAGATCGGGATCCATTCCAAATCCCCACTTGACGGTCGGCGGATCGGGGCCGTCGATCGGGTGGGTCTAGCGCGACCGACGGACCTCTTCGATGGATGGCTTTGAGGTGACGCTACACGACATCTTTGCATCTGCTGACCTGACCGCCACGGGGTCCGGGCCTCCTGCGCGGTGCGGTGCGCTGTGGGCTCCAGCGCGGCGGTCATCACGCATCACCGTCGCCGTCCACGTGGCAAATGGGGACCCCCCCCCCCCACCCCACCCCACCCCGGTCTGCACCCGCCTCCACCCACAGCTGGCAAAAAAACATCCCCCTTGCCTAAGCAAAAAATGAAATAAATAAATAAATAAATAAAGACCCGGACAACGACGCGATTTTTTATTACTTTCGTTCTAGCAAAAGAAATATTGGGTTAATCTAAAGCTATATATGTTAAAAGACGAGAAAATTCCAATAAGAGCTTGAAGCACCCTCATTTTCTCAAATAAGATCCTGAAATGAATCTTGTAGTAAATAAGGGTCCGTGCAACATGTCAGTCTTAAATAAAGGTATGAAGTGACTATGGCAGTTTTAAAAAAGGGCTTGGCCTCACCGGTTGCCGGCCGGCTAAATATTCTGGTCGGTCAAGGCCATCCCTTGCATGTCCTCTTCGGGCATTGCCGGTGGCTGGCCACTAAATGAAAAAAAAAAGAGAGAAAAAAGGGGAAAAAATTTAAAAAAGAAGAAGTAAAGGATGAAAATGCTCTTTAACTAACCGGAAAGCCAGGCTCTAATTTGAAACAATATCCACTTCAGGTCATTATTTGAGAAAATGAGGACACTTCAATTCTTATTTAAAATAAGGTTCGCTTCGAGTTTTTATTTAAGAAAATGAAAGCAGTTCAGGCCTTTATTTTGAATTTTTCCTAAAACAACGATTCAAAGAATATCTTTATAAAATGTCGATCAAGTCGATACATAATATTTTATTATCGATAAAAATTAAAATTTAAATATTTTCGTAGATAATGAAAACTTTTTTTTTTCATTTGGTAATACAAGCGATTATCTTTAAGAAAATATTTTTCGAACAGTTCGTTTTTCGCGAGATAAAGTATCCCAAAGTGAGACGAGAAATTTTGAATACAACTTACTTTTTAAAGGTGTTCAAATATAATGACAGATTTGATCGGCCCATGCAGCTAAAACCCGTTAATCCGTATAAATCTCTAATTTAAGCATATCTTATCGATTCGCATTCGAAATTATTTATTTGTTTAATATCATCAGTAACTCTACATCTTCTGAGCATAAAGCTCCATCGCGGGCGGTCCTGCAACCTGGCAACAACGCATTTCTCTCTCTAACTCGTCTCTTTCTCTCTCTATCCCTCTCTCTCTCTGTTTCTGCAACTCTCCTCTTCTTCTTCTTCCTCGTCTTCGTCGTCGTCGTCACTCGAATCCTTACTTTTTTTCTGCTTGCTCATCTTCATCTCTTCGTATCGTCTCTTCCCGTCAATCGATTCCTGAAGCCGCCGGCGTGAAGCTCCCCGAATCCGATCGAAGACCCACGAAATCTGACGGCCCCCCCGCTACAATGCGAAACCCCTGATTCCGAGCGAATGCACCGGCGGCGGCATTGATAGATTGAGTGCAGCTTCTTGTTCTTGTTCTTTCTGGGGAAGATGAAGGTGACCCAGAAGGATTCGGAGCGATTGGCCTTCTGGGACCAGATGAGGGTGCCGCCGTCCGGGACTCCGACCGCCGTGCCCGGCATCGGCGGCTCGCAAGCCCGGGCGCTGCCGAGGCTGATGGTGTGGCTCATCCTCTTCGTGTCCGTCACCTACGTCGTCTACACACTGAAGCTCGTCTCCTCCTCCCGTGCCTGCGGCGACGACGAGCCCTTCTCCACCTCCCACCACCTCGCCTCCTCCTCCTCCTCCTCCTCGTCGGCCACCGCCACCGCCACCGCCACCGCCACCGCCGCCAACTCAACCCTTCCCTCCTCTTCGCTGCCGGCTCGCAGCGGCACGGCCCTCGCCGAATCGGAGCAGAGGACGGAGCTCCGGCACATCGTGTTCGGAATCGCCGCGTCGGCCAATCTCTGGGAACAGAGGAAGAACTACATCAAGCTGTGGTAACTACAAAGATTTTTTGCCAGAAATTTCGAGCTCGTCGTTGCTTTTGGTTGATCAGTCCTTGTGGGCTTCCACACTCGGACGAAAACGTCTCGAAATCAGCTCATTATTTTCCCCCGAAAAACTTTTAGCTGGTCGGAACTATGGAATGTGCACGGAAAATGTCGCAGAATCAGCACCGGAAGAACCTCAGATTGGTTAATTCCAATCTGAACACGAATTTGATTCATCATCATCCACCTACATTTTCCCAAATTTAGCTCTTCTTTTGTTGTTTTTCTTAATCGGGCTCCTGTTCATTTCATTCTTCTGGAAACTTTCCTCAATTCAGCTCCTGCCCATCGTCACACTCACTCGCACTCATCGCCACCGACGATTGTTTTCCGCAGGTTCAAGCCGGAGGAGATGAGAGGCATAGTGTGGCTGGACAGCGCGGTGGCGACGCGCGCCGGCGATGGCCTCCCCCAGGTAAAGATCTCGGGCGACACCTCCAAGTTCAAGTACACGAACCGGCAGGGCCACCGGTCGGCGCTGCGGATCTCGCGGATCGTCTCGGAGACGCTCCGGCTGGGCCTGAAGGACGTGCGGTGGTTCGTGATGGGCGACGACGACACGGTGTTCGTGGCCGAGAACCTGCTCCGGGTGCTCCGGAAGTACGACCACCGGCAGTACTACTACATCGGGAGCCTGTCGGAGAGCCACCTGCAGAACATATACTTCTCGTACGGGATGGCCTACGGCGGCGGCGGGTTCGCGATCAGCTACCCACTCGCGGTGGCCCTGGAGCGGGTGCAGGACCGGTGCATCCAGCGGTACCCGGGGCTCTACGGCTCCGACGACCGGATCCAGGCGTGCATGGCCGAGCTCGGCGTGCCCCTCACCAAGGAGCTAGGGTTTCACCAGGTGTGCATCCTCAACGTTTCTTCCCATTGCCTTAGTTCAATGCTCATTCGTAGAAAAGTAACTTGACTTAACACACGTAGAGATTAGACACACGGGACGCAAGATCGACCCATTTACTTTAATTTGCTTCTTACCATGATAAGATTGATTAATTTAAATCATAGAATTAACATAATTAAGATAATCGGATCATTAAAATAGGTCATCATAGCTAAACACTATGTCTACATCGACGCATTGCAATTTGCGAATTACTTTATTAAGACAAGTGCGTCCGCTAACCACTGGCGTCGTATTGATCGAAAGTGTGGTTTCGTGGGTTTGTTGGGTTGGTTTTACTCGGTTGTTGGCGCCCCCTCAGCTTTTCGTCCGGTTTCGGTCGATGAGGGGTCTTTTTTCTCGAACCGGGGTCAGCGATCCTTCAATGACAATGATGGGTTTGAAAACGTGTTTAGGGGGGGGGGTCCTGTTTTAGTGTACTTCTAATCCGGGTTAGTTAGAGATTTGACTTTTTCACTGTCTTATAATTAAGACGTATCTGCGGCGGGTGTGCGAGAACTCAGTGATTGAAGGCGGGGATTCCTCCTCTTCTAGTGGGGGCCAACGCGCAACGTTGTTGCTTTGGCTAGTGTCGGTACCGGGTCGTCGTCGTCGGTCGAGGGCTTTTTGTTGGGTACTTCGGGGCCGGAGAAGGTTCGGACGGTCGTGCCCGCGCTTATTTCGCGCACCCGCCTGATCGGTCGCGATGCATGGCGGTAGTCAAAAGGATAGCGCTCGGCTCGTGAAATCTCGAACCCATTTTCATAATTAAGATTAAGATTCGAATCAAAATTCAAATGAAATTTGATGATTTGTTTAACCATCGGGGCGGTGGCGACAACTTGTCAGGTTGGTCCTGTACTGGGGTACAAGGGGGGTTCTGACTTCTGAGACCCTTTCTTTCACGGGGGGGTCTTAGCCTCAAATGATGCCCGTGCCTAGGTTCCTAGGAAGGGGGCCCCCGGGTGGTGGGCGGGCCCCCCACGCGGACAAGGTTTGGGCCCAACCCGCACGCGCACCGAGGGCACGTGAGGTGCACGCTCCTTTCTTTTGCAATGTGGACCCCGCCCCGAAAGCAGTCAACGTCTAGTCAACACTTTGGGACTGTCGGTCGTCGCTTTCCCCTAGGCACATGCCAATAAAATATTGGCCCCCCCCCAAAAAAAAAAATAAAAACAAATATAATAAGGGAAAATTACTGCATTCACGGTCGAGGTTTAGGAATTTAGCGGGAACATGACCGTTCTGTCGGGTAGATTCTCTTATTAGCTGCAATTAATGTTTCAGCACAATCTCGACTTTGTAATGATATAATTTCAATGAGTTGATCTTGATAGCTGAACGTTTTTTCGCAGTACGATGTGTATGGCAACCTGTTCGGGCTCCTCGCCGCCCACCCGGTCACCCCACTGGTCTCCCTCCACCACCTCGACGTGGTGGAGCCCATCTTCCCGAACGTCACCCGGGTCCAGGCCCTCCAGCGCCTCACGGTGCCGATGAAGCTCGACTCGGCTGGCCTGATGCAGCAGTCCATCTGCTACGACAAGGCGCGGAGCTGGACCGTGTCCGTGTCGTGGGGGTTCGCGGTCCAGGTCTTCCGGGGCGTGTTCTCGCCCCGGGAGGTCGAGATGCCCTCGAGGACGTTCCTGAACTGGTACCGGAAGGCGGACTACACGGCGTACGCGTTCAACACCCGGCCGGTCAGCCGGAACCCGTGCCAGAAGCCCTTTGTGTTCTACCTGTCGAACGCTAGGCTGGACTCGTCGACGAACCGGACGGTGAGCGAGTACCTCCGGCACCGTGTGCCCAATCCGCATTGCAAGTGGAAGATGGCGAATCCGGAGGCCCTGGACTACGTGGTGGTCCGCAAGAAGCCCGACCCCAACTTGTGGGATAGAGTAAGTAAAACCACTTATTAGTACTACCTTTCTATGCTTAATTGTCTTCATTTACGGACTTCTGCGTGTAATCGACGACTCTTAACTTTCGTTCACTTTTCGCCTGTCCTTTGCAGTCGCCGAGAAGGAACTGTTGCTGGGTCGTGAGCTCGAAGCGGAAAGGGAGCATGGTGGTGGACGTCGGCGCATGTAGGGAAGGCGAGATCAGCGAAATCTAGGGGCAAAAAGAAATCTGAACAAAGAACAGTTCGTGGGGTTCCTTAGGAAGTTGGTTAGCTTTCTCCCAAATTCTATTTCCCTCTCCCCAAATTGTTTAATTACATCCCTCCCCCCATTTTGATTATTCATCAAGTTGCCAATTTTGTAAGCGCCCCCCCTTTCCCCTCCTCAAGTGGACACGATTTGTCAATTAGGGAAGGAACAAGCATGTTTATCAATGTACAAAAGGCCGCAGATTACACGTACACCCTTCGTATACCCTTTAAGAAAGTGACAGTTTCGATTACTAAATTTGCCTTTGTCGAGCAGCAAAGTGCGTGGGGCATGGCGATCCATGGCTTGTGGCGCCTTAGATTCCAAAGGACTGTTAGGGGGTCTTTTCAATCGGACCCCCCTCAGCTTTTTCGTGTTGTGTTTTGTTTCGTTATCCAATCTTCGCGATGTGTTTAGCTCGGTCGGATCGGATTCCCGGACAAAGCGATGTGGCCGAGGAGACATAGTTCGCCCGTTTCTCTCTCTTTCCTTTTGATCGGGGGCTGTTTTTTGGCGTTTGGTTAAAAGGTAACATTCTTCAAATAATTGAGGTAAATTATTAGGGGTCTTTCCAATCGACCCCGGTCGACTTTTTCAAGTTTTGTTTTGTTATCCAATCTCCGTGATGTTATAGCTCGGTCGGACCGGATTCCAGGACAAAGCGATAAGCGATGCAGCCGGAACGACGCCCGTTTCTCTCTCTCTCTTATTTACATTAGTTCGATCGCTCAACTGCTCTTTGCTCGAAAAACAGGGGCGTGCTTTTCCGACGTCGACGTCGATGGACATATTCGGTGGTGGGACATGTCCGGGCATCGACCGCCGGATCCGTTGTCGTATCCTCACTCACGTGACGGCACCGACCGACACGCGAACGGTAAAAATTCGATGAGGTCGAGTCCCGCGGTGACAGGTTTGGCCAGGACGCAAAATGGACCAATCATGTGGTGTCCGTCGCCCGGAGCGATAAAAGTCTCTTTGCAGTGGGTGAGCGCGGGACCCATCGACCTGCTGCTCTCCTGTTGTCACTGATTGCAATTGTGCAAAAGAAAAGTGTCGGTGGCTTCGATCAAGAACGAAGGAAATTAATGGGTGTCGGAGTAGACCAGGGGGCCTTCCTTCAGGTTGGCATGCACCAGCAATCATCGGGACATCGATGAATGCAGGCTTCGTTCGACGCTTCAACCCACTAATCAATGGTCTAGAAATGGGAAAATGACGTAAATGATTTTTGAAATTTAATTCAATTTGTAATGCGATTTTTAAGTTTTTAATTTGTTCAACGTGGTAATATGTAACGTCGTCTCCGAACTTTTAATTCGTTCAATTCTGTCTCTGAACTTAAATTAACGAAATGATAACATCGAACACTAACTCGAACACGTACCAAAAGCTTATAGATCATATTAAACAAATTAAACTTTAAGAACCACTTTGCACATTGGGTCAAAATTCGTGAATTATTTATGTCATTATCCCTTTAGGTTGCGTTTGATCGATCAGATTCGAATTGGGATAGGATAGGATAAATGGGGTTTAAAATTCTCCGCACATCCTCGGATTGTAAAAATATCCTATCATATGTTTGGTGGAACCTACGAAAGGATTTAAAATATTTGAAAACAATCTTTGAAAATTTTCGAGAATTCGCAACTGATGATAAGATTGAAAATCTTTCTCTTTTGAAAATCTTTAAAAATCTTTGAAAATACCATCACCAACTTTGCTCTTCCTCCTGTACACCAGACTCAAACCCTCTCGACCACGTCTCTGGGAAGTCAACCTCGGGAGCATGACGTCTCTCAATCGACACGAGTTCACATAATTTTGGGATGGCCTCGTGAAGAGCGAGGGGCACTTCTTGTGGGTTGTGCGGCCAGACTCCATTGCCAAAGAGAGTTGCTAAGAGAGGCAACATTGGAGAAGGTGCGCGTTGTGGGATGGGCCCGCAAAGGAGGTTTCACACCACGATGCAGGTGGAACTCAACGCTTGATAGCGTGGTTGCCAAGAAGCAAATGATGTGCTGACCATTTGTCGTCGACCAGCAGATGAACAGCCGGCTCATGAGTCATGCGTGAAAGGCCGGCTTGACATGAAGGACATATGTGACTAGGATGGAAAGGATGATTTATGCAAACCAGACACAACGGTCGTCTTTAGACCCCTTTTCACCCTTACTCGTCGGATCACAATCGCCAGCCGGCGATGATGACCAGCATGGTCGAAGGTGACGGTGATTGTGCGGTGGTTAAAAGTGACGATGATAGGTAATTTTGGTGATGGTCTTCGTTCAAGCGGTGCGGGCGAAGCAATATGCGAAGCGTCACTTTATCACTCTTTTAAAAGATAAAATACGAATTGTTAGTAATTTTTAAATTTTATATCCAATCCGGTGTTATCCCATCCCTTAGGCCGGATTTCATATCCGGCATTTTATCCGAATTTATCCGATCCGGAGAGAACATCACCAAACATCGAATAGGATAATTTGTTATCCTATCCGGACTCAAATCCGGATTACCAAACGCAGGCTTAGAAAACCAACCGCGTCCTCTTCTAAACATAATCTCATTTGCACAAATCAATATTTATTGGGGAGGCCAGACGCGAAGCATCCAATTATTTACGATTGACCCGATTGACCAAATGAAAAAATATCGGCCTGGTCCATTCAAGATGACACAGCTGTATGAGGAGAACGAGCGTGTCGGACCGGTCCCAAGTCGCAACTTCCCCAACTTGGATACGACTATGAAGATGGGACAGTGTGACCTGTTATATGAAAAACTTATAAGGTTGCTCGGCTTTCAATCTACATTTCAATTATTGTTCATTCGTAAAGTCAGATTTGTTTGAGTTCGATCGATCTAAGTTCTGTACACGTGCTTTAGTCTGGGGATGGACGCGCAAATCTAGCCTACCTTGATACGGAAGCTACGGAGGAAAATTATTCTTAATCTGGACTACAGCATGTTGGATTAGCTGTATGCATTCCGTGACAAATCGTACCCTCTTCTTAAAGATCCATGCAGTTTCAGCAAGATCCCGGTTTGGAGGACGTGAATTTCGGTTCGGTTCGGTTCGGTCCGGTTGACGGAGCCGGGTCCCTCTATTCGGAGGCCCGTAGAACCGGCCCGAGAGAGGCCCAAAAGGCCCTTGTTACATTCCAAGAAAGTTGCTTGTTTCGAACCTACAATGGACCCCCCAAGAAAGAAAAATCAAATGGGTCGTCACCCATTTTCGAAATACAGGATTTATTTTTCTCGACACATTTTTTTTGGAAACCCAAAACGAAGAAAATGAAGGATTGGATAGCAAGAACTGCACGAGTTGAAAGCACACATGGCCCTTTCCTAAAACAAAGTGTAGGATAGACTTGTCGCGATACGGTCGTGGTAGGTTAAACTAAGTGAGACTTGGTGTTATATCGAGGTCCACTTGATTACAGTTTTGAACTTTTTATAGGCGCGACGGATGTAATAGGTTTACTCCTGCACACTGAATCGCCCCGAAATAAAGTGGGCTTGACTCGACATTTCGTTAAGGGATAAGTGCATTAGAAGTTCTGAAATTTGTTACGTAAATGCAATTAAATCTTAAAACTTTCAAAAAGTGCAATTAAGTCCTAAAACTTGTAACGAAAGTGCAATTGAAACTTAAAACTTTCAAAAGGTGCGATCAAATCCTAAAATTTGTCAAATTGGTCCACTCATGTCCTTTCACTAATTGCACTTCTTGAAAATTTTAGGACTCAATTGAACTTTCGTGACAAGTTTTAAAACTCGATTGCACTTTCGTGACAAATTTTAGGATTTGATTGCACTTTTTAAAAGTTTTGGGATTCAATTGCACTTTTGTGATAAGTTTTAGGACTTCCAATACATTTATCCCTTTCTCAAAAAAGACATTGCATAAGCCATAAGTTTTTTTAAAAAGACATTCTCAAAAAGACATTGCATAAGCCATAAGTTGCCATGACAAGATTGCAAAAATTGTATGAGGTGGACCGAAGGCAGGAAGAAAACCGTCGAAAATTGGAGGGAAAATTTGACACCATTCATATAGTATGAGATAATATCGGCCGCGAAGGTCTCAATGCCTGCTTGTCCTCACCCGCAGTTGGCGACGGAAATTGACCTTTGCCCTATGAGAATTGGAGGCTGTGAAGGCAATGAACTCTCTCTCTCTCTCTGTGAGAAGGTCGTGACGAAGTTCAGTCACGTCCATGAAAACTGATGGATTTGAGACAGATTACTAGGACTAGAAGGTGCAACAACATCGTCCCCATTTGCAAACACCCACGAGCTCTAACCACCCTGCACTCTTTGTCCTTGTTCCTACAAGAATTTGTGTCAACACTCTGCAGCCATAAACACTTAGAAACACAGATGCACAACCAATGACTAGGGACTACTGACTTCCCAGTGCAATTGCCGAATAGCTTGTTTTCATCATCATCATCTTCTTCTCATTGTCGAGTGTGTCCAGCTCTGCATTCTTTACTCACCCAAGAGCGACATGACCACACTCCACCCGAAGCTATCTTCGGCCTCTTCTTGCCCTCTTTCCCGCAGAGTCATCTGCTGCTTCAACGCCGTCCATTGTAGTGCTCAGAGGATCGATATCTCTAGCAACAGCAATGGCAGTGCCAACGGGAAGGCCACTTTCCCTGAGAAGGACCCTCTGATCCGCCAGGTCGCCTCGGCGGCCCCCCGGCCTCGCCGCATCATTCTGGTCCGGCACGGCCAGAGCGAAGGTAAATTACATTGGATTTGGCTAAAAAGTTCAGCAATTTATCTGTTTAACATGTTGTCCTTACGTTTGCAAAGCCTGCACTAATGATTAGTGTATAGAGGTGTGGACTGCATCTGCATTAGAAAGAACTGAGAAAGATAAGAATGGCAGGACAGACACTTCTCACATGTTATAAAGAGTAAGATGTGTCTATTAATTTTGACCAGAACAAAGGGTGTGATTGTCCCCTTTTTCTATGTTTCGAGGAATGTCGCATTGTACCCATGAACTATGAGGGTATTGTGCCTGACGTGGTAAAATCATGGAGACTGCACTCACAATTTTAGGATGTTCGAGCGAGACAGTATGAGAGTTGGATTTAATGAAGAGTCTGACTCTGAAGTACAAAATGTTAAGTGCATGACCCCATTTAGACAAGAGGGTGAGATTCTATTGCTCCCAATTGCAGCAGGAGGACAATTAGGAAGACAAAAAGCAAAACGCTGCTGCTAAATTGTCATTTTGCATCTCGAGTTTGTAATGATCAAGTTATGTACAACACTGGCAGGTAATGTAGATGAGAGTGTGTACACAAGGGTTGCCGATCCTAAGATCAGCCTCACTGACAAAGGGAAGGCCGAAGCGGAGGCAGTTGGTTGGAAGATAAGAGGGATGATTGAGAAAGATGGAGCAGATGATTGGAAGGTCTACTTCTATGTGTCACCTTACAAAAGAACCCTAGAGACTCTGAGGAATTTAGGCAGGGCTTTTGAGAGGTCAAGGATTGCTGGCATGAGAGAAGAGACTCGTCTAAGAGAACAAGATTTTGGTAAACAAATCTTGAGTTCCTCTTGTGTGTTGCAAAACACAGCTGTTCAAAACCAGCTTCAATTCAATTAAGTTTCTTGAATTGTTTTCTTTTTCATTTGAAAGGGAATTTCCAGGATAGAGAGAAGATGAGAGTTGAGAAACAAATGAGAATAATGTACGGTCGTTTCTTCTACAGATTTCCTGATGGAGAATCTGCAGCAGATGTTTATGATAGAATTACTGGTATTTCTTCTCTTTCTGCCCCCCATCAAATTTACTCGGTTTAAAATTTCCTGGAAACAGCGAAAAATGATATTGAGGTAACTTTTACTGGTGAAAGCAGGATTCAGAGAAACTCTAAGGGCCGATATTGACATAGGACGGTTCCAACCGCCGGGGGAGTGGAGCCAGAACATGAACCTGGTGATCGTGTCGCATGGACTCACGCTGCGGGTCTTCCTGATGAGGTGGTACAAGTGGACCACGGATCAATTCGAACGCCTCAATAATCTGGGCAATGGTGAAATGATTGTGATGGAAAGAGGGTATGGTGGAAGGTAATCTTTTCAACAGTCCTGAAACAGAGCATTTCTTGCTTTTTGTGCTTTATTGGAGTCGCTCAATATATATAAGCTATCAAAACTAAAACGACCCCCGAACCCGGTGCAGATATAGCTTGCTAGTGCATCACACTGAGGAAGAGCTGAGGAAGTTTGGATTGACAGAGGACATGTTGGCTGATCAAGAATGGTAATGAGAAAACAGACATTAAAATCATAAATTCTTTTAAGTTCTTATCCATCCAGTACTGATCTAAGAATTTCTTTGTTTCTGATTCAGGCAAAAATACGCGAAGCCGGGTGAGCTGAACTACGACTGCCCTATGCTGAATTCGTTCTTCACTCACTTTGGAAACGAGAGGGTTGATAGCTAGAGCAAAACACACGAGCAAAGTCAGCCGGAGAAAAGGTGGAAGGTAGAGCAACTCGTGGAGTGGACCACAATCGAAGCGCAGGCTGATTGTAATCATGGGATTAATATGAGGGCAGACACAGATCTCTCGATTGTGGTGTGCCGAAATTGCTACGCCACAAGAAAAATTAACTATGTAACAACACATTAGTAGTCATGCCAGTATCAATAGGAATATCAGGATCAGATGGAGGGAAATCCTGTTCATGCTATTGATTATTAAGCTACACGAGAATAAGTGCATTCCTACAGTTGTCCGATGCACGGACAGTGAATTTGCGTAATGTCAAGAGCATGTCCCTCTAAATTATAGGTTCGTGATGGAAGTAACATGCATACCATCGCAGGAGAAATTTTTTCTTGCTGAAAACAGAGCATACCAAGTAGTTTCCGCCAGAAGAACAAGACAAAAAACTCGATCGACAAAACATACATTTGAGTTTGCCAGCTAAAAGCTCGGACCATACTTAATTTAGAACAAGAACTGCAACGGAATATGATAATGCATTCTTCCCACAACGGCAAGACAGAAGTTAATGGTATAATTTTCCAGAGAAACTCAAATATCCAGACAAACAAATAACTCCATATTGTGCAACAAATATTACATATATCACCTGGAATTAGATTCCGCTATCTACACCCTGAAACCATGTCTGAGAACAAATATCCTGAACATTGCTTGGCAACCAACTTACACTCTCTGGTTAACATATCCCAAGCCGGGAGAGAGCAATGTTCCCTAACCTCATCTAAGAGCGTACCAAACCGATCATCCTGACTTCGAGAACCCTGCACCTCCATTTACAGCCTCAACAGGTCACGCAATTGAAGTTAAGATATCTAGTGTGTGATCCACTCCTTGGAACTCTAGCAGAGTTCACAATAACTAAAGAAACGCATAGGCTCGGCGCACTGATCTCAGACTATTAGTACCTTGTCCCTGAATGTACAAAAAATTTGAAAATTCAACCCTAGTTATATGCCAAGCTAGTTTGTTACGGCATCAGATTGACAAAAACAGTAGAATCTAAAGGAAGAAATGGCAAACAGACCTAAATCGAACCAAGTCACTGATGAAATTTTTACACTTTAAAACCAAGTCACCGAAGGCACATGCCAAGAAGGTAACTTTCCATATTTTATGGCACTTTATCATGATCATTAGTCTACAAAAGCTGTCAAATGAGCATATGACATTGGGAGAAAGTGCCGACTATCGGCCAGGATCAACTAATATGGCCTTGTAAGTTCATCATTCAGCAACCTAGAAGTTAATCGTCCACCAATTCAACAAAAGTTCACCAACACCATAATATGGATCTTCTTGTTATTAGTCTGTCACCCAACTACTTGCGATTGAGTTCAATCTTTTCCAGTTTCCAACTGAACCACGCGAAACAACCATCCCCCACATGTTATAAAAGCCCACTGGAATAAGTTTAACAAGACCATCCTCCTAAAGGAAGAGAAGTGACACCGTTGTCATTGGAGAAATGGGATGGAACACAATTTTATCACACAAAAAAATATACCATTAAAGCAGCTGGATTGAAGATGCTAATAATCTTGTTAGACTCTCATGAGATAAAAAGAGTAAATTTAGAAACAGAGCACTCAATTTGGAAGCATGATAATCAAACGAAAGAGCTGAGATATACCTATTGAGAAGGAGTCTTCATTCAAGATAAACAATTTATGAATTCTCAGCAGTACCTGCAGTAATTTGTAGCAACCGCGGTTGCTGCTGGTCGCCATTTCTCCTCCAGAAAGCCCTTCGCCACCAAACTTCAAAACCTCTTTGGATGTTCGGACAATCTTCACCTGAAGCCAAGAATCTGTCGAACCAAGCAATCATTATTTCCTGTTGCCAGGCTAGAGGCAGTGTGAGAATCGTATTGCTAAGGCCATCTTCAATTAAGTGCCTATCAAGACCCTT
Organism: Syzygium oleosum; assembly: GCF_021117445.2. NCBI lineage: Eukaryota > Viridiplantae > Streptophyta > Magnoliopsida > Myrtales > Myrtaceae > Syzygium > Syzygium oleosum. Next base: position 9,203,284 of record NW_026607498.1, read on the forward strand.
GGACGCCCTCCTCATCCACCCAAAATCATCGTAGAACGGAACCAACCATGTCTGCAATAACATGCACCTTGCATCTTTAGAAGCCAAAAGCTGCCCTTTCCCAATCGCCACAAACAACCGCGCTGTAACTCTGCTAACTTCGAATCTGTGAACCACCGGAACTTTGGGGTGCGCATCGGACATATCAGATTGAGAAGCCCAAGATATGAGGAAGTCTTCGGCAATCTGTCTATCTATGAAGATATCCAAGAGCCAGTGCAAATTATTGGCCTGCCGTGCAATCTGAGCTACATCTTTCAACTCTGATTCTGCAGCTAGCAGAAAATGCTTGCGAAGCAATTGCAAGCACCCATCACAGGCAGTGTATAAAGACTCTTTCCGGATATCGCTCTGAGAGGAGTTCTCTCGAAGCATCTTAGCCACTAACCCTTTCATATCCCGCTTCGCCTTTTCATCCTTTCCTTCAAGGACCACATGTAAAAGCTTAAGCAACACTTCCTCATTGTCGTTTCCCGCAACTACTCCATTACTAACTTCCATAGAGACCCTCTTCAGAACTTCGCCAGTTGCGGGCCCATCAAACCGAAGATTTGATAGTAGAGAAGCCACCTTCTCTTCTTCATCCTCGGCCCATGGAGCAGCTTCTAAGTACTCCAAACAAGATAACACCCCAGCATCAAAACCAATTGCCGCTGAAACCTAGAAAAATTAAGCAAACCATCGCATTCAAAGCTCCCAATAACCTTACTAACAACCTGAGTCGCTTATAATACAGGCAATGTGATAAAACCAACAACCATTTGAATTTACATTATTTTACTTTCAACTGCTTCAAAATGCTATGACATAATTACATTTCTCAAGACCACATAACTCTAGCTCCTTCCCTCTCTATACTAAATTTTTTTAAGAACCAAATCAACAAAATCAATATGATAAAAGCAAATTTATCACGCCTTACCTTCAAAATACCAAGAACTCTGCTCACATCCTCCTTCATGAGCCTCCTCCTCAGATCCTCACAATACATTAACCTCAACGTCTCCACATACACCTCCACATCATCGCAGTCCGCAATCTCCACGACGGGCGCCGCCGCGGTCCGTTGCTGCTGCTTCATCCACTGATCCGACAGCTTCGCAGCGAAAAACTGGCTATGCGCCACAAGTATCTCCCTATGCACATTCATAGAAACACTAATAGCCCCATCCTTGGAGCTCAACGTGAGCTTAATGTCGCTCGAAGCAGAGTCGTTGAAGAGACTCCCCGGACTCCTCGAGGCCAGGACCTCCGATATTCGCTGCAAGGTCAGGGCTTGCCTGTCGAGAATGGGCAAGGGGGGTCTCACGCTCGACGCGTGAACCGGGACATGCATTTGCGTCCTCGGGTGGATCATGTCGGGTTCGCTGGCCATCATCTCGAAGAGGGTCGGGCTGGATCGGGCCTTCTCGGGCAGGGCCGCCCCCGCCGCTGCCGCGGGCGGAGGAGGCGACATTGGGTTCAGGAGGCCGGCGGTGAGCACGGAGTTGAACTTCGTGAAGCCCCCCGACGCGAAGGCGTCGTCGCCCGGGGGGTGGCCGTTGGCGGGGGCCGCCGCGAAGTCCATGACCGGCGACAGGCTCCCGGGGGAGAACCTGATCCGGAAGGGCGAGCCGGGATGAGGGAGAGCGGCGTGGGCCGGGTACGGTCGCTGCGGCTGCGGCTGCGGCGGCGGGGTCCTGGAGGCGGGGCAGCACCAGGAGTCGTCGCGGGGGGAGGAGACGACCGGCGGGCCCGGCTTGGGAGGGCGGTCGGCGGCGGCGGCGGCGGCGGCGGCGGCGGAGGAGGAGGAGGAGGAGGAGGAGGGCGTGGCGGAAATGGTGGTCTCGCGGCACTTGCGGCGTTTGGGCTTGGTGGGGGGTGGTGGGTTCTGGAGCTTGAGTTGAGCGGTAGCTGTGGTGGTGGTGGTGGTGGTGGTAGCTGTGGTGGTGGTGGCCATGGGGTAAAAGGTTTGGAATTTGTCCTCGTTGGGTGATTAATAACCTGTCCTTTAGCTCCGGGACATCGGCATCAAAGACAGAGAACGACTAGAGAGAGAGAGAAGGGAAGTTTTGGGGAGGCGATGGAAAGGAGAAGAAGAGCGAGACAGGGAAGCATCAATGTCTGACGGAGTTTCAGAGAAGAGAAGTCTCATTAATGTCGCTGTCTTCTTCCTTCTGCTTCTTCTTCAACTTCTTTCTTCTTCCTCTTCTTTTGGGTTGTAAACAAATGTCCGTGTTTGCAGCGCACGGGGCTCTCTGTCTCCTTGTGCGCGCGTCTCCCTCTCTCCCTCTCCCATTAAATCGATCGTTTCAGCTCGAAACTTAGGATACGGTCCGTGCGCCGCACCTCCTTTCGTACATTCGCCATGAAATCGACGGATCCAGGTCCGTTCGAACAGCTAGGCATCTGTTGCATTTCAATCCAATAGCGAAAGATCATAAGGGCGCCGAGTTTCACGAGAACTCTAGCACGGTGCGGAAGAACATTTGCCATATAATTATGATTTACTAGTGTAAACTTGCTACGAGTCCTAGAGGAGCCGGCGAAATTGAGCTCCAAAGTCGGACGAATAAGAGATGCACATACCAAAGCTCGATCTTTCACAAGTAGCCGGGGTCATTTTTCGCACGAACTTTTCGAATGTCGGTTTTTTTTTTTCAATCAAATAAGATAATTGACGTGTAACGAGAAATACCTTAACTGCCGGTGTTAATTTACGGACTAAGCGAATTGTAATTTATCTCATGTTGATTTTTTTTTCTTTGTTTCCTTGTAAAGCCATGTCCTTGCGAGCAATAGCTTCCTACGGGATGACGTGATGAGATTGATGCAGGTGATCTTAATCTTATCGCTTACTTATGTACTCTCACAGGTAGAGCATATTTATGATCTAATGGCACGGCATTAAATTTCAAAAATAAGCCGTGCATGAGTTTCATGTCGTCTCTAGAGTATCATTAATACGATGCCTCGTCGCGATCTATTTTGTTTAGGAACATAATCGTGATTGTGATATACACACAACCCTGTATCATTTCGAATGGTTTTCTTGAGTTCATAAGACAGGGACATTATTATGTTATACCACCCGCCTGGGTGGCGCTGCTGGAGCGCGCACTCTTCCTCTCGCAAAAGGTTGAGTGTTCGAATCCCGGGCGCCGCAGGGTGACTTAACCGGTGGCACGTGTGTCGTGGCTAGCACGTGTCGCCCCCAGGGTTTACTCCCCGGCTGTCGGCCGTGCGGGGGTTCCCTGGGTTACCAAAAAAAAAAAAGAAGACATTATTATGTTATTAGCTCGTGAGTGAGGATTTTCCAAATACAATTCTAAAGGCTGATAAGGAGTGCCTTACATGACCAGAGAGAAAATGATATAAATAATCCATAAAACTTTAGTTTAACGTGTTATGTCTTTTTCCAAATTTTTAATTTGTCTAATGAGGTCCATGAACTTTAGCTCAATATGCAACGTCATCCCTTAACTTTTAACTTATTCAATATGGTCCATAAACTTTTGATACATGTTATTTAGTCCCCAAATTATGTGAAAATGTTCGATGTTGTTCTTGAACTTGAATCAATGGAAGGATAACGTTGAATATTTTCATATACATTGAACAAATTAAAAGTCGATGGACGATACTGCACTTTGAGTTAAAGTCCATTGACTGCATTGGATAAATTAAAAATTTAGGGATGACATTGCACATTAAATCAAAGTTTAAAAATCATTTGTATAATTATCTTAGTAGAAATTAACTAATCACAAGTGAAAAATTCGTAATTCGGGTTAATGGTTTTGCGAAATTTTATTCTTTCTACTAGTTGGCGAAAAAAAATAGAAGAATCGTAACGAAGATTAAAAAGAATTATGAATTCACAAAAATGCTTATAAAAAATTGCCACTTCTCTCATGTAGATACAAAGAGGAGAGTTCCGAGGTTTTATTGAGACACTGAATTTTCGAATTATAACTCTCATACAAAACATCATAAACTGCAAATTTAAAATTGTTACAATCAACGGATAAAATTTACTCTCTTTTTTTTATCGACAGTGACGATCGAGATTCCTTCTCCAAAAAAACTTTCAGAAAAATTCCAAAAGCAAGAATTAATTTTTTTTAGGGAAAATACCACCAAAAACCCCAAATTATGCCACCTATGATAAATTTACCATGAATTTTTTTTTGTGACACGAGAAACCTAAAATTATGCCATTTGTGACACATTTACCCCATAAAATACTTTTTTCCTAGGGCATTTTCATCTTTTTCCTTTCTTCTTCTCTCTTCCCTCCGCCGACTACGGCGGTGGGAAGGCCGGCGAGGGCCACCTCGCCGGCGTTGGGGTGGGCAAGGGCGCCTCGCCCAATCTAGCGAGGGCGACCCTCACCGAGCGCGTTGGGCCGGGCGGCCCTCGCACGGAAGTCGAAGCGGAAGCGACCCTCGCCGACGCCCGGCAGCCGAGCTGCCCTCGCCCAACCCCAACGCCGGCGAGGGCGGGGGGAAGAGAGAAGAAGAAAAGCAAAAAAAAAAAGGAAAAAAAAAGAAAAAGGAAAAAGATGAAAATGCCCTAAAGAAAATATTATGGAAAAGATAAATGTAGAAAAATATAAAAATAATGTGGAAATAATTTGGGGTTTTTCGTATCACAAAAAAAAGTTCAAGGTAAATTTGTCATAAGTGACATAGTTTGTAGTTTTTGGTGATTTTTTTCCCTTTTTTTTATTTTCCAGGAAAAGAGTGACAAGAAAAGCAGAAAAAGAGAGGAACAGCCAAGCCCCACCACAATGTTTCCATTTAAGATTTCTTCTATTTTATGGGACTGAAGTTAATGTCCTTTCGTGGGTTTTTTTTTTTGTCGGGTGTCCCCAGGTGGTAGTTCGGTTGCTTCACTAGTCAGTATTGTTCCAGTTATTTCATTTCATTTTTCTACTTTTTTTTTCTTCTTTTGTTGTGTTGAATTTTAATGATGATATGTTTCATTTTTTTTGTTTTTCCAAGTCATTTTTGGAATCTACTTGTTGCTCTCCAATTGGGCCTTCTCAGTCTCCGTGTCAGTCTCAAGTGCTGTGATGGATCGCACACTGGACAGGACATGATGAGAAAACAAAATGATCTTACAAACACCCAAGGGAAGAAATAGTAAGTAAAGTTGTAATGATCCAAAAGCCTAAAATGGACCAGACATTATATTGTCAGTGTGTGGGGCTGACGGTCTTGCTAATTCAACCAAGCATTCATGATATAAAAAAGCTGAAATTTTGGATGTTTTTTCCTAATTTAGTGATCTTGTCATTTATCATTACTTTTGCTTGATCAATGCATAGGTGTAGATATGAGATTTATGTTTAGCAAGAATTATGTAAATTATGATCATAATTCATATCCTTTCGCGCCATCTTCATTTCGTTGTTATGCACCGAAGATAAACATGGGTCGTGTCGATGCTATGTAAGCTAGAATGTGAGATTGCTGTCATGAGTGTCCAATGTGACGTGAGAATTGGAAAATTTCGAGACTTGAAATCTTTGAAGTTGAGAGATCTTTGTCAATGATCGGGTTTATTAAGAAAAAATCAAAACTCGCTTTGCCATGTCGTTAATATAAATGTATCTAAATAGGGAGTTTCAAAGGAAGTATCACTTGAGATTTCATTCTTATTGTGACACGTTATTTGTTAAAAGAAAAGAAGAATAATCTCAAGAGGTTGTTCCAATGAAAAGCATCCTCATCTTCCTCATTTAAGGTTTGCATTCCAACCACCACGCTTGTGTATATTTTCGATTCCGACCTGACTCATTAACACCCTTACTAAAGAGACTACTTGATCACCAACTTGCTAATGGTACTCCAAATAATGTCCCGAAAAAGTGAAAGCACTCTCCGAGCCTGATCGGGTACGGGATGCGATCAAGTTCGACTGCGTACTTGTGTGGTGAACTTTGAAATGGATGTGCCGAGTCCCATCACTAATACTCTTGCCAAGGTTGGTTCAATGGTCTCGAGCTACAGATATTGAAAGATTGAAATGTCTCTAACGAACGTAGATGGAGAAACCAAATAGTAATTTGTTAATTATGCTATCTGGGATGACATTGGAGTTCCTAGTGATATATTTTTTCTATTTTTCTAACTAAAGCCAGAAGAATCACAGCACGGATGTTCAATTAAAATAATGATGGAATAGGGACAAAGGTGAGTTTGATTATCTTAACATTACTTTTACAATAATTTTGACACACTTTTGATCATAGCTCTCATGCTTCCTTAGCTTTCACCTTCTTTCATGCTCCTTTGTCCTCAAGGCATCATGCGATCTCTCTCTCTACTTATTACTTGTTTTATTTCTTTGTGCCTTTTCTATACTTGCTCGAAATTTAAAATATATTTTCTTTTACTTTCATTATATTTCTCGGGGAAAAAAAAAATTAGGGTATTTATATCATAATGGGCAAGTTTAAGATTTTAAGTGACACAAAAAAAAATCGAGGTATTTGTGTCACGATATGCATAGTTTGAAGTTTTTTGTGGTATTAACTCTATTTCTTTTGAAAGCTTCTACTGATTTTGCTAGGATTTTTTGTCAGCAAAGAATTTTTAGAATTGAACTCTTCTCATGCTGTCGTGATCCGAAAGAAGTAACACGTGCACTCTACATGTGGAGACAAGCATTTCAATATCGTTGGCTTATGAAGAAATAATTTAATATATGCAAAAACCATTCTAAATAGCAACCACTTCGTGATGGTCGCCAGGAGCTCAACCGAGCCCTCTTACTTATGAACCATTTTTTTTTAATCCTAATCGGGGCTTACGCCCGACTAATTTCGACATATCCCATCCGAATAAACACCGCAAAAGTACCGGATAGGACAATTCTTTAGCTATCCAAGGATCTATACCACGTCGACCACGCGTAGCCTAAGAATTTGAGAGCAAAAGCGACCATACATATATGCTTTGACCGTACCCGAACGATGGGCCATCCTGGTGGGCCTTGGGCTTTGGGCCTTGGTCCTCCTATTCATGCACAAGAAGTCTCGTGGACTCCTTCATGGGCCCACGTACTAGGTAGCATCGGATCCATTGGACCTTCTTGGCCAATCTGCACGGTAGCGACGGGCCTGAGCTCGAAACTAGGGTGCTCCCGCATGTGTTGAAAACGCATTTAGTTTGGTTACATTCTAGAATATGATTGCTTGGATCGATCGAAATAATTAACCATTAAAAATATTTTCATTATCGATAATAATTTATACCTAAACATTTTCGTGGACGATAAAAATGATTTTCTTTCATACAATTTCATGAGCGATATAAGCAGTTACTTTTAGAAAAATATTTTTCAAATCGTTCATTTTTCATGAAAATAAGCAAAGCGTACGAGACGTATCATGGATGGCGGCAGCGGCAACAATAGAAGCAGGGTTGGCAATGCATTTAGATGAATCTAATTCTTCTGACAGGTTGATGTCATGTCTTTGAACACAAAAGAAGGAAGGTACAATTAAATCAAATATAATGTAGATGTGTCCTTTAGGGTAGGGCTGTCAAAAGAATCCGACTAAACACGGCCGGTTCAAATAGACCTGACCTGAAAATATATGTAATTCTATCATGCGCCAAGCATAGTAAAGATTGAACAACATATGTCTTATCTTGCAAATAGCGCAACGATCTCCCATGTTTGCTACACATCTAATTTTGTACATAAACCATACTTGACTTTGCTGGGAGTGGGGACTGACCGTGTTGTTGGGAATCCACCTGAGCCCGAAGACGCTGCCGCCACATCCGATGGAGCTGTTCGCCGGGCAGCAGATCACCGCCTCGGCCTTCGGCTTCGAGGGGAAGACCCATATATCCCTCGCTTCGCCGAAGAATGCATGCACGGCTAAAACTCGCTATCGTGTCTATTTTTCGCCCCTATTTTGCAACCGTAATTTATTTATTTATTTGCGTGTTCAAAAAAGATTTGCGAGTTTAATTTAAAATATAAAAATAAAAAGATTGGATCACAAAAGTTGGATGATGGTCTGATTTGAAGGGGAAAAACTATGTTTTTTGGCAGGCGGTGAACTTGGACGAGTTCATAACGCAAGAACACTCCCCCATTCGAGAAGATCAACGAAGCATTTCAGCTGCTCAAGGAAGGGAAGTCCTTGGGATGCCTCGTGCACCTCTGATTTTGGCCTCCTGTGGTGTCCATCTACTTGAGAGTGACATGTACTAATCTCTCTGATTAAGAGCGGTTCTCGTAATTGAGGCGTGGCAAATTCGTGATAAGAAAGGCGATTATCGCGAAGAGCAAGTGTCGAGAGAAAGAGAGAAGGGGATAGAGAGGTCGTCTAGAAAGCGAATTTGGTTGACATGAACTGTCCTGTTATTCATATCACGTTGAACCATAGCATTTCGTGATTCGTTCATGTTCTGACACTCCACAACTACATGAAAATGACGGTTACTGAGCTTGATGTCTAGATGCGCGTGTAGGTTGCGTTAAAAAGTCTTGCATCCGAGAATTGACGTGGCGTGGAGTATTGGCCATAGCTTATCGGATTAAGTTTTTGAGTGAAGATGAGTTCGGTTGGCTATGTTAGCTTTGCTCATATTCGAGCTCCCTCTTGGCAATTTTCCCCTGAATTAGGAAAAGTACGTAACTGACGCTAGGGGTGAGCGGTTCCAAGTTCTAGGTCGAATATGTACGATTCACCTGGAACTTGGAACATAGAACCTACCCATAGAATAGGTTCCTCATTTTTTGGAACCTATCCTACATATCTTGAAACCTATAACCTTCCCTGTCACATGTTCTAGGGTCGGTCTAGGGTCTAACCAGGTTTCACCTGAATTATTAATTGAACAATTGTAGTGAATCAACACCTTTAATAACCACCACTTGTTGCTACGATTTAACTGATCATAATTTATATTTAGATACACAAAGAATATGAAACATTAACAGGTTATAAAATGAAAGCTCAGATTAGTGGTTCCAGATTATACACTTATCATCTAACGTCATGAAATACTGTAGGATCACGCGAAAATATAGACCATGAAAAAACACAAAAAACTTGTTTAAGATTTTATGTTCCAGGTTCCACCTATCTAGAACCTGAAATTTACCCGTCGAAACAGATTCCCTAATTTTTAGAACCTATAACCTACATATTTGCACTGATCAGGTTCTCATTTTCCCACCTGATCAGGTTCTCAGGTTCTAGATTTTATCTAGAAACCATGTTCACCCTTAGCTCACTCGTTAGGTGTTTTGACATCATGTATGAAAGTAAATTATGTGAAAAAAGATGGAAAGTATGTAAAAAGTCACAAAGGCTAATTACCGAATTAATTAGGCTAATCTTTATAGACCTTAAATGAGTCGGACTAAATTTATGCAGCTTTGGTGGGCCTCTCAAATTGGTTAGGTACAAAGCCACCGGCATCCCACATGCCAAAGTGATCCCACCTCTGTGACTTTGTCTACCATATAAAAATTGCAGTATAGGACTTGATTAGTACTTCATGCATCTATTAAATCACCGATGCGATAGAACAAGTCAATCAAGTTTAAATCGACGGATTATAAGTTACCGAAGAAATAGGGTCTTTTAAAAAAAATTTAACCGGAAAAGGGCATAAAATATTTGTTACACACGTGTAAGTAACAAGTTGCTAGGACAGATAGGTAAGACACTTTAGATGCTGGCAACATGCTAAATCAAACTCAAAGGGCGTAGGAACTTCTTTTTAGACTGCAGAACCCTACATTAGGCTTTTGTTGTCGATGGTAATTAGTAAGGTTGGCACTTCTAAGTATCTCAAATGACATTTTCCTCCCCTTAAAATATGCAATTTTATTATACTTTTCGCGATGGGTAAGCCCGCCTGAATTAGATTAATCTCACGGATCAAGTAAAATACGGGCAAAACTGTATATCGGGGTTTCGCGAAGCGGCTGATGCATCTGAATTCGCATCACGAACATGGTTCGTCTTTCCCTTTGTTAGCTTTGAGAACGCCCTTTTGTTGGACCTCTCCAAGAACTGCATTTTGATGAATGTATCGATGTCCCAACGCAAACTATATTGTTCATATTGGAAATTGTCTAGATTCCTTCTAGTCACATCAGAAGAAAATAATTGGTTGACAGAGTTTCGAAGGAGAGTTATTATAACTTTTTTTTTTCGTATGAACAACCAGAAGAAGCCATCATTCTCAATCAAAATGCATCTTTCTTGGGGGGTGATATCGATTTGAAAATCGATGGGGAGATGCATGAGATGATGCTCGGGTCTCATGGCCATGACACAAGATAGGTTCCAAACGAGGAGCCAAACAATAAGTCCCTAACGCAAGATCAATCAGAAGAAGATCACGGTGTCTGCTCGCTTGTTGCGACTCGTTTGGGGCAAATAATTTATGAATTTTCCCAACAGTTGCGATGAAAATACGAATGACACATGTGTCCTTCTGTTCATCAAAACGTGGAGATGAAGCAAAAGCTACCAAAGCAATGAGCTGTTTGGGCTTCTCTGGGAATCGCATTCTTCTTGTTAAATGCTTCATTAGGGGACAAGAGTACACGCACTAATGCTGTCGTTAACAACGTTTTCTGGATGAAGATCTAGCAATGTTTGCTGTTGTCAGTAGCATGGCTGCGTGAGTCAGAGACAAGCTCTGACAAGATGGGCTGTGTTAGAACGAACATGAGGTCGTAAATGGAGGGACAAGGTCGGGCTCTTCTTCTTCTTTTGTTGTAGGAAGAACCATTGATGATCGTACGTGGAAAGGGAGACATTAGTTTAATTTGATTCTGATAAAGTATAGGCCAAGTGGAACGTGCTTTGCTTAGAAAAGTAATTGGAAACAAAACAGCAGCAGAGAACTTGGCAGATGCGTGCTACGTTCCGAGAGCCGGTTCTCGCGTGCCAAACTCGATCTGTCCATCTCGAACCGAAGTGTTCGGAAAAAGCCGGGAGGGGCCGCCGATGGGATGCAGCGATTATATCCATGATCGTAACATCTATCTACTTGTAAGAATCGTACCGGAACCCCACTCGGCGAGATTATATGGAGGAGGGTAGAGACATGTTTTTCTTTGATCGGGAAGGGACGGAGAAAAACGCATGCCCCGATTGAGATTGTTCTGCCGTACTTATAAACGGGCTTTCCAATCGCCATCTTTTCGAAAACTCGATTGGAAAGGATCGGATCGATGACGCGATTGAAACTAACCCCGACTTGACAAACGTGATATTAAAGTCGCGAGGGCACCCATTAATCGATCGATTTGCTTTAACACAAACGTGACCTCCTAGTCAACAATTGGGTCCACCAAAATAATCTATGATTTTCTGCCCCATTTCAATGTAAGCTAATGTAGCGGAAGCAGCTCGGAAACTGTTTGACAATCAACACCAGATGCAGTGCACGAACGCCATTATTTTTCCTTAGGAAATTTTTTTTTAAAAATGGAACACTTTGACCTAATAATAATAGTTATTAATCTGTAATTAGTGCTTTGATTAATGGGGAAACAGGTTGATTATGCACATCACGGGTGCCCACTTATATTAAGTGGAAAAGCGGCTTTGCTTACATGCGCCTGCAAAAGAAGATAAAAGAAATAATCATATTTTTTTTTTGATAAGTTAGGACAAAAATAATAATCTAAGCAAATTAAATCAATCCACCAAACGTTGTTTTTAGAGCTTAAATAATGGAAAAAAGAAATTCAATTTCCACCCCCTTTCTTTTTTTTTTTTCTCTCTCTTTTCTTTATCTACTTGCATCTGTGAATGTGTATATAAATTATTGTAGTTATTGTATCGAACTATGTAGATTCTATAATTCCATATGTTTCTCGTAAAAAAAATGGTTAATACCACGAAAAATTCCAAACCGGTATACTTGTGATAAATTTACCTTAAACTAATTTCTTGACCGCCAAAAACCTTGAACTAGTACATTTATGACAAATTTACCCAAAATTAATTTTTTGACCACTAAAAATCCATAAACTGGTACGTTTGTGATAAATTTACCCTCCGTTAGTTTCCGTTAAATTAAATTAATATTACGAAAAATCACAAACTGATACACTTGTGACAAATGGAGGGTAAAACCCCAAACTGGTACATCAATTATCTGTCACGTGTTGTCTAACTCAGTAATCTGACAGAAAAATTTAATGGAAATTAATGGATGGTAAATTTGTCATAAGTGTATCAGTTTGAGGCTTTTCGGGGTATTAACCCTAAAAGAAAAGAATTCCCTGAGGTTATTTCTTATTTTACACTACGGGGGAAAATATCTTTTTTTTCCCGTTTGTTTGTCATAAAAATTATAACATTTTGCATCATGGAAGCATAGGTTAAAAGCAAAATTGTACAACAAGAAGACGACATAATCCATCTGTAAAAGCGCAAAAAATAGAAAAGAAAGAGCCCAGGGAATGAGACACGAGTGAACAGTAATGTGAACACGACACGACACCCCTTTCTTTCAATTTAATTTTTTTCTTTTTTTGGGCCTCCTATTTTTTATGAGCCAAAAACTCAAGGACAAAGGGAAAAAAATAAATTATGAGTGAGATTAAAGTCACGAGAAGATGCGTACATAAAGGTCCAAGGCATACCGAAGAAGAGGTCTAGACGGTCTCACATTCCGCGGAATCGGACTAAACTCATATGCTCGGGGAATACAGATGATGCGTATGGAGGCCTAAGGTAATTCCCGAAAGGGTAGCCTAAAGGCCCTAAGCGGCCTCGACCCTCGCAGAAGTAGGTTTATACACCATATCGCCTGCACACACCTGGGCGATGTGAAACTATGTCCCTGCCCAAGGAGACGGAGTTATTATATGTACATAAAATATGCGGGCGGTCTCATTTCCGCAACGTCAAGCTTATATAGAATGATCATTATGTACGCTCAAACGACTTATATAGAGAGGTTCGCCTCTTTTTTAAATAAAATTTGGGCATCAATCTAGCTAATTAAGCAATAGATCTTATGTCAAAATCCACAATAAGTCGGGACTAATGCATGCATTAGAATATTTAAACACACAAATGGTCCATTATTGGCCCTTTTGAAAAATAAGTTGAGAATAAACAAGATTGTCTTAATGGTCCACGACAAAAAAAATGAGAAATTTTTAAAAAGAAAATGAAAAAAGGCGAACGATATTAGATGCTAATCTAGAGAATCAAAGTTTGGTTTTTAATAAATGAAAATGATTATTAATAAGAAGAATTAGGACAAACAAAGTCACGAAAGGGAAACAAGTGAAGCGGAATAGAAGGATCTTTTCTTTTAATTTTTTTTCTTTCATATATTTTATTTAGTAACATTAAATAAGGATAGAGAATCATTATCATATAGGTGGATGTAATTCCGGATGCAAATAATCCCAAAAGAATGTATAAGTGCAGTGATTTGAAAAATGTGAAAATTAATAACGGGCTTTAATAAAAAAAACCACATGAAAATTTTCACTCCATACTTACATTGGGCTAAGAAATAGTTTAGATGGGAGTATTTTATTAAGGATTAATACCATGAAAAACTTCAAATTAATATATATGTGACAAATTTACCTAAAACTAATTATTTGATCACCAACCCCAAATTGGTACACCTGAGACAAATTTACCTTTCTTTAATTTTTGTTAAATTTTATCGTCAAATTGCTGAATTGGATGAAACGTGACACTTGATGGGTGTACCAATTTTGGGTTTTACTCTCCGTTTATCACAAGTGTACCAGTTTGTAGTTTTTTCGTGGAATTGATCCAATTTAATTGAAATTAACGGATAGTAAATTTTTCAATTTGGGGTTTTTTGCGTTCAAAAAATTATTTTAGAGTAAATTTGCCACGGAGGTACCAGTTTGAGATTTTCGATAGTCAAAAAATTAGTTTATGGTAAATTTATCACAAGTGTATCAGTTTAAAGTTTTTTCATAATATTAGCCCTTTTATTAAATATTCAAAAGAAAATGAAATTATTCACACCTTTCTTTCACTCCATGCTATTATATATTAAGCTGCACATATATTTCCCACTCCAGACACACCCACCCCAAAACATGGGCTTCCCAGTATGTTACACCGACCTCCTCCTTCCAAACCTCTTCCTCCGCACTTTCTCTCTCCTCGCCCTCCTCCGGGCCGCCATCCACTTCCTCCTCCGCCTTCCCGACCTCCCCGACCCCGACCCGACCCCCCTCCGGGAGCCCGAGCCCCGCTGCTCCCCGGTCTCGCCGTCCCTGACGATGATGCGCGACCTCCTCCCGGTGGTCAGGTTCTTGGACCTCGCCGACAGCGGCCAGGACCCGCCCGAGAGCACCTGCGCCGTCTGCCTGCACGACTTCGAGGCGGAGGACGAGATCCGGCGGCCGCTGAACTGCCGGCACGTGTTCCACCGGGGCTGCCTGGACCGCTGGATAGGGTTCGTCCGGAGGACGTGCCCGCTGTGCCGGGCTCTGGTGGTGCCCGACGATGTGGAGGGGGCGATCAACGAGAGGCTCTGGGCTGCTTCTGGGGTCCCTGAATTTTACGAGGAGTATCAGTATCATGGAGACACCGGCTATAGCTTGTAGTAATCTAATTAACCAGAAAGCTGTTTTTTCTCAAAGAAGTTTCCTTTTTGATGTCTTGATCTTTGGGAAGATGACAAAAACTTCAGTTGTTGGATGATTTTCCTACGTTTTCGTGCTTCGGATTAGTCAGGTTTTCCATTTCCAATTCCTTTTGAGGCCAACTGAGGAACACGGCTCGCATAATCCGGTAATTATCAAGGTTGTTCGGATACTCAAAGGACGAGCAATGCCATTAGCCACATGCCTCTATTCGGTATTGTTGCGATCCTATCTGAGTTTAATTAAAAAAACGACGGCAGGAGGCGGTATCGGCTAGCTGTTAGAATGGCTGTAAACTTGTTATCGGATTGAGAGAAACGGGTGATCTTGAATAGGTCGAATTTCGAAGTCGCTTCGTAACCTAATTTAACCTATTGCCATTGAGTTTAAAGATTTGTGTTTGACCAATTGTTATGTGAGTAAAGAGTATAATTACATCGCTCTCATGTATCCGCAAGATTTATTCGAGGTACATTTTCTCCTTTTTGGTTTTTTGGTCGAAACATTTTCTCCTTTAACCTTTTTATTTTCATTTTTATTGAAAGAACTTACACATCTGGAGATGCATGTAGTATAAATTTGTCCTGAAGTTGCACGAAAGTTTATTTCCGGGACAAAGGTACTAGTTTGGAGCATTGGAGACACTGATAAAATTTAGGGTATTGATATCTCACGAGAAAATGTTTGAAATTTTTCGGGGGATTATCCTTTTATTTCTAGAACAACATTTCTTTTTGCCTCTTTAATCCTTTTGGCACTTTCTCGCTGGCTTATCTCACACACTGGACAAGAGCTTTTCGTCTCTTCTCCTTGTCATTTTGGTTTCCCGACGAGTGACCTCGTCATCGCCGTCTCGAATTTCCTCTGTTGTTTTCGGAGAATGCTGGAGAAACATCCTTAGCCTTTTGGCATCATATGATTGTTGGATTCACAGATATAACTGCACACATCTCCCAGAGATCTTGGACACTATGATCTCTAGATAAAATTGCTCTTACATGCGTCTATGAAGACGATCGACTCGGTGTGCGCCGTTCTCTGAACGAATGCATTGGAGTTGGTGTAAGCTCTTTTGGACAACATACAATCATCTTGAGGATATAACTGGCTGCATTCTATTGTTCTGAACCCTGTCTTTCGGATACGAATAAAGAAAACCCTACCTCGGCGGCACCCCAAGAAGGAAGAAAACGAGAGACAAAAGCTCGTGCGGAATGAGCATACGACGTATCATTAGTACAATGTGGTGTACGAGATGTTGTTCCTGAGAATGTATCTGTCCAAGATCAAGCACACTGTTCTGCCGCCAATGCTTGTAACTTAGTCATTAGGAGTTCAACTAAGACAGACTCAAAGGCTTATCTGAAATAGTTCCTTTTGGTGATGTTTGTATTGTCGGCATCGTGGAACTATGTTATTTGTTTATGCTCATCGTCAACCTACGCGTGATGAGATTACGAGGTATGCTGGGATATGAACATGTACATAGATCGGTTTTGTTTTGGGGCTTAATCATAGCCAATATGATTTTCGGGCTTAATAACAGCTAATGCGACTTTCACGGCAGAATAACCATAGCTAATATGGGTTTTCCAGGCCTCGTCACATGACGAATTATGATCGTAGGGTTCTTGACATGAGCAATTTAGTTTTGATATGTGCATGGATTTTTGACGGTGTATATATTGATGTTAATATTGCACTTCATTGATTTTCATCCACATCTTCCATAAAAATTGCATATCCATTACTTGATCCCCTAAAAGTGGCATTAGTCACCGTTTTCAGCTGTCATTCTGCACACCCCCATTTCATTGTCGCATTGCCGGTACGATACGGAGATCGTCGAGGAAGGATGATTTTTGCCAATTCGTTTTCTTGAATTTTTGTTTTAATAACGACGTTAGCAACTTGGGAATAACACAAGCCTTTCCGGTCTTCATTTTCTAGGGTTTCGTCTATTATTTATTGAAGGGTGACCGTGTCATTCCCTCAAAACTTGATAGAAGTTAAGGCGCGACATAAAATAATTTTCCATTTCTAGAATCTATGGTATGTTCCATTCAAACGTTTTATTTATGGACAGAATGCTCTCTCTCTCTCTCTCTCTCTCTCTCTCCCCCCCCCCCTCTCTTCTAATAAGAACAAATGTTCTTTCTCTTCGAACAGCTAATAAGCCAATGGCAACACCATTAACACACTCTGCTAAACACCAAAACAAGACATGAACCTATCCGGAAAACCTCCCACCTAAGACAACCGATGCAACGGTCATTCCAACTTCATGTTGCCAAGACTCCCTCCCCAGTCCCCACCGGTGCATTATATATCCAACTTACCATCTCTATCTCTCTCTCTCTGAGGAAATTCATGGGTTTCCCAGTGAATTATACAGACTTTCTCTTGCCAAGACTCCTCGTCCATTCCATTAAAGCCTTCATCTCCTTTCTGTTGCATTTTTCGGGCCTATTGGGCCTTCTCGGCCCCGGCATTGCGAGCTTCCCTGGCCCGCCCGCTTCCGTACCCGAATCGGGCTCTGTCGCCACTCCATTTATACGGGAGCTCCTCCTGCCCACGGCCAGATTCTCGGACCTCGCTGGCTCGCCCGAGAGCTGCGCCGTGTGCCTGGAGGAGTTCGAGGGGGACGACGAGATCCGGCAGCTAGAGAATTGCCGTCATGTATACCATTGGGGCTGCCTCAACCATTGGATGGCGTACGACCAGTGCACATGTCCGCTTGGCCGCAAGCCGTTGGTGCCGGATTACGTTGACGACACCATGAACGAGGTGCTATGGGCAGCCACCCAAATTTCACAGTTTTATGCTTTCGATCCGGAATTTCGAGAAACTCTATGATTCAGCCAATCGACATCATCCCCAATTGATGATTTTTCCTCATTCTCTTGGTAATGCTGATCGGAAAATGGAAATTTCTGAACATTGGCGACAATGAGTTCTTTCTTTCATCAGTCTTGGTCCTTTGTTTCTCTTGTGGTTGCTTGTTTAGATTGCAGATGAGTTCATTGATGATAACGTATGCTCGTTCAAATGTTGCAATGAGATGAGAGTTTGGGCCTGCGATAGTTGAACTACTAATGACTAAGTTACAAGCTTTGGTGGCTGAACAGTGTGCGTAATCTGTAAACAGTATGTGTTTTTAGACTCATTACATATGAGCATTTTACTGGAGTGTAATTAAAAAAAACATTGATAATTAACTTAAATGAGAGTTGTTAACCCATAATAAATTGATAACTTAATCAGAGAGAATTCAATAGATCACTTTAAGTAAAGATAGTTATTTTATATAGGGTTAATACCACAAAAAACCCTAAACTGGTACACTTGTGACATATTTACCCCAAATTATTTTTTGACCATAAAATCTAAATCTGGTACACATGTGACAATTTTACTGAACTATTTTTTGACCACCTTGGCAAGTTGCTGTGACAATTTTACATCGATCTTACACAAACCCCAAATCAGTATATATGTGACAATTTTACCCTGAATTAAATTTTTAATATTATTTTTTTAATTTTTTCGATTTTTTATTTATTTTTATTTTTTTTTTTTTCATCTTCAAACCCTGGCTCTGGGGGGGCGGCCGGCTGAGGCCGAAGCCGGCGAGGGCCGCCTCGCCGGCGTCGGGCGAGGGCCGTCTCGCCGCCCGGGCAAGGGCGGCCCTCGCCCGACTCAGCGAGGCGCCTCGCCCAACGCAGAGCGAGGTCGCCTCGCCGGATCCGGGCGAGGGCGACTCGCCGGGATCGGCGAGGGCCGCCTGCTGATTTGGCGAAGGCCGCCTCGCGGCGTCGGGCGGTCCTTGCCCGACGCCGGATTTGGCGAGGAGACCCTCGCCTGCGTCGGCGAGGGCCGCCTGGCGCTCGAGTCGGGCGAAGGTCGCCCTTACTCCGGCGAGGCGAGGACGGCCCTCGCCCGACGCAGCGAGAGTCGCCTCGCCCGATTCCGGCGAGGTTGCCTCGCCGGACGCCGCCGAGGTTGAAGGTGAAGGAAAAAAAAAAAGAAAAGAAAAGAAAAGAAAAATTCAAAAAATTCAAAAAAATAAAAAATATTAAAAATTAGTTCGGGTAAAATTGTCACATGTGTCTGTTTAGGTTTTTGTAGTATGTTTGGGGTAAAATTGTCACGAAGTGTACCAGCTGGGTTTTTTATGGTAAAAAATAGTTTGGGGTAAATGTGTACAAGTGTACTGGGTTAGGGTTTTTCGTGGTATCAACCCTTTTATATATAAGAGTTAGGCAAATTTAAGGTGTATTTGAAAAAGGTAAACAATTTTGGTTATAAATAAGAAAAATTAGTAATTAAAAGAAAAGTAAGCTTGGTAAATAACTCAAATGGGAGTTGGTAATTCATTTTAATTAAGGTTGATAATTTTTAAAATAATTGGTAAGCCTAAGGCGTTGATAAGAAATGCAAATAAAAGTTTTGTAAACAATAGAAAAATTTAGCAAATAAAAATAAAAATAAATGTGGGTAAGTAACTTAAATGAGAACAAGACCCAACTCTACGTGATAATTTAATGAGAGACAAGTCGGCGAGTCACGCTGATTGGGTTGGTAACCTCTTAAAAGAGTTAGCAAATGTAAGAGGTTGCTCAATAAAGGAAAAAAAAAATTTGGTAAATCGGAAGTTGGCATATTTAAAAAAATATTTAAACGTTGGTAAGTAACTCAAGTGGGAGTTAATAATCCAAAATTAGTTGATAATTTGATTTGACAAAAGTTAGTTTATAAAAAAGTCAAGGCTGTGCAACTGATTCAGTTCTACCCTGAAACTAGACCAACCGCCCATGGAAACAAGCTTGATTCCCAGTTCCAACGGAAACATTCGGTTCTCGATTCCAAATTTTGGAACCTGTACTATACGGGTAGATTTCAAGTTCTGAGTGCTGAATGCACCTACCCACTCGGGAACCGGTTCAAACATGTTATTATGAAGTTGAAAGAAGATGATTTATTTTTCTTAAATGAGATTAACTTCCTTATTATTTTATATTTTTTGCTGTTTTGTATCGATATTTTACTTTGAATTGCTTTATTGCTCATGCTATTTTACTATAACTGCTATTTGTCTTTTCGTTACATGAAGAACAAAAAAAGAAACCGGTTCTTTACCCTGAAATGAACTGGACAAATAGGTTAAGTTCCAGGATCTAATCCAAAACAAATAGAGTAGGTTCCATGTTCCAAAAAGTAGGAACGGGTTTTAACAAGATAGGTTCCAGGTCTCGAACCTGTCCACTCAAGAACCGATCACCCCTAATAAGAGTTGGTAAATTCGAAGCATTAATAAGTTCAACCGATTTGCAAATTGTAAAAGCAATGTGATAATTTCATAAAAATATTGATAGGATTCTATAAAGTCTTCTGAAAAAATAGTCATCGGTCATTTTTCTTCCATCAGATTGTCGACACTTATCGACATCGATTAAAAATTTACCGATATCCTCAGGAAACGATCGATTTCTGTCATCCCCATGCTTTCTATTCAAGTTTGTTGTTAAAGACACGAAGAGATGCACTTGTATTTCATTGGCACACACAGCAAGAGCTATTCCCATTACAGCCATCTCTTTGAAAGAAACGGACCGCGCCTGAGAGAATACAAACCGTATAACATTGTTCTTCCCTACAGTAGAACACGAATCAAGAATGTCCGTATACAAATCCAAGTGAAAAAGAGCGATGGCTCCCACACGAATACGAAGCTAAATTTGATATCTGAAATTGTGAGGAAGATAACTTTGATTGCATCATCTGCATCAGGGGACAGCTGAGAAAGGTTTTATCTCGAGTAGCTGGAGTTGGGATGGGGTGTCGGTACGCAGGCTGAGGCGGCTAGTAACCGGCCGAGGGAGGCACCCGCTGGTCGAGGCGCGACATTTGCTGAAATCCAGGCATGGTCATTGGTCCATCGTTGATCAAGCCGTCTCGCTTGTCCATTTCTATCTTGTGTTGAGTCTGCAAGCACTCGCAGTCTCGGTTAGCAACCAGAAGGTTAATAACACAAATGGCAAAATGCATGTTCAGTAACGATGTGAGGTTGCATCGCGATTCACGCGACATACCTGCATACACGCGCAAACCCTGCGAGAAGAGAACGGGAAAATCGGCATAAGCCACGGACTAAGTGGTTAAATTAGTTTCAGTAATGTTCGGGAATAGTAGATGGTAGAACTTACGTGCAGTAAACCATGTCGGCCAAACAACTAAGTATCTGTGAAGCCTGTCGAATCTCGCTGTTTCCGCATATCATTGCTATGATTGAAAATACGCAGGCAACTTGTTGGAGGACGATCATGGTGGCCTGAGCATCATCAGAACACGCTAATGATCAAAAGGGCTAGATTACATAATGAATTTACTTTCCATTTTTATGATTGTGCACAGGTTAGAGCTTACGATGATACAATTGTCGCATTGAGTGGTCTGTATGTTGAACTCATCTTGCAAGAGAAAGCGTGTCGAGGCCACTGAATTTCCAAAGCAGCAGCAGACCTGGCCATCCGGAGTTGATACAATGAAGGAATTCACAAAATCGAAAATGAAATTTTCCATGACATATGCGATAAGCTGTTCACCATGGATATCAACTAGAAGAGATGAGAAAACCAGCGAGATCAGCAATTACTTAATTAGAAAAATATCATCGCCATTGGTTTTACAACAAGTGAAGTTGTGAGATCTTAACACAATCGGTGATTGCGAGCACTTGAGATGGGATGGAATCAGGGATTGACATGACAAAAACAGGGGAAGAAATCAGAACCCCCAAAAGTTTGAATGGTACCTCAGTGGCGAGGCATAGCTCGGGATGCCGACTTTCTCCGCACCTTCCACTGCAGGGCATGTAACCAGCGCAACACACATATCTAAAGACGGAACAAAAGATCATATTTTCACCAGAAGATCGTGGAAGTGAGTATGAGAGAATGACGTGAATCACAAAGATCCATTACCTGGACATGTCATTGTAAAGGGCTCTTTTCCGGAGCAAGTACGAAGCACATGGTCCACTGCGACAGAGAAAAAAAATTTAAAATTTAGCTGGATGTCGACAGCAGAACTGTTCATCGCATAATGCAGTCCACAATTTAAGCATAATGAAGCTACAAAGATGACTGTAAAATGTCGAATTCATGTTAAAGATCGTTAAACATCGGTTGCAATTGGCTACAAGAAATGCTTTCAATTACCCACTGTCAGCTGCCAAAACCTCTATCGCACGCATTGATCACTGCTAACACCAGCATGAGATAATCCAGCAATTCTACAGTCAGAGAATGTCTTAGCAGAACTCTCCTAGATGTGGTTCTATGATGTGTCACGGTTTGGATATGTTTTCCTCCGGGATAACACTAGGAATAAAGATTTACACGAAATACACGAACCCAGAAATAGTTTCCATTGGGGTGTTGATATTTAATTGGAGATCTCTTGGATAAGTACTAGCGATAACTGTGAAGTTCCATCAGTTCAAAGTTATCTCAGTTATGCATTGACGCTGATGATGAACATGTTCCTCTTGAAGTTAGTACCCTACGGATCCTTAGAAGTTAGAACCAGAGTATAATATTGCGTCATTTGTGCGAAAGGTAAAGGAATAGAACCACTAAGATCTACCATATTTCGACATCGTCCGACACCACGTAAGAACCTTGTCTATATGAAGTTACATGCTTTTGTGGAAGCATGTTCTGGAATGGACAAACTTCCCGAAAATGCTTGGGTTGCGGGGTCACCGCGAAATGTGCTTTTTGGTGAAAGTGTGGTTACTGAATAAATGGACATGACTCAGAATGATTATCTTCACTCTCTCTCCTCTCTCTTTATTTAATTGTTGAAGAAAAGTTGCAGAAAAACGCCATCAAATGACCTTAGCTCAATCCATAGTTCGGAAGGGAACATGTAGACCGTACGTTTTCCCATTTTTCTACTGAAAATCCATGTTTCTGTGAAATTTTCATCATAACATCCGCTTTCTGATGGACCATGATGTCGTAGCCCTAACAACATTCTAATTATAAAGCTACACTTCTCGGAAACACTGAAACAAAGTCAATTTCAGTAAAAATTTAAAGAATCATCTCAAAGCAACAAATTGAGAACAACTTACCACCAAAAGGCAAAGCAGCAGTCTGTGATCACATGCCACGAGAAACAGAGCAACCCCATCAGAGACAAGGAAGAAAATCAGATAACGCATTACATTCGTTTCCTTTTCTGAAAAGACCACGTATGTGATCAGAGAGACGCAGAGAATGGAACCATACAGGGAGTGTCAACTGGAATGGTACGCATGAGGTCAGCGTGCCAGAAATTCCTGTAACTCTTACGGGCTTGCAGCTTCTCCAGATGCTCTTGAGACGCCATGGCCGCGAAGCTCAATCACCTCTGCAAAAAAAGAAAGAAAAAACAGAGGAAGAAGAACTCGCGAGCCAAAGAGCTTGAACGCAACACACCAAGAACAACGAAGGACGCCTTTGTATACTACGAAGACCGGACAAAGAACAGGGCGGTCTCAGGCTCAGGCAGAGACAGAGTCACAGAGTACGAAAGTAGACGGAGGTAGGGGAGGACTGGACCTGGCCAAACAGAAGCTTCTTTAGGGAGAGGTCATCGAGTCAACGAAGAAGAACAAGGGCTGTCCCTCATTTATGGCAGGAAACAAACGAAAGGATCAAAGGAGCTCACCCGTCACTGTGACATGTCCCACCCTTCATGGGGCTTTCAGTTGGCGGAAACTTCGAAGACGACTGACAATGGTGATGTAGACGGAGGTCAACGGATCTTTGCAGATGGTATCGGGTTGACCCGGTCTAGGCCAACAGGCCCATTAAGCCCGATATATAAACGAGAAATCCACAGAATTATGTTTTAAACGGGCTTAGCTTAGACTCGCATGGATCGAAATGATGCAACATGAACTCTTAACTTTTAGGAAGAACATAAGCATTTGGGACAGAGGCCAGGAAAAGTGTGGGCCAAAGGCTTGCCCTGCGTTTTAACTCCTTCAAAATGTTTGGCAATTCCTTATATAGGTTGCTATTCTTTTCTCTTCTTCTTCTTTTTTTTTCACGTTTTTTTATAATCTAGGAATCCGAGTGCAAAGACCGGTTATTTGGAAGTTTATGGAACCCTCTGTAAGTTTCATGAGCTGGCTAAATCCGGGCTTTTGATCTATGTGAGTGGCCCTAATCTAAAGTAGTTTGCATGCAGTTAATGGAATTTGAATGGATAACCTCCTAAGCTGGATCTTGTCCGACTAGCTGCGCCAACACGAGGGTTCGACGATTCTATTCGAAGCCGGCTTTTAGAAAGCGTCTTATGAGCTTGTGGCTTTGACGGCTTCTAAGACTTCCAACTTTGCATCAGCCAAAATAGTCTTGTTACTCTGGGCACATTGATTTCAGAGTTGCAAAAACCATATTTTGTGAAGTCCCCATTTAAATTTTCCATGGACATGATAGTATAACACAACCACCATGCCAAAAATCAGGACAAGAAGATACATAGCACGTGTACTTATCGACTTCTTGGGGTATCCTTTTGAGCACCCTAACTTGTAACCCTATGGCTTAGTTGATTTGTGGTTTTAGAAGTGAGAAACTTTAACTAGGACATAACACAATACGAACACAGAGGCACAACAGACAAGCTCAGATGACACAGTATGAAATACAGAGATGCAACTGATAAGCTCAAGACTACCAAGCTCATGATGCACCGCCAAATGAGTTCAATTGATGCTAAGCAAAAACGTCCATTAGTGGTTGTGTTTTGTCATACTGCTCTAGTCTAGTCCACCGCCAAGCACCAGCCTAAATAAAAGGGATAAGTGCACTAGAAGTCCTAAAACTTATCACAAAAATGCAATTGAGTCCTAAAACTTTCAAAAAGTGCAAATAAGTCCTAAAACTTGTCATGAAAGTGCACTTGAGTCCTAAAACTTTTAAAAAGTGCAAATAAGTTCTAAAACTTGTCACAAAAGTGTAAACAAGTCCTAAAACTTATCACAAAAGTGCAAACAAGTCCTAAAACTTTCAAAAAGTACAATTAATGGAAGGACTTGATTGAACCAATTTGACAAGTTTTATGACTTATTTGCATTTTCGTGACAAGTTTTAGGACTTGTTTGCACTTTTTTAAAGTTTTAGGATTCAAGTGCACTTTCTTGATAAGTTTTAGGACTTGTTTGCACTTTTTAAAAGTTTTAGGACTCAATTATACTTTCGTGACAAGTTTTAGAATCACTACAAAAAAACATGTTTTTTGCGACGGAAATTTGCGACGGAATTTTCGTCGCAAATTTGCGACAAACTTTGCGACGGAATTTTTTTCCGTCGCAAATTTGCTACGACTAATTTTCCGTCGCAAATTTGCGACTAATTTTGCGACGAATTGATTTTCCGTCGCAACGAATATTTTATCCGTCGCAAATTGCGATAGATTTTGCGACGAAATTGGATTGTCGCAAATTTGTACCGGAAAATTAATTTTGTGATATGCACCCCATCCCACCCGTCAATTTCTCTCTCTCTCTCTTTCAGTAGTGATTCGTCAGGTCGCCCGCTTTTCTCTCACCTTCTCCTTCTATCATTTCTCTTAATAATCCGTGCGCACAAAAATCAATCTCGGTAAAGCTTTTCCACAGGTAAGTATCGTAGCTAATTAAGTCCGTTTAAACATGCAACTAATATGGTCCTGTCCTTCTGATTCATCGTCAGATGCGAATTTTTTTTTTTATTGACATTATTTTCTGTTTTTGTTGTAAATTGGTCGCCGGTCGCCGACCGGCGACCGGCCACCAATTTGCGACGGACGAAAGGGCGAGGTGCCGGTCGACCTCGCCGCCGTGGCGGCCTCCCCCAAATCTGGGCAAGGTGCCGGTCGACCTCGCCGCCGTGGTAGCCTCCCCCAGATCTGGGCGAGGCCGACCGGCGTCGACCCATGGCCGGCGAGGCCGAGCGGCCTCGCCGGCGTCAGCCGGTCGCGGCGACCGGAGAAAATTATAAGACTTTTTTTTAAAAAAATTCGAAAAAAATAAAAAAATTTTAAAAAATGAATGTTAAGTGATTTTGCTTTTATTTAGGTACGTGTCCAATTGAAGGTCTCGCAATCCAAGTGAACTTTGCAATTCTCTTCAAATTGACCACTTTCTGCTACCAAGATTTCAGTCAAATATCTGGGTAAGTCTTCTTTACATGGTAATTTTTTCATTTTTTAAAATTTCGTAGTAATTGTTGCGTGAAAAACAAAATTTTAATTTTCATAAATTTTTTTTAATTAACAACGGTAGATATGATATTTTAAATATTTTACGATATTTTTTTATTTTAATACAGACACAATGCAAAGAAACAGGGCTTGGATGTATAATAAGAACTTACCTAGACGTCAAGGATTGACCGATGAGTTTCGGACTGGGTTGGAACTATTTTTAGACTTTGCTAGTAGTAAATATGAGTTCATGGATGGAAATAAGTTAAGGTGTCCGTGTAGAAAGTACAGTAATGGTAAATTTCATGTGTGTGATATAGTTAGAGAACATCTTTGTAGATTTGGGTTTACTCCGAATTATTATAATTGGACTTGCCATGGTGAACCATTTATATCTGATGAAGGATATCGAAGAAGTGACCAATTTTTAGGAGGGGAAGAATGTAGCTATTATGACCAATTGAACCCATACGAGAAGATGGTGATTGATGCAGCTGGTCATAATTTTGTTTCAGATTCGAACCATGCAAGTACTAGTTTTACTCCTACACATGAACAAGTGGGTACTAGTCATGCATCATAATTGGAAGTCATGGGAGTAACGAGTTTTGATGAGAATGTATGTAATGGAGCTTTTTCATATAATCAATTCTGGGAAGTGTTGAAAGCAGCAGATGAACCTTTATGGCCAGATTGTGACAACCACACTAAGTTATCTGTGACAGCAAGACTGTTAAATATCAAGGCAGAGCATAATGCGTCGCAAGATTGCTTCAACTCTTTTGTTGAAGTAATGCGGCAAACAATGCCTCGTGATAACAGCATGCCAAGTGATTGTTACGATATGAAAAATCTAATGGATAACTTAGGTCTTCCGGTTGTAAGGATTGATGTATGTAGTAGGGGTTATATGTTATATTGGAGAGATGATGAAAATGCAGAATCTTGCAAATTCTGTAGCCAACCTAGGTACAAGATTAACAGGCGGCAGGGTCGTAATCAGAAGCGTAGACCATGCAAGCAAATGTTTTATCTGCCCTTAATCCCCAGATTACAAAGGCTTTATGCGTCTCAAGCCACAGTTGAACACATAACTTGGCACGCAAATCATGAAACAGAAGAGGATCTAATGTGTCATCCTTTAGATGCAGAGACATGGAAGCATTTTGATAGAACGTACCATGAGTTTGCGATAGAGCCTCGAAACATCAGGTTAGGTCTCTACTCTGATGGATTTGCCCCATTTGAAAAATCAGGAAAAAGTTATTCATGTTGGCCAGTTATCTTAACACCGTACAATCTTTCACCTGGTATGTGCATGAAGACACCTTATATGTTTTTGACATTGATCGTGCCTGGCCCGCAAAATCCGAAAAAGTTAATAGATGTTTATATGCAACCATTGATTGAAGAGTTACAACGGCTATGGGAGGAAGGTGTCCTTATATATGATGTTTCTACCGATCAAACATTTGTAATGAAGGCTGCTTCTTCTTTGGACGATAAATGACTTTCCAAACTTACGGAATGTTATCTGGATGGAATACACTGGGATCTTAGGATGTCCGATATGTTTAGAGAGATCAAAGTCATTTAGATTAAAACATGGAAAGAAGCCCGCTATTTTGTATCACAGACAATTTTTACCGATAAATCATACCTTCAGAAGGAATAAAAAAGAGTTCATCAAGAATAGGACTGAAAGAACACGTCCACCATTGAGGTTGACCGGCGATCAAATTTGGGAGCGGGTGCAGGACTTTCCAACTGTTGTTTAGAACCCTCACGGTACGATTTTTGCGTACGGAAGTAGACATAAGTGGACAAAACGCAGTATATTTTGGGATCTACCGTATTGGAAGGCCCATCTTATTCATCATAATCTTGACGTCATGCACATAGAAAAGAATGTTTTCGACAATGTCATAAATACTATGATGGATGTCACCGGAAAAATAAAAGACAACTTGAACGCAAGAAAACATATGAGAGATATTTGTGATCGACCAACACTAGATGTGGATGCAAGCAGCAGGGGACCAAAACCAAAAGCAGTTTATACATTGGATAAGGAGCAGAGGCGAGTTGTTTGTCAATGGTTGAAATCTGTGCGGTTTCCTGATGGATATGCTTCGAACCTCGGAAGATGTGTTGATTTGAATGAATGCAAGTTGACAGGTTTGAAGAGTCATGATTGTCACATATTGATGGAAAGACTAATTCCAATAACTTTCAAGGAAGTTCTACCGAACTTTGTATGGGGCTCCATTACAGAGTTAAGCAATTTCATGCATGATATTTGCTCGATAGTGTTAAAAGCATCACACATGGAGAAACTGGAGAGAGATATTCCAATTATTCTTTGCAATTTAGAAAGGATATTTCCTCCATCGTTTTTTTATTCGATGGAGCATCTCTTAGTTCACTTGCCTTATGAGGCCAAAGTTGTAGGTTCCGTCCAATTTCGATGGATGTATCAATTTGAGAGGTAAATTTTTTTTTTTAAATAAATTTCAAATTACTTTATTATATATTATGTTCTGATAAACTTCTTTCTATTGCAACTAGATTCTTATATCATTTGAAGAAAAAAGTGAAGAATAAGGCACGTGTTGAAACTTCAATTTGTAGTGCATATATTGTGGAAGAAGTGACAACATTTGCATCATACTATTTTGAGCCGCACGTGCAGTGCAAGAGGCGGAGAGCAGGCAGAAATGATGAGGGCCCCATTGATCCCAGTCGCCGCCCATTCTCTATTTTCAATTATCTGGGTCGACCAAGCGGCGCATGTCAGTCTCGTTACCTAACAGGCGAAGAATTGCATGCAGCCCATACATATATTTTACTGAACTGCCCAGAAATCGAGCCATACTTCGAGTAAGTGTAAATTTGTAAATATATGTATTGTGTGTCAAATATTTGCTAATATATAAATTGTATTTATTACTAGGATTTTCCAAACTTCAATGTATGGACTACCACAAAATGAGTTTGACCGTATGTGCGACGAACAATTTGCATCATGGTTCAAAACATATGTAAGTTTCCTATGGACCGTTCACTTGCCTTATTAAAATTTTATACATCATTTATTGAAATATATATTATTGATTTTGCGTGTGTAACCTTAGGTTCACAATAATCATGATGAACTTGGAGAGCAAGGATTGCTATATTATCTGTCATGGCGTCCACAGTTAAGAGTGCGGAGTTGGCCAGCATATTTCATAAATGGATATAATTTTCACACTCAAGAATATGAAATGGGAAAAGCTACAATGAATAGTGGTGTGTCTGTTCGGTCATTCAACAGTGGCAGTTCAAAATATGATTTTTATGGCTTGTTGGATGAAATCATAGAGATAGAGTACCTTGGACCATTAATGATGCGGGTTGTGTTATTTAAGTTCAAGTGGTTCGACCCCGTCAAAAGAATGAAGGTGCATACGAAGTTTAATTTGGTTGAAATAAATCACAAGAAAATGTATATAAAATATGAACCATTTGTCTTGGCACAACAAGTAATTCAAGAATGTTATGCATCATATCCTAGTTTGAAACGTGATAAAGCTGATTGGTGGGCTGTATGTAAAATCAAAGCACGGAGAAAAATCGAGGAATACTGGAAGGACAGAGCCTATCAACAAGAGGAAGTTTCTAACACGGTTGAAACTGAGGAATATAACATTCCAACTTTACGAGATCCATGTGGAGCTATGATAGATGTGGATCCAACAGAAATTTGCGAATTAAATGTACAATACTGTTCAGAATCTGATTTTGAGACAGATTATGAAGACGAAGAGCAAGACGAGGACGAATTGGAAGATGAAGACGAAGACGAAGACGCAGACAAAGTCGAAGACGAAGACGAAGATTAAAATTTTTGTGACAAAACACTAATGATGTGTAATTATTATTGCAACAAGTGTTATTTTGGTTGTCATAATTATTATTATTGTTCTTATTATTTTTGATATTGTTATTATCATTATTGTTGTTGTTATTACTGTTGATGTCGCTTATTCTTCTTAATTTAATTGATCGTCGGAAAATTTGTCGCTAAATATTATTCGTGTGATGACATTTGCGATATTATATTTTCCAATGGATTTGGATCGTCGCTAAATTCGTTGCTCATTTTACGACAACAACTTATTCGTGCTACTGTTCATCGAATAATTATTGACGGATTTGCAAATTCACGGCAATTGTTCGAATCCGTCGCAAAATTTGCAATGTATTCGAAAATGTCATTTATTTTTGGAATCCGAAATAAATCCGTCGAAATTTGCGACGGAAAAATATTGTCTGTCGCAAAATTGTAGATGGAAAAAAATACGTCGCAAATTTGCGACGGACTTTTTTATGTCCGTCGCAAATTTGCGATAGACGACCATAATGTCCGTCGCAAATTTGCGACGAAAAATAATTCCGTCCGTCGCAAATTTGCGACAGACACAACAAAGTTTGCGACGGAATATTAGTCCGTCGCAAATTTGCGACGGACATAACAAAGTCAGTCGCAAATTTGCGACGGACGAACATAATGTCCGTCGCAAATTTGCGACGGACCAAAATAATGTCCGTCGCAAATTTACGACATATACAACAACGTCCGTCGCAAATTTGCGACGGAGAAAAATGTCGCTAATTTGCGATGGCATAATAATGTCCGTCGCAAATTTGCGACGGACATAAATGTTGTCCGTCGCAAATTTGGGACGGGAAAAATTCCCTCCCAAATTTGCAGCGACAATAAAGTCCGTCGCAAATTTGCGACGGACTATTTCTTCCGTCGCAAAAAAAAACAAATTCCGTCGCAAATTTGCGACGGAAAAAAAGTCCGCGCAAATTTGGGAGGGAAAAATTCCGTCCCAAATTTGGATCCGTCCAAATTTGGGATGGAAAAATTCTCCAAAATTTGCGACGGAGAAAAGAATTTGCGATGGATAAAAATGTCCGTCGCAAATTTGGGACGGAAAAAAATTCCCTCGCAAATTTGCGACCGACGAAAAAGTCCGTCGCAAATTTGCGACGGACTCACCGGAAATTTGCGTCCGTGGCAAATTTGCGACGGGAAAAAAAATTCCCTCCCAAATTTGCGACGGACAACTCGAAACCGTCCGTCGCAATCTCTCTCTCCCGCCTGCACGCGCACGTGCCCCGGTCAGCTTTTCCTCTCTAACATTTTTTGTTGTTTTTCACCTCTTATTATTATTCTTCTTCTTCTTCGTCTTCTTCGCCAAGTGCACTACCGTCGCCGTCGCCGCCGTCTTCTTCGTCTCTTTGCTGCGTCGCCGCAGCCGCTGTCGCCGTCGCCGCCGTCCCCGTCGTCGTCTGCCGGCGCGTGGGGTCGCCGCTCGTTGCCTCCTCGCTCGTCCGCGCACCTCGCGCTCCGCCGCGCCTCGCCCTGGCCGTCGTGGACCGGCCTCGCCGAGCTTGCCGTCGGCCGCCAACCGTCGCCGCCCCGGCCTCGTCGAGCTCCCCTTCGCCGCCCGGCCTCGCAGAGCTCCCTTCGCCGCCCGGCCTCGCCGAGCTCCCCGTCGCCGCCCAATCGTGCTGCCCGGTCAGCCGGGCCGAGCTTGCCGTCCTCGCCCGCCTCCGCCGCCACGCCTATCCGCTCAGGAGCTCGCCGTCCCCGCCTATCCGCCGCCCGATCCGTCGCCGACCAGCGGCCACCCGGCCTCGCCGAGCTCGCCTTCGCCACCCGGCCGCCGCCCGGCTCGCCGCCGTCTAGCCGCCGCCACCCGGCTCCATTGATCCCGAGGCCGTCGCCGCCTGGCGGCTTGCCGCTGTCCGCAGTTGCGCCCGCCCTTCGCCTTAAGCAGTCGCCGCCGTCGCCACCACCCGGCTCGCCGCCGCCACCGCCACCGCCATCCGCTAAGTCCGCTGCCACCCGGCTCGCCGTCCAGCCTCGCCACCGCCTGCCGCCGCCACCACCGCCACCCAGCCGCTGCTGCCGCCCGTGCCGAGCCCGCCACTATTAACCGTCACAAAATCTAATTATTGTTGGGTTTTTCTTGGCCTTGAACCAAGTAAGCAACTCTCTAAATGCTATCTATTATAATGAGTATTAATCGGACTTGTTTAGGGATTGTTTAGTGTCTAATTGGTTGGCTAAGTTAGGAGTCGATTTGAGGATTACATGTGGCTTTGATCGATGTTCGACTGGTTAATTTGTTCATTATATCGCCGATTAACCGTTTAATGATCATCGGGTGATTGATTAAGCGTTTATTCAGAAAATGCATTAAAATTGAACAATTCTAGAAAAATTCCGAAAAATTTCGTGAAAATTTTAAAAAGTCATATTTTTGGAAAATATTAAATTTGGTGAATGTTTTTTTAAATTAAAAAAACTAAAATTTCAAAATATCACAAAATGGAAAAAAAATAACTGTAGCCACCCACTTTAAGTGGAAATTTAATTTTTTTTAGGTGCCCGAAAAAAGAATAATAATAAAAAATTCAAAATTTTCAAAATATTATAAAATGGCTTAAAATACTTGTGACCAACCATTTTGAGAGAAATTGTAAATTTTTTAGGTGCACGAAAAATGTAAAAATAATAATAAAATAAAAAATTTCAAAACTTCACAGAATGACTTAGAATACATGTGGCCATCGACTTTGAGTGAAAAATAATTTTGTTAGGTGGCCAAAAAAAAATTAAATATGTAAAAAATTTGAAAACTTCTCAGAATTGTTTATAATACATGTGGCCACCCACTTTGAGTTAAATTTAAATTTTTTTACGTGGCCACAAAAATTAAAAATTACAAAAAAAAAAATTTCAAAACTTTACAGAATAGCGTAGAATACCTGTGGCCACCCACTTTTAGTGACATTTAAATTTTTTTAGGTGCCCAAAAAATTACAAAAATAATAAAATTTATTTTATTATAAAACTTCACAGAATGGCTTAAAATACTTGTGGCCAGCCACTTTGAGTGAAATTTAAATTTTTGTAGGTGCCCAAAAAAAATATAAAAAATCAAAAATTTGAAAACTTCACAGAATGGCTTATAATACATGTGGCCACCCACTTTTAGTGAAATTTACATTTTTTTAGATGCCCAAAAAAATTAAAAAATAATAAAAGCCACAAAATTTCAAAACTTTACATAATGGCTTAGAATACCTGTGGTCACCCACTTTGAGTGAAATTTAAATTTTTTTAGATGCCCAAAAAATTAAAGGCTTATAATGGCTGTGGCCAGCCACTTTGATTGATAATCGTGTGGCCGAGAACGAAGATCATGTGGCTGAAATTGATATTTCATGGTTGTTCTTGTACTTGATGAATTATCGTGTGGTTTGAAAGTGGATCGTGTGGTTAATTATGGCTAATGTCGGCTTAACATGGCATATCGTGCTCATATATTGATGTTTGATATCAAAATGAGTGCGATTCATACTATATTTGTTCGTAGGAAATTGCACGTCATAAACACTCGGCATTGGCTAATTAAGAGGGAACATTTTCTGCAGCCTATCAAAATGGTAAGCTTCATCATGTACGTCATTATGTCTCCGTAATACGTGTTCATATTTTTTTACATATTTGTCTAACCTTTCTACTTGTCAGTTTAAACGTGGAGGTCACGTGCATAGAAGACCAGCCTCTTCAACGTCCTCGTCCCCCGCCCTTTCCTCGTCTCCTGTCCTTTCATCTAACCCGCAACCACGATATGCTGATGGACAATATGGACACGTTGGTCCTTCCTCCAATGCTCAAGAACATGTTATGGGACTTGGTCACATGCCAACTCAATCTCCTCCAATTCAATCACCTTTGGCTCCCTCTCCTTCCGTTCCACCTTATTATTCAGCGCAACATTCGCATAATGACGGAAACGAAGGTCAAGAAGATAATCGAATCCTGATATGCCCATTTGGAGATTCGTAAGTACTTTAATTTTTTTTTTTTAGTATATGTAATATTTATGGCTTTCGATATGGATGTCAATTGAATTGTCGATATTGCACAATATCCGTATGTTTGCAGATTCACGGATGCTACATTTGTTGTGAGGGAACTGAATAAAATAATCAAACACTATTGGATGGGGGAGTATGTTAATTACAGAAGTGTTCCACAAGAGGTGAAAGATTTGTGGTGGAATGAGTTCAAGGTAAGTTTTAGATATTCTATTTTCTTACCAACTAAGTTCGGTGTAGTATATTGATGGTCAAGAATGATATAAAGGGACCAGAACAGCTCTTTAGTTTTCTGTACTAAAGGGGAAAGAATATTTTCCCCGAGATGAACTTAACAAAGTCTATCGCCGAATTGTCTGGTGCATGGTAATGGATATGTGACCATCATAATAACTTTCAGTTTTGCTTGTATTGATTACAGCGGAAGTTCAGGTGGGTTGACCAGCTCGAGAATGAAGTGAGAAGAATTTTTCAGAAGAAAGTCAGTGATCACATACGAAATGTGATGAATAGAGCGAAGAGCAAGAGAGTGAAGCCGGCTTTCATTACAGCTGACAATTGGGCGGAAATTAACAGAATTTGGGAAACTGAGAAGAGTCAGCAAATTAGTGAGCAGAATAAAAAGAATCGATCTTCTAGTTCTAGTGAACGGTCTGCCACATATGCTGGGGGCTGTATCAACATTGGGGAGCATCGCAAATGACTGGTAAGTCTGTTAAATAAGTTATAAGTTAATTTAATTCAATTACTCATGTTTACATTTTGTAGGCATAAGAATTAGGGACAGAACCGACATTTGCAGCTACATTTGAACGCACATTTCAAAAGAAAGATAAGACATGGATTGGCGATCAAGCAAAAGCTGTTAAGGTATATAAGGTTATACTTTGGGCTTTATGGAAACTAGAATGAAAACCGTGAATGCTTTTAATATTTATGGTAGAGATATATATGAAGTTATTTTATTTTCATCTATATTGTTAATGTAGGAAAAATATGATGAACTTTTAATGGGCAATGCTAGTGGTAGTGATGGTTCTGCAAGTGCGTCTGAGCCATCAGCTGACAGTATGGCATTATGGGTGGAGGCAACGGGTGGGGTGAAAAAAGGAAAAATATTTGGGATGGGATCCTTGTCAAGGATGTTCATGCCGAATCAAGCTGGAACTTCATCATCCAATGCGACTGGTCGAAGGAGGACACGACATGACGAGCAATTGACCCAAGAAGTGAACCACCTGAAAAATATAATTGTAGAGAGGGACGAAGAAATAAATGACTTGAAACAGCAAATGCAAATCGTTATGCAACACCTCAACATCAATCGCGGTCAGGTTCCTCTTGTACCTCCTGCCAATCCAATAGGTGATGAGCACAATGATGAGCGACACAATGATGCTGACATTGATGATGATGCTGATGATTTTCTCGGTCCTTTCTAGTTGAAATTGCCAAAATCGGGGGTAAGCTTGCTTCACACTCTTTTATGACATAAGTGCAGTTTCACCCAATTTGTTCCTGCCCTACAATTACTTTGTGTGCACAACTTTCTCACAACTAGGTTCAAGGATCTAATTTTTCCTATGTGACAGAAATACGGTTTACAATGGTGAAAAAACTACAGTGGATGTTAAAGTTGACTCATACTCATATGTA
Source organism: Syzygium oleosum (assembly GCF_021117445.2). Classification (NCBI taxonomy): domain Eukaryota; kingdom Viridiplantae; phylum Streptophyta; class Magnoliopsida; order Myrtales; family Myrtaceae; genus Syzygium; species Syzygium oleosum. The sequence continues at coordinate 9,238,804 of NW_026607498.1, forward strand.
AGAACATTGATGTTCGTCCTGAAACGTTTTTTTGTTAACCCTTTTACTTGTTTTTTTATACCTAGTTCCACATCCATACATAAGCACTTCTTTTATATTCTGTACTAACTGAATATCTTTATTTATGTATCCACATTTCATCAGGTGTCCATAAAAGTGACTGCTTTTGGTGTCCTGCCGAGTACCACAGCTGCCCAATCTTGTGTCTGGTTTGTCGATTTTTCGTTTTCTAAGCATCTCTATGGTTGTCCCGCTTCCTATGAATGTTTTGAATGTATTATAAGATTGAATATCAAATATCATCATGTCAGGCTTTGTAACTTGACATATATCATTATTTTTTGCGGACTAGCATCTTTCCTTCAGTTACATTTTTCAATTATATGTCTTTGTATCTGGTTTGTTCGTTTTCTGTTTCTGAAGCGGAATCTACGGTTTTCTCGTGTCCTTTGACTGTTTTCAATGTATTACATGATGTTCAATAATGCGTAGCAATTGATATGGATAAGATTTGATGGCCGAAATGCTGTAAAATTTGCGACGAATATTTACATACGAATTTTGCGACCATTACAGTTCGTGGCTAATTTGCGACGAATCAAGTTCGTGCCTAATTTCCGTCCAATACATTTTGCGACGGATTTTGCGACGAAATTTGCCACGAATTTTGCGACGAATTTTGCCACGAATTATTTGCGACGACCTAGTAGCAACGGAATTTTTTCCGTCTCAAAATCGATTTGCGATGGATTTTTGCGATTTTTTCGTCGCAAAGAACATGTTTTTTTTTTAGTGAACTTTGAATGCACTTGTCCCTAAATAATACAAAGGAACAGAGGAACAACTGTCACACTTTGCGCTTTATGGCCACGGCACACCAGCCAACGAACCCACGTATTCAAAAAAAATTGAATAAATTCAAAGTAAGAACACGACCAGCACTCCCGTCGTTCCTTTCTCTCCTCCACTTTCTTCCCATTTCCCAAGCCAATTTCTCCTCCGAGCTCTCGCCACCCACCCCCACGAGGCAGAGGAAAGTCCCGAGTTTCAATTCAAAATGTCCTCTGATTACCTCCATGCCTACGACCCAGACCTACTCCAGTTCGTCCCTGACCCTCTCTCTCCTTTCAACGACTCCTACATTGACATCTTCCATGAAATCTCAAGCAGCGCCTCAGAGAACCAAGACCCTGTTCCGAAATCCCCTCACATGTGCAACCCTGCCGCTGCCATCTTCTCTGCTTCGCCTCCAAGCCAAGAGCTTGAACATTTGAGCCTTCGTCGAGGGACCCAGTTGCAGCAACTGTCGAAGCATGCTCCGGATTACTCAAACGGATTCTCAGGATCAACTCAAGAAATCAAAGCTGATCGTGAATGTCACGGTCGCGCTAGCTACGATAGCGAGGCCTTCGAGTTTGTTCCTCACAGTTACAGCGGGTGTGAGGATAATGTAGGCAAGTATATGCAGAGGAGCTACAGCACCAACTTCTTCAATGGAACGAGGCCTCACCTCCTTCAACCTCCACCGCGCGTTGATCTTCCGAACATAAGTTCGCCAGAGAGCTGTTTCTTCAGCGGACAGATGATGAGGAGGGTCTATAGCACAGGAGATTTGCAGGTTCTTTGTTATTAAACCAAAACTGTCGAATGCTCTGTTACTGTGATTTTTTTTGGGGTCAAGATAGAATCTAATCCTCGGGTATTGATTTCTGCCTTTTCCTTTTCGTTGTAATTCTCAGAGAATGAAAGCAACGTCCAATTCAACGAGCCCGTTCATGGAAGAAGCGAGCTCCTGCAGAGTGGGGCGATACAGTGCAGAGGAAAGGAGGGACAGGATTCAGAAGTACAGGGCAAAGCGAACGCAGAGGAACTTCAACAAAACAATCAAGGTAAAAAAGATTCGTTTTTGATACAGAAAACGTAGTCAATTTAGCTTCTTTCTCGATATTGAAAAGAGAGGGAGAGAGAGAGACAAAGATCAAGAATACGTGGGTTGGTGTTGTGAGTCGTGACTGATGACGAGGGTGTGTTTGTTGGTGTCGAAACGACAAGTATGCATGTCGCAAAACTCTAGCGGACAGTCGACCGCGGATACGTGGCAGGTTCGCGCGCAACGACGAAGCTGGCGAGACTCCCAAGGTTTCAGGCTTCGCCAGAGACGAACACGACGAGGACGACGAGCTCTGGGTAAAATCTTTTTGACTTTTCTTCTCTCTCTCTGCAATTTCAATCCAACAGCCGCCGTTCTTTTGACCCTTGCATTACCGGATTCATTCATTTTTACTCCGTACTTCTTCGAATTTGCAAGTTCGCGTTTCATGGTGGGGAAGAAGAATACGGAGCAGCCAGAGGAGGACCATTCATGGCAAGTTACGGTCAAACCCAGTTCCAGTACTACGGCTGTTGATGACAGATGAAGAAGCTAATTGCAGATGGAGATTTCGTCGTACATATTGGCCCCATAATTTTTTCTCTCTTTTCTTTGTTTTTTCAAGAAAATGGGACCGTCAAAGAGAAATCCAAAAAGGGATTTTTCAGGGAAAAGAAAAAAGAAGCTAAAAAAAAGGGTGAATTGTAGGCACTAGGAAGTTAGGAATTATTAGGGTTCTTGTTTCTGGTGCTGTTGTGTTTGTATATGTGTAATTTAATAATCCCAAATGCTGTGATGAATAATCAGTGTCCGGTAGTGTATTTCTATCTTATTCCCAAATCTTTGACCTTGGGCAAGATCTCCTCAACTAATGCTTTAATCTAATTTAATCTTATTGCTCTTGATCCTTGTTTTGACCACTTTTTGGGGAGTGTAGATTCTTCTTTGGCACTCATCAGCTTGAAGTAATACTGCCAGCATAGCATGATCTAGTAACATGACTTGACCGGACTATTCACATTTCACAGAGAGAAAACTTATGCTAAGCATAAAAAGATGACATGGGCACTTCTTCTCTAATTAATCAGTTCTGTATTCACTATGCTGGCAATAGCTTAACATGGTATGAAAATGGTTTCACTAGATTACTGATATTTGCGAATGTTTGGTTGAAGCAAGAACACACACCCTCGTTGCTTTGAATTGCTGATGTTTAGAGATGTTCACACCTTGATGTCTTTTGCATATCTTGAATAAACTTCTTATGGCTCTTGGATGTGCAGATGAGAATAGTTTGCTTGGATACAAATTTCAGCAGACTTATTTACATCCTTGATTTTGTGAGGTTTTCCTAAATAAAAGGTCTCTTCCACTATGAGTTATGTGCAGATAACAGAAAAGGAAAAAGGTGAAAGAGAAAAATGAAAGTAAATACATAAAAAAAAGACAGTAGGGAAGTTACACTTGCTCTTCTCTGCCTCAGTGCAACAATCCATTGTCTTGAGAGAAAAACCAAAGCAGCCGAAAGATGAACCTCAGTACTTCGACTGTGCTAAACAATTGATGCTTCGGCTGCACTAAGTAGATGGCCTAATTGGCTTTCTCACTCGCATCTTGTGGGAAATCGGTGACGGATTTGCTTGACGAGTAATTTATACTTTGTTGGCTCAACATTCAGCAATGGGTGAGGTAGATCTCAATCTCGTCTAAATCTTTTTTCATTTGAAAAAAAACAATTAGTCTGCTCGGGTTCTTTGCATTAATAATGAGACGATTCTTCATGAACAGTGGCTAAGCGAATTATTTTGCTTGTACTTGGTATCACCTATATTAGTGACCTATAAAAAACTAATATTCCATTCCCAATCTGGACATGAAGCGGTTGAAAAGACCCAAAAAAGTTGGGATTTTGTCCTTTGACCTCTCAAAATATTGCAAGTGGGTCCTGCGAGTCAAAGGAATTTCCAAGACTGGTAAAGTTTACAATATGCCATTCCTTACTCTACCTTTTAGTGTTGTCAAATCCACGTGCTAACCTACAGTGGTTAAAAGCTTGGAGCGGAACTTGATTTCTTTTGATTAGTTATTTAGTAATGGCCAAAGAAAATTACAGTTGTCTATTAAAAAATTTGGCTAAGCCGAAGAGCTGGTGGACTTCAGTGGGGTGTGGGCGGCACGATTTGTCCTCTGCGGAGCTTAAATTGGGCCAATAACTTCGCTCGTAAATTGACTTGGCCATGTGACATTGTACAGAGACACTGTGGGTAAGTTCAGCTTTTTATGTCAAACCAAAGATCAACAACCAATGCAAGTCTCAAAAGTCATGGAAAGCTACAAGATGGCAACTGCATAAACAAGAAATGCGACCCCAAAAGTCCACAAAAAGGCCATACATGAACCAGCACAGCAACAAGAAGCACAACACCTGCTAAGGACAAACTTCTGAAAACTACATGCCATCTTAAACAGAGCCGGGCAAGTGCTGGGGAGTTGACTTTTTTTGCTTTAGAGCATCAGGGCCTTCAGTGCTATGTTTTGCAGCGAACTTAATCATCTTCAAAGTTCGATCCACATTGGATGAACTTTGACTATGGAGAGCCTCATTCCTGGCTTTCCTAACGGAACAGATGCTGCTATTCCAAGCCAATCTAGGTAAAATAGATTGAAAATTGACACCTTTGGCATGCTGCTTCAACCATTGAATCTCACAAGCCCAATCTGCAGGGGATCTATCAATAGAGAATAAGCTCAATCTTTTTTCCTTAATTGGGCAGAGAGAGACTGCAACCTTAGAAAAGGGGAGCTCCAGATTCATTGCATTGATTGAGAGCAAACAATGAAGAATGAGAAGTCTGCTTCCAAAAGATCAAAGCAAATCTAGGACCATTCGGAGCAAACCGTATTAACCTATGCCAATCCACTTTAGTTGCTTTATTTCGAACTAAATCCCGAGCAGCTGCAATTGTCAAAATACCAGAAGAGGAGGCTGTACAATTAACCTTCTCTTAGTGGAAGCGTTAATGCTCTTCTCTCTCTCTCAACCCAAAAATGGGAAACAAAACCACTAGTTTTTCTCGCGTGCCCTTGGTAGCTTCCTCATGAACAAAAGAAAATTCAGTGTCTCTTCTGGCATTTACAAATTACATGCACGAGTACTAGCTTATGACGAAAGAAGAATTCAAGATTGAAGTTACAAAAGAAAAATTTGACGAAAAGTCAAGGGAAGCTGAAACAGTTGCAAGTTGATCTTAAACAAGCGATTTGCAGACACTTTTGCAACTCATACTAATACAACTTCACCACTGAAAAGTATCTTTTAACATGCGCAATTACCAAGCGTAACACCTTAGCTCTAGAAAAAAAATTGATCTAAAAAAGGTCATTCAGCATACCATCAACTACAAAACCTCGAACTTGAAGTACGGTTCACTGAATCTTGTCTAAGACAGCCCTTCATCTGTTTTTTTTCCTCTATGATCACTTACCTGGTGGGACAACTTTTGAGACAACATTAAACATAATGGGCTGCTCATCGATTAATAAAATAAGAATGATTACCATGATTCCCACTTGCACAATCGAACAACAATTCCAGAGGAACACTTTTGACCAGCACAATAAGGGGGACAAACAATATAAAATACTTCGTAGCCCTATGGGAAATGCTTATGTGTTGATGATTCCTTAGGCCTGCGTGAAAGATACCCCAGAAACAACTCTTCTGAAGACTAAAAGAAAGAAAAGAAGAGACGATGTCGGGGTTAAAATAATGAAATAAAATCTATCCAAGAAAAAGAGTTGCTGCTCGTACATCGAAAATTCCAAGCCCTGAAGATATCTGGGCCATGTTGTCCAACAATAATTACCGGAAAATCATTAACTGATCAAGTGCACGAGTGAGAACAATGATTGTATTTTGGAACAGGATTAGTTTAGTAGTATATCCCATGTGCTGGTGGTAACCTATCATGTTGAGCCGAAAAAGGATCGTGAAAGGAGAGAATTTTGTAGTGCTTGAAATGTAAAAGAGAACAACCATCTCTGGCCGTCAGCTCAGACCTTTTAGCAGCACTCACGCATCAGACTGGCTAATTGGTACTTTGAGGTTTATATGCTGTCGTTTTTGCAGATTTTCTTCTTTCAGGTGGGCTCCTTACGTGAGACGAGAGCACGGGCATATACATTAGACAAAGGAGATGTTAGAGAAGATGTGATTTGGTTTAGTAGTTACAAAGGAATTGATCATGTCATGTGAAGCAATTGAAGTACCGGCGGTTTCGCCACTTCGAGATAGTTCTGATGAGAGTTTTTCCAAAGCTACCGGCTTTTAATTCTCTCTGAAATTCATTTGCAATATCATACTTCTACTTAAGCTGCGTAGATTTTTTAGGGATTTGCTTGTCAAACATTGAAACCTGTTTCAGTGGAGCGAAACCGGATGCCTGGATTTTAACTTCGAGCGATCAGACTGCAGCATCTGCTTCAAAAGCAGCTAATGGAGACTTGTGCTTGGCTGCACCAGAGAAAGGGTTCTTTCTCATAATTTATGAGCAAATAATTGAAAGGTTTCTTTTCATTTCTGGGCTTGAAGTCTTCCTTTACCGCATATAATTGCTAATCCTAGTTGTATCCCCACTACAAAGGAATAGGAGTAGAGTCCTCTCCAAAACAAAAGCTATAGAATGTCTGCTTTGTTCCATCTTTATTCATAGTTCTGCCTTTGCCCTTCAAAAACCTAATCCTGTCTGAGAACTGCTCCTCTCTTTGCTTCACTTTCAAGTCGCTTTTGGTGTTTCGGCCCCCCCCCTTGCCCCCGAGTGATAGGTGTTTGATGACTCCAATGATTCTCCAATGTCATGATTTTTTATGCGGAATTAGAAGTCGGGGCGTTCGGAATGTCCAAAGGACAGTCAATATGCTGAAACCCCTTAAGGGCAATTGGAGAGCAGAGGAAGGGATTCTGCCACTACGTGTGGGGAATCCCTAAAAGGCAACAGGTATTAGCTGCGGCCTTATAAATGTGTAAATACTCGAGCACATATGAGAGAGAGAGAGAGAGAGAGAGAGAGAGAGAGAGAGAGAGAGAGAGAGAGAGGCTCTCTTTTTCTTAAAGCTAATGATTCACCAACTTCAAAGATGGTGAGAAGGCATTCTACACTTACTAGTGGGGCTTTTTGGCAAACAATGAGTTGAATGGCAAAGCCTGGTTGAGGTAAATCAGACGTCATTAGTCGATCATTTCAAGAAAGCAAATCATTTGCAAGAGTTACGTTTCATAGATCCACCATCGAGACTCCAATAGATCCTCCCAAAAGGACACGTGGATCGCTTCCAAAATTTCTCAAATACATTGAATGTTTCATTCAAATCATTCTAAAACGCGTTGATTGTTTAGTCGGCAAATCAAATCCACCTTTACTCCAGCAACCAACACATCAGAGGTTGAAATATTTACCCACAGACCAAAAAAAAAAAGGAGAGTCGGGCACCACGAATCCATACTTTCCACATGGAAGGATTGAGATCCACCCGAAGAAGATATAAACCTTGACAATATTTATCACAAAATGTCAACCTCTTTATATGTTTAGTGTCATCAAGGACCGCAAAATCATTCAGTACATATTGGTAAAGGAGGATACACAAGCATCATGATGCTAATTCTTGTAAATGGGGATGGACAACGGCTACCGACACCTAGGAAGGGTAGCACAATATATCCTGTTTGGATCACTCTTGCTGATGTGGATCTTATAAAGCAACATTGTTGCAACATCGTGATCACGTGCTTTTGCACATACTGAAAAGCACTTAGATGGGAGAATCTTGAGAAGCATACTGTTTTTAGGCTCTTAGAGACGCAATTGCTCTGCTGAATTTCATCGTGTCTCAGCCATATCTCCTCCTAAACAAATAATGTCGCCTGGAAGGGTCCCTGGGTTTAGGTTTTGGTTGGCCAGGTCCTATTAGCTTTCGTCCAGTACTGCAAACAAGATTCGCCAAATTTTTCTCCATTAGAGAAAAAGTCCTGCATATACTAAACAATCCTGTGTGTAGAATAGAGCATTTAGAAAGAAAAATGGGTTTACCTGTACTCCATGTACACCATCCCATTTGCGCCTGACATTGCACTCATTGATCCAACAAAACGACGAGCTTTGTGAAGAGCTATATCATCGGCATCTTCTTCCAATTGCTCTAGACCAACTGCATCATCACCGGCACTCAGTACCTGCCAAAATCCAGGCATGCACAGATTAACAATAAGGTTAGATAAGAGAAGTTTCAAAGAGCAAAATGAGACAGAAGAAAGAACTGACTTTGCCTAGAAGTGCCAGTTGCTCATCCAGTCGGTGATAGCTCAAATCAGCTCCTGAATCAGGAGGTGGCAAGCTTGTGATCACCTGTAGTGTGCAAGAGATGATTACGATTAACAAGAATAACCAAGGTCTGATTAAGAGCAAAAGAAATGAGAACCTGCTTGATCTGTAAACTATTCTTCGAAACAGCATAACATACCTTAAAGCTGTAACCTTGATCGATCAAAAACTGCTGCCGTTTGGTGGAGTAGTACATTTCCTACATGTAACAAAAAAAATATCAATACCACAAATAAAAAGCCACAATAAGATATGCTTTCCTCTGTGCTTAGGTTCTTTAATAGATTTTCTAACTTTTTGGTGCTTTTATTCTTGCACGGGCTCACGTGGTACTGACTGCTTTGGGCTCCACTTCCCATCTTCTACGTTCTTATCAGCTTCACCATTGTGCGTGTGTGTGTGTGTGAGGGACGAGCTCATGAGGCCCTCGAACTAGTAACTAAAAACAGGCTTAATAGGACTCAAAAGTCTTTCCAATTGATATTTGCCAGAACATAACGTTAATGGGAAGTATTAGAGAATTACCTGTGTATCTGTAGACACAAGGGAATAGAAAAATGCATTGTATTCTTCCTTGCCTCCGGCCATCCTATCTTGAGGTTTGCCCTGATTGAGCAATATGAGACGTTAGTTTCTCACAGTAATCTTGTCAAAGCATAGACAGCATGGAAATGAAGTATTGACAAGCTTGGATTGAGAAATGAGATGGTTGGAACATAAAATAATGTTGAATCACTATCTAGCTTTTTAATAAATATATTTATTTCTGCAGGGAAGGTTAGTCCAACTCATTCCCGATGACAGTAATGAAAAGAGGGAGGTAGACTTGTAACACCTGCATAGTAGTACCAAAGATATATAACAAGTCAAACATGAATTACTTGTACGATTTCCTGATATAGAATGATCCTCAATAGAAATATTTCACATTGTGATGACATTGACTGAGGAGAAAGAATACTGGCCAGATACCAATATGAGGGTAGCAAAATCAGAAAATATCAAGAGATGTTCAAATCACCTTTGCCCTAAGAATACGTCCAAGACGCTGGGCTTCTTGTCGTCTAGATCCGGCATGTGATGAAATTTGAATTATAACATTTGCCTCAGGAATATCTATTGAATTATCACCAACCTGTAGGTAGAAGTGTGAGAGTCAATAAATAGAGAGAACATGCCATTACTTAGGTCAATGCTAGATTTAAAAACCATGGTGCCCAATAATTCTAGATTATCCCCTTAGAACGAATACTGATGAGTAGAAGAATATGGTACCTTCGATAGAAAAATTGTATTCACATCCCGACTAGTTTTAAAAGCTTGGAGAATTTTTGTCCGTTCAAGATGGCTGCACATTCAAGAATCCCGTAATAACTCATTATAAGCACATGGACAAAGTAATCATCCAAAAGACTGTTAATGGTCATTAATACCTGGTAGCACCATAAATCATTGGTTTGCGAAGTTTCATTGCATACTCTGTTAGGGCAAAAAGATTATCGGCAAAGACAATTATTTTATCCCCACGTTGTTGTTCATGAAAACGGATCAGAAATTCGCATGCTCTGAACTTATTGGGGTTCATCACATAAAGTGCCTGCAGTTAAAAGGCCATCATTTAGAATATCAAGAAGTTCTTGGTGTAAGACGTACTTGATTTCCATCAACCATTCAGAAGTAATAACTATGTTTTGACATTTCAGGCCACAAAGAAAGTGATCAAACAGAAGAAGATTAAAGAGAACATATACATCCATCCCACTACGATTGCAAAGGAGCAATATCTCAAAATATCTCAATGCACTAAACGACCCAATTAGCAGGAGTACTAGTGACATTTACCTGCTTTTTCTTGGAGTTCTCCTTCTTCAGATACTCAGCAAAGAACTCCTTTGTCATCGGACACCATACTTCTGCACACTGTACATTGGCAATAAAGCCTCCTTTCACTAAATCTAACCAATTTGCTTCATACAATTTGGGACCAATAAGGAAGTTCAGATCTGTTATCCTCTCATCCTCACGAACAAGCGTGGCTGCAAACAAGTATCATGAAGCCTGCTTCAGGTGTTGTGTAAAGTGAGGTAGCACAGGCAGAGAGGAAAACGAGCATGTAACAGAAGGTGGAGCAAAGTGTAATAACATCAAGTCACATACCAGTGAGTCCAAGTTTGCAGTGAGATTTTGTGAGGCTGATGACCTTTCGGAACATGTGAGCAGGAACCACATGCACCTGAACAGATATTGTAATTTGATGCAAAGATAAATATGAAGAGGGGTACATAAAGCAGGGAATCATGGATAAATGAGATCACCTCATCCATCAGAAGTAACCCCCATTCTCTATTCCTTATTTCTTCAATGATTTTTTCAGATTCTTCAGATCGTTTTCCACCAAAAGCAACCATGTTGTATGTGGTAACAACAACCCCGGCATTGCCACGAAATCTTTCTTTGTTGTCAGATGTGAAACGACAAATTTGTTCATCTCTTATAGTTGACCACAACTTGAACTGAAATGCCCATTGATCCACAGAAACTGCATTTGTTGCCAAGCAAAGACAACTCTTCTTTATCCTGCATGCTGCAGAAACACCAACCAGAGATTTCCCAGCACCACAAGGTAGCACGATGATACCAGATCTGGCTCGACCTAAAGAAGGACAACAAAAAAATGAGAACTATCAAAGAAACAAAAACTTCAGGCTCTCTTACTTCCGGGAGCATATATCACGTCGAGAACACATAAAAAAAAACTAGATAACACATCAAATAGTTTGTAGGATCCTGAACTATAAGCTGTACATATCCTGAAACGTTACCAAAATATATATTCAATAAGGTCATGTTTGCCCACCCCCACGTCCTTCATGCCTAAGAAAGTAAAAAGTTCATCTTAAATAGTAAAAGGAGGAAGCCTCAATATAATTAATCATCTAAGGAAGAATCAAGAACATCTAACCTAATTCGTGCCCATTTACTATTTTCATAAGTTCGGTTACCGGACAACATACTTTCTGTAACAAATACAGCGTTAAGACGGCCTCAAAATTGCCAAATTGCACTTTCCCCCATAAAAAGGGAGTTTCTTGGTCAAGTTTCTCTTAATCAGTCATCACAAGGTCAGGCACCTAAATTCTAGAAAGAAAAAGGCAATTTTCCGGCATTGGGATTGCAGAGTCTGAAGTCTGAAGCAGTCTCTAAAACCCACAGGGTCATCCCCTGAAGACTGCTTTGTGGACATGACTGAAAAAATCAATGCTTGTGATTGTAGAAAAAGTCTTACCATTTCCAAACATTTTACTAAGGCTTTTTTCTTGATATGGTCGTGGTTGTGCATGAGGCTTCAGCTCTACTTCCAGGTCAGGGTTTACCTGTGTGACGGTCAAGGCACGTCAACTAGCATCAAGATCTCACTGAGGTAAAGAAATGTCATGAAAGGTTCTACATGTTAAATTTATTAACATATATGAGATTAACATTGTACTTTAGATTTCAACTTAATACAGAGATCATAATCGAGAATTGTAACTCACTGTATCATTCCTGAAGTCATACTCCTCCAACATGGGATAGTTCAAAGCATTGGGCAAGCAGCGTTGCTTCACATTTTCAACCTACAAAAGTAAAAGACAGTACTGATGCGCTTGCAAGAACCTTAAGTTATCCAATATACGTTACAGCATGCACACTTGATGAGCATCAATCAATTGACACTGACGGAACACCAGTCAGAATCCATGAGATGGTTATGGAAACGAAAGAAAAAATAGAGAATGCAAATATAAGGACAGAAGCAATGGAAACAGTTCACAAACTAAGAATGGATCAAAGAAGCAATAAGTTTCCAATGCCATAGTTTCTGGCCAACTAAATCTAGGATATGTAATTGCATTCAAGATCAGTGACCTCAACTCTGCTTTGATAAAACATGATCACTGACAATTAGTCCAAGCAGAAGGTACGAGATCCTAGCATATAGGGGAACTAACAGTCTGAAAGCTTTACCTGAGAAGGATCGATCTCAAATGAGTGAGTTTCTTTCTCCTCAGCTGCAGCAGCCAGTTCTGCTTCATTCAGTAACTCATTATGTCCAACCCCAACTTCACCCATTGCTTTGCTAATTGTAAATCCATCAGCACCAAGTCCCTGCATATTACCAGATATTTTGTACCAATGATTGTACGGCTAGATTATGTATTATTCCTCTCGAGATAAAGACATAAGGAAACATAAACCACATATGGCGAGCATGAAGCTATTGTTGTCAAGACTTAAAACTTCAAAAAGGAAATGTGCAGGAAAGAACAAACAATAACAAAGCATTAACTCGATAAGAAAGTTTGCATCAGAAGGAAGTGCGAAATAGCATATTGAGAAGCTTTATAATCAAGGCTGATTGCTATAGTAGACAGAATATAGATGCTGTCATAAGGCAAATCAAGGAAAAATATGAATATTGGGGTGAAATGAATTCCTTCCCCGAAGCAAACTTAAAATTGATAACCACATTAGTAAAGATTTCATCATCTCGTTTGCCAAATCCTCATCAAGTTGGCCATTTAAAAGGAAAACGATTGACAAGTGTCTTCAAGTCTCCTAAATTCAACTGGGACAGAAGTATTATCTTATCATAAAAAGAAAGTCATATTCATGTGAATCTCTTACTGTCAGAGCATGTCATAGTCTTCTTCAATTCCGAAGAAGACCGACTTACAACACAGGGCCAAATCATGCCTTAGACAAAATGCCTGAACAACAGCATGGAAAGAGAGTTCGTCGCAAAATTGTTTGCATCGGCAGGCAAACGAAACGCATCATTTCAACTAAAAATAGTCTAGACACAAACCTCAGAAGATATCCTAGCTTGAGATATAACGTCATCCCTAAGCAACTTCTTCAGCACCTGTAATTATTTTTCTGATTAGCAACCCCAATCCAACGTTTAGAAGAGCGAAGGAAAAGGGAATAGATAAATTGTCCTGCCTCAGGAAAGGGCGACTCAATGAAGTACCGATTCTTTTTAAGCACAAGCTTCACTTTTCCGTAATTAGCGGTCGAAGCATGTATGAAGTCAATCATCTCTTTAGGGAGCTTGGTCTTCGACAATTTATTCAATACAGAAATGATAGTTTCCGTCTCGAGACCAACCGACACTGCCGCATACAACGAGTGTGGGGTCAAATTGTACTCGTGCATCGACTCCGGCCTACAAAGGAAAAGAAAACGAAAGATCAATCAGGCCAAATGACGAATCAGGAAATGCAGCGAAGAACTACACACTGACGACGGCAGGATTGAAACGGATAAAACTGCCCGTGCTCCGAGAAAATTTCATGAGCCTATGGCTACAGACGCGATACTAAATCATCCGCGTTAGGAATGAGCGCAAACTATCTCGAGAAGAACGCTTCGCGCGTCGAAAGGGTACCTGCAAACGGGCTCAGCAATGGCAATGAGAAAATCATAAGCCTGCTTGTATAAGGTGGAAAACGTCTCCAGGAAAATTCGGCCATCCGCACAAGCCCACAGGGGCCGATTGCCGTGATCCGGCTTCAGCTCCAATTTGCTGAAATCCTTCTTTTTCCCTTCACCGTCCCCTGCAACAACAGATGAATGAAACTCACGATTCCACCCCCACCACCAGGCGATCGAGCTGAAAAACACCCGAGCCGCTCCCAACACGCGACCCAGCCGCCCTATCTCTAAAGCAAGCAAGCAAGCGAGCAGAAACATCGCGGCATAAATCGGTACCGTCGCGGTAATCGTCCTCCATCTCTTCGCCGTAGATGGCCTCGTCCTCCTCCGCCGCCGCCGCCGCGGCGATCGCGCTCCGGTAATCATCCTGCCAGCAACAGCGTCGGCCGCCTCAAACAATCTCGCGGGGAACGATACGCGAGCCGCGCCGCGCCTCTGTGTTTCTTTTTTTCGGTTGGGGCGGGCGAAATCGGAACTGGATTAAGGAAGGGGAACTGACCTTGGCCGACGATTTCTGCCGCTTGCCGGGCCGGCCCTTGTCACCTGCAAAAAAGATTCGCCATCAGCAGATCGACAACGACGGCGGCGACGGCTACGGCGGCGCCGCCGAGCTGAGCTCGGGTGGCGAGAGCGAGAGAGAGAGAATCGTACCGTGTCCCATTGGGATTTTGCTGTGGCGGTTCGGGGAGTGGAAACCGCAGAATCCCCGTTGATCTTCCGACGTCCACAGAGAGGGTGGGAAGCCGGAGCTCCTTTTTATAGGGAAGTAGAAGAAAACATTGGCAGTGAATTTGGGACGGTTCTTCTCTGTTCCGGGCAATCGCTTGTCGGGCCGGGCCGGGCCGGATATCGGGATCGGGCCGGAGCGGTGGGGATGAAGCGAACCAGATATAAAATAAATAAAAGTTAACATCACGAAAAGACCCCAAACCGACGTGGCAAATTTAGCCTGAACTAATTTTTTTATCACAAAAAATCTCAAACTGGTACACCTGTCGCAAATATACCGGAAACTAATTTTTGGCTAAAAAAATCCTAAAATTGAATTAATATCACGAAAAATCACAAATCGATATATTTATGAATGATAAACGAAGGATAAAACCTCAAAATGGTACACCCATCAACTGTCATGTGTCATCTAACTCAGAAATTTGATAATAAAATTTAACGAAAATTAACAAAGAGTAAGATTATCATGGGTGTATGGATTTTTTGTAGTTAAAAAATTAGTAGAAATAAATTTATCACAAATGTATCAGTTTGAGATTTTTTGTGGTATTAATCAAAAAAATAAAACAGGCTACGAGTTTTAAAAAAACACACAAAAAAAGAAGGAAAAAACAATGAGGGAAAGAGGGCCGGACCCTTTGCCTATATGCCGCCGCCCCATCGCCAGCCATCGTCGATGCTTGGCCAGCTTTTCGGCCGGCGAGGCAACCCAAGCTAGCCCTTCCACTTGTAATTTTCTTTTCGAGCTTTTTAAAGAACTTTTAGCTTTTTATTTTTTTATCTTATTTAACTAAAAGTTAAAAATATGGATTTTGACCAAAATGACCTCGTTAAAGTGCTAAAGTTTATTGGCCGAAGAAATTAATTGCACTAATTCGATCGCACCTTTCTTCTTTTTTTTTAAATTTCAAGGCTTAATCACACTTTTGCATCAAATTTTAGTAGGATTTTTAATATGCTTATTCCTCGAATATTAGCAGTGTTCGGGCCTTTTTTTTTTTCTTTTTTTTCTTTTTTGGGTTTGCAAGAGTTGCCCTTGCCGAGGCGTTTTTTTCCCTTTCCTCCGCAAAAGAGCTCGTTAAAAAGCGCCGGAACCATCTTCGCCATTTCTCTGCGCTTCACTTCCGTGCTCCGCCGCGGACGACCCAGCGAGCCGCCGTTCTAGGGCAACTGTGTCGACTCGGCCGATTCCGTTTAGCTACCCGAGTAAAAAGGTTAGGGTCTCTCCATTTGCTCCCTAGCTCGTAGCTCGTGGTTTTTTCCGCCATGTCGTACCGTTTGTTTGGTGAAAGTCTGTATGCTGATCAATCCCGCGCTCGTCCATCCTGTCGAGATCACGCGAAGTTTGATCGGGAAATATGCGTATCTGACGTGGGTTTGTCGTGAATTTGCTGCTGGATAAGAGAAGATGTTGAATCAGACTGTT
Organism: Syzygium oleosum; assembly: GCF_021117445.2. Taxonomy (NCBI): domain Eukaryota; kingdom Viridiplantae; phylum Streptophyta; class Magnoliopsida; order Myrtales; family Myrtaceae; genus Syzygium; species Syzygium oleosum. The sequence continues at coordinate 9,254,690 of NW_026607498.1, forward strand.
TTCTTTTTTTTTTTCTTTTTCGCGCGTTCGTGGGGGATTTTTAGAGGGATCGAGCCGGTAGAAGCTCATGAGCTGGGATTGATTCTGTTGCTGGGGGGTCAAAATTCTTGATACGTTTGTAAAATTACTTGGCAGGGTTAGTTCTTTGGGTTGACAGCTCATGGTATAGATTGTTGGTGGCATTAAGCAACCTGGAGCTTAAATTTTTGAACTGAACGGCGAGAATTCGTATTGTCGCACGTTTGTACGACATATGTAGTCGAATGAGTAAGACCATTGAGAGATAATTTGCGGGCAGTTGATAATGTTGGTGTTTAATGGATTCTGACATCGAATTTTTCTTGTTACTTGTAGATGCCATACAAACGGAGACAAAAGTAAGTTCTCCTGTCGATTCTTTGAATCCCAGATTTGTTTGCATAACCTATGCCTTGGTAAGCCTACTTTTCCATGTGCCGCTTCATGTCGCAGGTCTCCTTCTCCTCGCGACTCCGCCTCACCCGTCAGAGGCCGTCGGTCCAAATCAAGATCGCTGTCAAGATCTAGGGATTCAGCTTCACCCGTTAGAGGCCGTCGGTCTAGGTCAAGGTCAAGGTCGTTGTCAAGATCAAGGAGAAGCCGCTCGAGGTATGTTTTCGTTTCTATAGATAAGTATGGATTCCCTTGTATTTGTTGTGTGACAAATTCTTGCCATTGGGGTTTTTTAGATGATCAATTTGTTAGTTGTGTCTCGAATTGAACAATGGAGGTCTATTGTTCCAGGAGCCAAGAGTATGAAGGTGATGGCAATCCAGGGAATAACTTGTATGTGACGGGTTTATCAACCAGGGTTACTACAAGTGATCTCGAAAAATATTTTAGTAAAGAAGGCAAGGTATGTGATTTTGAAAGCTGCCATTTCCTCATAGTAATCACTCATTCGAATGATGCCGATGGAAGCTGATGGGTCTTGATGTTTTATGAGTAGGAACCAACGGCATCCAACTGCCTAATGTTCAGGGATTCTGCATGTATATAGCTTCTGTAATGTCGGCCTACAACTTTCACAAAATAAAAAATTCATCACGAAAGTTAATTATGTCCTACTTTTCATATTTTAAAGGAGAACATTTTGACCTTTTTCTGGTTTATTTTCATTCAATAGCATGAGTGGAAAGCTGAGGCAACAGTTTTTAGTCGTGCCTCTTTCACACAGTACCTTGTAATGCCAAATTCTTCTCCGGCCAAAAAAGTTGCAAATTTATTCTGGTCAAAAGCCAAAAATCTAGAGAAGAAAGTGGGGGACTAAAAGGCCCTCTCCTTAGGCTATAAGATTTTGCTGACAGCGATTTTGGGGGCAGTATGATCTGATAATGGAGAGATGTAACAGTGCAATGCGTGGATCATACTAGTACTACCTTTAAGGTGCAGTAGCAAGTCTGTATGGTGAAATTTGTGAGACTAAATTTATTAAATTAGCTGTTATTGACGTAGGCTCAGGAAAATGGCAAGTTGTAAAAGGCTTGTGAAAGTGTAGCGTCATCTATGTTTGATTGCCATTGGATAAACACATGGCTAGAGGCTCGGCACAGTCGGTGGAACAACTGCTGTTTCCTCTATTTCTTATTTGCTGTGTCATTTGCTCCTACTTGTTGTAAGCCTTGTTGGAATGTCTGCCTTCAATGAAAGAGAAAGCTCATATGCGGCAGTCAGTAATGACTGCAGTGTACTCAATATAAACCTTGGATGGTAGACATTGAGAAAGTTGTTTGTAGTAGACATAGAGAAAGTTGTTTGTAGTCAATCAGTCATCCCTTTACTAAAAGTGCTGGAATCTTATATTTTCTTCAGTCAAAGAGGTAAAAACAAGAAATAAATGGATAAATTGTGGAAGTAATTCCAGAAATACTTTAATGAGCTATGTTTTAGGTTTTGGAGTGCCAGTTGGTTACTGACCCTCGCACCAAAGACTCTCGTGGATTTGGTTTTGTCACCATGGAAACCAACAAGGATGCAGAGCGCTGTATAAAGTATCTAAACCAGTCTGTTTTTGAAGGCCGACTGATCACTGTGGAGAAGGTATGTGTTTTCATTTCATAATTAGTTAACTATAGTGAGCTGTTATGTCTTGTTAACTTTTTAGAGGTTTTTTTCGTTATTGTTGCCTGATGAATTTTAGCAGCAGGTCTGGTCTGTGTGCTCCATCGAATTCACGATCTAAGATCTAATCCGTTGAACCTATTCATTCACCGCATGAGTTCTTCAGCGACATTCCCGAACTCGTCAGTCAATTCGACTATTTTGCCGATGCCGAGGGGTGTATGCCCTTTTTACGATATGAGTAAAAGTATCTGCCGTTGGCCTCTCTTTCTTCTCAATTTAAGTTATTTAAGATAGCATAGAAGCTTTTAGAATGACTCTCCTTCCAACGGAGTTGATCCTTTCCTGCTTGTTTCTTTGTGATTTTTTTTTTGTTTATGTATTGAATACTGAAGGGCATAAGACAGGATACTAAGTTGTTTGTTTAACTCAATCAATCTGAAAATATAATCTATTTTCTACAGGCAAAAAGGAAGCGTGGGAGGACACCAACTCCTGGAAGGTATCTTGGATTGAAAGAAAAACGAGGTATGCACTTGATTTGCTCTCGTAGTGATTGAATGTGGGCAATATCCTTGTCAACTTATCATTATCTTATATAATAGTATTAGGTTTTAATTGATTCAGTTGAATGCCGTTCTTTTAATATTTGTTTTGATAAAGTTTCAACATCAAGGCCCAGGTATAGTGTATGCATCCTCCTAACTTTCACAATGTTATTTGAACATGTCATATTCATTGGAGTTGAAAATGCAGGCCGTGGTGGTAGAAGATCCCGCAGCTATTCTCCACGCCGACGGCGCGACGATGATTACTATCCAAGGGACCGGCGAGGAAGATCCCGCTCTCCTTATGGTAGGAGAGAGAGGGACAAGGAACATCCGGACTCGTCCAAGAGACGCAGGGAGCGCTCCTTATCAAGAGACAGTGGCGGATATTCTAGATAAGTGTGGTATTGTCTGATTGAAGTCCCTTCTACCCGGGACGCGGAAAAATAGGTTGACATGTGAAGTATGGAATCTCTAAACCTTTTGCATATCAGTTGCTGTTTCTCAGTAGTCTTTGTATCTTGATGCAGTCTGCGACTCTTCTTAGTCAGGATGTTCATGGTAGAATTCAATTCACTCGTTTCTCATCGATCAATTCACCGTGGAGGGTCATTTTCCTTGAGTACTTTAGAATGTTGGGCTGCGATTTGCTAGAAAATTCTCAGGCATGTTATTGCTGCAATTAGTATCTGAAACTGAAAGTTTGCTCCTCCTGTTTGAATTCTTTTGTTGAAAGGGACTTGCACTCGGAATATATACCTGTTCCAAACCCCAATACTCCGATGCCCATCTTCACCATTCTTTGCACTCGGAATATATACCTGTTCCAAACCCCAAATACTCCAATGCCCATCTTCACCATTCTTTGTAACTTTTTATCTACCATTCCTCCTCCACATTAGTAGCCAAGTTCTCGACCGGAAAGCCTGCGAGCTCTCGGGAGGTTTCTCAGGGCGAAACGGGGTCTGCGCGTTCGGGAACGCCCAATGGGGCGAACTTGGTCCTCGGTGAAAAAACAGAACCACGACGGGATATCGATTCTTCCATTTCGAGCTCGAGCGTCGCGCCGATATTATGTTCTGGCGAGGTGGCCGACCGCACAAATCTCTATACCACCAGAGCTCGTCACCTACACAACCATAAGAATCGAACCCCCCGTTCTCTTTGAACTTACAGGACGAGGGGTGTCCATCAGCCATTGTTGCAAGACTGATGATGGTTCCATCTTGCCATGCACGGCACCGTGACGTTGGAGCTGAGCTCCACTGAGGGTGTACTGCGGGCAAGAAGCACCGGACTTCAAATCCACTTTCCAATCGAGTTCTTGTTTTATTGCTGCTGTACTGTGGCTGTGTGGTGCGGCTTCAACACCTGCTGCTGCTGCTGCTTCTGCTGCTGCCTGGGATAAGATCCGAGAAAAAGCAACCCCCTGACACAAATCACTAGAAATTAGGAAATCCTTTTTTTTTATCATTTTTCAATCTCCTATGGTCTTGCGGTTTTGTCTGATTGATTAGAATATATCTCGTGCGGTATTTCCATGAATTAATCAATGTTTAAAATTTCCTCCTAATTATCGTTTTAGGGTGAAAGCCATCGAAAACCTCAAATTATGTTCACTGCTACGCATTTACCCCTAAACATAACTTGTGCTCGTATGACATAATTGCCCCGAATTTATATCCATGCGATACATTTATTGTGTAACATGAAAAACTCCAGACTTATATCTATGTAATACATTTATCCCCAACTTTTTCTGTGACATCAAAATTGCCCTACTTTCCGTCAAGATTTCTTTTTCGTTTTTACTTTTCTCCTTTCCTCCTTCGTCTTCACCGCCGCACTTGCCGCCGCCGCTACCCTTACCATAGCCATTGCCATCGTCCTCGCCATCACCAAACCAAGGAAGAAAACGAAGGAGGAAGTTAAAAAAAATGAGAAAAAGAAAACGAGAAAAAAAAACATACGATTGATGCATCATTGCCATTTGCTTTCCATCCCCCATGTAGGCGGCCACATAAGATTTTTAGCGACGTTCATTCATGGAGGCTAAAAATTATAACACGGTTACAAGTGCAAAATAAATATATCAAACGAGTATAAGATTGGGGTTTTTGACATCACAAAAAAAAAATTGAGATAAATGTACCACACGGATATAAGTTTTGGGTTTATGGTGTCACGAAAAAAAATTTAGGATAAACACGTCAAATAAAATAATTTGGAATTTTTTGACAAAAAAAATGATTTGGAATTTTTTTGTGACTTTTTCTTATAATTTTTATATTTTTATGCTTGTGGTTCTCGAAGAGGAAAGTTTCCTCGTGTTCCTTTGGTTCCGACACGCGCCCCCAGGAGACGATGATAAAAACTAGCTGTAGAAAAACGAGCGGGTCCCACGCGTACGGCCCCGAAGACAGGTCTTTTGCCCGAAAGAGATTATGTTCCCAACAGATTATAAAGGAGCAAAACGAATAAAAAATCGATTTTTTTAATAAATACCACAAAAAATTTCAAATTACGTGATATAAATACCATCGAAATATTTTTTTTTGTGTCATAAAAAATCTCGAATTATACCGGTGCGACAAGTATAGCCTGGATGGAACTGAACGTCACACATAAAATGGGATATTTGCGTCACGGTGGACATAATTCGAGATTTTTTTTGGGTGATATTTGCCCTTTTCTTTCCCTGTTCTATTGCCGACTAGATTTATACGACGAGCCCGATATTTGAACATTCTTTAATCGGTTTGTTCCTCCGTTGAATGTGTGTGATAAGATGGAAATATCCCGCATCTTTTAATAGGCGGCCGGTCATCTCTCGCAAGTTAGGAAAAGCCGGCTTGAGATCGGAGCGGATGCAGTAATATGCACTTTCAACTCTTCGCAAAGGAGGGCTTACAGTCGTGCCAAAACGCGATAACAGAGAACACCAAGGTCGGAACGGATGGTCGAAATCTCGTCAAGCGTCGGCACGACACACTTCTCTCTGGCTAAATCCACTTTTAGTCTCGAGCATTCTCGACGGAATGTAGGGACGTGGACATAGAAATTCAAGCGATGCCCGTGAAGCGAAGCCAAGAAAATGTAGTTTTGATTCGTTAAGCTCGAGCAATGGTGGGAAATAAGACGTGACAAAGTTGCATTCCGACCTCCGCTCCCCTCGTGTTGTTTTTTCACGTTGCCATCTTTGTAAGGAACTCGCGTTATCATCCTCTAACCGAAAATAAAGGAACCGTCCACCGACGTCTCCGTCGAAAATTCAATTTTTTATTTATCGTAGTGCCCATACAAGTTACGTACGATTATTGGCCTAATTTCCTTAAAAAGCACTAACTTTTATCTCGGGTCCCGATTCTGATCGAAACTTTTCTTCTGTCTCTTAAAAAAGCAACGACTTTATGTCGGGCCTCAATATTGACCAGAGCATTTTATCTATCTCACAAAAAAAACACCGACGTTAGGTTGGATTCCAAAATTTTTTTTCTGTGATAAGAAAGAACACAAACTTTTAGTCAATACCCAAATAGGGGCAAGTCTTTGTCTGATAATGCCGTTAAAGATTCGACACGTGTAATCGGCGAAAACACGATGGAAGCTTGACGGGAGCCAGATTTGGGAACCAACCGAAGGTTAGGGCTGTTTCACGAGACAAGAGAGAGTTTCGGCCAAAAATGGGACACGGGCTAAAATTGATTTCTTTTAGGAGACAAAAAAATGTTTGGACCAGAATCGGGACGAGGCCCTCTCACGAGACAAAAATATTCAAGCCGGGATTTGAATTCGAGTTAAAATTGAATGCTCACGTAGCATTTTCGTGAGAAGGCGACCGGCTACCGGCAAATGCCCGGTCGGATGCAATGCCCGACCGTACGCCACGGTGTCAGGTCCGTTTCTTATCAGCAGTTGGTAATGCATTTAAGAACAGACACACTCACGCGCACACACTCTCTCTCTCTCTCTGTCTCTCTCTCTCGCTTTGCTTGGTCGCGTTATCTTGGATCATTTCAAGCGTATCGTCATCAAAATCGCAGTTTCGCTCTCGAGAACTGTGCACTTTCTGAACTCTCGTCCGGAAAAAATCACACCCATCTTCGCATTTCTTCTCGCTTTCGTCCGGGTCGAGCTCGGTCTCGCGATCTTTCGTGCGTGCAGGTACGCGGTCAGTGATCAAGGTCGGTTCTTTTGGGTTTTCTTGCTACGCATTTCGGTCCCGAGTCGCGAATTGTGTTGGACTCGTCGCTAGGAGCGGAATGCGTCCAGGTGGGTATTGAGTGCTTGCGTCGTTGCGTTTCGTCAACCTGTTCTTATCTGGGTTTGGGTTTTGGAGTGGAATTAATTTAGTGCAGGGTGGCTTCGTGTGGTGTGTCCTCTTGGTTTTTTCTTGGGAAAAGTTTCGATTTTTTTTGGATGTTTTGGGTCGGAGTCCTCTGAGCTGAACTTTCCGGGTAGAGCCTGAAGCACTCTCAGGTTGATGTTGGGGGTGATCGAGGTGATTTTTACTTGAACAGAGTAGCTCTAGTTCCGAATTTGGTGTTACCGCGACTTGTATGGAGGTTTTATGTAACGAGTTATCAGCACTATATTGATGTAGATCACAACGTTTGGTTCTTCAAAACCTTTTTTTTTTTTTTAAATGAACGGAATTTGTCTGTGATTCAGTCGTTTTCGAACTCTCTTGGTCGGTCCTTAAAAGATTAGTGTCAGATTGGTTTGTCTGGTCGAGGTCTCTCTCTCTCTCTCTCTCTCTCTCTCTCTCTCGTGATTCAACATTTCAGTAGTCGTTACTTGCTTTAATCTGTTCACAGAAGAACTTGTTGTCAATTCTTTGTTCCACTTCGCAGGAAAGCTTACTTGAGTGAAGCTTCTTTTGAGATATCTGAGGAAGGGGGAGTCTGGAATGCCATGAGCTTCTACCGAAAGCCATCCCCATCTTGAGCTGAAGTCAATGGATCACTATATTCTAAACTGAAAATCCCATCTTTGTGTATGTTTCACACCATTTGGGTTTGGCGTAGGTCTTTTATCCGTTGATTGAGGGGAGGATTGAGTTGGAGACAATGCTGGAGGAACCTGAGCTGTGTGCTTCTAGAATTTTATCGCCATTTCGCGAGGAAAGTGGTGATGAGGAGCTGTCCGTTCTTCCTAGGCATACCAAGGTCATTGTGACTGGTAACAACCGAACAAAGTCTGTCCTGGTGGGTCTCCAAGGCGTTGTGAAGAAGGCCGTGGGCCTCGGTGGTTGGCACTGGCTGGTATTCCTTCATTATCTTTTTCTTGGTACATGTTGACTTGAGTAATGGTTCATTACGTAGTAGCACAAGTGGAGCAATATTAATTTCTCACTTTTAGGTCAGCTGCTTTTTATTTGCTAAATCCAACCATGTGTGAATTTCCATCAATAGAATTTTATATCATTAGTGATCACATTTCTACTTTGGTAGGCTACCATAATCCAAATACCGACTAGCGAATTGCGTCATTCTTGAATGTTTACTTTCATTTTAGGAATTCATCTGATGTGGTTTATCAATATTGAATTAGTTGCTTATAAATCATAAAGAGTACTGAAGTTTAAACGTATCGGTGGATTGGTGGTTCTCATTAAGGAAAACTTCAGCAAGAAGTGATTAGATGCGATTCGTGTTTGATTGAAGATATGCTCTATCAGTGTGATGGGTAATGCATGTCAAAAGTTGTGCTGAGCCCCCAACATTAAGGTCTTATGTTGGCACATAATTGTAACCCAAGTTTGTTTCCTTTATTCAGCTAGATGATAACACTTGCATGTGAAGAACTTAGGTAGTTGACATCTCTTTTGTCTGGCACGTGACATAAATTTTTAGAGTGCTTGCTTTTAAGTGACTAATTTCCATATGAAAAAATTGCTTTGCATGTCAATATTGGGTTTTATCGATTGCATAACTGTTAGACTCGGATCTGATGGACAAAGTTTCTGCCGTCTTCCCGTCTACTTAAGATGGGTATCCTCATAAATTACCATACTGGTTTTCTGGTCATCTTTTCAATGGAAATGTTTTAAATGAACATATATTACTGCTTTGCATTTTTAGCGAATCAAGTTTTGAGGATAAGCTTTAAAACTATGGGGGCTTTCTCTTGCAAGGTTCTGAAAAACGGAGTTGAAGTCAAGCTGCAAAGGAATGCATTGAGCGTCCTGGAACATCCTACCGGGAACGAAGATGATGGTGATCATATCATGGACTCTAGCACTGACTCTGACATTATCGAAAAGGAGCATATTATCTGTCAGTCGAACTTAGGCCCTATCTTCTTGTACTTTATTGGAATTCTGTGTTCTATCTTTTGAAGTGGTTATTTTCCTTGAGCAGCTACTAAAACTAACTCCCACAAACCGGGAAAGCCAAAAGTGCGGCATGTAAAGCCATTGGTCGCCCCTGTTGCAAGGAAGTCTGTCGTCCACGGCAGTTACCGAGACGTCCGATCGATCATTCAGACACCTCAACTGGTATGAGCAGTGTACGATTATCTTGTTTATTACTTCTCTTGTGGAGTTTGCTCTGCTCGTAGGGCTAACATAAACAAAGTTGAATAGAGGAATGAATCCCAATGATTCCTTTTAAATATTGAAATTTCTGCTTGCATGTTGGTCAAGTCTTTTTTCCAGCAAAGATCTGGTGCTTTCTTGGTATTCATTGAGTTGACATAATTTGTAGCTGTTTTGTGGTTTGCAGAAGATAGATTTGGCAAAACTGAGCACATATGCACTGTGGAGATACTGCAGGCACTACAAGCTTGTAGGTTTTTCAAACATGGTGATGTTGATTTACATTCTAAAAGATTTGTCCTGAGCTGTATTTTCTTGAAACGTGATTTGTAGATAAGCGCATCAATCAACCCACAGAGGAATGAAATGCTCAACGTCGCAGTGCACCATTTCGTATCACAGGTCTCTCTCTGTCTCTCTCTCTCTAGCACATGTGCGCGCATGCACTTATACACTCGAACACTCTGCGTGCGCACAAACTTATGCGCTGCATTTAAGATAAAACTGATGCATCTCCCTTTTTTGCTTATTTCTTATACATCAGAGAGTAAACGAGGAAGAAGTGATTACAGACTTCATGCGCCTGGCCAAGCGACGGAAGGAGCAGGAACAATTGCTGCAGCGCACGCTACCTCTTAAAGTGTCCTGGAATTAACCCTCACAAAATATGACCACCTAGTGTGGTCAACCAATTCTTGTTCGTCCTTTGGATGCTAACCCTCTGATGTTAGTTGCTCTCTCTTAGCCCCAGGTAACGTCTGGGACGACAATTCCTAGTTATGTAGTAAAAGCTCATTCAACTCCATTGGATTAAAGAGCACAAGACGTGGGTGCTAATTATATTCTTACCAGTGTGGATGACTTGTCTTGACCCGGTTGAGACGAAGACTTAAAAAGAAAAGAAAAGGAAAAGAAAAGAAAAGAAAGACGAGACTTTTCTTTATCTTTTATATTGAAACCCGAAAGACATTAGGACTATGCACATTTGATTTGCTTTCTGTTGCTCAAGATATGGTTGATTGTTGGTCTGGTGACCATCCAAGAAAGAGGGCATCTTCGAAACTTCCTAAAATGGATGGAAATTTGTCTGCCCAGAGATTTGAATTCGTTTGTTCTTTGGACCACAGGCGGGATGACTTGTCTTGGCTTTTATTGCTCATTTTTTTTCTGTTTTGGCGAAGTACTGCGGAAGTGGGGACCTGGGTTGGTCAGATTTTTTCAAAAGACTGATGATGATTACGTGACAATAATTCCCTGGTGATTGGACATATGATTTTGGTCGGCTCCATCTACTTCGAGTCCGTGTTTGGACTTGGAAGAGCCAAAATCAAAGGAACGTGTGCCGATCCCTAGTGATCTGCCCTTTGGAGTGACATAGTAGAGGTCGTCATTGGGCGGGTCCGGACTGAATCGGCGTTGAAGGTAAGGGCTACTATATTGCCCAAGCCCGTCCAACACATGTACATTACATAGAAGCGTTTGGATCGAGCCAGTCTTAGGCCAAAGTAAGGCGAGCCGGGCTTGTCCAGATCTTTGCTCGTTTATCTTTCTAGCCTCTCGAGCCTGTGCAGGATGAAGGGGCTGCCCACCCGTTCATCACCTTTGTTGAAGGAATCACATCCATTACGTTTGGATATGCATAAGCAAAGTCGCACAAAACCCGACTGCGTAGTTTCGAGTATTGAAGTTTACCTACTTAAAGGTAGAGAGACATCTCTCGTTTTATGAAGTCATAAGACTGAGTTTGGTCACGGAGAGAACAATGTACAAGAACCATGCAATGGGTTCGAGAAATATGGGAAATCTGAGTTCGATTCTACCAAGTTAAAGTAATTCATTTTGAATCTCTCGAGTGCAAGACAGAGCCCGGATGTCATCTTAATTCTCGACTTTGACAGGTTGCGTCATGTCGCTGCTATCAATGTTGTCGATAAATGTGGATCACCTAGAGTACCTCTCCGCCCGAGCAAACATCATATCCTCAGACCTCATCACTGCACTGTTGCGTAACCACTTTTCAATAATGTCGACTCTGGGAGCAACTGTTGTTTCGTGCCTGTTGTTTCGTGCGCACGCACGCACGTATGTGGAACAAATCGGATGTATGACCGTGCTGTCAATTGCATGTGAAGCCGCAACTAGGACGTAACAATGTCGCTTCGTTGCAACTTATATCTTAGCAAAACCGTACAATGCAATCGGCAATTTTGCAACCCAAAGTTCGAACTGTGACACCTAAAAAATAGGGAGTAATTGTCGATGCCACTCCTCCACTACTTTAGTGCGTACAACCACCCCTCTACTTCTTTGGGAACGTGTGAAGGAGAGAGAGACAGAGAGGGAACAGTTAAGAGTTAATGTGCTTTGGGTTATTCCTCTGTTTTTTCTCTACGTTCTGGGTGAAATAGAACTTGGGGGTTTGGGTTATCTCTTGTAAGGGAATCTTGGGTGTGCGATATCTCGTGATTGTGAGAGTTGTACCGAGAAAAGATTCACGGTTGAGAGTGCGACCCATTGTTTGGTGTTTGTCGGGTTGAGGGGTGTGCGTTGTAATTTCTCCTGTTATACAAGTGAGTTCCGTGTGCTTGCCCCGTGGATGTAGACAAACTTATCTGTCGAACCACGTAAATTTGTGATCTCCTCTTTATTTTGCTGCACTTGTTTTGCTTATCACTTCGTGTAACGTATGTACCGGTTACGTGAGGTGAATTAGCGCAACAATTGGTATCAGAGCCGACGGTTCGAGAAGCCTGTGCTGCACGTGATCGACGTCAACGTACGTGTTTCAGCTTTGTGCGATGGCTGCATCAACTTCTACAAAGTTCGAGGTGCCAAAATTCAACGGATCCAACTATCCATTGTGGAAGTTGAAAATGCAAGCGGTCTTGGTGAAAGATGGTTGTGCAGTTGCTCTTGCCGGTAAAGACGAAAAGCCGACAGAGATGAAAGATGAGGATTTTGCACAGAAAGATCAAATGGCAATGGCGGATCTACTTCTGGCGTTAGATGATTCTGTCCTCTTCAATGTCTTTGAAGAAACCACTGCCAAAGGCTTATGGGAGAAATTGAAGAATCTCTACGAAGGGAAAACAATGTCAAACAAAATTTTTCTTCGTCGGCAATTATACAGTTTAAAGATGAAGGAAGGGTCCTCTTTCCAAGAGCACCTGAACAGGTTCAACACCCTATTGAGCAAATTGATTTCCATCGGCGTCAAAATCGAGGACGACGAGAAGGTAACACTTCTTCTATGTTCGATGCCTGATACATGGGATTCCTTGATCATGAGTCTCAGTACTGGAGCGGATCTTGACATGGATTCAACTATAGCTACGTTGCTGACGGAAGAGTCTCGTAGAAAAACTCTCGAGAGCAGTTCTGGTAATGCTATGATGGCCAGAGGAAGATCCATGGACAAAGGTTTCAGTGGGAGAAAGAAGTCAAGGTCCATGTCAAAGAGGCGAACTTTGGGTCCTTGTTGGAAATGTGGACAAAAGGGTCACATGCGTAAAGATTGTAAATCCAAGGAGAATCAACAAAATCGCAAATCTGATTCCCAAAATGCATCAACATCAACAAATTCCCAAGGAAACATCGTTGAAAATGCAGACTTACCTGAAGATGGCGAGGTGATGACTGCAGTTCCAATAAAGAGCGTGCAACATCAATGGATTTTGGATTCGGGCGCTTCTTTCCATATGACACCACATAGAGACTGGTTCCATACGTATCAGTTATGTGATGGAGGTACGGTATACATGGGCAATGATAACTCATGTCAAATCGTGGGGATTGGAGATGTTCGTGTTACCATGCTTGATGGCATCACGCGTACAATATCTGGTGTACGGCATGTACCGGATATGCGGAAAAGTCTACTGTCGCTGGGAAAGTTTGATGAAAATGGCTATAAAATTATTCTGGAAAAGGGACGAGCTAAGATCATCAAAGGAGCACTTATCGTGGCGAAAGGAGAATTAATAGGCGGTTTATACAGGCTAATTGGAGAGACCATAGTCAGTGAAGCCATAGTTGCAAATGCTGTGACAGAGTCGGCAACTATCTGGCACAGGCGTTTGGGACACATGAGCATGCAAGGACTGAAGGTACTTCTTGATCGCGGTCTTCTTCCTGGTTTAAAGACTATTAATTTAGAATTTTGTGAAGATTGCCAGTTTGGAAAGTTTCATAGAACTCCCTTTCGTCGTTCCACAGCAAGAAGTCAGAATATTTTAGACTTGATACATTCTGACATTTGGGAGTCTCCTGATGAGTCTTTGGGTGGTGCAAAGTACTTTATTTCATTTATCGATGATTTTTCCAGAAAAGTTTGGGTTTACATCCTTAAAAGGAAAAGTGATGCTTTTGCTTCTTTCAAGAAATTTAAAGCGTTGGTAGAAAATCAGAAAGGAACAAAAATAAGGTGTTTCAGAACCGATAATGGAGGAGAATATATGCTGCAAGAGTTCTTAGATTTTTTGCAATGCGAGCATGGCATTCAAAGACATTTCACGGTCCCTTAACTCCACAACAAAATGGAGTGGCCTAAGCGTATGAATCGTACGCTAATGGATCGTACTCGAAGTATGTTGAGTGTCTTTGGTATGAAGCGAGTTTTTGGGTGAAGCCGTATGTACGGCATGTTACATAGTGAATCGTTCCCCAACAACTGCTCTTAATGGACAGATTCCAAAAGAGGTATGGTCTGGAAAAACTGTTGACTATTCTTTCCTCCGTACTTTTGGTTGTGATACTTATATGTGGGTTCCTAAAGAGCAAAGGACAAAGCTTGAAGCAAGGTCCAGAAAGTGTATTTTTCTTGGCTATGCAGAAGGTGTAAAGGGGTACAGATTGTGGGATCCTACTACCCACAAAGTCGTTATTAGCCGAGATGTCGTCTTCAATGAAGATTCGTTGCAAAAAGACAAAGAAACGCCAAATGCTGACTTGTCACAAATATTTGAACTTGAATCATCAAAAGAAGTTCAAAATCAATTTGAAGAACATTTGACCGATACCGATGAAGCTAGTGGAGATGAAGCGATAGAGAGCATACGTGATGTAACCGGTAGTGAAACTCGGGGTGACCAAGGACCTCATAGGAGGACTACTAGACCTCCAGTTTGGCTAAATGATTATGTGACAACTTTCGCTTGCATAACTGAAGAGGGAGAGCCTTGTACATATCAAGAAGCTTGTGAGTCCAGTAATGCTCCTCAATGGAGGGCATCTATGGAGGAGGAAATGGAGGCTTTACACAAAAACAAAACCTGGGATCTTGTCAAGTTACCTGAAGGACGAAAGGCTATCGGTTCCAAGTGGGTCTACAAGTTGAAAAGAGACAATAACGAAAATATTGAACGATATAAATCTCGTTTAGTGGTGAAAGGTTATGCTCGAAATCGGTATCGATTTTAATGAAATTTTTTCTCCAAGTTGTTCGTCTAACTACTATTATCTTGTGTTGAGTGTGGCATGTGCTTGACTTAGAGCTTGAGCAGTTGGATGTAAAAACAGCCTTTTTGCATGGAAATCTTGATGAAGAAATTTTTATGACTCAACCTGAAGGCTTTATTGAAGAGAACAAGAAGAGTTTGGTTTGTCGACTGAACAAATCGCTTTATGGCTTGAAGCAGGCGCCAAGATGCTGGTACAAGCGATTTGATTCTTTCATTATGAGTTTGGGGTTCAAAAGATGTGAAGCAGACCATTGTGCCTATGTTCGCAATCATGGTAATGGTGGCTTTATAATCTTGTTGTTGTATATTGACGACATGATAGTTGCGGGTACTTCGAAAGAAGGTATTGCATACCTCAAAGCTCGTTTGGCTAGGGAATTCGATATGAAAGATCTGGGAGACGTAAACCGAATTCTTGGGATGACCGTACTCAGAGATCGTGAAAATAGGAAGATCTGGATAACTCAAAAGAGCTATGTGGAAAAGGTTCTGCGGCGCTTCAATATGCAGAACGCCAAACCGGTTAATACCCCACTTCTTATTGGTTGTAAACCTGTCTTCGAAGCAGTCCTAGCACAAGCGAGAGAAGACAGAGATGGCTCGAGTACCGTATGCGTCGCGAGTAGGGAGTCTTATGTTTGCCATGGTCCGCACCGGACTGACATTGCGCAAGCAATGGGAGCGATCGGCAAGTACATGGCAAACCCGGTCGAGATCATTGGATTGTGGTGAAATGGATCCTTCGGTACTTGAAGGGTACCTCTGATATGGCTATTCATTATAGTAGCCAAAATTTACAATCGGTTGGATTTGTAGATGCAGATTTTGCGGGAGATCGTGATAGACGAAGATCTACCACTGGGTACTGTTTCTCTTTAGCTAGTGGAGCAATTAGTTGGATGTCTAAGTTACAATCTGTGGTGGCATTATCTACTACAGAGGCTGAATACATCGCAACAACAGATGCTTGTAAAGAAGGCATTTGGTTGAAGAGATTGCTTGACGAGCTAAGAATCAAACAGAAAGTCATCACTATTCATTGTGATAGTCAGAGTGCATTACATTTGGCCGTTAATCCAATGTTTCACTCTCGTACGAAACACATTGATGTCAGGTACCATTTTATTCGTGATGTAGTGGAAGATGGAGTTATCTCTTTGCAGAAAATTCACACCAACGACAACGTATCAGATGTGCTGACGAAGCCTATTGCGAGAGAGAAGTTTTTATGGTGCAAAACTTCTCTTGGGCTTGTAGTTATCACTTGATTGGTGATGGTTGGGCAAATCGGAGCTGTGAAGCCTATTCGAGAATAGTCTTCAAGTGGGAGAATGTGACACCTAAAAAATAGGGAGTAACTGTCGATGCCACTCCTCCACTACTTTAGTGCGTACAACCACCCCTCTACTTCTTTGGGAACGTGTGAAGGAGAGAGAGACAGAGAGGGAACAGTTAAGAGTTAATGTGCTTTGGGTTATTCCTCTGTTTTTTCTCTACGTTCTGGGTGAAATAGAACTTGGGGGTCTGGGTTATCTCTTGTAAGGGAATCTTGGGTGTGCAGTATCTCTGTGATTGTGAGAGTTGTACTGAGAAAAGATTCACGGTTGAGAGTGCGACCCACTGTTTGGTGTTTGTCAGGTTGAGGGGTGTGCGTTGTAATTTCTCCTGTTATACAAGTGAGTTCCGTGTGCTTGCCCCGTGGATGTAGACAGACTTATCTGTCGAACCACGTAAATTTGTGATCTCCTCTTTATTTTGCTGCACTTGTTTTGCTTATCACTTCGTGTAACGTATGTACCGGTTACGTGAGGTGAATTAGCGCAACACGAACCCGTCACTATGGCAACGGTCGAGACAAGAGGGCGATAGGGGCTGATCTCAAATTCGGCCTAAACTACATGCTATTCCGACCATGGAATGAACATCAAATCGGCTTCCGAACGAACAAAGGTCATATCCTCCTAGTCCTTTCACCGTGGACACTGTTTAAAAAAAATGATCTCTTTATTCCTTGTCTAGCAGCAAAGAAGAAGAGGAGAACAACTTCCAAGTCAAGTTATTACTTCCTTATAACTTGATCCAAAGTGATTATTTTAAGCGATTATAGAACTTTGGAACTCAGCTTTCGGAGAGATTTTCTACATGTTTCGAAAGGGAAAGGGAGGGATCACTTCGTAGTTCACGCTAGGAATGAGCACGACGTTGAGATTGGATGGCGTTTGGCGCCCGAATTTAACCAAATCGCACCAACCCAATTTGAAAAGTAGGAAGGCAAATCCTACCCTTTTCTAAAGTTCGGATTTTGTGGTTCGGTATCAAACGGGCTCGCGTACTCTAAGAATGAACCGTAAGCATGGACATTACAAAAGCATAAACCTGTGAAGCAAACGATGCGCTTAAGCAATCCCAGTTCCTTAGAGGCCCGTGAAATATTACGCGAGCACCTCGAACCGGTTAAAGTGCAGATGGTCCTAACCGACAACGGCTTGCGTGCAGCTTGTGGGTTCTGAACGGGCGACGTCTGGTTCTTGAACCGGAAATCTACCGATACCCCGACGGACTATACCAACCTGGAAGATTGTAGGTGATGGGATTGCTGAGATACGGACCGTTTGCTGTAGTTAGTCTTGTTGTGTAGTCTCCATCGTAGCAGACTTGTTTTGCTGTTCCTTGACAAGTAGGCGAACACAAATAATACTGTCTAACTTGGCTAGAAGAAAAAGTATTACAAGAGGGACTGAGAAAAATATTCAAAAATTTCAAAGGCAAATGGGATTAGTCTAGGTCAATGTTAGACAAAAATAATAGAAGACTGATACTAAGTATAACCCACAATTTAGCAGTCCAGCTTCAGCTTAGTGGGGAAAAGAATGAAAACCAAATCAAATCTCAATTATTTAGTCAAATTACTTTTTTAGACGGATAAGAATAATACGCAGATAAGATAACTGTGAAATTTCCATATATTTCAGTGTATCTTTAATAAAGAGTACATGATAGGTTTTATTAGATGTCTATCTAGATAATATCTCAATGAAAGATATGCACAATTCAAAAGGAGATATGGAGAATACCTTAGATAGATACACCATCACGAGAGATTGTGAAAAATCGAGGGAGATATCATATTATCTCTAGGAAATATCTTAAAGATAATTGTGGCTTCATTGGCGACGAAATCTCAAGATGTGGTTCACTTGAGGGCGGCGAGTCTGATCATGGTGTCGGTTTTTCGAAATGAGCAACGGAAGTATGCCGAACATCAACTAAAGGCTTCGTTTTTGGTGAAGGTCAATGTGTGGCAGACTCGATGGGCACACCTCAAGTAACAATTGCTCCAATACCAAGTCAAGATCTATGAATGAAGAGAAAAATGATATTCTGTTCATTATCAAGTGAATAATATATGAGTCTATTTATGGACTTCACATAACGACTTTCTCAAGTAACGCATCAGGATCAATCGAGTAAAATATACATGATCACGGAAAAATATACGAAATCACAGAATATCTTAAATATATCTCTAACAAGAAAGGAACCGATGATAATCCAACTTAAGGATTTTATCCACGAGTGTCTCCCGACAACATTCGATAAAGCACGCTTTATAAATAAAAATAACGCATATTATGATTTTCAAAGCGTCTGTTACGTATATAACACGAGAAAAAGCAGCACATTAAAAATTCGCAAATTTTCTCCGTATTTGTAACCAATTCCCATACATAAACTTACAATACGCGTATACATACGCCAATATTCTATCCGCACGTGCCAAGGGAGGCCTCACGTGGCCGGCGCGTGTGGGGCCGGCGGCTGACGCCGCTTCGGCAACATTCCAAGCATTCCCGCCCCACGGTCGCTCGGGTAGGCCAGCGCACGGCACCGGGAATTCAACGCACGTCACCGTCGGAATCCCCGGCGAGTACCCGCCCCACACTCGCGCACTCGCGGGCGGGCGCGTGTAGATCACATTCCTCCTTTTTTCTTTTTTATTTTCCGATTTTTTCTCGCCTTCTGTATTTTTCTTTTTTTCCTTTTCCTTTTCCTTTTTCTTTTTTCCTTTCCGTTGCCTTTTCTCCGTCTCCTCGCTCGACTGCACAAGCAGAACTGATAGCGAGCTCGCGCTTCGTGCTCCTTCTCTCTCTTTCCTCCTTTCTCTCTCTACATGCCCTGCGCCGGGATTCGATTCGGCTTCTCGTCGGCCAAGGTAATTCCGTCCGCGAAACTCCTTCAGCTTCTCCCCCCCCCCACCGGCGGCGCTACTCCGATCGGAATCGCCGGCGATCGGCCGGTTCCCCGGAGCCCGCCGGTTTCCGGTCTGCGCGGCGCGCTGCCGCCGGTTGCCGATGCGCGCGTTCCTCGCGGGGCTCGCCGCCGTGCCGGGGGAAACGAGCTCCGGCTCCGGTCGGTTCGGCGGCGAGAGTTCGGCCGTCGCTGCGGGCTTGCTGCTTCGGCGACGCGTTTGTCGATGCTGGCTCTCCGATTGTGGCTTGCTCGCGGCTGTGTTGTGATGCCGGAATTCCGAGTCTCTAGTGTTGCTAGCCTGCGCGCGCGCGTTTGCTCTGCTGAGCTGCGCCGACCGCCGACCGTAGTTATTGAATCGATAGATGGAGGCTGATGACGCTTTCGCTTTCGCTTTCGAGTTGCGTCCGCTCTCCAGATGTATTGAGCTCCTGTCGATTGCTAGGAGACTGTTAGCGGTGTGGAATTAGCGTGCCTATATCACTGACGTAGAATTTCTTATATTCGGCTGCCTCTGCCATGTTGCATTAAAGGGTGACTGCTTGGCTCCAGCTAGGAGGACTAACCATTGATACATGATGAGTTTGTACAGAATTAGAATCTTTCGAGTAAAATTGTGCACTAGCATAGGAGCCGACAATATAGAGCGGGGAATCTTCTATGATTTCTACTGCTAGCATATCGAGTGCTGCCGATGTGATCAACTAGGTGATCCTTTGTCGAGGACGGTGAAGGAAGTTAATGGAAGTATAGCAAGGTTCACTACTGGTGCAGTTCTGTTGTCTCAGAGACTTTCGTGCTATTCCATTGTTTGTTCTCACGGTGATTACTTTACCGTGGCAATGTTTTATTAGGTTCCATTAAATTGGGGGATTTCCCTTTCATTTTTCCTTTTATTGTTTTGGTTATGGCGTGCGGACTGCATGAATGCACATAATCCAGGGTTCCGCACTTGAGTCCCTCACAAATTGTTGGTCGCCATGAGATGATTTTGCATATGATTGGTTATGTTATCAATACTTATTTTCCAAGAATATGTGCAATTATGTTATTAGCAATGGCTTTGCAAGAATACGAGGCATCGGTTACTTGCTATTTTGTTTTCTTTATTTCCCATGTTCCTTTTAGTAAAGTCCTAGCTAGTATTGTAACCAATTGCATTTGAGCAATAGGTCTAAATCACAGCTTCTCCAAAACAAACTTCCTTTCTGGTCTGGTTTTCGATTTGCTTCTCTTTGCCTTTTCTCATGATATCTGCTACTAACTATTTTGATGTGCATCTAGATAATAATGTCTACATTCTTGTGTTTTATCTAGATAACTCGATTGCACTTATGTTGAACGATGGGATAAGATGAGCCAGGTGCCGATTGATAAAGCTCAGCAGTCAAAAGAATACCAATATGGGAGGTTGTTGTTGCTGTCCTAGGCCTGGACCGCCACCATTCTATCACGTCAGTGTGAGTAACTTTTTCATCTGCTCAGCCTAAGTCTTATGAAATGCTTGTTTTTGAAGAATCTTATTTAGCACAAAAGCATGTTCCCGTTATGACTGGATAAAAGTCAGTATTAGGAACTAGTAGTTGACCTTAGTTAACTTGTGCATATTCCACGAGTACATGATATGCTTTTGGCAAATGGTCAATGCATTTTAGTATGCCTCCTTTTCTGCTGAAGCCGTCATTTTTGCTGAACATCAGTATGCCTCCTTTCGTTTGGCGCTTGACCCAGGGAATTGTGTAGTATGTTATTGTACTTGTGGGCCTGTGGCCTCTCTAAGCAACAATAGTATGCATCAGTAGGAAAGGCAAAGGGCAAGGGGGGGGGGGGCGGTTGTCGGGCGTGGTTGTTCAATATTGTTGTCACCCCCACCCACAATAGCCCCGTACCAAACATGCTGGGCAGGTTTGATTGGGTCCTCCTGGGGTAGGTTTTTTTTCCTATGCCTACCATGCAGCCTCTTCGTACTATGTTTTGTCTACTTTCTTATGATTACTTGTTGCATGATATTCTCTTAATATTTTCACAATCGTTTCAGCTATTCCCAAGAGTTTCACCAGGTAATCACGTAGGCTTCTCTTAACTGCTGGCAGTAGACCTCCAATTAGGATTTTCTTGTCTATATTCTCAATAATGGTTAATGATGCTTCAATCAATTCTCAGAATATCGATTCGTTTTGCACATGTCTATACTTTCATTTACTTTTATAATGATTTTTTTTTCATCGATCTCTTCAATGGATACAGATGGTGATACTTTGCTCCTGCTTTAATTTTCAAATGATTGATCTCCATGTCACTGCCTTGTTCCGAATTTCTCATTTCTTATACTTTAGAGTACTTTGGTCATGGCATTCATTATAAGCTCCTTCGATTCTTGTAGCCAGGTGTCCACATGTAGTAAAAGTTGCATGAATTGCTTTAAGGGTAGCCTCACATAGTTCCATTGCATATTTTTTGGATGCAAATTAATTTTCACGTCATTGTGTAAGATGACAGTAATTTATGTGCCTTCTGAGTAATCTGACATATTCGGATTAAACACCAAAGACATAGTTCTGTTGCATTACTTTTCGCTTCTGTACTGTAACAAGCAGGGTTCTTGTTCTGGTTATTGTTATGTAAATCTAAGTAGAGTGGATTCAGTTTAGGCGGTTGTCATGGAAAAAGATCTTTCGTGATTTCGAGCACAAATGGTCAAAACAGCATACAACATAGATGTAATTTTTGTGAATTTATTTTCATAAGTACTTTCCTTTTGTATTATTCTCTTGAGCCTTAATCTAGTGCATATTCTCTCTGCAGTGCCCGACAGCATCCGAACAGCTTGTTCCTTTATCATCTCACCATAATTCTGCCCCTACAATCTCTTCCGGGCTCGTGGTTGATACAAATTTGGAAACTACTTCTATTGACACCTATACACCACCTCCTGCACCTTTGCCTTATGATGTGGCTTTAGGCCATCCTCAAACTCCACTGCAGCCTGAAGAAAGTACTGGCAATAAAACCGATGCATCGGTTGAGACAACTGATTCTGTTCCTGCAGAAAATGTTGGCGGCAATGTTTTAGATAAACCAACCAAATGTGGAGATTTGAAGCTATCAGACTGCAAAGGACAAGACTATGTTCTCGAAACAGAAAACGAGCCGGAAATTGAGCTCTCAGAATCCGTTAATCTTGTTAATTCATCTGCAGAGGAGTGCCCCACCTGTCTAGAGGGTAATGCATTCGGACAGCCCTAGTAGTACGCATGAAATATTTGGGATGTTCGAATCTGAGGAAGTATTGTGGTTTTCCATTTTCATTAAAAACTTCTTAGTATGTTTCCGTTTTGGTTTTTTCTTGTCAATGCATCACTTCAATTGCTTACATCTTGCTATTAAATGAGGTTGATAATTAGTTTTTTTTTGGACGTAGGTTGATAATGAGTTGAACGTGCCATATTTTTTATTTTTTTTTGTGGTGACTTTGAGTAATTCTCCTTTCTGTAGAAGATTTTTTCTCCATATTAGATATCTAAAATACAAGCACCTATGTCGTGTTTCTCCACAGTGTCCTATCACTCCATAGAATTGCTAGTGGAAAATTATTTTAGCATCTTTTCTCCCCGGATGTTAGTATGTGCACGGAGCACCATAAAGTCTGTTCTGGTAGATGTATCTTCCGCACTTCATTGTACGTTAAAACTGCTTACTTTCTAGGTGACTGATCATTTTCCTCTTTGTGCAGAATATGATGCCAATAACCCAAAAATTGTGACAAAATGTGAGCATCATTTTCATCTTGCGTGCATTCTTGAATGGATGGAAAGAAGCGATACTTGTCCAGTCTGTGATGAGGTATGTCTTGGTTGGATCTGATGCGTCTTTCATTGGGATAAGAAGAGAGAATTCATGTCACTATTGTCGCTCAGTACTTTTCGTTTTGTTGATGCAGGAAATGATTTTCAACTACCCTGTTAATTAGAGGCACCAGTGCTGTGACGCTCTCTTCGGAATTCACTGGATTGGTTTAATCAAGCGTGCACCTCGATGGTAGGATGTTCCACCATAGACAGTTTTGCATTTACATTCCTTGTGAGTTCATATAGATTTCGGGGAATGCTAGGGAAGTTGTCAAGATAGGCATGACCGATTGCTTGAGGTTCATTTTTCATTTTGTTTGGATCTTTCATACGTATAGGCAGTTCAGAGGAATTTAAGAATCAAGCATCTTTTTTGTCTGTTTCTCTGTTGATAGGGGATTGATCCGTGAAACAGAGGCAGGGAATTTCTCTGTGATATTAGGTAATTCATGTAAATAAAAATATGATTTGATGGCAATGCTTGATCAGTATAAAGGTTACTCGTAAGTTCATGAAGTCCCTCTTTTGGCCTCATGCTCCTCCTATGCTACTGCCAAGAATTCCCCGGTACTTAAGTTAACCGTTAAGAATTCCATTTGTGGGCTTTGATGCTGTGAGTTTGATTGTGAAATGTCAGTGAAATCTTTCTAAAATATTCGTGCTTTGGACTTGGCCTACGGAAAGGTAATGCTCGAGTTCCGCTTTTCTCTAATGTGAGCTTTGGGAGGTACATTTGTCTCTTCAGAGACATCCCGTAAAATTGGCATTGTCGACGTTACCATGGGAGTGGGCTGCTTAGAAAGACTTTGAATTGCTTCCATTAGTCTCTAACTTGCATCACTGATCTGAGGATGAAGCGGACTGTGCACATATTCGGCTAATGGATACTTCATTTCCGTAGCTTGCTAATCTCAGCTGGATCGCAGAACTCAAGCAGGCTGCCGAGCTAGCACATAACAGTGGATTGACTTCATATTTCTGTATCCGATAGGTTTTGTCATTACTTGTTCCATTTCACTATCACGCAGCATGCTTATATTAGTTGCGTGCGGGGAACTAACCTCTCGGCAAAGATGAAGACAACATAGGATTTGCTTTCTCATTTTTCTCGGCCTTGCTGGTCTTAAAAAGTAATTGCTTCAGTCTTTTGCTGGTGAAAATTTTAACTGGTGTTCGCGGGATGCTTGGTGATGTGTTCCTCAATCAAGTGATTAGGAACAGCTGTAGAGGAGATGCAATGCTGCCAATCCTAGTACGTTAGCTTTCATAATTTCATTTGACGGGTTCTTCACTTACTTTATGATAATTGGTCTACAAGATCTGTGAGACGACTGTCTTTCTTTACTTTTTTTTTTTTTTTTGGGATCATGGTAAGATCAATTTGAAGAGACTAATGGATCTAGGAATGTTCAGGGCGGTACGAGATATGAATGGGGCTGTCAGTGTCCTGGCAACCAGATTTCAAGTTGAGCAAGTTGATGATGCGTTCCCCCCTTTTCTCTACTTTTCCTGCTTTCGGTGCTCCACCATCACGAAGAGACAAAGTCGTTTTTGTTCACTGTCTCTGCGTCGGTCATGATATCGCTCTCATTGCCCGAACATTTTCTCTGCACTCTCAGTCTCTTGTTAATGTCATGTTCTCTTCATCGTCTTAGTAGGTCCAAAGGAGAGAAGGAGAGAAGGAGAGAGAGAGAGAGCGCAAAAAAACAAGCAAATGGTAGATCTTTTTCCCCTCGCGTACTGTTGTTGTACCCTTGATGTAACGGGGCAAATGCGAGGACTCAATCTGAGAATCTCCTTGGACAATCAAGGATTCCCGCTTCATCGACGCATCGCATCAGAAGGAGAGTCACGCGTCGTCGTGCGCTGGCGGCGATCCACCGTCAAAATCGTTTTCCAGATGTATTCTGTCGCGACTCACGTGCGCTCTAAGTCCCTACGGAACTACTTTCTCGAGGCCGCATCCAATCGCAATTGAGACGGGAAAAACTACTTGCGGCCGTCGTAAATCGTCGACATTCAACATTGGCATGCTCGCGTTTCGAGACCGACGCGACTTGCTTTGCAAATAAAAAAAAAGAAACCATTTGAGTGGCTTGATGTACGCATTGTGTGGACACATTCTTAGGCATTAGAGCAGCACATGGGAGTAATTTAAAAAAACCGAGCTCTTGCGTGCCCGATAGGATCAGCAAACTGATGATGGATGATGACTCCTATCAATCCCCCCACAACAATCCTAGCAAAAGAACAGGCCAAAAAAGAAAGCGTAACAGGACGGAAGGAAAGAAGCTATTGCGGAATCTTTAGGGACGCAAGCAAATTCGGCTTTTCTATTATTTCCCTCGGGCTCTGTAAACTCTTCGCCCTTCTCTCCTTCCGTAATCTTGATGTGCCTCCACCTCCTAATCTCCCTCCTCTTCCGCCTTTCTTTCCGGGATAACGACATAAGCAATTTTTGAACTTTAACTCAATACACAATGTAATTTTTAACTTTTTAATTTATTTAACGTGATTCTTGAACTTTAGCCTAATGTCTAATATGATCCCTGAACTTTTAGTTTGTTACATGAAAATGTTCAGTGCGGTTCTTAAACTTGAATTAATGAAAGGAAGTTCAGGGACTAAGTTGAATATGTCCCAGAAATTTTTGGGACGGCATCTAACAAATTAAAAATTCATAAACCACATTACACATTAAATCAAGTTCGAGACTATTTGTATCATTATCCCTAGCCTTTATTTTCCTCCTCCTTATCGTTTCGTACATTGAAATACTCTTTCGTGTTGTTGTTTTCCTTCTGTTGTGAGGTCCTTTTGATTTGGCATATTCCCAATACATCACCGCCCCACCGACAACGCATGGAAAATGCAACTTGACATTGTTTTTTCCCCCATCGCCACATCTTGCACCGCGTACTGAAATCCCGTCCTTTTGACCGGGCGAAAGCCATCGACATCGAGATCGCGAGACTCAATTCTGTTTGGAACCGCCCGTCGTGGACCAGTTTCTTCCGGCCGAACATGCGCTAGATGAATCTCGTGCGTTTTCTTGACGCTCGGGTCGGTACTAAAACGAGCCTTTAAATTTAACTTGACTTAATTTTTCCATTGAAATATTCCAAACTTTAATTTGGCATTTCTTCTTATTCACCGGAAACACGATCGAGACACATACTTCTCCATCACGTTATACGAAACTTTTTTCTTTCCTTACCAAAAAAAACTTTTTACTTTGCGTGGGAAACAGAAGACACGTGTCGCAAACAGATTTTTCCAAGAATTAATTTTAGCACTTGGATCGAAATTAATTTAAAAAAAAATAGAGCAAAATCCCAATCCTAATCGGATCTCGTCTTTTCATAAAGTTACGTCGGACGGACGATGAATTATTTTCCTTAAACTTGAATAGAATAAAATACGAAAAGAGGAAACAGATATTTGCACGATTGATTAGTACTTATATCGAAATTAATAAAAAAAAATAGAACAAAATCTCAATCTCAACCTGATCTCATCTTTTCATGAAGTTATGTCGGACCTCATGATTCGATACTATACGAGATTTTATGAGATCACTATTGACTATTCTAAAAATTTTCGAATCAAAGGGTGATTTATTTTTTTAGATATTTTAATAGACTTGACAGAATAAAATAAAAAAAGAGAAAACAAGCGAAGCTCTTAGAACTTAGACGACGTGGCTCTAGACTTACTTTAAAGTGGTTTTAGGAAGATGATGACATGATACGAGGGTAGACCTGGTGAACATTATTTTCAGAGAAAATGGCGTGTCAATATAGCTTTTGATTACCCTGAGTCCGACTGTAATTCAAATAGGTACTAATTGCACAGTTGTTACTAATCAATGCCTAATTTGAGTAGGTCACTAGGTCCGTAGATAATAAGACAGTGATTTTTCTTTTTTGTTCTTTGTTTTCAATGGCTAGATTTTTTTAGGAGGAGAGATTGTGGTTCTAACCTACGGTACGGTAAGCGATTTTGCTCCTCTAACGTCCTGAATACGCAAGCCTGATATTGAGGCGTGCACCTTTAATACCGTCGTGTTAGAAGAAAACGCACGTGGACTCAATATTAGGTCTGCTCCCCTTAATTCGTGAATCCTTCTGCACCTTCATCTTTGCTCTATTTTTCCAGACCAAATCATGAAAATTGCCATCACGAGATTTCTCTCTTAAGATATTCGTCAAACACCGATACGTATTGAGAGTGAGTTACCAATTAACCACCGACTTCGGTATCATTTGTTGGGAGCATGCAACAGAAACTCGATACCTTCATTCGAGAGATCTCCAAGAGAAAGCTCAAGTCCAAATTCATCAACATATCAAGTTAGATCTGTATTTACTTAAAAATTTAAGCTAATTGAGATATATCAATTGCTTCGCGTCACACCAATTTTCCAAGGTAAGACTTTTTCTAACATAATTTACGCGTTCATCTCAACAATCTCCTTTTTATGTGCAAGCTCAGTGTTAGATCTAGGTCTCTAGAGTTAGACCGTCGCGTGCGAACTCATTATTAGGTCAAGGTCTCTAGCAACAGACCGAACCATCAATGTTGCCCGATAAACCACATTGGCACGAGATTCCTTCTTTCAGAAGCCCGATACCTTCACTCGGGGAGATCATCAAGAGTGAGCCCAAGTCTGATCTCGTCGACATATCCGGCTGGATCCACGTTCACTCAAAAGCTTGAGCCAACGAGTTATGTGCCAACTATGATTTATTAACTGTTTAGCATTACACCAATTCTTCAATGTAAGACTTTTTCTAACACAACTCACGCATGTATCTCAATAATAGATTGTCGAGATGTCCGATAACCAGCCTCGACACTAACTACTGCTCAACCAAAAAAGAATAGCAAAAACCGTGAATATTACTTTACAAAAAAAACAATCACAGACGAATATTTCGTTAGACGAGGTAAAAGAAAACTGTTCAAGGAGAGTACTTGCAAAAGCATGCCTCAGAAATGAATCTGAAAAGCCATTTGAGGAGGAAAACAGAGAAGCCTTCTTTGACTAGAACAACACAAAGCCAAGCAAAGCAAAGAATTTGACCCCCAAAAAAATAAAAAATAAAGGAAAGCAAAGAATAACACTTCTTGAGGTCTTGGAGATCATGCGTAAAAGAATAAGTTTATTCTCGAGATGCATTCGCGGGTCATTTTTCAATTTCCTTTTCCTTTTGTCCTCCCTTGCAATTTTGCATAAAGCGGCCACTTTATTCGGCAAGAAAATTCGTTCATCCCACATGATGCCGCCGCCTTAAATGAAAACATGCCATAAAAAAAAATTGAAATCTTTATCATCTAATCAGGCCAAAAGGAAACAGAGGTAAAAAGAGAGATATGGTTTTTGCTCATATTAATTTATCATAAATATATCCGTTTCCATTGCTAACATTTCGATATATATATCCTCGAGATATGAAAATAAGTATTATTTTAAAAAATATGAGTTGATATAATCGTTAGTGCGGTCGAAAAAGTTTTGAATAAAATTAAAATGGGATAAGTGTATTAGAAGTCTTAAAACTGTCACGAAAGTACAATTGAGTCTTAAAACTTTTAAAAAATGCAATTAAGTCTTAAAACTTGTTACGAAAGTACAATCGAGCCCTAAAACTTTCAAAAAGTGCAACCAACGGAATGATTTGATTAGACCAATTTTATAAGTTTTAGGATGGACTTGATTGGACCAATTTTATAAGTTTTAGAATTTAATTGTACTTTCGTAACAAGTTTTAGGATTTGATCGCACTTTTTGAAAACTTCAGGACTTGATTGTACTTTCGTGACAAATTTTATGACATGATCGCACTTTTAAAAGTTTTAGGACGTAATTACACTCCGTGACAAGTTTTAGGACTTTCGGTGCATTTGGAAGATATGCGGATAAAAAGAAAGAAATTCGATGAGAATTAAGCTGACAATTAAAGAGTTTTGTTCTAAATTATGCAAGAAAAAGAAGGAAGGATCATTTCCTGAAAATGAGACGAGAATGAGAACAGGAACATGTGACCAGGTTGCTTCGTGTCTCTACATACATCCATCCACGCACACTAACATATGCATCAGTGTTGTAGATCTTTCCATGATTTTATATATACACGGTTAATATCACAAAAAACTCCAAATTTGTATAATCATGACAAATTTACCATAAATTATTTTTTTGACCATAAAAAATCCCAAACTAATATACTTGTGACAATTTTTCCACGAAGTATTTTTTTGACCACAAAAAACCCCACATTGGTACACCTGAGACAATTTTACCCCGAACTAATTTTTTTACCACAAAAAACCCCAAACTGGTACACCTTTGACAAATTTACCCTCCGTTAGTTTCCGTTAAATTTTACTGTCAAATTGCTAAGCTTGATAATACGTGATAGTTGACGAGTGTACCATTTTGGGGTTAAGTTTACAAATTTGTGATTTTTCGTGATATTAATCCAATTTAACGGACACTAACGGAGGGTAAATTTATCGCAAATATACCAGTTTAGAGTTTTTAGTGGTCAAAACATTAGTTAGGGGTTTTTGGTAGTAAAAAAATTAGTTCGGGATAAAATTATCGCAAATGTAACAGTGTGAGGTTTTTGATAGTTAAAAAAAATAGTTCGGGGTAAAATTATCACAGATGTACCAGTTTGGAATTTTTGTTGATCAAAAAATTAGTTCGGGATAAAATTATCACAAATATACTAATTTGGAGTGTTTCGTGATATTAACCCGATCATATGTTTATATACTCCATCGTCATCAATCATAATGATAATTATGATAATTATTATATTTATTATGCAAATCCACACGGGGCCACCTAATTTTGCTCTTTCTTGTCTGAACCATCTTTTTGAGGAATTCTGCTCATATCTCTCTCTTCCCCCACCTCCCCCCCACAGACTCATCTCCCTCAGCCTCTCGCCCAAATCCTGACGCACAAGGGAGGAGTTGAAAAGAAAAGCCAGGAGGGAAAAGGAAAAAACAGGGAGGAAGAAACCATGTCTTCTCCAAGCAAACGCCGTGAGATGGATTTGATGAAGCTGTAATCCTTTATTTTTTTATACCCTCTGTTTTTTCTTCTTGAGTTTTTGTTTGGTGGGTTGTCTTTTTTTTTTTTGGTTTTATTTATGTATGCCTTGCTCTGCCTGTTGTTGATTCTGGGTTCTGTTTGGTTTGAGCTGTGTAGGATGATGAGTGATTACAAGGTGGAGATGATCAATGATGGCATGCAAGAGTTCTATGTGGAGTTCCATGGACCCAAAGACAGTATATCTTCCACACCCCACTTCTGATTTTGTGATTCACTTAATTTTACCTCTTTGATTAGCTCCTTCTGCTGGAATATTTTGATGGGTTCTGATAGATTATGATCTTTTTTGGTTGGACTGCTTTTTAGTTTACTGAAATAAAGGTGATTTTGGGGATTTTCGGTCTTCAGATAATTTTTGGTCTCCTTCCACAAGACTAGTGGGTTCTCCTATTGAGGGAATATGTGTTGTGGTATTCTTCATTTTTGGCTCCCAGATGAAACCGTTTTTGGCACTTTACATGTATAGCTTCTCTTGAATGGTAGAGCAATAAATTTAGGTACTTTTGGCAATAATTAATTGTTATATGTAATCATTTTCCTAAATCTACTTGTTTGATTTGTCAGCTGGCATGTTTGTTTTCGGGTAAGTAGCTGCAAGTTTAGTAATCAGTGTCAGTGGTTTTCCTTTTTAAGTAGGTTGCAGTTTTAGGCACTTGCTTGGGTTCATTGAATTGGCCATTTGCAGGTCCTTACCAGGGAGGTCTATGGAGGATAAGGGTTGAGCTGCCAGATGCTTATCCTTATAAATCCCCTTCGATTGGCTTTGTCAATAAAATTTATCACCCGAATGTCGATGAAATGTGAGTCAGTGTGTATTGAAAAGTTGAAAATGTAGCTCATGTACTTGAATTACGATCAATGGCCTTTACCTTCTGAGCTCTAAGTTTGTAGCTGAATTTGTTGCATCAATCTTACACATGTAGAGCCATTTTGAGTTTCAGGTCAGGCTCTGTTTGTTTGGATGTTATCAATCAGACCTGGAGCCCCATGTTTGGTATGACACATCCACCAGTTTATTGCCTTTTCACAGACCTTTGTACCATCTTGCCAATGCTGTTTTATGGAGAAATCAACATTTCTGTTTGTGTTCCTTAATTTGTTCCAGATTTGGTAAACGTGTTTGAGGTGTTCCTTCCTCAACTTCTTTTGTATCCCAACCCATCGGATCCATTAAATGGAGAAGCTGCTGCTCTTATGATGCGTGATAAAGGTGCATATGAACAAAGAGTGAAAGGTGATAATCGATCCAAAAGTTGTATACTTGTTTCCTGGTTGGTTCGTGCGAATGTGGTTGGCGAGCTTGCTTCTTTCACATTGCATGTTCGGAATCTTGTCTGTAGTCTTTGGTGCGCAGTCATAGGGTAGGCAATGTATTTCTCGTTCCTGAGATGTTGAGGAAGAGAAACTCAAGAGCAAAGGAACTTGCTAACTGGAAGTACATTGTGTAGTGTCCCGGTTTGATGCAATCAAACTTATCTGCTTGATGTAAGCAATTTGTGATCAAGGCAGCAAATGCTTGGTATTTGAGTGGTCTCCAACTTCCGAGGCTAGACATTTTAGGGGCTGCATGATGTTCCATCCACATCTTTCTTTAGTAGTGCACAGGGTCTGTTTTGATCTCATGGTACCTTCTTTTTTGGGGTTTTCTCATTATTTCTTCCAAAAACTCTGTTGGGATCGATTACGCTTCACAAGGTTTTATGCTAGCTGCACATAGTTCTGCTTTTGAGAATATTTTACCCAGTCTTTCCCTATGGTTTTAATTGTGCATAGTGTTTTGCAAGATGGAAGGTGTCGATGTTGGTGTGTTTGTTGCATCTTTCCCAATCCCTTTTCCATCAAATACCTACCAATCAGTCCTTGTCCCTCAGCATTGGTTGTTGGCTTCTTACCAATTTGTTTTGTTGGATTGTTTTTGCCCTCATAAGTGAGATATTTCCATTGACCTTTTATTTTCATTTATTCTGCTTTTGAACATGAACGGCGTGTGCGTGGTTACGAGGGTTTGCATCTGGTTCTCAAAAACTCAACCTTCTGTAGCTGTATCCAGGAAATAAAGTGATTTTTGAACTTCTCTAACTAATGTACCAAGGCCCAACACTGAAGCATCACTGCATTTGTGTAGTTCCAGCTTTTTCGATTGCTTAACGTTTTATAGAGGATTTGTGGACACGAGTTTGAAAGGCAATACATGATTCGCTGTCTTCTTCATGTTTACTAACCAAAATCAAAGATGAGTGAGGTTTGTTAAGGTCGCTGGCTTGTTTACCTAGGCAGATGGTTGATTGCTGAGAGGCTAGAAAGTACTGATTCATTCATGATTATCTTCTTCACATCTGCAGTTGAAAAACCGTCGGACAGAAATTGATGGTGAATTTAACACTTTTTAGACCACATTTCTTTGGTCCCTGTAGGTTTAATGGAGATAAATGAAGCCAACATAGTCGAGGGAAAGATTCATTTGTAAGAGATGAAAAAATTTTACCTTGAGCAGAAGATAATGTGACATATATGGCATGAACTCTAGGCAGAGCTTATGTATTATGCAAATTGTATAAGAACCTCCATAAGTTTTAATATTAACCTTCCTTGAGTAGAATAATTTGGTGAACCCAAAAGGATGATAATGCTTAAAGCACCTGTATGTGGGCTGGTCCCTTTGGCATTTTGCGAACTTTATCGGTTATCAAGTCTAGAATTGCTAGGAAATATCATTTTCCTTTTGCCACAAAAATGTAAAATTTTGTTGGTCCGGACAGAACATAGGTTGCGTGCTGTATTTCTATTATTTGGGTGGGGGCTTCTTGACACCGGACGCAGCATGCAACTTTCTATTGCACTGGGGTCTCCGAGCATGCTTGTTCCCTTCCTTTCCTTTGGAAACTTTACTGACAAGATTGTGAAGCGTTTTTCAGCTGAGCAATTGCTGCTATTTTGATTAGTACTTCCATACAACTTGGAGTTGCTTATGACTAATATTACCTTCGGAATATTTTCTACCAAATCTTCTGTCACCAGAGTACTGTGAGAAATATGCCAAGCCCGAAGATGTCGGCGCAGCTGGGGAGGAAAAATCGAGCGACGAGGAGCTGAGCGAGGATGACTATGCTTCGAGCGACGACGAGGTTGCCGGCAAAGCCGATCCTTAGGTACCGTGTATCGTACTGGAAGGAAAAAAGAAATTGTTTTCATCTGTACATGATTATCTGCTTCTGGAGAATGAAACCCATAAAAAAAATGGCAAAAAACCAAAAAAAAAAACTGAAGGCCTATGGGGGAAAGAATTTCCTACCCTTCCTAACTTATATTTTCCATGGATGATTTGTAAATTATTGTCTGGATGTTTCATGTTGTATTGATTCAGTGCTGCAACTTCCTCCTGTTTTCTCTCCTCTCTTGCATCTTTAATATATCGTCCTCCTCATAAGTCGCCGCAAAACCATTCCGCGGCGCCGACAACTACAAGGTCTAGTAGGTGGAAACTTTCTGGTTGTCAAGTTCTTTCCTTCGCATTTGCATCGGTTCGCCCGCTAGACGGTTTAGAAGTGAGTTCAATCAAGCATGGTGTGATATGCTATCAGATTTTGCTCCTGGGTACTGTTGCTTTTGCATTATGAGGACATGATTGTGATGAATTGCGGCATTATTTGCTGAGCTTGCAAGCAATGTACATCAAGTATATGAAGCACCGAATGTGGAAGGGAGGCTTGATTCGATGATGCATGTAATTTATGTTGGTAATGGTTTAGTAAATTTGGTGCTGGTAAGTTTTATTAGTATATCTTTCGGAGCAAGTAAAGATCATAGTCCCTACGTCCAAAAGGGTTGAATTCCGATTGGACAATGAGGTCGTTCTTGACCGCTTCAGATTTCTTCAAGAGTAACGTAGAAGGGAAGTAGTCTGACGAAGCCCATGAAGACTTTCTTTCAAAGTTAATCTTGCCCCATCTTCTAAAGCTCGATGAATTCCCGCAAGGACCGGCGAATTCGACATCGACGCGCAATTGATGCGATGTGTTGTTGCGGATCTTTCTCGTTGTAACCCATGCGCTACTTTGATTCTCAATACGAGAGCGAAAAGTAGGTAAAAACCATTCCAACCATTCCATGCGAACCTTGCGAGCCGCTTTGTGCGCGATGCCTCGGTGAGAAGTGTGACATTTAGAATCAAAGTGCATGGCGCAAGGATAGTTGATAATGGGGAAAGTTGTCCAAAAAGTTCTAAATCCATTGTGTTTTATTCAATTCAATTTTAAAATTTTCAATTGTTAATTGAGTCATGAACTTTTTTTGCTAATTGAGTCTATCCGGCCACGTGGACGACGTTTACGTAGTATTGCCAATGCTGACGTGAATAATTTTTAACAATATTTTTTTTTCAAATTTTTTCTTCCTTATCTTTTCTTTTTCTTCTTCTTCTTCCAAGCCCGTAGGCGAAGGCCTTGTTGCAGCCCTCACCGGACTTGATAGAAAAAAAAAAGGAAAAGAAAGAAAGAAAAAGGAAAAAGAAAATTATAAAATATTGAAAATATTTATTAAAAATTTTCCACGTTAGCGCCGGTCGTCTTACGTGGTATTACCGGTATCCACATCAACGATTTCCTGGTTAAAATTGGCCGGATAGACTCAATCGACAAAGCGTCAAAATGTTTATGATTCAATTGGCAAAATTAAAAGGTTTA
Source organism: Syzygium oleosum (assembly GCF_021117445.2). Lineage (NCBI taxonomy): Eukaryota > Viridiplantae > Streptophyta > Magnoliopsida > Myrtales > Myrtaceae > Syzygium > Syzygium oleosum. Next base: position 9,289,221 of record NW_026607498.1, read on the forward strand.
TGACTAAATTGGCAAAAGTGCAATAGGTTTAGGATTTTTTTTTGGACAATTTTCTTGTCGATAATGTGATTTACAAGATGGGAGTTGATTTCGTTCATCCTATTTCGGTGGAGACGAAGTCGCCGAGAACGAAAAGAACCCGCCGGACCGGCGGGTCCAATGGGTCGACTCGCTCGCGCTAATTAATTAGCAAAGACATCGTCGGGCCAGCCAATTCCGACCCGAGCCCGAGCCCGAGCCCGAGCCCAATACTCTTCCCCCCGGAAAATACAAATGGGGTAGGTCACCAAGCTCGTGGAATTCCGCCAAGTCAAAAGCCATCGTCAATTCGAAGAATGCGATGTGTGCAATTTGCGCTCAATCGAGGTGGTCCCCTTCATGATGGCGCGAGACATTTTACAGTTTCCCCGTGCGAATTGGTCAGAGAGAGAAGCGTCCCTGTCCGTGGACGAGACAAATCCTGCCGAATACGCAACGAGGAAAAGCAAAAGTTTGACAAGTACGTGCGCCCGAGGTTGAGCACAGCGCGCAATCGCCCAAAAGAACAGGAAAAAAAAGAGAAGTCAAATGACTACATTGGCCAATGAATACGCACTTGCTTCCCCCCCGGTAAACATCGGGAAGCACGTGTGAGCTGATGTGAAGCAGTTAATATATTGTAGTTGACTTATAACTTATTGGCTTGAAGTTTTGAGTGGAGATAGATCTAACTAGATATGCTGACGGATTCGGATTTGGACTCCCTCTTGACAATCTCCCCCGATTAATGTATCGAGCTTCTGTTGCGCGTACCCAACAAATGGTATCAGAGCCGACGGTAGATTGGTGGGCCCCTCCTCAATCTCAATCTCTTCCGGAGCTCGGTGAATATCTCGTCTGGCCCGCTCGAGTGTGTCGCGACGGTGTACCGATTCATCGAGCGTGCGGATTGTCTCCATACGATTGGGGTCCCCACACACCCAACTCGATAAAAAAAAAAGGAGGAGGGGAAATTGAGATCATTCCACGAAGCAGCAATGTAGGTATACTAACCTTTTTGTTTTCCACCAAAGAAATTGCCAAAGTTGAGCACGTTACCCCCATTCACCATGTGGTTCGGCCTTATCTCACCGGTCCAAATTGCTGACCACACCTGGTCAGGTCCAAGACGTAAAGTTCTTTTCCAACTTTAGTTTTTTTTAATTAGTAATAACGACACAAACACTCTCCCTAAAACTTTGATCTAATATATAATGTAATTCCTCAACTTTTAATTTGTTTAATGTAGTCCATGAACTTTTAATTTATTTAATGTGCTTTCTGGATTTTTAGTACATGTTCAATATAGTCCCTGAACTATATGAAAATGTTAAATATAGTCCCTGAACTTGAATTAATTGAAGGACTACACAATTCACGGACCACATTGCACGTCATGCCAATGACTCTTCGTGTCGTTTTCCCTTTTTAAATATCTTGAAAAGATTTATAGAATACCTCTCTTCATAAATTCGACGCTTACGTGATGAGCGATGTACGCTCTCCCAATTCCAATTCAAATTCAAACCTTTAAGACCGGACCTCGCTCTAAAAGTATACGAATCCGCAATATTTAACTCATACCTTCGATCGATTCGGTTCGATGATGCGCGCCCCCAAGGCTTAAGGACAAGCGTGCACAAAAGGAGTTGGAAACACTATCGTCGTCGAACCATGAAATGTCGTAACGCAAAAAGCGCCGCCGTTTCCGACGGCGGAATGTCATATGGTTTTTGACTATGAATACAGTGCGGGGATGATGCGGGAACAGCAATTTTACCTAATCTTTAGGTTCAAAGTTAGCATCAGCTGCAGATAAAAGGCCATTTTTCTTTACGTGCTCCATAGAATCTCTGGTCCTATTTGTCCTCTTTGAAATTTGAGTTTTATTTGTCTCTCTCTCTCTCTCTCTTCGAATTGGTACTTTGCATTGTCTAAAAGCGAAATACGGGCTAAATTTCCGAAGAAACCGTCAACTGTAGGTCCAATCCCGATTTTGGTCCCGAATTTTTATTTGCCGCGAAAAAAAAAATCGCAGACTTTCTCTATAGTCCCGAATCCGTCCCGGCGCCCGAAAATTCGCCGCTGATTTCTTCGAAACTATCGGGGCCAGTTAGAGGTCCGTTATCACAACCCGCGTCTTCACTGGCACCCCCAACCCTTCGCCCGGAACAGCAGCGACGGCCTCCCGATATTGATAGTTTTGAAGAAACTAACCGGTGGCCATTCTTGGACCGAGGCCAGATTTAAGAGTAAAAGTGAAAGCCCGCGATTTCTTTCGGACCCGAAAGGAAGGTTCGTTACAGGATTGAGGTCGGATCTAAAAGTTAAAAGAGCTTCGCTCGTGTCGTGCCTGCGGATCTTGCGTGCTGTGGCCCTACTACTTTCCACCGGGAAAAACAAGGACCTCGAAATTTCCATGCAACTTCGTCAGCTTTCAAATTTCCACGAGGATCATCCCGCGGAGGAAAACGAGAGCTTGCGGGGGAGGCGTGTGAAAGCGTCGACGTCGTTGGTGGTGGCGGTGGTGGTGGTGGTGGACCCAAAGATCTTGGGGATTCACACGTGCGGATCATCCTACTTCATGCGAAAGCTAACGAATGATGTGCCCCCTTTATGGCCAAACATGTGACCTATCCCCCACTACATGTTTCGTCGAAATTGCACTAGCGGAAGCGAAGCCGGTAGCCTTTTTTGTCAAACCCATGAGTGGGACTTCCACGAAAGATTAGAAGGAAGAATGGAAAAGGAGGGGCGTCAGTGCGGGTCGGGGCCGCGGGGGCGAGCCGAGCCCAGCCCCGACACGGCGTGAAAGAAGCTCCGGGGCTTCTGCCCCGGCTCGCGCGCCCGATGCCAGGTTTCCGGGCTCCGGCTCCGGCTCGACCCGAACCCGCCTCGATTAGAAAGCCGGGGAGATCGAACTCGGCTCCCCGACCGCAACGTACTCGTGGAATGAACACGAGCTCGAACGGCGAGGCTATACACCTCGAATCCAGAATAAAAGTCGGGATCGAACTCGTGAACTTATGGAACCGAGGATCATCGACGGACCCGAGCTCGAGCTCCGCTCGAAATCGGACGAGTCTATCTCGAGCCATCATCGAGTTGGGAGCGACAAGCGACAAGCGACAAGCCAATCCCCATCGACATCTAGAAGGGTGGTTGTGGGGGGATGAGCCACACGTGCACGCCTTTCACGATTCATGATGGCAAACTGCCAACCCCACCCACCCACACGCTCTCCTTGTCTTTGTCCCTTCTTTTTTCAACCCCCAGCTTTTTCCCTCCAACGGAGAGAACTGCGTGGCGCGCGGAGTGACGGGATTGCCCTTCCTCGACCCTCGTTTTTACATCTTAGGATGGTTGAGCAGCCACAAAAAAAAAAACCCCATCATCATCATCATCAATCCTCCTCCTACAGCCTTCGACCTACGGATATCAAAGTATCATCATGGCTCTCGCACGGCCGCACGTGTTATGTAAATGGTTTGATGAAAGCACGGCGGGTTTCTCCCGTGCGTTTCGTGCCCGCTCGCTTGCCCGGGCGCAGTGTCGCAAGGGGAGGGAGGAGAAGATTCATTCGCCTACCGCGACCGTACGGCGGCGTAATTCACGAATACGGAATTCGGGATGTGGGGACAAAATAAGAATTTCCATCGAACACCTCCTCGGGGGAGGAAAGAAAATAAATTTAATTCAACGCTAAAAGTTCGCCAATGCGAAGATCGGTCGATTGACCAGCCACGACAGAAGGGAGACGTGAACGCCCCGAATTCCGTACTGGGGGGTATCGACACCGTCCGCCGCCACACCCCCGCCCGTGCGGGGGTGTCGCCGCACCTAATTCGAACCGAACCCGTTTTAGCTTCCCATCAACTACTCGCCTGTCACCCTATGTCACCTTCCTCGTAGCGTCGAACACTGTGACTAACTCTCAGGTCCACCTACGTATAGCCCCGTACATCACCCGTGGGAACTATACAGCTCTTTTCGAGTTTTCTTTTTGCACGTGGGCCGAAAATACTGCCTGTCCGTAGGGGCATTTTGGGAAACCCGCCCCACCGCGCCATAATTAATTGGGTTAATTAAAATAAATTAATCGCCTCGATTTCCCCAGAGCTCGAAAGTCGAAAGCCTGAAAAAGTCCCGGGTCTTCCACAAAATCAATCGGGCACTCACGTCATTGCCGTGTTTGACCTCCAAAAGCGTTCCCATCCCAATAATAATATTAAAAATTCCACAATGATATAATCTTTATGAGATATTTATTAAACACCCAATAAATTAAAAAAAAAAACAAAGCAACATAATTTTCAGTGCGTTCGTAATAATGTCAAGCTCTCGTCTCTTTCTGATTTTTGTAAAGCACGAGAGTCGAATTCTGCGTATATGATATTAGCGGCCCTACTCCAGCAAGGCCCCCATGGCTATGGGCATTTTCGTAATAATATATTGAAAAATCAAAAACATTACGGTACAACATCGGAAAATAAAAACGGTATGTTATTTTTTCTACATTTAAATGTCTCGCGAAAAAGGCATTACATTGTTGTCGTGTCTTTCTTATTTTTGGGTGCAAGTGGATAGGCAAACTGTTGGGGTCCAACGTAGGCTTGTTACCTAAGCTTGGAGTACAGCTAATCAACAATTTCTATACGTCTTGCTTGCCAATTTAATTTAACATATTAATTTACAAAATTAGTATATTTTATATATAAGATGAGAGATATTATATGTGCATGGCGATTCATAAATCAATATGATCACTTGAAATATATAATAAATAAAACGTGAGACATTTAAATGTAGAAAAAAGTGGTTGTTATGAAAATTCATGCATATAAAAGAAAGTCTTTCATTTAGCGTTTATGTTTTTTTTTTGGGTCAAAATGTAGCATTTATGTTACGTGTCACGTTATTGTGGTATCAATTACAATATAACAATCCATTGTTGGTCCAATGAAGATGAAGGAAAAAAAAAAAAGAAAAGGAAAAGAAAAAGAAAAGAAAAGAAAAACTAAAAAAATTCGAAAAATAAAAAAATAATATTATTAAAAAATTAGTTCGGGGTAAAATTGTCACAGGTGTACCAGTTTGGGGTTTTTGGTGGTCAAAAAAAATAGTTCGGGGTAAAATTGTCACAGGTGTACCAGTTTGGGGTTTTTGGTGGTCAAAAAAATAGTTCGGGGTAAAATTGTCACAAATGTACCAGTTTGGGGTTTTTTATGATAAAAAAAACAGTTTGGGGTAAATCTGTCACAAGTGCACTAATTTAGGGTTTTTCGTGGTATTAACCCTTTTTTTTTTTTACCGGGGAGCTAATTTTCGTTTTCCACGCGATTTTGCTCCTCGTCGTAGTACCCACTACTGCCCGAGCCGAGCCGAGCCGAGCCGAGCCTCCCCCTTCGCGTTCGGTTATTTTCTCGGGAAAACTTTTTTTCCTTTTCTCGGACTTCCGCATGCGGGGACGAAGCAGCTGCTCTCGATAGCGCGGTTTCTGCCGGAAGCTGTGGAGCTGTGGTGCTGCGTTTGCTTTCGTCGTCGGGATCATCGAGGAAGGGGCATGTGGAGCGGGCACGGGGGAGCGAGGGGCGGGGCCGCCGCCGCCGCCGGGAGCGCCGGCCGCCGCCGCGGCGACGCCCTGGAGACCATACACGCCGCCGCGACGGCGATCGCTTCCGCCGAGAACCGCGTCCCCCAAGCCGCGGTTCAGGTGAGCTCGAGCTGCTCCTCGACGGGGGCTCGTGTTACTGATACGCGCGTGCCGTCTCTCTGTCTCTCTCGCTCTGTGTTTTCACTGTGTTTTGGTCGCTGATCGATGGAGCTCGCTGGGTGATTTGTGTTTTTTTCGGGTCGGATCGGGGAGTGATGCTGAGGGAAGTCCGAGTTTTTTGGTGTTTCGATTGATCTTGCGTGTTTTGGGTTGGATTTTCGTTCGTTCTGCTAGCGCCTCGTGAAGCGAAGTGGAAGTTGGGATGAGTTTCCGGTGCGAAATAGGCGGCGGGGCTGCTTTTTTTCGATGTAGGCACTTGGCTCTGAGCAAAAGATGGGTTAAAAAAGGTTCGCTAGTAGTAATCATTAGGAGGAGCCAAAAAAAGTGGTCTTTGATGGCAGTTTTTCCTAAAGGTTCGATCTGCTTCTTTTTGTCTCTGGTTTGATCAAAAAGATTAAAAACGAAAAGGTGAAGGAGATAATTGCTGGAGAGAAATTCAACTCAAAAGTACAGGGTGGGGGGGGGGGGGGCTGGGCTTGATGTTTGAATTTAGAGTGAGAGATTGGGATTTGATGGTGTCATTTGAAGTTCTGAGAAATTTGAACAGGATGAATGCTCTGATGTAGATGACTGTGGTAGCGGAATTCGTCTTTGTAATGGTCAGGTTCTTGGTTTTGGATATGATAGGGGATGGAGTTCGGGCTCTGGGACCTGCATTTTCTGAATATTTTTTTGGGTTGGAAATGGTTCGTGTTTTTGTTCAACTCGGTACTTTCCTTCCTCCTGCCCTTTTTTTTTCTCCTCTCGTTTCTGCTTCACGGGTTCCTCATGTGTCGTGCGGTCGAGTTAGAACTGGGATTGAAGATGTGCGAAATAGCCTTGGACCGAAAGAGTCTTAACTAATTAACACTTCTCTGATGGAAATATGTGCTCAGAGCCTGTGATATGTTTGTATCTTGCTCTGCAGCAGTGAAAAGTAAAAGACGAGTACTGAGTTCTAATATTAGTAAGGGCAGGCGGATTCAAGCCCGAGCAAGTTGCCGAGTGTATAAGTTCCTAACATGCTGTGCTGGATCCTCCCTTCAGTAATGATGAAATTATCATGTTGTTTCGGCAATTAACCACTATGAGGTTCGAGAAATTACGAAACTTTCAGTGGCATACCTGTTCTGCTTTGACATGGCTTGTGCTGGTTATGATTTTCAGTTTATCATACCAATTTATGCATGATCACATGTACTGTAAAGTGCCAACAATCATAGCTTTTGTATGCCAACATCTTTGTTGAGTTGTCATGACCTTTTTCCCTTATATAATTAAGCATATGCTACTGCAGAGGTGTGTGGCACTTTCCTTGCTAAGACGTTTCTATTTGTTCTTCGAAAGCAGAAGAAAAGATGGGGTGCTTTTTGGAGCTTGTATTGGTGCTTTGGGTCTCAGAAGCACCAGAAGCGTATTGGGCCTGCTGTTCTTCTTCCTGAGACAATGGGTTCCACCGGCGATGCTCCGGCTACTCATAATCTGGCGCAACCAACTGCTATAACACTTCCATTTGTGGCACCGCCCTCCTCTCCAGCATCATTCCTTCAATCCGAACCTCCTTCAGCTGCCCAATCTCCAGCCGGTGTGTTTTCGATGACATCCATATCGGCAAGTATGTATTCCCCCAGTGGACCTCGCTCCATATTTGCTATTGGACCCTATGCCCATGAAACCCAGTTAGTATCTCCGCCTGTTTTCTCAACATTTACAACCGAGCCGTCTACTGCTCCCTTCACCCCCCCTCCCGAGTCTGTGCATCTGACTACGCCCTCATCACCAGAGGTGCCATTTGCCCAGCTGCTAGACCCCAACCTACGGAACTCTGGGACCTGTCAAGGGTTTCTGTTCCCTAACTATGAATTTCAGTCATATCAGTTTTCTCCTGGAAGCCCTGTCGGCCACTTGATTTCTCCCAGCTCTGGCATCTCGGGCTCGGGCACTTCGTCTCCTTTTCCTGGTTGTGAGTTTGCTGGTGGTCTCAATGTCCTAGAGTTCCGATCCAGTGAGCCTCCCAAGCTCTTGAACCTTGATAAGTTGTGCACCCACGAATGGGGATCAAGGCGAGATTCTGGTTCATTGACTCCTGATTCTGTGAGAACCAAATATGTAGAAGGATACCCTTCAGATTTCAAGGTCGCAACACATCCATCTGTCAACAAACGCCAAAATGGCAATTCAACGGTCAACAACAGAGTATCATTCGAGATACCTACAGAAGATGTGAGCCACGGGGATGGCAAGCTTATTGCTTCGGCAGGAAGCGCGATCACTTGTGCAAATAATGCAGCTGCTGAGAGAGAGAGTATCTGTTGTGAACTTAAAGACAGGAATGAGGGCACTTCAGGTGCAACATCCAGTAACGAACAAGAGGGAGCTGCCTTAGGTGACAATGAGAAATGGCAACATCATAGGCATGGTTCTATCACATCAGGGTCTTCTAGAGAATTCAAATTCGCTAATGCCGATGGGAGAGACGCTCATAGGCCCGACTTTGGCTTGGCTTGGTGGACTGGCGAAACGGTTGTTGAGGAGAGTGGAAACTGGTCCTTCCCAGTGATACAGCCAGGTGTCAGCTAATCGGCAGTGCTTGCTTTTGCACTCTGTTGTTGGTTGAGTCTTTGCCCAGACCATACTAAGTCTAAAAGCTCAGGTGGGTGAATTTTTAGTGTCTGACAGACCATCTATAAACTAACAATATACTACTTTCTTCAAGTCGGAAGAATTTGGAAATTAATAGGAAGGACCAATGCATGTTGACCCGTATCTGTTTTTGAGTAAACAGGGTCACCCATGAACTTTTGTTAGGACTAGAATAGAACAGTCTTTCCCTCACTTGTAAAGTTCAGACAGGAAAAGTTATTGGTATTTCCCAGGCATCTCAAGGCTCAATCTCATCATCGTATTCAGTTGTCGTGGTGTAAAATAGTATGAATAATGAGATTTTGATGCTGGTTATTTTCAAGTTCTTGTAACACATCTGTTAAAAGAGGGATTGAAGGAGGGTTGAACCCTGAGATTTTGAAAGACCTATGGTCTGTCTCTATTTTGAGTATTCCTTCGAAATCTCAAGTCGGTTTCCACTTCTACTCTACTAGAATATCGTGCCATCCCATTCATTTACGGCGACTTCATTCGGCCGGTATGATCATCAATGTGACTGCAGTGTACGGTGTCAAAGGAGAATGTTTAAATAGATCTTCCGTTCCACATCTATGTGTTCATCGCAGTCTGATGATTGACTAAACGCGACGGTAAGGATCTTCTTAAATTGCTGATTTAGATACGAAACTTGATGAAGGTGGCTTTTAGTTTTGTAAACAAAATTCGCTTCGTGGATGAAAGAATCCGCTATGCGGTTGTCTTGGCATCCTCCACGACATTGCCCGGTTCGCATAAGGCGGGCAGCTCTGCGCTGGGTTGATTTAGGTTTCTGAAATCTGGAAGATGACAGCAATTGCAGATATCTAATGAATCTACGATCTCGGTCCAAGTATGCAGCCGGGGGCGATATCACATTCGAAATGTTCTGGCCATAAAAGACCTCGAATCCTTCTCTCTACCGAGAAGCTCTTGCATAGACCCATGTCTCGATCCACACCGTCAATCGTCTAGATTCACTCAATCGAATGTAAACAACTCTGGAAGATCCCCTCGTTTTTAATCTTGTTTGTGTAACCAAACGGTCCAAACCAACCCCCCCAGAAGAAACCACTCGAAACGATTCGTCCTTGTCGCAATGCCTTTAGACCAGGGGCGGGCTCTGCTAGGAAGGTTGGAAGGAAGGGGAAAGAGACCGAACATTCAAAACAGTGGTGCAAATTGGACGGCTTTCGCAACCACGTTTGTTGACCCAGCCAATGCACACAACCAATCTTTCTCCTCTCTCTCTCTCTCTCTCTCTCTCTCTCTCCTGTCCAAGAAAGAAACGAGATATGATTCACTGCTGCAATTTTTTTAATGGCCCCGACAAACTTTATGATTTTCAACGCGCCGGTCGATTTCAAACCATGCGCCACCGATACCTTGAAAATCGAAATATCCCGGATAAAATATAGTTTAAACAAGTGCCATAGAAACGGTCCGTTAGCAAGATCCTATTCGTTAATTTACTCGCTCGCGCTTCGCACGGGCTCAAGCAAGCACGGTCTCGAATTTTCGTTTGGAAGGACGGGTCAACTTTCGACAGACATCGAACTCAATGCACGACAAGATGTTGCGATTCGAGGCTCCCGGCGCTCGTCCCCCACGTGATGAATTTATCCTCTTCCTTTCTGCAAAACACCCCTCTTTGACCTTCTGGACAGTGGACACCCCTCAACCGACCCCAAGTTTGACCCCATTTTCTGCTATCTCTCACCTGCATCTTGTCGGTTTTCTTGACCAACTTCTGTTTGTTAACCCCCTCCTCCCCTCTTATATATGTTCCACTCCCATCTTCCCTGTTCCTGAGGGGTCAATCTTTCTTGGTGTCCTGTCCTAGGGTTTCTTGATTTCGCGACAGATCGCCATCGAATTCTCGGAGCTTCGCAAATTCCCGGGGTTTAAAGATGCCGCCTTTCTCGTGCCCCACCGCGCTTCCCAATGGGTTGCATCCTGCGAAGGCGGACACCAACGTGGTGACCATCAACGTGGGTGGCCAGATTTTCCAGACCACCAGGCAGACCCTCGCCCTCGCCGGCCCCGAATCGATCCTCTCCGCCGTCGCCAAGTCCCAATTGGCTCACCCCGGCGAGCATTTCGTCGACCGAGACCCCGAATTGTTCTCCGTCGTCTTGTCCCTCCTCAGGACCGGCAACCTGCCGTCGAAAGCTAAGGCCTTTGATCTTCAGGACGTGGTCTCCGAATCCCAGTTCTATGGGGTCGAGTCCCTTTTGGTCAGTTCCGCGTCGAACCCGTCTCAGTTCGAAGCCTTCAACCTCGAGAAATCGCTGGCCTTGCCGCTGAATGGCCGCGACACGCCGTCGGCGATCGCCGCCACGCCGTTCGGGTCCCTCCACGTCGCGCACGGGAGCAAAATCACCTCGTTCGATTGGTGTTTGGGGAGGAAGAAGACTATCCTGACTCAATTCACCGCCGTCGACTCGCTGCTGCCCATCTCGCCGGCTGTAGCCGCGGCTGGCGCCACCGACTTTTCAGGTTTGCAAATACTCGATCTTGAGAATGGGTCTGTTAGAGAGACTTTGAATTGGGAGAACGTGACTAGGTCTGGTTCCACTGTGCAAGCGATTGGTTCGTCGGGCGAGTACTTATTTGCTAGCTTTGAATCTGGTCGGAGGAACTCGAATTCGATCTTGGTTTATGACTTGCAGAGCTTGAGCCCAGTCGCGGAGATCGGTCATAATGAGATTTTCGGTGCTGATCTTGATTCAGCTATTCCAGCAACGAAATTGAAGTGGATTCCAAGTTATAATCTCTTGATGGCATCCGGGTCTCATGGCGGGCCATCGGGTGTATCGGGCAATATCAGATTGTGGGATATAAGGACGGGGAGCATAGTTTGGGAGGTGAAGGATAAAGTTGACTGCTTTTCCGATGTTGCAGTGTCGGATAATCTATCTGCCATGTTTAAGATTGGTGTGAATTCAGGCGAGGTGTTTTATGTGGATTTGAGGAACTTGGATGATGAGAAGTCTTGGGTTTGTCTTGGAGATAGGAGAAAATTACTAAATGGAAAGAAAGAAGGAGTTGGGTGTAAAATTGAGAGTCATGGGAATCAGGTCTTTTGTACTAAAAAGGGCGATATAGAGTTGTGGTCAGAGGTGCTGATCAGCTCTCGGAAGAAAAGCGACGACGGTTTAGGAGAGAGGGTATTCAGGAAGAACTTAATAGGAAGAACAAAAGATATGGGAGGAGCTAAGATAACCAACTTGGCTTTTGGGGGGAACAAGATGTTCGTCACCAGGAAGGATCAGCAGTCTATTGAGGTTTGGCAGAGTTCAGTAAGAGGATTTTGATCCCAAAAAACTAATGTGGATTATTAGATTGTCGGCACGGTCTGCGAATAGCATTGTGTTGTGAAATACATTGTAACTGATTCTTTTGTAAATATTTATGTTGGTTCTTCCCCAAGCAAGAAATTGTAGCAGAATGAGATGTAGTCAGTTGAATTTAGATACTTGTTTCCTGTCATTTGCAGTTGCGGTTCATTTTCCTAAGTCAAAAGATTTAAAACCATGAGCAAGAAGATGAATATCTTAGAGGTTCAGATTCTTGCTTCATTTGTCTTGTTTACTCCAATCTGACCTTTTCCTAGCATTTTGTTTGTAATGAAGAACTAATGAGAAGATGGAGAGGATTTAGCGGATGTGAAGACCTCCTGTGTGATGAAACCCATTCATCGTGAATTTTAGTTCTTTGATCGAGTTGAGGTTTTCATTCTTCAAATGACGGGGAGAGCGAGGGAGAGAGTAGGATTACATCTCACATCTCACACCCGGTTGCCGCCTATTTGTTCGGCTCTTATAGCACAATACTTCGTGCATCGGTCAAGCCTCGTATCTTTAGTGAAATGTCTGTTCATTACTTACTTCCCATTTTTTATGTGATTTCGTATGCTGCTGCAGTCCTCTGGAGATTTATTGTGGTGGATCCTACCAATTATATTTTCTCGTGTTATTTTTGTTCTGCGTATGACGTTGCTCTGGTGAAGAAGTATTGCTATGTGATCGCATTCTTGAAATCTTTTTACTTTCATGCCATAAAAGCAATTATAAATTTGTTTAATAGGCCTGTTGCCAGCTCCATCATGGTGGTAACTTTTACTGAAAAAGTCTTGTATGATCATGGTCTTATCCACGAAGTCGCGAATCAAGCTAAATGCAGTGGAGAAATTAGAAAGAAATTCACGTTCTTTTCCTTGCGCTGCAGTACAAGCTCCATGCTGATACATGTCAGATGGGATGGGAGTGGAATGATATCTGTGGTGTACATGTTGCCGTGAGGAAGAGAACATCTCCAAGAGATCGTTGAATTTTGAACGATCCATCTGCCGTGAGTGTTAGGTGTTCCTGCATGTGGGGTGTTAAAGCAGTGAGCATTAAAAGAGCTGCCCAACTTTAGGTACAGCTCAAGCTCGACTTTAGGCCGGGACCATCCATGTGCCTGTCTATTTCACGTTTTCGGTCCCTGAATAGTAGTAACTCAAAAGTGAGTAGAGTCCTTACCCTCCAAATTCTTTGATTTTTCCTTTGTTTTGATTTGAGGTTAAATTCGTGCACATCACCTTTTAGTCTGATTGAAAGCAAGCCGTCTTCGCAAGTTAGGTGCTTAGCTTTACAAACAGTAAGTGCTTATCCATCTTCGCAGTTGCAGTACATTCTTATAAGTCGTATGATTTAATTCGGGTAGCCTACAACATTTCGTGCATCTGTCAAGCTCCATATCTCGTGTGAAATGTCAGTCATTACTTCCCATTTTTTATGTGATTTCGTCTGCTGCTGCACTCCTCCAGTGATATCAAAATGGGTTTGTGGATCCTACCAAAGATACGTTCTCTGGTTCTTTATTTGTCTTGGTATGATGTTGCTCAAGTGAAGAAGGAATGCCATGTGATCCCGTTCTTGAAATCTTTTTACTTGATGCCGTAAAAGCAATTATAAATTTGGTGGCTAGGCCTGTTGCCAGCTCTTTCATGGTGACAAATTCTACTGAAATAGTCTCGTATCGTCTTAGTTTATCTAAAGCCAAATGTATTGGACAAAATTCAGATTCCTGTTCTTTTTCTTGGGCTGCTATCCACGTCAAATAGAGCCTCCGCAAGAGGGTAACGATATCTGTGGTGTTTCTGACTAGTTTGCCGTGAGAAAAAACGTCTACAAGAGATTGTTGAATTTGAATGATCCATCTGTCGTGATTGCTGTAATCTTAGCTGCTTGTGTTATGAGGACCTTTTAAGTAGTTTCTGTTTCTGCAGGCAACTTTTTAATCACTACAGTATGGAACTTAAAAAGAAAAAAATTGCTCCAACCATGAAAGATTGGAAAGGTGGGGGGAAAAGAAGAGGATAGTCCATTCATAAGGAAGCATTCACAAACTCGTCGTGCCATCATAATTTGATAATTTACATCATAAAGATTGAAAAGAGTCCAAACATTAGAGAAAACAAAGCCTCAAGTGAAAGGAGAGAGAAGCAAAAGATGCTAATGAGCGCTTCAGGTCCTGGCTTTGAAGGGGATTGCTCTGATGATTATCTGGTGGTAGACAGCAGCTAGTGCAGCTCCAATGAATGGTCCAACCCAGAAGATCCACTGGTAATTACCAAATTCATCTCAGAGTTAGTCTGATTATCAACCAAGAGAATTATTTTTTTTTTTGAAAAAAAAATAAGGAGCTTACTTGGTCATCCCAGGCATGGTCCTTGTCGAAGATGATGGCGGCTCCAAGACTCCTTGCCGGGTTAATGCCGGTTCCAGTGATGGGGATCGTGGCCAAATGAACCAAGAACACTGCAAATCCAATTGGAAGAGGAGCCAAGATCTGCAATATGAATGCCCAAAAAACAATGAGATCAACCTAGAGCTATTTAATATCTTTCAAGTACACCACAGCAGGGATTTCTGTTTTTTCGTGCCATTGGTTCGAAATAAGCAGATTATGCTAAACATTCTTTGCACGCCATTTGCTTTCTCAGTGATGTCTACTTCAGATGTCGGTTTTCAAACCGAATTAGGAGTATTCTAGCATCATAAATGAGCAGTCTAGTTACTACTATTTTTTGGTACTATGAGAACACTACTTTTACCAAATTCTAGAATGTGCATGATGATACAGGCCCTATTTGATCTAAATCCAGAAGTCTTTAGAAAAAGGCAACACATTAAAATCGAACAACTCCATCAACCATAGCTTCTTTTTCTTATGCCCCCAACTTTAGTTTATGGAAGTGGAATGATACTTCCAACTCAACAAATCACAGCACTCAGATTATGCCAAATATGCGCTTACCTCGAGATAACAGTAAACTTTTCCTTTCATGCCTACCTCAATGATCAATATTTCTTAACCACTTCTCGACTCACTAAGAATTTCCTCCTCAAAATTCATCAATTTTAATTGCCCTTGATAAGCAAATATCCAAGGTCCAAACTGTGTAAACTCCTTTTACCCCTTCATAGATCAAACAACAAGCAGCAAATCTAAGCATCCCACTAAATCAAACCACTTCATGAACAAGGAATCAAAAGCGAGTTAAACCAAACAAAAAAAAAGCACCAGAAACATCAAGAACACCACCAGAGGGAAGAAGAGGACAGAGTGTGCACATACAGGGACATGAGAGTCTCTGGCACTCCTCTTGGCATCAGTGGCAGAGAACACAGTGTAGACCAGGACAAAAGTGCCCACAATTTCGGCACCGAGGCCATCACCCTTGGTGTAGCCAGGGCTCACAAAGTTGGCGCCACCACCCAGAAGCTCATACTGCCTGTGGCCCATGAAGCCCTTCACCACCCCAGCACCACAGATGGCCCCAAGGCACTGCATGATCATGTAGAACACTGCCCTGGTCAGGGACAGCTTCCTGGCCAGGAACAGCCCAAAGGTCACTGCAGGGTTGATGTGTCCACCTGAAGTTCAAGAAACCAGAACACACCTGTCAGTCATGGGAAGGGAGATGGGGTAGTCCATGAGGAGACGAGCCATTATAGTAAAAGCATGGCAAAGAAAAAGAAACTTTTTTTACTCCTTAAAGTCACTCGAGTAGTGATTAAAATGTAACCTGTGAGAGCCATCTATGCTATTTTAAGTGATAGTTACGGCTGATATAGCAAGTGATCTTGCATGAAATCATCCCCCTAAATTACCAGGCAGTTTTTGAAAAACTGATGCCTAAAGTACTTCAACATTCTCAAGCTGCGGGAAGCAGGAAAACAATAAAGGCTCTAGCAAGCAAGAAAAGCGAGACAAAAATGGCGAAAATTGCATCTTCTGAAGGAAAAACAAGTCTAAACTAACCCCCAGAACGACAGAAACAAAACCATGCATGTGAATGTGAAGTTCCCAGAAAGACATTTGGCAAAGTTCTTTCCTTTTCCCTTCTCACTCCCTCCCAGACAAATCCTAAACATCTCCAAGCAAGAAAAAACAAAACAGAGACACAGAGGCAGTGAGCAAAGTAAACCCAGCAAGCTCACTCCAACACACACTCCTGACTCACCAGAGATACCAGCAGTGCAGTAGACGAGGGCGAAGATCATGCCCCCGAAGGCCCAGGCAATGCCCTGGATGCCCACGGTGGTGCACTTGGAGGGGCTCTTGACGACGCCCATGACGGTGAGGATGGTGATGTAGAGGAACAAGAAAGTGGCCATGAACTCTGCAATCCCAGCCCTGTAGAAGGACCATGACGAAAGCTCCCCGGGCTCAAACAACGGTGCAGGGGGTGGCTCCTTGTAGTCCTTGTACGTCTGCGCGGACGTCCCAATGGGCTGCCTCTCCGGGAACTTGTTGGCTCCCTCTCTCACGTCTTCTTCTTTGCCCTCCATTACCTTCTACTTCTGTGCTCTCTGTTTTCTCTGTTTCGAGGACTGAGCGCTCTCTCTCTCTCTCTCTCTCTCTCTGTCTAAAGATAAAGTTGTGGCAGAGAGGATGACAAAGGTGGTTTTATAGATGGCCGAGCTCCATTTCTTTTCTCTGTGCCCGACAGACGGTGGCGAGTGGGGACAACGATTCTTTTTCTTCCATTGTGTTTCATGTTTTTTTGCTCGATTATTGTCTAAAATTGTTTTCTTGATAAGCTTACCTTAGTTTTCCCTGCGCACTTGGTATCCTCTTGTGGTTCTTTTCTGAATTCTTTACCACACTGTGGATACTGCCACCGACATTTTCATTTGCAAGTGTCTGGTTATTTTCAAAAACGTGTAATAATTCATCTCCGTGTAAGGATGAATCGAACTAATTCTAACTGTATAATAGAACGCATTGATCTGTAATGTTTCTTAACACGTGATTATTTTGCTCAAGTTAAGTTATTCCCGCATGTTGCAGAGATAGAGTAGCTCCTATCTAGGGAAAACCTAACCTTGAATTTCTAAGCTTCCGAATCCTCTGCTATTGCATTGTGTGAGTCACTGGTGTCCTAAAGAAAAAGTGGGTCATCGGGCTTGGCTACTAAGTTCGAGATAGGGCCTCGAAATGTCAAATTGAATCGACCTAATCGCCATAACGGTCTAGCTCTAGCATGTTCCTTTTCTTTCAAATTTAGGCGCTGATGATAGATTCTGGAGGGATTGTCCTGGAAAGGGCAAGGGGATGCTGACAGGCTGTGGTTGGCCCTGCAGGCTTGTTCTTATCCTCTACAGAGTGTGTCATGTGCTCTCTCTCTCTCTGTTTTTTTAATGCAGAAGGGTTGTTTATTTGGAAGCTCCTTGAATCATCCATGGAATTTGGTTGTGTTGGGGGCCATGTGGTGGTGCATCCATGCATCAAAATCAGAATCATTGAAATGGGAGCTGCTGATTTACTGTGAAGGGCATGGGATTGGGGGTGTTTGTTTTCTTGTGAACGACAAGTTGGGCAATGTGATTGTGTGATGGCTTTTTTCCTGATCAGATGGTGATTTCTTTTTCTTTTCCTTTTGTGAGTTTCTTCAGGCTTAAGGGAAGTGTGTGTTTTTTAGGTCAATGGTTTTGGAAGGGTTGGTGAAAACTGAAAAAGTAGCCGTTTGCTGGCTATGGTCACAATGTTTTTGGCATTTGCAGAAAGATAAAAAAAAGATGGGGACAATCATTGATCTAGTTTTATGCTTGTGCTTGTTTCCTTGTAATTACAAAAGGGATGGGAGTATACGCGTGTCGCTAAGATAAGTGGAGTGATTGATTCCAGACTAAGTCGGTTCCTCGACCGAGAACCTAAAATCTACCCAATCAGGGCATGTTCCAATTTTTTCAAACTTGGAACCGAATTAGTACGCTTGGGAACGGGCTTGGAATTGAACCGGGTAGACCCGGAAATTGTTTGCGAGTTTTTTTTTTTTTCATTTTCAAGATACATTGAATTAATTTTGGGTATTATTAATGTATTAGCTTCCTTTGGCAAAATGGTTGAAGCGCTTTCAAGACCTTTCGAGCCATCCAAGATCGCATTTCTTTTGTTGCGGCTTCTATATAAACTTTTAAATAAGATCAAAACCGATTATAAATCGGTTGTATTCGGGAATCAAAAGCGGTTGATTTAATCGTTCGTATGATTTTCACCAATATACCTACTCGGTTCATTCGAAAACGCGATGTTAACCAATCGGTTCTGGCCAATTCCGGGTTGAACGAGGACCTTTGCAAGCGAGTTTTTTGTGTGTGTGTTTCTTGCGGTGTTTTGTGCAATGTGATTCAAACTAATGGTTTCATGTCGTTCAAATATCCAACACATTAGTAAGTTCTAACGTACGAGACATGATTTCACGTATATCCCATTAGTTTGTAATACATACCCTTTATTTAATCAGCATTAGAATTTAATTTCCTTATATGTCTCCAAAGTAGTCTCATATATGTTTTTCTCGTGTATCCGTGACATAAATGGAAGTAAAATAAGCATCACAGGTGATATCTCAATTTTGTCAAATTTAATCTAATTAAAACAGTGATCCCTTGCTAAATATACTTTCAACCCAATTGGAGAATTAAAATACTAACCGTTTTAAACTCTTTCGTTACCAATCGAAATGATCTCACATATCTCATCAGGGGACATGTCGTAGTAACTGCACAATTTTCTCTTTACGCGAACCTAAATGATCTTTAACACTTACAAAATGATATCTTCTATTTAACGAAATTTGGATTAGCACGGGGGGAAGAATGTAAGATCTAACGGTTCGGTTTCCGAGGCATCGAGAATTTCGTTCGAAATCGCACGTTTTTTCAGTGTTGATGTACCCCGATCAAGTGTCGGCACATAGTACTGCCGGCAACGGTAATAGAATCACAGCCACAGAAAATCAAACCAGAAAAGAAAATTTTTTTAAAAAAAAAAAGAGGCAACAAATAATTGGGACGTGGATGCTGCCGGAATCCAACGGCCCTGCGGAAATCGACCGCCCTTTTTTGACCGTTCGATCTGGTGAAAGCGAAAGGACTCGCGAGGATCGAGAATCAGCGGCATGCGCAACGGATCCACGACGATCGCAGCACGTGAATTTCCAGCTTTGTCCTTGCTACGGGACACTTGTCACTCGAAGGCGGGTCCCCACTTTTGCGTGAATGGTTCGGGCAACTAGGGCAGAGTTTTTTTCCAAGTTTTCGGGTAAGTTTGTTCCTCGAGTGGGGGGGCATTCCCGTTTAGGACACGACAACGCAAATTCACGTGGCACCTAGGAGATAATCGGTTCTAGGTAGGGGTGAGCATGGTCCGAATTGGGCTGGTCCACCCCCTAACCCTAGGACCAACCCGCACAGTATTGGTCCTCAATTTTGGAATCGAGGACCGTCCGTCGGTTCCATGGACCCACCCGGGAACCGGACCGCCCGTCCGGTCCGGTCCGGTTCTCGGGCGGGTCCATGGAACCGATCCCATCAAGTTTTCCTGGACAAATAAAAAAAAAAATATGTGGACCAACATCGGATCAACGGAACAAAAAGAAAAGAACATAACTTTCCATACAATTCATATACTATGATCGGTTCTATTAACCACATCATCCATAAATCAAGTGGGTATCCATCAAATGAGTGTCCAGAGATAAGAGAGCAGAGAGTTATGAGTGTCTAGTTACGTTTTTCTTTTTTCTTTTTAAAATTTTTTTTGTCAGATTTTTTTAATTAAAAATTTAAAAAATAAATATATTATTATTATATTACCGATCCGGTCTGGGTGGACGGTTCCACACCGGGAACCGGGAACCGGACCGATAACCACTGGTTCCAAAAAATTGGAACCGGGAACCGAACCAGTTCCCTTGGGAACCACCGGTTCCGGTCCGGTCCCGGGCGGTCCTGGGTTTTTTGCACACCCCTAGTTCTAGGATCGATCGATTTTCAATTTGATATGAAACCGGTAATCAACCCGTTTGATTCTAAAATCTAGGGGAAAAGACACTAAAAATGTAATAAAATGTAATCAAGTATCACTGTATCGATCCGATTCGAATGGTTCGATCCCACACATAAAATTGGGAACCGGATTAATAATTACTAGTTCGAAATTTTAGGAACTGGGAATCGCCCGGAACCGACTTGTTCGGTCCCGTTCCGTTGCTCACCCCAGTGGCTTTTATATACGTTCCATGAAGAAAAACATTTCGATGAGAATTCGATTATGTTGTTATCAATTTATTAACACGCATCATTATAATACACGATCCGATCCAATTATCCGACTTTGCACTGTCCACGACAGCATCGCCGAGCCTTTTCGACTCTAAGGTGTTTCGCCCACGTACGGGATAGCCCCATCTTGAACCGCGGCTTGAAAACTCCTCTCAACTATTTTTCGAACCCGTCTCGTTTTTAATTGCGAAAAACCAAGAATATTGTTTAATCCACGACCCGTTTCGAGCTCGAAGCGAATACCATCCTAAACGTTTCGATTTGCTCACAGAATCCTTAATAATTGTGCTTACCTAACATGATCGCCAAACGCATCAAGGTAGGAGGGGGGGGGTCGAATGCCTGCCATTTGCGACACCGAAAACGACAATAAAAAAAGGAAAAAAAAAAGGATGGGGAAAAGGGTCGAAAATGAAAAAAAAAAATGACAAGGTCTTGATAAATTTATTTTATTTCTTTTCAATTTTGTTCTTTTTTGTTTTGAGCTGGTGGAACGTCGTCGACCGTCCGAACCACTAGCTTCCCGCCACGTGCGACGTTGGGGGTGACCGTCCAAGCCACTGGCTTCCGGCCACGTGGCACCATGTGATGTCGGCGAGTTTTGGAATCCTCCTTCAGCGTCGTCACATCACAGCCGTCGGAAGCCACCGGCCCTCGCGAGACTTCGAGCGAAAGCTGTGGGGCGCGGCAACAGTAGATCTCTCCCCCACAGACGGACGGTTTCCCACGAGGGCACGTGGCATCGATATTAGCTTTTAAATTTTCTAGATTGTGTTGGCAGCTTGACTTTGATCCTTTTCATTTGACAAAAAAGAAGCTCAAATTATTGTACGATTTGATTCCAAAAAGCATATCATATTCTCCGGAAATATTATATAGTAGGAAGTGCGCCTATTTTGGCTTCAGAATCATATCATATTCTCTCTTATTTAAGCTGATTTCAATATTTTATTACACTTCAAAAACTTAAATCGTTCAACCCAAAAAAAAAAAAAAACTTAAATCGGATGTTAGGTATGTAAAGGAAAAGTCACGAAAATTTTTCAAACTATGTCCACTGCGACATATTTACCCTGGATTTTTTTTTGTGTCATTAAAAATCAGAAACTTGTACTTATGTGATATATTTACCCCGAACTTTTTATTGTGACATAAAAAATCCAAAATTTATACTTATGTGATTCATTTATCTTCCTCCGTCAAAGGTTCTGTTATATGATTTTTCAGCTAAAATAACGTGATTTTTTTTTTCACTCAAGTCACGTGAATGCCGTGTCAACACCGTTTGCTTTTTTAGCGTCCATGTGTGCAAAATTTTAACAGTTCTTGTTGAAATGTATCACATGAGTACAAATTTGAGATTTTTGGTGTCGCGGAAAAAAAAATTTAGATAAAATGTGTCGCAACGAGCACAATTTAGCATTTTTGGTGGCTTTTTTGCCCTAATATTTAAAACGGCATCAATTCCATTCATAAGTCTAAGATTCTAGATGAATCGAACGTGACCCTACATGGCTCGCACGCCCACGAAACACGACGCAACGATTATCTGGGACCCGGGCCGATTTTGGGTCGGCAGCGATTTCAATTCCGAGGGGCGGGGACATATTCTTTTGCTCCACGAGGAACATTACGCGACACATGATTCGATCCACAAGGATCTTCATTTAGGGGATTTGTCCTGTCTTGTTCTAAGGGGTTTTCAATTTGTTCGTACCACCATAGAAAAATTAATAAAGAAGACGAAACATATCGACGGGTCTCTCGTGTTTGTTGACTTCGGCATCAATTATGGTACATCTCTCCTTTTGTGTTTGGTTGGCTGCATCGGCATTCGATCGTGTCGTATGTGATGCCTAATCCAATTCGTGAACATTGCCCACGAGGAACATGCAGCTTTGTGATGCCATTATTGATGTCCAGGCTATATGATGTCCGCATGGACCGTCTATTATATCAAGCTCAATATCACCGAATAATATCTTATTTTAATCTAATAAAAAAAAATGAGACATGGAAGTACAGATTGATGACCTGATTCAAACTGTCATATGCTCGCTTTACCGATGCATATTGTGCAGGCAGGCGGTTGCCGTTTCTTTAACCGAACGTTCTCCTCCCTTACGGTCAT
This sequence comes from Syzygium oleosum, assembly GCF_021117445.2. NCBI lineage: Eukaryota > Viridiplantae > Streptophyta > Magnoliopsida > Myrtales > Myrtaceae > Syzygium > Syzygium oleosum. Next base: position 9,311,386 of record NW_026607498.1, read on the forward strand.
CCCCCATGCGGTGCTTACTAATGATCACGGGTCGCCGCCTGAGGTTTTCTTCGAGAGGTGAAGCTATTGCACTTTTTACGGGAGGGGAATCGATGCTCCAATGCTCTGGCGAAGCACATACCGTGTCTCGTGACTAAGGACATTATTTTTTTCACTGTCGTTTCGAGTACCCTACTGTCAATTTTATCGTCCGGACCTTTTGGGGAACTAGTTTCCCTCGATTATGCAACTAGCGAGCAAACTTTGGTCTCTCAAATTAATGCGTTGCCCCCTCTGAATCGCGTTCAAAAGAGCTGTTTCTTCTAAAGAGAGTTACTTCCACATCGATAAATAATCTTCTCATCAACGAGCCGAGTCGATCATTTTCGCGCAACGAGAAGAGAACCAATTTCGCTCACAAATTAGCTTCCATTCACACTCCTTCCACTCTAAAGAAAACCCTAATCAGGGTGAGTTGTGCAATGATGAAGAGAACATATTACGAGAATTGGTAAGTGCCTGTCTTGCTAGTTCATTTCCTTTCGTCGCCTTATTCGTGGCCTAGGGTCCGTGCCTAATTCAAACGAATCGATCCAAAATCAATCGAACAAAGATATTGCGGTCCAAAGCAAACGAGTTTGATCTTCTGATCTGATCTTGGGCCCAAAAAGAAATTCTGATCTGATCTGATCTTTCTGGAGTTGGCAATTTGATCCGGTCCAACATCATTTTTGGACAACGCAGAGTCCACAACATGCGAAGCCCATCGCTCATCCTTCAATTTGCACCTTATATTCCCAGCTTGTTCTCCTCCTGATTAATTCCGTATAATAGATTTGATCATCAAATATTGTGCGCTTATAGTATTATTGCCATGAAAAGGACTCGAAATATAATACTAAGCATGATACGAGCATCTTTCCTTTCGTGTAAATCGGGGTTTCGAAGAAGAAGAAACACTAGAAATCGACTCGCGCTCTGATACCATGTTAGGTACGATTGCGAAAATCCCCCTTAAAAAAATAGGAAATTGAAGGGTGTACTTTTTAACATCAAGCATACCATAAGAAAGCAGTATGAATAGGTAACTATAAGTTTGGAAGGGGGGAAATTACTAAAAAGAGTCCTTAACTTATTGCATTTGTATAAATTACAAATTAAATCTTTTAATTTGTTCAATTTAGTTATAAACTTTTGACGATTTGCCAATGTAATTCATCCCATCAATTTTGGGTAGAAATCGCTGACGGAGATGCTAACCGTTCTACATGGCACGGCCGCCGAATTTTTACAGTTTTTAAATATTTTTTGAATTTTCATTTTTTCTTTTCTTTTCCTTTCTTTTCATTTTATTTTTCATATGAGGCCGGCGAGGGCTTATGCTCCCTCGCCCAAATCTGGTGAGGACCGGCAAGGGCGTCCCGGCTGTCGCCTATGGCCGGTGGAGGGAAATAAGAGAAAAAGAAAAAATAAAAAGGAAAAAAAGAAAAATTCAGAAAAAAATTAAAAAAATTTGCAAGAGGACGGTCGTCGTCCACGTCAGTGATTTCCAGTTAAAATTGGTCGGGTGGACTACACTGACAATCATTAAAATGGTCTAGGACTAAATTGGATAAATCGAAAGGTTTATGGCTGAATTAACACAAGTGTAATGGGTTTATAATTTTTTCGGTGATTTCCCCGTAGCTAGTCGCCTCTTCACATTGCTTTCTTATAATATTCTTGATGTTAAAAAGCACACCCTTTAACTTCCTCATTTTTTTGGGGAGGGGGGGGGGTTCGAGATCATACCTAACACGTACGTTAAAGGAACACAAGGTTGATTTCAGTGTCTTCTCTTCTAAAAAGATCCGATTTACACGGAAGGAGAGATGTTCATGTCGCGTTTAGTATTATATCTCGAGTCCTTTTCACGGTATTAAAACTATAAGCGGACTATATCTGATGATCAAATCTATTACGGAATTCATCTGGAGGAGAATAGTCAAGGGTCAATCCGATGATTATTCTTCCTTGAATATTCTCTTCTTCATTCTTCTTTTACTCGTACTTCGTGTGTTCCTCCGAACTTGCCTTCATTTCACTTCTCTTTAAGAATGGGATAACTATACAAATGATCTTTGAACTTTGACCCAATATACAATGTGAGTTATGAACTTTTAATTTGTTCAATATGTCCCCTAAACTTTAGCCTGGTGTTCAATGTAGTCCTTAAACTTTTCTTGAATTATATGAAAATGTTCAATGTAGCTCAAATTTTAAATTAATGAAATGATTATATTGAACATTTTCAAGGACTACATTAAACATTTTCATATAATTTAATGACTAAATTGAAAATGTATCAAAAGTTCAGGGGCCACATTGCACATTGGGTTAAAATTCAAAAGCTATATGGAACAAATTAAAAATTCGGGGACCAGCATTGTACAATGCACATAGTGCACTACAAAAAAACATGAATTTTGCGATGGAAATTTTCGTCGCTAATTTGCGTGATTTCTAATTCCGTCGCAAATTAGCGACGGAATTCCGTCGCAAATTTGCGACGAATTTTGCGACGGATTTATTTTCCGTCGCAAATTAGCGACGGAAAATAAATCTGTCGCAAATTCCGTCGCAAATTTGAGACGGAAAATAAATCCAACGCAAAATTCGTTGCAAATTTGCGATGGAAAAATTCCGTCGCAAATTCCGTCGCTAATTTGCGACGGAAAATAAATCCGTCGCAAAATTCGTCATAAATTTGCGACGGAAAATTTTCGTCACTAATTCCGTCGCAAATTAGCGACGACTAATTTTTCGTCGAAAATTTGCGACGAATTTTGCGACGGATTTATTTTCTGTCGCTAATTTGTGCAATGAAATTTACCATTTTGCGACGAAAGTAGAGACGAATTGGATGATTGTCACAAGTTCAAATTCAAAAGAGATTGGACGATTTGCTACACGTCCAATTCTAAGAGAGATTAGATTTACAAATTCAAATTAGATAAGAAGATCTATTATAAACTCAAGATATTAGATAATCTCTTAAAATGTTCTCATCCCAAATAAGCTTTTTAGATTCGATAGGTGCAAATCTTATCTTTTCTTTTTCAAGACTTAGATATAGATAAGAGATATCTATTTAGTTGAATGTGGCGGTTTCTTCCGCACGTAGCTCTTATGTATGAGTAAATATATGGGTAAATAAATTATAGCAATTTTCAAATAGATCGAAATCGGGTGGATGTATGAAATGTAAAGTCAATGTATCTATATAGGGATATCTATAGGAGATCTTATAAAAGTGATATTCTTAGTTAGACCTAACCAATTTGATCTAACCAATTAGATGAATTACTCCTAAAGGGTTACATCCGAATGATAAGTGAATAAAGGGCATGCATTCTATTAGAGAAATATTTAGAAGATTCCCTATAAAATACGACGACGCCACCGCCAAGTGCGGCAAGAGCGCAGCTGCAAGCTGCGGCCGCTGTGGCCTCTCCAAGAAGGGCCGCTCACGCCATGCTTAGCTCCTCCCCCCCACGCCGCCGACTCCTCCTCGTCGCCGTGCCAGCTGTGCCGCGGCCTCCTCCCGAGCGAGTCAACGCCGCCCGGCTGCCGCCTTCTCCGCGTTCGCTGTCGCCCTCACGCCGTCCTCGCTCTCATTCGCGCGTGCTCTCCTTCGACGACCTCGGCGTCCGCGCCGACGAGGAGGAGGAGGACTTCGGACGAGGTGGGGCCGGATCTCGACGAGCGGGATCGGGATTTCGTGGATGGGGATGCGGGACGCGGCGGGTTGCTCGCCCAGTGCTTGTGGGAGGTCCTGAGGAGGTTGCGCCGGCGGAGGCTCGCGGTGGTGCGGGTGTACAAGGGGTGGCGGGAGATCTCGAGGAGGGTGTGGTGGGCCACCGAGGATATGAAGCTCGGGGTTCCCTCAAGAGCTTAGCTCACATGCGAGAATTTATATTAAAGCATGCACTATTATTGCCAATATTCATGTACTTGATATCGGAGGTTAGAAGGAACTCTGAAATTTGAGTTTGTGGTAGATATACCGGGTTTCGGTAGTGGATTAGATACAATTTGCATTGTGCCGAGTTGTGAGGAGGCCAACTGTAATAAATTTTTGCTACACATTCGTAACTATTTTTATAATTCGTTGCTAATTTGCGACGAATTAATAAAATTCGTCGCTAAATTCGTTCCGAACAATGTTCGTGGCAAAATAGCAATAAATTTTGCCACGAATCAGTTTAATCGCAAATTATTAACAAAAAAAAAGAATTTTGTGGCAAATTAGCAACAAATTTTGCGACGAAAAATTAGCGGACAATTTTGCGACGAAAAATTAGCGATAATTTTACGATGAAAATTTGTGACGAAAAATTAGTGATAAATTTTGCGATGACTTTTGCGACAATTTTGCGACGATTTTGCGACGGATTTTGCGACGATTTTGCGACGAATTTTGCGACGAAATATTTGCGACGAACTTTGTGACGGATAGTGTTCGTGGCTAATTTGCGACAATTTTGCGACGAATTTTGTGACGAAATATTTGCGACGAACTTTGCGACGGATAGTGTTCGTGGCTAATTTGCGACGATTTTTGCGACAATTTTGCTGACGAAATATTTGCGACGAACTTTGCGACGGATAGTGTTCGTGGCTAATTTGCGACAATTTTTTGTCGCAAATTTGCAACGAAAATTGAAAATTTCCGAAATTCGTCGCAAATCATTTTTGCGACGGATTTTTGCGATTTTTTCGTCGCAAAAAACATGTTTTTTTGTAGTGGTGATTTTCCCCGAAACAGCACACCGGAGACCAAAAAAAAATGGCGAGAGAGAAAGTAGACTTCTGGTTCACATAAGTCAAAGAGATTTTCCCAACGGTACCACGTTATCGTGGAATGAAGTTTAGAGCCTAAGAAAAGCTCAACGTGTACGATCAAAGGCCGAGAAAGAACGAGCCCGAAGAAAAGCGACGCCATGGCCATTGTTAAATCCGACAATTTCGCGGAAAACGACATCACATTCAAGGTCGCGACGTAGAACTATTAAGGACTTGAACTCGCGTTTAACGGTCGAGGTTAGAACAACGAAGAAGAGGGGATTCGTGGCGGAAAGCGGGTCCGTCGAAGTTTCGAATGCTGATGTTGTCCCTCGATGCTGCAGTACATATGTGAATACATCCGGGGTCTGCAGCTCGGGGAATGGGTTTATCATAAGTGTCCAAATCGAAATTTAATTATGTTCGTTCCGAGCTCCTGTTTGACCAAACTGGTGAGCGAATTCGGACAGCGATTCATCATCAAATAATACAATACTCAGGCCGCAAGAAAACGTTTCGAGACGATGTGGTCGCGGATAAGCCAGGCTTTCGCTTCTGATTCGGCAGTTCTCGATTCAGCAGGGATCAGGTGGAATAAAACCAACAAGAACCGAAGGATCTCGCACTGCATGAAGACTCGGTACATGTAAGTACAAAGATTGAAGAAAAAAGGATCTGTGGACGCTTGTGTTTAACATGATTTTCGAGCCGGCATGCATGGTCAAGTGCATGAAGCTCTCGCCGATGCGCGAAGAGCGGTTTCTCTTCGGTGTCTTCTTCTGGGCGATAGTCATTTTCATGTTAATTAGACTGCTAATCTAAGTCTCTAGATGCTCTCTATATCCATCAGAGGATGAGCATTCACGGCCTAAATTGATGGCTGAAATGTGGACAAAGAGACATCCTCGAATGTCAGGTTTGATTATAATATTTAAAGGTTGGTTACGAAATTGAATGTTTCAAACCCCTACATTGCACGGCATCGAAAGTCAGATGTCAGCCCACTGTTCATACAAACAGTTGCAGACAAGGCTCCGTAAGATCATTTGTACGTATGCTTAGCAGGACTAACTAGACAACATACATGGCACCTTATTTTGCGATAATCCATGCATAATTCCATGCGAATATAATGACAAAAGGCGCCGAAACTTCCTGTCGAAACACGTTCGTTTAGTGATGTGTCGTATTTGATCGGTCGTTTCGACTTGTTTTGGTATAAAGTCTTAAATTTAGTATCATCTAATCTTATGATGTAAAGTCCCGAGGGGAGTTTTTAGATGATGACGATGAGTTCTAGTCAAAATTGATGTGCAAACTAATTTTTTTTATTTCATTTGAAGTTTGGTGTCGATATGAGTTTGGTCTAATGTCTTAGCAATATAATATGTCGCTAAATAAAATTTATACATGTGAACGAATTGGTGTTGAAATGAGTTTTCACTTCAATGCACCGTCTTTAACTCGTTTTTAGTTGGCCAAACGGAAAAGGAAAAAAGATTTTTCCCGAGTAAATTGCTTTTCTAAAAAACCCGTCAATAGTAAATTAGCAAATGCTTATTTGAGAATAAGTTGTTGAGAACCTTTCAAGATAATTTATCCTTCCGATATCAACATTAGTTTTTCCAATGATAGAAAGAAATGTAAAAATCACGAGGGATCCAAAGTCTTTCGATACATATACTCGCCAAATAATATCGACATATATCGAATGACTGATGAACTCGACAAATTTCAAAACTTAGATATGATTCCAGTGCGATATTTGATTAGGGTAAAGTTTTGAACCCCACAATTCAATATACACTCATCATGTATCCACATGACATTCTGAGGCAAGTAATGAATAGCTTTCCCTTGCCGTAGGATCAACCTATTCTTTTCAGCCCCTTCAATGATCCTATTGATGACTGATATGAACACTTTTACACAATTGGGAGCTTTGGCATTGCCAAAGTTGGGCCAACTGTTCTCCCAAAAAAGAGTTGAAAAATCCAAGATTTACCCTATAAAATGCGCACACACGGGCGACCAAGTTGGAAATTTTCCTGACCTACCAGATTGGAAACCTTGCCAAGGAAATGCTGATGCATTGGTGAAGTTGGTGTGACCGCAAAAGTTTTGTACATGGCTTTCTTGGATCCTGGTTCTCTCACCATATGCGGAAGAGAAAGAGAGAGAGAGAGAGTCCAAGAGGATCAAACACAGGAACCAAGTGAGAAGGATACTCTGCAAATTTGTAAGCTTTCATTTGATCCCACCTCACTCTTTAGCTTTGATGCTGTCTAGCTACAGAGAGAGAGAGAGAGAGAGAGAGAGAGAGAGAGAGAGAGAGAGAGGAGCACAACTCAACTTTGCTTCAGTTCCAAGCCTGCAAGAACTGTGGTGGTTACTCTGTTTACCAGTCAATGTCATAATAACTCCCACCCCCATGTCTTATTTGAGTCTTCTTTCACATATTCATGCCACCTTCTCTCTCTTCCCTCTCATTTTCACATTTCCTCGCCCGCCTTCTTCTTATTCTTTTTCTCTTCCTGGCAAATTGTTGATGGGTTCGACGTAACTTTTGATCCTCAAGGATAGCCATTGCAAGTTAACCTCAGAAAATCTTGAGTTGACTAAACTTTCTGGGCATTCTCTCAAAGCACTTGAGCTCAGAGTCTCATTAATGGTACTTTTTTTCTTGCTTTCTCTACAAACCAGTTCATGCCTTCTTGCTCTCACTTTCTTGAGAAAATTTTGCCTGGTATATGGTTGCAATCTTGCGTTTTCTGCTTCCAGCAAATGAAGAGGTCTATGAGACTAGAGTTCAAATTCTTAATTGACAAAATAATGCTACATTTCACTACCATCACACCTGCTTAAGAGTTGATTTTACTCATTGTACAACTTAGACTTGGTTTTTTATGTCCAGGCCCTTCTTTTCCCATTCAAAAAATTGAGCGTAAAACTCAAAACGAGCAACTTCTTTTTAAATATATTAGTATGTTTCAACATGGGCTTGCCTTTACCGAATCACTCTAAATAGACAAATCCATTCGACAGCATCTAGTCTCAAAAAAGTGAATTACGAAGGGCAGAGGAATTGAATTGTATGTTTTGCATCAGAAGAATTTGTGTCATCAACTAATTATGCAAAAAGATTGTAGTTTGAGGAATCTGCTGCGAGTTTAGATGTTCTTTTGGAATGAAACAGTTGAAAGAACTGGTTTCTATCATTCCTAATGTTTTTCTTTTTCAATCTGTCAATGTACTGCAGTTTACCTGAGGGTCATTGCCTGAATGACAGGAGCCAAGAGGCAATTCTGAGCTAGGAGCGCTAGTTCAAGTATCACGGGAAAGAGATCATCGAAAAGCCCCAGGCTATACGAGAAGTACCAGTTGGGTTGCATGTCTTGGGATTTGATGAACGTTCCTGAGCTTCTGCCTGGTCGTTTACATATGAAGCTGCTCACAGATGCGAGGCATTCAGAGAATAGGCACAACCATGGTGAGAATTCAAACTGGACCGCATCACTTATCAAGAAACCATCGACATGATTATCATTTTAATACGCTTTCCAGTTCAAAGTTTATCAGTTGCAACACGGAAGGGTTAACTAAATATGCTCAGAAATGCAGCATCCAACATCCACGCACAAAAGAAAATAAATGTCAAATATAAAAAAGTTAAGTTTGAAGTGTAGAATTTATTGATTTATTTACCTTTGCAGACGATGTGCATATGAAAGGGAGACCTAAAACTCTTCACACGTCGGATAAGAAGAGCCAAGGTGCTGTTGTAAGTCTATTTATTGTTCCCTCTGCTATTGAGATCACCCAAATTTTTGCATATTTATATTCAAAATCTAAACTCAGCCATCGGTTGCATTTACATTTTCTGGTGGAACATTCTTGTAATTGTAGTCTCCACTTCTGTCTCTTGTTTTATTTCTTAACATTTGCTGGATGAAGCAAACCATCTGACCGCCAATCTGTAACCTCTAGGGCGAACAGGATCACACAACTTCGGTTGTCAAGTTCAGAGATGAATGTGTAAATAAAATGAGGCAAAAGGAGAGGCTCATGAGCAACCGGTTAAAGAGAGAGAATGCTGAAGCAAAACAGGAAATGAAACATTTTCTCGAGACTCCAAGTCACTCATCCAAAAGCCTAGGGAAGACACACCGTAGGCGTCGACGAAATGATTCAAATATGGGTTCTCCACGGAAACTTCCCCATCCTATGTTAGTGGATGGACCTTCTCAGTCGACATTCAGAGGACTATTTTGCCATCAGGTACACCCCAGAAGCGGAGGAGGGATTGGCTGTAGAAGCATCAGTGTGGCAGTAAATAAAGATTTGAAGAAGACGAATGTCCAATCCCTTCATAGGAACGAAGTGGCGGAGGCACTGGTAAATCAGAAGTTCGTCAACGGTGGCCACTTTGGTGATGATCGGACGGGCCACAAGTCTAAGCAATTCTTGGAAGCGTTGCACGTGCTGAATTCCAACAAACAATTATTCTCTAAACTCCTGGATGACCGAGACTCTGTATTAGCGAAGCACATCCAAGAATTGCGGGACTCTCAGGAAAAAGAACAAAAGTGTGATAGTACTATTGATACAAGTGTGATTCAAGAGAAAAGTACAGGTATGCTTTCCTGGAAGAAGATCATGAGCTGGGGAAAACTCCGTCCCAAGAGAAGCAGTGAAGAGCACTTTTCAACAGTGGTTTTAGGGCCTGGACCACAAAGCGCAGGAAACATCGAGAAAAGCGGCTCATCTTCACAAACAAACAATAGCATAAGAAATGAGGTCCCAGCCATTAGACAGTCACACTTTCCATTTCAAGGTTTGAGAAGGAAAACGAGGAATGCTACTGAGCTAAGAAGAACAAAGAAGGGACAGATGCCTAAATTTTCAGTTGATATCGAGATGAAAGATATTGCAGGTGAGCATGACAGTCCCCGAGCGAAAATCGGACGTGAATCTGCTACAACAGGCGGAGGTGCTTGTCCAGGAAGTCACAGAGATCACAAGGAAGTAAACTTCAATATGGCTGAAGCTAGGATACATCTCTCTCAGCCATTAAGTAAAGATCTGAATAAAAAGGTTTCTGAAGAGCAGTTCATTAATACAAGAAGGAGGTCACTCTCTTTGCCTGGGCAAGACTTGTTGTCCTTCCTCAATTCCGGGAGAACCGAAGAAGTTGGGATGTTTACCGCTCAGATGAGGTTCAGCTCCTACAGCTACTATCTAAACAATCAGAACAGACTGGGGATTCACAAGGAAAATGATAATAATGTTCCGAGCCCACCGAGGCCAAATGAGGAGGTCCCCACGCTGAATGATGATACTTGCAGGAATCCCGATGATCCGTTTAATCATGCTAAAGCAAACCTAGAAATGCAAGAGAAACTTCTCGAAACTGAAATGCATGAAATTACCCCTTTCCCTTTTGATTCAGGCTCCGAAGATATATCTTTACCTTGCGAGCTTGGTCAAGCTCCTTCTAACCAGGCGCATCTTGGCATTGCTGAAGAATCTGTTATTGCAGAAACAACAAATAATATGCTCCCAAATAGTGTCAATCCTTTCAAAGAACCTGAAGCATTGAATTGCGGGCCATATTGTTGCGCTAATCAGAGCATCAGTGCAACTAAGGACCCCCACAAAGGAGAATGCTTATGTTGCTTTGAATTGGTAACACTTTCTCTTGTCAACTTTAGTCGATAAGTTGTTGACTTCATTGTTCTACTATCACCTATATGTCTTTTTCTCTGCCCTGTCCTCTTCTAACAGTTCCTACTGTCATTCTAGGATATTTTATACAGCTTACAACTTCGTATCTTTGACATTTTCAGGATTCACCTCTACAAAATCAACCGGAAACTTCTTTGGTGGATGATTCCTTATTAAGAGCTACAAATGCCCAGAATGCAGATAATGTGATTACTTCCAGAACTACTGTGAGCTTGGATAGAACCATGTCTGAACCGGGTAGGATTCACTTTGGAAAAGAGACATTAATCTTATTCTGTTCTTTTTTCCTTTCTTTTGGTATTCTGTTTCATTGACCTAAGTATGTTGTGACACTTGCAGCTGATCCACCATCAGGGTCACCTGAAATTGCTTTAGTGACTTCCCCATCAGACTCCAAATTTTCTACCAATAAGGCTGATGATAAGCTTGGATTCACATCTGAGTATGTGAGGTCACTTTTGATAGCTTCGGATTTGAACTGGAATGAACTCCTGGTGAAGTACCCCGAGTCGGAGCAATTTCTTCCCCCGTTTTTATTTAGTGCAATAGGGACGCAGCCAGATCGGTCCGGCATCGATCACACGCTCCTCTTTGATTATGTTGATGAAATCCTCCAAGAAGTTGCAAACGAGTGGTATTTCAGATTTCTCAGACTAAATACTAAGATGGTTCCACCAGATGAAAATGTGGCTCGTGAGGCGATCAAATGGGTAGATTGGAACCTCGTCTTCCAAACGAGGTTAGGCACTTTGGAGCAGCTCGTCAAAGAGGACTTGGCAAAGCCTCAAGTTTGGGTGGATACTCGAAAGGATGCCGAAGGAATTGTTAACAAGATGGTAGAGAGCATCCTAGAGGATATAATAGAGGAGATGGAGTCGAATTGCTAATATGAAGGGGAACTTTTGTACCGAGGATTAAATGATGATCGGAAATCCCGCAAAAAAGCAGCAGCCATCAGTGAATTTTCCTGTAATTATATTTAATGATGTGTGGAAAAAGCTTGAGATGGACCAAGAAACTAGCGAGTTTTGTTGTAAGGCCAAGGATTCATCTGTGGCGCCATCAAGTTCACTCGATGGATCCAAGTTACAATTACTCACACATAGTCCGACAGCAAGTTTTGATAAAAAAAACTCGTAACTTTTTCTAGGATTTGCTATACTGCGATTACTAAAAGAGGCTGAACAGTTTTGGGATGATTGTAGGAAATTTGACTCCCTGGATAGTCATTTCAACTATCAGTAAGGAGATAATAGATAAAATTGGCAGTTTTGCTAGTTACTTGACACTCTCGCTAAATTCCATTAGATTCATGTCATGCCGTTTTGTCTCCAGGTTTGCTGAATATTCAAGTTTTGGTTGAGTTGGCCAATGGCCTATGCTGGAATTTGTCAACAGATGGCTTTTGCGCTTTAATGTTCCCCTTTACCAGACGTTTGATAAAACTATTTAGGGGCAGGTATGCTTTTAAAGCAAAATTGAAGGACATAATGAGTGCTCTGGAGTTTGGATGATATGAATTCTTCAAGAAAAAGACAATTGAATTTGATCCGAAACGAAAATGCGTTGCATCCAAATTTGTGTTTATTCGGAAGCAGTCTGCAAATTGATGGTGTAGCAATCGTTTTGAGGAGACAATATCGGGCAGCTGCGGATCAAGTAAGACCCACATGCGCGGTTATTGCATTGTGCTACTTTCAGATGATTTAAGGAGCTCCAAGATTGAATACTTTTATTAAGCAGTGTCCTCATGGAACCGTGCCTGTCGCAAGAGCCACAAAGGAAGATCTACTGATCGCAAAACGGTTTTCACAACATGGACAAAGACCATTCCCAAGTGTGATGGGGCGCAAAAAGATAATGTAACGGGTAAACGCGTAAGCAATTCTTACAGTACTTATGGCAAATATAAAGTTTCTCCGGTAGTTCGGAGAATGCAGAGTGCTCTGCTTACGTTCTAGTCAACAATATCCGACAAATTACTCATTATTCCCTTGCAATATAGTCGGTGTCGACGTTATATACAGGTGGCCATTATGCAGCAAGGGCACAGATAAATGTCTGGAGTCCTAGCATGAAGGACGGCCGATTCGGCAGTGCGAGCATTTGGGTCGTGGATCTTGTGGCACCAGTCGATAGTACGCAGGCAGGCTAGATAGTAAGTAAATGCCTTGCATCTTTTTTCCTCTGGGGATGAAAAGTCGAGTTTTTTCGCTTCTGCGGTCTAATAACAGAATATTACAATTATCTGTCAAAGGCACGGACAACTTGCATAGAGTTAGCCGGTGTCCTAGTCACATAGAAGACTGTCGACAAAGTTTTTGAGGCTCGTTAATGCTTGCTCTTATACATGTTTAGGCCGATGATTCATGACATGATGCTATATAAATTAGTATGAACTCACCTTTTCCAGACGGTAACGATGTGCTGTAGCATAGTGAAAGACGAATGTTATGCTTTGTTTCTACTCTCTCTGTTTTTCTTTCAATTACTGTCGAAAGAAAGCAAAATATGGTTTGAATTGAACCATAGATGGTCTGGTTTATTTCTAGTACCTGTCATTCACCCCAGGTAAATCCACACTTATATGGGAACTCAGCTGCCAACCATAAGCTATATTGTACTATCTTTAAGCTTCTGTCGTCCAGTTTATAAATCAGAAATTTTCATCTTTTCTTCCTAATCCTTCTCTCTATTGCAGATCAGCTCCAAAGTGCCCCTCGGCCTCGTCCTAAGCCCAGTTTCCCAACACCGTGGGCAGCATTATGACCTTGTTCTAACTTATATATCAGGTTACAAAAAAAGAGCCTCGTCGGTGCTCCGACATCAAGACCTTCATGTACTGTCACAAGTAAACATCGACTATAACATGACTAAGGCTCGAGCTACATAAAGTGCCAGTATAAGCATTTCCCCCACGGTACTATTAGCTAGTCTTTGCCCCCAGTTCGCGTGTTTTCGACCTGCCTTTTCCGTCTCCTGACCTGCAGGACAACAAATCGAGGAACTGTTGCCCGTTCTTCGGCGAGAGCAGCGCGCGTCGGGGACTGGCCAAAGGAGCTATTCATGGTGATGGCCGATTTGGGCGCGACTCAAGCCAGGTGGGGAGGTGGTCATTTCCCTGAAGAAGGAACCAATGGATCAGCCTATGTGTGCCAGATCCAGGTCTCAGATCAGCAGGGCAATTTTCACTGACCCACTTGACGAGTCCTTCGTTGGGGTTGTGGATGATCCTGGGCGTTACAATGCCAATGCAAGCCATGATTTGGGTGGTCCTAGGGGTCACTTCTTGTATTACGGTGGTCCTGACCAATGCGTTTTGAGTGGGGATGGGAATGTGAACATGCTCAATACTCGAGTGGGCATGGGCCAAAAAAGAAGGAATAGATGCTGTTGGGGAGGGATGAGAGCGATCGGATGCTAGTGGTGGCAAAGTGGCTTTTGAAACTCATAAGCATTTTACGCGAGTACGTTAGTTTAGTTGTGGAATTTTCTTTAAAGTTTGATTAACATCTAAAGAATAAAGATGATTCTATTTTATTTTCTTTTTTGGTTCATTTCCCTTTTCTACATAGCATTTTAGCCTCTGTACTGTTATTTTGAAGACAATTTAAGTACCCTATCATTGCTAACGATATAAGATTTTATGCTATTGCCGTATTTTATCGACGGAAAAAATACAATCGATGATTCAATAATTGCTCGACAAATATGTTGTTGTGTAGCAAACCCAAAACTTGTTTGTCATATGAGATGTGTAATTTTAGAGAATGATTTAACTTTATCGATCATGTAACAAAGGTCTTCTTTTTGTCGACAAATATGACATTTAACGGCTATATAGACAGACAAAAAAAGCCAGCGATTGCAACAAAAATCAAAGCTCAAGGGGCAATTTAAAATTTGCAAAGCTCGGGGCCATTTTCAGAAACTTTTCGAAAATTGGGGACTATTGTCCAACATCGTCAAAGTTTAACCCGGGGGGGGTGGGGTTTCGAGCAATAATCCCATTTTTACATCTCCTTCCTATTTCTGGGCTAAAAAGACATAAGAAATTCCATAAAATTTTCCCACAAAAAAATTGCCTCCATAAGAATAACTCCTTTTCCTGCCACGTGTCCACCAGAAAAATGGGGAATTTTAACATAATTTCGGGAAGATATTATTCCCACTTCCTTTCTTTTTGGGTTAATATTACGAAAAACCCCAAACTGGTACATCTGTGACAAATTTACCCCAAACTATTTTTTTGACCACAAAAAATCCCAAACCGGTACACCTGCGACAATTTTACCTCGAATTATTTTTTTGACCACCAAAAATCCCAAACTGGTACACCTGCGACAATTTTACCACGAACTAATTTTTTAATGTTATTTTTTTGAATATTTTTTATTTTTCCTTTCCTTTTTTTTTTCCCTCATTTTCAACCTCTGGTTGGTGAGGTTAGCCCCGCCGGCCGCTGGCGAGGCCGACCTCGCCGGCAACTGGTGAGGTCGGCCTTGCCCGCCCTTGGCGAGGTTTGACCTCGCCAGTTGCCGACGAGGGGTCGTCCTCGCCGTCGCTGGCGAGGCTCGGCCCCGCCGGCAACTGGCGAGGTCAGCCGAGGCTCAACCTCGTCGCTTCTGGGCGAGGCCGACCTCGCCAGTTGCCGGCGAGTTCAAGCCTCGCCAGATCTGGCGGGGGCTCGAACTCTCTGTCGCTCTAGCGAGGGCTCGAACTCGCCGGCGTTGGCGAGGTCGGCCTTGCCTAGAAGCGGCAAGGTTGAGCCTCGGCCGACCTCGCCAGTTGCCGGCGGGGCCGTGCCTTGCCAGCGACAGCGAGGATGACCCCTCGTCGGCAACTGGCGAGGTCAAACCTTGCCAAGGGTGGGCAAGGCCGACCTTGCCAGTTGCCGGTGAGGTCGGCCTCGCCAGCGGCCGGCAGGGCCGACCTCTCCGGCCCCCGCCTCTGGCCGGTCGCCTGTCTGGCGACCGGCCAGTGGTTGAAGATGAAGGAAAAAAGAAAAGAAAAGGAAAGGAAAAAGAAAAGAAAACAAAAAACAAATAAAAAAATTTGAAAAAATAAAAAATAATATTAAAAAATTAGTTCGTGGTAAAATTGTCACAGATGTAACAGTTTAGGGCTTTTGGTGATCAAAAAAATAGTTCGGGATAAAATTGTTACAGGTGTATTAGTTAAGAATTTTTTGTGATCAAAAAAATAATTTAGAGTAAATTTATCACGAACATACCAATTTAAGATTTTTCGTAATATTAACCCATTCTTTTTTGCCCCATTTAGCACCCTTGCCACACATTCACGGCGGCACTTCCCGCCAAACTCCACTAAAACCCTAGCCCCTCTCTCTCCCTCGCTCCGCTTAAACCCTGCAGGGCCTGAACACACACCGCCTCCGCCGCCGCCGCCGAGATGGACGCCAAAGAAGTCAAGTCCGACCTCGTGCTCATCCTCGACTACGGCTCCCAGTACACCCACCTCATCACCCGCCGCATCCGGAGCCTCTCCGTCTTCTCCCTCTGCATCTCCGGCACCTCGCCGCTCAAGGCCATCACCGACCACAGCCCGCGCGTGGTGATCCTCTCCGGCGGCCCCCACTCGGTCCACTCGGCCGGCTCGCCGAGCTTCCCCGAGGGGTTCGCCGAGTGGGCCGAGGGCAACGGGGTGTACGTGCTGGGGATCTGCTACGGGCTGCAGCTGGTCGTGCAGAGGCTGGGAGGGGAGGTCAGGATCGGGGAGAAGCAGGAGTACGGGAGGATGGAGATCGAGGTGGAGAAGGATTCGGGGCTCTTCGGGTCGAAGCGCGTGGGGGATAGGCAGGCTGTGTGGATGAGTCACGGGGATGAGGTGGTGAGGTTGCCCGAGGGATTCGAAGTCGTCGCGCGGAGCCAGCAGGGGGCGGTGGCCGCCGTCCAGAGTTTAGGGAGGAGGTTCTATGGGCTTCAGTATCATCCTGAGGTTTGGTTTTGATTCTGATTTTGGCTTCTGTTAGGAAAAAAAATCTGTCTTGCACTGGATTTATGGCGGCGACGGCATTTGATTTTTCTTTGCTGTTCTTTTTGGTTTCTTGGTTCACGATGCAAAAGAATTTTCACATAGATTTGGTTATGTAAGTTTTAATTAGTGGAAGTTTAGATTTTGGGTTATTGGTTCGTGAGTTCACTTCGGGTTTGATTAAGTTCAACTGAAGTGGGAGGCAACTTGTTGCACAGCCTGATTTGTGCATATTTCATGTGAATTTCGTTGCTGACTTCCTCAAAATAAGAAATTTTCTTGAGTAATTTGGTTAATTAAAGCATTTAGTAGATATGACCGATTAGGCTTGAGCTTGATGGTCTTCTCTTGCTGCCGAGTTGTGACTGGATTTTGAGATCACCGCATGTCTCTCCTCATAAATGTTGGCTGTTGAATATGGTGCAGGTTACTCACTCACCTGAAGGAATGGAAACACTGCGCTACTTTCTTTTTGACATTTGTGGAGTCACTGC
Source organism: Syzygium oleosum (assembly GCF_021117445.2). NCBI lineage: Eukaryota > Viridiplantae > Streptophyta > Magnoliopsida > Myrtales > Myrtaceae > Syzygium > Syzygium oleosum. The sequence goes on from NW_026607498.1 coordinate 9,328,422, forward strand.
AGGGTGGAAGATGGAAAATGTAATGGATGAAGAGATTAAAGTGATAAAGGAAACAGTGGGGCCTGAAGATCATGTCATTTGCGCATTATCTGGAGGTGTTGATTCAACAGTTGCCGCAACTCTTGTTCACAAGGCTATTGGAGAGAGGCTTCATTGTGTTTTTGTTGACAATGGTCTTCTGAGGTGAGTTTGAGCCTCCTTTTTGGGGAAATCTTTTGTGTGGTCTTGCCATTTTATGTCCTCTGCCTTACTTTGCTTCTTATAGGTACAAGGAGCAGGAGCGTGTCATGAAAACCTTTGAAAGAGATCTACATCTGCCAGTTACTTGTGTCGATGCGACTGAGCAGTTCCTTAGCAAGTTAAAGGGTGTAGAAGATCCTGAGGTGAAGAGAAAGATAATTGGAAAGGAATTTATTTGCATCTTCGATGCTTTTGCCCATGATCTGGAGAAAAAGTTGGGGAAGAAACCTGCATATTTGGTCCAAGGAACTTTATATCCCGATGTGATCGAATCATGTCCTCCCCCAGGGACTGGAAGGTCACACTCACACACAATTAAGAGTCATCACAATGTTGGAGGACTTCCCAAGGATATGAAATTGAAGCTGATTGAACCGCTGAAGCTTCTATTCAAGGATGAGGTATTATTTCTTCTTGGCTTGTTGTTGCTTGTCTTTATTTTGGTTCTGACTTGTCTGGTTTTTAACTAGCTTTATTTATTTCTCTTAAGGTTCGTCAACTTGGAAAGATATTGGATGTTCCCGAAGGATTTCTGAAGCGTCACCCATTTCCTGGTCCTGGCCTTGCAGTTCGAGTTTTGGGCGACGTAACGAAAGATGATGCTTTAGATATCCTTCGCCAGGTATGTGTTGTTAAGGCATGTCACAAATGTTTCTCCACTTTCTTCACTTTGAAGGCATGACCTTTGTCTTCTTGTTTTGTCTTCTCAAGGTGGATGAAATATTTATTCAATCAATCAAGGATGCTGGACTATATGATAACATTTGGCAAGCCTTTGCTGTGTTTCTTCCAGTAAGGTCTGTTGGAGTTCAGGGTGATCAAAGGACACATTCTCATGTTGTTGCTCTTAGAGCGGTCACAAGTCAAGACGGAATGACGGCAGATTGGTAAGCAGGCAGTTCCTTTAGGGCTTGTCATACTTCTTTCTTGTCTTTGGAAAAGAATGTCATCTTGCCAGCTTGTATTGTGGGAGGCTTGTCTCTAGGATTGGATAATGGCTTGTAAAGCCCACTAACTACGTCGGCATCTCTTGCATTTTCGTTGCTCTGATATTTCTTGTTCTCGGTCTTTTACTTGTGCATGTGTGTTTCAACAATTTCTTTGCCTTTTTCTTGCTTATCTGGATGACGGTCTTTATTAAAGGGCATTTAAGGGCCCTCGTATCTATGGAGTTTCCTTTTAATTTTTTCCTTTTCGGAATGCCGAGTGCTTATATGTCAATTACAAACAATTTCAGGTATCAGTTTGATCACAAGTTCCTTGACCACGTATCACGAAAGATATGCAACAGTGTTCGAGGTGTCAATAGAGTTGTTCTGGACATCACATCGAAGCCTCCATCAACAATTGAGTGGGAGTGAGACCATTATGCAAGAAAATTGTCTGGATTTATTATATTTATGATCAGATTTGAATGCTCATTTTTGGGACATAAATTTTCCAGTAACTAGGGAAAATTTATGTGATGTGGTAGGACATACGTCATACTCATGCTCTTAGAGGTAGAGTTTTGAGATCGTGTATTATTTAGATGGAAAATGGCACAAAGTTCTAAAAGAAATCTGTGTTATGCATAGTCTTTATAACTTGTTCTTGGTACTCAGTTTGTGAAATGGCAGATTGGTTTGCCGAACTCTTATCCTGATATGTGGTACATATTGCAAGGCATATTTGCCTGATTCTAAAATAACATTGAGGCGTGTGTGCGTTACTGATCGAAGCTTGTCCGACTACCAATTATAATAAAGCACTACTAAAGGCTTTATTAAGCACCAATACCTCCTCTCATCCCGTGTATTATTGCTGCTGAGATAGGGGTTGAACTCTTTTCTACATTTTTTCTCCCGGCAAATCTTATTGCTTGCTTATTTCAGTGATAGTACAGTGTTTCTTTGGCTATATTTATGGTGGGTAATCAGTATGACCTGTCCCTACCAATATTATGTTAATAGTTCCCTTTATGCCACCTGGTCTACGCTACAAATCATGGTAGCCTTTGTGGTTTTATTCCTACCACTTTATGTTGGAGTGCGGCAATTGACGACTCGAAAAGTTTTTTAATGATTGCTCATCATTTTTGCATTTGAAACTAACACAAAGCAGCGAATGACAATTTTGATATATAAAATTCTTCTCTTAAGTACCCTACTCTATAAGTAGCCAACTCTGTGTGCCTACATTCCTAGCTAGCTGAAGTACCCTTGTCCTCTTCTAGTGTAATAATGACCAAATCAAAAATTTCCATTCAACTTCCTGTTCTTGATTTGTCTCAACCTGTAGAGTCCACCTTCCTCTCTGCACTCTCTCAAGCATGTCAAGAATGGGGGTTTTTCTATGTTATCAATCACGGTATACCTGAAAGTATATTCAGTGAGCTTTGTTTGCTATCGGAGCATATATTCAGCCTTCCTCAGGAATTGAAACTCAAACTAGGTCCATCATCATCAATCCAGACCTACACTCCACGTTTTATAGCATCTCCTTACTTTGAAAGTTTACGAGTGTCTGGACCCAACTTTATGGCCTCTGCAAAGGCGTCTGCTGATGAACTTTTTGGCTCACAAAATCATGAAATAAGGTAACTTTCTTTGGTCTTTCTCTGCCTTTTTATCACGCACTATTTTGTTTTTGAATTTGGTTTCTTTGCTTTTATTCTGCCAGCAATGCGTTGCAAGAGTATGGAAGCAAGGTGATTGAGGTGTCAAAGATAGTTATAGAGGTTCTGTTGAAGTGCTTGGGCAATGATTACGAAGAGAAGTATCACAAGACAGAATTCAGCAACTGTCATGGTTATTTGAGGATTGTAAATTATTCCCCACCTGAAAATGTAAAAGAAAAAGAGGTCGAAGGACTTGGAATGCATACTGATATGAGTTGCATAACACTAGTCTATCAAGATGAGATTGGTGGGCTTCAGATGAGATCCAAGGAAGGGGAGTGGTTGAATATAGATCCTTGCAAGGGTTCTTTGGTGGTTAATATTGGAGATTTGATGCAGGCTTGGAGCAATGGAAGGTTTAGGTCATCTGAACACCGAGTTGTTCTTAAGCAACCAGTGAACCGCCATTCTCTGGCTTTCTTTTGGTGTTTTGAGGATGAGAAGGTGATATTGGCACCCAATGATGTTGTGGGGAAAGGTAACGCAAGGATTTACAAGCCATTTGTCTGTGCTGACTATCTGAAATTTAGGGAGAGTAACGAGGAAGGAAAGTTTGAGAAAATTGGATACACTGTCAAGGATTTTGCAGGGGTTAAGATTCAAGCAACAGTCACTACAATGCTATAAGTACTGTTTAACATGTGATATGTGGTTCTGTATGGTGAATTCGCTATTCATATTCATGTTCCTGGTTTTTCATACTCTGCCGTCGAAGATGGTTGATGATGGAGAAATTGCTCTGCAGTAATGTTCAGATTGCTTCCACTCCTTCCTGCCCCCTTTCTATGTTTCGATAGCAGTATTTAAGATTCAGTATTTAAGATTGTCTCTTTGTATCTGGAATTGGTGTGGTTTTGTTGTGTGATTTGTATCAGTGTTTGGCTTATACTTGACATGGGAAGAGCAGGGGAGCGATGTCGATTGAAACTAAGTTGTAGGAGATTTTGTGCCAAATGTACTAGTTGTTAGTTTGAAAGGAGAAAAGACGAAACATGTAATGTTGATATTGCATTCCGTTGAAATGGAATTCAACAAATGCATTTTAATTCTTGTGCGCTTGAATTATTTATTATTTATCTCGGGGAGGCAATGGCCCTACACTTTTCCCTTGTTTCCATGTCGCTACTTAATTGGATAGATGGTGGTGATGGTATCATAATCTTGAACTTCTTGTTTCATCACTATTGAAATGAATTCCAAATGCTAGTTCTTCCTTCACTGACATTGCTCTCTGCAAAAGCACAATAAGGTGCGAGATATTGAGCTAGAGCAATTAATCCTTGGTGGTGTGGCTAAAACATTGGCTTTCTTGATCTCTACTGCCCTGCCCTCCTTTTGATTGATGATTTACCTTTTTCGAACTTGCTAGATTCGACTAGTGTCCTTTTGATTGAACAATTATGTTGCCGACGGAACATACTTCACCTTTCATATGTCACTGTTTTGATATGGTGGGGCACGAGTGATATTTCTGGGAGATTCGTTTAGAAAGTTAATATAGAAAGTTTCATGGGTATGCTTTTTTCTACTTCTTAATCATTGTGGGAAATAAAATTCAGAAGAACGTAAATTTTGTAAATTTTACATATACTGACACTATAATCTCTCTGCCTTGCTTACTCCCAACTGCTTCTGTTTATTGATGGCGGCGTCCATAAATGCTTCGTCTCTGATGTGTATTGCACAGTATATTTTTGGTAAATGCTTCTTGTGTGAAGCAGAAATTCTCTTTCCCAGATCTTTTTAGTAGCTGTAGCAAGTACTGTGAAGGGATCTAGTAGAGACCATGTTCTTGATTGTATGATTTACTAAAGGGAACTGTCAAATGAACCAGTAATTGGAGTTCCAGAAAGCAGGAACTGGTCTGTGATTGGAGTCATATTGATTTTGTGAGATTGCTGCACATTTGACGGCGTGATGACATAGGGACTAAGAATAAACGATAAAATCACCCGACTAAATTTAAATTTTGGATGTGCATAATGATGGACACGAGGAAGAACTTTAATCAAACCAGGCGCTGCTATAGTACCAAAATATTTACTTCAACCCCATCAAGATGGTGCTTGTTCATCTTTTTCCATACCTGGGTCTTGATTATGTCTGTTGGAGGTTTTTAACCACTTCAAGCAGATCTTTGCATAAAGCAAGAACACTATACTTTACTGTCCAATTAAAGGAAGGGGGGAGTTTATTTTATAATATCACCAGCCTAATCGTCTTTAGATTTGGTGGTATCTATCTCCAATGCATTCGCCTTTGTCTTTGGTTTGTCCTTTTGTCGATGTTGGCGTCCTTCTCCGCTTTTTTTTTTTTTGCTTAAAGAAAGCAAACTTGCATTACTTTATAAAGATTTTAAGATGGGACATCATTCTTTGGCCTCTGTTAAAGCATGGGTTCAGTGAGATTTCAATATGACTGGCTGAAAAGGTTGATACTACAATATGTGGTTTATCAAGGGAAAAAGTCACAAAAAATACCTACCAAACTATGTTCACTATAATACATTTACCCTAAACTTTTTCTTGTGATATAAAATACCCAATAGGTATAATACATTTACCCTCCGTCAATATTCCGTCTAATGATTATGTCACGTGGACGCCATGTCAAAACCGTTTATTTTCCGATATCTATATAAGCAGATTTTTAAGAGTGTTCATTGGCGGAACTTTGACAGAGAGCAAATGTGTCACACTTATATAAGTTTAAAATTTTTGGTGTCATAGAAAAAGTTAGGGTAAATATGTTATAGTGGATATAATTTGAGGTTTTTGGTGGACTTTGCCCATTTATTAACTAATAAATCTTGTAAGGAGCATCTTTCTCACCTTCCCATAAAGCCTCCATTATAATATTTGACCTCCTTCACTTCAACCTGGTCTTGATGGTTTTTCCACAGTTTCTGTCTCTTCTCTAATTAACTTCTACTTTTTTCCTTTGTTTTGAGGTGATTTGGGTTTCTGATTATTTCACCTTTTCAAGGAAGACGCATACCACAAGTAAGTAATTTTCTCAGTAATTTCGGTTCTCAAATGAGTTAGCCAGGCAGGAGTGGAGCAGAACAGTCCCCTAAGATGGGTAACAAAGTTTCATGTCTGAAACTTTTTATACTTGTTTTTGCTAGGCTAGGGTTGCATGTTCTTTTGCCAAAAGGGAGCCTAAGCTTTGGGAGGGCCTCCATGGCTTATCTATTTAGTATACATGGACGATGGACTTCACGGATGCGTTCCTTATTTTAATGTGTCGGTGCATGCACGCCTCGTTATTCTCTGAAAATTTTACATCACGGTAATCCCATAATCCAGACGAGGATCGAGATTGAGCCTTCTAAGGATCCGCTCTGGTTCATTATATATATTTGTTGACAGTCCCCTAGGCCGAGTGACAAATTTTCATGACTGAAATTTTTTGTACTTTTTTTTACTAGACTAGGGTTGCGTGTACTTTTTCAATTAATTAGCTAATGCTTGAAGTGCTTCCTCCTCCAAGTTTCCTCAAAATATATCAGTAAAAGCTCATTAGAAGGAATAGACCCTGATCTGAGATAGGCACAAATCTTCATTCTGACCCTGAAAGAATGAAATCGATATTTCCGAAAAATTTATTCTCCATTTATTAGAGTATCCTATCAGGAAGAACATCAGTAATGACTTCTCAAAATGATTATGGTTAACTTGTCAAGCTATCCTAAGGATATATCAGTCAGTAAATGATCTTCAGCATTTCTGAGCGACTCCCCAAAGCGCTTGTTTGATCGCTGCAGCTGTTGTTTTTGTTCTTGTTGATCTCTGCAACCGCAAGAAAATAATAGAAAATGTTAATCCTTGCGGGCGAATCAATGATTTATTTTGCTACCTGTCTTATTATACTGGCATTATCTGGACTAAACATGAAAGTACATAATATATCACAATCCAATCCCGCTCAATTTCTTAGTCGAGCTAATTTCTGTAACTTCATAAGGAAAATGCAATTTAACCTGAGTCTATACCTTGGATTGAACGGTCACAGAAAGAATACCGTCGCTGCTCGATGACTGAACTGAGTGAGAATCCAAACTGAAATGGCTCAAAGCTTCAATTATCTCTATCATTACTCCTTCCTTCCAAAGACACCTCATCTCAATTAGCACGTCTTCATCATTCACACGAACACTTAAATAATCAATTGGACCATCTCTAAGATAACTGGTATCTGTTTCTGTCGCGTCACAGTTGTGAGCTTTCCTTTTTGTAGCTACTGGCCGCTTGCTGAGACCCTTCCGAGGACTGCAGCAGTTATCAGATGTCCTCTCTGTACTTTCTTGGGGTTTTCCTCCAGAGATTGCTAATAATTCGTTTGACGACCTGCTCAACTCCAACTCTTCCACCCTTCTCTGAAGCTCCTTCACGTACTCGATTGTGTCATCTAGTATCAATACTTTGTCAGCCTGGATTATGCGATTCCGCAATATTCATTTGAATGTTAGCTAGTGCCAATAGAATGATGAAGGGATCATTGTTTTCCCACGTTGAAGGCATATAAATATACATACCTTGTTTACTGATGGGATGATCGAGTAAAGAACAGAAAACTGATCGTTTATCTTTTCCCTTTGCCTAATTCCAGATAGTGTATGGTCTGGACCGAGTTCATCTTTCAAAGCCATCCACATCCCATCTCCCTTGCAACTTACTCTGCAAAAGTTGAGCATGCTCCTCGCATGCAGCTGAGGTACTTCAAGCAAGATCTTCTTCAGCAACTTCTGTGGAACGCATTTTTCTCTCTGCCATTTGAGTTGTCCTTTCTTCCAACCAATGAAACTTGACACTGGTTCACCCCATTCACAATGTGGTCCTGATCTTAATCCGTTGGAGGTTTTCAAGATAGATGAAAGCATGGTCTGGTAGTGCAAAACGTCACCTCGAAGGTCTACCCTGTTTAGTTCTTCGTTATTGCATTCTTGAAGGTTTTCTGGCCAATGATCGTTGGACTTCTCAATATTAGGAATTGAAATGGATGTTCCAGTTTCTAAGAAGGATTGCGAAATAGAATCTCTGGAATTTCCGGATTGATGGATGTGGTAACTAAGCTCATCATTCTTGATCTGCCAACTTTGTATTCGGGAAGCAACCCCATTTAATTCTCCAATAACACACGAGTCATCAAGTTGTTGGTTGGGATCAAGCCCATTCGAACTGGTATTAAGTGAAGTTATTCCTTCCTCTGCTTCTACTGAAATCATTATGCTTTCTTCAGTAGTATCTCTAGCATAAGGGTCGGATCTCTTCAAGTCTGAAGACTTTAAGAGGGAGGTTTTGACATATCGAATGAGATTACGATCTTCCAAAACCTTCCAAAGCATTTGAAAAGGAAAAATAAGGAAACTTGGTATAGATTTCCTCTGCATTTGCAACTTCAAAATACTGGAGAAACCATAATGGAGGGTTGCGACATTATACCAGTTCGGTTGTGCCAAGCTCAATGATGCCATCCAAAAACAGGAAGCACACAACAGTCTGAAAAGCGAGAAAGAGGATACAAGGAGAGTTATCTAGTCAAGAAGAGACTTTGAAACTGTCCAAATTACAAAGCAGTGATTCTTCTTTCGTGTTGGAATCATTTCATTGTCGATGGTGAGGAATCTAAGTGAAAGCAATCAAAAGTTAGCTGGTAACATTTTGTGAACAGATATAATACCTGGATTGATGCGCTCTGGAGAATGTGGTTGTTGAATCCCCATATTACAGAACAATATCAGCACAGTAAGCAAATGTCAGATTTGACCGTCCATCATAACTTATAAGTGCATAGGGTCATCAAATAATGGCAAACTTTTAACAATTAACATTGCTTCTCAAGTAAGATCATCACCAACCTTAGCAAGCAGAGACCGACTGAACACTTCGCTATCTGCACAGTGTGCATTGGATAGCCAAATCATTTGACCAGTTGCTAAACTTTGTCCGGGCAAACTGCAGGTTAATGAAGTGAAGAACCATTGTTTGCGAACTGGTGAGTACTGAACATAAGCTGCTTTTACAAATTGGAATAGGAAAGAGAAAAAGGCATAACATGGCACAGAGTGGTTTAAGTAACACTACTTGTAAGAAAGGAATTTACCATTGCCCAATGTTGAAGATGAAGGACATACAAACCAAGTAATACCATTCTGTATCGGCAAGATCTTCTGGGGATAACGCAACTGAAGGCCTTCTACGAGTTTGTGGATTGGATTCAATGCCCGAGAGGGATTCATATAGTTCTCTTAGCTGCTCACTTCTATGCAAATCCATATGGTCTCCTCCATTGAGTTCTATAGCTTGTGTCGTCCTCCTGGTTTTTATGTCACCATTATAATACCCGCCACCCCATTCCAGTACCCTGCACGAAACTCAATTTTTTTCAGCTAGAAGAAACATGACGAGCCTCAAACCAATTCACTTCTCATATCTCAAGGCAAGCCGACGCATAGGAAGATTTTATTCTTGTAGGCATGACAATCCCAATTATGAACAGAAATTCAAGAAGCTAAGTGGCATACGAAGAATCTAAACAAGCTAATATGAATACCAAATAAGGAAAAACCAAGCTGATATGACTATAGGAATGCAACTCTATAATTGAAAAGAGAAAAAGCCGGCTGTTGGAATCAATGACCATTGCATTACAGATCCAATGCTCTAACCTCAGAGTCAAGCGGGCAAGCAATAATATTCAAATTTATCATCATTGTTAGTTTTTATTTATGTTAATCCTAAACTAGACCTACTAACTGCATTGACACTCTGAAACTCAGGAGAACAAGCAGCCTTTTTTTTTTTTGGGTCACTAGGAGAACAAGCAACCTTAGATAGAAGCCTATGCAGAAAAATATTTTACAACAAATATGTACAAGAACAGAGATGTGGCCATTAGTATACCCTGGTTGTGCAGCTGAAATTGACCAGAAGATTGCATAGCTCCATTGGATATTCCTCACAGCAAGAGCAAGCTGTTCCTTCAAGTGCTCCCTAATTGTCCCCTGGTTTTGGACTCCAGTTGACATTTCCAAAATTTCTTCTCGACACACGCAAACAAAAAGAAAAAGAAAAAAGAATGAATACGAAATTCCCAATCAATGCAGTTACACTTGTTCTTCCGTCTCCTTCACTCTCAACACCGAAACCATCGTTTTTCACTTCTTTCTTTTGCCCTTCATTCTATGCAAATTATGTTTCTCACAGTTACCAAAAAAGCGTATAATTAGCTCAGATTGTCTAATGATGTACCAGAAAAAAGACGACACAGGTGGGGTTTATCATCCATGGAGCACAAACAACATAGGTAGCTTCCAAAAGCTGAGCTCAGTTACTAAATTCCAAGCACAGAATGTTTTTATTTTTGTTGCATATTTCTAAATCAAGAATTGGATAGGAAGAAAAAAGAAGAAGCATGTAACCACCGATTGTTTACTAACATATATCGAACAACAAAGAAAAGAAAAAAAAAGAAGGAAAAGAAAAGAAAAAAGAGAAACGAAACTAAATCTTCTTACAGTATAATTTTTGGAAACAAGATCTCATGCCGAGTTATGAGGCCCCAGCATATTCCACATACTCAAGATAAGGCGGAGCCATTAATGGTGGCAGAGCAGCAGGGAGAAGCCGTACTGACCCCCATTGTAAATTTCCTTTTATTTTTATAAAAAGTAATGGTTGAACTGAAGATCGTTTAGCCTCTGGAGTTCATGAATTCTAAGAACCAAGTTGAGAACCGACCAGAGAACCATTCTTCACGAGGAAAATAAAAAGAGAAAAGGCAAGAGAATAGAACTGAAACACTTGGGTCCTACAAAGAGACCCCCCTGTCACTCACTACCTTTCTTTCTTTTGATGCTGGTTTTGCCAATCTTTTTCACCGCCCAAACACGACAAAGAGAAAAAGCAAACTCATGAGAGAGAGAGAGAGATTCAAAAAGTTAGAACAGAAGTGAACACAATTCACGTTGCGCTTACATGTTGAAGCTTGAAGTTACCACAGTCTCAGCTCTCTCACTTCCAGTCTTGAATCAATGTGATACTGATTTTCTTTTCAGAGAGAGAGAGAGAGAGGGAGAGAATGGAGGTGGTGCGACCAACGGGGAAGAGTGGTCTCATGAGCATTTAAGCATTTGCAGAGTCGTGACAGTTTTATTTTTAATTTTTTCTCGGGTCATCTAACTTTTAGTTTTAGATCGACTACGTATGATCCGGTCGCATCTGCTGGATTTTGGGGTTGGGTAGTGGGATTTGGTAGGTTATAATAAGCAACAGACCAAAAATAGTCATTAAATTGGTCGCGCAGATCGAGAGAATATTGCGTATGGCCGTTCACTAAGTCCAAAATCCGCTTGATAATATTCTCCTAACTCAAGTCATGTATAAGATTGGACTTAAATTAAGGGCATGCTTGTTTGGGAGATAGAATTTTTCACAAATTAGTTTTGTGGACTTTTACGTGTTTGGTTTGCTGAAAATGATCGGTTAATGAAAAATCATTTACGGTCAAAGAAAATATATATGCTTAAAGTTAAGAAAATGAATTCCCTAACCGAAATCAGAGAAAACGTTTTTCTAGAAAACGGTTTCCCAAAAAATATTTTCCTTTATTATGAAAATTTTCCCGAAATAAGCATACCCTAAATGCAAATGAGAGTGAAAAAACTGAGTTTCCATAGAAGTATACGTGACAATTTTCACATATAGATGTGGTGAAAAATCCTAAGCCCTAATTTGAGTTAAATTACGTAAGAAAATCCCACCTAAAAAACTTAAACAAATAAATAAAAGAAGATTACATATACATAACATATTTAAGTTAAGTCGATCCTCAGACATGCATGACTTGGCTCATTTTAATAAAATAGGCAACGCCCTCCTATTTTATGTGTGTCAGTTATTGTGAGCTCACCGCGCGCAATGAGTTCGAGAGAAAAGCGTCGGGATTCGAACTACTTGACCTGTGCTTCGATACCAAAAAAGTTTCAATCTAAAAGCTTAAGTCAATAGGTCGAATGTGTCCATCTATTACGAACTTAGTCTAGTGAGTTCTATTACTTCTTTAAGCCTTCGTATAGTCGAGTGAGTTCGTAATCTGAATTTTTCTGCCGTGCAACTCGGGTTTCTCAAGATTCAAAAGTTTCAAATTTAGTAACGAAACAATTTAGTGGGTCAAAACTCATCAGCAATGGAGTCAAATTATTGCACTAAAATAATCTATACCGATTACCCCACTCACTGTGGGAACTAGCCGCCGGCATTTTTACGAAACATCTGATGGATTAAATAAAGAATACAAGAAGATGATTTTACTGTTTTTTTTCAAGTGCAACCGAATCACTCTCAGTCTCCATGCTCTTCCCAATCCTTACCATTTCTAATATGGCACAAGGAGATAGATGCCAGATTAAAAACTTTGAAGGGTCTATGATGATAACAAAATCTTCTGGAAGGTGGACGAGATTGCTTTTATAACGATCTCTTTGCACCGATAATATATGCTCTAATTTTTCGAGAAAATAACCCTCGAAGAAAGCTATGGGACTTCGAAATGGTCAAAAGTCGTTTGGACGATAATTGGCTCGACCTGTCCCCTGACGTCTTCGACCATCCTTGTCCTAAGGAATAATGAGACACACGGTTGGAGTAACGAAATTGGCAACTGGTTTTGGGGGAATTGGTCATACATATCGCGAACGCCGTTGCATCATCACTAGTGCCCTCTAGGGTCTGGACAAAAAATTAGTAATTTCGTTTTGACCAGCTCGAAGTTAATTGCTCACGAAGTTTCCGCATTGGAGACGTCATGAGCAGCTTGTTTAAGACCGATTATGGAGCGTTATTAGTTTATTGCACATGTACGTGCAGGAATAGTTCCATAAAAAAATTTCATGGAGCCCATGAAATAAACGATACGTACAACATATATACCTTCCTCATGATCTATCTACTTGTAATCCGTCAATCATAGGCCTATCAGAAGAAGCGAATATACCCATCATGGATAATAAAGAAAGTGTAGCAACAAATGTACGACAATTACCATTTAACGATTATTACTATTCCCGCAAGAGAGTAAGGGTTTTCATGGCACGTACTGCTCAACGATCACCATTTTCTCAATTTCTATCAGCCAGGGGTTCTCTAAAAAATTTCCAACATTGTGTAGGATAATTTAAGAAAAGGAAGTGATTTGACACCAGTTTTTTTATTTTGTGCAATAGCACAGGAAAAGGCGTTAGAATCAACCCGAAGTCAAGAAAGTTGTCCAAAAAGTTCTAAACCTATTATACTTTTATTAATTCAGTTCTAAACATTTCAATTTTGCCAATTGAGTCCATCTAGTCAATTTTGATCGGAAATCGATGACGGGGAATCCTACGTAGTGTAGCTAGCGCTGACGTGGGCAATTTTTAATAATATTTTAATATTTTATAATTAATTAATTAATTTTTTCTTTTCTCTCTCTTTTCCTTCTTCACTTTTGTTACTGTGGCTGGAGGTCGGTGAGGGTTTCAGGGCCCTCATTGGCCGCGGGGGAGGCCATCATGGCTGTGGGCGACCAACCTCACCCACGGTCGCGCGATGGCCTCCCCCAACCGGGCACGGCCGAGTGAGGCAGTCTCGGCCCTCACCAGCGACTAGCAAGGGCTTGATGACCCTCACCCAGTGGCCGGCGAGGGCCCGGCGACCCTCGCTGGCCATAATAAGAAAGCAGTGAAGAAGGAAAAGAGAAAGAAAAGAAAAAAAAGGAAAAATAAATAAATAATTCTAAAAAATATTATAATAGTATAATATTATTAAAAATTGTTTACGTCAGCGCCAACCGCATCACGTAAGACGGCCAGTGTCCATGTCAAATTGACTGGATGGACTTAATTGGCAAAACGTGAAAATGTTTATGACTCAATTAGCAAAATGTTTAGAGCTGAATTGGCAAAAGTGCAATATGCCCGAAGTTAGTCATGACTCGTGAGAAGCCCGAGGAAATATTTTTCTCCTTTCCTCTTGTGACGAGATTATGAAGATTTTTGCTCCTATATTTTCAGCAATTCAATCATGCACAAGCACATCTCACATATCCTCTGCCACAAACTTTAGCCAAAAACAGAGAGAAAAAGTTTGATTGAATGTCACATTGTATCAGATAAAAGGGCAAGGGAAAAAAAAGGGCACAAAATTTTACACGTAATCACTCTCTTGTGAAATTATTCTATGAATTCACATGTGATATTTATTTTATTTTATTTTGGGCACCATCTCGGAGAGATACTCGGCGTAATAGACGGAGGCATGCAATAGGACTAAGTGGCAGTTCAACTAGACCCCAAGCTATTGACAATTCCGGTGAATGATAGACCGTAAGTGGTTAGTACTTTCACCTTCTTGCTTGCCCATACAACACCAAGCGGGTAGGCCGATGATGACTAGTAAAAACTTGGGTTCTTTTCACGTATGGAGTTTTTTTCACGTATGGAGTTAGCTGTGCAGACAATTGATCACCCTGTTGTTTTTGACACACTCGTGTGTAGGAAAGAGTCCAAAACAGAATTACAGACGCTTATATGACAGATTCGCCTAGCTTGTTATATCCACTTTTTCCATAGCATCATTGATATGGTCTTGATAAGTAATCTATAGAGGTAGATTCTTGCAAGTCCCCTTAAAAGTCTACAGAAATGGAGACGTGACCCTTAGTTCAGATGCTGTAAGGTGCACCGCATGTTTTAGCTTGAGATTTAGGGTTCGTACGTAGGAGTAGGTTGTGGCCCAAAATCGGTGGGATATGATAAAGCCCGGTGTACATTAGATGAAAGCATTTCAGTACATGACTAGTTTCAAACGTGAAATCTCTCTCTATCTGGGGTTTTGAATGTTTGGACTTTAATACATATGGTTGGTCGGCGTATATTAGAGTCGCTTTCGAATATTCGGTTTTTATGAGGTCGGTTTAAATTAACGGGAGAATGTGATAGGGCCAGCGAGTGCGCAAGCATTTATCTAATTCGGATAGATCGTGCAACTCTGTAATAATAATTATCTGTCATACACGAACAATAATGATCTTCACACATATTACCTTGAAACAAACCTAAAAATCAACAAAACATCACAATCGAAAACATGAAATATTACTCGCTTGAGAGGTTGAGATCTCACCGCAAGAATTATTGGACGGTGCAGATTCACTTTTCTTTTCTTTTTCTTTTTTTCCATTTTTCTCCTTTTCCCCCCTTTCGACATTTTTTTCCTAAACAAAATGAAGTATAGACAAACGGTCTTGATCTCTCACGAGTGATGAAATATCATATAAGTAGTCGAGATGTCGTGTTCTTATGTGATGTAAGCATTGATGCTTTTTATTCACTTCGTACATACATTGATATGCATTTTATCGTCTTCTACTTGAAAGCTCCAACCTTTTTGTATCTTTCGTTATTTCAATTTTTGTATCTTCTCAAAAAATGAAATCTATTTGTTCCTATCGTTTCGATACAAAAAGAAAAAAAGTGGGCCTCAATTCACCTGGACGAATCTGCTGTTCCATTTCCTAGAAAAGCATATCTTTTTTCCCTTCCGTACTAATAGATCTATGAAAGAGTTGGTAAGTGTAAAAGAACTATTCGTAAAAAGAAATTACCATTCACCTAATTTTCGACAACTTAGTAGTGACCTAATGACACTTTTATGAAATTGCGAACTCTTTTTGACAAATTTTAAATTACCAACGTTCCTTATTTTTTACCAACTTTTATTGCGTTACTTGTCAACGCTTTAAACTTATCAACTCTTATAGGAATTTGTCAATCTTGTCTGAACAAATTTTTTTTTCGATTAAATTACCAACTTATTTTGAGCTAACAACTTCCATAATATCATAAAAAAATCCCAAAATGGTAAATTCGTGCCACACTTATCCCAACTTTATCCCAAGAGTTTGGTAGATATGTCATGGATGTATCAGTTTAAGATTTTTTGTTATATAAAAATTAGTTTGGAATAAATATGGTATGGGTGTACCGGTTGGGATTCTTGGTGACAAAAAAAAATTAGTTTTGGTTAAATGTGGCACCTGTATATCACTTTGAGATTTTTTGTCGTATTAGCTTGTACCAGTTTAAGATTTTTTGTGGTATTAGCCCATTTTTTATTATCATCTCTTTTTGTCATTTACCAACTTTTATTTGTCATTTCTTACATACCTTAATATGAAGTTACCAATTTTTATTTGCGAGACTTCATAACTTTTCACCCATTAGAGTACTGACTAGTTTTAGTTTACCATTTGAGTTACTTACCTGTGTCCATTTTTTTTCCCTGAATTTTCTAACTTTTCTATTGAGTTAACCATTGTTATTTTCCTTACATGCCAACTGTAAAATTTACCAATCGTAATTAGAGTAATTACCAATTTTTCTTCAATCAAGTTACCGATTAGTGTTGCAGTGCCAACTTTTATTGAGTTAGTTAACAAAGTTTATTTTTTTTTTCTAAGTTATCAAGTTCTCTTATCTCCGCTGCTAAAAAAAGTTCTCTTATCTCTGACAAAAAAGGCTTATGTTGTCATAAACCAATTTTATTTTAGGGTTAATACCACGAAAAACCCAAAACTGATACACTTATGATAAATTTACCACAAATTAATTTTTTTATCACCAAAAATCCCAAACTGGTACACATATGACAAATTACCCCAAACTAATTTTTTGATTAAAAAACCCCAAATTGGTACATTTGTGACAAATTTACCCCCCATTAGTTTCCGTTAAATTTAATTAATACCACAAAAAATCACAAATTGGTACACCTATGATAAACAGAGGGTAAAACCCAAAAATAGTACATTTGTCAACTGCCGCGTGTTATTTAACAAAGCAATTTGACTGGAAAATTTACCGAAAACTAACGGAGGGTAAAGTTGTCACTGGTGTACCAGTTTGGGGTTTTTGGCGGTCAAAAAATTAGTTTAGAGTAAATTTATCACAGGTGTACCAGTTTGAGGTTTTTCGTGGTATTAATCCTTTATTATTACCTTTTTAAACAACGGCTTAAACTTACAATCGAGCTATTACATAAAAGTACCAATATTCATTTGTGTGACTTACCAACTTTTCTCCTATTAAGTTACTAATTAGTTTTGGATTGCTAGCTCTCATTTGAATTACTACCGATGTTTACTTATTTATTGACTTAAATTGACCAATGAGTCATCACTTTTTTTTTGCCTTAGTTATTGAGTTCTTTTACCAACTCTTTTTAAAAATTACCAACCTTAGTTAGAGTGATTTCTAACTTTTCGCCAAGAAAGTTCTTACATAATTTTGCGTTACTAACTCTTATTTGAGTTAGTTATCAATGTTAATTTGGCCATTGTCAATTTCTCTTATATTTGATAGAAAAAAGAAACTTCTCTCATTATTTACTAACTTTTATTTACCTTTCATATCAAATGCTTATATTTACAAAGTATAATATGAAATTACCAACCTTTATTTGTATGACTTACCAACTTTTCTCCAGTTAAGTTACTAACTAGTTTTGAGTTATCAATTCTCATTGGAGTTGCTTACTAACGTTTATTTATTTATTCTTAAATTTACCAATGAGTTATCACTTGTTCTTGCCTTGCGTACTAATCTTTTTAATTAACAAACTTTTTTTGTTAGAAATTACAAGCCTCAATTAGAGTGATTACGAACTTTTCTCCACTTAAGTTATAACTAATTTTGCGTTGTTAGATCTTAGTTACTTCCATTTTCTTAGTTTTTTAATTACCAACTTCTTTTATCTCTATAATTTTTTTCTTTTTCCAACTTTCATATACATTTCTTTATCAATGTCTTAAATTTTACAAATTATTACATAAAATTACCGACATTTGTTTATGTGACTTACTAACTTTTCTCCAATTAAGTTACCAATTAGGTTTGGGTTACTAACTCTCATTTGAGTTGCTCACCAACTTTTTATTTATTTTTGCTCATTTGCCCAATTTTTGTGTTGAGTTATGATTTCATTCGCCTTATGTATCAATCATTTCTACAATTAAGCTGCCAACTAGTTTTGTTAAGTAACTTTTATCTAAGTTAGTTATTGATATTTTTCTTCTTCTTTTTTAAATTGCCAACTTTCTCTTATCTCTAACCAAAAAAAAATCATCTTATCTTTTACCAACTTTTATCATTCTTACAACACACTACAATTATAAGCTACCATGTGAAATTACCAACATTTATTTAAGCGGCTTTAACCAAAATTTTTACTAGTAAAGATACCAAATAGAAAAGTTGATAAGTTAAGAAAAAACAAATAAACATTAGTAACTTTTGAAAGTTGGTAGCTCAAAACTAGTTGGTTACTTAATTGGGAAAAATTGATGTATAAATCAATTAAATTAAAGTTGTTAATTTCATATAACAGTTTGTAAATTTAAGACGCAGTTGAGAAAGGTAATTTAAAGTTGATAAAGATAAGAAAAGTTCGTAATTAAAAGGAAAAAAAAAGCTTCATATATAACTTAAATGATAGTTTGTAACTAATTTTCTAGTTGGTAATTTAATCGGAGAAAAATTGATAAGTTACCGTAATTAAGGTCAATAATTTGTAAAAAGAGTTGGTAAATTTAAGGCTTTGCATATAAATGTAAATAAAAATTTGTAATCAATAAGACAGAATTAAATTTACCCATCTCACAGGTTTTTCCTAGAAGACATGGACATCGCCTATAAATTGATAAAAAAGACACAATAGCAGAGCTAAATTCGTCTATGTTTAATTTGGTTTCACATCGACAACAAAGACAACAGGAGGACTTGACTCATTGTAGTATCATTGATCTACATTTTCGTCTGATGATGCACTTAATTATTTTTAAATCCGCCACCCAATCATCTAATCAGACTGGCAATATGTTTCCTGGGAACATTCTCCCGCATACGATAAACCAGACCTTTCAGCCGGCCATTCTGAACCACATTCTGCGTCTTTAATAGTAACACGCAGCTCGTCGAGGCTATTTCTAGGTTCCAATCGAATCCCGCTGAGCCAGTGCACTTTTCAGTTTGAGGCTCACCACGGCGATTGTCACTTCGCTACCGGAGTTTGGTGCCCGCACCACTTTTTTCAGTTTTAATCAAAGCCGAGCGGCGAGAATGATGGATGAAGATGTTGACCTGCCTGTTGCGGCTCCACATGGTGCTTTTGAGTTCACAGGCAGTAAACAGATGTGCAACAAATTATGTGTGACGGACCAGGCGGCGGCGCGCGGGGAGGAGGGATGGCGGTGCGTCTGCACCTTGGTCCTCGGATGTGTGCAGGGAAGGGAGGGGGAGCCTCTCTTGTCCCACATCGCCTAGGGGGAAGTCCTAAACTGGCTTATAAGGCTTGGGGTTCTATATTTGGTAATGCGTTTTAAAGCTGTGAGGGTCAGTGGGCTTAAAGCGGATAATATTACATAGTGTAGACCCGAGGTATTACATTATGAACATCCAGCATGACAAGCTTTGGAAGACATGAAGATCAGCCTCAATCATCCACATCCCCATTAGTTCTAGTCTTGATGATCTCTCTGCTCAAACCCTTTTCAGCTTCAGCTGCACACTTTGACAACACATCTTTCAATTTCCCATCCTTTGGCTCTGAGACCCTCAAGCTCTTAAACTTTCGGAGGAATGCCTCTGTGCCGTCTCCTTACCTACATCTCAGCCTCTGCCAACCGAACCAGAGCCTCAACCGCATCAGCGGCCGACCTATGTATTCCAGGAAAGTGCACCATTGGGACGAGGCCACGAGGAATGAGGCGGATTTCACTGCCGGGGTTATGTTCAGCATCGACTCTCAACATAGAAATGATTCTGGCGACGGACTGACCTTCTTTGTTGTTCCTTGGGGCTTGAGCATGCCGGGCGGCTTGGAAGGAGGCCAGCTAGGTCTTTCGAAGGACTCGCCTGTGGCTTTCGAGGGCGGCCCTCACCTGGGCAAGGGTCTCGTCGACTTCGCTTGTGGCTTTCAAGGGCGGCCTCGCCTAGAGCAAAGGTTGCCTCGCCGGCCGCTAGCGAGGACAGGCCTTGCCTATGGCCGGTGATGGTGGCCCTCGCCAGATCGGGCAAGGGCGACCTTCGCCCAACCCTTTTCGAGCATCACCGGTGGCCGGCGACCACTGAAGAACAAACTAGAAAAAGAAAAAAAAGAAAGAAAAAAGGAAGAAAAAAGAAAAAAAAATGGAAAAAATTCAAGAAAAGGTAAATGATGAAAATGCTCTTGACCATCCGAAAGTCAAGCCCTTCCTTGAAATTGACATAGCCACTTTGGGCTTTTATTTGAAACAAGATCCACTTTAGACCTTTATGTGAGAAAATGAGAGCACTTCATGCCCTTATTTAAAACATTGTCTACTTCGGACCCTTATTTGGAATTCTCTTTTTTTTTTATTGTTGCATTGAAACAATATATATGGCAAGTGAAACTTTTTATTTTTCCCTTGAAAACCGGTTAAGCAAGTAGTTCGGTTCCATTGTCGTTGCTCAATGACAAACAAATTAATTTTTAGAAGGAGAGGATGAAACTAGCATATATTACTTAGTTTTCCTTTAAAGTGACAAACTATGATTATATATCTATAAAATGGAAAATTATGATTAGATATTTAGATAAGCGGGTCATACTTAAGTATCCAACAAAAATTCGTCGCGTTACTATACAATTTATTATTTTCAGGGATTTGGTGTATGCATTTGAGTCATTTGACATTTCATATGTGCAATTCATTTATCGTAAATATAAGTTTTATGTCATCCTTTCTTAGAGGATGATCGCCAATTCCTATAAAAGTAATGTTGCGGACTCATTTTATTGGAAAAAGTTGAGGGATAATGATGGTACAATCACTCGAATTTTTACCTGTTTTACAATTGAGCATCTCAACTCTTTTCTTCTGTGTAATCAAATAGCTCAACTTTTTCAATGTTGGACATTAAAGATGTCCCTTTATATCAAGGATGGAAAATGTCTACGTGGACACTAACGCCGTTAAATAGCCATTAATCATCAATATTGGCGTCGAATGTCACCCTTTGAGATGATTCCACATCAATAGATACATATTGGGCAGCTGAAATCATCCAAGTCAACACACACACTCTCTCCCCTTATCGCTCGATTCCTAAATGGAGATGCTATATTTTTTTGCTAAGTAAGCGAGCCACGTCACCAATTTTTCTTAACGTTTGCCAAGTAAACGAGTCAGGCCAACAAAACCACATGACATGTGAATTTATTTAATGGAGGCCTCACATTGAGCCAAATTTAAAAGGTTGAGATACTTGATTGAACATAAAGTAATAGATAGACAGTCGACTTAAGAATAGGCAAAAATTCAGGTATTTACCGTGTCATTATTTAAAAAATTGAAAGGCGTGGACACTAAAAAATTATGTGGACCATCCAAAGGACATATGAGAATACTTTTCTTTTTCTCTTTTTGCCAAAGGCATACGAAACTACTTAAAACATGCATTTATAATCTTTTGAACTGCCATCTTTTCGACCAAAAAAAAAAATTGCCACCTTCATTTCTGTATAATATTGCGGCTCGTCCCGTTCGCAAGATGGCGAACATAACCATTTTATTGTTTAGTCTCTTCTCAATAATTATTTCACCGCTTGGTTTTCAGAATTTTAGGAGTAGCTATTCCCTGTTCCTTTCACCCTAACATCAACAAAGATTCCCACGCAATAGCTCATTTTTGGTAATTGTGCTTATTTTGCTAACGTACTTCATTTCGTTCATAAGAGTAAAATTCCGATTGAAACTCGAGATCCCTCTCAAAATGGCATTGTTAGACATGATCTAACCTAAATAAATATTTTAAGTACCGTACGACATTATACTAGTAATGAATGAGAAAGGCGAGTGCAACAACTTATCGATAATGACCTCTATTTCGGTGATTTTCACATACATCACTCTTAAATAGACATCATTTTCGAAAAATAAATATAGACATTATTGAGGCAGTATATTTTTCATTTCTTTTGTACAGAGCGAGGCATTTGCTTAAAGCCAAACGCATCTAAGACGACTAGGCGAGACCTTCAGGTTAGTTATATGTTGAATCTTGGCATCTTCGAGGGGAGTTTGGGAGGCTTTGCCTTCAAGTTCAACACGGCCATTGCCTCTTCAATGGAAGGCCGAGACCCAGCAAAGGGATGAGCACACGACAGACCCAAAATCATAAAGGCCTTCGCCTGTTTCTCGTCATAATCCTTGCCGAGCCTCATGTCCACCAGACGAAGAAGTTTCTTGCGCCAGTGCATGCTCAAGTTGCTGCGCCGGCTCAAGCTCCGGCACCCATAACGCTTCCAAACCCACAGCACAAGGCCACCTTGCGCCGCTAGTTCCGAGTCAAAGACGCTCCTCCCACATACTAATTCCAAAAGGACCACTCCGAAACTATAAATGTCAGATTCCTTACTTGCCTTGCCCGTTTGATAGCATTCCGGAGCCAAGTAACCCGGCGTTCCTTTCACTTGGGTTGAGTTTGGCCCTCTGGTGTGGTCAACTAGCCTAGCCAAGCCGAAATCTCCCAATTTGGCATTGAACTTTTCATCGAGCATGGTGTTGCTAGATTTGATATCCCTATGAATCACGCATTGATCACATTGTTCGTGCAGGTAGTGCAGCGCCGAGGCCAATCCCCGAGCAATGTTATACCTCCTTTCCCATGTCAACAAGGTTCTGCCTTTAAACAGATGATCCTCCAAGCTACCTTCTCTCATGAATTCATAAACCAGGACGAATTTATTCGCTTCGTGACAATAGCCTATGAGTTGCACCAAGTTTTTGTGCCTAAGTTGGCTTAACAACATCACCTCGGATATATACTCCTTAATCCCTTGGTGCGAATCGGAGTTTATTATCTTCACAGCGACCTTTGTGTGAGCGCCTCTTATGTGCCCTTCGTACACGACCCCAAAACCTCCTTTTCCCAGAATTCTGTCAGCTGCAAAAGAACCGGTCGCCATCATCAACTCTTCATAGGAGTACTTCTTGGGTCCACTCAACTTTTCGAACTCTTCCGTTAATTTTGTGCTATGTTCGCTTTCTTCTCCACCTCTCTTGGTCTCGGTTATGTTCTCTTCATTTAATGACGAGCTATGGTGACCTTCTTCTCCACCTCTCGCACTATTGTCACCTTCTTCTCCACCTCTCTTGGTCTCGGTTATGTTCTCTTGAGTTGATGTCGCGCTATGGTGACCTTCTTCTCGACCTCTCGCACTACTGTCACCTTCTTCTCCACATCTCTTGGTCTCGGTTATGTTCAGTTCAGTTAATGTCACGCTATGGTGACCTTCTTCTCCACCTCTCGCACTATTGTCACCTTCTTCTCGACCTCTCTTGGTCTCGGTTATGTTGTCTTCAGTTAATGTTGCGCTATGGTAACCTTCTTCTCCACCTCTCGCACTATTGTCACCTTCTCCTCCTCCTCTCTTGGCCTCGGTTATGTTGTCTTCGGTTAATTTTGCACTATGGTCGCCTTCTTCTCCAGCTCTCTTGGTCTCAATTATGTTGTCTTTGGTTAATTTCACGCTATAATCGCCTTCTTTTGCACCTCTCCCGGTTGTCTGAAGTGCATTATTTCCCACTGGCATATCATTGCTCAGGTAAGGAGGACGGGCGACTTTTGATGTCTCAAGTACCAAAGCAACGACGATCGATCCCAATCCAACGATGGCTATGGTAAGCAATGACCCCGGGGGCTGTGGCTTGGAGCTAAATACATAAGGGTGGGCGAGAAACGCCAATGCAACTCCATAGGCAGCTCCGAAAACAACAACACAATCGACTCTGGCAAACATGAATACATCAACAGTCAGCAACTAATTCTAATGCTAACCTCAGTAGAATGTCTCGTGAGAAACCAAGTGTCTTCTTTTTATCACAACCAAGAGGAAAGTTTACATGGCTCAGATGGCACCACAAAGAAAAACTTCATCCATGTCTAATTGTCTATGGTCACCCATAAGGTCAAATGTTTGCTTCAGAAACGTGTGCAGTATCGAAACTGGAGGACCAAATCCCACATAGAAAGGTCAAATGGTTTAGACTCTCTCAAACTTTGGTGTCAATAGTCCATGTTGTAATCGTAGGATTAAGTGTCCGTCATCAGCTTCTCTCAAAAGGCTTGGTCCTCTAAAAAGACCCAATAACTTCCACGGCGAGACCTCGCTTCAATGGCCGTGATCATATAAATTACCTTATGATTATCGGTGTCATAGAGACCACAATGGGGCAAGCTTAACTTACTAGAATTGCGAATTACACCTAAACTAAGGGCCCTTGTTGACCTTGTTCAAGTCCATCAATTTTACAGCATGAATTTAGAAAGTGCACAAGCAGGAGTCAAAAGAAGGGTAAGGGTGCGCATGACAAAATTTCTGTGCCTGGGAACTGATTGTGCTAAAAAATGATTCTTTTTGATTCTGTGCTCAGGAACTGATTTTAAGCATTTGAAAGTATTTTGTAAAGGTCCGAAATTTTCATTCCTAGAATAGAAAAAGAACAGAAATGCATTTAGTAACGGTACAAAATTTCTTTTTATTAATAATATTTTTAAATATTTAAAATTTCTTTCTTTCTTTTTCTTTTTTTTCTTTTTTTTTCTTTTTTTTTCTCCTCCTTCTTGGCTATGGCTTGGTCGCCAACCATAGGCCAAGGCCAGTGAGGATCCCCCTTGTCGGCGAGGGTGAGGGCTGCCCTCCCCCAGGCCGCCAGCAGTGAGGGTCGCCCTCAAGGCTCGCGGCCTGGGAGAGGCCCGCCCTCGTCGGATCTGGCGAGGGCTGGATTTTCCCTGCCGCCCTAGGTAGATCCGGCGAGGGCGGCCCTCGCCCAGGCAGCGAGCCTTGAGGGTGGCCTTCGCCGGCTTGGGCGAGAGCTAGAAAAAGGCCGGCGAGGGCCACGCTGGCCCTTGCCTGTGTTGCCAGTGGTCGGTGGTCGGCCAGGCATGAAGAAGAAGAAGAACAGTGAAGAACAAGAAAGAAGAAGAAAGAAAAAAAAAATTTCTTATCCAATTCTGATTCTTGTTCCAAGAATCAAGAAGCTACTTTTTTTTTTTGCTTCTTGATTTTGTTCCAAAACTGATTCTGAGAACAAAAAATTAAACAAACGGATTTCTGTTCCCAAATTGATTTCGAGAACAAAAGAACAAAATTTTTTACTATTTGGCATGTTGTCATGCGCACCCTAAGAAAACAAAGAGTTTGAGTGCTCCGTGGGGACAAGGAATAGAGAGAGAGAGAGAGTACCTTCGAGTGGAATCGAGCCTGTGGGATCGATCCATGGGGTCAAACGCGGCCTGGCGAATCAGAGAGAGTAGGTGATGAATTGAGTGTCGAGCTTGGCCAGCAACTGGAGCACAAGTTGAACTGAGATCGGCAATGCATCAGAGTCAAGGTCGAGCCATCGACAACGTCGAAGAGGGTCTTGCTGTATGTAGTAGACGAGGAAGGTTAGAAAAAAAGAGTTTAAAAGAAAAAGAGTTTAGAAAAAAGAGGGACCGCACTTTTTCCGCACCTCTATTTCCTTATCGTCGCCCTAAAAACGAACTTGGAGAATTCTTTCCTTCCTTTGCTCTCTCTCTCTCTGTTTTCCTTTTTGTTCTTATCTTGGATTTTGTTTATAACGTAAAATGGTGGAAACAACCCAAGCTGTGGGGACCTTTGAGGAAGTCGACGGGAAGCTTCCCTTTGAGCAAGGAAATATTAAGTGGTTTACAAGCGCCACGTCAACGGCTAACGTGACGTGCGCTTATTCATTAGTAACCAATTACAAATTGAAACATGGAATCAAAAAAATAAATTAAAAGGATATGTTCACTAAAAATCCCAAAACTTATGACGAAAGTACAATTGAGTCCTAAAACTTACAAAAAGTGCAATCAAGTCCTAAAACTTGTCAAAATGTTTCAAATGAATCCTGAAGTTAATACTGTCAAATTTACTAACGGAAAATACTGACGTGGCCCTTACGTGGCACTAACGTGGCTTATTTTAATATTTTATCTCTCATATGTGGCTAAAACGACGTCGTTTTGTCTTAAATTTGATTTTCATACTAATTTTATTTAAATTAAATATAAAAAATAAGCAAAATTAAAAATTAAAGAAAAACAAAAGAAAAGGCAGGTTTGCCCTCCGCGCGGCCCTCCCCAGAACTGGGCAAGGGTCGTTTTTAAGGTGGTTTGCAGAGGATGGAAGACCACATGCAAATGTTCCCACTGCTGAACCCTAACCGGACCCACCTGCACATGCACTCCTCCCCCTTTGACTGTTTCCACTCCCTCGTCATCCTCCTCTTCTTCTTCCTCTTCTTCTTCCTCTTTCTCTTTTGTATTTTGACGCAGCGCAAAGCGTATAAGGAACGATAACATGCAAACGTATAGGAAATCTGAAATTTTAATATTTAAAATTTTGTCGTCTCAAATATGAATAAACGCCTTTTATATGAGGTGTTAACCCTAACCCTACTAGGACTCTAGCAAACCCAAAATTACAAAATTGCCACTAGTAGCAAAACAATAAAGCCCAAAAGAAAATACTAAAAAAATTGAAAAATCCATCTAAACGACTCTGCATCGCCAAAATTCATCATTAGTCATGGCCAAAGGCATGAGAATTGATTAGGAGACCGTTTTGCTGCAACCGATCGAATTTGAGTTCCAAAATCGTCGACCTCTGAGTCCGCCGGTCCTAAAAGCATCTTCCTCCCTTCGACTTCCGTTGGGATTTCTACCTGTCCAATCGGCCCAAAAACGCACTGCTAATACTCTCCACATCATTCTCCTCCACTTGAGAAAAACTCGTCCTCAAGTTAGAATTAGGATTTGGATACAAAGGCTCAATGGATTCATGAAACGGTGACAAATCAGCAACATTGAAAGTATTAGAAATACCCATGCTACGTGGAAGGTCTATAACATAAGCATTATCGTTGATCTTCCTACTGACAGTGTAAGGTCCGTACTTCTTTGGCTGCAACTTGCTCTAAGAACCAATGGGAAACCGGTCCTTACGAGGAAACACCATGACTTGATCACCTACTGCAAACACTAACTTTCGCCTGTGTTTATCTGCTGCAGCCTTATACTTCTGATTAGCCTCTTCCAACTTCTGTTTGACTTCCTGATGCACCTCTACAATCTGCTTAGCCACATGATCTGCCGCTACACTCTTGTTTGCTTGTTTGGGCAACTGAACCAAATCCAGGTTATGCAGAGGTGCCTTTGTATAAATGACTGAAAATGGTGACTTATCAGTAGAACGGTGAACTGTATTGTTGTAAGCAAACTCTGCCTGCGATAAAGCAATATCTCACTTCTTCGGTTTGTCACCACAAATACTTTGAATTAAATTACCTAGAGTTCTATTGACCACCTCTCTCTGCCCATCAGTCTGAGGGTGAGCCGTGCTACTGAAGTTCAAAGATGAATCAAATAGCTTCCACAAGGTCCACCAAAAATGCCCCAGAAATTTGTTGTCCCTATCAGGGGTAATAGATTTAGGGACGCCATGCAAACGAACCACTTTCTTAAAGAATAATTTGGCCACACTTACTGCATCAGAAGTCTTCCTGCAAGGAATGAAGTGTGTCATCTTGGAAAATCTGTCAACCACTGCGTTTGCCAGGACCTTGGCCAAAGAATTCATTGCTGCGAATGAACATGTTCGACTACAAAATTACCGTCCCCTACTCTAGTAAAGAACACAGCACTGACTCATTTCTTGGCCTTCTTCACCGGTGTCGTCTTCAGCTTCGTGGGGGCAACCTTCTTCACAGGGCGTTGCCTTCGCAAAAGTCTGCACCACCTTCGCCGCGGGCTTCAACTTTGGCTTCTCGGCCGCCTTTCTCTTCACACCCACCACAGCTGCTTTGGGCTTGGCGGCAGCAGCAGCCTTTGCCTTGGGAGTTGCCGCCTTCGACCAAAAGGGAAAAAAGGTTTGCCCTCTCCCAACCTCGTCCCTAAGCTCGTTGTTGCTCACGAAAAACTGCGATAACCCGAAGCGCTTGTCGAGGGGCGGGTGACCGCCCCTCGGCCTCTGCCTCACTCCCTTTCGAGTGCGCGAGGGACGGTGTTAATGTACTTCGTCGGCGATGGCGGGGAACGGCCGCTTGACGAACGCCAGAGTAGAAACGAGCGGAGAAGCAAAATCTGAGAGCCAAAAAAGAGATTCAAAATTTGAAAGCACGTTTGCTGGAGAGAGAAACGCTGGAGAGGAAATATATTTGCTTTTCTTGTTCGTCTTCTGATGAATTATTAGGTGCATTTCACACACCACGTAGGATTTACAATAAATCATACATTGATCGACACGTGTCCATATCGGGCCCACCCGTCAAAAAATTGTCTCCCCCTCCCCTCTCTCTCACGCGTCTCCATCTCCTCTGCAACCCCACGCCCAACCTCCTCTCTCTAAAACCTTCGCTCATGCCTGACTCTCTCTCTCTCTCTCTCTCTCTCTAAAACCTTCGCTCATGCCCGACTCACGATTAGCTCTGCTCTCTAGTCCAACGAACCACGCCACCGCCTCCGCCTCCGCTTCCTATCCATCTCCGGTGACAACTTTTGAGGTATTAAACCTTCGAGGACTCCGGAATCATGGGGCTTGTCGTACACGACATAGAACCCGTTGTCCTCGCTGACGTCACGAGAGTACCAATCGTCGACGCCGAAAGCCGAGGTCAAGCTCGTCTTCGGCTTGAAGACCAACTGCAGCAGCTTCTGGACCAACCGTGAGATTCGGGAGTGATTCTTCGCCGTCGTTGAGGTCGCCGGTTGTGGCTGCGGTTGCAGAGGAGAAGGGGGAAGGCGCGGCGGTCAAGGTGGTGAGCATGGATACGGTGATGGCGGAGATGGCGGAGTCGAGCTTGAAGGACTTGAGCTTGAAGAACAGTGTCGAGCGAAGGTTAGAGTGTGGGGGGGGGGGGGGGGGGGCGGGGTTGGGCTTGGGGTTGCAGAGATGGAGAGCAGAGCGCGTGAGAGAGATTGGAGGGGGAGACAATTTTCTGACGGGTGGACTCGATATGAACACGTGTCGATCAATGTATGATTTATTGTAAATCCTACGTGGTGTGTGAAATGCACCTAATATTTTCTCATGAGGAAAGGAAAGGATGGAGAGGAGAGGAGAGAGAATTGAAGAGCAGAGGGAGAGGGCGCGTAGGGCTAGTGTGCAGGCTAAGAAAGAGGATGGAAATTATTTTTAGCGGAGAAAATTGTGGGCTGGCGAGTCGGCCCCACAATCGCCACGTGGATCACGTGGTGCTTCCTGAGTGGTCCGGTCTCCGTGGAGGTCCCGGACCACCTAATATTTTCTCGCACGGAAGACTTTTTTGACGCATTTCGATTTGCTTTCACATTGACCGAACCTCCCCGAGCGAGCGCACTTTTCCGTCTGGCGCACCGCGGCGATCATCACTTTCACCACTTTATCAGAGGCGAGTGTAATATTTGGATTTAAAAAAAGAAGAAGCAAAAAGTTGAAAAGTCAAAGAAAAAAACAGAAAGTGGCCTTCTGCTCATTTTAAGACCGCACAGTAACGGGAAAAGAAAGAGACGCTCACCGAGAAAGAAGAAAAGAGGGAAAAGAAAGAAAAGAGAAGAGGAAAGGAAAAACGAGAGGATGGTTGCCGATTCGACTTCGTATTACAATGCCTGGTAAGTATTCGCGCCCCTCGTTCAGCCAATTGGAAAAGTTTTCTGGGTTAGGGCTCATATTTGGGAGTTATGTGTTATTCGAGCGGCAAAGTTCGATTTTTAAGTCGTTGAGCTATTAATATACATAAAATTGGTAGTTTAGGTTGTTGTGGGGCTGTGGGATTTTATGGTTTGCCGGATACAAATTTTTGAAGTTGCGCGCGTGGTGAACAATGCGCGACCAACGGCTTTTAGGCCGATTTCATCAGTTTTCGGCTCGATTTTGGGTCGGCCAAGTTAGGGTTTTTGTAGTTCTTTAAATGGGCTTTCTTTTGACTATAGGCTTGCTTGGAACGGGGTTCGGTGGAAGAAGTTATGGCGTGATCAAGTTTCGTGTTCAAGCTTTGCATTGCAGACGACTTTGAGTAATAGCTTTGGATGAGCGATTTGTGGGCGCCTTTTAGTCGTTATGTTAGCGTCTAAGCTTAGTTTGATCGAGTCATAGTTGAGGTAGCGTTTTACTCTATTTTAACATTGTTTCTCGCTTATTTGATATGATTGCGAGTTCGACGATTCGAGTAATCTTCCTTTTTAGTTAATTGAAAAGGGATTGAGAATGTTTTATGAAGTGGTCTAAAATGACCAATTGTGAATGCTTTGGTTAAATGCTTTGTGAAAGGAATTGTAAAAGCTGTACGTATTGATTACGAAATGTTTTATGAAATGCATTCTAACTGATAAATGGAATTGTAAAAGGTTATGTAATTTGGTTTGTAAAACCGGTTTATGAAATAATTTTCTGGTGTTGATTGTGCGTTGTTGGAAAAATGTTTTGGTTGATATGGCTCATATCGCTATGATGAGAACCCATTGTGGGGGGAGTATGCATACTGTTAGGACGTTCTTCTGGACTGAACCACCGGCTATATAAATGGTAGACCTAGCCAAGGGCGGTAAACTTGGTCGCCTTTGTCACGGCGTTAAACGTGACCATAGTTCAATGATGACTATAAGATTAGTTGATGGAATTGACTACCGATGTGTGATTGATGAGATTAATCAATGGAATAGATCATTAATAATTGTTTGTTATTATTGAGTAAGTTTTGATGACTAATCTTGTATGTATAGAGTTTTGTTAAAAAATTATCATACATTTTCAATATTTTACGTATATCGTATATTGGATTTTAAGATGATGAGATTGATATCATTTTATAATGATGCATAGTGATTGTTCGATTCTCTTGGAAGAAATGTATTACTCACTGGGCCGTGGTAACTCATTCCTTTCATCTTTTGTGTTTTTCAGGTTCCTCAGTTAGTGGCTGACAGTTCGAGAGCGCTTTTGATGGGGACTTTTGAGAATTGATTTTTTTTTAGGTAAGGTTTGAGGCTTTGTCCTTCGAGCGAAATGACGGCTGTGTCACTACCCCCATTCCTGTGGGATTTGGGGTGTGACAAGCGTTCGTAATTGATCCTGGCGCACCGTTGCGATCATCACTTTCACCACTTTTTCTGTTTTATCAGAGGTGAGCGCTGAGAACGATGAAGATGTTAACCTGCCTGCGCGGCGCTTTGAGTTCATAGGCAGTAACCAGGTCTGCCAGAAATTAAGAACATCCAACATGAAAAGCTTTGGAAGACATAAAGATCAGCCTCAACCTCCCACGCCCACATTAGTACTACTTGTCTTGATGATCTCTCTGCTCAAACCCTTCTCAGCTGCTTCCGCTCTACACTTTGACAATCCATGTTTCATGTTCCCATATGGCTTTGCGATCCCCAAGAGGTTAGCCAATGCTTCTGAGCGGCCTCCTTACCTCAGCCCAAGCCAGCCAAACGGAAGACTCAACGGCATCAGCCGCCGAGCTACGTATTCCAGCAAAGTGCATTTTTGGGACAAGGCCACGGGGGATGTGGTGGATTGCACTACCCAGTATACGGCCAGCACCGACTCTCGACAGGGAAACCCTTTCGGTGACGCACTCACCATATTTGTTGGTCCTTATTACGGCACAGCTGTGGATTTGGGGAAACTGCATCGGTGGGGCCAGACCACCTCCGTGTTTGTGGCGCCTTGGACTAATTGGTGTACCGACTATCAACAGGCAAAGACTCACAGTTTCCTTTCTACTGATGCTTCTCAGGGCCATGTAGCTCGTCCCAACAGCGATTGTGTTGCAGTTCACGTTGACCATGTCAAGAATACGTGGAGTGTGGACGTTCCATGTGTCGGTAAAGACTCGAACGACCCCTGGTCCATGGCCGATGTCCGAAGGGAGATCGTCAAAGTCATGAAGGACGGGTCGGTCGCTCATATTACGTACAACCCGTGTGCGAAAAGTTTGAGCGTGGTCTGGAGGGATAATGATGGGAATTCCAGTAATGAAGTCAGTCGTCACTACGACGCACGCAGCTCAACTGCGTATTTGCCAGAGGTGGTGGGTGTTTGTGTCATAGCTCCCCCTGAATCTGCATTTGAGTATCGCTTTGCCCAGACATCGGAATTACGCTTGGACTCACTGCTTTTGGTGGAAAAGGTTACCGACTCTTGGTTGAAGTCGCTACTGGGCGGTGTCGTCGTATTGGTGGTGACCATTGTTGCTTGGGTAAATTATAGGTCAAAAGTCTCCGGTCCAGAGACACAGAGAGGTGGACAAGGAGGCAACCGCAGCGCAAACTTAACCGAAGAGTTCGAAAAGTTGAGCGGAACCAAGAAGTTCTCCTATAAAGAGTTGATGATCGCGACTGATTCTTTTGCACGTGACAGAATTCTGGGAGAAGGGGGTTTCGGGATAGTGTACAAAGGGCACATAGGAGGCGCTCGCAAACGGGTCGCTGTAAAGAAATTAAAATCTGGTTCACACCGAGGGATAAAGGAGTATATATCCGAGGTGAAGTCATTAAGCCAACTTAGGCACAGAAACTTGGTGCAACTTATAGGTTATTATCACAAGGCGAATGAATTCGTCCTGGTTTACGAATTTATGAGCAGAGGTAGCTTGGAGGATAATCTATTTAAAGGCAGACCCTTGTTGACATGGGAAAGGAGGTACAACATCGCTCTAGGATTAGCCTCGGCGGTGCATTACTTGCACAAACAATGTAATCAATGCGTGATCCATAGGGATATCAAATCCAGCAACATCATGCTCAATAAAAGGTTTGAGGCGAAATTGGGAGATTTTGGCTTGGCTAGGCTGGTTGACCACACTGGAGGGCCAAAAGTGTTAAGGAAAATTCCCAATAGATTTTGAAGTTGACAAAACTGTCTATGAGTGTTTTGTAAGTCTGATAAATGCTTTGAAGTATTTTGATTCAGGAAGTTGTTTTTGGAAGAAAAGCATATGTCAATTTTGATCTAGTTCGTGTTCAGATTGTGAAAGAACTTCAAGCAAAAGAAATTCAGACTCAGAACGAGAAGTTCAGACTCAGAACGAGAAAGTTCAAACGCAGAATTTCTTCAGACGCAGAAATTCTTCAGACGCAGGCGCTGAAATTATTCAGACGCAGACGCTAAAATTATTCGGACGCAGAATTCGAACGAAACATACGGCTAGTGATCCGGTATGGATTTCACAGAAGGAAAGTTTTGATTGTCTCAATCTAAGGCTATAATTGATTGACAATCAAACATTACGACAAGTATACATTACAACGGATAAAGCTCTACTTATGGAAACCAAGATTCTGATTGTATGGGCGACCAGAATCAGCGGGATTCAGATTTTATCAACCAACGGCTACTCAATCCATTTTATACAAATCTGTCCAAAGGTGAATATTGGAAGATGATCCTCTGAAGACTGTCCAACGGCTAGTTTGGAAGTGGAGGAGTATAAAAGGAGATCAACGAGGAGCAGAAGGTAGAGAACGAAATCAAGAATCAACAAGTCCAAAGTCTGAGCATACTCCGATTCAATCTCTTGTCTTTCGTGAGCTTAAACGTGTAATCATTTGAGAGGTGTAGACAGTGTTATAAGTGTGTGCTTAGGTGTGAGATAGTGTGATCTATCGGCTTGGTATAAGCAGCACCAGCTTTGGGGAGAAGTGCTTGGGTTTAAGCGGCACAACTTGTCAGAACTTCTCATTGATTTGATTAGTGGAATCCGCCAAGGGCATGGTAAGCATGGGAGAGTGGACGTAGGCTTGCTATAAGCCGAACCACTATAAACTTGTGTGCAGTTTTTCTATCCCTTATCTCTTACTTTACATTCTGCACATCAAGAGCACTGTCTATATAAACTGTCTTGAATCTGAATTTTATTCAGACTCAACTGTGATCTTTCATTTCCGCATAAATTGATAAAAATTGTTTAACATCACCTATTCACCCCCCCCCCCCCTCTAGGTGATCCTTGCTAGCTACATCAAAAAGCAACCGAAGTGATAAGAACACTAGGTTACATGGCTCCGGAATACTATCGAATGGGTGAGACAAGTACGGAATCTGATGTCTATAGTTTTGGAGTCGTCCTTTTGGAAATAGTATGCGGGAGAAGAGTCATCGAAGACGAAGGCCACCTTGTTGAGTGGGTTCGGGAGCAATATGGGCGGGGAAAGTTGCCTGTGGACTCGAAGCTCGGCAGAGATTTCGACAAGAAACAGGTGAAGGCCTTGATGATTGCGGGGCTTTGGTGTGCTCATCCCAATGTTAGCCATCGGCCCTCGATTGAAGAGGCAATGGCCGTTTTGAACTTAAGGGCAGATCTTTCCAATCTCCCCTCAGATCTGCGACGGTCTCAATGGAAGGTCTGGTCTAGAGGCTTTCGGTTTTGGGCAAATGCCTCGCTCTGAGTGCAAGAAATGATGCCTCTTTTAGCGGTGCATGCATGTCATCTTCAAGCAAAAAGTTACACTTTTGTATATACGTTTATCGTACAGACAAAAAAAGTATATACGTTTATTGTGTCTCTTAATGTTGCCTTTTGTTTCCGAAGTTGATGTTACGATATCCATGGATAGTACAAAAAGATGTTCTTCAGGAGTTGCCGTTGTCTGTTCACATTCTCAGTATTGCATAGTAGCACAGTAGTGTTATACTGGCCAAGCAGTGAATTGAAGAAAAAGAAACAAGAGATTCTTGTAGCAGGTCTTGCAAGATACAATTTGGCAACTTCCTACAACCGTCTAATAGATGGCATGAAGAAACAAGATTCACAAGATACTAAACAAAGCAGGACATCATCTTAGGAAAATGCTAAAAGCTTTCGACTCTACTTCACTCTCATCGCGCATTGAACCATCAGCCACCTTGGAAATCTGAACCCAGCAAACCCCTCGGAAAAGAATCGTCAATTACATATGCCGGATTCATCATTTCATAACTTTGGCCGATCATTCTACCAGTTTCAAATGTTGGCAATTATTCTCCTGTTTAATTGATACCCAAACTGAACTCGTTATAATAAACTTTCCCGCAAATTATCCAAAAGTTCTACTTCAAAACCCAATCAGACCAAGTATCTAGCTGATGTATAAAGAAATCTTTTGTCTAATTGATTAATAGGTTATCCTATAAGCTATATATGATACATATGTATTAATAGCCATAATTGAGCAGTTACACGTGTTCTGCGTTTGTATGATGCACGTAAACATGTTGCTAAACTACTAAACTAACTCTTTAGATGGATGCCAAATATCATTCTCCATCTAACTGTGAACTAAAGTCATTAAAAAGAGATAAACTTGAAATTTCATATTTCAGATTCTCAACACCAGGTTTTCAAAGTTTTTGAGAATTTTTCGTTTGATTATCCTTTTTGTCTTTAATTTTTTTATAGCGATTTAGATGGTATTGCAACAAAAATCCGATGAGTTCTAACCTTAACGTGCGGGTAGACCTCGTGGGCCTTGGACCTGCATACTACAAAGAAAGAAAGTCTCTGCATTTTGTTCTACGTGGACCCTTCGATGTTTAAGTCGGAAAGAAAGTACTGAGAACGTGAGAATTTGCCCTTTACTGAGAGCTTATTCATGGTGAGCCTCTCTGCATGTCGGCATGCTTCATGGGCAATCTCAAAGCTCTCTAGTACGATAAATCATGCCGATATCAAATGATGTTTCGTAGATCAACTCCCACAAGTCAAACTAAGTTCGTATCCGGATCTTGTCAAAGATACCTCGTCATCATCCATATGCCCAAGACCCAATAATCGGAAATGGAACACTTCCTCGTAACTTGGCCCGAAGAGATTCGGTCGAGGGTCAATTGAATTTAAGACGTCAAAACGTTTTCTTGATGCGCATAGCTCGATTTTACCTATCAAATTATCTGTCCACCTTATTATTATCCATGTTCTCAAGGAGACTCTCGCCACTAATGAGTTTGCAGCATTAAAATTTGAATTGAATAGATCAATTTCTCTTTTTTAAGCGTCACTCCAATTTGGATTATATGCTGTACAACCGAGGAAGCTTGTTTCGGCTCGTAGCGAGTCGAGCTTGTCCAGGTTTCTTTGGATTCTCCGATTCTTTTGCATTGCTTTGGTCATCGTTCCCTTATAGAGTTCATTCAACTTTTTCCCTTCTGGGATTTCGAATGACGATGCATTTGTTTTCAAATTTCTCTGTTGCCGGAAAAATTAGCGGGTAAGAAGAGGAAACTGGTTTTCTCAAGTCCATGACTTAGCATTCAGTCGTCAATTTAAGACTCGATGCATTCACCCACATTAACTTTTTTAATTCGTAGCTGTAGGTGACTCAGTGGGATGTCTAATGTACATAGACTTGTTTACAACTGACTGTGCAAGTGTCGTAAAACAGTTTTATGATTGTGTTACGACGTTCTTTTACTTAATAAGGACATGTAGTAATGTTGTACCGCACACCTCATGTACCGTAGAAGTGCCCGTGACTTTGCATTCGGTTCGTCCATTCTGTCGTCAATTTCAGATTTGATACATTCACCCGCAATAACTTTTAAATGGATTATGCTTGTTAAGGGCTCTGGCAATGGAGATTTCAAAATTATAGGTGACTCAGTGGGAAATTCTGAAGTACACCACACTTGTTTACAATGAACCGTCATAACTGTTGTAATATAATTTTTCAAGGTGTTGGACGATTTTGTACTTAATAACTACTAGTAGTAATGTTGAATGGCATGGGGGGTGCCCGTGACTCAGTAGCCTCTTTGATGAGAAAAAACATCGTCATTGTAGATTATGCACCATGGAGTCATCACTGTTGAGGAAAATTCCTATTAATTTTGAAGTTGACAAAACCTTCCACATAATTATAAGTCTGATGCTTATTCTGAACTAATTTATTCCAGGTATTTATGTTCTGGAAACTTAGAAGGAAATTATTCAGACTTTACAAACTGTCAAGTATGTTTTTGAAGACCCACATAATCTAGTTTCTGAGATTCAGACGCAGAAGTTATTCGGATGCGAATACGGTAAGCGAAGTTATTCGGATACGGTATGCGAAGCGAAGTTATTCGAGATGCGACGCAGACGCAGACGTTGACGAATTTCTTGGGACGTTGAGAATTCGGAACGAAACACAGCAGCTAGTGATCTGGCATGGATTTCACAAAAGGAATGTTCTGATTGTCTCAATCTCAATCAAATTGATTGACAATCAAACATCACGACAATAATGCATTACAACGGACAAAACTCTACTTATGGAAACCAAGATTCTGATTGTATGGGCGACCAGAATCAGCGGGATTCAGAATCTGTCATCCAACGGCTACTCAATCCTTATTATACAAATCTGTCCAAAGTGAAGATTGGAAGATGATCCTCTGAAAGCTGTCCAACGGCTAGTAGAGGAATATTTAAGGAGATCAACGAGCAGCAGAAGGAACACAGAATAAAGAATCAACAAGTCCAAAGTCTGAGCATACTCCAATCATTTCTCTTGTCATTCTGAGCCAAACATTAAGATCTTGAGGGACACTTTGTAAGAGTGATTGTGTGAGATAGAGAATCCTATCATACACAAGAGTATTAACACTCAGAAGTTGTAATTCCCCTTGATTACATAGTGAAATCCCGGTCGGTAGGGTCAAGCGTGGGAGAGTGGACGTAGGCTTGCTATAAGCCGAACCACTATAAACTTGTGTGCAGATTCTCTATTCCTTATCTCTTACTTTACATTCTGTACATCAAGAGCACCGTCTTTATAATCTGTCTTGAATCTGAATTTTATTCAGACTCTACTGTGATTTATTTTGTTTCCGCATAAATTATCAAAAATTGTTTAAGATCACTTATTCACCCCCCTCTAGGTGATCCTTGCTAGCTACATCAATTGGTATCAGAGCAGGTTGCTCATTTATTGAAGTGTCTTACTTCTGAGCTAACGATCTATATGGCTAGCTATGGTGCTCCGGGGCTCATTGAAGGACGAGCAACAACAGACCACCATATTTCGATGGCAAGGAATATAGTGTCTGGAAGAATAAGATAAAGGCATTCATAAAGTCAATTGATCACATGCAATGGGATGTCATCATCAGAGGAGTCAATCCAAGATCTTCTGATTCAAAAGAAAAGGCAGATGCAAGCATAGCAGCAGATCCTCTATTATCTCAAACTGAGATATCCAAAAGAGAAACCTTAGATTCCAAAGCAATTTATTCTCTCTATTGTGCTTTATCACCTATTGAATATAAAAAAATTGCTGCTTGTGAATCAGCTAAGGAAATCTGGGATACTCTCCTTGTTACTTATGAAGGAACAGATCGTGCCAAGGAAACTCAAATCAATCTTTTGCTTGGTCAATATGAATCCTTCAAAATGAAGCCTGGAGAATCAATTGCTGATTTGTATGACAGATTTACTGATATAGTAAATGGTCTTGCTTATCAAGGACA
Organism: Syzygium oleosum; assembly: GCF_021117445.2. Classification (NCBI taxonomy): domain Eukaryota; kingdom Viridiplantae; phylum Streptophyta; class Magnoliopsida; order Myrtales; family Myrtaceae; genus Syzygium; species Syzygium oleosum. The sequence goes on from NW_026607498.1 coordinate 9,366,849, forward strand.
ACCAGTTCCAGATACAATGAAAGTCAACAAACTTCTGAGAGGACTGACAAATCAGTGGGATAACATCAAAATATCTCTTCGAGAAACACAAAGGATCAAGCCTCTATCAGTGAATGAGTTAATTGGAACTCTTCAATCATATGAGATTGAGAAACGGAATGAGGAGAATGAATCCAGAGGTAATAAGTCAATTGCTTTGAAGACTAACATTGATTCTGATGCAGATTCTGAAGATGAAGACGTTGATGATGAACTAGCTCTCTTTATAAAGAAGTATAAGAAAATGAAGATCAAAGGAAGAAACCTCAGAGGTAAGAAGCCTTTTGAGAAGAAGAAGTTTTTCGATGAAACAGAGAGATCAAAGGATGTTATATGCTTTCACTGTAAGAAACGTGGACATATTGAGCCAAATTGTCCACTTCTGAAAAAGAAGACCAAGTTTGAGAAAGCAAAGAAGGCTTTAAAAGCAGAAACCTGGAGTGAAACAGAGTGTGAAGACAGTGATGAAGATATCTCAAATTTCTGTCTAATGGCTAAGTCATACTCAGACTCTGATTCAGATTCTGATCCCAAAGTGGAGATTGAGGTAAAACATTCTGGCATGCCTATTGAAGTATCAAATTACATTGATGAATTATGCTTTGAATTCAAGACTGCTCTTAAATGCATCTCTTCTTTGAAAAAGGAAAATTCATCACTGAGGCAACAGGATGTTTCACAAAAAGAAAAAATCGATTTCCTTCAAAAAGAATTTCATCAAGTCAAGGAAAGTCGAGATTTTCTTTCCAAAGAAAATGCGGTTTTGAAAAAGCAAGTTTCAGAAATTACTTCCAAGTTTTCAAAGGGTTCAGAAACCTTGAAGCATATCCTTTCTATCCAAATTCCTTACTACAACAAATCTGGTCTCGGATTTGTGAAGGAAAGTGATAGCTTGATTGATTTTCCAAAGGTCAAGGAGAGATTAAAACAAAGACCTCCTCGACAAGCTTATAAAAACCATTTCAAAAGGAATTTTGTAAAACCTGTTGGCCGAAGTGCACTCAGGTGCTCAAAATGCGGAGATCCACAACATTTTGAGAATGAATGTCCTAAGGTCTGGAGACCTGTTAGAAGAGATTTTGTTAAGACAGCTTATACTAATGCTCAAGGACCCAAACAAATTTGGGTACCAAAGAAAACTTGAGATGTTGTGATTTTTGCAGGTTACCACAAAGAGAAAAAGGAAGTGGTACCTAGACAGTGGATGCTCTAGACATATGACAGGAGATCTAAGTATATTCGTTGATCTACACAATCTGAATGGTGGAAAAGTTTCATTTGGAGGAAATACCAAAGGAAAAATCGTTGGCAAAGGAACAGTTGAAATTGGAGGACTTACAATCAATGATGTCTCTTTGGTGAAAGGACTCAACTACAACTTGATAAGCATAAGCCAACTATGTGATACAGGTTTCAGAATCAACTTTCAAGAAGATACATGCTCAGGGACAAGCAAAGATTCGTCTCAAACATTTACAGGAAGAAGACATGGCAATATCTATCTTCTAGATGTCAATCCAAACTCCACTCATTGCTTGATCTCAATCAAAGAGGATGAAGATCTATGGCATAGAAAATTGGGGCATATCAGTATGAAACAAATCTCAAAGATCTCAAACAAGAAACTGGTTCGAGGTCTACCAGATTTGAAATACAAGAAAACAGAGTTATGCAATGCTTGTACACTAGGAAAGCAAGTAAGGAGCTCTTTCAAGTCTATACATCATGTTTCCACTAATCGTGCTTTGCAGCTTCTTCATATGGATCTATTTGGACCAACCAAAACACAAAGTATTGGTGGTAAGAAATATTGTTTAGTTATTGTTGATGACTTCACAAGATTTACTTCGGTGTTCTTCCTTGCTCATAAAAATGAAGCATTTTCATATTTTTCAAAATTTGCAAAAAGAGTTCAGAATGAAAATGGCTATTCTATTTCTAGCATTAAAACTGATCATGGGGGAGAATTTGAAAATCAAAGTTTTTCAGATTTTTGTGAGGAAAATGGCTTTCAACACAATTTTTCTACTCCTTATACACCAGAACAAAATGGTGTTGTGGAGAGGAAAAATCGTTCTTTGCAAGAAATGGCAAGAACTCTGTTGATTGAAAGCAAAATTTCTTTTCATTTCTGGGCAGATACAGTTTTTACAGCATGTTATATCATTAACAGAGCTTTTCTCAGACCCATTCTTGAGAAAACCCCCTATGAGCTTTACAAAGGTAGAAAGCCCAACATTTCATATTTTCGTATAAAGTCTTCAACAAAAAGTCTCAGACTGTGGAAGAATCAATGAATGTAAAGTTTGAAGAAAACATTCAGACTCACAGAGATGAATCTGAACCATCTCCCAACATTCAAGAGTTATCAGAAGATCATCAACAATTAGTATCAGAAGGAAAAGAAGGAAAAGAAGATACAATACAGACTCAACCAGAAAGTTCAGAGTCTGTAGATATTCACAAAGAAATATTTGACAAAAACTGGAAACATAAATCCAGTCATCCGAAGAACCTTATTATTAGAGAAATAGAAGATGGTATCAAGACTAGATCCAAACACAAGGAGAACATCAGCAACTTGGCCTTGATATCAGAAATAGAACCAAAAGAAGTTGGTGAAGCATTATCAGATGAAAGCTGGATCGAAGCTATGCAGGAGGAACTTCAGCAGTTCAGAATCAATAAAGTTTGGGAGCTTATGCTAAGACCCAAAAATCATCCAGTAATTGGAACAAAATGGGTATTCAGAAACAAACTGGATGACAAAGGGAAAGTTACAAGAAACAAAGCAAGACTGGTTGCAAAAGGCTATTCTCAAGAAGAAGGCATAGATTATGATGAAACATATGCACCAGTTGCAAGGTTAGAAGCCATTCGGCTACTATTAGCTTATGCTTGTTTCCATAACTTTAAATTTTTTCAGATGGACGTGAAAAGTGCCTTTCTGAATGGATATATCAAAGAAGAAGTATATGTGGAACAACCACCTGGTTTTGAAGAACCAAAGAAGACTGATTATGTCTACAGACTCAAAAAGGCTCTTTACGGTCTGAAACAAGCACCCAGAGCTTGGTACGAAAGGTTAAGTAACTTCCTTCTGCAAAATGATTTCACCAAAGGTAAGATTGATACAACTTTATTTATTAAGAGAAAGGGTAAGGATTTTCTACTTGTTCAAATTTATGTTGATGATATAATCTTTGGATCCTCTAACGAATTGCTTTGCAAGGAATTCTCAAAAAATATGCAGAATGAGTTCGAGATGAGTATGATGGGAGAACTAACATTCTTTCTTGGCCTTCAAGTGAAACAAACCAAAGATGGTACATTCTTTTGCCAAGAGAAGTATGCAGAAGAGATTATCAAGAAGTTTGGATTACAGAATTACAAGAAGACAGACATCCCCATGTCTCATTCATCCAAACTGGACAAAGATGAAAATGGTTAAAAGGTTGATCAGAAGGTATATAGAAGCATGATAGGTTCATTATTGTATCTAACTGCATCTAGACCTGACATTCTATTTAGTATTTGCATGTGTGCAAGATTTCAATCAGACCCAAGGGAATCTCATTTTTCTGCAGTAAAGAGAATAATCAAATACATTGGAACATATCCAATGTTAGGCCTTTGGTATTCCAAAGATTCAGATTTTACTCTTACTGGATATTCTGATGCTGATTTAGCTGGATGTAAAGTGGACAGGAAAAGTACTTCGGCTTATACCATATTTCGATGGCAAGAAATATAGTGTCTGGAAGAATAAGATGAATGCATTCATAAAGTCAATTGATCACATGCAATGGGATGTCATCATCAGAGGAGTCAATCCAAGATCTTTTGATTCAAAAGAAAAGTCAATCCAACATCGTCATTGTAGATTATGCACCATGGAGTCATCACGAATGGCATGATATGGCCTCACCATGCTGAGCAAAATCAGGGATCAATTGTGACATCTTGTTCGAATTAATGAACTTGTTGCCCATAAGTTTGTGTTCCAAACTTCTTTTTGTCATATGGTTAGTTTCTTATGATGGCTTCGGTAGCCAGCCAGCATCTTATTTGTGATCTTTAGTTTGTTTGTAAATTGTGTGTTTTTGTAAAAAAGTGACTCTTCCTTCAAACTCCAGGAGTCCGTCATTAAGCTGCTTGCTCTGGTTCTTTTCGAATGGAGGGTCTGTTGGCAGATGAAATGCCACAACCGGAAGGCTTTGACAGATAATTTACTTCTTATGGTAAAAATCACTTCAAATATCTTTATACCTTGAGCTTCTTGTAGTTCTAACATGCCGAGTTTAACTTATCGATTCAATACCTTGATCAGAAAGCAATATATTATGGGTGCTATCCACAGCTGTTAGTGAGAAATACTTAAGTTTTTTAAGTCCGGGGAATTTTATTAGTCTCTATATAGCCTGAGAATGATAGCGTGAGAATCCCAGCAAAATCAGGACTACTACGTCTGGAGTCGTAGTAGTGTGCATAGATTTATTTGCATTTACTATGAGTATCGGATGAACCAAATAAGGCGATGGTTAATTCTTTGTGTTGCAGTTTTGCCTCTGTTAGTGATCGCTGTAGTATCTGCCTATTGGAGGGGGATTTGAGAATGTCTACAAGTCAGACCAGTAAAACACCGACATGGAGTCAACCTTCGATCCAGTAGCGGTGTAACCTAGTTGAGCGGGCATCCTTTGAGTTTGCTGATGTTGTCCATAAAGAGGGTGTGCCCGCGCATTCTGAAACTTTTCGGCAGGAAAAGGCAGATCCCGAGTCCAAATCATCTGAAATACTGATGGTAAACTTTTAAAAGAGTTAATAGTATAAGGGGTTACCAATCAAGGAAAATGAAAGTTAGTAGCTCAATAATAAAGATAGTAAATTAAAAAAATAATCAAGTGAAAGTAGGTAACCTAAAACTAATTGGTAATGTAACAGGACAAAACTTAGGGAAGTTGGTAATTTCATAAAACTATTGTTACGCTACCAACAAGTTATTTACTAAAAGAGATGATGGGAAATTTATTAATTTGGAAAAAAATATTCGTGCTTTAGGGCACCACGATAGAATTCTGCCAATTCACCCATCTCACCAGCTTCTGCCTAGGAGACATGGCCGTTGCCTTTAAATTGATTGAAAAAAAAACACACACACAATAGCATAACTCAATTCTTCAGTATTTAATTTGTTTTCACATCGATAAATAAGACAATAGGAAGATTTGACTCATTATAATATTACTGAACTAACTGCACGCATATGACATATCATTACATTTATAATAAGTCCACTTGGTTTGGTGTGACGATGCCTTTGATTATTTTCTAATCCACCACCCGGTAGAGTGAACCAGACATTATAGCCGGCCATCTACCACATTCTGTTGCCTTTCTTAGCAACACTGCCGTTCGTCGGGGCTATTTGTGTTTCCAATCGAACCCCACCACGGTGATCGTCACTTTGGCCGACGGATTTTGGTGCCTGCACCAGTTTTTCAGTTTTATCAAAACCAAGTGATGAGAATAATGAAGATGTCAACCTGCCAAGGAGGCTCTCGCGGGCGGTGACCAGATCTGCAAAAATCAAGAACACCCTGTATGAGAAGCTTTGGCAGACATAAAGATCAACCTCAAGCACCCACATCCACATTAGTACTAGTCTTGATGATCTCTCTGCTCAGCTCAGACCCTTCTCAGCTTCAGCTATACTCTTTGACAGCACATCTTTCAATTTCCCATCCTTTGGCTCTGAGAGCCTCAAGCTCTTAGACATTCAGGGGAATGCCTATGTACGGTCTCCTTACCTATATCTCTGTTGGGATTTTGACATCCAAATTCCATAGAATTGAACGAGAAGTGTGTGGATGAAAGTGTCCCACATAGGATAGAAGAGGTGATGGGAGATAGTTTATTTTGAGGAGCCTCTCAAATAAGTTTGGGCCCTTAGGGGTACCCCACTTTTATGGAAGAGAGAGGACCTACGCCAAGCTGGGTCGGTTTCCCCGCACGCGCCGCCGGCTGGCTCGGGCCGGGTTCCTGTCAATTTTATTTTTCCCGAATTTATTCTTTTTGTTTCGAACAGATATGTCTGTTCGTAGATTCGGGTTCTACCATCTGTCCAAGAGTGACCAAGTATAACCGAACCGAACGAAATTATTCGCTTGGTGACTCTTCATTTTCGTCCTTCTATATCCGAAATGTTCGCTTGGTGACTATTCATTTTTTCGCACATGACCGAACGAAACTCTTCAGTTATTAACAACTGTTCATACCAACTCTTCATTTTTTTTAATAACATCCGTGAGAGAGTCATTCTTTGGTTTTTCCGAAAAGTCATATTGCTGCACTCTCATTCTTCATCATTATCATTTTATGCGATTATTCTGCGAAGTTGCGTTCGAAGGTTTCCTTTGAAGAAGTACCACTTCATAGGAAAGGTGATCCGTTCTATCCTGGGAGGCAATTGTTCAATAACCTTTGGGTACCGGTAGAGGGGATAAATTGTCTTAAGGACACAACGTCAATTTGTTGGGCTCGGATCAATCGTCAAATTCGGATCACTCATTTCAGGTTTGTCGAACAACTTTACTTTATTTTGCACATACAAACACACGTATACGGACAACAATCTTAAGACAATTTCTATTATCGTGTTTGTATGGTTACATTCTCAATCATTTCTGTCTTCGTGTCAGAAATGGCTACAACATCGATGACGCCTATTGCGTCTGTTTCAACTCATGGAGAGAAGCCGAAAAAGTTCAATGGGGCTGATTTTAAGAGATGTCAACAGAAGATGTTGTTCTACCTCACTACAAGGAACTTGGCAAGGTTCCTCGTTGAGGATGCTCCTAACTTGGATGAAGGAGAGACAAGCAAGGAAAAATTTGCTGCTGTAGATGCATGGAAGCATTCTGACTTCCTGTGTCGCAACTATGTCCTCAATGGTCTGGACAATTCCCTCTACAACGTCTATAGTCCGTTGAAAACGGCTAAGGAGTTGTGGGAAAGTTTGGACAAGAAATACAAAACAGAATATGCTGGGTTGAAGAAATTCATCGTCGGCAAATTTCTGGACTTCTAGATGGTGGATTCTAAGATCGTCTTAAGTCAAGTTCAAGAACGTCAAGTGATTATGCATGACATTCATGCTGAAGATATGATGATTAGTGAATCATTTCAAGTGGCTGCTTTCATTGAAAAGTTACCACCGTCTTGGAAAGATTTCAAGAATTATCTCAAACACAAAAGAAAGGAATTATCACTTGAAAACTTAATTGTTCAATCGAGGATAGAGGAAGACAATAGGAATTCTGAGAAGAAAGTTGGCAGCAATTTGGCGGTCTCAAGGGCCAACGTTGTTGAAGAAGGATAAAAAACCAACAAGAAGAGGAAAAACTATGGAGAGGGATCCACCTAAGGCCTGAAAAAATTTGTTGGCAAATGCTACAATTGTGGAAAGCCTGGACATCGTGCCAAAGACTGTCGAGTCAAGAAAAGACAGAAGACTAAGGCGAATGTGGTGGAACAGATTTCCAATGGTGTTGATGATATCAATCTTACTGCTATGATATCTGAGTGCAATATGGTGGGAAACCCCAAAGAATGGTGGATTGATACTGGAGCAACTCGTCATATTTGTGCCAATAAATCAATGTTCTCATCTTACATGCCTATGGAAGGTGATGAAAAACTCTACATGGGTAATTCATCAACCTCTAAGGTTGAAGGTGTTGGAAATGTTGCTCTAAAAATGACATCTGGGAAAGTTGTGACACTAAACAATGTGCTACATGTGCCAAACATACGCAAGAATTTAGTGTCCAGATCTCTTCTTAGCAAGAATTGTTTCAAGTTGGTGTTTGTGTCTGATAAGTTTGTACTCTCCAAGAATGAGATGTATGTAGGAAAGGGTTACCTTAGTGATGGTCTTTTCAAGTTGAATGTAATGACTGTTGTACCCAATGATGTTATGAATAAAGTTGTTTCTGCTTATGTGCTTGAGTCTCCTAATTTATGGCATGCTAGATTAGGACACGTTAATTATAAGTCAATAAAGAAATTAATGAACATGGGGTTATTGCCAAAATTCGATTGTTCAAGTGAAAAATGCCAAGTGTGTGTTGAATCTAAATTTTCTAAGCCTCTGTTTCATTTTATAGATAATAGAATCACAGAACCTTTAGATTTAATACACACAGACTTATGTGATTTGAAAGCAATATCGACAAGGGGTGGTAAGAAGTATTTTATTATTTTTATAGATGACTGCTCGAGGTATTGTTATGTTTATTTGCTCAGTAGCAAAGATGAGGCTGTGAATGCTTTTAGAACTTATAAGTCCGAAGTTGAAACTCAGTTGAATAAGAAAATTAAAATAATAAGGAGTGACAGAGGAGGTGAATATGAATTTCCTTTTGAAGAAATTTGTTCTGAGTTTGGTATTATTCACCAAATTACTCATCCTTATACGCCGCAATCTAATGGAGTGGCGGAAAGGAAAAACCGGTCTTTAAAGGAAACAATGAATGCATTGTTGAATAGTTCCGATTTACCACAGAATTTGTGGGAGGAAGCTGTTTTGACGGCGAATTTTATTTTAAATAGAGTACCCCACAGAAAGACACAACAAACTCCCTATGAGAAGTGAAAATGCAGAACGCCTAATTTGAAATATCTCAAAGTGTGGGGGTGTTTGACTAAGGTTGCGATTCCTAAATCGAAAAAGGTTAAAATAGGACCGAAAACCATTGATTGTGTCTTCATTGGATATGCTATTAATAGTAATGCATATCGATTTCTTGTTCATAAGTCTGAGGTCCCAGATATACATGTTAATACGATCATTGAGTCAAGAGACGCTTCGTTCTTTGAGAATATATTTCCGTATAACATAGTATATGAGCCAATTAATAATGATAAGAGGCCTCGGGACACTACACCTAGAAGCGGTCCTATGGAGGATGAACCTAGACGTAGTAAAAGACAAAGAAATTATAGTCTTTTGGACCTGATTTTCTAACATATTTGTTAGAGAATGAGCCTCAGACTTTTAAAGAGGCTGTGATATTCCCAGAAGCCCCATTCTGGAAAGAAACTATTAATAGTGAAGTTGAATTCATCTTGTCAAACCATACATGGGAATTGGTTGACCTTCCTCCTGATAATAAACCACTACAACGTAAATGGATTTTCAAGAGGAAAATGAAAGCGGATGGTGTTATTGATAAATATAAGGCTAGGCTTGTAGTAAAAGGATACAAGCAACGAGAAGGTCTTGATTATTTTGATACTTATTCACCTGTTACTAGAATTACATCCATAAGGATGCTAATTGCCATAACAGCGGTGTATAAGCTTGAAATCCATCAAATGGATGTGAAAACGGCTTTCTTAAACAGGGATTTGGAAGAAGAAATATATTTGGAACAACCCGAAGGGTTCATTGTTCCAGGATAAGAGAAGAAAGTATGTTGGCTTATCAAGTCACTTATGGATTACAACAAGCACCAAAACATTGGCATGCTAAATTCGACCAAGTCATGTTATCGAATGATTTTAAGATTAATGAGTGTGATAAATGTGTATATGTTAAGAACACTCATAATGGTTTTGCCATTTTGTGCTTATATGTATACGACATGCTTATAATGGGTAGCGATTGTGAGGTTGTTAAGGCGACCAAATGCATGCTCATAAGTAAATTTGACATGAAAGATATGAGGGTTGCAGATGTTATTTTAGGAGTTAAAATCCACAAGATATATGGAGGATTAGCTCTATCACAGTCCCATTATATTGAGACGATTCTTGAAAAGTGCAAGAATCTAGACATTGTACCAGTAAAGACCCCGATAGATGTTAATTTGCATCTTTCAAAGAATACTGGTGAAAGTAAAGCTCAAAATGAGTATGTTAGTATACTAGGCAGTCTAATGTATGTCATGAACTATACTAGGTCGGACATAGCTTGTGCTGTGAGCAAGCTAAGTCGATTTATAGTTAGTCCAAATGAAAATCATTGGAAAGCTATGAAACGTATATTGGGCTATTTGAAGCATACTCAAAATTATGCTTTACATTACACAGAGAATCCAGCGGTACTTGAAGAATATTGTGATGCAAATTGGATAACCGGCACAAGAGACACAAAATCCACAAGTAGGTATGTGTTTATACTTGGTGGGGGAGCAGTGTCTTGAAAATCATCCAAACAAACTTGTATTGCGAGGTCTATTATGGAAGCATAATTTATTGTTTTGGATAAGGCCGGTGAAGAAGCTGAGTGGCTTCAAAATTTCTTAGAAGACATTCCTAATTAGTCTAAACCAATGCCAGCTGTGTGTATCATTGTGATAGTCAAGCGACAATAGGCAGGGCAAGGAATGTCATGTATAACGAAAAGTCCCGACATATACATCGAAGACACGATACCGTAAGACAACTACTCTCTAGTGGAATTATCACGATTGACTATGTGAAGTCAAAAGATAATGTTGCGGATCCATTAACAAAAGGCCTAACTAGAGAGATGGTTGTAAAAATATCAAGGGGAATGGGTTTAACGCCTATAAAATAAGTCATCATAGCGGAAACCCTACCTAGTTGACTGGAGATCCCAAGATCTAGGTTCAAAGGGACAACCAAGTTATGCAGGCGAAGTAGTGTACTGTCGACTCTTACTCATTCCCGTATGGAGACAGTACTGACATGTGGAGGTTAAGTGTAAGCTTTTAATGATTCTGATTCGGGTATGTGATATACCACACAATCAGAAATCACATATGTGAGTGTGAAGTGAGGACCGCTTCTATGAAGAATTTGAAAGGCCAAATTCTCAAAAGTACTCATGAAACCAGGCGGTGTTCATGGCCAAAACGAACACAACAGTGAGAACCAACTTTGTTTGAGAGATAGTTGTGTGATTCCTATTGTCTGGACTTACACTAAAGGTCGACGGTTCAAAGACATCAAGTCTACTGATTGACCGAATAAGTCCAATAGGTCTCACTAGGGAAAGTTCAAAGTCTTAAACTACTTATCCCAATGCAACGTTCTCTCATGAAATAATCGCACTTGGCATCTCATGCATACACGAAGAGTTATGATATCAGAACTTCTCATTCATGTGGGGGATTGTTGGGATTTTGGCATTCAAATCCCATATAATTGAATGAGAAGTGTGTGGATGAAAGTGTCTCACATAGGATAGAAGAGGTGATGGAAGATGGTTTATTTTAAGGAGCCTCTCAAATGGGTTTGGGCCCCAAGGGGTACCCCACTTTTTGTGGAAGAGAGAGGACCTACGCCAAGCTGGGTTGGTTTCCCCGCGCGCGCCGCCGCCCATCCGGCTGGCTCGGATTGGGCCGGGCCCGGGTTCCCGTCAGTTTTATTTTTCTTGAATTTATTCTTTTTGTTTCGAACAGATATGTCTGTTCGTAGGTTCAGGTTCTACCATCTGTCCAAGAGTGAAAGTGACCAAGTATAACCGAACCGAACGAAATTGTTCGCTTGGTGACTCTTCATTTTCGTCCTTCTGTATCCGAAATGTTCGCTTGGTGACTATTCATTTTTTCGCACATGACCAAACGAAACTCTTCGGTTATTAGCAACTGTTCATTCCAACTCTTCATTTTTTTAATAACATCCGTGAGAGAGTCATTCTCTGGTTTTTCTGAAAAGTCATGTTGCTGCACTCTCATTCTTCATCATTATCATTTTGTGCGATTATTCTGCGAAGTTGCATTCGAAGGTTTCCTTTGAAGAAGTACCGCTTCATAGGAAAGGCGATCCGTTCTATCCTGGGAGGCAATTGTTCAATAACCTTTGGGTACCGGTAGAGGAGACAAATTGTCTTAAGGACACAACATCAATTCGTTGGGCTCGGATCAATTGTCAAATTCGAATCACTCATTTCAGGTTTGTCGAACAACTTTACTTTATTTTGCACATATAAACACATATATATGTACAACAATCTCAACCTAAGCCACCCAAACCGGAGCCTTAATGACATCAGCGGCAGAGCAACGTACTCCTGGAAAGTGCATCTTTGGGTTGAAGCCATGGGGAACCCGGTGGATATCACTAACCGATTTACGTTCAGCATTGACTCTCAACGGAGAAATGGGGGTGAGCAACCTGGGGAAGCCACGAACCGGCTTTATTCAGCCGGTTCAAAACCGGTTCACAGCGGGACCGGTCTGGTTACTTGTTCTCAATTCCAAGGTTGATTCCAGGATAGAACCAGGACTGAGTCAGTTCACCCCTAACCTTAAATAAGTTCTTTTTTTACTCTTTTTCTTTATCAGCCTTGCCGTGTCTCTCTCATCTCACTCTCAAAATCTAACCTTCCTTGCTGACTACAGCAAGATCCTCCTCAACATTGTCGATGACTCGACCACGACTCCAACACGTCGCTGATCTTGGTGCCGCTCGCATGGCTCGTGCTCCCGGTCCTGGGCAAGCTCGACACTCAATTCCTCACCCACTCTCTTAGATTCGCCAGGCCTTCTTTGATACCGTGGATCGACTTCAGTGGCGCGGTTCCTCTCTGACGTACTCTCTCTATTCCTTGTCCCCTCAAAGCACTCGAACTCTTTTTTCTGAGCCTTCTTTTGACTCCTGCTTGTGCACTTTCCATATTCATACTGAAAAATTGACGAGGACTTGAACAAGGTCAACGAAGGCCCTTAGTTTAGGGGTAATTGGCATTTCTTGTAAGTTAAGGTTGCCTTGTTGTGGTCCATATGACACCGATAGTCATAAGGTGATTTATATGATTGCGACCAATAAAGCGAGGTCTCGCCGTAGAAGTTATTGGGTCTTTTTAGAGGATCAAGCCTTTTGAGAGAAGCTGATGACGGACACTTAATTCTACGATTACTACATGGACTATTGACACCGAAGTTTGAGAGTCTAAACCATTTGACCTTTCTATGTGAGATTTGGTCCTCAAGTTTCGATACTGCACACATTTCTGAAGCTAACATTTGACCTTATGGGTCACCATAGACAATTAGACATGGATGAAGTTTTTCTTTGTGGTGCCATCTGAGCCATGTAAACTTCCTCTTGGTTGTGATAAAAAAAAGACACTTGGTTTCTCACGAGACATTCTACTGAGGTTAGCATTAGAATTTGTTGCTGATTGTTGATGTATTCATGTTTGCCATAGTCGATTGTGTTGTTGTTGTGTTCGGAGCTGCCTATGGAGTTCCATATGTATTTAGCTCCGAGCCACAGCCCCCGGGGTCATTGCTTACCACAGCCATCGCTGGATTGATCGTTGTTGCTTTGGCACTTGATACGTCAAAAATCCCCTGTCCTCCTTACCTGAGCAATGATATGCCAGTGGGAAATAATGCACCTAAGACAACCGGGAGAGGTGCAAAAGAAGGCGATTATAGCGCGAAATTAACCAAAAGCTGAGTGGACCCAAGAAGTTCTCCTATAAAAAGTTGATGACCGCGACCGATTCCTTTGCAGATGACAGGATTCTGTGAAGAGGAGGTTTCGGGATCATGTACGAGGGGCACCTAGGAGGCGCTCGCACTCACACACGAGTCGCTGTAAAGACAATAAACCCTGATTCGCGCCAAGGGATAAAGGAGTATATATCCGAGGTGAAGTCATTAAGCCAACTTAGGCACAGAAACTTGGTGCAACTTATAGAATATTGTCACGAGGCAAAAAACTTCGCCCTGGTTTACGAATTCATTGGAGGAGGTAGCTTAGAGGATCATCTGTTTAAATGCAGACCCCTATTGACATGGGAAAGGAGGTACAACATCACTCTGGATTAGCCTCGGTGCTGCATTGTTAGAAATTAAACCAAATTTGTTAGTACTTGTTTCCTTTTTGAGTCTGTTCGTATTTCCATATTTTGATAGATATTGTGAGATATTGTTTCTAGTTATATTTTAGGAAAGTTTCCTAAGTCAATTAGATTTCCTAATTAGAATAGGTTTCCCAGAAAGAGATTTCCTATTTCGAATCAAACTATGGTCTATATATAGTCTATTTCTTTTGTAATTGAGACATGCAATAGAAAGGCACGAATTGCGATCGTTTCACCTTAAAAAATTTCTCCATCAAATCAATATTGTTGCAGCGCCTCTGACGCTCAACAAATTGGTATCAGAGCTTACGGTTCGTGATCATGGCCTCAACGAACAATCAGCTTCCTCTTCAATACCCTCGTCTTACCAAAGAAAATTATGGTAACTGGGCTGTTAGAATGAAAGCTCTACTCGGCGCCTACGGTGTGTGAGAATTTGTTAACACTAGCTATGATGAGCCAGAGGATGAAGCCACGTTGAACCAGAATCAGAGGAATGCCTTGGAGAAGGCTCGAACGAAAGATCAATATGCCCTGTCGATCATCTATCAAGCGTTAGATGATTCCATGTTCGAAAAAGTTTCGAACGCCACTACTGCTAAAGAGGCATGGGAGATTCTTCAAAAACACACATCAATGAGTTTAGAAAGTTCAGAAGATTCGCCTTCAAACCTTGAGAGGCGAATTCGAGGTAATTCGTATGAAAGAATCTGAATCGATTGCTGATTATTTCACGAGAATTTTGGCAATTGTTAATCAGATGAAAAGAAATGGAGAAGAAGTTTCTGATGTTCGTGTTGTTGAGAAAATACTTCGGTCCTTAGACAAGAAGTATGATTATATTGCGGTTGCAATCGAAGAATCCAAAGACTTGGATGCCATGACGGTCGATGAACTTATGGGTTCATTACAAGCCCATGAAGAAAGGTTTAGAAAGAAAAAGATTGAACCGGTGGAGGAAGTTCTCCAAACGTAGTTAACCATACGAGATGAAAAGGAGCAAAGAAGAGATCCCGTACAAAATCGCGGGACAAATCAAGATCGTGATCGAGGTCGTGGCCGAGGTCACTTTCGAGGAAGAGGTCGCGGATGAAGCAGAGGAGATCCTGCTCAAATTGATGGAGGATACCAGTACCAAAGAGGTGTTCGTGGAAGAGGAAAGAACTCGACAAGCCAATGGTATGATAAATCTAAAATCCGATGTTATCATTGCAATAAACTTGGCCATTATGCTTCTAACTGCTGGAATAAAGAAAGTAGCAGACCAGACGAAAAGGCGAACTTGGTAAATAATGATGATCAAGTTCTCTTATTGGCATTCAAAGAAGATGAAGAAGGTCAAATCTAAAATCCGATGTTATCATTGTAATAAACTTGGCCATTATGCTTCTAACTGCTGGAATAAAGAAAGTAGCAGACCAGACGGAAAGGCGAACTTGGTAAATAATGATGATCAAGTTCTCTTATTGGCATTCAAAGAAGATGAAGAAGGTCAAAGCGATACGTGGTATTTGGATACCGGCGCAAGTAATCACATGTGTAGGAGAAAGGAGATGTTTGCCGAGTTAAATGAGACAATTAAAGGGAATGTCTCATTCGGTGATAACTCTAAAATTCTTGTTGAAGGGAAAGGTACAATTTTGATTCGCTTAAAGAATGGTGCACGTCAGTTTATTATTAATGTTTATTATGTTCCAAAAATGTCAAGCAATATCTTGAGTTTGGGACAATTTCTGGAGAAAGGTTATACTGTTCATATGAGAGATCTTAATCTTATGTTGAGAGATCGGAATAATAAATTGATTGCAAATGTGAAGATGTCGAAGAACAGGATGTTTATTCTTAATATAAAGAGTGAGATGTCTCGATGTCTAAAGACATGCGTATATGATCCTTCATGGTTGTGACATTTGAGGTTTGGCCATCTCAATTTTGGCGGACTCAATTTGCTTTCTCGCAAGAAGATGGTTTATGGCTTACCACATATTGATCATCCCGATCAATTATGTGAAGGATGTGTTATCGGCAAGCATTCCAGAACTAGCTTTCCGAAGGAGGCGACTTATCGAGCGAAGAAGCCACTTGAGTTGATTCATTCTGATTTGTATGGCCCGATCAATCCTCACTCATATGGTAATCATCGATATTTTGTTACTTTTATTGATGATTTTACTCGGAAAACTTGGGTGTATTTTTTGAAAGAAAAGACAGAAGTGCTTGATATTTTCAAACAATTCAAGAACCTGGCTGAAAAGGAAAGCGGCTATTTTATCAAGGCTTTGAGGACTGATCGTGGTGGAGAATTCACCTCAGCCATATTCAACAAATTCTGTGAAAATCATGGTATTTGGCGTTTCTTGACGGCCCCGTATTCTCCTCAACAAAAAGGTGTGGCTGAACGGAAAAATAGAACCATTCTTGATATGGTTCGAAGCATGTTGAAGAGCAAAAATTTGTCCAAGGAATTTTGGGCAGAAGCTGTTTCGTGTGCCGTCTATCTTCAAAATAGATGTCCAACATATGGACTTGAAGGCGTAACTCCACAAGAGGCATGGACCGGGAGAACACCAAGTGTTTCGCACTTGAGAATTTTTGGGAACATTGCATATGCTCATGTCCTGGATAAAAAAAGATTGAAACTTGAAGACAAGAGCAAAAAGCTCATCTTTATCGGGTATGATTCATCATCCAAAGCCTATCGATTATTTGACCCTAACACTTTGAAAGTGTATGTAAGTAGAGATGTCAAGTTCGATGAAGATGGAATGTGGGAAGAAAATCTAAAAGAAGAAGCGAATGTTCGTGATGATTCCGATCAAATAGAGTTGAAAGATCAACCTTCACCTTCTTCTCCAACATCTTATTCAAGTTCATCAACACCATCCTCTTCAAATAGTGTCGATGAACCGCTAGTGCCAAGATCAAGAAGATTGTCTGAAATTTACGAAGTTACCGAAGAGCTTCATCTTATATGTCTTCTTGCAGATTATGAACCACTTGCTTATGATGATGCGGCCAAAGAAGAAAAGTGGAGGAAAGCCATGAACGAAGAAATTGAAGCCATCGAGAAAAATCAAACATGGGAGCTTGCTAATCTTCCGAAGGACAAGAAATCAATTGGTGTTAAATGGTGTACAAGACCAAGAAGAATGAGAAAGGTGAAGTAACAAGGTACAAAGCTAGATTAGTAGCGAAGGGGTACAAGCAAAAAGCCAGAATCGACTATGATGAAATTTTTGCCCCTGTCATCCGCATGAAAACGATTAGATTGATTATTTCCATTGCTGCTCAAAATAATTGGCGGATTTATCAAATGGATGTCAAATCAGCATTCTTGAATGGCATCCTTGAAGAAGAAATTTATGTCGAACAACCCGAGGGGTTTGTTGTGAAAGGTTATGAAGGCAAAGTGCTAAGGTTGAAGAAAGCTCTATATGGGCTTAAACAAGCACCGAGAGCATGGAATTCCAGAATTGATGCATATTTCAAGGCGAATGGATTCTCTCAATGTCCATACGAGCATGCACTCTATTTGAAGCAAGAAAAATGTGATATTCTACTCTTTGTTTATATGTTGATGATCTTGTTTTTACGGGAAATAATTCGGCGATGATTGATGCTTTTAAGGCATCGATGGTGAAAGAATTTGAGATGACCGATAATGGTCTCATGAATTATTTCCTTGGTATCGAAGTGAAGCAAAGTGCCGATGGGATTTTTATTTCCCAAAAAGGATATGCAGAAAATATCCTTGAAAAATTCAACATGAAGAACTGTATGTCGGTCAATACACCAATGGAGTGTGGAACCAAGCTTTCGAAGTTTGATGATGGTGCCGATGTTGATTCGATATATTATAGAAGCTTGATTGGAAGTTTGAGATACTTGACATGCACGAGACCGGATATTATGTATAGTGTTGGAATTGTTAGTCGATACATGGAGAAGCCGAAATCATCTCATCTTAAAGCTGCAAAGAGAATACTTCAGTACATCAAAGGTACTATTTCTCATGGTTTACACTATTATTGCTCTGAATCTTTTAAACTTAGAGCTTATTCGGATAGTGATTATGGTGGAGATATCGACGATCGAAAAAGCACCACGGGATTTGTATTTTTCTTGTGCGACACTGCTTTCACGTGGTCATCAAAGAAGCAATCAAGTGTTACTCTGTCGACATGTGAAGCTGAATATGTAGCTGCATCTTCATGCGTTTGTCATGCAATATGGTTGAGAAGACTACTCAAAGATATTCTTATGGAGCAGAAGAAAGCAACGGAGATTTTTGTTGATAATGTTTCTGCTATTGCTTTGGCGAAAAATCCAGTTTTTCATGAACGAAGTAAACATATCGATGTTCGATATCACTTCATCCGAGAACAAAGTTAAAGAGAATGAAGTTGAAGTATTGCATGTGAAGACCGGAGATCAAGTAGCGAGATATTTTTACTAAACCTCTCAAGATCGATGCTTTTCGAAAGTTCAAGAGCCTGCTTGGAATGATCGATGGAAGAGAATTTGGTTTAGGGGGGAGTGTTAGAAATTAAACCAAATTT
Organism: Syzygium oleosum; assembly: GCF_021117445.2. Taxonomy (NCBI): domain Eukaryota; kingdom Viridiplantae; phylum Streptophyta; class Magnoliopsida; order Myrtales; family Myrtaceae; genus Syzygium; species Syzygium oleosum. The sequence continues at coordinate 9,385,293 of NW_026607498.1, forward strand.
GTTAGTACTTGTTTCCTTTTTGAGTCTGTTCGTATTTCCATATTTTGATAGATATTGTGAGATATTGTTTCTAGTTATATTTTAGGAAAGTTTCCTAAGTCAATTATATTTCCTAATTAGAATAGGTTTCCTAGAAAGAGGTTTCCTATTTCGAATCAAACTATGGTCTATATATAGTCTATTTCTTTTGTAATTAAGACATGCAATAGAAAGGCGCGAATTGCGATCGTTTCACCTTCAAAAATTTCTTCCATCAAATCAATATTGTTGCCGTGCCTCTGACGCTCAACATGCATTACCTGCACAAACAATGTCATCAATGTGTGATCCATAGGGATATCAAATCTAGCAATATCATACTCGATCAGAAGTTTGTGGCCAAATTGGGAGATTTCGGCTTGGCTAGGCTAGTTGACCACACCAGAGGGCTAAACTCAACCCTAGTGAAAGGAACGCCGAGTTACTTGGCTCCGAAATGCTATCAAACGGGCAAGACAAGTAAAGAATCCGACATCTACAGTTTCGGAGTGGTCCTCCTGGAAATAGTATGTGGGAGAAGAGTTTTCGACTTGGAACTAGCTGAGCAAGGCCTAGGCCTTTTTCAGTGGGTTTGGAAGCATTATCGGTGGAGGGGCCGGCGCAGGAATTTTCTCCTTACTGTGGACCAGAGGCTCGGCAAGGACTTCAACAAGAAACAGGCAGAGGCCTTGATGATGGTGGGGCTGTGGTGTGCTCATCCCATTGCTGGGTCTCGGCCTTCGATTGAAGAGGCAATGGCTGTTTTGAACTTGAAGGCAAAACCTCCCAAACTCCCCTCAAAGATGCCGAGTTTCAGCATATAATTAACCCGAAGGTCTGGTCTTAGATGCGTTTGGCTTTATGCAAATGCCTCGCTCTGTAAAAAGAAAAAAAAATATGCCTAAATGATGTCTATATTTATTTTTCGAAAATGATGCTATTTAAGTGTGATGTATGTGAAAATCACCGAAATAGAGGTCATTCTCGAAAAGCTATTGTACTCGCCTTCTTAGTCATTACTGATAGTAATGTTGTACGGTACTTAAAATATTTATTTAGATTAGATCACGTCGAATAGTGTCATTTCAAGAGGGATCTCGAGTTGCTATTGAGATTTTACTCTTATGAACGAAATGAATTGCGATGGCGAAATGAGCCATCACAAAAAATGAGCTACTGCATGGGAATCTTTGTTGCCATTGGGGTGAAAGGAACAGGGAATAATATTCCTAAAATTTTGAACCAAGTAGTGAAATAGTTGATGAGAATAGAATAAAAATAAAATGGTTATGTCCGTCATCATGCGAAAGGGACGAGCCGCAATATTATACAGAAATGAAGATAGCAGTTCAAAAGATGGTAAATGCATGTTTTAAGTAGTTTCTCATGTCTTTGGCAAAGAGAGAAAAAGGAAAGTATTTTCATATGTCCTTTGGATGGTGCACATAATTTTTTAGTGTCCACGTTGTCACGACCTTCCCGAACGGTGTGCCAACTAAGGATTGGCTAATTGATTACTAAGTTTAAATCTAACTCGAACTCTTTCAAGTCTATATCAATTCACGACTTAGGCTCAAATTATTAACATGCAAATCAATTTTATTTAAGAGTCGCCACTAATTAGTTTTCGGTAAATCGATTAGATACACAAGTAAAGCATGAAAGAATTACTTTACTTTTACGAACCATAGATTCAATGAATTTGGGGACTTGATTCCACTAATTAATCAACTAGCAGCCTTCTTGCAAATCATGAGTCATAATAGCACAACTTAAAGGGAAACATCAATCAATTTATTGAAAGTGCGCAAACAAGTAATAATCGAGATAGAAATACGCAAACAATGACCTAGCACTTATCTCTAAGAATATTCAAAACCCTATTGGAAAGCCTTAAAAGCTTGTTTCATTTTGAGTATGATTTTTTTTATCAAAAGATTTTCACATAAATCTATTTTTTTAAAGCTTTTCCTAATTTTTAGAAAAAATAAAAATTTTGGAATTTTTAAAAAAAATTAAATTATTAAAACTTCGGCCCTTTCCCTTCCTTGCTCAACAACGTGCATCCAAAAAGCCAAGCCCTGCGGCAGAGCACAGGGGACCAGACTTTCCATGTTGCTTTCTTGGGATTTTCCCGGTGAGGCCCACCCCACCTGCAATGCCCACCATTGTCCATTTGCAAAAGGGGCGGCCATCAATTATTGTCGTGCGCAGGGCTTTGATATTTTTCGCGTGTGCGCACGTGGTTGGATCCTTTTCACTCGGTTCCTCGTCTACAATCATTTGTGCTGAATCAGGTTTTTCAACAGCACGTGGGGCCCTTTTTACACTGTCACAAGCAACGAAACCACGAGGCGCTTTCCGTTTCCCACCGCCCTCTCCTCTCGTGCGCGTTGTCTTGACACTATCGGTATTTGGATCGAATACGTAATCCATTTGCGAGCGCCGTGACGTTGCTCACCCAGCTATTGACGGACGTGTACGCGCGCGGACCAAGCATTAACCAAATCGATTTCTCTGTTCATCTCGTGCAAACAATCTCATGTACGTGCCACCCTTCCGGACTCTGGCTCCATGGCCCGCAAAATCAAAGGGGGTATTCCATGAATTCGTGGTTCGTGGGCTAAGGACACGATTTAGGTGGCCTATGTGGATAAGTACGCATGATAGTAGATTCACATAGCTGTACAACTTTTCCCAATAAAGAATACATACCAATACTAGGAATGTCAAAATCAAACCGAAAAATTGAACCGAGATACGAACCGAGTCAAAAATTTTGTGCATTTCGATTTGGTTCGATTTTCAGTTTGAATAATCAAAACTAACCATTTTTGTTTTTTAATTCGGTTTATTTCAGTTCAGTTCTGATCGAAGTTCGAAACGGAACTCCGAACCGAACTGAAAATAACCTTATAAAAGGGCTAAAACTAAAACTAGAATGGGCAGTCATTTCTCTCTCTAACGCATCTCTTTTACTGTCTCTTTCTCTCTCTATTTCTGCAACTCTCTTCTTCATCGGCTGTCACTCGAATCCTCCGTTTTCTTTTGCTTGCTCATCTTTATCACCTCGTCGTGGTCAGCCACGTCCTTCACTTGCTTCGTTTGACTGGTGATTGCAAGAGACCAAAGATAAAAAAAAAAAAAAAAAAAAACACATATGGTACTTTGACCAAGCAGTAACAGAACTTAAACGAAGAGAAACATGAAACCCACAAAAGGGGAGAAGGAAACGGAAGGGAATTTCTACTATTTCTCGACCCAAGGTTGAGCTCTGCAAAATCGGCGCCATTCTTGAACTCCTGAAGAAGAAACCCTCTCATTCCTCCTCTCTCTCTCTTCTGTGAGAAATTTTCCAACTCTAATTGATAGATTGAGCTCTGCAGCAGCACGGCCCTCGCAGAATCGGAGCAAAGGACGGCGCTCCGGCACATCGTGTTTGTAATTGCCGCCTCGGCCAAGCTCTGGGAATAGAAGAAGCTGAGCCGTGAATAAAAAGCAAAAAAAAAAGAAGAAAGAAAGAAAAGAAGAAGCCGAAAATCAAACCGAACCAAATTAGTTTTTCGGTTCGATTCATATTCGGTTCAAGCAAGATTCGATTCGGTTCAAAAGTACACCCTTAATGATTTGATTCGGTTCGATTTTGTTGAAAAATCAAATCAAACCGAACCGTTTACCCACCTAACCAATACCTGACAAAAGCTGGAGTGGTTCATACCACTCCATCCTAAAGACCTAACCTTGGCCACCCTTTCCAAGATTTTGAAATGTCAAAGGACCCAATATGTACTTCTAGATTAACGACAGATCACAGATTAACAACCATGAGAAGATTGTAGCTGATTTCTTGAACGTTCTTCAACCAGAGAACATAAATTCATTAGTTTTCTTGATGTCCCTCTTAGCAATTTGAAGACTTGACTAGCAGCAGTTGCCGAAAAAAAAGAACAAAATGAAACGTCATATCAGATTACATGTGTGAATACTATGCTGGAGTTGGGCCATGATGGGATACATTTCGTCACTTCCTCCACAACAAGCACGAGGAATGAAAATCGCTGGTCAAATTGTAATCTTGTGGGAACACTCAACGAAAGAGGCAGACGCCGGGTGAGTACCTCACCCAGCGACAGCAAGGTTGAGCCTCGCTAGTGGCCTGCGAGGGCGATCCTTGCCTCTAGTTTCGGCGACCTACTAGAGGATCAAGATGAAAGGAAGAAAAAAAAAAAAAAGAAAGGAAAAAAGAAGGGAAAAATAAAAATAAATAATTCAAAAAAATATTCAAATATTATTAAAAAATTATTCACGTTAGCGCTGTCCGCGCAACGTAGGACGATTGGCGTCCATGTCAGTGCCGGCTATCCAAAATTGACCGGATGGACTCAATTGACACAAATGCAAAAAGTTTAGGACTGGATTGACAAAAAAATATTTATGATTGGATTGGCACATTTACAATAGGTTTATGACTGTTTTGGTAATTTTTCCCAAAACACAGCCTTTCTCATTCATTACTAGTAGTTATGTTGTACGGTACTTAAAATAATTATATAGGCTAAATTAGTCGAATAGTGTCGTTTCAAGAGAGACTCATATAAACAAAATGAAGTGCATTAGCAAAATAAAGCGAAATTACCAAATGCGAGTTTAAAATGGATTTGAGGTCAATATTGCCACCTCTAGTTAAAAATGAATGAGAGCACTCAAGCAAATCTCCCCAAAGTGAATTGGTCAAAATTTAACGTTTATAATTTTCGCACCTTAGTAATTTGAATTTTCTTCCCTCTAGAAATACAGCAAATTTGTTTTCTTTACAACAACTCCCACATAACCAATTACAAGTAGCTTTTTCACAGCATTACCATCGCAAAATCTCACTTAATTTTTAGCGCGATTATATAGTAAGCTATCAAGAGTTAGCCTGTGGCTACTGACTCGCCAAAGAAAACATTATAAGTTAAGTCGCGTGGATGGTTAGATCAGAATTTATATGCATCAAAAGAATTTGGTTTCTAGTAGAATATCTTTGATTCACCGCACAAGCTACTTTTCCGCAACCATTGGCTGTTCTGCTCTTGTACCTTCTTCTATGGAGAAAATTACTAACTGATGGCGAAAGCGAAATAGAATAATGTCGCGGTCATTCAGTTATGTAGGTGGTATGTAGTAGGTATTATGATTAATTAATTCATGTAGTGAATTTAAAACGACTTGATGCCGCAAAGTCCACAAATTCCCTGAAGTGGATGACAGAGAGAGCGAGAGAGAGACCGGACGTTTGTTGCCATTCCATACTTTCTCTCTCGAAAAGATCATTAGCCATAAAGCAATAATTAGTAGCTACGTAGACGTACTCATAGGCTAGGCCGGGCCGGTTGGACCCGGCGAGCCTTAAGATGATTCGGACGAGTTTGATCGAAAAGTATTTGACGGAAAAACCGGATTCGCGATAGACCCAAAATCTCAATACGATTTCTAATGACGAGCGAACATGAACAAATAAGAATTTGAGTTTTTGAGTTGCGTTTTGCACCCTCTTTGCTCTTTTTTTGCGAGAAACATCGATAGAAATGCATAGTAGAGGATGAGATTAGATGCCCGCGAAATTCATATGAGCAGAAACCGATTTATAAAGTTTAAGCTAGCGGTGAAGGCACGAGGCTTCCTAATGAACAGGGGTTCGACTTTGTAAATCATGCGGGTGCAATTCGATCATCCTGCTAAAAGATCTGTAGAGTTCTCCTCCTCCTTTTTTTTTTTTTTTTATCCCTTGCTGTCTTTTGCTTCGCTAAAGACGACAAGCATTCTCGATTAATTAATTGTAAAGCTCCTCTTGTCAGCTGCTTGTATATTGATGGGACCAGCGAATGCGTAAGCGCTTACGCAAAAGTCATACGGGTCAACCAGGCAGTCGTTTGACCAAAAAAAAATTCAGGCAGTCTTTTAATAATAATTAAAGTACATTCCGAAGCCTCTCACAGACTGGAATTAGAAAAACCTTGTGATGGGACCAGCGAATGCGTAAGCGCTTACGTAAAAGTCGTACGGGTCAATCAGGCAGTCTTTTAATAATAATTAAAGTTAATACTAAAACAAATCCAAAACTAATATATATGTAATAAAATTACCCTAATTTAATTTTTCACCATAAAAAATTCCAAACTGATATACCTCTAATAAATTTATCATAAATTAATTTTTTTACTATAAAAAATCTCAAACCGGTACATTGATAACAAATTTACCCTCTATTAAATTGGATTAATACCACAAAAAATCACAAATTAGTAAATATGTGACAAACAGAGGGTAAAACCCTAAACTGATATACTCGTCAATTGCCACATGTTATCAAACTCAAAAATTTGACGATAAAATTTAATGGAAACTAATATAGAGTAAAATTGTTATAAATATAACAATTTAAAGTTTTTTGTACTAAAAAATTAGCTTAAAATAAATTTATTATAAATATATTAATTTAAGATTTTTTGTGATATTAATTCTAATGATTATTTTGTGGAGAAATGAGAGCAATACGCTCCCATAAAGTTTTGGAGAGCGACGGCTTGCTATTCACTGGATAACTTGCTCTTCCGGTCACAAAAAAGTTGTGGCCTCTTAACATATGATAAGCTTCCAAAAGGTTATTTAGTTTTAGGTTACGCTTACCTCAACGGAAAACCTTAATGATCATGGCCACTACGCCTACATATTAATGCAATAACTTATCAAAGTAAACAATTTGTGACATGTAATTATGATCACATGCATTGTCAATAATGTGTTTTATTTTATATCATTGACGAAACATTTCAAGGTATAATATGTGAAATCATCATAAAATTATATGAACTACAATTTATGAAATGGATTTATCTCATTTTATATCTTTTGAAACTAATAGTTATAAAATATTTATCTTGCCCTTTGGAACAATTTTTCATACATTGTTGCTGCTTGGACTTAAAGTTGTCTCATACAAACAGATTCGGAAAATTGTCCAAAAAGTTCAAAACCTATTGTACGATGGCCAATTCAATCTTAAACCTTTCAATTGTGCTAATTTAGTCATAAACCTTTTGTCGATTTTCCAATATAGTCCTTCCTGCTAATTTTGGCCGAAAATCATAGATGTGGGTGCTAGACGTCTTGTATAGCACGGTCAGTGCTGACATGAAAAATTTTACAATATTTTTTAATTTTTTTTTTAAATTAATTTTAATTTTATTTATTTATTTTTTCCACCGTTAAGTGTCACCATTCTAAATTTTTTTTTAAAAATTGCAAATATTATCTACATTAGCGTTGACCATACCACGTAGGACGACCGGTGTCCACGTAAGTGATTTTTGGCCAAAATTGGTTGGAAAAACTACATTGGCAAATTATCAAAAGTTTTGAGATCAAATTATTACAATTGAAAAGTTTAGAATTGAATTGGCCTTCATACAATACGTTTTGAACTTTTGGGACAATTATGCTCGAATAGATTTGTACCTTATTCATATTCCTCTAGCTTAAAATGCGTGCAATCTTTCTAATTCATATTTGTTAGGATTGCAATGAGGTGGATTTAGGACGGTTGACTCTATTTCATCGAAAATGGTCAATCCTAAATAAAGATCGAGCCTGTCCTCAATCCGGTTTGGATTCCAAATAAGAATCTCAAATACATCCCTCTTAAATATGCGGGAGCCTGAAACTTAATTAATTCACATATTTGTATATTTTGAATGTATAGATATATCAACTAAAAAATGAATTATTACCAAGATAAGTTAGTGCTCCACAATCCAATTCTCGAAAACCAATTATTTTTATAAGCTGCAATTGGTCATTTGAATTTTTTTGTCGGATGGAAAAGGAGTAATAAGATAATGATGATATTTGTAATATATTTTGTCGAATCAAGTGGCCATTCTCTTAGCTTACGTGACCAGAGTTGCGATTGTCACACAACCTTCGCTTGGTCAAGCAACCACCGTGACTCTCACAGTGCGGCTAGCAATAGAGAGAGAATAACAAGACAACTACTCCGTCCATGAAGACAATTGCTCGCTCGGCGCCTCACCTCGATTGCCGTAGCCGTCAACCATCGCATGGCTCCTGTTGCTGTCTAATCTCGCAGTTGTAACTTCACCACGACAATCACTATCGACCAGAGTCACGAGTTCTCTCCACTGCGGGTCTGTCCACGTCTCTCGCCAACCATTATTCTTTGTCATCTTCATCAGCAGCCTTCTATTGTCATTGTTGTAAGCTGTCCTTCTGGTGTCATCGCAAGCTCATGCTCCACTTGACAAGCACATTCCTTTGTTTTCAGTGTTCGTCAAAAGAGTTAGATCTGAATTGATATAAATATAAAAGATTTATGATTATTTTTGTAATTTTCCCATTTTCACATTGATAAATAAGACATAGAAAAACTCAACTCATTATAATATTACCGATTTAAATACACGTGTATGTCATATCATTATATTTATAATAGTGGGGGATCATGGGACAAAAAAATAAATTTACTTGGTTTCGTGTGATGATGCCCTTAATTATTTTTTAATCCACCACCCAGTAGAATGAACCAGACATTACAGCCGACCATCAACCACATTCTGTTGTCTTTCTTAGCAGCACGCCGTTCGTCGAGCCAATTTGTGTTTCCAATGGAACCCCACCACCGGGATTGTCACTTTGGCCACCGGTTTTTGGTGCACGCACCATTTTTTCAGTTTTTTCAAAGCCGAGCAGTGAGAATAATGAAGATGTTAACCTGCCCACGCGGCTCCACACGGCGCTCTGAGCTCGCAGGCGGTGACCGAATCTGCAAAAGTTATGAACACCCGATATGAAAAGCTTTGGAAGACATAAAGATCAGCCTCAAGCGCCCCCATCCACATTAGTACTAGCCTTGATGATCTCTCTGCTCAAAACCCAGCCATCCTCTTTTGACAACACATATTTCAATTTCCCATCCTTTGGCTCTGAGAGCCTCAAGCTCGTAAGACATTCAAGGAATACCTATGTACCGTCTACTTACCTATATCTCAGCCTAAGCCACCCGAACAGGAGCCTCAATGACATCAGCGGCGGAGCTACGTATTCCTGGAAAGTGCATCTTTGGGATGAGGCGACGGGGAATCCAGTGGTTATGGCTAACTGATTTACGTTCAGCATCAACTCTCAATAGAGAAGGGGTGAGTAACCCGGGGAAGACGCGAACTAGCTTTACTCAGCCGGTTCAAAACCGGTTCACAATGGGACCTGTCTAGTTACCTATTCTCAATTTCAAGGCCGGTTTCAGGATGGAACAGGGATGGAACCAGGACCGAACCGGTTCACCGCTTGTTGGCTGGGTCCTTTTTCTTTGTGCGGCCCAGCTGACGTGCTAAAAAAAGAAGAAAAGGAGGCCAGGAAGTCAAAAGAATAAAAAGGGAGGGCTGTTTCATGGAGAGCAAGTGGAGAAGAAGAGAGAGAGCGCGTTCCTCTGTCGCGTTCACAGAGGAACGCGCGGAGAAGAAAGCAGAAGGGGCTACGGCTTTTGGTCTAGATTCAAAGGCCAAATGTTGTCAGAATTGGCTCAAATTTCAGTATATTGTTCGTGAGATTGAGGCGTACGAGTTGATCGGTTTTATTCGTTGAAAATCTTCTCCAAATTGTCTTTCCTTTTATCCAATCACGGTTAGAGTTCTTGCTCGAAGTACTGTCGTATTGTTGATGTTGAATCTTGAGCGTGTGACTAGAGAAGAACTTTTGTGTATCATCTATTCTTGATAATTAGTGAAAGCTTTTGAGTGATTTGTGATTTTTTATGCATTGGGTTTTTCACGTAAAATCTTGGTATCGCTGTTACTTTTATTTCTTTGATATTCCAACATTACATTTACTCATTTTGAGGTTGCATTCCTGGAATATATTGCTGGTTGTTGATAGGGTTAATCGATTTTGGTCAATTTAATTTTGGGGAAGAAATTGATCCTAAATTGAGTTAGTTCTTGGTGAATCGTTATTCTCCTTAGCAGCCCTAATCATAGATAAGTTCTTTTTGACTCTTTTTCTTCATTAGTCTTGCCGTGTCTGTCTCTCATCTCATTCTTATACTCTAACCTTCCTCCCCGACTACAGCAAGATCCTCTTCGACATTGTTGATGCCTCGACATCAACAAACTCGATGCCGAGGCGTCGCTGACAATGTCGATGACAATGTCGATGACTCGACCTCAACGCCGACGCATCGCCGATCCTCTCAGATTCGCCAGGCCACCGGTGACCCCACGCATCAGTCCCGGAGGCTCGATTCCACTCGGAGGTAATCTCTTTATTCCTCGTCCCCTCGAAGCACTCAAACTCTTGTTTTCTTAGCCTTCTTTTGACTCCTGCTTGTGCACTTTCTATATTCATACTGAAAATTTGAAGGACTTGAACAAGGTCATTAAGGGCCCTTAGTTTAGGGGTAATTGGCATTTTTAGTAAGTTAAGGTTGCCCTGTTGTGGTGCCTATGACACCAATAGTCATAAGGTGATTTATATGATTGCGGCCAATGAAGCGAGGTCTTGCCGTGGAAGTTAATGGGTCTTTTTAGAGGATAACGGACACTTAATCCTACGATTACTACATGGACTATTGACCCCAAAGTTTCAGAGAGTCTAAACCATTTGACCTTTCTATGTGAGATTTGGTCCTCAAGTTTCGATATTGCGCGCGTTTCTGAAGCTAACTTTTGACCTTATGGGTGATCATAGACAATTAGACATGGATGAAGTGTTTTTTTTTTGTGATGCCATCAAAGCCATGTGAACTTTCCTCTTGGTTGTGGCCAAAAGAAGACACTTGGTTTCTCATGAGACATTCTACTGAGAGTAGCTTTAGAATTAGTTGGTGACTGTTGATGTGTTCATGTTTGCCAGAGGCGATGATGTTGGTGCCGCGGCTGCCATTGTTGCTGCATTGGTGCTTCCCATCATCCTCCTTTATAAATTTGGCTTCTGGCGACTGCTCTGGATGGCATTGCTTAGTTTCTGGCGACTGCTCTCGGGGTTGGCATTGCTTAGCTTCTGGCTACTGCTCTGGGTGGGATTGCCTGCCATGACCGTGTTTGGATTGATCGTATTGGGAACGAACGCTGTTGATTGGGTACGTGATTGGTCAGAAGTTGCCCGTCCTCCCATGAGCAACGATACGCCAGTGGGAGGTAAAGCACCTACGACAACCGGGAGAGGTGGAGAAGAAGGCAACGATAGCACGACGGAAGAGTTGGCAAACTCATGTGGGCCCAAGAAGTTCTCCTATGCAGAGTTGAGGATCGCGACCAATTCTTTTGCAACTGACCAGAAATTGGGAGAAGGAGGTTTCGGGATCGTGTACAAAGGGCACATAGGTAAAGATCGCACACCGGTCGCTGTGAAGAAAATAAGATCTGGTTCCTGCCAAGGGAGAGAGGAGTTTATATGCGAGGTGAAATCGTTGAGCCAACTTGGGCACAGACACTTGGTGCAACTTAAAGGCTATTGTCACGAGGCGAATAAATTCGTCCTGGTTTACGAATTCATGAGACAAGGTAGCTTGGCGGATCACCTGTTTGAAAACAAACCCTTGTTGACATGGAAAAGGAGGTACAACATCGCTCTGGGATTAGCCTCGGCGCTGCATTACCTGCACAAACAATTTCGTCGATGCGTGATCCACAGGGATATCAAATCTAGCAATGTCATGCTCAATAAAAAATTCGTGGCCAAATTGGGAGATTTCGGCTTGGCTAAGCTAGTTGGCCACACTAGAGGGCCAAACACGACCGAAGTGAAAGGAACACTAGGTTACTTGGCTCCGGAATACTTTAAAACGGGTAGGGCAAGTAAGGAATCTGACATCTACAGTTTTGGAGTGGTCCTTTTGGAAATAGGATGTGGAAGAATAGCTGTCGACCGAGGACGAGACCCACAAAACCTTGTAGAGTGGGTTTGGAAGAAATATGGGCCAAAGAAGTTGCTCCACGCAGTGGATGAGAGGCTCTGCAAGAATTTTGACAAGAAACAGGCGGAGGCCTTGATGATTGTGGGGCTGTGGTGTACTCATCCCATTGAGTCTCGGCCTTCGATTGAAGCGGCAATGGCCGTTTTGAACTTGATGGCAAAGCCTCCCAAACTGCCCTTGAAGATGCCAAGTTTCAACATATAATTGAGTCAAAGTTCTGGTCTAGATGCATTTGGCTTAGTAGCTCATTTTGGTAATTGCTTATTTTGCTTGCACACTTCATTTCCATTCGTAAGAGTGATATTCCGATTGCAACTCGAGATCCCTTTTGAAATGACACTATTTGACATGATTTAATCTAAATAAATATTTTAACTACCGTACAACACTACTCTTGGTAATAGACATCATCGAGGCACTGTATCTTTCTTCTTATTTTTTTCAGAGCTCACTTATTTAATTATCTAATCATAATTTTTCATTTTATAGATGTATAATCATAGTTTTTCACTTTTAAGGAAAATTACTGCAAGTACCTAAAGTAATATGCTAGTTTCATCCTCTCCTTCTACATATTAATTTGTTTGCCATTGTGAAACAATTTATGAAAATGGCTTTAAGGGCAACTCGTGGATAATGAAGGTGACTAGTATAGCGATGTTTGATGATTCTGGATCTTCTGGTCGCCGAAAACTCATGTCGTGGAATATCCAAGTCAGCAAAAATTGAGACTGGCCTCAATTCCAAGAAGTAGAAAACCAAAGCCCATCCCGCTTGGCCCACTGCCGACGCCAGTGCTGGTGAAGAGTGAGTCGACGGAGACGCGTGGCGGGAGGGCACGTGCAGGGCGCGCGGGGCCGTTGGCTTGGCTGGAAATGGCGTGGCGGAGGTTGGTCGTTGCCAGCCAATCTGACAGGCTCAATCAAAAATCTCTCTTTCCCTCTGCTTTGTCTGCTCTGTCTCTGTGTTTCCGATTTGTTTTTTCTCGAATGTCTGGATAGAAATAATGATCTAATCATTTCGTACGAGAAGAACGGGTATTAAAGACTGGACACTGGCCATAACTTGTCCCGGTACATTTTACTCATGCTTAACTTAATTGGTCATGATTCCAAGTAAGAAGGAGACGAATTTCGACGATGTCCAGCCGTAAGCCAGCCGTAAATGCTTAGCAGGGTAGGCACTAGATTGAACACATTGCCTCTTTGATCGAGGGAGACTTAACCATTATGACCTCCGACACTTTGGTATTTTCTTCAACTTGTAATCCTTCAGACAAGACGACATGTCTCCATTAAAATCGTTTTTCTCTCTCCGTTGTCCATTCGCATGATTGTATGGTGAATATCTGTTCACATCTCCAAACTAAAGCAAAGCCTTAGAACCTATTAAATGGGAAATTATCGATGAAAACAACATGACGATTAGGTGGTGATAAAACATGCTAATTAGATGGAGAAAGAAAATATTTTAAAAAAAGTCAAGTCAGCATTTTTCGTTAGTCAAATTAGACGGAATTAACGGAATGACTCGGATGCACCAATTTGATAAGTTTTAGAACTTGATTAAACTTTTTAAAAGTTATAGGACTCAATTGTAATTTCGCAACAAGTTTTAAAGCTTTCAATACACTTATCTCATTATTTCTAATCCACAGCCCAATCACGCAATCAAAATATAACACTCCAGGTCTATACTGTGTAATATTGTACTTTATCACCTTTGGCGTAACAAAGCTTTACTCAATCACCACATTATGACCTATCAAGCCCATAGTGACCTTCATAGCATATTCTAGGTCTTCCACACCCTCAAGCATCACGGCACGCGCCTCGACCACCAAATTTGATATCTTTGGCAACATACTCCTTGTCTAGCTTGATTTACTCCCTTAGAGTCAGACTTAGATAATAATGACCATCTTTATCTCCTTGTTAAAATCGCTCCTCGAGAACCTTAAGATATATTTCTGGTATCAAATGTAACAATTCGCTTGCTTTTGTTATCCATTACAAGGCAAAGCATGCTTATCTGAATCAGAGCCGACTCTCGATCACGTGTGGGGCCACAGTGATGGCGTTGTGCCTGTAAGAGGTGGAGAGTATGACGGCTCAAGAGACGGTACGCGGGGAGAAGGGATGGCGGCGCGTCCGCGCCTTGGTCCTTGGACGTGCGCAGAGAAGGGAGGGCGAGCCTCTCTTATCCCACATCGCCTGGGGGGAGTCCTGGACTGGCTTATAAGGCTTCTAGTTCTATATTTGTATAACGCGTTTTAAAATCGTGAGGGTCAGTGGATTCAAAGCAGACAATATTACATAGTATAAACCCGGGGTGTACAAATGGGATCAAAGCCGACTCGCGACTGCGTGTGAGGCCATTGTGAGGGCGCTGTGCCCGTAAGGGGTAGAGAGTGTGATGGCCCAGGTGGCGGTTGGCAATGCGTTCGCGTCTCGGTCCTCGGACATGCACATGAAAGGGAGGGGAGCCTCTCTTGTCTCACATCGTCTAGGGGGAGTCCTGGACTGGCTTATAAGGCTTGGGTAATTATATTTGTGCAACACGTTTTAAAGTCGTGAGGGTCAGTGAACCCAAAACGGATAATATTATATAATATAAATTAGGGGTGTTACAGAAAAGACTTTCTTTGAAAAAAAAAAGGTCTTTTTGACACTTTTTGACAATAGAAAGACTTTTTAACGCGTTTTAATTTGCTTTCAAATTGACTGAGCCTCGCCCAGGGAGTGCACTTTATCTTTTCTTTCGTTATTGATTCTGACGCACAGCGGCCATCACTTTTTCTGAGCTGAGCGCTGAGAATGAGGATGAGCCGCGCGGGCCGCTTTGAGCTCCCAGGCGGTGTCCAGATCTGCCAGAAATTTAGAACATCCAACATGAAAAGCTTTGGAGGACATAAAGATCAGCCTCAACCACCCACCCCCACGTTAGTACTACTTGTCTTGATGATCTATCTGCTCAAACCCTTCTCAGCTGCTTCCACTCTACACTTTGACAATCCATGTTTCATGTTCCCATATGGCTTTGCGATCCCCAAGCGCTTAGCCATTCAGGGGAATGCTTCTGAGCGGCCTCCTAACCTCAGCCCAAGCCAGCCAAATGGAAGACTCAACGGCATCAGCGGCCCAGCTACGTATTCCAGCAAAGTGCATTTTTTGGGACAAGGCCACGGGGGATGTGGTGGATTGCGCTACCCAGTATACGGCCAGCACCGACTCTCGACAGGGAAACCCTTTCGGCGATGCACTCGCCATATTTGTCGGTCCTTATTACAGTACAGCTGTGGATTTGGGGAAACTGCATCGGTGGGGCAAGTCCACCTCCGTGTTTGTGGCGCCTTGCACTAATGGGTGTACCGACTGTAAACAGGCAAACACTTCCAGCAACCCTTTCCTTTCTATTGATGCTTCTCAGGGCCATGTAGCTCGTCCCAACAGCGATTGTGTTGCAGTTAACGTTGACCTTGTCAAGAATACGTGGAGTGCGGACGTTCCATGTGTCGGTAAAGATTCAAACGACCCCTGGTCCATGGCCGATGTCCGAAGGGAGATCGTCAAAGTCATGAAGGACGGGTCGGTTGCTAATATTACGTACAACCCGTGTGCGAAAAGTTTTGAGCGTGGTCTGGAGGGATAATGATGGGAATTCCAGTAATGAAGTCAGTCGTCACTACGACGCACGCAGCTCAAGTGCGTATTTGCCAGAGGTGGTGGGTGTTTGTGTCATAGCTCCCCCTGAATCTGCATTTGAGTATCGCTTTGCCCAGACATCGGAATTACGCTTCGGCTCACAGCTTTTGGTGGAAAAGATTACCGACTCTTGGTTGAAGTCGCTACTGTGCGGTGTCGTCGTATTGGTGGTGACCATTGTTGCTTTGGTAAATTATAGGTCAAAAGTCTCCTGTCCAGAGACAGAGAGAGGTGGAGAAGAAGGCAACCGCAGCGCAAAATTAACCGAAGAGTTCGAAAAGTTGAGTGGAACCAAGTTCTCCTGTGAAGAGTTGATGATCGCGACTGATTCTTTTTCACGTGACAGAATTCTGGGAGAAGGGGGTTTCGGGATAGCGTACAAAGGGCACATAGGACGCGCTCGCACACTGCTCGCTGTAAAGAAAATAAAATCTGGTTCACACCAAGGGATAAAGGAGTATATATCCGAGGTGAAGTCATTAAGCCAACTTAGGCACAGAAACTTGGTGCAACTTATAGGTTATTGTCACAAGGCGAATGAATTCGTCCTGGTTTACGAATTTATGAGAGGAGGTAGCTTGGAGGATCATCTATTTAAAGGCAGACCCTTGCTGACATGGGAAAGGAAGTACAACATCGCTCTAGGATTAGCCTCGGCGGTGCACTACCTGCACAAACAATGTAATCAATGCGTGATCCACAGAGATATCAAATCCAGCAACATCATGCTCAATAAAAGGTTTGAGGCCAAATTGGGAGATTTCGGCTTGGCTAGGTTGGTTGACCACACTGGAGGGCCAAAAGCAACCGAAGAGATAGGAAAACCAGGTTACGTGGCTCTGGAATACTATCGAACGGGGTGAGGCAATTAAGGAATCGAATGTCTACAGTTTTGGAGTCGTCCTTTTGGAAATAGAATGCGGGAGAAGAGTCATCGAAGACCAAGGCCACCTTGTTGAGTGGATTCGGGAGCAATATGAGTAGGGGAAGTTGCCTGAGGACTCGAAGCTCAGCAGAGATTTCGACAAGAAACAGGTGAAGGCCTTGATGATCACGGGGCTTTGGTTTGCTCATCCCGATGTTAGCCATAGGCCTTCGATTGAAGAGGCAATGGCCGTTTTGAACTTGAGGGCAGATCTTTCCAATCTCCCCTCAGATCTGCAACGGTCTCAATGGGAGGTCTGGTCTGGAGGCCTTCGGTTTTGGGCAAATGCCTCGCTCTGAGTGCAAGAAATGATGCCTCTTTTGGCGTTGCAAGCATGTCATCTTCAAGCAGAAGGTTACGCTTGTGTATATACGTTTATTATGTGTCTCTTAATGTTGCCTTTGGTTTCCGAAGTTGACGGTTACGATATCCATGGATAGTACAGAAAGATGTTCTTCAGGAGTGCTCGTTGTCTGTTCACATTCTCAGTACTGCATATTAGTACGGTAGCGGGATACTGGCCAAGCAGTGAATTGAAGAAAAAGAAACAAGAGATTCTTGTAGCAGCTCTTGCAAGATACAATTTTGCAACTTCCCACAACCGTCCAATAAATGGCATGAAGAAACAAGGCTCACAAGATACTAAACAAAGCAAGACATCATCTTTGAAGAATGCCATAGGCTTTCTACTCTACTTCACTCTCATCACACATCGAACCATCAGTCAATTTGGAAAACCCGTAGTAATGTTGAACAGTATGCGGGTTGGCCGTGACTCAGTAGCCTCTTTGATGAGAAAAACATCGTTGTCTATTGTGGACCATGGAGTCCTCAGGAATGGCAAACTATGGCCACACCATGCTGAGCAAAATCAGGGATCGATTGGGTCTTGTTCAAATTAATTAACTTGTTGCCCATAAGTTGTCTGTGTTCCAAACTTCTTTTTGTCATATGGTTAGTTTCAAATGATGGCTTCGGTAGCCAGCCAGCATCTTATTTGTGATCTTTAGCTTGTTTGTAAATTGTGTTTTTTCGTAAAAGAGCGACTCTTCCGTAAACTCCAGGAGTCCGTCATTAGGCTGCTTGCTCTGCTTCTTTTCGATTGGAGCGACTGTTGGCAGATGTAATGCCACAACAGGAAGGCTTTGACAGATAATTTACTTCTTATGGTAAAAATCACTCCAAATATCTTTGTACCTTGAGCTTCTTGTAGTTCTAACATGCCGAGTTTAACTTATCTATTCAATACCTTGATCAGAAAGCAATATATTATGGGTGCTATCCACTGCTGTTAGTGAGATATACTTAAGTTTATCAAGTCCGAGGAATTTTATTAGTCTCGATGTAGCCTGAGAATGAGAGCGTAAGATGTAAGAATTTCCTAATGTGGGCTTCATTAATTGAAATTAACTGAATTAGTTTGGTCTAATAAAGGTAAGATATATGGGTTCTTAATAAGTCTAATATGCAATTGGCTGGTGTGGCCGAGTACGGCCCGGCCCGTAATGAGGGCCCGTGGTCGAAGACTCTATAAATAGCGCTCAAGTCCCTCCCCTAACCCGATGATGCACAATTTGACTCACATACGGATTTAGAGAGAACTTTCTTCTCGTGAGTGGCAATCTCATTAGGCCAGTGTTCTAACGAAGGGATAGGGGAGAAGCATTTGAGTTCGTGTTCGGAAATCGTCGCAAATTCCGCGTCAAGTTCGATGGATTCCAAACCAGGTACACGAATCTACAATTTCTCCATTATCGTGTTCCGGTTTCTAATTATGGTGATCCTGGGCGTGCCATTTTCGTGGCCAACATGTGGTATCAGAGCCTGCCATAGATTAGAACTGAAACATGCGGATTAGGACCGTTTTCGTTTTGTCCGAGAGGTTTTTGCCCAGTTTCGAAAATTTTTGTGGGATGAAATTTAAATTTTATTATATATTTGGAATCTACTCGTCGAGACGAGAAAAATGTTGGGCGGAACGTCGCCGGAAGATGCCGGACGCGCCTTCACGCGCCCTGGGCGCGGCGGCGCGTGAAGGCCACGCGCGTCGTGCCAACCGGCGCGTCTTTCCGCCGTAAACCGCATGCTGACGTCACATGAAGTCAGCGAGGCGCGGATCCGGCTTGACCCGGGCCCCGACCCGGATCCTGACCCGACCCGCCCGTTGACCCCGATCCGGATCCTGACCCGACCCGACCGTTGACCCGACCGGTCAACCGGTCGGACCGGGACGTTGACCTTTGACCGGTTGGACCGGTCACCCGGTTGGACCGGTCACCCGGTCGGACCGGCTTTACTGACCGGTTTGACCGGTTTCTCACGCGCGCACGCGCCGCGTCTTCCGGCGGCGCGTGAGGGCGCGTCCAATGTCCGTTTTGGACGTTCTTGGTACCGACACGCTCGTATCGAGATTCTCTACACTGTGGTGTATTTATTTTGCATGTTTGAGGTTTTTACAGATGTGAAAATACGTATAGAACCCTATATATGCGTATTTTTAGGGTATTTTTGCGTATTTTTTTGTATTTCTCTATGGTTTCGGAAATACATATGGTAGCTCACATGTATATCACCACATAAGGACTGTGTAGAGTGTAATTCATTGTCTATCAATGAATGGAACAGTATAATTAGCATGGCATGTAATTTCAAAGACATACGCCCCTGTCTTTACGTCTAGCATTACATGCATATAGTAAATGTGATACATAAAGCTCATATCCCTGGTATGAGAGATTTTCAAGGATTCAGTTGGGTTGTGACCGCCAAAGTGGCACACTTGATTGGGTTTGAGAAATATCGGTCTCATATTGTGGTGGGATGTCTCCTGTTCTATTGCGTGATTATACTCCCAAAGGAGGTGATCTTGTATTGGTTCATGGAGGGGTACATGTATAGCATGTGCTTGAGAAATGACTAATCTTAGTGGTTCACACACCCAAAGGTGGTGATTTCACGAAAAATTAGAATATGTTCTCATGGCCGCTGTCATGTGAAGAGTATACAACTGCATGTCATATTTTCTGCCCAAAGGTGATTATGTGATGATGTATGTAACTCTTTGGATAAGTACTCACATGATGCTGATTGTATTGTTTGTTTGTTTTCCAGTCACCTTTTCTGTAAACGGCAATTCCATTTCCATTGAGGTCCTTACTGGTTTGAACTTTAAGAAATGGAAAGAGGATTTTCTATTTGGAATGGAGCTGGCGGATGTTCACATTGCTCTTACAAAGGATAAGCCGGCAGATATCATGGCCACCAGTACTGAAGCTGAGAAAACGGACTATGCTGCCTGGGAAAAGAGCAATCGGATTTGCTTATTGACAATGAAAAAAATCCATTCAAGAACACTTGAAAAGTGGTTTGCCAGCTGACTGTACTGCTAAGGAAATGATGATAGCCTTAGAGGCTAGAAACCGCATTTCATCTAATGCTGAGGTTGGTACACTTCTTCAAAAGCTCTTCAATATGAAGTATGATGGTACTGCTGGGGTTAGAGATTATGTCCTTAGGATGGTAGACCTAAAGACGAAGCTTCAAGCTCTTAATGTTTCCATTCCTGATGCTTGTATTGTGCATCAAGCCTTGAACACCCTTCCATCTGATTTTGGGATTATAAAGACAAATTATAATTCCCAAGATGAGACTTGGTCAGTGAATGACTTGATAGCAAGGGTGGTGGCAGAGGAAGAGAAACTTAAGAAGGAAAAAGGGCATCTAGCCTTATATGTTTCTGGTTTCCACAAAAAGAAGGATAAGAAGTTCAGAAATCGTACTCATAAAGGTACTCATGAAACTACCGGTCAATCTGACAATATGGGTCCAAAGAAAACATCCTTCAAAAGGGATGGTGGCCACTGCTTCTTTTGTAAGAAGAAAGGTCACATAAAGAAGGACTGTGGAAAGTTTAAAGCTTGGTTGTCCAAACGTGAGCCTACAGGTAATGATTCTTTGGCACTTGTTTGTGAATCCAACCTATCAGAAGCACCATCCAGTTCTTGGTGGCTCGATAGCGGTGCAACTAATCATGTTGCGTTTACCATACAGGGATTCATAAACCGGAGAAAGCCAAATCAGGATGAGTCAAGACTCACTGTGGGAAATAACGAGAAAGCTGATGTTGTGTTTGTGGGAGATGTAATCTTGATTCTAGACTCTGGTTTTAGATTAATGTTGAAAGACACTTTTTATGTACCTTCTTTTAGACGGAACTTAGTTTCCGTATCGTGTTTGGACATGTATGGCTACTCTTTTGAAATTAAGAACAATGTTATTTCTTTGTTTCTTAATTCAAATAAGGTTGGGTGCTGTTATATGTCCAACGGATTGTACAGATTGTGTTTGTCTCCCAATGACATATACGTCGCTTATACGATTGAAAAGGTTGTTTCCAAAAGACCACTACCTAAGGAACAGTCTTATGCATTGTGGCATAAAAGGCTTGGTCATATCTCTAAGGATAGAGTAGAAAGGCTGATAAATACTAACATCCTGCCTGCTCTTAAAGATGACCTAGAGATATGCGTAGACTGTTGTAGAGGTAAAATGACCAAGATAAGGAAGAAAACTGCAGTCCGAAGTTCTGACCTGTTGGAGGTCATTCACACTGATATAAGTGGACCCTATACGGCAACCTTATGTAGAAATTTTTATTTCATTACATTTATTGATGACTATTCTCGATATGGCTATCTGTACTTGATTAAAGAAAAGTCTGAGTCTCTTGACAAGTTCAAGATTTTTCGGACTGAAGTCGAGAAACAGTTGGGAAAGGTCATAAAGGTTGTTAGATCTGACCGAGGTGGAGAGTATTATGGCAAACATGGCGATGCCGGACAGCTTAAGGGGCCATTTGCCAAATACTTAGAGGATTCTGGGATAGTGGCTCAGTTTACTATGCCTGGAAGTCCTGAGCAAAATGGTGTAGCCGAAAGGCGCAATCGCACCCTTATGGAAATGGTGAGGAGTATGATAAGTAGGACAAATTTACCTGTTTTTCTGTGGGGTGAAGCTTTGAAAACAGCTTTGTACATTCTGAATCGTGTACCTACTAAAGCTGTTCCATTGACTCCTTTTGAGTTATGGACTGGACGTAAGCCTAGCTTAAACCATCTTAAGGTTTGGGGATGTCCCGTGAAGTGAAGTTATACAATCCAACATTAAGTAAGTTGGACTCCGTAACCACTCGGTGTTACTTTGTATCTTACCCCGATCATTCGAAGGGATATCGGTTCTATAATCCCAATGGAGGCACAAGAATTGTGGAATCACTGCATGACCAAGTTTCGGAGTTTGATGTGGCCGAAGAAAGTAGTCGCTCACGTACTATTGAGGATAATAGTACGGTTGGTAATGTTGTATCTTTATCTCCTCCCATACAGATAATTGTGGAGACTCCCACACCACAGACTGAACCTGTTGAGGCTCAGGATCCTGTTATTGAGACAGCTCCTAATGAAGTTCCTCAAGGCTCTCGTGCAGGATGAGGCCGTTGTTGTTCCAAGAAGGAGATCCATTAGGGAGAGACGATCGCCTATACCACCGGACTATTTAGTATATATAGGAGAGCAAGACTACGATATTGGTTCTCAGTGGTGATCCAAAGGACTTACACTAAGTCGTTTCTTGTCCTCGCCTGAATCGTGGTTGGATGCAATGAGAGATGAAATGCGTCTATGAAGCATAATGGAGTTTGGGAACTTGTTGAATTACCTGAAGGTCATAGACCCATTGGCTGCAAATGGGTGTATAAGACTAAAAGGGACTCCAAAGGAAAGATTGAGAAGTTTAAAGCCAGACTGGTAGCCAAGGGTTTCACTCAGAGAGAAGGAGTAGACTATGAAGCAACTTTTTCTCCAAGTCTCTTCGAAAGATTCTTTGAGAGTGATCATGGCATTGGTAGCTCATTTCGATATGGAGTTACACCGGATGGATGTTAAACCGCCTTTCTCAATGGAGACCTTAATGAAGAAGTCTATATGATGCACCGAAGGTTTTGCGGCGAGATGATTCAGTACGCTTGTATGTAGACTGAAAAAGTCTATTTATGGTCTCAAGCAAGCTTCTAGACAATGGTACTTGAAGTTTCATAGTGTTGTCGCTTCATTTGGTTTTGTTGAGAACAAAGTAGATCAGTGTATATACTCCAAGGTCAGTGGGAGGAAATTCATTTTCCTTATACTCTATGTTGATGATATTCTGCTTGCAAGCAATGACCTTGGTTTACTGCATGAGACAAAGCGGATGTTGTCAAAAAACTTTGATATGAAAGACCTTGGTGAGGCGTCTTTTGTCCTTGGCATTGAGATTCGTAGGAATCGTTCTCGCCGACTATTGGGTTTATCTCAGAGGGCATATGTTGATCGTATCTTAGAAAGATTCAACATGCAAGAATGCAAGCCAGAATTGCTCACGAAGGGTGATAAGTTGAGTCTGTCACAATGTCCTCATTCAGATTTTGAGAAAGCCCAAATGAAGAATGTACCTTATGCTAGTGCACTTGGGAGTATTATGTATGCTCAAGTATGTACTAGACCGTATATTGCTTTTGCAAATGGGACTTCTAGGCAGATATCAGTCAAATCTAGGACACGATCATTGGGTTGCTGCCAAGAAGGTTTTGAGGTACTTAAAGAGGACAAAAGATTATATGCTGATTTACAAACATGTTCGGGACCTACGCTAGTTGGGTATTCGGATTCGACTTTCTTTGGTCGTCAAGATGAAAAGAAGTCGACAACAAAGTTACATCTTTAAGTTAGCAGGAGGTGCAAGATCATGGAAAAGTGAGAAACAGTAAATCAATGACATCCTCTACCATGCAAGCGGAGTTTGTAGCATGCTTTTCGACCGCTACTCAGGCAATTTGGCTCCGGAACCTCATTAAGGAGTTGATCGTATTTGATTTTGTGGATAGGCCCATACAGCTGTATTGTGACAATAACTCTGCAGTGTTGTTCATTAACAACAACAGAGGTCTCAAGGGGTCTAAGCATATGGAGGTCAAGTACTTGACTATAAAGGAAAAAGTTCGGGATGGTGACATTGCAAAGAGAGCACATTTCAACAGATGATATGATTGCAGATCCGCTAACTAAAGGCCTTCGCCCTTGTGTATTTGATCGACATATCATTAACATGGGCTTAGGAGTATCATGGGATACTGTTGATTAGTGGGAGCTGTTTAGTTTTATGTTGCTCTTATGAAGTTTGTATCTGATTTTGTTACATTTTGTAATATTTGAATATGTATCAACTCTTTTGCATTCAATGAGGTATTTGTGAATGTAGATTTATCAAGTTGAGTATACATATTTGATGAAAATCTCGAGGCATTGTGTAAACCTTGAGTACGTGCTATGGGGCATTCTTAGTATTAGCCTTAACGATATGTCTTGTTACACATAAAGTACAGCTTAACTATCAATGTAAGACATATGAAGGTTCGTTGGAACCATGAAGGATATTCTCTGGTGACACATTAGGTTTTGTGACACTTAAGGAGAGAGAATTTGGACTAACAAAGTGGACAACACATAAAGTATCACTCATTATGAGGTATTGTCCATTTGACACACTACCATATTGAATCCATATCAGTAAAGTTGAAAGCACTCGTGACCATGGAAGGCTCTGCGTGAGTACATGCAGTTACCGCCATGATTCGGTGTTCGAGATTTTATGGGATCGGATTGACTATTAAGAATAATCTCTAGACCAATATAAGGGTGCGCACACAAGTTCGTTTCAATTAATATCGCCCAAGTGGGAGAATGTAAGAATTTCCTAATGTGGGCTTCATTAATTGAAATTAACTGAATTAGTTTGGTCTAATAAAGGTAAGATATATGGGTTCTTAATAAGTCTAATATGGGGCTGGCTGGTGTGGGCCGAGTACGGCCCGGCCCGTAATGAGAGGGCCCGTGGTCGAAGACTCTATAAATAGCGCTCAAGTCCCTCCCCTAACCTGATGATGCACAATTTGACTCACATACGGATTTAGAGAGAACTTTCTTCTCGTGAGTGGCAATCTCATTAGGCCAGTGTTCTAACGAAGGGATAGGGGAGAAGCATTTGAGTTCGTGTTCGGAAATCGTCGCAAATTCCGCGTCAAGTTCGATGGATTCCAAACCAGGTACACGAATCTACAATTTCTCCATTATCGTGTTCCGGTTTCTAATTATGGTGATCCTGGGCGTGCCATTTTCGTGGCCAACATAAGAATCCCAGCAAAATTAGGACTACTACTTCTGGAGTCGTAGTAGTGTGCATAGATTTATTTGCATTTACTACGAGTATCGGATGAACCAAATAGGGCGATGGTTAATTCTTTCTGTTGCCGTTTTGCCTCTGTGAGCATCTGCCCATTGGAGGGGTATTTGAGAATGTCCACGAGTCAGACCAGGAAAACACCTAGAAGGAGTCAACCTTCGATCCAGTAGCGGTGTAACCTAGTTGAGCGGGCATCCTTTGAGTTTGCTGATGTTGTTCATAAAGAGGGTGTGCCCGCACATTCTGAAACTTTTCGGCAGGAAAAGGCAGATCCCCAAGTCCAAATCATCTGAAATACTGATGGTAAACTTTTAAAAGAGTTAATAGCATAAGGGGTTACCAATCAAGGAAAACAAAAGTTAGTAGCTCAATAATAAAGATGGTAAATTAAAAAAATGATCAAATGAAAGTAGATAACCTAAAACTAATTGGTAATATAACATGACAAAACTTACGGAAGTTGGTAATTTCATAAAACTATCGGTATGTTACCAACAAGTTATTTAGTAAAAGACATGACGCGAAATTTATTAACATGGAAAAAAATATTCGTGCTTTAGGGCATCACGATAGAACTCTGCCAATTCATCCATCTCACGAGCTTCTGCCTCGGAGACATGGCCATTGCCTTTAAATTGATTAAAAAAAAACACACGCAATATCATAACTAAATTCTTCAGTATTTAATTTGTTTTCGCATCGATAAAGAAGACAATAGGAAGACTTGACTCATTATAATATTACTGAACTAACTACACGCATATGACATATCATTACATTTATAATAAGTCCACTTGGTTTCGTGTGATGATGCCCTTGAGTATTTTCTAATCCACCACCCGGTACAGTGAACCAGACATTACAGCCGGCCATCCACCACATTCTGTTGCCTTTCTTAGCAATGCTACCATTCGTCGGGGCTATTTGTGTTTCCAATCGAACCCCACCACGGCGATCGTCACTTTGGCCGCCGGATTTTGGTGCCTGCACCAGTTTTTCAATTTTATTGACGAGAATAATGAAGATGTCAACCTGCCAAGGAGGCTTTCGCAAGCGGTGACTCTCTTAGACATTCAGGGGAATGCCTATGTACTGTCTCCTTATCTATATCTCAACCTAAGCCACCAAAACCGGAGCCTTAATGACATCAGCGGCGGAGCTACGTACTCCTGGAAAGTGTATCTTTGGGCTGAAGCCACGGGGAACCCGGTGGATATCACTAACCGATTTACTTTCAGCATTGACTCTCAACGGAGAAATGGGGGTGAGCAACCTGGGGAAGCCACGAACCGGTTTTACTCGGCCAGTTCAAAACCAGCTCACAACAAGACTGGTCTGGTTACCTATTCTCAATTCCAAGGCTGACTCCAGGATAGAACCAGGACTGAGTCAGTTTTCCCCTATCCTTAAATAAGTTCTTTTTCTCTTTTTCCTCATCAGCCTTGCCATGTCTCTCTCATCTCAGTCTCAAAATCTAACCTTCCTCACTGACTATAGCAGGATCCTCTTCGACATTGTCGATGACTCGACCTCGACTCCAACATGTTGCCAATCTTGGTGCCGCTCGCATGGCTTGTGCTCCTGGTGCTGGGCAAGCTCTACGCTCAATTCCTCACCCACTCTCTCAGATTCGCCAGGCCTTCTTTGCTACGGTGGATTGACTCCAGTGGCGCGGTTCCTCTCTGACGTGCTCTCTCTATTCCTTGTCCCCTCAAAGCACTCAAAACTCTTGTTTCTTAGCCTTCTTTTGACTCCTGCTTGTGCACTTTCTATATTCATACTAAAAAATTGATGAGGACTTGAACAAGGTCAACAAGGGCCCTTAGTCTAGGGGTAATTGGCATTTCTAGTAAGTTAAGGTTGTTCTGTTGTGGTCCGCATGACACCGATAGTCATAAGGTGATTTATATGATTGCGGCCAATGAAGCGAGGTCTTGCCGTAGAAGTTATTGGTTTGTTTTAGAGGATCAAGCCTTTTGAGAGAAGCTGATGACGGACACTTAATCCTACAATTACTACGTGGACTATTGACACCAAAGTTTGAAAGAGTCTAAACCATTTGACCTTTCTATGTGAGATTTGGTCCTCAAGTTTCGATATTGCACACATTTCTGAAGCTAACATTTGACCTTATGGGTGATCATAGACAATTAGACGTGTTACTGGTCGATTGATATAGCGTTCCCTCACCCGTGCGGCCTTAGGAATTTCCCCCCAAGTCAGCCTTCCCACGATTACTCACAAGAACTCTACAGAGAGAAACTCTGAAAGTGTATTACTTCTTGAAAATAAGAGGTGTCTAAATGAAGAGAGGAGACTCCATTATAGACAAGTACATGACTGACCGTATCTGTAGATCTCTTCTCGATCTAACGGTGGAGATCGTACTCTCCCAACAACTCAACCTATCGCATTTATTATAGAAGGGTATAATTACCGTATCGCCTGCCCCAAGGAGTATTTTAGAACACATGAAGAAAATACTAGTACTTAGAACACTCGGGGCCCGCCTTCTCGTTCATGGGACGGTCACGGTCCATCGTCCAGAAAACCTCGAGAACGATCCAATTCTTCGGGCCATGACACATGGATGAAGTTTTTCTTTGTGGTGCCATCAGAGCCATGTAAACTTTCCTTTTGTTGTGGCCACAAAAAGACACTCGGTTTCTCACAAGACATTCTACTAAGGTTAGCATTAGAATTAGTTGCTGACTGTTGATGTATTCATGTTTGCCAGAGTCGATTATGATGTTGTTTTCGGAGCTGCCTATGGAGTTGCATTGGCGTTTCTCGCCCACCCATATGTATTTAGCTCCGAGCCACAGCCTCCGGGGTCATTGCTTACCATAGCCATCGCCGGATTGGGATCGATCGTTGTTGCTTTGGTACTTGATAAGTCAAAAGTCGCCCGTCCTCCTTACCTGAGCAATGATATGCCAGTGGGAAATAATGCACCTCAGACAACCGGGAGAGGTGCAAAAGAAGGCGATTATAGCGTGAAATTAACCAAAGAGTTGGCAAAGCTGAGTGGACCTAAGAACTCTCCTATAAAAAGTTGATGACTGCGACCAATTCCTTTGCAGATGACAGGATTTTGGGAAGAGGAGGTTTTGGGATCGTGTCCGAAGGGCACCTAGGAGATGCTCGCACTCGCACACGGGTCGCTATAAAGACTATAAACCTTGATTCGCGCCAAGGGATAAAGGAGTATATATCCGAGGTAAAGTCATTAAGCCAACTTAGGCACAGAAACTTGGTGCAACTTATAGGCTATTGTCACGAGGCAAAAAAATTTGCGCTGGTTTACGAATTCATTGGAGGGGGTAGCTTGGAGGATCATTTGTATAAATACAGACTTTTGTTGACATGGAAAAGGAGGTACAACATCGCTCTGGGATTAGCCTTGGTGCTGCATTACCGGCACAAACAATGTCATCAATGCATGATCCACAGGGACATCAAATCCAGCAACATCATGCTCGATTAGAAGTTTGTGGCCAAATTGGGAGATTTCGGCTTGGCAAGGCTCGATGACCACACCGGAGGGCAAAACTCAACCCAAGCAAAAGGAACACTAGGTTACTTGGCTCCGGAATTGCTATCAAACCGGCAAGGCAAGTAAGGAATATGATATCTACAGTTTCGGAGTGGTCCTCCTGGAAATAGAATGTGGGAGAAGAGTCCTTGACTCGGAACTAGCAGAGCAAGGCCTAGGCCTTGTTCAGTGGGTTTGGAAGCATTATGGGTGGAGGGGTTGGCGCAGGAATTTTCTCCTTGCGGTGGACCAGAGGCTCGGCAAAGACTTTGATAAGAAACAGGCGGAGACCTTGATGATGGTGGGACTGTGGTGTGCTCAGCCCATCGCTGGGTCTCGGCCTTCGATTGAAGAGGCAATGGCCATTTTGATCTTGAAGGCAGACCCTCCCAAACTCCCCTCGAAGATGCCGAGTTTCAGCATATAATTGACACGAAGGTCTGGTCTTAGATGTGTTTGGCTTTATGCAAATGCCTCCCTCTGTAAAAAGAAAAAAAAAATGAAAAATATAATGCCTCAATGATGTCTATATTTATTAAATGAAGTCTATTTAAGTGTGATGTATGTGAAAATTACTGAAATAGAGGTCATTCTCGAAAAGCTGTTGTATTCGCCCTTCTTAGTCATTACCGATAGTAATGTCGTACGGTACTTAAACTATCTATTTAGATTAGATCATGTTGAACAGTGTCATTTCAAGAGGGATCTCGAGTTGCAATCGAAATTTTACTCTTATGAATGCAATGAATTGTGTTAGCGAAATAAGCAATTACCAAAAATGAGCTACTGCAGGAATCCTTGTTGCTGCTATGGTAAGAGGAACAGGCAACAGGGAATAGCTATTCCTAAAATTTTGAACCAAGCAGTGAAATAGTTAATGAGAATACACTAAAAATAAAATGGTTATGTTCGTCATCTTGCGAAAGTGACGAGCCGCGATATTATACAGAAATGAAACTAGCAGTTCAAAAGATGGTAAATGCATGTTGTAAGTAGTTTCATATGTCTTTGGCATAACAAGAAAAAGGAAAGTATTCTCGTATGTCCTTTGGATGGTGCACATAATTTTTTAGTGTCCACGTTGTCACGACCTTCCCAAGCGGTGTGTCAACTAGGGATTGGCTAATGAATTACTAAGTTTAAATCTAGCTTGGATTCTCCCAAATTCATATAAATTCGTGACTTAGGCTCAAGTTATTAACATGCAAATCAATTTTATTTAAGAGTTGCCACTAAGAAGTTTTCAGTAGGTCGATTAGATACACAAGTAAAGCATTGGAGAATTACTTTACTTCTACGAACCATAGATTCAATGAGCTTGGGGACTTGATTCCACTAATTAATCAACTAGTGTACTTTTGGTACCTAATATTGTTCAATCACTAACTAAAATGTTCAAGCAGCCTTCTTGCAAATCATGAGTCATAGTAGCATAGCTTAAAGGGAAACAACAAACAAGTAATAACTGAAATAGAAATAAGCAAGCAACAACCTAGTACTTGTCTCTAACAATATTTAAAACCCTAGTGGAAAGCCCTAAAAGCTTGTTCAATTTTGTGTATAATTCTTTTTTATCAAAGATTTTCACATATTTAGAGAGAAAACTACTCAAAATCTATTTTTTTAAGCTTTTCCTAATTCTTAGAAAAAAATAAAAAATTTCCAAAAATTTTAAATGATTAAAAGTTTCGGCCTTCTCCCTTCCTTGTTCACTCTATGTCTCCCCCTCGACCTCACTCTCTCTTTGAAAAAAAAAAAAAACCGTTGGTGAGTGTACCTGCCACTGCCGCCTCCTCGGGACCGGGATAGGCCCATTTCCAACTAAGATGGCCTCTGAACTTGTGGCTAGCACGGCCGTAGCCCTGCTTTGCCGCCTATCTCCCCTGCATCTTATGAGCGTGCATGAGGTAGAAGAGAGGAGGGGGGGGTAAATGAAGGCCTGAGCTGGGCTGAGAACGGTCAGAGAAAAGAAAAGAAAGAGGTCGGGCTGGTCCAGCCGGAAAGAAAAGAGAGGAAAAAAAGAAAGGAAGGAAGGGGGCCCAAGTCTGGCGGGCCAAGTCGAACCGGCCCGATTTATTTTATTTTATTTTATAAAACCGTATTATTATTTTCTATTCTACATTTTTTGTATTTTTATAGGAAAATGACAACATACTGGACCGGCAAAATCAATTATCAACATGGAATAATCACAAGAGTAGATATGAGGATGCACGAGATTATGGATTTCTTGTGTTGTTGTGGTTTGCAATCTTCATTTTCTTCAGCAAGCAAATACTTAACTTCTAGTTTTTTCCTCTGTTTTGAGGGGATTTGGGTTTCTGATTATTTCAACTTTTCAAGTTACCTGCACACCACAAGTAATTTTCTCTGTTATTTCAGTTCTCAAATGACTAAGCCAGACAGGAGTGGAGCAGGACAGTCCCCTAGGATGAGTAACAAATTTTCATGACTGAAATTTTTTGTATTTCTTTTACTAGACCTGGGTTACATGTACTTTTGCAATGAATTAGCTATCCAAGTCTGCTCAAAATATATCGGTAAAAGCTCATTAGAAGATATAGACGCTGATCTGAGATTGGCACAAATCTTCATTCTGACCCTGAAAGAATGAAATCGAAATTTCCAAAATATCTATTCTCCATTTATTAGAGTATCCTATCAGGAAGAACATCAGTAATGACTTCTCAAAATGATTATGGTTAACTTGTCAAGCTATCCTAGGGATATATCAGTGAGTAAATGATCTTCAGCATTTCTGAGCGACTCCCCAAAGCGCTTGTTTGATCGTTGCAGCTGTTGTTTTTGTTCTTGTTGATCTCTGCAACCGCAAGAAAATAATAGAAAATGTTAATCCTTGTGGGCAAATCAATGATTTATTTTGCTCCGTGTCTTATTATACTGGTATTATCTGGACTAAACATGAAAGTACATAATATATCACAATCCAATCCTGCACAATTTCTTAGTTGAGCTAATTTCTGTCAACTTCATAAGGATTATGCAATTTAACCTGAGTCTATACCTTGGATTGAACGGTCCCAGAAAGAATACCATCGCTGCTCGATGACTGAACTGAGTGAGAATCCAAACTGAAAAGGCTCAAAGCTTCAATTATCTCAAGCATTACTCCTTCCTTCCAAAGACACCTCATCTCAATTAGCACGTCTTCATCATTCACACGAACACTTAAATAATCAATTAGACAATCTCTAAGATAACTGGTATCTGTTTCTGTCGTGTCACAGTTGTGAGCTTTCCTTTTTATAGCTACTGGCCGCTTGCTGAGACCCATCCTAGGACTGCAGCAGTTATCAGATGTCCTCTGTGTACTTTCTTGGGGTTTTCCTCCAGAGATTGCTAATAATTCGTTTGACGACCTGCTCGACTCCAACTCTTCCATTCTTCTCTGAAGCTCCTTCACGTACTCGATTGTGTCATCTAGTATCAATACTTTGTCAACCTGGATCATGTGATACCGCAATATTCATTTAAATGACTTAGCTAGTGCCAATAGAATGATGAAGAGATCATTGTTTTCCCATGTTAAAGGCATATAAATGTACATACCTTGTTTACTGATGGGACGATCGAGTTAAGAACAGAAAACTGCTCGTTTATCTTTTCCCTTTGCTTACTTCCAGATAGTGTATGGTCTGGACTGAGTTCATCTTTCAAAGCCATCCACATCCCATCTCTCTTGCAACTTACTCCGCAAAAGTTGAGCATGCTCCTCGCATGCATCTGAGGTACTTCAAGCAAGATCTTCTTCAGCAACTTCTGTGGAGCACCTTTTTCTCTCTGCCTTTTGAGTTGTCCTTTCTTCCAACCAATGAAACTTGACTCTGGTTCAACCCATTCACTATGTGGTCCTGATCTTAATCCGTTGAAGGTTTTCAAGATAGATGAAAGCATGGTCTGGTAGTGCAAAACGTCACCCTGTTTAGTTCTTCGTTATTGCATTCTTGAAGGTTTTCTGGCCAATGATCGTTGGACTTCTCAATATTAGGAATTGAAATGGATGTTCCAGTTTCTAAGGAGGATTGCGAAATAGAATCTCTGGAATTTCCGGATTGATGGATGTGGTATCTAAGCTCATCATTCTTGATCTGCCAATTTTGTATTCGGGAAGCAACCCCATTTAATTCTCCAATAACACACGAGTCATCAAGTTGTTGGTTGGGATCAAGCCCATTCGAACTGGTATTAAGCGAAGTTATTCCTTCCTCTGCTTCTACTGAAATCATTATGCTTTCTTCAGTATTATCTCTAGCATAAGGGTTGGATCTCTTCAAGTCTGAAGACTTTAAGAGGGAAGTTTTGACATGTCGAATGAGATTACGATCTTCCAAAACCTTCCAAAGCATTTGAAAACGAAAAATACGGAAACTTAGTATAGATTTCCTCTGCATTTGCAACTTCAAAATACTGAAGAAACCATAATGAAGGGTTGCGACATTATACCAGTTCAGTTGTGCCAAGCTCGATGATGCCATCCAAAAACAGGAAGCACACAACAGTCTGAAATGCGAGAAAGAGGATATAAGGAGAGTTATCTAGTCAAGAAGAGACTTTGAAACCGTCCAAATTACAAAGCACTGATTCTTCTTTCGTGTTGGAATCGTTTCATTGTTGAAGGTGAGGAATCTAAGTGAAAGCAATCAAAGTTAGCTGGTAACATTTTGTGAACAGATATAATACCTGAATTGATGCGCTCTGAAGAATGTGGTTGTTGAATCCCCATATTACAGAACAATATCAGCACAGTAAGGGAATGTCAGATTCGACCATCCATCATAAGCGCATAGGGTCATCAAATAATGACAAACTTTTAACAATTAACATTGCTTCTCAAGTAAGATCATCAAAAACCTTAGCAAGCAGAGACCGACTGAACACTTTGCTATCTGCACAGTGTGCATTGGATAGCCAAATCATTTGACCAGTTGCTAAACTTTGTCCGGGCAAACTGCAGGTTAATGAAGTGAAGAACCATTGTTTGCGAACTGGTGAGTACTGAACATAAGCTGCTTTTACAAATTGGAATAGGAAAGAGAAAAAGGCATAACATGGCACAGAGTGGTTTAAGTAACACTACTTGTGAGAAAGGAATTTACCATTGGCCAATGTTGAAGATGAAGGACATACAAACCAAGTAATACCATTCTGTATCGGCAAGATCTTCTGGGGATAACGCAACTGAAGGCCTTCTACGAGTTTGTGGATTGGATTCAATGCCCGAGAGGGATTCATATAGTTCTCTTAGCTGTTCACTTCTATGCAAATCCATATGGTCTCCTCCATTGAGTTCTATAGCTTGTGTCGTCCTCCTGGTTTTTATGTCACCATTATAATACCCGCCACCCCATTCCAGTACCCTGCACGAAACTCAACTTTTTTCAGCTAGAAGAAACATGACGAGCCTCAAACCAATTCACTTCTCATATCTCAAGGCAAGCCGATGCATAGGAAGATTTTATTCTTGTAGGCATGACAATCGCAATTATGAACAGAAATTCAAGAAGCTAAGTGGCATACGAAGAATCTAAACAAGCTAATATGAATACCAAATAAGGAAAAACCAAGCTGATATGACTATAGGAATGCAACTCTATAATTGAAAAGAGAAAAAGCCGGCTGTTGGAATCAATGACCATTGCATTACAGATCTGATGCTCTAACCTCAGAGTCAAGCGGGCAAGCAATAATATTCAAATTTATCATCATTGTTAGTTTTTATTTATGTTAATCCTAAACTAGACCTACTAACTGCATTGACACTCTGAAACTCAGGAGAACAAGCAGCCTTTTTTTTTTTTGGGGTCACTAGGAGAACAAGCAACCTTAGATAGAAGCCTATGCAGAAAAATATTTTACAACAAATATGTACAAGAACAGAGATGTGGCCATTAGTATACCCTGGTTGTGCAGCTGAAATTGACCAGAAGATTGCATAGCTCCATTGGATATTCCTCACAGCAAGAGCAAGCTGTTCCTTCAAGTGCTCTCTAATTGTCCCCTGGTTTTGGACTCCAGTTGACATTTCCAAAATTTCTTCTCGACACACACAAACAAAACGAAAAAGAAAAAGAAAAAAGAATGAATACGAAATTCCCAACCAATGCAGTTACACTTGTTCTTCCGTCTCCTTCACTCTCGACACCGAAACCATCGTTTTTCACTTCTTTCTTTTGCCCTTCATTCTATGCAAATTATGTTTCTCACAGTTACCAAGAAAGCGTATAATTAGCTCAGATTGTCTAATGATGTACCAGAAAAAAGACGACACAGGTGGGGTTTATCATCCATGGAGCACCAGCAACATAGGTAGCTTCCAAAAGCTGAGCTCAGTTACTAAATTCCAAGCACAGAATGTTTTTTTTTTGTTGCATATTTCTAAATCAAGAATTGGATACGAAGAAAAAAGAAGAAGCATGTAACCACCGATTGTTTACTAACATATATCGAACAACAAAGAAAAGAAAAAAAAAAGAAGGAAAAAAAAAGAAAAAAGAGAAACGAAACTAAATCTTCTTACGGTATAATTTTTGGAAACAAGATCTCATGCCCAGTTATGAGGCCCCAGCATATTACACATACTCAAGATAAGGAGGAGCCATTAATGGTGGCAGAGCAGCAGGGAGAAGCCGTACTGACCCCCATTGTAAATTTCCTTTTATTTTTATAAAAAGTAATGGTTGAACTGAAGATCGTTTAGCCTCTGGAGTTCTTGAATTCTAAGAACCAAGTTGAGAACCGACCAGAGAACCATTCTTCACGAGGAAAATAAAAAGAGAAAAGGCAAGAGAATAGAACTGAAACACTTGCGTCCTACAAAGAGACCCCCCTGTCACTCACTACCTTTCTTTCTTTTGATGCTGGTTTTGCCAATCTTTTTCACCGCCCAAACACGATAAAGAGAAAAAGCAAACTCATGAGAGAGAGAGATTCAAAAAGTTAGAACAGAAGTGAACACAATTCACGTTGCGCTTACATGTTGAAGCTTGAAGTTACCACAGTCTCAGCTCTCTCACTTCCAGTCTTGAATCAACGTGATACTGATTTTCTTTTCAGAGAGAGAGAGAGAGAGAGGGAGAGAATGGAGGTGGTGCGACCAACGGGGAAGAGTGGTCTCATGAGCATTTAAGCATTTGCAGAGTCGTGACAGTTTTATTTTTAATTTTTTCTCGGGTCATCTAACTTTTAGTTTTAGATCGACTACGTATGATCCGGTCGCATCTGCTGGATTTTGGGGTTGGGTAGTGGGATTTGGTAGGTTATAATAAGCAACAGACCAAAAATAGTCATTAAATTGGTCGCGCAGATCGAGAGAATATTGCGTATGGCCGTTCACTAAGTCCAAAATCCGCTTGATAATATTCTCCTAACTCAAGTCATATATAAGATCGGACTTAAATTAAGGGTTTGGTAGAAAAAATTTTCCACAAATTAATTTTCTGAACTTTCATGTGTTTTGTTTGCTGAAAATGATCAGTTAATGAAAAATCATTTACGGTCAACGAAAATATGTATGCTTAAAGTTAAGAAAATGAATTCCCTAACCTAAATCAACGAAAACATTTTTCTAGAAAACGGTTTCCCAAAAAACATTTTCCTTTATCATGAAATTTTTCCCGAAATAAGTACACCCTAAATGCAAATGAGAGTGAAAAAATTTGAGTTTCCATAAAAGTATACGTGCCAATTTTTGCATATAGATGTGGTGAAAAATCCTAAGTCCTAATTTGAGTTAAATTACGTAAGAAAATCCAACCTTAAAAACTTAAACAAATAAATAAAGGAAGATTACATATACATAACATATTTTAGTTAAGTCGATCCTCAGACATGCATGACTCGGCTCATTTTAATAAAATAGGCAACGCGCTCCTATTTTATGTGTGTCAGTTATTGTGAGCTCACCACGAGCAATGAGTTCGAGAGAAAAGCGTCGGGATTCGAACTGCTTGACTTGTGCTTCGATACCAAAAAAGTTTCAATCTAAAAGCTTAAGTCAATAGGTCGAATGTGTCCATATATTACGAACTTAGTTGAGTGAGTTCTATTACTTCTTTAAGCCTTCGTATAGTCGAGTGAGTTCGTAATCTGAATTTTTCTGCCGTGCAACTCGGGTTTCTCAAGATTCAAAAGTTTCAAATTTAGTAACGAAACAATTTAGTGGGTCAAAACTCATCAGCAATGGAGTCAAATTATTGCACTAAAATAATCTATACCGATTACCCCACTCACTGTGGGAACTAGCCGCCGGCATTTTTAGGAAACATCTGATGGATTAAATAAAGAATACAAGAAGACGATTTTACAGTTTTTTTTTCAAGTGCAATCGAATCACTCTCAGTCTCCATGCTCTTCCCAATCCTTACCATTTCTAATATGGCACAAGGAGATAGATGCTAGATTAAAAACTTTGAAGGGTCTATGATGATAACAAAATCTTCTGAAAGGCGGACGAGATTGCTTTTATAACGATCTCTTTGCACCGATAATATATGCTCTAATTTTTCGAGAAAATAACCGTCGAAGAAAGCTATGGGACTTCGAAACGGTTGAAGTCGTTTGGACGATAATTGGCTTGACCTGTCCCCCGACGTCTTCGACCATCCTTGTCCTAAGGAATAATGAGACACACGGTTGGAGTAACGAAATTGGCAACTGGTTTTGGGAGAATTGGTCATACATATCACGAACGCCATTGCATCATCACCAGTGCCCTCTAGGGTCTGGACAAAAAAATTAGTAATTTCGTTTTGACCAGCTCGAAGTTAATTGCTCACGAAGTTTCCACATTGGAGACGCCATGAGCAGCTTGTTTAGGACCGATTATGGAGCGTTATTAGTTTATTGCACATGTACGTGCAGGAATAGTTCCATAAAAAAATTTCATGGAGCCCATGAAATAAACGATACGTACAACATATATACCTTCCTCATGATCTATCTACTTAATTGTAATCCGTCAATCATAGGCCTATCAGAAGAAGCGAATATACCCATCATGGATAATGAAGAAAGTGTAGCAACAAATGTACGACAATTACCATTTAACGATTATTACTATTCCCGCAAGAGAGTAAGGGTTTTCATGGCACGTACTGCTCAACGATCACCATTTTCTCAATTTCTATCAGCCAGGGGTTCTCTAAAAAATTTCCAACATTGTGTAGGATAATTTAAGAAAAGGAAGTGATTTGACACCAGTTTTTTTATTTTGTGCAATAGCACAGGAAAAGGCGTTAGAATCAACCCGAAGTCAAGAAAGTTGTCCAAAAAGTTCTAAACCTATTATACTTTTATTAATTCAGTTCTAAACATTTCAATTTTGCCAATTGAGTCCATCTAGTCAATTTTGATCGGAAATCGATGACGGGGAATCCTACGTAGTGTAGCTAGCGCTGACGTGGGCAATTTTTAATAATATTTTAATATTTTATAATTAATTAATTAATTTTTTCTTTTCTCTCTCTTTTCCTTCTTCACTTTTGTTACTGTGGCTGGAGGTCGGTGAGGGTTTCAGGGCCCTCATTGGCCGCGGGGGAGGCCATCATGGCTGTGGGCGACCAACCTCACCCACGGTCGCGCGATGGCCTCCCCCAACCGGGCACGGCCGAGTGAGGCAGTCTCGGCCCTCACCAGCGACTAGCAAGGGCTTGATGACCCTCACCCAGTGGCCGGCGAGGGCCCGGCGACCCTCGCTGGCCATAATAAGAAAGCAGTGAAGAAGGAAAAGAGAAAGAAAAGAAAAAAAAGGAAAAATAAATAAATAATTCTAAAAAATATTATAATAGTATAATATTATTAAAAATTGTTTACGTCAGCGCCAACCGCATCACGTAAGACGGCCAGTGTCCATGTCAAATTGACTGGATGGACTTAATTGGCAAAACGTGAAAATGTTTATGACTCAATTAGCAAAATGTTTAGAGCTGAATTGGCAAAAGTGCAATATGCCCGAAGTTAGTCATGACTCGTGAGAAGCCCGAGGAAATATTTTTCTCCTTTCCTCTTGTGACGAGATTATGAAGATTTTTGCTCCTATATTTTCAGCAATTCAATCATGCACAAGCACATCTCACATATCCTCTGCCACAAACTTTAGCCAAAAACAGAGAGAAAAAGTTTGATTGAATGTCACATTGTATCAGATAAAAGGGCAAGGGAAAAAAAAGGGCACAAAATTTTACACGTAATCACTCTCTTGTGAAATTATTCTATGAATTCACATGTGATATTTATTTTATTTTATTTTGGGCACCATCTCGGAGAGATACTCGGCGTAATAGACGGAGGCATGCAATAGGACTAAGTGGCAGTTCAACTAGACCCCAAGCTATTGACAATTCCGGTGAATGATAGACCGTAAGTGGTTAGTACTTTCACCTTCTTGCTTGCCCATACAACACCAAGCGGGTAGGCCGATGATGACTAGTAAAAACTTGGGTTCTTTTCACGTATGGAGTTTTTTTCACGTATGGAGTTAGCTGTGCAGACAATTGATCACCCTGTTGTTTTTGACACACTCGTGTGTAGGAAAGAGTCCAAAACAGAATTACAGACGCTTATATGACAGATTCGCCTAGCTTGTTATATCCACTTTTTCCATAGCATCATTGATATGGTCTTGATAAGTAATCTATAGAGGTAGATTCTTGCAAGTCCCCTTAAAAGTCTACAGAAATGGAGACGTGACCCTTAGTTCAGATGCTGTAAGGTGCACCGCATGTTTTAGCTTGAGATTTAGGGTTCGTACGTAGGAGTAGGTTGTGGCCCAAAATCGGTGGGATATGATAAAGCCCGGTGTACATTAGATGAAAGCATTTCAGTACATGACTAGTTTCAAACGTGAAATCTCTCTCTATCTGGGGTTTTGAATGTTTGGACTTTAATACATATGGTTGGTCGGCGTATATTAGAGTCGCTTTCGAATATTCGGTTTTTATGAGGTCGGTTTAAATTAACGGGAGAGTGTGATAGGGCCAGCGAGTGCGCAAGCATTTATCTAATTCGGATAGATCGTGCAACTCTGTAATAATAATTATCTGTCATACACGAACAGTAATGATCTTCACACATATTACCTTGAAACAAACCTAAAAATCAACAAAACATCACAATCCAAAACATGAAATATTACTCGCTTGAGAGGTTGAGATCTCACCGCAAGAATTATTGGACGGTGCAGATTCACTTTTCTTTTCTTTTTCTTTTTTTTTTCCATTTTTCTCCTTTTCTCCCCTTTCGACATTTTTTTCCTAAGCAAAATGAAGTATAGACAAACGGTCTTGATCTCTCACGAGTGATGAAATATCATATAAGTAGTCGAGATGTCGTGTTCTTATGTGATGTAAGCATTGATGCTTTTTATTCACATCGTACATACATTGATATGCATTTTATCGTCTTCTACTTGAAAGCTCCAACCTTCTTGTATCTTTCGTTATTTCAATTTTTGTATCTTCTCAAAAAATGAAATCTATTTATTCCTATCGTTTCGATACAAAAAGAAAAAAAGTGGGCCTCAATTCACCTGGACGAATCTGCTGTTCCATTTCCTAGAAAAGCATATCTTTTTTCCCTTCCGTACTAATAGATCTATGAAAGAGTTGGTAAGTGTAAAAGAACTATTCGTAAAAAGAAATTACCATTCACCTAATTTTCGACAACTTAGTAGTGACCTAATGACACTTTTATGAAATTGCGAACTCTTTTTGACAATTTTTAAATTACCAACGTTCCTTATTTTTTACCAACTTTTATTGCGTTACTTGTCAACGCTTTAAACTTATCAACTCTTATAGGAATTTGTCAATCTTGTCTGAACAAATTTTTTTTTCGATTAAATTACCAACTTATTTTGAGTTAACAACTTCCATAATATCATAAAAAAATCCCAAAATGGTAAATTCGTGCCACACTTATCCCAACTTTATCCCAAGAATTTGGTAGATTGGTCACGGGTGTACCAATTTAAGATTTTTTGTTATATAAAAATTAGTTTGGAATAAATATGGTATGATTGTACCGGTTGGGATTCTTGGTGACAAAAAAATTAGTTTTGGTTAAATGTGGCACCTGTATATCACTTTGAGATTTTTTGTCGTATTAGCTTGTACCAGTTTAAGATTTTTTGTGGTATTAGCCCATTTTTTTATTATCATCTCTTTTTGTCATTTACCAACTTTTATTTGTCATTTCTTACATACACCTTAATATGAAGTTACCAATTTTTATTTGCGAGACTTCATAACTTTTCACCCATTAGAGTACTGACTAGTTTTAGTTTACCATTTGAGTTACTTACCTGTGTTCATTTTTTTTCCCTGAATTTACTAACTTTTCTATTGAGTTAACCATTGTTATTTTCCTTACATGCCAACAGTAAAATTTACCAATCGTAATTAGAGTAATTGCCAATTTTTCTTCAATCAAGTTACCGATTAGTATTGTAGTGCCAACTTTTATTGAGTTAGTTAACAAAGTTCATTTTTTTTTCTAAGTTATCAAGTTCTCTTATCTCCGCTGCTAAAAAAAGTTCTCTTATCTCTGACAAAAAAGGCTTATGTTGTCATAAACCAATTTTATTTTAGGGTTAATACCACGAAAAAGCCCAAACTAGTACACTTATGATAAATTTACCACAAACTAATTTTTTTACTACAAAAAATCCCAAACTGGTATACATATGACAAATTACTCCAAACTAATTTTTTGACAAAAAAACCCCAAATTGGTACATTTGTGACGAATTTACCCTCCATTAGTTTCCGTTAAATTTAATTAATACCACAAAAAATCACAAATTGGTACACCTGTGACAAACAGAGGGTAAAACCAAAAAATGGTATATCTGTCAACTGCCGCGTGTTATTTAATAAAGTAATTTGACTGGAAAATTTACCGAAAACTAACGGAGGGTAAATTTGTCACTGGTGTACCAGTTTGGGATTTTTGGCGGTAAAAAAATTAGTTTAGAGTAAATTTGTCACATGTGTACTAGTTTGAGGTTTTTCGTGGTATTAATCCTTTATTATTACCTTTTTAAACAACGGCTTAAACTTACAATCGAGCTATTACATAAAAGTACCAATATTCATTTGTGTGACTTACCAACTTTTCTCCTATTAAGTTACTAATTAGTTTTGGATTGCTAGCTCTCATTTGAATTGCTACCGATGTTTACTTATTTATTGACTTAAATTCACCAATGAGTTATCACTTTTTTTTTTTGCCTTACTTATTGAGTTGTTTTACCAACTCTTTTTAAAAATTACCAACCTTAGTTAGAGTGATTTCTAACTTTTCACCAAGAAAGTTCTTACATAATTTTGCGTTACCAACTCTTATTTGAGTTAGTTATCAATGTTAATTTGGCCATTGTCAATTTCTCTTATATTTGACAGAAAAAAGAAACTTCTCTCATTATTTACTAACTTTTATTTACCTTTCATATCAAATGCTTATATTTACAAACTATAATATGAAATTACCAACCTTTATTTGTATGACTTACCAACTTTTCGCCAGTTAAGTTACTAACTAGTTTTGAGTTATCAATTCTCATTGGAGTTGCTTACTAACGTTTATTTATTTTTTTCTTAAATTTACCAATGAGTTATCACTTGTTCTTGCCTTGCGTACTCATCTTTTTAATTAACAAACTTTTTTTGTTAGAAATTACAAGCCTCAATTAGAGTGATTACGAACTTTTCTCCACTTAAGTTATAACTAATTTTGTGTTGTTAGATCTTAGTTACTTCCATTTTCTTAGTTTTTTAATTACCAACTTCTTTTATCTCTATAATTTTTTTCTTTTTCCAACTTTCATATACATTTCTTATCAATGTCTTAAATTTTACAAATTATTACATAAAATTACCGACATTTGTTTATGTGACTTACTAACTTTTCTCCAATTAAGTTACCAATTAGGTTTGGGTTACTAACTCTCATTTGAGTTGCTCACCAACTTTTTATTTATTTTTGCTCATTTGCCCAATTTTTGTGTTGAGTTATGATTTCATTCGCCTTATGTATCAATCATTTTCTACAATTAAGCTACCAACTAGTTTTGTTAAGTAACTTTTATCTAAGTTAGTTATTGATATTTTTCTTCTTCTTTTTTAAATTGCCAACTTTCTCTTATCTCTAACCACAAAAAAAAAATCATCTTATCTTTTACCAACTTTTATCATTCTTACAACACACTACAATCATAAGCTACCATGTGAAATTACCAACATTTATTTAAGCAACTTTAACCAAAATTTTTACTAGTAAAGATACCAAATAGAAAAGTTGATAAGTTAAGAAAAAAACAAATAAACATTAGTAACTTTTGAAAGTTGGTAGCTCAAAACTAGTTGGTTACTTAATCGGGAAAAATTGATGTATAAATCACTTAAATTAAAGTTGGCAATTTCATATAACAGTTTGTAAATTTAAGATGCAGTTGAGAAAGGTAATTTAAAGTTGATAAAGATAAGAAAAGTTGGTAATTAAAAGAAAAAAAAAAGCTTCATATATAACTTAAATGATAGTTTGTAACTAATTTTCTAGTTGGTAATTTAATCGGAGAAAAATTGATAAGTTACCGTAATTAAGGTCAATAATTTGTAAAAAGAGTTGGTAAATTTAAGGCTTTGCATATAAATGTAAATAAAAATTTGTAATCAATAAGACAGAATTAAATTTACCCATCTCACAGGTTTTTCCTAGAAGACATGGACATCGCCTATAAATTGATAAAAAAGACACAATAGCAGAGCTAAATTCGTCTATGTTTAATTTGGTTTCACATCGACAACAAAGATAACAGGAGGACTTGACTCATTGTAGTATCATTGATCTACATTTTCGTCTGATGATGCCCTTAATTATTTTTAAATCCGC
This sequence comes from Syzygium oleosum, assembly GCF_021117445.2. Classification (NCBI taxonomy): domain Eukaryota; kingdom Viridiplantae; phylum Streptophyta; class Magnoliopsida; order Myrtales; family Myrtaceae; genus Syzygium; species Syzygium oleosum. Next base: position 9,428,627 of record NW_026607498.1, read on the forward strand.
CACCCAATCATCTAATCAGACTGGCAATATGTTTCCTGGGAACATTCTCCCGCATACGATAAGCCAGACCTTTCAGCCGGCCATTCTGAACCACATTCTGCGTCTTTAATAGTAACACGCCGTTCGTCGAGGCTATTTCTAGGTTCCAATCGAATCCCGCTGAGCCAGTGCACTTTTCAGTTTGAGGCTCACCACGGCGATTGTCACTTCGCTACCGGAGTTTGGTGCCCGCACCACTTTTTTCAGTTTTAATCAAAGCCGAGCGGCGAGAATGATGGATGAAGATGTTGACCTGGCTGTTGCGGCTCCACATGGTGCTTTTGAGTTCACAGGCAGTAACCAGATGTGCAACAGATTATGTGTGATGGACCAGGCGGCGGCGCGTGGGGAGGAGGGATGGCGGTGCGTCTGCGCCTTGGTCCTCGGATGTGCGCAAGGAAGGGAGGGGGAGTCTCTCTTGTCCCACATCGCCTAGGGGAAGTCCTAAACTGGCTTATAAGGCTTGGGGTTCTATATTTGTGTAATGCGTTTTAAAGCTGTGAGGGTCAGTGGGCTTAAAGCGGCTAATATTACACGGTGTAGATCCGGGGTGTTACATTATGAACATCCAGCATGACAAGCTTTGGAAGACATGAAGATCAGCCTCAATCATCCACATCCCCCATTAGTTCTAGTCTTGATGATCTCTCTGCTCAAACCCTTTTCAGCTTCAGCTGCACACTTTGACAACACATCTTTCAATTTCCCATCCTTTGGCTCTGAGACGCTCAAGCTCTTAAACTTTCAGAGGAATGCCTCTGTGCCGTCTCCTTACCTACATCTCAGCCTCTGCCAACCGAACCAGAGCCTCAACCGCATCAGCTGCCGAGCTATGTATTCCGGGAAAGTGCACCATTGGGGCGAGGCCACGAGGAATGAGGCGGATTTCACTGCCGGGGTTATGTTCAGCATCGACTCTCAAACATAGAAATGATTCTGGCGACGGACTGACCTTCTTTGTTGCTCCTTGGGGCTTGAGCATGCCGGGCGGCTTGGAAGGAGGCCAGCTAGGTCTTTCGAAGGACTCGCCTGTGGCCTTTCGAGGGCGGCCCTCACCTGGGCAAGGGTCTCGTCGACTTTGCTTGTGGTTTTCAAGGGCGGCCTCGCCTAGAGCAAGGGTTGCCTCGCCGGCTGCTAGCAAGGACAGGCCTTGCCTATGGCCGGTGATGGTGGCCCTCGCCAGATCGGGCAAGGGCGACCTTTGCCCAACCCTTTTCGAGCATCAGCGGTGGCCGGCGACCGGCGAAGAACAAACTAGAAAAAAGAAAAAAAAAGAAAAAAAAAGGAAAAAAAGGAAGAAAAAAGAAAAAAAAAAAGGAAAAAATTCAAGAAAAAGTAAATGATGAAAATGCTCTTGACCATCCGAAAGTCAAGCCCTTTCTTGAAACTGACATAGCCATTTTGGACTTTTATTTGAAACAAGATCCACTTCAGACCTTTACGTGAGAAAATGAGAACACTTCATGCTCTTATTTAAAACATTGTCTACTTTGGACCCTTATTTGGAATTCTCTTTTTGTTTTATTTTATTGTTGCATTGAAACAATATATATGACAAGTGAAACTTTTTATTTTTCCCTTGAAAACCGGTTAAGCAAGTAGTTCGGTTCCATTGTCGTTTCTCAATGACAAACAAATTAATTTTTAGAAGGAGAGGATGAAACTAGCATATATTACTTAGTTTTCCTTTAAAGTGACAAACTATGATTATATATCTATAAAATGGAAAATTATGGTTAGATATTTAGATAAACGGGTCATACTTAAGTATCCAACAAAAATTCGTCGCGTTACTAGACAATTTATTATTTTCAGGGATTTGGTGTATGCATTTGGGTCATTTGACATTTCATATATATGTGCAATTCATTTATCGTAAATATAAGTTTTATGTCATCCTTTCTTAGAGGGTGATCGCCAATTCCTATAAAAGTAATGTTGCGGACTCATTTTATTGGAAAAAGTTGAGGGATAATGACGGTACAATCACTCGAATTTTTACCCGTTTTACAATTGAGCATCTCAACTCTTTTGTTCTGTGCAATCAGGCAGCTCAACTTTTTCAATGTTGGTCATTAAAGATGTCCCTTTATATCAAGGATGGAAAATGTCTACGTGGACACTAACACCGTTAAATAGCCTTTAATCATCAATATTGGCGTCGAATGTCACCCTTTGAGACGATTCCACATCAATAGATACATATTAGGCAGCTGAAATCATCCAAGTCAACACACACACACACTCTCTCCCCTTATCGCTCGATTCCTAAATGAAGATGCTATATTTTTTTGCTAAGTAAGCGAGCCACGTCACCAATTTTGCTTAACGTTTGCCAAGTAAATGAGTCACGCCAACAAAACCACATGACATGTGAATTTATTTAATGGAGACCTCACATTGAGCCAAATTTAAAAGGTTGAGGTACTTGATTGAACATAAAGTAATAGTTAGACAGTCGACTTAAGAATAAGCAAAAATTCAGGTATTTACCGTGTCATTATTTAAAAAATTGAAAGGCGTGGACACTAAAAAATTATGTGGACCATCCAAAGGACATATGAGAATACTTTTCTTTTTCTCTTTTTGCCAAAGGCATACGAAACTACTTAAAACATGCATTTATAATCTTTTGAACTGCCATCTTTTCGACCAAAAAAAAAAATTGCCACCTTCATTTCTGTATAATATTGCGGCTCGTCCCGTTCGCAAGATGGCGAACATAACCATTTTATTTTTTAGTCTCTTCTCAATAATTATTTCACCGCTTGGTTTTCAGAATTTTAGGAGTAGCTATTCCCTGTTCCTTTCACCCTAACATCAACAAATATTCCCACGCAATAGCTCATTTTTGGTAATTGTGCTTATTTTGCTAACGTACTTCATTTCGTTCATAAGAGTAAAATTCCGATTGAAACTCGAGATCCCTCTCAAAATGGCATTGTTAGACATGATCTAACCTAAATAAATATTTTAAGTACCGTACGGCATTATACTAGTAATGAATGAGAAAGGCGAGTGCAACAACTTATCGATAATGACCTCTATTTCGGTGATTTTCACATACATCACTCTTAAATAGACATCATTTTCGAAAAATAAATATAGACATTATTGAGGCAGTATATTTTTCATTTCTTTTGTACAGAGCGAGGCATTTGCTTAAAGCCAAACGCATCTAAGACGACTAGGCGAGACCTTCAGGTTAGTTATATGTTGAATCTTGGCATCTTCGAGGGGAGTTTGGGAGGCTTTGCCTTCAAGTTCAAAACGGCCATTGCCTCTTCAATGGAAGGCCGAGACCCAGCAAAGGGATGAGCACACGACAGCCCCAAAATCATAAAGGCCTTCGCCTGTTTCTCGTCATAATCCTTGGCAAGCCTCATGTCCACCAGACGAAGAAGTTTCTTGCGCCAGTGCATGCTCAAGTTGCTGCGCCGGCTCAAGCTCCGGCACCCATAACGCTTCCAAACCCACAGCACAAGGCCGCCTTGCGCCGCTAGTTCCGAGTCAAAGACGCTCCTCCCACATACTAATTCCAAAAGGACCACTCCGAAACTATAAATGTCAGATTCCTTACTTGCCTTGCCCGTTTGATAGCATTCCGGAGCCAAGTAACCCGGCGTTCCTTTCACTTGGGTTGAGTTTGGCCCTCTGGTGTGGTCAACTAGCCTAGCCAAGCCGAAATCTCCCAATTTGGCATTGAACTTTTCATCGAGCATGGTGTTGCTAGATTTGATATCCCTATGAATCACGCATTGATCACATTGTTCGTGCAGGTAGTGCAGCGCCGAGGCCAATCCCCGAGCGATGTTATACCTCCTTTCCCATGTCAACAAGGTTCTGCCTTTAAACAGATGATCCTCCAAGCTACCTTCTCTCATGAATTCGTAAACCAAGACGAATTTATTCACTTCGTGACAATAGCCTATGAGTTGCACCAAGTTTTTGTGCCTAAGTTGGCTTAACAACATCACCTCGGATATATACTCCTTAATCCCTTGGTGCGAATCGGAGTTTATTATCTTCACAGCGACCTTTGTGCGAGCGCCTCTTATGTGCCCTTCGTACACGATCCCAAAACCTCCTTTTCCCAGAATTCTGTCAGCTGCAAAAGAACCGGTCGCCGTCATCAACTCTTCATAGGAGTACTTCTTGGGTCCACTCAACTTTTCGAACTCTTCTGTTAATTTTGTGCTATGTTCGCTTTCTTCTCCACCTCTCTTGGTCTCGGTTATGTTCTCTTCATTTAATGACGAGCTATGGTGACCTTCTTCTCCACCTCTCGCACTATTGTCACCTTCTTCTCCACCTCTCTTGGTCTCGGTTATGTTCTCTTGAGTTGATGTCGCGCTATGGTGACCTTCTTCTCGACCTCTCGCACTACTGTCACCTTCTTCTCCACATCTCTTGGTCTCGGTTATGTTCAGTTCAGTTAATGTCGCGCTATGGTGACCTTCTTCTCCACCTCTCGCACTATTGTCACCTTCTTCTCGACCTCTCTTGGTCTCGGTTATGTTGTCTTCAGTTAATGTTGCGCTATGGTAACCTTCTTCTCCACCTCTCGCACTATTGTCACCTTCTCCTCCTCCTCTCTTGGCCTCGGTTATGTTGTCTTCGGTTAATTTTGCACTATGGTCGCCTTCTTCTCCAGCTCTCTTGGTCTCAATTATGTTGTCTTTGGTTAATTTCACGCTATAATCGCCTTCTTTTGCACCTCTCCCGGTTGTCTGAAGTGCATTATTTCCCACTGGCATATTATTGCTCAGGTAAGGAGGACGGGCGACTTTTGATGTCTCAAGTACCAAAGCAACGACGATCGATCCCAATCCAACGATGGCTATGGTAAGCAATGACCCCGGGGGCTGTGGCTTGGAGCTCAATACATAAGGGTGGGCGAGAAACGCCAATGCAACTCCGAAAACAACAACACAATCGACTCTGGCAAACATGAATACATCAACAGTCAGCAACTAATTCTAATGCTAACCTCAGTAGAATGTCTCGTGAGAAACCAAGTGTCTTCTTTTTATCACAACCAAGAGGAAAGTTTACATGGCTCAGATGGCACCACAAAGAAAAACTTCATCCATGTCTAATTGTCTATGGTCACCCATAAGGTCAAATGTTTGCTTCAGAAACGTGTGCAGTATCGAAACTGGAGGACCAAATCCCACATAGAAAGGTCAAATGGTTTAGACTCTCTCAAACTTTGGTGTCAATAGTCCATGTTGTAATTGTAGGATTAAGTGTCCGTCATCAGCTTCTCTCAAAAGGCTTGGTCCTCTAAAAAGACCCAATAACTTCCACGGCGAGACCTCGCTTTAATGGCCGTGATCATATAAATTACCTTATGATTATCGGTGTCATAGAGACCACAATGGGGCAAGCTTAACTTACTAGAATTGCGAATTACACCTAAACTAAGGGCCCTTGTTGACCTTGTTCAAGTCCATCAATTTTACAGCATGAATTTAGAAAGTGTACAAGCAGGAGTCAAAAGAAGGCTAAGGGTGCGCATGACAAAATTTCTGTGCCCGGAACCGATTCTCGCTAAAAAATGATTCCTTTTGGTTTCGTGTCCGTGAACCGATTTTAAGCATTTGAAGGTATTTTGTAAAGGTCCAAAATTTTCATTCCTAGAATAGAAAAAGAACAGTAAATGCATTTAAGTAACAAGACAAAATTTCTTTTTATTAATAATATTTTTAAATATTTAAAAATTTCTTTCTTTCTTTTTCCTTTTTTTTCTTTTTTTTTCTCCTCTTTCTTGACCATGGCTTGGTCGCCAACCATAGGCCAGGGCCGGTGAGGATCCCCCTCGTCGGCGAGGGTGAGGGCGCCCTCCCCGTGCCGCCAGCGCCGAGGGTCGCCCTCGAGGCTCGCGGCCTCGGGAGAGGCCCGCCTCGTCGGATCCGGCGAGGGCTGGATTTTCCCCGCCGCCCTAGGTAGATCCGGCGAGGGCAGCCTCGCCCGGTGCAGCGAGCCTTGAGGGTGGCCTTCGCCGGCTTGGGCGAGGGCTAGAAAAGGCCGGCGAGGGCCGCGCTGGCCCTTGCCTGTGTTGCCGGTGGTCGGTGGTCGGCCAGGCATGAAGAAGAAGAAGAACAGTGAAGAACAAGAAAGAAGAAGAAAGGAAAAAAAAAATTTCTTATCCAATTCTGATTCTTGTTCCAAGAATCAAGAAGCTACTTTTTTTTTTCTTGATTCTGTTCCAAAACCGATTCTGAAAACAAAAAATTAAACAAACGAATTTCTGTTCCCAAATTGATTTTGAGAACAAAAGAACAAAATTTTTTACTATTTGGCATGTTGTCATGGGCACCCTAAGAAAACAAAGAGTTTGAGTGCTCCGTGGGGACAAGGAATAGAGAGAGAGAGAGAGTACCTTCGAGTGGAATTGAGCCTATGGGATCGATCCATGGGGTCAAACGCGGCCTAGTGAATCAGAGAGAGCAGGTGACGAATTGAGTGTCGAGCTTGGCCAGCAACTGGAGCACAAGTTGCACTGAGATCGGCGATGCATCGGAGTCAAGGTCGAGCCATCGACAACGTCGAAGAGGGTCTTGCTGTATGTAGTAGGCGAGGAAGGTTAGAAAAAAAGAGTTTAAAAGAAAAAGAGTTTAGAAAAAAGAGGGACCGCACTTTTTCCGCACGTCTATTCCCTTATCGTCGCCCTAAAAACGAAGTTGGAGAATTCTTTCCTTCCTTTGCTCTCTCTCTGTTTTCCTTTTTGTTCTTATCTTGGATTTTGTTTAAAACGTAAAATGGTGGAAACAACCCAAGCTGTGGGGACCTTTGAGGAAGTCGACGGGACGCTTCCCTTTGAGCAAGGAAATATTAAGTGGTTTACAAGCTTCACCTCAACGGCTGACATGACGTGCGCTTATTTATTAGTAACCAATTACGAATTGAAACATGGAATCAAAAAAATAAATTAAAAGGATATGTTCACTAAAAATCCCAAATCTTATGACGAAAATACAATTGAGTCTTAAAACTTGCAAAAAGTGCAATCAAGTTCTAAAACTTGTCAAAATGGTTCAAATGAGTCCTGAAGTTAATATTGTCAAATTTACTAACGGAAAATACTGACGTGGCCCTTACGTGGCACTGACGTGGCTTATTTTAATATTTTATCTCTCATATGTGGCTAAACTGACGTCGTTTTGGCTTAAATTTGATTTTAATACTAATTTTATTTAAATTAAATATAAAAAATAAGCAAAATTAAAAATTAAAGAAAAACAAAAGAAAAGGCAGGTTTGCCCTCCGCGCGGCCCTCTCCCAGAACTAGGCAAGGTTCGTTTTTAAGGTGGTTTGCAGAGGATGGAAGAGCACATGCAAATGTTCCCACTGTCGAACCCTAATCGGACCCACCTGCACATGCACTCCTCCCCCTTCGACCGTTTCCGCTCCTTTTCATCTTCCTCTTCCTCTTTCTCTTTTGTATTTTGACGCAGCGCAAAGCGTATAAGGAACGATAACACGCAAATGTATAGGAAATCTGAAATTTTAATATTTAAAATTTTGTCGTCTCAAACATGAATAAACACCTTTTATGTGACGTGTTAACCCTAACCCTACTAGGACTCTAGCAAACCCAAAATTACAAAATTGCCACTAGTAGCAAAAAAATAAAGCTCAAAAGAAAATACTAAAAAAATTGAAAAATCCATCTAAACGACCTCACATCGCCAAAATTCATCATTAGTCATGGCCAAAGGCATGAGAATTGATTAGGAGACCGTTTCGCTGCAACTGACCGAATTTGAGTTCCAAAATCGTCGACCTCTGAGTCCGCCGGTCCTAAAAGCATCTTTCTCCCTTCGACTTCCGTTGGGATTTCTGCCTATCTAATCGGCCCAAAAACACACTGCTAATACTCTCCACATCATTCTCCTCCACTTGAGAAAAACTCGTCCTCAAGTTAGAATTAGGATATGGATACAAAGGCTCAATGGATTTATGAAACGGTGACAAATCAGCAACATTGAAAGTATTGGAAATGCCCATGCTACGTGGAAGGTCTATAATATAAGCATTATCGTTGATCTTCCTGCTGATAGTATAAGGTCCGTACTTCTTTGGCTGCAACTTGCTGTAAGAACCATTGGGAAACCGGTCCTTACGAAGAAACACCATGACTTGATCGCCTATTGCAAACACCAGCTTTCGCCTGTGTTTATCTCAGCCTTATACTTATGATTAGCCTCTTCCAACTTCTGTTTGACTTCCTGATGCACCTTTACAATCTGCTTAGCCACATGATCTGTTGCTACACTCTTGTTTGCTTGTTTGGGCAACTGAACCAAATCCAGGTTATGCAGAGATGCCTTTGTATAAACGACTGAAAATGGTGACTTATCAATAGAACGGTGAACTGCATTGTTGTAAGCAAACTCTACCTGTGATAAAGCAATATCTCATTGCTTTGGTTTGTCACCACAAATACTTTGAATTAAATAACCTAGAGTTCTATTGACCACCTCTGTCTGCCCATCAGTCTGCGGGTGAGTCGTGTTACTGAAGTTCAAAGATGAATCAAATATGTGACATTCCGAATTTCGGCCAATTTTTGGGATTTATAAAATGTGTAATTCGTCAGTGTGCTTATAGTAAAATCTTGAACGGGAATTGATCACTCCCGGTTATTGTTTTTAAAATTGAGATTTCACTAGAATCGCACTTGATCGAATTTGGCCGTTATTTAGAGTCCAAACTTTGGTGTCGAATTTCTTGGAGTTCCGGGACGAATTTAATTGGACGGTGTCGATATTATTGTGGCCAACCTCGATATTACACGGGATATGTGGAAAGTGAGTTTTTGACCGGGTGCGGATTTGGACTAATAAACCTCTCTCGCGGTGTGTTTTTATTAATATCCTTTGGCCAAATCCTAAATTATTAATTAAGATTTTTCGGGGACTGTTAGATCATTTTTAGATTCAAATCGTGACCGTTGAATCGCGATTATTACGATTTGACTACTCTCTCTCCTCCCATCTTTTTCCGCCCCCCCCCGTTTTTGCGTGTTTGACTCCCCCACCGAGCCCACCAACTCCCCATTATTTCCCCCTCTCTTTCTTCTTATTCTTTTCTTCTCCTTCTTCGTTGGTTTTGCTTCTTCACCGCTGCTGCTTCTGCTCCTCTGCTGCTTGTTGCTTCTGCTTCGCCATCGCTGCTTCTTGTTCCGCTCCCTTCGGCTTCTTCATTTCCAGCCACGGACTGGTCCATTTTCGCCGGAAACAGCCCCCGTCGCCGGCTGTTTTCCAGCCAAGTTTCTAGCTTCGTCGCCCGTTGTCCGTCCCCGCCGTTGCAGCCGCTGCTCCGCTGCTGTCCAGCCACCTAGCCGACACCACCGGACACCATTACACGCCCGGATCAGCCCCCAAGCAGCCCCGACCAGCCACCACAAGCAGCTCGCTCCTTCGCCGTTTGCGGATCGCCTCACCGAAGCCAAACCGTTTTGTGGCTGCTGTTCAGCCCTATTCCGGCCGTGTGTCATCGTTCCGTGTTGTTTTCGAACCATGCAATGCGTAGCCCTCGCCGCCGCCGTCGCGCTCGTGTCGTCGGATTCGCTAACGGGTGAGTTTTCGCACTAATCCCTTGCTTAGTAGGTTAAACTTGATTAGAGCGAATTAGTTTAAGTTAATTATATTTAGTGTTAATTAAATAGGAATTAGTTGTTAAGCTATTGAAATATTATATTAATTTTCGGGAATTAAATAATAATAATTTATTAATTTTAATATTTTATTAATTTTCGGAATTAAAAATATTATTATTTTATTAATATTTTTGTGGAAATTCCGAAATTAAATTGTGTTTATTTTAGGCTTAAATTGTGATGCCTAAGCTAGAATTTGCCTTATATATTGGTTTGTATGCCAAATTGAATTGTTTGGTTATGGTGAAATATAGAATTACGGGTATTTAATTAATAAACCCTGAGGTGTCGGGTTTATTTGTTAAGTTTTATGTGAGAAATATGTTGTGGGTACTTGAATATAGAAGCATGTCAAGTTTGGGAATTTATTGATATGTGCATAATCACGTGTGAATATTTTAGTACATTTTTACGTGTGGAAGTTGCGATATTCCAACGTATTAGCACGGATTATGTTTGCATCGGCTATTGAAAATTATAATGATGGAACATGAGTATTGCTATGTGTGCATGATCACCTAAAGGTTCCTTTCGTGCCCGGTTATATCGGAAAACCGTATACCGGATGACCGCCAACCTAGGGTTTGGCCGTGGCCCTAACGGGTGTCCCCAATTTGGTAATTGGAAGCCGTCTCTGGTAGCAGGGGAGACGTAGTCATTCGCGAATCGGATTCGGAATGAACCCATTTATGGGATATGCCGTCATTGTGGTTGGGTGAGACGATGCCGTGCCCGATGGGGCGGGACGATGCCCCGATATACCGGAAGACTGCCAACCTGAGGCGAATATCGCGGGTTGTGCCGTAGCCCCTGGTGTGGCTGTAGTAATTGGAATACGCGTGAAAGATTGTGGTGGCATTGCGCTTGATTATGAGATGAAATTGCTAGGTACGGTATGGGACGGGCCGAAGCGGTTTCACTTTATAATCGGGACACGTGTGAATGCATTGTGCTTGAGAAGGTTGATGCGTATTCTGATTGCATTATATGCTTATTGCATTATCATGACATACGGTGAATTATAACGTATAGGGCATGTGCATATGCCAAGGCAAGGTAAGGCTGCCTGTGATTGTGTTGTGAAGTACCTGTATGTTCTATATTGAGTTGTCTGCCATCGATGTATCGTTGCATAAGTTAGGTACATCCGAGATGAGTTGACCTCCTAGTCGAGGCTTAGGTCGTGAACTCACTGAGATTTATCTCATCCGTTGTTGTTAACCACTTTTCAGGTCATCCTATATGAGTACACGTACCGTTCCTTGGGAACCGTCTTTTTGAGGGAAAATACCTTTTGAGGTCATCCTCGTAGATAGAGGAGCTAGGTTAACCCCTACCTGTTCTGGTTGTAATCGGGAAGGTCCGCGTGGCGGACTTGTATTATATCAACCCCATGTATTGCTGATGATGTTGTTTAAATTGAGGTGTGTTTTCCTAACTATCCCTGCTGTTGTGATTGGGAGTTTTTAGTTCGCTTCTGCATGCGTTTAATCGTTAGTAATTCGATTGGGTCGGCGATGCATCTTGGGACGTCGCATTTATAACGACCTTGGTGGGATGTTAGCGCGCTCGAGGGTTGGGGCGTGACAAAATAACTTCCACAAGGTTTGCCAAAAATGCCCCAGAAATTTGTTGTCCCTATCCGAGGTAATGGACTTAGGGACGCCATGCAAACGAACCACTTTCTTAAAGAATAATCTGGCCACACTTACTGCATCAGAAGTCTTCCTGCAAGGAATGAAGTGTGCCATCTTGGAAAATCTGTCAACCACAATGAAAACAGAATCCATGCCTCTTTGGGTTCGTGGCAAACCAAGTACAAAATCCATGGACAGATCTTCCCATATATTTTCAGGGACAGGTAAAGGCATATACAGACCCGTATTTTTAGATTGCCCTTTTGCAGTCTGGCAAACATAACACTTCTGCACATACCGGCTGACATCTCTACACAATTGGGGTTAGTAAAATCGTTCCCGGACTGCAGCAGCAGTTTTGTCATGTCCTAGATGTGTAGCTAACCCACCATCATGTAAATCACGAATTACCTTCTCTCGTAATGATGTCCGAGGAAGGCAAAGCTAATTGCCATGCATCAGATAACCATCCAGAATATAGAACTCCTGCACAAGTTGACTAGTAGCATACGTCTCCCAAATCTGCCCAAAATCATAATCGCCTGCATAACAGTCTTTCAACTGGTTGAAACCCAGAATATCCTGGCTCAACGTAATCAACAAGCCAGCCCTCCTGCTCAACGCATCTGCTACAACATTATGCACACCTGATTTGTGCTGTAACTTGAAAGGGAATTTATGTAAGAACTGACACCAACGCGCATGCATATCCTTATTGATCCTCTTTTGACTATTCAAATATTTCAAAGCTTTATGATTAGAATAAAGTACGAATTCTTTGTCAATCAAATAGTGCTCCCACGTCTTCAAAACCCTTACAACAGAATAAAATTCTTTGTCATAAGTGCTCAACTTCTACCTTGTCTCGCTAAGCTTCTCACTGAAATAACAAATTGGTCTGTGCTCTTGAGACAAAACAGCACCAATACCCACTCCACTGGCATCACAATCTACCTCAAACGGCTTATCAAAATTAGGTAAAGCAAGAACAGGCGCGGTACACAACTTTTCCTTCAGAATAGCAAAACTATTCTCGGCTTTCTCTGTGACATCCCCAATTTCAGACCTAGGAAACCGAGGGCTAGTAATAAATGGATGAGCGGGCAACTCGAGCTGAGGGTCGGTAATGGAATGGACAGTATGATCGGAACGAGTGTACTGAGGGTTGGCCATGGTTCGATCGAAAGATTGTCCATGAATTGGCCTAAGGATCGACAGTGGAATGACCCCCCTGACTACGCAAATGATTAGAGTAATATAACTGTGGAATGACCCATCGACCATAAGGGCCGTTAGTAGAACGGTCCGGGATAACTGTGGATCAGTTCGATGTCGGCATGTGTCAATCGCGGATGATACCGCATGGCCATGCATTGGTCCCGGATGACCATGAGTTAATTCCGGGGTACTGGATTCCACGAGGCTAAGTGACAACCGAGGGTCGATCATGGGTCGTTGATACTCGAACGTGGCTTGGTCATGAATCGGTCACGGATTATTGCGTTGAGTTGGGTAGGCCATGGACGAGATATGTGCCAAGCCATGTGCCTAGTAGCTTGGTCGCGGCCTGGGCAAAATTACCAGTCGCGCCGGCCAAGGCCATGTGCCCGGTCATGACCAGCCATCGTGCCCGTTAGCTAGGCCACGGACTAGCTACGTGCCTAGTCGTGTGCCGGCCATTGTGCTCGATCCTTATACTAGGCATTGTGCCCATAAGATCCGATTTTGATCTCGTCCTGTGCCCAAGAAAATATGGCCATGAGCTGTGCATCGTGCCATTCATGAGCCGTTGCGCGTGTTTGGCCATGGATCGACCCTTCACTCGTGTGACCAGGCGTGGTGCTCAGCACGTTGCCCATGCGGCCGGCGAGGCACTCGGCAAGTCGCCTGTGCAGCTCAGCGCAGCGCCCGTGCGGCCCGGCCATGTGCCCGTGTGGCCCAACCGCGTGCCCGTGTGGCCCGGTACTGCACCCGGCCATGCGCCCAGCAGCCCGGTTTGCTTGGGCTTGTTCCATTTTGCTTGGGCTTTGATTTGGTTGTGTTAGATGGTTTTTGGGGATATTCTCGCATCAAACCTCAGGTTGAACGGTCTATTAAGCGTGGACAACCCTCGGAAAATTTGAGAATAGTATGATGTGGGGTTGCGATTGTAACGTCGTTTAGCCGGTTTCGTGTAAACTGATTGGCTCGAGAAATTTTTGTGTGAAACTAGCAACTTAAGAGGCTCCCACGGTTTAGATTTGCTGAGGAAAAGAAGACAAAAATTGTTGACTTGGTCAAAGGCTTCAATTAATGCCATGTATAACCTTCATTATTAGATCCCATGAGGTGTCCCTTCTATTATTGCTTCAAGTTGAGGTGTGCCATGCATTTAAGACACTTTGATGACTCAAGGGCCACCAATAATGGAGCATAAGGCAAAGGCCATTCGGCCAAGCCAAGGGGAGCCGAGAGGAAGGCCATTTGGCCAAGAGAGAGAGAGAGAGAGAGAGAGAGAGAGAGAGAAGCCGCGAGAGAGAGGGAGAGAATGTACCAATAATGCTTGGATAAGCTTTGCTTCTTCATCATTATTTTTGGCTTTAGTTCATGAATGGCATTTAATGCATGTCATGATGATTTTTGACTTAGAAGCCCCTCTATTATTGCCTCATTCTAGAGTGTTCCAAGGCCTCTATAAATGCATGAAACCCGCCCTCCTCCTTCCTTTCTCACGCCAACACCACCCATCACCTTCCTCTCTCTTTGTTTCTTTTTTTTCTTACTTCTTGACCCAAGAAGCCTCATGCCCAAGGAGTCCCGAACCGGCCCATGTTTCTCCTCATTTCCGCCCAAGAGCTCACGGTTTGGCCTTTGTGTGCCTAGTATTGGTCGGCCAAGCAAGGAGAAAGCCCGAAAATTACCCGAGCTCACATGTCTCTAACTCGTTCTCTAGTTCTTGTTAGTCGTTGAGTAAGTGAATTCCCTAATATCGGGAAAGGAAGTTGCAATACGTTGTAACATGGGTTGCTTGGCCCATTTCTTGGTTTCGTGGTTGATTTGCTTGGCCCGTTTCTTGGTCTCATGGTTGATTATAGTCCATTCTTTCTCGACAAATGATGTTCACGTGTGATGCTCATGTTTGATGTTTGTTTGTTGTTTCGTAGCATGAACTTTGCTATTTGAATTGCCATCGATGCCGGTACGGTAAAAGTCGACTCGTGCGAACGGCGATTGTCTCGTCATCGCTTGATATTAGAGTTTTCACTTATTGAGTCTCCCGAATCACTTCCGTTGTTTTTCCTCTTTTCAGGTCCGTGATTTGGCATCTCCTCCAACCCGGTTTGGAAACCCTGTGGAAATGCGAGCCGAACTTCTCGCTGTAATTGACGCCCGGGAGGGCCGTGCGTACCGTCGTATCACAACATATGTGATGGTCGACGAAGGCCGTGAAGAGTTAGTCCCTCACCCGTATGAGGCATGGTATCGCCTAGCACATGGAGAATGGGTTGGACCCCTTTGCGGGTTCAACGGACCATTCGGCGGACCGGGCGGGTCGGCTCCGCGGCAAACCGGGGGTGGAGCGTGAGATGGCCAGGCGGACGAGGAGCGGGAGGAGCGAGAAGGACGAGAAGTAGTAGCGAAGTTAGGAACCGAAGCCAAATTTTTTGTTGTTTGATATTTGGCTTTTGCGGCATCGCCTTTGGAATGGGCATGTAAAATATATGCGTGGCTTGTAAGGGCTCGTAAAGAAGGGCTCGACAAAAATAAGTACGTATCATGTAAATACAATGTGCGTTGTTTGCTTATCTCACTCTCGTTTGTCTCGTTTATTGTTTATTTGCTTCCGCTTGTGCATTTGATTGATTAAAATGAACGGAACGAACTAATACATTTTCGCAAGTCACGGGTCCGTTCGGGTCATATTCGGTCTTAAGCATCGATTGTGATTCTGAATCAGGACGTGACATTCTCTCCCCACAAAAATTTGCCTTTCTTCATACATTCTGTAATTGGGGTTGCTATAGTGCTAAAATTCTTAATGAATCACCTGTAAAAAGTAGCCAACCCATGAAAACTCCTAACTTCAGAAACCGTTTTAGGTGTAGCCACTCCCTGATTACTTTCACCTTCGCCTCATCCACCTCTATTCCCTCAGCAGTGATAATAAATCCCAAGAAAAACAGCTTGTTAGTTAAAAAACTGCACTTCTTAAGATTCATATACAGCTTATTAGCCTGCAATGATGTCAACACCCCCCTCAAGTGCTTCAAATGATCCTCCTCGGTCTTACTATAAATCAAGATATCATCAAAATAAACTACAACAAATTTGCCAAATAAAAGATTTCAAAACCTGATTCATAAGCCTCATGAAAGTACTTGAAGCATTGGAAAGTCTGAAAGACATCACCAACCATTCGTACAACCCCTTCTTTTTTTTGAAAGCTGTCTTCCACTCATCTTCGGGCCGAATTTGAATCTGATGGTACCCATTCTTCAAATCCAGCTTCGAGAACCACTTAGCACCGTGCAACCTATCCAGCATGTCATCCAATCTTGGAATTGGAAAATTGTAGCCCACGGTTATTTTGTTGATGGCTCTGCTGTCTACACACATCCTCTAACTCCCATCTTTCTTAGGAGTCAACAAAGCAGGAACGGCACATGGGCTCATACTATTCTGAATGTGCCCCTTTTGCAGCAGCTCATCCACCTTCTCTTTTAGAATTTCGTTCTCCTTAGGACTCATCCTGTAGTGCCGTAAATTAGGCAGACTAGCACCAGGGATTAAGTCTATATGGTGTTGAATATCCCGCATAGGCGGCAATTCATCTGGAATCTCCACATGCATCAGCTCACTAAACTCCTTCAATAAAGGTTTAATTGATTCGGGCTGCTCCTTCACTTGTAATTCAGCCTTTGTCTCGAACGCCAGTTTCACTATTAGAGCGTGAATTTGTCGGGTCTCCTTAATCTTAGCTTCAAATTTTCTTGTAAGGGTAAGGAAATTATTTTCAGCAGCTTGTTTTCCTTTGTTCTTCAGTGGCAGCAATGTATACTTCACTCCACCTCTCACCAGACTATATCGATTGCTCCTCCCCGAATGCTGTGCATCTACATCATATTGCCATGGCCTTCCAAACAACACGTGGCATACATCCATGTCTACCACATCACAATACAGCTCATCATGATACTTACCAATGGAGAATAGAATTTTGCATCGTTCAGTCACTTGAATGCTTTCCGCTCCAGATTTAATCCATCCTAACGTATATGGGTTAGGATGTTTCTCCACAGGTATCCACAGCTTCTTTACTGCCTCTTTCTTGATAATATTCTCCATGCTACCACTACCAATGACCACCACAAAGATCTTACCCAAAATGGTGCACTTGGTTTGGAATAATTGATGGCGTTGCGAATCATCTTCTTGTTTTGGGGCTAACATCATCCTGCGCACTATGCAAGTTATCTCCCCCTCTTTCTTATCTTCGAGATCTTCTTCCTCACCATCCGGTTCACATCAATATTCATCTTCCTCTTCTTCTCTAGCCGCCATGTTTACTGTCTTCCTTTGAGGGCATTCATTGGATCGGTGTCCTGTCTGATTACACCTGTAACATTTTATCGCCGCCGGTTTAGCATAAGGATTCGGGTTCGCAGTTTTTTGTGATTGTGTCCCCTTGTCTTTCGCTTCATTCATAGGATGCTTTCCTACAGCCTTATCTTCCTGATTTCACCCTGCTTTAAAACGATTGTTGAAACTACTCTTTTCTATTAAACTGCCTGAATTGCTACATCTATAATTTTCGTAGCCTCTTTTACCCCTTTCTTGCCGTATCAATTCTGCCTTTATCGCCATATTTTTCACTTTAGATAGGTTCCGCAGAACCTGCACTCTGATTTTATCTCGAATGAAGGGCTTTAATCCATCGAGATATCTAGCCACCTGCTGTCCCTCCGTCTCCGACAGATTATTTCGCTCCGCCAATCTCATAAATTTTGCCCTATACTCATGCATAGTTCGATTACCCTGCTGGCAACGTTGGTACTGCTGGAACATAATCTGCTCATAGTCAGGTGGAAGGAACTCCTGCTTCAGTAGCCTCTTCATTCTGTGCCAAGTTCGAACTCTCTTTTCCTTGACGATCCCTCCTATTCTGCAATCTCTCCCCCCATACGGACGCACCCCCCTTCAACCTACAGGCCACTAATCACACCCGTTTCTCACTAGGGATCTCCATATAATCGAAGAATTTATCAATATTAGCAATCCAATCCAGAAAATCTTCTATTCCCATACCTCCATTAAAATAAGGTATATCGACTTTTAATTCAAAGTCGTTACCTTCACGATCATCATAACGTCGTCTTCCATTATATTCCCTCCAAAGTCTCCATAGCGATGTTTGCCTCCATAGCCAGCTGGCTCTTCGTCAGCAAACTTGTCTTCCTCTTCTTCCGAACTCTCTAAAAATAAAGGATTATATTGCCTGCAGACAAGAACAGGTCTATCGACAGGATCACCACGAGCAACATCTGGACCCGGCCTTCTGCCATGCTGCCTATTCCGGTTCACATCAATGCCGAGAGCTTCAAATCGATATGCTGTTTCATCAAATCGTTCTTCGATACGATGAAGTCTGTGATCAATTCGTTGATCTAGGTGTTCCATTAAACGTTGCTCCAACTGTTGCAGTGCATCATCCCCAAGGATCGGGCTCCAGTCTCCTGAACATCATCACGAAGACCACCACTTCCTCCACCGGTCGCCATTGGCTCTGATACCACCTGACGCAGCGCAAAGCGTATAAGGAACGATAACATGCAAACATATAGGAAATCTCAAATTTTAATATCTAAAATTCTGTCGTCTCAAACATGAATAAACACCTTTTATATGAGGTGTTAACCCTAACCCTACTAGGACTCTAGCAAACCCAAAATTACAAAATTGCCACTAGTAGCAAAAAAATAAAGCCCAAAAGAAAATACTAAAAAAATTGAAAAATCCATCTAAACGACCCCGCATCGCCAAAATTCATCATTAGTCACAGCCAAAGGCGTGAGAATTGATCAGGAGGCCGTTTCGCTGCAATCGACCGAATTTGAGTTCCAAAATCGTTGACCTCCGAGTCCGCCGGTCCTAGGAGCATCTTCCTCCCTTTGACTTCCGTTGGGATTTCTGCCCGTCAAAACGGCTGGTTTACATCCTGACAATCCTGCTTCGGAAACAATCTCCAAGATGAATTTTCGCTGACTAAGATTGATGCCTTTGTCGGATCGAGTAATTTCAATACCAAGAAAATATTTGGGAGGACCCAAATCTTTGATGTGAAAAGCATAGTGTAGATACTCTTTGAATTTTTCAACATGAGAGTCATCATTTCCCATGATAAGTATGTCATCAACATATATTAATAAATATATTGATGAAGTACCTACAGTCCATGTGAATAAAGCATAATCATGTTTGGAATGCTGAAATCCTGCATTTGTCAGTGCTTCAGTGAATTTGGCATACCATTGTCTAGAAGCTTGTTTAAACCCATATAGAGATTTACGGAGACGACATACTCGAGACTCCCCTGTCTCCATAAATCCTGTGGAAGTTCCATGTAGATTTCTCCATCGAGATCTCCATGCAAAAAAGCATTATGTACATCCATATGATGTAATGGCCAATTGTTAATGGCAGCAATTGACAAGAAGGAACGTACAGTGACCTCTTTGGCAATTGGAGAAAAGGTTTCATGATAATCAAAGCCTTCTCGTTGTGTGAATCCTTTAGCAACTAAACGAGCCTTGTATCGTTCAACAGAGCCATCAGCTTTGAACTTAATTTTGTATACCCATTTACATCCAATTGGCTTCCGATGTGAGGGTAGTGGAACAATATCCCAAGTGTGATTTTCCATGAGGGCATTAAGTTTAGATGTCATGGCATCCTACCATCGAGGATCATGTGCAACTTCATTATATGAAGATGGCTCCTGTTCTTCCGAAATGCGACTAATGCAACACATATGTTCTGGAGATAATTTACTAAAAGAGACATATGAGGAAACCTGATATTGTGTACCTGGTGAACTCATTGCAGAACATATGTAGTCCTTTGTCCATGTAGGTGGACGAATATGCCGTTTCGAATGTTGAGGTTGCTCAACTGGCAATTGTTCATATACTTCTGGAGAGAATTCTTGGGCAGGCTGTGGTGAAGTCTCCATAGGTGATGTAGATGAATGAATATCCTTAGATAATATTGCTGGTGATTTCACTGCTTGATTTGAAGACTCCTTCATAATTTGTGTAGGTGATTCTAGTGCAACAAGGACATATTGAGGAGCCACTGATAAATCCTCATTTGATAAGAACTGATGGCAATCTGATAAAGATGATTTGGATGAGGAAGTCTTCTCGTGGAATGGGAATACATCTTCGTGAAATATAACATCCCTGCTTATGAAAAAATGCCTTGTGGATATTTCCATAACCCTGTATCCTTTTTGAAGAGGGGGGTATCCCATGAAAATACATTGAGTGGCTCGAGGTCCCATTTTGTCCTGAAGCCCCACAGTTGTTGCATAGCATAAACAGCCAAATACTCGAAGGTGATTAATATCCGGCTCTTTTCCATAAAGCAATTCGAAAGGAGTTTGGCCATTAAGAATACGAGTTGGCATACGATTAATTAGATAAGCTACCTTGATCACACAATCTCCCCAAAAAGTTTCAGGAATTGAAGCTTGATATTTTAATCCCCAAGCATAGACATCTCTAAGAGATGTCTATGCTTGCGTTCAACAACTCCATTTTGTTGTGGAGTGTAAGTACAAGAACTTTCATGAAGAATTCCATGGGAAGATAAAAACGATATGCAATCAGAAGTGAAGAATTCACGTCCATTATCTGTATGAATTCTTTGGACAGATTCATTGAATTGATTTCTGACCAAAGAGAGAAATTTTGACATGTAAGAAAAGGTTTGGCTTTTAGATTGCATAGGAAAACCCAAGTAGCACGGGTGTAATCATCAACTATCGTGAGGAAGAAACAAGATCCGTCACGATGAGGGGTATGATAGGGACCCCAGATGTCCATATGGAGTAAGGAAAAAAGACTGGTTGCTCGAGATGTACTAATTGGAAAAGATGCTCGAGATTGTTTAGCCAAGGGACAAATTTGACATTTTGGATGAGGAAAACGTGCACTATGACCCAAACGTTGATGAAAAAGGAGATTTTTATTACTAGTGGTCGCATTACAAGAAATTCTCTTATTTAGTAAAGCTTAATCTCCTGGAGAGTCCATCAAAAAATATAGTCCTTGTGTAATACTACCCAAGCCCATCAGTTTCCCAGTCGAATGGTTCTGAAAGAAGCAATTCTCCGAATTGAATATGGCACGACAGGAATTGTCCTCGCAAACTTTTGAGACAGATAGGAGATTGAATGCAAAATCAGGAATATGTAGGGCATTTTTAAGGATAAGATTAGGATCGAGACGAACAGTGCCAATTTTAGAAACATAGGTGACATTCCCATTTGGTAGACGCACATATATGGAGGATTGTGAATTTCTATGAATATGGGAAAATAGATGTTCATAGCAAATTATATGGTCACTGGCTCCTGAATCAATTATCCATGCATCAGTTGATATTGAATTCGTCTTGTGAAGAATGGTACCTGAGAAACTTGCATTCTTGTCGTTGGTCTTCAGTTGACTTAGAGCTTTCATAATATTCTGATATTGCTCTTGAGTAATTGTTTGATGTGTTCCATCAACTTTTTGCGTAGAGACCTGGTAAGCAGAAAATTCTTTTTCCTTTTTGTCTTTATCATTTGGTCTCCCATGTAATTTCCAGCATGTGTCCATGGTATGGTGCAGTCGTTTGCCCACTAACCTTTGTTGATGATGTGGCATTTCGTGAGCCATAGGATCCTTTATAATTGGGTGCTGATGTGGCTTGATTATGGCCATTGGATTCGGCCAGATTGAAGGACAAATGTGGGCCATCCGATTCAATGCGTGAATCCCAACTGTTCGCTCAAGAACCCTAGGGCATCTCTCATTTTCCTTCGACGCCACAGCAATTCGTCTGGCCCCTTCATTCTCGAAAGCTCCAGTCGCTCCTTGTCCTCTGGTCGTCATCTCCGCCGCTGCAACAATCGATGGGAAGACGACAAGGCTTACTCCTTCACTGATCTTTGCATGTTCGCTCGTCGCCAGACGTTGGCTCTCCTCCTGGATAGACAATTGGTAGATCCGGCCTAGCGGAGGCGCCGGTTCCATTGTGAGAATTTGTGACCGGAAGGACGAGTATGACTCGTTGAGTATCAGTAAGAACCTTGTGGCCTTTTCCCTTTCTTTTATCTCTTTGTATTGTCAGAGTGTGGCCTCGGGTCCTTCGAGCCGCTCCTCAACCGCCTCGAGCTCATTCCACAGAGCCGAGAGCTGGTTGAAGTAAGCAGTAACCGAAAGGTTCCCTTGCTTCAACTCCGACAAAGCTTGATTGATTGTGAATAACCTCGCCCGATCTAGCCGTCCGTACATCTCACGAACGTTTTCCCAAATTTTCTTTGCATCTTCAGTCGGTGGGAGGCTAGTAGCAACTTCTGAAGCTAGGCAATTTCCTATCCAAGTGCGAACCAATTGGTTGCACTTCTTCCAGTGCCTCTGAAGTCGTTCGTCGGAGGGAAAAGGTATGGTTCCGTTGAGGAAGCCATCCTTGTCTTTTGTGACAAGGGCTCGCCAGAGATCCCGAGCCCAAGCATTGTAATTCTCTGGCCTAGTCAATTGCAAGGTAATGAGGCGTAACTCAGGCTTGTCGGCCGGCGAGGTATAGAGTGGGTCGCCGGGCTCGAGACGGCCACCGTTGCCAATTGGGAACGCATATGGTAGATACCCGGGTTGAAGGAATGGGTAGGGATTCGTCCCTAAACTCGGCAGAATGGATCCGGATCCGGATCCGTGACCCGGATTTATCCAACCCGTTCCACCATTCGGGTTGGTTTCGTGCGGTGGATGAATTGGTCCATCCCCATTGGGTTGAGTTCCAGACCCAGCTACATTTTCCTCTCCGTGTGGGCCATGTTGATAATTGGCCCACGCTTGTCCTAGTCCGATGGTCCATTGACCTTGGATGGAATGCCAGTGAGCTGGATGCCACTGAAATGGGCCGAGAATCTGGACTGGAGTAGGTCCAAATGGCCTGGAAATCGGGACTGGAGCAAGTGCAAATGTGGTTGAATGCTGAACAGAAGACCGTCCATCACCAATTGGATTAATTTGATCCGATAATGCTGGAGTTTGAATTTTAGGTGAGTTGAGGGCTTCTTCATTTGTATTCTGATTTTCTGACATGGTATCAAAAATGAATTCCTACTAGGTGGCTGAATTGTTTTGCAAAGTTAGGATTGCAACAACAAAAAGAGAGAACACCGGAGGCAATTCCAGAACTGCGGAAGCTAGGCCAGGAAGGATGGTTCTGATACCATGATAGAAATTGAAGGGAATTGGAGAATTTCTGATTGTATTGTATTGATTTTTATGTATACATGTACATAGTCTATTTATAGTGTACAAATGAAACAAAAAGAGGAAACAATATACAAGAGATCATAATCAAATTAATCAAGGATCGATTAAATCAATTAGTCTCCAAATGATATCCATATCGGAATCTCCAATAATATCATATCTCCAACATGCCTGCCTATTGTATCTCCATTCCGTGGGGACTAGCATGATACTTTGCTAATTGGAAGTATGTGTTTGTTTTGCAGTTTGTGATCATATTTATGGCAGTAATTCGTTGCCGAGCCACATCAGTTCCGCTTGACCCGGCCTACACGGCTGAGGAGTTCAAGTGCTACCTTTCCAACTCGGAATTGAATCTCCTATTAACACCACAAGAAGGAAACCGACCGGCTCAATCCGTTGCTTCCAAGCTTAACATCCCCCACCTAACTGCCAAGCTTCACTCGGCCGATTCCAATATCACTCTCTCTTCGACTGACATAAGGCCGAGTCTCAACTTGGTGTTCATCAACGATCCCTCGGATGTAGCTCTGTTCTTGCACTACTGCGACATACCAAGTCTCCCCAAAGGTGTGCAGTTTACTCAGAAGGAATTGGCTATGGTGGTTCTGTTTAACAAGCATAAATACGCAGAGTCTGATTCTACTGTGATTGAGAATCCATTGCTCCATTATCAACGTTTAGTCCGTGAATTGCTGAGCTATTTAGCTGCCGGAGCTGCCATGGCCCTCCCGACGGCCATGGAGGCTGCAAGGTCCTCGGCTTTGAGACTTTTGGTAGATATGATTCAAGAGGTCAAAAGTTATAGGTCAAAAGTTGCCCATCCATATCAGAGCAATGATATGCCAGAGGGAAATAATGCACCTCAGACCACCGAAGAGAACAAAACCAAGACCGAGAGAGGTGGAGAAGAAGGCGGCCATAACGTTAAATTAATTGAAGAGTTTGAAATGTTGAGTGGACCAAAGAAGTTCTCCTTTGAAGAGGCAATGATCGCTGCGGATTCTTTTGCACATTACAGGATTCTGGGAGAAGGAGGTTTTGGCGATAATGTTGCTTGTGTACGTTCAAAAATTGACTGTCTATACCGGAGCAATGATACGCCAGAGGAAAATAATGCACCTAAGACAACCGAAGAGAACAAAACTGAGACCAAGAGAGGTGGAGAAGAAGGCGGCCATAGCATGAAATTAACCGAAGAGTTTGAAAAGTTGGGTGGACTAAAGAAGTTCTCCTATGAAGAGTTCATGATCGCGACTACAGATGGCAAGATTTTGGGAAAAGGAGGTTTTGGCATCGTGTACAAAGGGCACATAGGAGACGCTCGCACACGGGTCGCTGTGAAGATAATAAACTCTGATTCATGCCAAGGGTTAGAGGAGTATAAATCCGAGGTGATGACGTTAAGCCAACTTAGGCACAAAAACTTGGTGCGACTTTTAGGCTATTGTCATGAGGTGAATAAATTTGTCCTAGTTTACGAATTCATTGGAGGAGATAGCTTGGACGATCATCTGTTTAAAGGCAAACCCTTGTTGACATGGGAAATGAGGTACAACATCGCTCTGGGATCAGCCTTGGCATTGCACTACCTGCACAAACAATGTCATCAATGCGTGATCCACAGGGATATCAAATCAAGCAACGTCATGCTCAATGAAGAGTTAGAGGCCAAATTGGGAGATTTCGGCATGGCTAAGCTAGTCGACCACACCAGAGACCCAAACGTAGCCCAGGTGAAAGGAACACCGGGTTACTGGGCTCCGGAATACTTTCGAACGGGCAAGGCAAGTAAGGAATCTGACATCTACAGTTTCGGAGTGGTCCTTTTGGAAATAGTATGTAGGAGAATTGTCTTTGACCCGGAACTAGTAGAGCAAGGCCTATGCCTTGTTCAGTGGGTTTGGAAGCATTGTGGGTACGAGAGCTGGTGGGGGCGTAGGTTTTAGAATTGATGCGGAATTTATTAGTGGTGCATTTCTGGACCGATTGGACAAATAGAAGTCCAAACGGAAAGCGACACGGTGATGCGATTAGATGGATTTTTTTTCTATTATTTTAGTATTTTTTATGAGTTAATTTTAAGGGTCGTTTTTGTAATTTTGCTATTTGATGCTTATTAACTTTCCTATTATGATTAGATTTCCTATTATGATTAGGTTTCCAATTCAGATTAGGTAACTTTCCTATTATGATTAGGTTTCAATTCAGATTAGGTAACTTTCCTATTATGATTAGGTTTCCTATTGTAATTAGGTTTAACCCCTATAAAAGGGTGTTTAGCGTTTGTTTTGAAGAGATAACATTATTATCATCAATATTGAATTTCGAGATTTTTCTCTCTAAGCAAGGTTTTGCTTGAATTATTCGCTGAACGCTGCGTCAGGTGGTATTAAAGCCTATGGCGACTGGCGGTGGTCTTCGTGACGATGCTTAGGAGACTGGAGCCCTAACCCTTGGGGACGATGCGCTGCAACGTTTGAGCAGCGTTTAATGGAACGCTTGGATCAACGATTCGATCAAAGTCTTCGTCGTTTCGAAGAACGATTTGACTAGTTAACAGAACGATTCGAAGGTCTCGGCGTTGACGTGAACCGGAATCGGCGGAACGACAGAAGGCCGGGTACAGATCTTGCTCGCGGTGATCCTGTTGATAGGCCTGTTCCTGTCCGCAGGCAGAATAATCCTCTGTTTTCAGAGAGTTCGGAAGAAGAAGAAACTGAAAATTTTGATGAGGAACGTGCTGATTATGGTGGCAGAAATCGTCAGGGAGGACTTCAGAGAAGGTATGATAGGAGAGATGGACGACGACGCTATGACGATCGTGAAGGTAACGACTTTAAATTGAAAGTCGATATCCCTTATTTTAATGTTAGTCTGGGTATAGAAGAATTTTTGGATTGGCTTGCTGATATAGATAGATTTTTCGATTATATGGAGACCCCTGGTGAGAAAAGGGTGCGATTAGTAGCTTGTAGATTAAAGGGGGGTGCGTCTGCATGGTGGGAGAGATTACAGAATAAGAGGGAATGAGAAGGGAAAGAGAGAGTTCGAACTTGGACTAGGATGAGGAGGGTGCTGAAGCAAGAATTCCTTCCACCCGACTATGAGCAGATAATGTTCCAGCAGTACCAACGTTGCCAGCAGGGCAATCGGACTGTGCATGAGTATACGGCCGAATTTATGCGATTGGCAGAGCGGAATAATTTATCAAAGACGGAGGGACAGCAGGTGGCCATATATCTTGATGGTTTGAAACCCTTCATTCGAGATAAAATTGGAGTGCAGTTTCTACGAAATTTAACTGAAGCCAAGAATATAGCGATGAAGGCAGAATTGATGCAGCAAGATAAGGGAAGAAGAGGCTACAAAAATTATCGAGGTAGCAGTTTGAGCAGTTCGGTAGAAAAGAGCAGTTTTAATAATCGCTTTAACGCAGGGCGAAATCAGGAAGTAAGACGATAGAAAAACGCCCTATGAACGAGCCGAGGGATAAGGGAACGCAAGTATAGAAAACTGCGAACCTTAACCCTTATACTAAACCAACCACGATAAAGTGTTATAGGTGTAATCAGCCTGGGCACCGTTCTAATGAATGCCCTCAGAGAAAGACCGTAAAGGTAGCAACGAGAAAAGAGGAGGAAGATGGATATTGCTATGCGCCGGATGGTGAGGACGATGATTTTGAAGATGAAGAAGAGGAGAAAGTAAACTGTGTGGTGCGCAGGATGATGTTGGCCCCAAAACAGGAAGATGATTCGCAGCGCCATCAGTGATTCCGAACTAAGTGCACCATTATGGGAAAGATCTTTGCTGTGGTTATTGATAGTGGAAGTATGGAGAATATCATTAGGAAGGAGGCAGTGAAGAAGCTGGGGATACCCGTGGAGAAGCATTCCAATCCCTATACGTTAAGATGGATTAAATTTGGAGCGGAAAGCATTCAGGTAACTGAGCGATGTAAAATTCCATTCTCCATCGGTAAGTATCATGATGAGCTGTATTGTGATGTAGTAGACATGGATGTATGTCATGTGTTATTTGGGAGGCCGTGGCAATTTGATGTAGATGCTCAGCATTCGGGAAGAAGCAATCAGTATAACCTTGTGAAGGATGGAGTGAAGTATACGTTGCTGCCACTGAAGAACAAAGGAAAACAAGCTGCTGAAAATAATTTCCTTACCCTTACGAGGAAATTTGAAGCTGAGGTTAAGGAGACTCGACAGATTCACGTGCTGGTCGTGAAACAAACAATTGAGACTGAGGCTGAATTACAAGTGGAGGAGCAGCCTGAAGCAGTCAGGCCTTTATTGAAGGAATTTAGCGAACTGATGCCTGAAGAGATTCCAGATGGGTTGCCGCCTATGCATGATATTCAGTACCATATAGACTTAATTTCTGGTGCTAGTCTGCCAAATTTACCGCACTACAGGATGAGTCCAAAAGAGAGTGAGATTCTAAAAGAGAAGGTGGAGGAGTTGTTGCGAAAGGGACACATTCAGAATAGCATGAGCCCATGTGCTGTTCCGGCCTTGTTGACTCCTAAGAAAGATGGGAGTTGGCGGATGTGTATAGATAGCAGGGCCATTAATAAAATAACCGTGGATTACAAGTTTTCAATTCCGAGATTGGATGACATGCTGGATAGGTTGCACGGTGCTAAGTGGTTTTCGAAGCTAGATTTGAAGAATGGGTACCATCAGATTCGGATTCGGCCTGGAGATGAGTGGATGACAGCTTTCAAAACAAAGGAGGGGTTGTACGAATGGTTGGTGATGCCTTTCGGACTTTCCAATGCTCCAAGCACTTTCATGAGGCTTATGAATCACGTTCTGAAATCTTTTATTGGCAAATTTGTTGTAGTTTATTTTGATATATCCTGATTTATAGTAAGACTGAGGATGATCATCTGATGTATTTAAGGGAGGTGTTGACAGCCTTACAGATTAATAAGCTGTATATTAATCTTAAGAAGTGCAGTTTTTTAACTAATAAACTGTTATTCTTGGGGTTTATTATTACTGCTAAAGGAATAGAGGTAGATGAGGCGAAGGTAAGAGCAATTAGAGAGTGGCCGACTCGTAAAACAGTTTCTGATGTTAGGAGTTTTCATGGGTTGGCTACTTTTTATCGGCGATTTATTAAGAATTTTAGTACTATTGCAGCCCCAATTACCGAATGTATGAAGAAAGGCAAATTTTTATGGGGAGAGGAAGCTGAGAATAGTTTTGTTATTTTGAAGGAGAAGTTATGTACGGCACATGTTCTTGCTTTACCTGATTTTGATAAACCGTTTGAAGTTGACTGTTATGCTAGTGGAGTGGGTATAGGAGCTGTTTTATCTTAAGAGCGCAGACCAGTTTGCTATTTTAGTGAGAAGCTAAGTAACGCAAGGCAGAAGTGGAGCACTTATGATAAAGAATTCTATTCTGTCGTAAGGGCTTTGAAGACCTGGGAGCATTATCTGATTGGGAAAGAATCATCCTTTATTCTGATCACGAAGCTTTGAAGTATCTGAATAGTCAGAAGAGGATTAGCAAAGATATGCATGCACGATGGTGTTAATTTTTGCAAAAATTTCCTTTCAGATTACAGTATAAGTTAGGTGTGCATAATGTTATAGCAGATGCATTGAGTAGGAGAGCTGGCTTGTTGATTACGTTGAGCCAAGAAATTCTAGGGTTCAAGCAGCTGAAAGACTGTTATGCAGATGATGATAACTTTGGAAAAATTTGGGAGTCATGTGCTGTTGGTCAACATGTACAAGAATTTTATGTGCATGATGGTTATCTAATGCGTGGCAATCAGCTTTGCCTTCCTTGGACATCATTACGAGAGAAGGTAATTCGCGATTTACATGATGGTGGATTAGCTGCACATCTAGGTCGTGATAAAACTATTGCTGCAGTCCGGGAGCGATTTTACTGGCCCCAGTTGCGTAGAGATGTCGGTAGGTACGTACAAAAGTATTATATTTGCCAGACTGCTAAGGGTCAATCTAAGAATATAGGTCTGTATATGCCTTTATCTGTTCCTAACAATATATGGGAAGATCTGTCCATGGATTTTGTGCTTGGTTTACCACGGACACAAAGAGGCATGGATTCTGTTTTCGTTGTGGTTGACAGATTTTCCAAGATGGCGCACTTCATTCCTTGTAGGAAGACTTCTGATGCAGTAAGTGTGGCCAGATTATTCTTTAAGGAAGTGGTTTGTTTGCATGGTGTGCCCAAGTCTATTACCTCATATAGGGATAGCAAATTTCTGGGGCATTTTTGGTGGACATTGTGGAAGTTGTTTGATTCATCTTTGAATTTCAGTAGCACAGCTCACTCGCAGACTGATGGGCAAACATAGGTGGTTAATAGAACTCTGGGAAATTTGATTCGAAGCATTTGTGGAGATAAGCCGAAGCAATGGGATATTGCTTTATCACAAGCAGAGTTTGCTTATAATAATGCAGTTCATAGTTCTATTGGCAGGTCACCTTTTTTAGTTGTTTATACAAAGGCGCCTCAGCATACTCTGGATTTGGTATAATTGCCTAAGCAAGCGGATAAACGTGTAGCAGCGGATCATATGGCTAAACAAATTGTGGAAGTGCATCATGAAGTCAAACAGAAGCTGGAGCAGATAAGCATAGGCGAAAGCAGGTGTTTGCGGTAGGTGATCAAGTCATGATTTTTCTTCGTAAAGAGCGATTACCAGCTGGATCTTACAGTAAATTACAGCCAAATAAGTATGGACCTTACGCTGTCAGCAAGAAGATCAATGATAATGCTTATGTTATAGACCTTCCACATAGCATGGGCATATCCAACACTTTTAATGTTGCTGATTTATTACCGTTTCATGAGTCCACAGAGCCGTTATATCCAGATCCTGATTTTAACTCGAGGACGAGTTCTTTTCAAGTGGAGGAGAATGATGCGGAATTTATTAGTGGTGCATTTCTGGACCGATTGGACAAACAGAAGTCCAAACGGAAAGTAAAACGGTGATGCAATTAGATGGTTTTTTTTCTATTATTTTAGTATTTTTTTATGAGTTAATTTTAAGGGTCGTTTTTGTAATTTTGCTATTTGATGCTTATTAACTTTCCTATTATGATTAGGTTTCCTATTGTAATTAGGTTTAACCCCTATAAAAGGGTGTTTAGGGTTTGTTTTGAAGAGATAACATTATTATCATCAATATTGAATTTCGAGATTTTTCTTTCTAAGCAAGGTTTTGCTTGAATTATTCGCTGAACGCTGCGTCAGGAATTTTCGCCTTCCGGTGGACGAGAGGCTCGGCAAGGATTTCGATAAGAAATAGGTGGAGGCCTTGATGATTGTGGGGCTGTGGTGTGCTCATCCCATTGCTAGGTATTGGCCTTCGATTGAAGAGGCAATGGCCGTTTTGAACTCGATGGCAGAGCCTCCCAAACTCCCTTCGAAGATGCCAAGTTTCAACATATAATTGACCCGAAGGTCTCATCTAGATACGTTTGGGTTAGTAGCTCATTTTGGTGATTGCTTACTTTGCTAACGCACTTCATTTCGTTCCCAAGTGTAAAATTCCAATTGCAACTCGAGATCCCTCTTGAAATGACACTGTTTGACATGATTTAATCTAAATAATTATTTTAACTACCATACAACACTGCTATTGGTAATAAATGAGAAAGGCAGTACAACAACTTTTCGATAATGACCTCTATTTCGAACAAAATAAAAATAGACATCATTTAGGCACTATATCTTTCTTCTTCTTTTTTCAGAGCCCCCTTATTTAAATATCTAATCATAATTTTCCATTTTATACATATATAATCATAGTCTGTCGCTTTTAAGGAAAACTACTGCAAGTACCTAAAGTAATATGCTAGTTTCATCCTCTCCTACTAAAAATCAATTTGTTTGCTATCGTGAAACAAATTTATGAAAATGGCTTTAAGGGCAACTCGTGGATAATGAAGCTAACGAGTATAGTGATGGTTGATGATTCTGGACCTTCTGGTCGCCTAAAACTGAAGTCGTGGAATATCCAAGTCAGCAAAAATTGAGACTGGCCTAAATTCCAAGAAGCGGGAGACCAGGGTCATCGGGCCTGGGCCCATCCCGCTTGGCCCGCTGCCGACGCCAGTGCTGGTGAAGAGTGAGTCGATGGAGGCGCGAGGCGGGAGGGCGAGCACGAGGTGAGCGGGTCCATTGGCTTGGCTGGAAATGGTGCGGCGGAGGTCGGTCGTTGCCAGCCAATCCGACAGGCTCAAATGAAAAATATCTGTCTGCTCTGTCTCTGGGTTCCCGATTTGTTTTTTCTTCTAATGTCTGGATAGAAATAATGATCTAATCATTTCGTACGAGAAGAATGGGTATTGCAGATGGGACACTGACCATAGCTTGTCTTGGTGATTTTACTCACGTGTGACTTAATTGGTCATAATTCCAAGTAAGGAGGAGACGAATTTCGATGACGTCCAGCTGTGAATGCATAACAAGGTACGGCATTAGATTGAACACATTGCCTCTGATCGAGAGGGACTCAACCATTATGACCTCCAACACTTTGGTACTTTCTTCAACTTGTAATCCTTTAGGCAAGAAGACATATTTCCATTAAAATCGTTCTTCTCTCTCTGTTGTTCATTTGCACGATCGTATAGTGAATATCTTTTTACATCTCCAATCTCAAGCCGTAGAGCCTATTCATGGAAAATTATCGATGAGAACAATATGACGATCAGGTGGTGAAAAAACATGCCGAAGCAGAACAAAAGCACTTCAATGGTCTTGCCCGGGTTCCCCTCTTCAAAGCATAAAGCTCCGGCCACATGCAAAGAAAAGATAAAAGAGTGACCTCCCTCGTGGAGAAAATGACGGTATTGCACGATGAAGCAAATGGTGAGTGTCATCTACCTCTTTTTGTGAATACACAACATGACCAATCAATATTATACTCGCAAGCCAGATGCAGTGACACCTTAATAGTATTCCGTAAGTGTGCGCCACCTATTTAGATGGAGCAGTCGAAATGTCGAATTAAATTTGCTACATATAGTGTCACCAACTGCTTGCAATAGTACACGAAAAATTAATGGAACTTACAAAGTAGAGCACGACAGTTCCATATGCTTAACTGGCTTTCAGAACCGCGAAATTCAAAGCGTTACGATCATAGTCGATTATTTTGATAGCATGTCGTCTGTGCAATCTACTCGACAAGATGTCTAAGTACATAAGAGGAAAATGCAAGACAAAAGAGAGTTCAATCACATAATCGCTTCCCGCTTTTGCATCATCTTCTTTGCCAATTGAGTCCATCAGGCCAATTTTGACCGGAAATTGCTAACGTGGATGCCAGCTGTCCTATATGGTGCGGCCAGTGCTGAAGTGGAAATATTTTAATAATATTTTAATATTTTTTGAATTATTTATTTATTTTTTTCTTTTATCTCTCTTTTCCTTCTTCATTGCTTTGTTACTGTGGTCGGCGAAGCCATCGTGGTTGCGGGTAACCAGCCTCGCTTGCGCGATGGCCTCCCCTAGCCGAGCGATGCTAGGCAAGGGAGTCCCGACCCTCGCCTGCGGTTGATGAGGGCCCATTGACCCTCGCCCAATGGCCGCGAGGGTTGCTGGGCCCTCGCCGGCCGTCAGCCATAGTAAGAAAATAGTGAAGAGGGAAAAGAGAAGGAAAAGAAAAAAAGGAAAAATAAAAAAATAAAAAAATTGAAATGATATTAAAATAGTATTAAAAATTATCAATATAAGCACCAGCTATGTCATGTAAGATGACTAATATCCATATCAGCGATTTCCAGCCAAAATTGGCTGAATGAACTTAATTGGCAAAACGTGAAAATGTTTATGATTCAATTAGCAAAATCGAATTGTTTAGAAATTAGAACTAAATTGGCAAAAGTGCAATATGCCTGAAGTCAGTCATGTCTCGTGAGAAGCCTGAGCAACGATTTTTCTCCTTTTCGCTTGGTGACGAGATTATGAATATTTTTGCTCCCATATTTTAGCAATTCAATCATGCACAAGCATATCTCACACATCCTCTGCCACAAACTTTAGCCAAAAAGAGAGAAAAAGAGTTTGATTGAATGTCACATCGTATCTGATAAGAGGGCTAGGGGTAAAAAAAAGGCACAAAATTTTACACGCGATCACCCTCTTGTGAAATTATTCTATAAATTCACATGTGATATTTATTTTATTTTATTTTATTTTGGGCACCGTCTCGGAGAGAGACTCGGTGTAATAGACAGAGGCATGCAATAGGACTAAGTAGCAATTCGTGTCACGCCCCGTACCCCACGAAGCGAGAGCATCCCACATGCGGTCGATAAGTTGGCTGCGACGTCCCAGGAAGCGTCGCCGACCCACGTCCATACAGAGATCAAGCACAAGCGGACGCATAAAATAAACAACCCCAGACAACTACAATTATGAGCCGAGGATAGCCATACATTATATACCATCATAGAAAATAATTACACATTTATTTTACTATATATAAAAAAAAAACATTTGTACAACATTTACAGGAACACACAAAAACTACACAAGATTAGTAGCCACCTGGTCAAAAAGGGATAAGCGGCTAGGGAGGTCAGGCTAATCTAGGGGAGAGGGCGACAGTCCAAAAAGTAGCGGCCCTCATTTCTAACTAAGGACGCTAGGCGGCCCTAAGGCTCCCAGTCAGGATCGGACGACTCGGTAGGGTCATCTGATAACTCCTCGGAGGCGTCCTCGCTGGGCCCTGACTCCTCCGAATCCATAGCTTGAGCTCGCTCGTCCTCGGAGTCCAGCTCCAACTCTGGGTCAAGGTAAAGCTCAATCCCTTCCTCATCCGATCCCAGCTCTGTCACCTCTCCGTCCTCCTCTTCGTCCTGCTCCATGGCCTCGGGTTCGCCATTCTGATCCTCCTCCATCGGTTCAGGGTCCTCTGCTAATACCCCGGGCTCTTCGTCCATATCCTCCTCCTGCCTCATCCATTCAGGCGTGGCCTCTGGATTGATCACCTCACCACCCGCTATAATCGGCTGCAACAACCCAATACTATCGACTGGGATATCGAAGGTCCTGAGGGGCTCTCCCTCATTTCCAGCGGCATCCCGGTGGCACCATGCCACGTACTCCTGCTTCTGATAATAATACTCGCCTATATTCACAGTCACTTCGGATCGATATCTCACAAAAGCCTCCCCGTTTCCCGAGGGGTAGGTACTGGTATATTGCTGGATCTACAACGGGATCCCAAAAAGAGGCGGTGGCCTCTCCATCCTCACGGCCGAGGGTCTGAAATGTTTCGGTTTACACAACCGTGAGACGAATCTCAATGAGTTCAACCCCTAAACCTAGGCTTACAATGCTGTGCCTTCACTTGTTGGCACGTCAAACACTTAGCTACGTGCCTGGCCACATCCACCTTCATTCCATTCCACCAGTAGTGTTGTCTTAAATTCTGATACATCTTCGTACTTCCCGGGTGGATACTGTAATTGCTCCTATGAGCTTCCGACAAGATTTCTTCCTTAAGTTTCACATCATCTGGTACACAGAGTCGCCCTCTAAACTTCAGAACTCCATCCTCGGACACTTGAAAGTCCGGTTTCCTCTTAGCTGCATCCATCTCAATAATCTTTTGGATTTTCGGGTCCGTAGATCGTAGTTCCTTAATCTTGATCTCGAATCTCGGCTCAATCCTTAAGGTGGCTAGTAAATTCGATACGTGACTCATCTCCAGCTTAAACTCGAATCCCCGAGTCTTTCCAATAAGGTCCATTCCTTGACCATTAGATGCGCCAAACTAGACTTTCGACTCGGAGCATCCGCCACTCGATTGGCTTTCCCGGGATGATACAGGGATGTCGCAATCATAATCCTTTAGAAGTTCCATCCATTTACGCCTCATGTTCAACTCTTTCGCGAAAATAGGTACTTGAGGCTTTAATGATCCGTATAAACTGGAACTTCTCCCCACATAAGTAGTGCCTCCAAATCTTAAGTGCAAACACTATAAGCAGCTAATTCCAAGTCATGCGTCGGGTAATTCATCTCGTGTGGTCTCAATCGACGCGACGCATATGCTACCACTTTTCCATGCTTGCATCAGCACACAGCCCAATCCTCTTAGCGAAGCATCGCTATAAATCTCAAATCCTCCCGGGCCCGATGGAATGGTCAATACGGGAGCAGTTGTCAACCGGTGTTTCAGTTCCTGAAAGCTCCTTTCACACTTGTCATCCCACTCAAACCTCACCTCCTTCTTAAGCAGCCTTGTCATTGGCATGGCTATTGATGAAAATCCTTCTACGAATCGCCTGTAATAGCCCGCCAATCCAAGAAAACTTCGAATCTCCGTTACTGACGTCGGTCTAGGCCACTTGGTAACTGCTTCAATCTTAGCTGGATCCACAGAAATCCCATCCCCAGAAACGATATGTCCAAGAAATCCTACTCTGTTGAGCCAAAACTCACACTTGCTGAATTTAGCATATAATGCATGCTCTCTCAAAGTCCGTAGCACTTCAGTCAAGTGTATCTCATGTTCCTCAAGGCTCTTGGAGTACACTAGTATATCGTCGATGAAAACTATCACAAACTGATCCAGGAATTCCTTGAACACACGATTCATCAAATCCATGAAAGCGGCTGGGGCATTCGTTAATCCAAAGGGCATAACC
This sequence comes from Syzygium oleosum, assembly GCF_021117445.2. Taxonomy (NCBI): domain Eukaryota; kingdom Viridiplantae; phylum Streptophyta; class Magnoliopsida; order Myrtales; family Myrtaceae; genus Syzygium; species Syzygium oleosum. The sequence continues at coordinate 9,464,171 of NW_026607498.1, forward strand.
GTAAATTCATAATGCCCATACCGAGTCCTGAAAGCAGTCTTGGGAATGTCCTCATTTCTGATCCTTAGCTGATGGTACCCGGTCCTCAAATCTATCTTGGAAAACACTGAGGTTCCTTGCAACTGATCAAACAGGTCATCAATCCTCGGCAGTGGGTACTTATTCTTCACTGTCACTTGATTCAACTGCCGATAATCTATACACAATCTCAGAGTTCCATCTTTCTTCTTGACAAACAGGACTGGTGCTCCCCACGGGGACGCACTAGGGCGAATAAAAACTTTATCCAGTAATTCCTGTATCTGAACCTTCAACTCCTTCAATTCTGATAAGGACATCCTATATGGTGCTTTCGAAATCGGCTCTGTTCCTGGCGCCAATTCAATCACAAACTCTACCTCTCGCTCAGGCGGTAAACCCGGCAATTCCTCAGGAAACACATCGGGAAAATTGCTTACTACGGGTATATCTTCCAACTTAGGTTCAACAACTGTTGGATCCACAACATTTACCAAATACCCTTCACACCCCTCGTCCAACAGTTTACTTACCTCGAGCGAGGAAATCCAAGGAATCGAGGTTCCTCCTCGGTTTCCCTGAAATACAAAACTAGGGCGTCCATCCGGATTAAATTGGATCGTCCTGTCGCTGCAATTCACTACAGCTTTCTGTCGGACTAACCAGTCCATTCCAATAATCACATCAAAATCGAACATGGCTATTACTGCCAAGTCGATACTCTCTTCTTTACCTCCAATAATTATCTTACAGTTAGGACATCCAAAAGAAACTAACAACCTATCATTCACAGGTGTCGACACACAAAGCACATGCTCAAGTAGCACTGGTTTCATACCAACCAACTCAATAAATTGCTCTGAAACGAACGAATGGGTTGCTCCCGGATCAAACAATGCATACGCGGCATGATCACACAAAGAAATCGTACCTGTGACCACGCCCGGCGCATTCTCAGCTTCCTTGCTCGCCATTGCATAAATCCTTCCTTGAGCTAGCGGTCGTCCCTGATTAGCCGGTGGGGGAGGTCCGGCTTGATTTCCAGCTCGTGGTGGCGGCACTCTGGACGGTCCTGATGGTTGCATCTGTGGGCAATTGCAGATCTGATGTCCCATACTCCCGCACTTAAAACACGCGCCATATCTACCCAACTGGGGATTCGGTTTTCCGATATTTCGTCTGGCTGGTGGAACAAATCGCCTATTTCCAGTCATAGGCCTCTTTCCCAAACGGCGATTATCTCGATTTTGAGCAAACCGCAATCCTGAAGCGGCTGCCCTTTCCTGCTGGTCTCGTTCCATGATCTGCGCCCGTCTATGCATCTCTCCGTAATCTTTGATGTCATGGGACAAAATCAGACTTCGAAGATCCGGCTTCAGTCCATCCCGGAATCTTCGCGCTCTATCCCTCGGATTCTCCACCATAGTCGGTGCAAACTTAGCCAATCTTGCAAATTCGGCCTCGTATTGATCCACAGTCATTTGTCCCTGGCGCAAGCGCATAAATTCCATCAACTTCTTTTCTTGCGCATTCTCCGAGAAATATTTTTCGTAGAAATTTTCCACAAACGCAGCCCAAGTCGGGGCTGTTCCTACTGGAAACACTCTATTCTCCACGGCATTCCACCAATCATTAGCACCCTCTTGAAACTGGTAAATCGCCAATGTCACCTTCTCCTCATCGGTGCACCCCAGAACTTTGAAGGTTTTCTCCAGTTCCTCAATCCATCTTGGCGCAGCCTCGGGGTCACCGCGACCATGAAATTTAGGCGGCTTCAATTTCATAAACTGTTCTACTAACTGGGGCATCTGTCTCACCCCGGCTGGCTGAGCCTGTCCAGCGTTAGCTTGATTCTCATCTACCGCAGCAGCGGCTACATTATCTCGCCCTTGAGTCTGCCTATCCAGCACGTTCCCAATCCTTTCTAATACTCGCAGAACTCCTTCCATACGTGGATCTTCCACGGGTCTAATATCAACTCGGGGGTCTACTGCAGCTCCCATATTAACTCCCAGATTGTCTACTGCTCCTACTCGAGCACGACCTCTACCTCGGATTCCTCTTCCTGCACCCCTTCTGGGAATTCTTCCTATACCTCTCCCCTCGCTACTCATCTTGGCTACTCGATTCTACGACTACCTGCTATAATTCCACAAAGGAATTAAAGACTTAAATGAATCTATCCCAGTCTAAGTCTTAGGCAGGTATTGAACAACACTTAAACAATCAGCATGCGGTCTAACAATTATCCAACACATCACCCAAGGGATTCGCGTACTCACCTCGAATCCTGCCGCACCTGCACTTACGGGTCACACAATCACAATTCAAAAACAATCACAAGCTGTCAGGAGATGCATGTAGCACACGAGGTCACCCTACTGGCTACCCAGGGTCTCATCGCTCCTTATCACTCCAGGCTTCGACCTAATTGGACCGAGCTGACCTTGCTCTGATACCAATTCAAACGGGGATGTCACGCCCCGTACCCCACGAAGCGAGAGCATCCCACATGCGGTCGATAAGTTGGCTGCGACGTCCCAGGAAGCGTCGCCGACCCACGCCCATACAGAGATCAAGCACAAGCGGACGCATAAAATAAACAACCCCAGACAACTACAATTATGAGCCGAGGATAGCCATACATTATATACCATCATAGAAAATAATTACACATTTGTTTTACTATATATAAAAAAAAAACATTTGTACAACATTTACAGGAACACACAAAAACTACGCAAGATTAGTAGCCACCTGGTCAAAAAGGGATAAGCGGCTAGGGAGGTCAGGCTAATCTAGGGGAGAGGGCGACAGTCCAAAAAGTAGCGGCCCTCATTTCTAACTAAGGACGCTAGGCGGCCCTAAGGCTTCCGGTCGGGATCGGACGACTCGGTAGGGTCATCGATAACTCCTCGGAGGCGTCCCGCCGGGCCCCCGACTCCTCCGAATCCATAGCTTGAGCTCGCTCGTCCTCGGAGTCCAGCTCCAACTCTGGGTCAAGGTAAAGCTCAACCCCTTCCTCATCCGATCCCAGCTCTGCCACCTCTCCGTCCTCCTCTTCGTCCTGCTCCATGGCCTCGGGTTCGCCATTCTGATCCTCCTCCATCGGTTCAGGGTCCTCTGCTAATACCCCGGGCTCTTCGTCCATATCCTCCTCCTGCCTCATCCATTCAGGCGTGGCCTCTGGATTGATCACCTCACCACCCGCTATAATCGGCTGCAACAACCCAATACTATCAACTGGGATATCGAAGGTCCTGAGGGGCTTTCCCTCATTTCCAGCGGCATCCCGGTGGCACCATGCTACGTACTCCTGCTTCTGATAATAATACTCGCCTATATTCACAGTCACTTCGGATCGATATCTCACAAAAGCCTCCCCGTTTTCCGAGGGGTAGGTACCGGTATATTGCTGGATCTGCAACGAGATCCCAAAAAGAGGCAGTGGCCTCTCCATCCTCACGGCCGGGGGTCTGAAATGTTTCGGTTTACACAACCGTGAGACGAATCTCAATGAGTTCAACTCCTAAACCTAGGCTAGGCTAGCATGCAATCTCCTGACTGGAAACAATTATTCAAATCACAATACCACAATAGTCAAACAATTATCTGACCCTGCAAGTTAGGCAGATCCACATAAAATAATCACGACACATGCGTGGCACGCATAATTACACGTATGTCAATCACATGTTCACACATCGAGTCTCACACACTCGCATGCCAATCAATGCATGTTTATGCATGCAAATGTCATTGACATGTCATGCACATTTCTTTGGCCCACTGGCCCACACTGGCACACTTGCTCGAATTAATTATTATTACGACTCGAGTCATCAATTTTTCATGGCCCGGTGCGTCTAGCCTGCTTCAAAGTGCATGAGGCGCAGCAACCGATCTGGCCCAGTGTCTCTAGCCTGCTTCAAAGTGCATGAGGCGCAACACTGTTCTCCTTGCGAACCAGAGCCTGCTTCAAAGTGCATGAGGATGGTCGCCTTCCGGACGTACCGGGCATCGTCCTGCTTCAAAGTGCATGAGGACGGTATCGACCCGAAGGTCCGTAGGTGATCACACAACTCATTATTATCTGAACCCAGCGTATAACGCTTCAGGGTATTTTAGGTGATCACATGCTCATGGCAGACACGCATTCTCGCACAATTTCATCACATGCCTCACTCTTGGCATACACAATGCGTGTCCTTGTTATGCAATGCAATGAACCACGAGCACCAATAATTCAGACACCCAATGTCACAACACGTGCTTAATTGGTCCAATTAATACCGTGTGGCCTAACGTGCGATTCACAAGTTAGTAATTCATTGCAAACCAAACAATGGCCAATCACACTCCACAAAATTAGCCACACCACATACGACATAACAGTACGAAGTCAACCACAATTAAGCACAATTGACGTACAATCAGTCAACCCGGCATACCCGGCAATTTCACCGACGAACTCCTAAATTGGTCATTAAACCCTATTATCCTCCCCAACAATTCTCATTAATCCACTAAATTTTTCCGATAATAATTTCTACCAATCAATTCTCAACCCAGTCTCAATTACACACTGCTATTATCTAAGCCAGTCCAAAATGCACCGATAACACCTAAACCAGTCAAGAAAAACGCAACATCAGTCCTAATCCGGGTTTAGGAATTTTACTCACCAAAACTAGGGTCACGACGACGGGGAATGGCGGCCGATCACTGATGAACAGTGAAACCGGCGGCGGAATTCCCGGCGGACGGCGGCTCGGTGTACGGACGGCTGAACAATACCCCCCCGTACGGCGCATGAACAGTACCACCGTACGGACACACTGTACGGGGGACGACTGGGAAACGGTGGCCGGCGAGGCGCCTGTCACGGCGGCGACGGCCGTACGGTCGCGGATGAACAGTAACCGTACGGACGTGAACAGTACCGTACGGGCGTGAACAGTACCGTACGGGGGTCTCTGTACGGACGGGCTGAACGGCGACGTATGGACGTGCTGGAGGCCTGGGTGTCGACGGAACGGCGATCGGAGCTCCGGCGAAGCTCCGGCGGTACTGTTTGTAAAACAGAAAAATGAGAAAAGAGGGAAAAAGGAGAGAGAGAGCTGTTTTTGGACTAAAACCGGGGCTGATGGTGGCTGCTCTTGGGTGAAACTAGCTGCTGGTGGTGCTGGCTCGGCGGGGACAGCTCCGGCTGGTACTGTTCCGGCGTGAACAGTACCAGAACTTGCAGAAAATGCACGGCAAAACCAGAAACGGTGAGGAAAAAGAGAAAATGAAGAGAATGGGCTCGGCAGATCAGGGAAATGCGTGAGAAAGAGAGAGATTTCTGGTCAATTGGGTCAAAGATGGTCTTAGTGGAGTCCAAGTGTCATTATCTAAGCCCCTTGGACACTTTTGCCCTTGATCCAATGGACAAAATTTGATCAAATCCAATAATTTAGGGGTAAAATGGTCTTTTGCCCCTAACCATGGTTGACCAGACCTGGTTTAACCTTAACTCACCTTGGTTAATCCCAAAATTAAATCCAATTTTCGGAATTAATCAAAAATGGCCTAGGGGCATTTTCGTAATTTTCCAATCCCAAACTGAAATTCCAATTTTCGCACATACGCGTTCCATATATGCGTGGCCAACATAATATGGCGTCGGAATCGCGAAATTCATCGCGCAAGCCCTCGAAAATCCACGTCAAAGTTTCGGGAATAAAATAATATTATTTTTCCAATTTTGTCGAAATTCCAGTTTTTATCCAAAATGACTCGTAAGCGTGGCCACCCAAAAATGGCATCGGCCACGAAAAATAACCTCATTTGGCCTCGAAAGCGACGCGCATCCCGGGGCAAAATCGTAATTTTTCACCCCCGGACCGAAATTCCAATTTTTACTCGTACTAACTCCACATGTGAGTGGCCAGCGTAATATGACGTCGATTCCCAAAAATAGTCTCTTAAGCCTTTGAAAATCGATACCGAAATCCGGCCCAATTCCGTGAACAAAACCCGCTAAACTTTCAATTTCGTAGTCTCTCACTAACGGGTGGTCGTTTAGAGGTTACGCGTATCGACCTAAGGCTATTCGTATCGTGATGGTCTCGATCATTGAGAGAATGAGAAATTATCATTAGTTCCAGAGGTCACAATCATTAGGTTCAAGTTCCGGATGGTTGACCACGTGCACTTTTGGTCTTGCGAGAATCACCGCGTCCCAATCGTACATCGTTGGCCTTGGCCAAACCAAATCCGTTACCTTTCCTAAGATCGGCCCACGTTGGCCCAAAATATTTCCTCAGCGTCTCTCGTGATCGGTATCCCTTTCGCGATAGGGTCCCCGGTCCACGTACCATCTTCTAGTTAGCCATACCCTATTGGTTAGTATCCCGAGAGTGATCAGCTCTGGGTGAGACTTACTAAAATGAAATGCGAAATAATATCAGTTTCATTGATCCCGGAAATTACATCGAAATTCGGGCTGTTACAATTCGACTAGACCCCAAGCTATTGACCATTCTTGTGGACGATATACCATAAGTGGTTAGTACTTTCACCTCTTAACTTGCCCATAAAACGACAAGCGGGTAAGCTGATGATGACAAGTAAAAACTTGGGCTTCTTTTCACGCTACGAAATTAGCCGTGCATACAATTGATTGGAACCCCTATTGATCTTTCGACACACTCGAGTGCATGAAAGTGTCACCAAAATTGAATTAGAGACGCTTGTCTGACAAATTCGCATAGCTTTGTCATATACACTGTTTCCACAGCATCATCGATGTGGTCTTGATAAGTGATCTATATAGGCTGAATATCGCAAGTCCCTTTAAAAAGCCTACATAAACGGACGCGTGACCCTTTATAGTTCAGATGTTGTAAGGTGCACCACATGTTTTAGCTTGAGATTTAGGGTACGTGCGAGTAAGTCGTGGCCCAAAATCGGTGGGATATGAGAAAGCCCGGTGTACATTAGATAAAAGCATTTCAGCACATGACCAGTTTTATACGTGAAATCTCTCTCCATCTTGGGTTTTGAGTTAAACATTTCATTCGCCTTATGTATCAATCATTTACTACAATTAAGCTACCAACTAGTTTTGTTAAGTAACTTTTATCTGAGTTGGTTATTGATATTTTTCTTCTTCTTTTTTAAATTACCCACTTTCTCTTATCTCTAACAAAAAAAAATCATCCTATCTTTTACCAACTTTTATCATTCTTACAACACACTACAATTATAAGCTACCATGTGAAATTACCAACATTTATTTAAGCGACTTTAACCAAATTTTTTACCAGTGAAGATACCAAATAGAAAAGTTGATGAGTTTAGAAAAACCAAAGGTCAAAACTAGTTGATTACTTAATCGGAGAAAAATTGATAGATAAATTATTTAAATTAAAGTTGATAATTTCATTGAACAATTTGTAAATTTAAGACGTAGTTGAGAAAGGTAATTTAAAGTGTATAAAGGTCAGAAAAGTTGGCAACTAAAAGAAAAAAGCTTCATATATAACTCAAATGATTGTTTGTAACTCATTTTCTAGTTGGTAATTTAATTGGAGAAAAATTGATAAGTTACCGTAATTACGGTCGGTACTTTGTAAAAAGAGTTGGTAAATTTAAGGCAGTGCTAAGAAATGCAAAGATTAAAATTTACCCATCTCACAGGTTCTTCCTAGTTGACATGGACATCGCCCATAAATTGATCAAAAGACACAACATCACTCAATGCTTCGATATTTTAATTTGTTTTCACATCGACAAATAAGACAACATAAATGTTAGAAATTAAACCAAATTTGTTAGTACTTATTTCCTTTTTGAGTTTGTTCGTATTTCCATATTTTGATAGATATTGTGAGATATTGTTTCTAGTTATATTTTAGGAAAGTTTCCTAAGTCAATTAGATTTCCTAATTAAAATAGATTTCCTAGAGAGAGGTTTCCTATTTCGAATCAAACTATGGTCTATATATAGTCTATTTTTCTTGTAATTGAGACATGCAATAGAAAGACGCGAATTGCGATTGTTTCACCTTCAAAAATTCCTTTCATCAAATCAATATTGTTGCCGCGCCTCTGACGCTCAACAAATTGGTATCAGAGCTTACGGTTCGTGATCATGGCCTCAACGAACAATCAGCTTCCTCTTCAATACCCTCGTCTTACCAAAGAAAATTATGGTAACTGGGCTGTTAGAATGAAAGCTCTACTCGGCGCCTACGGTGTGTGGGAATTTGTTAACACTGGCTATGATGAGCCAGAGGATGAAGCCACGTTGAACCAGAATCAGAGGAATGCCTTGGAGAAGGCTCGAACAAAAGATCAATATGCCCTGTCGATCATCTATCAAGCATTAGATGATTCCATGTTCGAAAAAGTTTCGAACGCCACTACCGCTAAAGAGGCATGGGAGATTCTTCAAAACACACATCAAGGAGTTCAGAAAGTTCAGAAGATTCGCCTTCAAACCTTGAGAGGCGAATTCGAGGTAATTCGTATGAAAGAATCTGAATCGATTGCTGATTATTTCACGAGAATTTTGGCAATTGTTAATCAGATGAAAAGAAACGGAGAAGAAGTTTCCGATGTTCGTGTTGTTGAGAAAATACTTCGGTCCTTAGACAAGAAGTATGATTATATTGCGGTTGCAATCGAAGAATCCAAAGACTTGGATGCCATGACGGTCGATGAACTTATGGGTTCATCACAAGCCCATGAAAGAAAGGTTTAGAAAGAAAAAGATTGAACAGATGGAGGAAGTTCTCCAAACGCAGCTGACCATACGAGATGAAAAGGAGCAAAGAAGAGATCCCGTACAAAATCGCGGGACAAATCAAGATCGTGATCGAGGTCGTGGCCGAGGTCACTTTCGAGGAAGAGGTTGCGGGCGAAGCAGAGGAGATCCTGCTCGAAGTGATGGAGGATACCAGTACCAAAGAGGTGTTCGTGGAAGAGGAAAGAACTCGACAAGCCAATGGTATGATAAATCTAAAATCCGATGTTATCATTGCAATAAACTTGGCCATTATGCTTCTAACTGCTGGAATAAAGAAAGTAGCAGACCAGACGAAAAGGCAAACTTGGTAAATAATGATGATCAAGTTCTCTTATTGGCATTCAAAGAAGATGAAGAAGGTCAAAGCGATACGTGGTATTTGGATACCGGCGCAAGTAATCACATGTGCGGGAGAAAGGAGATGTTTGCCGAATTAGATGAGACGATTAAAGGGAATGTCTCATTTGGTGATAACTCTAAAATTCTTGTCGAAGGGAAAGGTACAATTTTGATTCGCTTAAAGAATGGTGCACGTCAGTTTATTACTAATGTTTATTATGTTCCAAAAATGTCAAGCAATATCTTGAGTTTGGGACAACTTCTGGAGAAAGGTTATATTGTTCATATGAGAGATCTTAATCATATGTTGAGAGATCGAAATAATAAACTAATTGCAAATGTGAAGATGTCGAAGAACAGGATGTTTATTCTTAATATAAAGAGTGAGATGTCTCGATGTCTAAAGGCGTGCGTATATATTCCTTCATGGTTGTGGCATTTGAGGTTCGGCCATCTCAATTTTGGCGGACTCAATTTGCTTTCTCGCAAGAAGATGGTTTATGGCTTACCACATATTGATCATCCCGATCAATTATGTGAAGGGTGTGTTATCGGCAAGCATTCCAGAACTAGCTTTTCGAAGGAGGCGACTTATCGAGCGAAGAAGCCGCTTGAGTTGATTCATTCGATTTGTGTGGCCCGATCTGTCACGCCCGAACCCCGCGAGCGCGCGACATCCTGCAATGGTCATTATGATGCGATGTCCCGGACGCGTCGCCGACCCAACATTTTATCTTTTGGTTACGCATGCGGAAGTTAAAAAAAAAATTCACCTGCACAATAACAGTAAACAAGGATAGATAGGAAAACCGTTTACAACATCGAAATCAAAACACCATTTTAACATTTACTTGATTAACCCCTGGGAACATTTTTTTACAAGCCCACTTCGGGCATTTCCAAAAATAGTCTACAAAAAGATGTCGGGTCGGGGTCAATCTACTTCACCAAAAGTTAGCTTCCACGCACCCGAACCATACTGGGTGCATCAACATGCTAAGGGCCTGAAAAATATTTAACAACCACAAATGAGATAAAAATCTCAATAAGTTAACGCCTAAGCCCCGTTTAGAAGTCAACTCACCTCGGGGTCCCTAACCAGGCAATATAGCATTAACACCCAATATTATTAAACAACCACAGGCATTCCTTACTTCTTTTTTGGTACACTTATTTAAATGAAATGAAGCCTATGTGCACATACATGCGAAGCATTTAAATAGATTTCCCATACATCAATGCATCACAGCGCTACGTGTCTCGATTATAAGACGTAATCCACTTGGGCATGGCCCCATACCATGCCTAGTATTTTCTACCCTATAATCAAGCACTATGCATCACACGTATTCCTAGCTTATTATGCTCCTATGGCCACTACACATCAAGCGATCCTAGCACAAGATGGCGCTCTTTTTAGGATTTTTGTTCCCACCCCAAATAATCGGCACCTCAAACGATCTACAAGTAAGACGGCATTCCAATATGGCAACATCAAACGATCTACGTAAGATGGTATCCGTAAGGAGCATCGAGTCCGGCCTCGGGCCGCGACAAGGCATCCGGAGTATCGGCAATCCGGATAATCTCCAGGCATTTGATAAATCGAGTATTGTCAAGCGATCTACAGCAAGACCCCGATAAATCAGGCATCGTCAAGCGATCTACAGCAAGACGGCTCCAACGTGTGACCACACAAGCACACAAGCATTCCGGCCAATTATTATCTTTTCAATTAGCCCATGCGTACATGAATCGTGCTCTCATCAATGTCATACAAAATTATACCAAGTGGTCACACATGCAAACGGTCAATCGACTTTGTGAACCTCATTTTAAAACATGAATTCAACATTGGATCACAGCCAAATAAACATCATTAAAAGGCTAGATAACTGTGGTTACTGTCTCTATTAGTCCGGAAATCGAAAGCCAAAGATTTCAAGTAAAAACCGGCAGATTATGGAATTCTAGTAAAACTGGACAGATTTGCATGATTTGGGGGATCAACTTCAAAAGCATAGCAAATGGTCTCCAAAAATTATAAAATTCGAATATGTTATAAACAAGACCTTCACAAATATTTTCCATGAAGAACACAATCGCCAGATCCTTATACAAAGATCACTTTTGATGGTTTGGAAACAACCCAGAACTGGTCCGCCGGAACAGGGGAACTGAACCAAAAGAAATACTCGTTTTACAAATCAAATCATTTCAAAACACTTTGAAATTTTTACACGTTGTAGACATGAATTTCCTTTACAAATATTGTGAAGGAAGTATGGTCGAAATCGAACTGGAAAGTTTTATAAAAATCTGAGAAGGCACGAAGGTCACGGAATCCACAGTATAAAACAGTTCTAATTCGGTAAGAAATCGGACCTTCCTGTAACCCATTTGAGCTCAGAAAAATCTGAAATTTAAGTATGTTATAGATCAAGATCTTGTGAACAACTTTTATGAAGAACACCTTTCAAGATTCTAACCACAAAATTCCGTATAAAAATGGAAATCCAGGGACGTACAGTAAAAATCAGTTCTGAAAGCAAGATAAAAACTTCAAGAAACGCCTTCAACTTTGAGATCCACCACTTCTCAGCCATGAAAATACCACACCAAGAGTTCAAATCAACATTCAACATCTATTTCAACTTAGTCTAGCAATCAAGACTCGCCAATGCTCATTCTAGAAGTTCAAACACACTAAAACACTAACTAGCCAAACTACCAACAGCGAAAGTGAATCGTCGGATTGGGGCAGCAGGGCTTCGAGACGGCAGCGTCGTCGAGCTAACAACAACGGCTCTTCACCGCGGTTGGGTGGCAACGGCGATAGGTGGGGATCGGTGCAGGAGCCACAGTAGCTCCGGAAGCAACGGCAGCGAGGCGGTGGGCGTCAGGTGACGCGAGGGTGCGGCAGCAAGGCAGTCGCGGACGCAGCGGAAGGGCAGCGTGGCATAGCGGCAGCACGCGTACGCAGCGAACTCTTCTCTCTCAATCTCACGTGTGTTTTTCTCGTATGTCCTCTCTCCAAAAAAAAAGGCCCCCATTCTTGTCTCATACGTGATCCTTTTATAAGTGAGAATGCCTATGCCTTTTTAGAAAGAGACCCACTCAAGAATATTTAAAGCATATTACGTTGGCTTCTTTCCTTTTTCGCTTGCGCCTATGACGCCAGAACGTAATTCCAACTATATATCCCCACGTTGACCGATTCTGTTTTCCTCTTCTTGTATCCTTCATATATTTTTTCTTTGCACAAAGATACCAAGAAACAAAATCTGCTTGATATATTGCCCTCGCCTTGGTGAAGAATGTTTCCTTATCTTTTCGTGATGCCCAAGATTTTTTAATGGAATTTCACAAAAGATATATTGCCAATTACTGTCCATGGATTAAAGATACGTGCGGCTAGGATATTACCCCTCCTATCTTCTGACAATATGGCCAAATATAATGAATCTCCCTTCCTTCTCGGTCCTCCAAGTGGCAGAAAAATATATACACAGAAGATCTCTTGCAACCGAAGATAACACGTGCAAAACATGTGACTTTTGGTCATGGGCTTGATTGAATTAAGCTCGTGAACCATTCGCTCGAGTCCATCTGCCGTATGTCCGATAAATGTGCAAACTATATGGGCCTAATTAATTATTAATGAAATGCTCCTAATATCTATATCCAGTGCCATCTAATTATATTTTTTTGTTTAGGGGTTAAAAAATCAATCCCTAATTTTCTATGCAATTGTTCCTAAATGACTAGTTAAAATTTAGGTTTCAGGATATCACACGATCAATCCTCACTCATATGATAATCATCGATATTTTGTTACTTTTATTGATGATTTTACTCGGAAAACTTGGGTGTATTTTTTGAAAGAAAAGACAGAAGTGTTTGATACTTTCAAATAATTCAAGAACTTGGCTGAAAAGGAAAGCGGCTATTTTATCAAGGTTTTGAGGACTGATCGTGGTGGAGAATTCACCTCAGCCATATTCAACAAATTCTGTGAAAATCATGGTATTCGGCGTTTCTTGACGGCCCCGTATTCTCCTTAACAAAACGGTGTGGCTAAACGGAAAAATAGAACCATTCTTGATATGGTTCGAAGCATGTTGAAGAGCAAAAATTTGTCCAAAGAACTTTGGGCAGAAGCTATTTCGTGTGCCGTCTATCTTCAAAATAGATGTCCAACATATGGACTTGAAGGCGTAACTCCACAAGAGGCATGGACCGGGAGAACACCAAGTGTTTCACACTTGAGAATTTTTGGGAGCATTGCATATGCTCATGTCCTGGATAAAAAAAGATCGAAACTTGAAGACAAGAGCAAAAAGCTCATCTTTATCGGGTATGACTCATCATCTAAAGCCTATCGATTATTTGACCCTAACACTTTGAAAGTGTATGTAAGTAGAGATGTCAAGTTCGATGAAAATGGAATGTGGGAAGAAAATCCAAAAGAAGAAGCGAATGTTCGTGGTGATTCCAATCAAACGGAGTTGAAAGATCAACCTTCACCTTCTTCTCCAACATCTTATTCAAGTTCATCAACACCATCCTCTTCAAATAGTGTCGATGAACCGCTAGTGCCAAGATCAAGAAGATTGTCTGAAATTTACGAAGCTACCGAAGAGCTTCATTTTATATGTCTTCTTGCAGATTATGAACCACTTGCTTATGATGATGCGGCCAAAGAAGAAAAGCGGAGGAAAGCCATGAATGAAGAAATTGAAGCCATCGAGAAAAATCAAACATGGGAGCTTGCTAATCTTCCGAAGGACAAGAAATCAATTGGTGTTAAATGGGTGTACAAGGCCAAGAAGAATGAGAAAGGTGAAGTGACAAGGTACAAAGCTAGATTAGTCGCGAAGGGGTACAAGCAAAAAGCCGGAATCGACTATGATGAAGTTTTTGCCCCTGTCATTCGCATTGAAACGATTAGATTGATTATTTCCATTGCTGCTCAAAATAATTGGCGGATTTATCAAATGGATGTCAAATCAGCATTCTTGAATGGCATCCTTGAAGAAGAAATTTATGTTGAACAACCCGAGGGGTTTGTTGTGAAAGGTTATGAAGACAAAGTGCTAAGGTTGAAGAAAGCTCTATATGGGCTTAAACAAGCACCGAGAGCATGGAATTCCAGAATTGATGCATATTTCAAGGCGAATGGAATTCTCTCAATGTCCATACGAGCATGCACTCTATTTGAAGCAAGAAAAAGGTGATATTCCACTCGCCTGTTTATATGTTGATGATCTTGTTTTTACAGGAAATAATTCGGCGATGATTGATGCTTTTAAGGCATCGATGGTGAAAGAATTTGAGATGACCGATAATGGTCTCATGAATTATTTCCTTGGTATCGAAGTGAAGCAAAGTGCCGATGGGATTTTTATTTCTCAAAAAGGATATGCAGAAAATATCCTTGAAAAATTCAACATGAAGAACTGTATGCCGGTCAATACACCAATGGAGTGCGGAACCAAACTTTCGAAGTTTGATGATGGTGCCGATGTTGATTCAACATAGTATAGAAGCTTGATTGGGAGTTTGAGATACTTGACATGCACGAGACCAGATATTATGTATAGTGTTGGAATTGTTAGTCGATACATGGAGAAGCCGAAATCATCTCATCTTAAAGCTGCAAAGAGAATACTTCGGTACATGAAAGGTACTATTTCTCATGGTTTACACTATTATTGCTCTGAATCTTTCAAACTTAGAGCTTATTCGGATAGTGATTATGGTGGAGATATCGACGATCGAAAAAGCACCACGGGATTTGTATTTTTCTTGTGTGACACTGCTTTCACGTGGTCATCAAAGAAGCAATCAAGTGTTACCCTGTCGACATGTGAAGCTGAATATGTAGCTGCATCTTCATGCGTTTGTCATGCAATATGGTTGAGAAGACTACTCAAAGATATTCTTATGGAGCAGAAGAAAGCAACGGAGATTTTTGTTGATAATGTTTCTGCTATTGCTTTGGCGAAAAAGCCAGTTTTTCATGAACGAAGTAAACATATCGATGTATTTTTTTTTGGTAAGGAAGTAAACATATCGATGTTCGATATCACTTCATCCGAGAACAGGTTAAAAAGAATGAAGTTGAAGTATTGCATGTGAAGACCGGAGATCAAGTAGCAGATATTTTTACTAAACCTCTCAAGATCGATGCTTTTCGAAAGTTCAAGAGCCTGCTTGGAATGATCGATGGAAGAGAATTTGGTTTAGGGGGGAGTGTTAGAAATTAAACCAAATTTGTTAGTACTTGTTTCCTTTTTGAGTTTGTTCGTATTTCCATATTTTGATAGATATTGTGAGATATTGTTTCTAGTTATATTTTAGGAAAGTTTCCTAAGTCAATTAGATTTCCTAATTAGAATAGGTTTCCTAGAAAGAGATTTCCTATTTCGAATCAAACTATGGTCTATATATAGTCTATTTCTCTTGTAATTGAGATATGCAATAGAAAGACGCGAATTGCGATTGTTTCACCTTCAAAAATTCCTTTCATCAAATCAATATTGTTGCCGTGCCTCTGACGCTCAACAATAAAGACTTGACTCATTATAGTATCCTTGATCTACATTTTCATCTGATGATGCCCTTAATTATTTTTAATCCGCCACCCAATCATCTAATCAGACTGGTAATATGTTTCCTGCGAACATTCTCCCGCGTATGATAAACCAGACCTTTGAGCCGGCCATTCTCAACCACATTCTGCATGTTTCCTAGTAACACGCCATTCGTCGAGGCCATTTCTATGTTCCAATCGAATCCCGCTGAGCCAATGCACTTTTCAGTTCGAGGTTCGCCGCGGCGATTGTCACTTGGGCACCGCAGTTTGGTGCACGAACCACTTTTTTCGGTTTTAATCAAAGCCGAGCGGTGAGAATGATGATTGAAGATGTTGAGCTGCCCGTTACGGCTCCACACGGTGCTTTTGAGTTCACAGGCAGTAACCAGATGTGCAACAAATTATGAACATCCAGCATGAAAAGCTTTGGAAGGCACGAAGATCAGCCTCAAGCATCCACATCCACATCCACATTAGTACTAGTCTTGATTATCTCTTTGCTCAAAACCTTTTCAGCTTCAGCTACACACTTTGACAACGCATCTTTCAATTTCCCATCCTTTGGCTATGAGAGCCTCAAGCTCTTAAACTTTCAGAGGAACGCCTCTGTGCTATCTCCTTACTTACATCTCAGCCTCTGCCAACCGAACCAGAGCCTGAACGGCATCAGCGGCCGAGCTACGTATTCCAGGAAAGTGCATCTTTGGGACAAGGCCACGGGGAATGAGGCGGATTTCACTGCCGGGTTTATGTTCAGCATCGACTCTCGACATAGAAACGATTCTGGCGACGGACTGACCTTCTTTATCGCTCCTTGGGGCTTCAGCATGCCGAGAGGCTTGGGAGGAGGCCAGCTAGGTCTTCCCAAGGACTCTTATTGTTAAAAATATGTCTCGAGTTTGAGCCTATGAACGAAACTTAACCTAAGATTAATTGTTATTTGTGTGGAGGTCTGAATATTTTAAATTGGATATTTCCTGATATGAAATTGGAAACAACGAAGAAAGAAAGAATATTATTCTTTCCTAATTCTAGTGGGAGTCACGGTCAACAAAGGGAAAGTCCAAACCATACTTTGTTGACCGAAATATGCAGGTTTCCAATTCTGAGTCGGCCACGTTCTCTTCTTGGGTATATATACATATGCACGCCGTTATTGATGAGAGTGGGTAGTGGGTTGTTTCGTTGGTTACGAAGAAGTCTTGAAGTGCCGCCATGGATGTGAGTCTTGAAGCTCTGTTTCGTTGAGCGATTGGCGTGGGATTTTCTTCATGGAATTACACCAAGAATTCAAGTGTTAGTAGCGATTAAATCTTGTGGTAAGATTGTGTATAATTCCTTCACGAGATTGAGAGATTATTTCGTGAGGAATTGTGGGGCTAAACACTGCGTGAGTTATTGGGTGTAATTGGGGCTTGGGAAACACCGAGAGTGTTTGAGTGACTCGAGTGTAGTTGTAATCTCCGTTGTATCGCTTGATCTATAGTGGAATTCCGTGCTGCTCTCTTCGTGGACGTAGGTCACTACGACCGAACCACATAAATCTGGTGTCCGATTTATTTTATTGTTCGATCGCTTGGCTTCCGCAATAATTAGTATCAGAGCTAGGCTTGCTTAAATTGAAGCGAATCGATGACGACAGAAGAAGGAAAAGTGAAAATCGACAGATTTGGTGGGAAAGATTTTGGTTTCTGGAAGATGCAGATTGAGGATTATCTATATCAGATGAAACTGTACTTGCCCTTGTATGGGGAGAAGCCAGAGATGATGAAGCAAGATGATTGGGAATTGCTGGATAGACGAGCTTTGGGTGATATTCGGCTGACGTTGGCACGTAACGTCGCGTTTAATATCGTGAATGAGAAGACCACTGCGGGATTGATGAAAGCCCTATCGGACATGTACAAGAAGCCCTCTGCGATCAACAAAGTCTACTTGATGCGACGTCTGTTTAATTTGAAGATGAGCGAAGGTGCGTCAGTTGCTGATCATGTTAATGAATTCAATGTGATCATTAGTCAATTGAGTTCAGTTGAGATTGACTTTGAATATGAGGTACGTGCTTTGATTCTATTATCCTCATTGCCTGATAGTTGGAATACTACCGTTACTGCTGTTAGTAATTCCTTTGGCTCAACAAGTTTGACGTTTGATGGTGTTCGAGATTTAATTCTGAGTGAGGACATTCGTAGAAGAGAATCTGGCGAACATGTATCTGCTACTGTAGTAGGTGAAAATAGATGAAGAACTGGTACATGTGTTAGTAGGAGTAGTATGAACTCGAATAGACGAAGTTAGTCTAGGACTGGTGGTATTGTCTGTTGGAGTTGTGGCAAGAGGGGGCATATTAGAAGGGATTGCTTTAAGCTAAAAAATGACAAGGGTAAGGGAATTAGAGTTGATCCTGCGGATGATGTTGCAGCTATAGTTTATGGTGATTCGGATAATGTCGATTATATCTTGTCTGTCATTGATGATTTGTCGTTTGACAGATGGATTATGGATTCTGGTTGTTCTTTTCACGCTATATCAAACAGGAACTGGTTCACTACTTATCAGTGCACGGATAGTAATAAAGTGCAGTTGGGGAACAAGGCTGAATGCGATGTTATTGGTGTTGGTGACGTTAGAATCAGAATGCATGATGGTATCGTGTGGACATTGACTGGAGTGAGGCATGTTCCAGAGTTGAAGAAAAATCTGATTTCCTTGAGTGCCATGGATTCAGCTGCGTGTCGGTATTCTTCAGAATGTGGACTTTTGATAGTTGTTCGAGGTGCCTTGGTGATAATGAAAGGAATCAAGCATAGTGGCCTGTATGAACTTCAAGGTGAGACAGTGATAGAATTCACCGCGGAGACGTCGAATGGATCGGTTCGAGAGTCTGAATTGTAGCATATGCGTTTGGGGCACATTAGTGAGAGAAGCCTGAAGGTTCTAAGTGAAAGAAATTTGCTATGTGGTTATGTGGCTAACGAACTGAATGTATGTAGGTGCTGTGATTTAGATCAACGGCGGAAAGCGCAGTTTAGTACGGTTGTCAGAGAAACCACGGTAATTGCAGAATTAATTCACTTAGATGTTCGCAGGTTGTCGCGATTTCCTTCGAGGAAGAGTGCCAGATTTATGCTAACAATTGTTGATGACTACTCGAGGAAGACGTGTGTGTTTGTGCTAAGGCACAAGTTTGATGCTGTTATCAGGATCAGGCAGTTGAAAACTTTGATCGAAAAGGAGACCGGTGAATCAATCAAGCAAGTGCAGACTGACAATAGTATGGAGTTTTGCTCGGAGCTGTTAAACGAATTCTACATGAATGAAGGCATAGTGAAACACCGCACTAGTGCCATTGAACCACAACAGGTTGCAGAGTTGATGAGCAGAACATTACTAGAGACGGCCCATATAATGCTCTCTAGTGCTGGTATGGCTAGGAGATTCCTGGCGGATGCGCTTAGTACGGCGAGCTCCCTAAAGAATATATCCCCATCGACTGCGATTGGATGTTGGACTCCCGAAGAAGTGTGGTCAGGTAACGTTGTTGATTATTCTGTTCTTAGAATATTTGGTTGTCCATGTTATGTTCGAGTTAGTAATGGTAAGCTGGATGGAAGGACAAGAAAGTGCATGTTCCTAGGTTATGCACACGATGAACGGGGCTATCGGTTTTGGTGCCCGGAATTAAATTCACCTATTATCAGCAGAGAACTTACATTTGACGAGTTTCCAGTACTTTTGGCTAGGAATGTTAATAACAGTGTTTATACGGATCTGAACGGTGTTCAGCTTGAGGTGGAGTTGCAACCAGAAACTCCTGAGGTAGCGGTACTAACGAAGTAATCGGCACAGATGGTGCTTGTAGCGAGGTGGAGCCTATTGAGCCAACATTTGCTGTAACTGCTGAAATTGACAAGGTGCGTATCCAATCTCCCGATAGATATGGATGTAACGATGGTTTTGCTTTATTTGTGATTGAGGAGATTGTGTCGGAAAATCCTTGTGGAGCGGTTAAAGGTGTATGTGGAGTTGGTATTCTGATGAGGTCCACGGTTATGGCAAAGTTCAAGCGAGGCTTGGACTTGAAAGACATCTGTGGTGGTTGAGCCCATCGGGAGCTGTGGGAGAGTAGTAGCGAAATTCGGATTCTATTAAAGCGATTGTGACTTGGCTCAAATATCGAGCCAAGGTGGAGATTGTTAAAAATATGCCTCGAGTTTGATCCCATGAACGAAACTTAACCTAAGATTAATTGTTATTTGTGTGGAGGTCTGAATATTTTAAATTGGATATTTCCTGATATGAAATTGGAAACAATGAAGAAAGAAAGAATATTATTCTTTCCTAATTCTAGTGGGAGTCACGGTCAACAAAGGGAAAGTCCAAACCATACTTTGTTGACCGAAATATGCAGGTTTCCAATTCTGTGTCGGCCACGTTCTCTTCTTGGGTATATATACATATGCACGCCGTTATTGATGAGAGTGGGCAGTGGGTTGTTTCGTTGGTTACGAAGAAGTCTTGAAGTGCCGCCATGGATGTGAGTCTTGAAGCTCTGTTTCGTTGAGCGCTTGGCGTGGGATTTTCTTCATGGAATTACACCAAGAATTCAAGTGTTAGTAGCGATTAAATCTTGTGGTAAGATTGTGTATAATTCCTTCGCGAGATTGAGAGATTATTTCGTGAGGAATTGTGGGGCTAAACACTACGTGAGTTATTTGGTGTAATTGGGGCTTGAGAAACACCGAGAGTGTTTGAGTGACTCAGTGTAGTTGTAATCTCAGTTGCATCTCTTGATACATAGTGGAATTTCGTCTTGCTGCTCTCCTCGTGGACGTAGGTCACTACGACTGAACCACGTAAATCTGGTGTCCGATTTATTTTCTTATTCTGTCAATTTTATTATTTGATTGCTTGACTTCCGCAACACTTATGTCGCGGTTGAGGTTGACACTTTCAGGAATCCCTGGGATCCGGACGCTCCACATCTTGGTATAGATGTGAACGACCTCAGGTCCGTGGCCAATGTCACCGTCTCATGGTTGACCGACAAAATCATGAATGGCGGGTTGGTTAATGCTTCGGTAAAGTACGATTCACAGGCGAGAAATTTGAGCGTTGTCTTGATGGATGCAGATAATTCCAGTAATAGGGTCAGTCTTCACTATGCCCCACTCAGCTTCAGGGATTTTTTGCCAGAGCAGGTGGAGGTTGGTTTCTCAGCTGCCACTGGAGCTGCATTTGAGTATCACATTGTCCATTCATGGGAATTTAGCTCCAGTTTACGGCTCCGGGCTAAAAAGTTTCCCAACTCTTGGCAGGATAGGGTGATTATAGCCGTGGTCTGTCTCATTGGATCGGCAGTGATCATTGTCATTGTCATGTTAATTGTTTGGGTACGTAATAGGTCAAATGTCGCTCGTCCTTCTACCATGAGCAATGATATGCCGGTGGGAAATAATGCACTTTGGGCACATAAACCTGGTGCGACTCATAGGCTATTGTCACGAGTCGAATGAATTCGTCCTGGTTTACGAATTCATTAGAGGAGGTTGCTTGGACAATCATCTGTTTAAACGTAGCCCCCCGTTGACATGGGAAAGGAGGTACAACATCGCTCTGGGATTAGCCTCGGCGTTGCACTACTTGCACAAACAATTTCGTCAATGCGTGATCCACCGGGATATCAAATCCAGCAACGTTATGCTCGAATAAAAACTTCGAGGCCAAATTGGGAGATTTTGGCATGGCTAAGCTAGTTGACCATGCCAGAGACCCAAACACGACTCGAGTGAAAGGAACACTGGGTTATTGGGCTCCGGAATACTTTCGAATGGGTAAGGCAAGTAAGGAATCTGACATCTACAGTTTCGGAGTCTTCCTTTTGGAAATATTATGTGGGAGAAGATTCTCCGTCTCAGAACTAGCAGAGCATGGCGGCCTTGTTCGATGGGTTTGGAAGCGTAGTGGGTGCGGGAGCTGGTGGGGGCGCTGGTTCTGGAATCTTTACCATCCGGTGGACGAGAGGCTCGGCAAGGATTTCGACAACAAACAGGCAGAGGCCTTGATGATTCTGGGGTTGTGGTGTGCTTATCCCATTGCTAGTTCTCGGCCTTTGATTGAAGAGGTAATGGCCGTTTTGAACTCAACGGCAAAGCCTCCCAAACTCCCCTCGAAGATGCCAAGTTTCAACATATAATTGACCCGAAGGTCTCGTCTAGATACGTTTGGCTTAGTAGCTCATTTTGGTAATTGCTTACTTTGCCAACGCACTTCATTTCGTTCCCAAGTGTAAAATTCCGATTGCAACTCAAGATCCCTCTTGAAATGACACTGTTTGACATGATTTAATCTAAATAAATGTACAACACTACTCTTGATAATAAATGAGAAAGCCAGTTCAACAGCTTTTCGATAATGACCTCTATTTCGAACAAAATAAAAATAGACATCATTCAGGCACTATATCTTTCTTCTTCCTGTTTTTTCAGAGCCCGCTTATTTAAATCTCTAATCATAATTTTCCATTTTATAGATATATAATCATAGCTTGTCACTTTTAAGGAAAACTACTGCAAGTACCTAAGTAACATTCTAGTTTCATCCTCTCCCCCTAAAACTTAATTTGTTTGCCATCGTGAAACAAATTTACGAAAATGGCTTTAAGGGCAACTGGTGGATAACGAAGCTGACTAGTACGCCGATGTTTGATGATTCTGGAACTTCTGGTCGCCAATAACTCATGTCGCGGAAAAGTCAGCAAGAATCGAGACTGGCCTAAATTCCAAGAAGCGAGACACCAGGGTCATCGGGCCAAAAGCCCGTCCCGCTTGGCCCCCTGCCGCCGCCGCCGCTGCCGCCACTGCCGCCGCTGGTGAAGAGTGAGTCGACGGAGGTGCGTGGCGGGGGGGGGTGCTGGAAATGGCAGCGGCGGTTGGTCGTTGCCAGCCATTCCGACAGGCTCAATCAAAAATCTGTCTCTCCCTCTCTGTCTGCTATAAGTAACGGCTCCGTCGCTCTTTCCCCAACAACGGTGCTTTCCTGGTCGCACGTAACATCCCAGGCAACCGAACTACTAAGTAGTTCTTGCTTTAACCGATTTTCAAAGGCAAAAATAAAAAAGTTTCACCTTCGACGCTGCATCATCCTGTAACAGCGAACGCCATAGTGGACTAGTTCGCTGCAATGGGGGATGATACTCCAGCCGTTGACCCATTAAATCCCAGTCGCGACCACCACCGAACTCGTACTGCCAGCGGTCCCCCTCTCATCCCCATCCTACACACATGCGCAACCCTTTGAGTCTATCTGTCATCGAACCCTCGTCTCCATTCTTCTTCTTCGTGCGATTCGTTCTCGTTGATCTTCCCGTTCAGTGTCGCCCAGCAGCGATTGTGTGCCCTCTTCAATTCAATCGCGATTGGCTTCGGCCGATCCCGTCGATTCGTTCTCTGTAATTAGCGATGGCAGAACTTACGGTCACAGGCCTGTTGAAGAAGGCGGCATTGGCTTTCCCCAAGAGGACAGCCGTCTCCACCTGTGGGAAGTTCGACCTGACGCACGCGCGGCTGCAAGAGCTCGTTGATCACGCCGCCATGCTCCTCCGCACCCGTATCGTCGGCATCGGTGCCGTCGTC
This sequence comes from Syzygium oleosum, assembly GCF_021117445.2. Classification (NCBI taxonomy): domain Eukaryota; kingdom Viridiplantae; phylum Streptophyta; class Magnoliopsida; order Myrtales; family Myrtaceae; genus Syzygium; species Syzygium oleosum. The sequence goes on from NW_026607498.1 coordinate 9,487,554, forward strand.
GCGCTCGCTTTCCCCAACACCATCGAGGTATGTCCGGATCATCGATTTTTTGCAAGTTTTCGTTTGTGCGATGATGTGAATTTCCAGATGATGCGGTTTAAATTCGAAAATGCTCATCATCGATCGCTTGTCAAAGATCGACTAGGAAATAGCTTGAAAAAAAAAAAGACGTTTGTTGGTGTTTTATAGTACTTCGAGAGCAGCGCGACGGAAATAGTGTCAATTCCCATTAAAAGAAATTGCATTTGAGGCATGAAATTTCTGTGAGCGCGTGGTTGCTTCGACATCATGAGGAGCATACCCTGTCGTGTCCAAAGGTTGTTTTTGGGATGTTCAAGCATCGATTTATCTACAAAAAGGTAAGCTCTGGATGATTTTAATGGAATCAACCGGTGACAAACTAGTTGTCTGCCTATCGTATCTCCATTCCGCGGGGACTAGCATGATACTTTGCTGATTGGAAATGTGTTTGTTTTGCAGTTTGTGATCATGTTTCTGGCAGTAATTCGTTGCAGAGCCATAGCGGCTCCGCTTGACCCAACCTACACGGCTGAGGAGTTCGAGCGCTACCTTTCCAACTCGGAATCGAATCTCCTATTGACACCACAAGAAGGAAACCGACCGGCTCAATCTGCTGCTTCCAAGCTAAACATCCCCCACCTAACCGCCAAGCTTCACTCGGCCGATTCCAATATCACTCTCTCTTCGACTAACATTAGGCCGAGTCTTGACTTGTATGTCGGCAACGTTCCCTCGGATGTAGCTCTGTTCTTGCACTACTGCGGCACACCGGGTCTCCCCAAAGGTGTTGAGTTTACTCAGAAGGAATTGGCTACGGTGGTTCTGTTTAACAAGCATAAATACGCAGAGTCCGATTCCACTGTGATTGAGTACCCATTGCTCCATTATCAACGTTTAGTCCATGAATTGCTGAGCTATTTAGCTGCCGGAGCTGCTGTGGCCCTCCCGGCGGCCATGGAGGCTGCAACGTCCTCGGCTTCGAGACTTTCGGCAGATATGATTCAAGAGGTCAAAAGTTATAGGTCAAAAGTTGCCCGTCCATATCAAAGCAATGATATGCCAAAGGGAAATAATGCACCTAAGACCACCGAAGAGAACAAAACCAAGACCGAGAGAGGTGGAGAAGAAGGCGGCCATAGCGTGAAATTAACCGAAGAGTTTGAAAAGTTGAGTGGACTGAAGAAGTTCTCCTACGAAGAGTTGATTATTGCAACTGCAGACGGCAAGATTCTGGGAAAAGGAGGTTTTGGCATCGTGTACGAAGGGCACATAGGAGATGCTCGCACACGGGTCGCTGTGAAGATAATAAACTCTGATTCACGCCAAGGATTAGAGGAGTATAAATCTGAGGTGATGACGTTAAGCCAACTTAGGCACAAAAACTTGGTGCGACTTTTAGGCTATTGTCACGAGGCGAATAAATTCGTCCTGGTTTACCAATTCATTGGAGGAGGTAGCTTGGAGGATCATCTGTTTAAAGGCAGACCCTTGTTGACATGGGAAAGGAGGTACAACATCGCTCTGGGATTAGCCTTAGCGTTGCACTACCTGCACAAACAATGTTATCAATGCGTGATCCATAGGGATATCAAATCCAGCAACGTCATGCTAGATGAAGAGTTTGAGGCCAAATTGGGAGACTTCGGCCTGGCTAAGCTAGTCGACCACACCAGAGACCCAAACACTACCCAAGTGAAAGGAACACCGGGTTACTTGTCTCCGGAATACCTTCGAACGGGCAAGGCAAGTAAGGAATCTAATATCTATAGTTTCGGGGTGGTCCTTTTGGAAATAGTATGTGGGAGAAGAGTCTTCGACCCGGAACTAGTAGAGCAAGGCCTAGGCCTTGTTCAGTGGGTTTGGAAGCGTTGCGGGTGCGAGAGTTGGTGGGGGCGTAGGTTCTGGAATTTTCTCCTTCCGGTGGACGAGAGGCTCGGCAAGGATTTCGACAAGAAACAGGTGGAGGCCTTGATTATTCTGGGGCTGTGGTGTGCTCATCCCATTGCTAGTTCTCGGCCTTCGATTGAAGAGGTAATGGCCGTTTTGAACTCAACGACAAAGCCTCCCAAACTCCCTTCGAAGATGCCAAGTTTCAACATATAATTGACCTGAAGGTCTCGTCTAGATACATTTGGCTTAGTAACTCATTTTGGTAATTGCTTACTTTGCCAACGCACTTCATTTGTTCTCAAATGTAAAATTTCCATTGCAACTCGAGATCCCTCTTGAAATGACACCGTTTGACATGATTGAACGTAAATAAATGTACAACACTACTCTTGGTAATAAATGAGAAAGGCAGTACAACAGTTTTTCGATGATGATTTCTATTTCGAACAAAATAAAAGTAGACATCATTGAGGCACTATATGTTTCTTCTTCTTTTTTCGGAGCTCGCATATTTAAATATCTGAACATAATTTTTCCATTTTATAGATGTATACTCATAGTTTGTCACTTTTAGGGAAAACTACTGCAGGTACCTGGAGTAATATGCTAGTTTCATCCTCTCCTACTAAAAATCAATTTGTTTGCCATCGTGAAACAATTTACGAAAATGGCTTTAAGGGCAACTTGTGGATAACGAAGCTGACTAGTACAGCAAAACTCATGTTGTGGAATATCCAAGTCAGCAAAAATCGAGATTGGCCTAAATTCCAAGAAGCGGGACAGGTTCAACGGGCCCGGGCCCATCCCGCTTGGCTTGCTGCCGATGCCAGTGCTGGTGAAGAGCGAGTCGATGGAGGCGCGTGGCAGGAGGGCGAGCACGGGGCCATTGGCTTGGCTGGAAATGGCGCGGCGGAGGTCGGATGTTGCCAGCCAATCCAATAGGCTCAATCAAAAATCTCTTTCTGTGCTCTGTCTCCTCTGTCTCTGGTTTCCGTTTTGTTTTCTCTCGAATGTCTGGAAAGAAATAATGTTCTAATCATGTCGTACGAGAAGAATGTGTATTGAAGATGGGACGCTGACCATAACTTGTCCTGGTGATTTTACTCGTGTGTAACTTAATTGGTCATGATTCCAAGTATGAAGGAGACGAATTTCGATGATGTCCAGCCGTGAATGCTTAACAAGGTACGTCATTAGATTGAACACGTTGCCTCTGATCGAGAGAGACTTAACCATTATGACCTCCAACACTTTGGTATTTTCTTCAACTCGTAATCCATCAGAAAAGACGACATGTCTCCATAAAAATGGTTCTTCTCTCTCTGTTGCCCATTAGCATGATTGTATGGTGAAAATCTTTTTACAACTCCAATCTAAAGCCGTAGAGCCTATTCATGGAAAATCATCGATGAGAACAATATGACGATCAGGTGGTGAAAAAACATGCTGTAGCAAAACAAAAGCACTTCAATGGATTTCCATCCTGCCCAGGCTTCTCCTCTTCAAAGCATAAAGCTCCGGCCACATGCAAAGAAAAGATAAAAGAGTGACCTCCCTCATGGAGAAAACGACGGTATTGCATGATGAAGCAAATAGGGAGCGTCATCTACCTCTTTTTGTGAATACACAACAGGACCAATCAATATTATACTCACAAGCTAGATGCAATGACATCTTAGTAGTATTCCGTAAGCGTGCGCCACCTATAAAAATGGAGAAGCCGAAATGTCAGATTAAATTTGCTATATATAATGTCACCAGCCGCTTCCAATAAAATTTGGACATTTTGAGAGTAAATAATAGGCGCATTCTATTGGTCTAGCCACTAGACTTCCTGATGGGTCACTGTTTCCATCGGTTCTTATAAGTGAATTTACTATTAACATGAAATATACCGACAAAGTCACAATTAAGATGAAACATTCTATGTATGTATATATGTCTGGCCGTAGATGTTGTGCAATTTAAATATATTGCCTAATCCCTTCATTTTTTCATTAATGTTAGGAGTTATAAGTGAATAGTCTTTTGGGAAAAAAATTGTTGCACATCAACAAGTTACAAATTAGGTCGCAATTCACACACATACCGCGATTGATGGTTCATGTGCAGTCATAATTGCACTATTGGTCCTCGTAAATGACATCTCGTATTTTTTTTTTTTCACGGTACCAAACACCGCTGCCCGTGATCTTTCCGCTCTGATGCCAATTGATGTAGTGGAAAGACTCACAATTTGCTGCACGAGCAAACAACTCGCAGAGGCACGCAAGGAGCATACACGCATGAAACGCACAGAGAGAAATTTATCAATTTTTTTTTTGTATTGTTCATTTAAAGAATAAGCTAAATTACAAGAGTACATAATCTATATTTTTATCTAAAAAAAACTAGTGAAATTCTAAGTTTAAGACAGGATATAGATAAACAAATAAGAAAATTTATCCTACTAAACCTTAAATATTTAAGTGGACAACTACTAAAAAATTGAAACAAACCCTATCAATTAACGAGACAACTTATTACTAGTCGCCTTTTATATGCCTACCATCGTCTAACGAGACTTTAGACAAAGCTCTAGTGAGTAGAGCATTATTCATATGATGCTCTAACTTTTAGATGTGCTAACTTTTAGTTGCGAAATTTTTAATATGGACAGAAAAGATAAATGCGAAACATTTGAATGTTTCATATGTACACATCTAACTATCTCATGTATCCAGCTATTGCATCGCCACTGTCATTGATGTACGCAATTAAGCCCAATCTCTTAGGATGGTTGAATCAAGCATGGACTTCTTGTTAAACACGTGTGACCTAATGTTTCCGCTATGTTAGGTTTATACTTTGTATTCTCTAGGCCTCGCACAATGGGCTAGAGTTTTAGATACCAGGTCACCAAATCTGAAAATAGCCAAAAAAAAATCCCTCCACACCGTTATGATGCATCGTAAAATTATAATTGTAGGGAGAAAAAAAACCAATACTTTGCATCATCTATCGTTATAGTTATCTTAAATTTCAGGGGTAAAGTGCATGGTTTTTTAAGACTCGCGAGTCATGAAAAACGTACATAGTTTAAAGGACAACTTATGCGATCTTTTCAAATTTAGGGGATAGAGGGCATGTGTTCGTCCCAAAAACTATCAATCTGTATATGTTATCTTTTGAGTTCTTATGTCGGTTGACGTAAAAGCAGACAAAGTTCTGAGGACATAACAAAGTGAAAGTTTAGGAGCGACGATTGAAAGTTCACAACAAAATGCATATCACTTCCGGAATTTAGAGGGCTTATATAATTTTCCCTTAATTAAAAACGGAGATAAAGGATGCAAAGTGCAGCACATAATGAAATTGTTGGGGAAGAAACTATGAAATAAAAGTAGCATAGGTACTAAATTGAACCGGATTATCGAAAATGGTGGGTTTCGTATTCGTTTGACTCATGTGGAACTCATCAATCTGATGATTTAAATTCAGTTTAGTACATGCATTAGATATACTTAATTATTTTCCGGTGAGAGATATTGTCGTCATCGTCCTCGTCCTCATCACATGGACTATTTTCTGCAATTAAGGAGGACAAAACAAAGGAGGAAAATAATAACAAATCAATCCGTGGAAATTCGTCCGACGATGCCGCTCGGCCCATTGTTGACGTTTCTTTATTCCCACGTAACCCAAGTTTAACCGCACGAGCCAAGAATTTTCCCTTTCTAAAAAAAAAAAAGACAGTTAATCTGTTGATACTTTATAAAATATTTGAAATGTTAAGTTGCTTCCACGTGTACTACGTCTCCAATATTTCGTCTTTTAGGTTCGCTTTCTTTCCTTTTTAAAAAAAAAATACAGCGAGGAAACTGCAAATTCCGAATCCATAAAATATCTGACTAATCTCCACAATTGGATAAGACATTGGTCAAAACACCATATGGGTGACCTGAACACGAGGAATTGCATGTAATATTTTATGCAATCAATTGTGATATTATTCCCGAAATGGTAGGTCTTCGTCGGTTGTGCCCTGAAGCAAGAAGTTTGATAGTGATATTATTCCTGAAATTTTATAAAGCTACTTCATTATAAGTTACATTAGGTCAATAATTTACTGCCGTCCTCGTCCTTCGTGCCCTAGCACATTCACGTTTTAATTCTTATTAATTTGTACTAACATCAAAATATATCATCTACAACTTTGGTTAAACAATTTTAATCATTGACTTATGGAAAAAGTGTGACATCCTCAAATTCGACCCTATTCGGAATGTAATGAAATGATGATTTTAATCGATGCATTATTAGTAATTCTCGCTCTGAATTGATCACTCATGAGAGACTAACCGATTGGGAAAGGCTGTTAAGGAATTAAGTACGCACGACCTGAGAACTCGATCAGGGATTGACAATTCGACCATAAGGATTGACGAGGGACAATTTTGAGCCATTATGGACCGATCAAGGGATGGTTATAGAATGATTCGCCAATAGCATACAATCGGATCGCGGGTGATTCCGTTTGACCGTTGTATGTATTGCGAACGATCCTAAACCCATTGACTGATGATCGCGTACTTTGGAACTAACGATTGATCCCTCGCAATTACATGACAATCGAGATCATCCATGGTTTGAGAAAACTTAAACGTGGTTTGATACCGAATCAACCACGGGTCGAATTCGCGTAACTCCTAAAAGCCGCCCGTTAGTTTGAGATATACTAAAGTCGCAATTGATTGATTTTTACCACGAATTAGAATCCGAATTTGGATGTCGAATCTTCGAGGATTTCAAAACTAAATTATGGGACACCGCCTCATTGATTTGCTCGTTTATCGGTTTACTCGAAATTCTCGGAAAAGGATTTAGCGGGCCGAGAATTTGAGCCCACGAGGAAGTGGGCCGGATGAAGGCACATTGGGCCTCAAGCCCAATGTGATTCGGCCACATGGGCCCAAGGCAAACCCAAGTGGCCCAATTTAGCCCATTGAACCCAATTTCAAGCCCAATTTCAATTCAAGCCCAAGTTTGAGCCCATTAGCATTTTCAAGCCCATTCATAATCCGTTTGAGCCCAAATTTGATTATACGAGCCCGTACGAAATTCTAGCTCGTATACGCGTATAAGTATTTTTATACCTTGTGAAATTACCAAAATGCCCTTCTTGCATTTATGACAAAGAAACCAAAGAAAATGATGAAGAAAACTTTGGGGGTTTGGCATTTATGTGGGGGGAATGATGATGAAGACTTATAGGGCATGCATTAAAGGAGAGAAATATCTCTCTTGTTCCCTCTCTTCTCCCTCCCGCGTCCATTCCTCTCTCTCTCCTCTTTCCTCTTCCACGGCAACTTCCCCTTTTCTCTTTTTTGTTGTTCCTTCGGCTGAGCAAACAGAACAGCCCCCTTGCTGCTGTGTTGCTGCTGTGTTGCTGCCGTGGAGCAACCAACAGCCACGCCGTGACTCCCCGCCGCCGTGCGCAACCCGTCCGTGCCGTTTTCCGTCGCCAAATCGCCTCACCGAAGCCAAACCGGTTCTGTGGCTGCTGTCCAGCCGAGACCCAGTCGTCGTCGTCTTTCCGTGTTGATTCCGGACCGTGCAAAGCGTAGCCCTCGCCGCCGCCGACGCACCGGTGTTTCCGGAATTTTAATCGGGTGAGTTATCGCCCTAATCCCTTGCTTAGTAGGTTAAACTTCATTAGAGCGGATTAGTTTAAGTTAATTGTGCTTAGTACTAATTGATTAGGGATTAGTGATAATCTATTGGATTAATTATATTATTATTTTATTAATTTTCGGAAATTAAATAATAATATTTTATTAATTTTTCGGAATTAAAAATATTATTATTTTATTAATATTTTTGTGGAAATTCCGAAATTAAATTGTGTTTATTTTAGGCTTAAATTGTGATGCCTAAGCTAGAATTTGCCTTATATATTGGTTTGTATGCCAAATTGAATTGTTTGGTTAATTTTAAGTATAGCATGTCGGGTACTTAATTAATAAACCCTGAGGTGTCGGGTTTATTTGTTAAGTTTTATGTGAGAAATATGTTGTGGATACTTGAATATAGAAGCATGCCAAGTTTGGAAATTTATTGATATGTGCATAATCACGTGTGAATATTTTAGTACATTTTTATGTGTGAAAGTTGGATATTTCAACGTATTAGCACGGATTATGTTTGCATCGGCTATTGAAAATTATAATGATGGAACCTGAGTGTTGCTATGTGTGCATGATCACCTAAAGGTTCCTTTCGTGCCCCGGTTATATCGGAAAACCGTATACCGGATGACCGCCAACCTAGGGTTTGGCCGTGGCCCTAACGGGTGTCCCCAATTTGGTAATGGAAGCCGTCATTGCAGTAGCAGGAGACGTAGTCATTCGCGAGTGGATTCGGAATGAACCCATTTATGGGATATGCCGTCATTGTGGTTGGGTGAGACGATGCCGTGCCCGACGGGCGGGACGATGCTCGGTTATGCCGGAAGATTGCCAACCCGATGTGAATAACGCAGGTTGTGCCGTAGCCCCTGGTGTGGCTGTAGTAATTGGAATACGCGTGAAAAATTATGGTAGCATTGCGCTTGATTATGGAATGAAATTGTTAGACACGTTATGGGACGGGCCGAAGCGGTTTCACTTTATAATCAGGACACGTGTGAATGCATTGTACTTGAGAAAATTGATGCGTATTCTGATTGTATTATATGCTTATTGCATTATTATGGCATACGGTGAATCATGCGTACGGGCGTGTGCATGTCCCGGGCAAAGCGTAAGGTTGCCTGTGATTGTGTTGTGAAGTACCTTATGTTCTATATTGAGTTGTCTGCCATCGATGTATCGTTGCATGTTTTAGGTACATCCGAGATGAGTTGACCTCCTGGAGTCGAGGCTTAGGTCGTGAACTCGGCGAGATTTATCTCATTCGTTGTTGTTAACCACTTTTCGGGTCATCCGAAATGAGTACACGTACCGTTCCTTGGGAACCGGCTTTTTGAGGGAGAACACCTTTTGAGGTTATCCTCGTAGATAGAGGAGCTAGGTTAACCCCTACCTTCTGGTTGTAATCGGGAAGGTTCGCGTGGCGGACTTGTAATATATTAACCCGATGTATTGCTAATGATGTTGTTTAAATTGAGGTGTGTTTTCCTTACTATCCCGTTAATTGATTGTTGTTGGGTGAATTAAGTTCCGCCTTCGCATGCGTTTAATGGATAATGAGTCGATTGGGTCGGCGACGTGTCCTGGGACGTTGCATTTATAACGACCGTGGTGGGATGTTAGGGCGCTCGAGGGTCGGGGCGTGACATCCCTGTTTAAGTGGTATCAGAGCATGGTTAGCTCGATCCAAGTTTGGTCGATACCTGGAGTGATAAGGTACGATGAGTTTTGGGATAGTTAGCTAGGAAAACGTCTTGTGCCTGTGCTTGATTACTTGATTTTATTGTTAGAAGCGGGTTGTTCATGACTTCTAATTCCTTGTTGGAATTGGAAAGCAGGTTTCTGTGAGAATCCTGCGAGATGAGCAATCCTGAGCAAAGGATTCCTAGGAGAAGGGCAGCTTTAAATCAAATTGGTACTGGAGGAAGGGCTCAAGAGGATCCCGGGTTAGATAGGATTATGCAAGCCCTAGAGACTTTGGTAGGGCAACGAGCTCGGGACAAGCTGCAGCTCTGCATTCCTGCCGCACTTTGTTGATGTCCCGTTAGCTGGGATCGGGATTGGGGATCGACCAATGCATAAGCTGGTCGAACAATTTCTGAAGCTAAAGCCGCCGAAGTTCTCTGGCGTAGGTGATCCAGAAGCAGCAACTCTCTGGGTTAGAGAATTGGAAAAAGGTTTCGCCTTACTTCGGTGTTCTGAAGAAGAAAAGGTGACGTTAGCGGTTTACCAGCTGCAGGGTAACGCTAGCACTTGGTGGGAAGCCACTCAAAGAAGAGTCTTTCCTGAAGGTACGGTTCCAGGGTGGAATGCCTTCGTGGAAGCGTTTAACGGGAAATACTTCTCAGACTGCGCAAGAGAGCGGAAGATGGCTGAGTTCCAACAACTTCATCAGAATCATCTGTCAGTTGATCAGTACGAGGCGAGGTTCGCCGAGCTGTCAAAGTATGCCCCGAGATTAGTCGAAGAACCGATCGATAAAGCAAGGAGATTCCGAGATGGTCTGAAACCGGAAATCAAGGATCAACTAGTGCCCTTGAACCTGAAGAATTATGATGAATTGTATGAACGAGCTCAGCTGATTGAGAGGAACATGGCAGAACGTACAGCCGCATCTGGATCGCGGTTTGTACCTAATCGGGATAATCGTCGGTTCGGGAAGGGACCGATGACTGGAGGAAGGTATCCTATTCCACCCAACAAGAAGAGTGGCGTTGGGAAACCGGCATACAACTCCAATGCCGCGTGTCGATTTTGTGGGAAAAGGCATGGGAACGGCCCTTGCCCAAACAAGACCGTGACAGTGACGTGCTTTAACTGTGGCCAACAAGGCCATTATTCAAGGAACTGTCCCCGTCAGAGGATGCCATCTCAACAAACCCAAGTGGGGCAACAAGCTAGCAATGCTTCGCAAAATCACCTAAATCGGCCACAGGCGCAGGGAAGAGTATATGCTATGGCCAGAAAGGAGGCGGAAGATTCGCCTGGTGTGGTCACAGGTACGGTCTCTCTTCAAGATTATGCTGCATATGCACTATTTGACCCGGGAGCTTCGCATTCATTCATCTCTGAACAATTTGTCAGATTAGTGGGGCTTAAACCGAAACCTTTGGATGTAGTTCTTCATGTTACCACTCCACTAAAAGAGGAAATGTTAGTTACAGTAGGATGTCTAGACTGTAAAATAGTTATTTGTGGTAGAGAGGAATTGATAGATTTACCGGTCATAGCGATGTATGACTTTGATGTCATAATCGGAATGGATTGGCTCACTAAGCAACGAGCTATAATGGATTGTTACCGTAAGGTAATTCAGTTAAATCCATTGAATCGTACCAGTTACGAGTTTGTGGGAAGCAGAGGAGGAACCTCGATCCCTTTGATTTCGTCGGTTGAGGGAACTAGGCTATTGGATGATGGATGCCAAGGTTATCTAGCGACCGTAGTTAATTCATTGGTTGAGGAACCAAGAATGGAGGACATAGCTGTGGTGCGTGATTTTCCAGATGTCTTTCCGAATGAATTACCGGGATTACCACCTGAAAGAGAGATAGAATTTATAATCGAGTTGGCTCCTGGGACAGAGCCAATTTCTAGAGCGCCTTACAGAATGGCATTATCAGAACTGAAGGAATTGAAGGTACAGATGCAAGAGTTGCTAGATAAAGGATTCATTCGCCCTAGTGCATCACCTTGGGGAGCACCTGTATTATTCGTGAGGAAGAAAGATGGTTCGTTACGTTTGTGTATCGACTATCGACAGTTGAATCAGGTGACCATCAAGAACAAATATCCGTTGCCAAGGATAGATGACCTATTCGATCAACTGCAAGGGGCGTCGGTATTTTCCAAGATAGACTTGAGGACAGGCTATCATCAATTGAGAATTAAGAAGGAGGATATACCAAAGACAGCATTTCGGACTCGGTATGGTCACTACGAGTTTACGGTGATGCCGTTTGGATTGACTAATGCCCCAGCTGCTTTTATGGACTTAATGAACAGGGTGTTCAAAGCATATTTGGATCAATTTGTCATAGTATTCATTGACGACATACTGGTGTATTCGAAGAGCCCTGAGGAGCACGAGCAACACTTGAGGATGATTTTACTAACCTTAAGAGAACACGCACTTTACGCCAAGTTTAGTAAGTGTGAGTTCTGGCTCAGTCGAGTAGCTTTTCTTGGTCATGTGATCTCTGGTGAAGGAATCTCTGTGGATCCAACAAAGATTGAGGCAGTTATGAACTGGCCGAGACCGACAACGGTAACGGAGATTAGGAGTTTTCTAGGTCTGGCTGGCTACTACAGGCGATTCGTAGAAAGGTTCTCTGCGATCGCTACTCCTATGACACATCTATTGAAGAAGGAAGCAAAGTTCGAATGGACGGATAAGTGTGAGAGGAGTTTTCAAGAACTCAAGCACAAGTTAACTACCGCTCCGGTGCTGACGATACCATTCGGTCCTGGAGGGTATGAGATTTACAGTGATGCGTCACTTAAAGGATTAGGATGCGTTTTAATGCAACATGGAAAAGTAGTTGCATACGCGTCCCGACAGTTAAGGCCACATGAGTTAAACTACCCGACTCATGACTTGGAGCTAGCGGCGATCATTTTTGCCCTAAAGATTTGGAGACATTATTTATACGGTGAAAAGTTTCAGATTTACACAGATCATCAGAGTTTGAAGTACTTATTTTCTCAGAAGGAATTGAATATGAGACAGCGCCGATGGATGGAACTTCTCAAGGATTATGACTGCGACATCCTGTATCATCCAGGAAAGGCTAACAAAGTAGCGGATGCGCTTAGTCGAAAGTCTGCCATCGCGCACCTGATGATTAAGGAATGGACTCTACTTGAGAGAGTACGAGATTCAGAGTTCAAGTTTGAAGTGGGTCACCTTTCAAGTCTGTTGGCTACCTTAAGAATCGAGCCAGAGGTTCAAGCTAAGATTAAAGCGTTGCAGTTAATGCATCCTGAAATTCAGAAGATTCTGCAAGGGGATGCAGCTAAAAGAAAACCTGATTTTCAGGTGACTGAGGATGGAACTTTAAGGTTTCGCGGACGACTGTGTGTACCCGACAATATGGAACTCAAAGATGAGATCCTATCAGAAGCACATCGCAGCAAGTACAGCATTCATCCGGGTAGCACCAAGATGTATCAAAATCTACGTCAACACTATTGGTGGAGTGGCATGAAAGTGGATGTAGCCAAGCACGTAGCCAGGTGCTTGACGTGCCAACAAGTGAAAGCGCAGCATTGCAAACCAGGTGGACTGCTACGACCACTTGAGATCCCGGAATGGAAATGGGAACACATCACGATGGATTTCGTGATGGGTCTACCAAGGAGTCAGAGAGGTAATGACTCTATTTGGGTCGTAGTGGATAGGACTGACTAAGTCTCGCTCATTTCATTGCTGTACGAAAGGACTTTACCATGGACAGATATGCGGAATTGTATGTACGCCATATTGTTCGCCTTCATGGAGTACCAGTGACGATTACTTCGGATCGAGATCCCAAGTTCACCACTACATTTTGGAAAAGTCTTCAAGTTGCCATGGGAACGAAGCTGCAGTATAGTACAGCTTATCATCCGCAGACGGATGGTCAATCCGAGAGAACGATTCAAACTCTCGAGGATATGCTGCGAGCTTGTGTTTTGGATTTCAAGGGCAGTTGGGAGGAACAACTGCATCTCGTTGAGTTCGCTTACAACAATAGCTATCAACAGAGTATTAGAATGGCACCATTTGAAGCGCTATATGGTAGAACCTGCAGAACTCCGATATGTTGGGATGAGGTTGGAGAAAGGAGAATAACAGGTCCAGAGTTGGTACAGCAATCAGTTGAGGCAGTTAAGGTCATCAGAGAAAGGCTTAAGACAGCTCAGAGTCGTCAGAAAAGTTACGCAGACAAACGATGAAGACCTTTGGAATTCCAAGTAGGTGATCACGTCTTCCTCAAAGTGTCACCTATGCGAGGAACTTCACGATTCGGCAAGAAAGGAAAGCTAAGCCCAAGATATGTTGGACCGTTTGAGATTTTGGAGAGGATTGGAATCTTAGCTTATCGTCTAGCTTTACCGCCGAAACTGTCTCAAGTACATGATGTCTTTCACGTATCGATGTTGAGAAAGTATGAACCTGATCCGACCCACGTGCTAAATTATGAAGACATAGACGTGGACGACAAAGTGTCGTACGTGGAAAGACCGGTATGGATTGAGGATAGAAAGGAACACGTGCTACGAAACAAGACGATTCCTTTGGTTAAGGTGATTTGGCAACACCACGAAACGGAAGGAGCAACTTGGGAAAGCGAAGAAGTAATGAGGCATCAACACCCCCATCTTTTTGAATAGTATGGTTATTTGTAAATTTCGAGGACGAAATTTCTTTAAGGGGGGAAGAGTTGTGACATCCTCAAATTCGACCCTATTCGGAATGTAATGAAATGATGATTTTAATCGATGCATTATTAGTAATTCTCGCTCTGAATTGATCACTCATGAGAGACTAACCGATTGGGAAAGGCTGTTAAGGAATTAAGTACGCACGACCTGAGAACTCGATCAGGGATTGACAATTCGACCATAAGGATTGACGAGGGACAATTTTGAGCCATTATGGACCGATCAAGGGATGGTTATAGAATGATTCGCCAATAGCATACAATCGGATCGCGGGTGATTCCGTTTGACCGTTGTATGTATTGCGAACGATCCTAAACCCATTGACTGATGATCGCGTACTTTGGAACTAACGATTGATCCCTCGCAATTACATGACAATCGAGATCATCCATGGTTTGAGAAAACTTAAACGTGGTTTGATACCGAATCAACCACGGGTCGACCGCGTAACTCCTAAAAGCCGCCCGTTAGTTTGAGATATACTAAAGTCGCAATTGATTGATTTTTACCACGAATTAGAATCCGAATTTGGATGTCGAATCTTTGAGGATTTCAAAACTAAATTATGGGACACCGCCTCATTGATTTGCTCGTTTATCGGTTTACTCGAAATTCTCGGAAAAGGATTTAGCGGGCCGAGAATTTGAGCCCACGAGGAAGTGGGCCAGATGAAGGCACATTGGGCCTCAAGCCCAATGTGATTCGGCCACATGGGCCCAAGGCAAACCCAAGTGGCCCAATTTAGCCCATTGAACCCAATTTCAAGCCCAATTTCAATTCAAGCCCAAGTTTGAGCCCATTAGCATTTTCAAGCCCATTCATAATCCGTTTGAGCCCAAATTTGATTATACGAGCCCGTACGAAATTCTAGCTCGTATACGCGTATAAGTATTTTTATACCTTGTGAAATTACCAAAATGCCCTTCTTGCATTTATGACAAAGAAACCAAAGAAAATGATGAAGAAGACTTTGGGGGTTTGGCATTTACGTGGGGGGAATGATGATGAAGACTTATAGGGCATGCATTAAAGGAGAGAAATATCTCTCTTGTTCCCTCTCTTCTCCCTCCCGCGTCCATTCCTCTCTCTCTCCTCTTTCCTCTTCCACGCAACTTCCCCTTGTCTCTTTTTTAAGTTGCTCCTTCGGCTGAGCAAACAGAACAGCCCCTAGCTGCTGTGTTGCTGCTCTGTGGTTGCCGTGGAACCACCAACAGCCACGCCGTGACTCCCGCCGCCGTGCGCAACCCGTCCGTGCCGTTTTCCGTCGCCAATCGCCTCACCGAAGCCAAACCGGTTCGTGGCTGCTGTCCAGCCGAGACCCAGTCGTCGTCGTCTTTCCGTGTTGATTCCGGACCGTGCAAAGCGTAGCCCTCGCCGCCGCCGACGCACCGGTGTTTCCGGAATTTTAATCGGGTGAGTTATCGCCCTAATCCCTTGCTTAGTAGGTTAAACTTCATTAGAGCGGATTAGTTTAAGTTAATTGTGCTTAGTACTAATTGATTAGGGATTAGTGATAATCTATTGGATTAATTATATTATTATTTTATTAATTTTCGGAAATTAAATAATAATATTTTATTAATTTTCGGAATTAAAAATATTATTATTTTATTAATATTTTTGTGGAAATTCCGAAATTAAATTGTGTTTATTTTAGGCTTAAATTGTGATGCCTAAGCTAGAATTTGCCTTATATATTGGTTTGTATGCCAAATTGAATTGTTTGGTTAATTTTAAGTATAGCATGTCGGGTACTTAATTAATAAACCCTGAGGTGTCGGGTTTATTTGTTAAGTTTTATGTGAGAAATATGTTGTGGATACTTGAATATAGAAGCATGCCAAGTTTGGAAATTTATTGATATGTGCATAATCACGTGTGAATATTTTAGTACATTTTTATGTGTGAAAGTTGGATATTTCAACGTATTAGCACGGATTATGTTTGCATCGGCTATTGAAAATTATAATGATGGAACCTGAGTGTTGCTATGTGTGCATGATCACCTAAAGGTTCCTTTCGTGCCCGGTTATATCGGAAAACCGTATACCGGATGACCGCCAACCTAGGGTTTGGCCGTGGCCCTAACGGGTGTCCCCAATTTGGTAATTGGAAGCCGTCGCTGGTAGCAGGGGAGACGTAGTCATTCGCGAATTGGATTCGGAATGAACCCATTTATGGGATATGCCGTCATTGTGGTTGGGTGAGACGATGCCGTGATGCCCGACGGGCGGGACGATGCTCGGTTATGCCGGAAGATTGCCAACCCGATGTGAATAACGCAGTTGTGCCGTAGCCCCCGTGTGGCTGTAGTAATTGGAATACGCGTGAAAATTATGGTAGCATTGCGCTTGATTATGGAATGAAATTGTTAGACACGTTATGGGACGGGTCAAGCGGTTTCACTTTATAATCGGGACACGTGTGAATGCATTGTACTTGAGAAAATTGATGCGTATTCTGATTGTATTATATGCTTATTGCATTATTATGGCATACGGTGAATCATAACGCATGGGCGTGTGCATGTGCCTGGGCAAGGTAAGGTTGCTCTGATGATTGTGTTGTGAAGTACCTTATGTTCTATATTGAGTTGTCTGCCATCGATGTATCGTTGCATGTTTTAGGTACATCCGAGATGAGTTGACCTCCTAGTCGAGGCTTAGGTCGTGAACTCGCTGAGATTTATCTCATTCGTTGTTGTTAACCACTTTTCAGGTCATCCGAAATGAGTACACGTACCGTTCCTTGGGAACCGGCTTTTTGAGGGAGAACACCTTTTGAGGTTATCCTCGTAGATAGAGGAGCTAGGTTAACCCCTACCTGTTCTGGTTGTAATCGGGAAGGTTCGCGTGGCGGACTTGTAATATATTAACCCGATGTATTGCTAATGATGTTGTTTAAATTGAGGTGTGTTTTCCTTACTATCCCGTTAATTGATTGTTGTTGGGTGAATTAAGTTCGCTTCTGCATGCGTTTAATGGATAATGAGTCGATTGGGTCGGCGACGTGTCCTGGGACGTTGCATTTATAACGACCGTGGTGGGATGTTAGGGCGCTCGAGGGTCGGGGCGTGACAAAAAGTGTCAATCGATGTTAATATATAGATTAAGCATAGATCTAATCATAAAATTCACATTCTGCAGGCACACCGATAAAATTGGTGGATTTGACTGAATATATTGTGCTTGCTGGCAGGCTCGAACCGTACATTCTAGGACCTTGTCAGTGAGTGGGGCTTGGCCTAAGCAAGGGCTTTGAGGATCGGCCCCGTCAGCCCATAAATTATTAAAAATTTACATTGATAAATATTTATTTTAATATATCTACCTTGAAAAAAAAACTTTGTAAATATTGAAAAGAGAAATCGATGCTTAAAACAGAAAAAGAAAAGTGTTCACACTTAAAGTACAGTACCACAAAATTACGGAATTGTTTTCTATTTAAAATTCCGTTTTAACTATTATTTAACTCAGTTGTTTTTTCTTTAAAAAGTTAGACATAGCCCATGTGATTGGCCAATAAATTCCAAAGGGTGAGGTTGGCACTTGCCAAAATCCACCAAATTGGGTTTGGACATGACCTTTAGAAATTCGAACCGAACCTGTCTAGTGATCAGGTCTAATTAAGTGTATCTTATTACGTCATATTCAGATATGTTTTCCTCTATATATATATATATGATGTTTTAGTGTTCAAATCATTTGAAATTGCCACCACCAGCTCCGAGAATGGATGGGACAAGGTCCATTGACCATAATTGACTTGGGGATTGGGACTAGACGCCCCTTAATTCCCTCCATCGTAGGGCAAGGAGTGAGCTCATTCTTTTTATCTATTATTTAGCTCAGAATGATGTTGCTTACGAGGTGATGTGGGAAAGTTATGAGCAATCTCTGTTCCACTCCTGGCAATTTACGATGTGAATAAATCTCCCGAGAAAGTTCCTAGCAATCTCGTTTTGCCTGGACTCTACTTTTGTTAACCTTAAACGGCCTATTCTTAAAATTTCAGAAAATCCGTATTCCACCCGGCCCACCGAATATGAGTTTAAAATGGATTTGAGACCGACATTGCCACCACTAGTTAAAAATGAATGAGAGCTCGCAGAAAATCTCCACAAGTGAATTGGTCAGAATGTACTGTTTATAATTTTCACAGCCTAGTAATTTTAATTTTCTTCCCTCCAGGAGTACATCAAATTGTTTTATTTAACAACAACCCCCATATAACCAATTACAAAAAACTTTTTTTTTGTAGCATTACTATCACGAAATCTCACTTGTTTTTTTAGGGCAATTATACAGTAATTAGCTATCTATCAAGAGTTAGCTTATGATTACAAATTCGACAAAGAAAACATTACAAGTTAAGTCGCACGGATGGTTAGATCAGAATTTATATGCATCAAAAGAATTTGGTTTCTAGTAGAATATCTTTGATTCACCGCACAAGCTACTTTTCCGCAACCAATGGCTGTTCTGCTCTAGTATCTTCTTCTGTGGAGAAAACTACTAATTGATGGCCAAAGCGAAATAGAATAATGTCGCGGTCATTCAGTTATGTAGCAACCGCAAAGTCCACAAATTTCCAGAAGCGGATTGAGAGAGAGAGAGAGGGTTGTGTTCAAAGGGAAAATTAAAGAGTTTCAGCTTTGACCTTGCAGCATCCTATAGCAGCGAAGACCACGATGAAACTCCAGTCCTTTGACCCATTACAAATCTCAGTCTCGTCGATTTTTATCTGCCTCTCATCTCCAATCCTATCTACATGCGCAACCCTTTCACACTCTCTGTCGTCGAACCCTCGTTTCCAATTCTTCTTCGTGCGATCCGTTCTCGTTGATCTTCTAGTTCAGTCTCGCCAAGCGATTATGGGCCTTATATTGAACAGCAATCGGTTTCGGCCGATTCCGTCGATCCGTTATCTGAAATTAGCGATGGGGAAGAAAGTTACGCTCACACGCCTGTTGAAGATGGCCGCGACGAATTGCCCCGACTGGACAACCGTCTCCGCCCGCGGTGGGGAGTTCGACTTCGACCTGACTCGCGCGCGGCTGCAGGAGCTCGTCGATCACGCCGCCGCGCTCCTTGCCGCCTACGGCATCGGCCCCGGCAATGTTGTCGCGTTCGCTTTCCCCTACACCGTCGAGGTATGTCCTGATCATCGAGTCTGTTCACGAGTTACTACGCACGGCATGCCTTTGTGCGAGTTTTCGTTTGAGCGATGATGTGAATTCGAATGGGAAAATTCCGGATGATGCTGTTTAAATTCGAAAATGAAATATATGGAAGATCGCGGTAACGATAACTATTTAATGATGAGATCGATCACTTATGAGAAAGATCGACTAGCAGATAGCTTGAAATAAAAGATGTTCCTTGGTGTTTTACACTACTTCCGAGAACAGAGCAACGGAAATATGTGTAAGCATCGATCTATCTTAAAACAAAGTTAAAGCTTATCAAAAAGGAGATGGATGGTTTTGATGGAATCAACCAGTGACAAACTAGTTGTCTGCATATTCTGAAAAAAATATGTGTGTATCTCTATTCCGCGGGGACTAGTGTGATACTTTGCTGATTGGAAATATATGTTTATTTTGCAGTTTGTGATCCTGTTTCTGGCGGTCATCCGTTGCCGAGCCGCAGTGGCTCTGCTCAACCCGGCCTACAAGGCTAAGGAGTTTGAGTACCACCTTTCCGACTTGCGATCGAAGCTCCTATTGACACCAAATGAAGGAAACCAACTGGCTCAATCCGCTGCTTCCGAGCTTAACATCCCCCACCTAACCACCAGGCTTCACTCGGCCAATTCGAAAATCACTCTCTCTTCAACTAACATAGAGCCGGATCTCGACTCGATGTCCAAAGTTGTCAACGATCCCTCGGATGTCGCTCTGTACTTGTGCGACTCTGGCACCCCAAGTCACAAGTTCTTGGGGGTAGCTTGCGTCCCAGCTTTCTGCCGACGCATGCAGTTTACTCAGAAGGAACTGGCTATAGCGGTTGAGTATCCATTTCTCCAGGATCGACATTTAGTCCTTGCATTCTTGAGCTCTTTATCTGCCGGGACTACAGCGGCTGCTAGGTCCTCAGCATCGAGATTTTTGGATAAAATGATTTCAGGCAATGCCACGCGTCACACGGCAGTTGTTGGTCCTGGTGTACGTTACAGGCCAGAAGTTGCCCGTCCAGATATGCCGGAGGGAAATAATGCACCTACGACAACCGAAGAGAACAAAACCGAGACCGAGAGAGGTGGAGAAGAAGCGACATTAACGGAAGAGTTGGCAAACCTAGGTGGGACCATGAGCAATGATATGCCAGTGGGAAATAACGCACTTTCGATAGCCGGGAGAGGTGGAGAAGAAGACAATGGTAGGGCGACATTAACGGAAGAGTTGGCAAACCTGGGTGGGACCATGAGCAATGATATGCCAGTGAGAAATAATGCACTTTCGTCCGCTGCTATGGGGGGATGATACTCCATCCCTTTCACCCATTAGAAATCTCGGTCGCGACCGCCACCGAGCTCGCACTGCCAGCGAGTCTCCTTGATTTTTATCAGACTCTCATCTCCAATCCTATCTACATGCGCAACCCTCTCACACTCTCTGTCGTCGAACCCTCGTTTCCATTCTTCTTCGTGCGATCCGTTCTCATTGATCTTTGTGTTCAGTCTCGCCAAGCGATTCTGGTGCGCCTCCTCAATTGAACCGCGATCTGTATCGGCCGATTCGGTCCATCCGTTCTCTGTAATTAGCGATGGAGGAGGAACTTACGTTCACAGGCCTGTTGAAGAAGGCCGCGTCGGATTTCCCCGACAGGAGAGCCATCTCCGACCCCTGGGAGTTCGAGTTCGACCTGACGCGCGCGCGGCTGCAGGAGCTCGTCGATCACGCCGCCGCACTCCTTGCCGCCTACGGCGTCGGCCCCGGCGATGTCGTCGCGCTCGCTTTGCCCAACATCGTCGAGGTATGTCCCGATCATCGAGTCTATTCACGAGTTATGATGCATGGCATGCCTTTTGTGCGAGTTTTCATTTGAGCGATGATGTGAATTCAGACGCGAAAATTCCGGATGATGCTGTTTAAATTCGAAAATGAAATATCTGGAAGATCGCGGTAACGATAACTATTTGATGATGAGATCGATCACTTATGACAAAGATCGACTAGCAGAAGGCTTGAAATAACAGATGTTCCTTGGTGTTTTGCTCTACTTCGAGAACTGAGCAACGGAAATATGCGTAAGCATCGATCTATCTTAAAACAAAGTTAAAGCTTATCAAAAGGAGATGGATGGTTTTAATGGAATTGGATAATGATACAAATAGTCCATGAATTTTGACCCAATGTACAATTTGATCCTTAAACTTTCAATTTATTCAATGTAGTCCATGAACTTTAGCTGCGATCTATAAACTTTTAATTTATTTAACGTGGTTCTTGGACTTTTGGTACATATTAAATTTAGTCCCCGAACTTTATAAAAATGTTCGATGTGGCCGTTCATGGATCACATTGAACATTAACCTAAAGTTCAGGGATTATATTGAACAAATTGAAAATTCAGGGATCAAATTGCACATTGGGCTAAACTTCAGGGATTGTTTGTGTCATTTTCCCTAATGGAATCAACCAGTGACAAACTAGTTGTCTGCATATTCTGAAAATATATGTGTGCATCTCTGTTCCGCGGGGACTAGTGTGATCCTTTGGTGATTGGAACTATGTGTTTGTTTTGCAGTTTGTGATCCTGTTTCTGGCGGTAATCCGTTGCCGAGCCATAGCGGCTCTGCTCGACGTGGCCTACAAGGCTACGGAGTTTTGGTACTACCTTTCCGACTTGCAACCGACGCTCCTATTGACACCAAATGAAGGAAACCGACTGGCTCAATCCGCTGCTTCCAAGCTTAACATCCTCCACCTAACCGTCAAGCTTCACTCCGCCGATTCCAAAATCACTCTCTTCGACTGACATACGACCGAATCTCAACTTGGTGTCCAAAGTCATCAAGAAATTGGGACAACCGTCACATCCCAGCTTTCACAATTTCTCGGAGGTGGCTCCGTACTTGCACAACCGTCACATCCCAGCTTTCAGCCAACGCGTGCAGTTTACTCAGAACGAATTGGCTACTGTGGTTCTATCTAAAAAGCGTAAATATGCAAAGTCTCCTGATTCTACTGTGATTGAGTATCCATGGCTCCATTATCGACATTTAGCTCTTGAATTGATGAACTCTTTAGCTGCCGGGACTGCTGTGGCCCTCCCGGCGGCCACGGCAGCTGCTAGGTCCTCAGCATCGAAATTTTTGGCAGATACGTTTTCAAGCAATTCCACGCGTCACACGGCAGATGATGTTGCTTGTGTACGTTACTGTTCGCTCGTTTTACGACGAGGAATATCCTTCACCGAAACTTCGATTTTCGGTTTTTATTAAAGTAGGTCCTGTGGCTTGATTTCTAGGAAAATCGTGGTGAAAAACAGAGTGTAGTGCAGGGTTATATGGAAACGGGTAGAAATTGAGTGGATTGAAAATGGATCTGAGATCAACACGGTTTTTAACTATGTTACAATACTCCTATGAAAGCT
Organism: Syzygium oleosum; assembly: GCF_021117445.2. Classification (NCBI taxonomy): domain Eukaryota; kingdom Viridiplantae; phylum Streptophyta; class Magnoliopsida; order Myrtales; family Myrtaceae; genus Syzygium; species Syzygium oleosum. The sequence continues at coordinate 9,510,160 of NW_026607498.1, forward strand.
GTAAAGGACTTGAAGGTTAACTAAAGCTACAGGAAGCTGTAAACGCAGGAAGTAAAAGTGCAGAGGAAACTAAAGTGCATATAAGCTTGAGTGTTTTTGCATTCTTGTCGCCTTCTCTTTTCTTCTTTCTTCTGAGTATTTATATCTCCTCCTATCCTGTAACTGCTTGTCGGTTACTTCTTTGTTTTCGAACTTTGAATCTTGGCGCTTTCAATAACTGCCTTATCTACCCACGTTTTCCAATTTCATTGTCCATCAAAACTTGATATCAACTGCTAGGATGACTTCCAATTTGGATAAATAATCTCCCACGATCTGCTCGTGTTCACTATCTCCGCTTTTTGCTCATAACTTCCTGTTGTCACGATTCACGTGGCTGGGTTGTGATCTTGCCGATTTTCGGTAGCTTCAACATTTCCCGAAATGTAAACTTTTCATGTTTCGGTAAAATTACCGATTCTCTCCAATCACAGAATTCGGGACATGGTGCCATTCACGCTTACTACATTCCCGAATTTTTATCCAAATGTACTTCGGCAAACGACTGAGCTCCATTGTCCGTCGGATTTTGACATTAAACCGACTTGACATCCATGCCGATTTTGGTGTAAACAAATGCCCCCTTTTAAAAGAATTAAAAGAACTTTTAATTCTTTTAAATGTCAAAGAAATAGTACCTATTCTTGACGTCGCTTCGTCACCTTGCTTCGCGCGCCTACCTTTTCGTCTCCAAAACACTTTCTATATAAATCGTTCCTTTTCGTTCTTCTTCATCTTCACCTTTTTGAATCTCTCGCAATCTTTTCCGACACTCTACTAAAATCCATGGCTTCCAAAGCTTCCAAGGACCAAACTTTCTCCTTTTTCGCATCGATGCCTCGACCGATATTATCTATTCCGGGATTCTAATAATTTCAAAGAAGGATCTCATCTGTTCTCTGTACAGAATGATTTTGAAGATTCTTATATCCTTGGCCCTGCTGCTCACAATCACTTTTTCGTTCCACAATGCCTGTCAAACCGCTTCCCTCGTCATCAGATTGAGGTACTTCCCATCCATGAGTCATCTATTTTGGTGTACCAGTGGTATTCTCGTCCTTCTCGCCTTAGGGCTTTCTCTGATTTTGATTCTGAATTCTATCAATGGTACCTTTGTCTTCTTCCTTCTAAGGGTTCTCTTTGGAATACCCTTTCCATCCATGATGCTTTGCGTCTTAGTTGTTTCGACTACCATGTGAATCGAGAACTAATTGGCGCATTGTCCTGTTTTTGGTCATCTTCGACCAACTGCTTCTTTTTCCCTTTTTCTCCTATGTCGGTAACTTTGCTTGATGTACATTGTCTTACTCGGGCTCTCTCTTTTGGGTACGCACCCGTCTACCCCTGTCTCTAGACTCTCATTCGCCGCTCGCAAATTATCTCGATTCGAAAATGGCCTACGGGACATTCATGAAAAACTACTTTAAAAAGGAAAATGCAATTACCGACGAGGAGCACACTGCTTTTCTTTTATACTGGCTCTGTAAATTCCTTTTCTGCCACCCTATAGTTAGGGTCTCGAACGATTTTGTTGCTGTTGCTTCTGCTTTAGCTTCAGGGACCTGGCTTTCTTTAGGCAAGACAATGTTGGCTTTACTCTATCGGGGTTTAGCCCATGCTTCTTCCTCCACTGCTTCAGATGAAGTTAGTGGCGTTTTTGGTGGTCCCCTTTGGCTTCTTCAAGCATGGGCAACCTTCTATTTCCCTGCTTGGTTTTCCAAGGATCAAGTTATCCAACCTCTCTCGATTTCTATTCCTGACCAACTAGTCTGCCAAACTTTGAGTAGGAAACTGGTCTCTGTTCCTAAAACCCCATCCTCTTGTTTTCGGTACTTTATTTCTCAAATTTATTCCATTAAGGAGAATCCACATTCTTTTTCTCCTTTCTTTACCCCTCAATTCAAATCTTACCTTCCTGCCTTTCGAAGAACAAAAGTGACTTTTGGCAACTGTCTTGACTTCTCGTTGATCTCCCCGTGAGATTTTCGACAAAAGGCGGGTTTTCGCGGCTTCAAATCTATTCTCCCCAATATCGTGCCGTGCAACTTGGGTTAATTCAAGGAGTTCTTGTTCCTGCTCTTTACACTTTCTCTGTTGCTTCCTTTGACAAATTAACTTGCAAGCTGAAGGATGATCAGCCTTTTAATGAGCTGACCACGTTGATATGGAGTATCTACCGATTGTCCCGTGTCATCGAATTCACTGGTCACTCTGATTATTCTTCAGCCGATTTTGACCTTTGGTGGAAGGATTATCAAAAGACTGTGTTTTCAGATCCACTGGACCTGATTCTTTCAAAAATAAGAGATGATGTTCCTCCTATAGCACCAAAAGCAATTGAGGCTGTGAATATGTCTCCAACCAAGTCAATAGAACCCTCCGAAGGTAATTTGATTCTGATTTTCAATATATGTTTTGCTTGATTTTCAGCCTCCCATTTAACATCATACTCTCGCAGTGAACAAGAAAAGAAAAACCTCAAACTCTATTGTCCCAAAGAAAACACCATCAAAACGTGGCTTTAGAAAAGTAACTATTCGTTCCTCAGAATCTCCAGAGAATCCTCCAACATCTGATCAATCTTCAGAGCTCAAGCTTCGAGCTATGATGAAACCGCGCCCACCAAAAGGTACTTCTCTTTCTCTATTCATGGAGACTAGCAATATGCATATTAGCACTAACCTGTACATCTTTTGATTAATCCAGATACTCCCAAGACTGATCCATCCAGTGTTGCTTCCCCTGTTCCTTCTCCTAGCAAGGCTCTTATCATATCAGCCCCAAATCTTTCACCAGTAATCCCTGCTTCTTCGATAGAAGTTACTGCTGAGTTGATTCAAGATCAACCTCCTATTTCAGATTCCCAAGAAGGTATACCAACGCAGGATACTTCTACCAATGTCATAGAACCTGAAGAAAATCTTCCTCTACCTTTTACTGGTAAATGTCATTGCCCTGTATTTGACTCGAAATTTCTATTCAGTTATCTGACATACATTTGTTACAGCTGCAGCTTCTGACATACCTGCTTCTGCACCTCAAGAGATTCCAACGCCTGAAGACACGATGATTCAGGAACCTTTGAGTGTGCAAGTGCCACCAACTTCTCAGATTATCACTGGTTTACCTCTCTCAACATCCTCTGCTGTGCCCAATCCATCTGCTCAGATAGAAATTTCCTCTTTAGCAGAACGGGAGGAGTTGGAAAGAATATTGGCAGGTACTCATCCCAGTTCTTCAATGACTGATGACTCCTCAGGGCCTTCAACTTTGTCAATGTTTGCCGAAGTTCCTAAAGAAGTAGCTAAAGCTAAATGAGAACAGCTCTTAAACCTATTAGAGCCTAGTTATGGGAAGTTGATCATTGACTCTAACAAAGAATGCCAAGCGAGGAATCTTTTCCGGGAAATATGCTCTGGCCATCCATCTTTTATCTTGTCGGATTCTTTTCAAGACAAGATTGATCTCTTCGCTCTTGATTTCGTAGATGCTGTGACTACAATCAGAGTCAATCTTGATCATCTCCCCCATCTTCTCTTTGGAGAAAGCCGAGGACTGGCAATCCAGGATGAGTTAGCCCACAAACGTGAAGATGCTCGTCTCTTCTATAATCATTTTAAAGTTGAGGCAAGCAAGCTTCAAAGATTGGAGGCCAGAAAAGCAAAACTTGAAGCAGAGCTGAGGATGGTGGATGCTCAAATTATAGATCAGAAATTCACAGTCTCAAACTTTTCTCCCACACTTAGACGCAAGATGCAGAAATGTAGGGAATTGGAGAAAGAGTTTGATAATACTATTGGGTTGGTTAGGGTTCATGAGAAGAAAAGGGCAGAGATTATGGATGAAAACTACAGGCTAGAGATTAGATTAAGAGACTTTGTAACTGAAGCCAAGACCCTATTAGCTAATTGGAGATAAAATGTCGAAACCATCTGTTGGATTCCATTCTTGGTCTATTTTGCATTTGCTTAATTGTAAAATATCCCGACAGAGCAAATTCCCGATGCTGTATATTCAAATGTAGGATATCCCGATAAAGCAAATTCTCGATGCTGTATATTTTAGCAATCGGTAACTCAAACGTTCTACCCAAATATCGCTCTTTATCTCTGTCTGGTTCCTTTGGATATCTGAATCAACTCAAAGATAACTGTTCCACTGCAACTTGCGTAACTGAAAGATCAAATGCTTACCTTTCCTATCATTCATTCTCTCTGAACTTATTGGCTACCAACTTAATAACTGCTCATCCACACGCATGAGTCAAATTCCATTTCCAACCTATCTCTCCGAGAAAATTCTGACACATCATCCTCCACGATCTGCTCCCTTTATAACTGTTTAAGCTTGCCACAGATTCCCTACAAACTCACAATCCTGTTCATGATGTCTTCACATGGTTCTTCATCTCGTTGCTTCTTTGGTCTCGATCACGTAATAGTCGTAATACTTATGAAGGTAAACTTTCTACCCGACCTTTGACGACCATTCTTCATTCCTTTTAACATGACAACTTGCTTCATTTTCTATAGGTGATCGATCCTTATGGAGGCGATTACACGAACTGCTGTCCCAAGGACACCATGCTTTATTATTGAACAACAATCATAAGGTAGAAGTTACCAACCTGACAGACTTCTTCAGATCCAAAGTATTTCTGTCTGCAGATTCTACCTTTCTGGATCTGGTCTGGGAGCTATGTTCTTTATTCCCTGATAACTTTGATGCATTCAAACATAATGTGAGGGAGATTTGGAATTTGGAACCTGTTGTTGTGGAAGCTGATGCTCTTCAACTTTATATTGAAAAGGAGTTTTCACGATTGCAAGATTCTAAGGCTGAATATGCTCAAAACCCAGGAGTCTTGTACTCAGGCTAAAGATGACGTTGAGATGGCACGTCGACTCCTTACTTTCTTTTTGAATCATCATTGTGTAGAACAGAGAGTGATCAGAGATGAAATCTCTCGAGTTAGATCCATGGTTGAAGTTTCTTCAAACAGGTACAGGCAGTTGCTTCGAGAAGCTTGGGAAAAGTTTGAAGTTGTTCGCTTCCATTCTCATCACATGAAGTATCTTGAAGAACAACTTTCTGAACTTCACCCGAATCTTGCCTTACATTCTAATCTTGTAGCCCAAAATCTCAAACTTGTTAAGGATATGCAAATCTTTGTAACTAAGATCAGAACGTATTTTGACTTCTAGTGGATGAATAAATCTCCTTATGTTTCCCAGATTGATGGATGATATTTCTTTAGGAATTTCCCATTTATAGAACGTGATAGTTCTTTTCCATTGACATCCATCAACCTGTATGCATTCCCATTCAGCACTTCGGTAACTAAATAGGGTCCTTCCCAATTTGATGACCATTTACCGAATTCTCTATTTTGGAGATTAAAAGGCAATATTGCTTTCCATACTAGATCCCCCACCACAAACTGCTTAACTTTAACTCTTTTGTTAAAAGCTCTGGCTACTCTTCTCTTTTGTGCAATCAATTGATCCAAAGAAGCCGCACGAACCTCATCTAGTTCATCCAGATTTATATGCATCCAATCTTTATAATCTTCGGCAACATTTCACTGTAATTGGACTCTTAAAGATTGCACTCGTTATTTCCACTCGGTAAAACCGCCTCTTGTCCATATGTAAGCATATAAGGGCTGATACCTGTACTTGATCTTCGTGACGTTCGGTATGCCCACAATACTATTGACAATAAAGTATCTCATTCCCTTGGATTTTCTTCTAGATGTTTCTTGATAAGACCAATAACAACCTTGTTAGTAGCCTCAGCTTGTCCATTTGCTTGAGGATAGTACGGTGTGGAATAAATCATTTTGATTCCTCTTGATCATGCAAATTCCTTTACTTCACTTCCAATGAACACTGTACCTTGATCGGCAGTAATTGATTCAGGCAAGCCGAATCGATGAATTATATTTTCCTCCATAAATTTGATCACGGTCTTTTGTGTTATACTCTTGTATGGAATGGCCTCCACCCACTTCGTAAAATAATCCGTGGCTAACAAAATGTAACTGTGCTTATGAGAAGAGGGTGGGTAGATCTTACCAATTATATCCATTGCCCATCCTTTAAATGGCCATGGCTTTATAACAGAATGGAGCTCCATAGCAGGTACATGTTGCAACGGTCCATGTTTTTGACATGAAAGACATGCTTTGGCATAATTGATACAATCCTGCATCATTGCTGGCCAAAAATATCCATACCTTTTTAACAGCCATCTCATCTTGATTCCTGCTTGATGAGCTCCACATACGCCTTCATGTGTTTCTTGTAAGTTTCCCGTCGGGAGAAATTATTACCAATCCAGCTCCAGCCATGCTCTTAGCACGCGATCCATCAAAATACATAGTCCATGGTAGAACTTGACTGAGACTTTGCTCATTTTCTTCCATTTGTAAACATGGATATTCGGTAAGAAAATCAACAATGGCTTGGCCTTTTACTGCTTTGATCGGTACATATGTCAAATCAAACTCGGACAAGATAAAGGCCCACTTTGCTATACGCCCTTTTATAACAGGTCGGGATAGCATATATTTTATTATATCAGTCTTACTGATCACATGTACTATAGTTGGCAGCAAATAATGCCTTAACTTCATACAAGCAAAGTATAAAGATAGACATAATTTTTCAATTGCGGTATATCTTTTTTCTACATCAGTTAACACCCTGCTCAAATAATATACCGCTTGTTCTTTCCCATTCTCATTTTCTTGAGCCAACATACTCCCGATAGTTATATCGGTAGCTGATAAGTACAATTTCAGTGGTTTGCTTGCTTTTGGCGGCATTAATACAGGCGGATTCATTAGATAAGCTTTGATCGAATCAAATGCCTTCTGTTGTTTTTCTTCCCATATAAATTCATCTTGCTTTTTGAGACGCAAAAGCTGCGTCATCGGCTCCATTTTATCAGACAAATTGGCAATGAATCTTCTTAGAAAGTTTATTTTCCCGATCACCATCTGCAATTGTCTCTTTGACGTAGGATGAGAGAGCTCCATGATAGCTTTTGTTTTGTTCCTGTCAACTTCAATTCCCCTCTGATTGACCAAAAATCCCAAGAAATTTCCTGCTTGTATTCCGAAGGCACACTTGGCTGGATTCATCTTCAATTTGTATTTCCTCGTTCTAATAAACGCTCGCTCGAGATAATCCAGATGATCTTCTTGGGCTGATTTAACCACCACGTCATCAATATAAACTTCTAAGAATTTACCAATCATATCATGAAAAATCAAATTCATTGCCCGTTGGTACGTAGCTCCTGCATTCTTTAGTCCAAAAGGCATAACCACCCACTAAAAAGTCCCGATTGCACCAGGACATCTAAATGCTGTCTTCGGGACATCTTCCTTAGCGATAAATATTTGGTTATAACCCGAATGACCATCCATCAGGGATAACATCTCATTTCCCGATGCTGAGTCTACTAACATATCTGCCATAGGCATTTGGTATTCATCCTTTGGAGTGGCATTATTCAGATCCCAAAAGTCAATACAAACTCTCAGCTTCCCATTCTTCTTTTTCACAGGGACAATATTTGAAAGCCACTCTACATACCTGGTTGTTTCAATAAATCTTGCTTTCAGCAGCCTTTCTATTTCCTCCTTGACTTTATCCACCACATCCGGAGCAAACCTCCTTGCTAGCTGCTTATGTGGACGAAATCCTTTCTTGATTGGAAGGCGATGTTCTACAATATCTCTTGACAAACCAAGCATTTCATTATAGTCCCATGCAAAACAATCCTTATACTTTTTGATTAGATTAACCAACTTTTCTCTCATGCCCCCTTGTAAAAAAGCACTTACATATATCGGGCGGAAACAACCAGGCTCCCCTATATTAACTTCTAACAATGTTACTTGAGCCTCCATTGTCCTGTCTTCTTTGACTAATGGGTCTTCCCATTCATCTATACAATCTGAGGCTTCAACCTTTTGATGCGCCATTTCTGCCAAATGTGTAAAGTACCTTTCATAAACTTCTTGCAATACTGACTCGCTTTCCATATAGAATATGTAATTCTTCCAATGCCAAGCTTGACTTAGGGATCCATTCAGCTTTGACATCCCCGAAGCGGCAATAAGCAAGGGACTGTGGATCTATCCCTGGTGTTTCAACAGCATAACATTCATGTGCACAGTCTCGATATTTTCGGCAAATGTCAGTCCACCCGATTGAAGCATATCCCGAATCTGCCTCAACATATTCCACTTTATCGCCATTCCAGAATGCCAAGACTTGATGCAAAGTTGAAGGTACGCACTGATTAGAGTATATCCAATCTCTTCCGAGCAGCAGATTATATGAACCATCAGACTCTATCACAAAGAAAGTCGTTTTGGACGACTTGGACCCTATAATCAAGTCCAGCACTATTGCCCCCTTGACTTCGGTAACTTCCCCAAGAAAATCAGCCAACTGAACATTGGAAGAGATAATGTCATCATCATCCTTCCCTAATTTCTTGAAGTACTTGTAAGATACGAGGTTCAAAGTGGCTCCGGCATCTACGAAAGTTTTACCGACAAACCTACCATTGACCTTCCCTGAAATAACCAAGGATCTTAGATGCTTTGCTTTTTCAGAAGGTACCTTATCAAACTTAATGGCTTCCTTGTCGGGAAACTGGAATTCTGCCATGGCTATCTCCTTTTTCGAAATGTGTTCGGTATCTTCTTCCACTGCCAAATTAGTTCCATGCTCCGCTAGAAGTTTAGCATGGATCATGTTTATCCATAATGGATGATCATATTTCTTTGACATTTTGGGGTAGCCAATTCGGTAACTCCTGTCATTTCCTCGTGACCATTTAGGACCCAAGTTATTTTGCCCTAGCTTTCCTTGATGTCTTGGGTTGAGGGCTACAGTGAACTGCCCAAAATTAACTATCTGAGGAGCTTGTGAAACTTCTTCTTTTCTCATTTCAACTCGAGAGCTATTTCCCGAATCCCTTGGTTCTGATTTAATCTGATCTTTTTTATCAGGGTTTCTCTTCCAGACCCAATTACCTTTCTTACCGACAGATGTGAAAGGTGAATCATGCTTCGCTGTACTTTTAGCTCGGCTATTTTGGAAATTCCTTTGCTTGTTTTTCATCCGCTGAAAACGCCTCTTGATGGTTCTGTAAGACGCTTGTCCTAGCGATTTAACTGTTGACCATTTTCTTTCGGGAGGATTGTGTGGTACCTTAACTGTTTTTCGCTTGTGGATTTCCTGGGAATTTGATGGTGGTGGATCATCAAACTCTTCTCCCCAGCCAGTCGGCACAATTGGTAATGACGAAGGTATATAGTCATCCGTATCTCCGTAATAGACCACATAGTCAAACTTCCCACTAGGTTCTCCAAGCAATCCGACTTTAGGATCACCTTCTTTATATCGTTGCCATAAATTCTTTTTCTTTGCAGGCCTGGGTAATGTTTCTTTTTCTTCATGGACCTGAGTAGTCGATTCCCGAAGTTGGAAAGCTGGTTGCGATGAATCATGGTGATATTCCTTCCTCTCATATATACGACTAACATCTTTCCTTTCGGGAACATGCTCTGTTTGTCTTGATTGAACTTCCTGATCTCTAGTTTGTACCGTATGATTTTCGGTAGCAACAATCTCAGATTTTACCTGTGGTCTACCTATTCTGCGGACAAACGATTCTGATCGATATCTCCCCCTTGTTCCTCTCATGTATTGAAACTTGGGTATTTCCCGATCCTGACGAATTAGCTCTTGGTGACAACGAGTGCAAAGTTGCTTGTTATCGCCGCCTGTCATATCTCGTATGTTAACCATACTAATCATGTTCGGGAAAGGGTCTGTGTCCACTTCCATTGGGGCCTTGCCTTTGTCTTCAGCAAACTTAATTTTGTCTTGGCGAATTGCCTCTTGAATAGTCTTTCTAAATACAATGCAATTCACTGTATCATGAGTTGTAGAGTGATGCCACTTGCAATACCTCTTATCTGTCATTTCTTCCTTTGGTGGAATTATTTGCCCCTTAGATAACTTGATCACTCCATCCTTCAACAACAGGTCAAATATTTCATCCAACTTGTAGATGTCAAAGGAGTAGCTATTTGTCTCCTTAGCCTTGAACTTGGATGCATCTCTCATCCTGGCTGGCTTTAGTGCTGGGCACACATATGGTTTCTCAAGCACCATAGTTGCTACGGCTATTTCATTCTTCTCTTCGGCTATATCACCTTGTTCGGTATTTTCAGCAAATGCCACTATATGCCGATTGTCCTTATTCGGCTTCTTGTCTTTCTCCTTCAACAAGTGTTCGTATTTGGAAACCCGTGCGTTCAACTGAAAGAAATCGTCAAATGCTTGTCCTTCAAATCTTTCTTTAAGGTTGAACCTTAAGCCATTAAAAGCCAAATCCGTGAACTCCTTTTCAGTAAGTGATGTTAAACATCGGTTCCTGGATTTCTTGAAACGTGCAATAAACTGATCTACCGTTTCGGTACCATATTGATACATCCTGGCCAAATCGGCTACCGTTACCTCTGGTACCGTTCGGTAAAATTGAGAATGGAACTGCCTTTCCATCTCCGTCCATGTCTGAATAGAATTCGCATGCAAATTCGTATACCAAGTGAAAGCTGTTTTTGACAAAGACAGTGGGAACAACCTTAACCTTAAATACTCATTAGTTCCAGCTTCTCCACATTATGCTAAGAATCGACCCATATGTTCCACAGTTGACTGATGTTCTTCTCCTGTAAATACAGCAAAATCTGGCATCTTGAAACCCCTCGGATATGGTATATTGTCAACCCAATCGGGATGTGGTTTCTATACACCGGCCTTGGCATTCCTCTCTCTCGCTCCCAATTGTTGCATTACCACCCCGCAACTCTATCTCGGGTTCCATGGCCTTAAATTTTGCTGGCCTAACCAAGGATCTTGACCTCTAAGATCGAACTGTTGAGGTCGATTCACCCCTTGCTGCTCCACGTTGAAATTACCGGGTAGTGGTGGTCTATAAAGAGGATTTTCTATCACATGAAGATATGGTTGAGGCGCAGGTGGTCTGATACGGTCAACATTAGGCATATTCACTGGTGGAGGTACATTCATCACTGATGGTGCATTTGTGGCCATGGAATTAATCAAATTAATCTCATTTGAGGCATTTTGAGGGAAATTATAAGCACTCACACCATTCACAAGATTTATAGGGGTAGGATTCTCTGGCCTTAGTATAATTCTAACAGGAGGTTGAGAATTTGATCCCCCATTACCATTATATCCAACATGAGGAAGTCCCGATGTTGGTGGGAATGATGTTGTCCCAGGAGGATTTGCATAAAAGGGTGAAACTTGAGAAGATGAACTGGGACGCGATATTACCTCATTTATAGCATTGATCACCATGGGCTTTATCACATCAGTTACGGGTAGAAATTGAGTGGATTGAAAATGGATCTGAGATCAACACGGTTTTTAACTATGTTACAATACTCCTATGAAAGCTGTAAACGACTTGAAGGTTAACTAAAGCTACAGGAAGCTGTAAACGCAGGAAGTAAAAGTGCAGAGGAAACTAAAGTGCATATAAGCTTGAGTGTTTTTGCATTCTTGTCGCCTTCTCTTTTCTTCTTTCTTCTGAGTATTTATATCTCCTCCTATCCGTAGAATCGCTTGGCGGTTACTTCTTTTTTCGAACTTTGAATCTTGGCGCTTTCAATAAGCGCCTTATCTACCCACGTTTTCCAATTTCATTGTCCACCAAAACTTGATATCAACTGCTAGGATGACTTCCAATTTGGATAAATAATCTCCCACGATCTGCTCGTGTTCACTATCTCCGCTTTTTGCTCATAACTTCCTGTTGTCACGATTCACGTGGCTGGGTTGTGATCTTGCCGATTTTCGGTAGCTTCAACATTTCCCGAAATGTAAACTTTTCATGTTTCGGTAAAATTACCGATTCTCTCCAATCACAGAATTCGAGACATGGTGCCATTCACGCTTACTACATTCCCGAATTTTTATCCAAACGTACTTCGGCAAACGACTGAGCTCCATTGTTCGTCGGATTTTGACATTAAACCGACTTGACATCCATGCCGATTTTGGTGTAAACAGTTACGGTCAAAAGTTGCCCGTCCATATCAGAGCAATGATATGCCAGAGGGAAATAATGCACCTAAGACCACCAAAGAGAACAAAACCAAGACCGAGAGAGGTGGAGAAGAAGGCGGTCATTGCGCGAAATTAATCGAAGAGATTGAAAAGTTGAGTGGACCGAAGAAGTTCTCCTATGAAGAGTCGATGATCGCTACCGATTCTTTTGCACATGACAGGATTCTGGGAGGAGGAGGTTTTGGCGATAATGTTGCTTGTGTACGTTTAAAAGTTGCCCGTCCATACCGGAGCAATGATATGCCAGAGGGAAAGAATGCACCTAAGACCACCGAAGAGAACAAAACCGAGACCAAGAGAGGTGGAGAAGAAGGGAAATTAAAGGACGAGTTGGATCTGACCCAAAAAAAATATAAAGAAGAGGAAGAGTTGACAAACCTGGGTGTGCCCAAGAAGTACTCCTATAGAGAGTTGAGCGGCGCGACCAATTCCTTTGCAAGTGGCCTGAAATTGGGACGAGGAGGCTTCGGGATCGTGTACAAAGGGTACATAGGAGAAGATTGCACACCGGTCGCTGTGAAGAAAATAAGATATGGTTCACGCCAAGGGAGAGAGGAGTATATATCCAAGGTGAAATCGTTGAGCCAACTTGGGCACATACACTTGGTGAAACTTAAAGGCTATTGTCACGAGGCGAATAAATTCATCCTGGTTTACAAATTCATGAAACAAGGTAGCTTGGCGGATCACCTGTTTGAAGACAAACCCTTGTTGACATGGGAAAGGAGGTACAACATCGCTCTGGGATTAGCCAAGGCGCTGCATTACCTGCACAAACAATTTCGTCAATGCATAATCCACAAGGATATCAAATCCGACAACGTCATGCTCGATGAAAAGTTCGAGGCCAAATTGGGAGATTTCGGCTTGGCTAAGCTAGTTGACCACACCAGAGTCCCAAGCACAACCCAAGTGAAAGGAACACTGGGTTACTTGGCTCCGGAATACTTTCGAACGGGTAAGGCAAGTAAGGAATCTGACATCTACAGTTTCGGAGTCGTCCTATTGGAAATATTATGTGGGAGAAAAGCCCCCGACTTGAAACTAGCAGAACAAGGCTGCCTTGTTCTGTGGGTTTGGAAGCGTAGTGGATGCAGGAGCTGGTGGGGGCGCCGGTTTTGGAATCTTCACCTTCCGGTGGACGAGAGGCTCGGGAAGGATTTCAACAAAAAACAGGCGGAGGCCTTGATGATTGTGGGGCTGTGTTGTGCTCATCCCTTTGCTAGGTCTCGGCCTTTGATTGAAGAGGCAATGGTCGTTTTGAACTTGACGTTAGAGCCTCGCAAACTCTCCTCGAAGATGCCAAGTTTCGACATATAATTGACCCAAACGTCTTGTCTAAATACATTTGGCTTAATATCTCATTTTGGTAATTGCTAATTTTGGTAGCGCACTTCATTTTGTTCGTAAGCGTAAAATTCCAATTGCAACTCAAGATCCTTTTTGAAATGACACTATTTGACATGATTTAATCTAAATAAATATTTTAACTACCGTACGCTCAATAATAAATGAGAAAGACGGTACAACAGCTTTTTGATAATGACCTCTATTTCCAACAAAATAAAAATAGACATCATTGAGTCACTATCATGTCTTTCTTCTTATCTTTTCAAAGTCCACTCATTTAAATATCTAATCATAACTTTTCCATTATATAGATGTATAATCATAGTTTGTCACTTTTAAGGAAAACTACTGCAAGTACCTAAAGTAATATGCTAGTTTCATCCTCTCCTTCTAAAAATCAATTTGTTTGCCATCGTGAATCAATTTACGAAAATGGCTTTAAGGGTAACTCGTGGATAACGAAGCTGACTAGTATAGCGATGTTTGATGATTCTGGATCCTCTGGTCACCTAAAACTCGTGTCGTGGAATATCCAAGTCAGCAAAAATCGAGACTGGCCTAAATTCCAAGAAGCGGGAGACCAGGGTCATCGGGCCCAAAGCCCATCCCGCTTGGCCTGCCGCTGCCTGTGCTGGTGAAGAGCGAGTCGACAGAGGCGCTTGGCGAGAGGGAGCGTAGGGGGCGGCTGGAAATGGCAGCCACGGCTAGCCGTTGCACTGATTTTTTTCAATACAGAATGATACGTAGGTGGAGGCTGTCCTGTTTGTGTGAATTCTGAATCAGCAAATTGATAGAGTGGATAGTATAAATCACCAGCACCTGAACATATGAACGCATGAAACTTTGGTTTTGTGGAAATTTAAAAGAAGAAAGGCAGTATGAAGTAAGGACAATTCTACACTTGAGGATATGGTGGTTTGTTTGTCTGTGATGATCATTTTCTGTAAATAAGCTGGAATAAGGCTTTGTTTATTTCACAGAAAATGAATGATTTGGAAAATTAATCTCTTATATCGCTTACAAAAGTAAATGAGCGGATAATATTTTCGACATCAATGAAAATGTTCCGACATAAATTGTTGTCAGTGATGAAAACATTTTTAATTGACTGACTATGGCCGCACTTAACACCCATGACAAAGGCAATCAAGTTTACCTCATCCGACTGCGTCTCCACCAATATCGGTTGATGGTTTGGTCCTGAAGGACGTCTTGATAACAATATACATACTTACTCCCTCAATGGGTTATAATCATAGCGTCACGAGTATAACCCATCAATCTCAATCTTCAATAACCCACAACAAAACCAGAAATCATTTCAAAACTCAGGTTTACAAACCAAATCATATAACTTTTCACGATTCAATATATATCAAAGTACATTTCATAAACTGTATTTATAAATCATGATCATTTCGTGATTCTTTCATAAAAGGTTTCATAAACTATTTACAGGCAATCAACTCAAACTGTAATCAACAAATACTTTTCCATTTCTAATAAATGGAATAATAGTAAAAGCTTGATCCAGATTTTATGCAATGAACATGCCATTTAACTCATAGTATATTCAATATATATAGCTTTTGAATATAAGCTTACAAACACAAATAAGAGATAGTACTACTCACCCAGTAAAGCTGAAAATCTACATACGATGATTGCTCGAGCCGAAACACTCGAATTCCTATCAATTGATCGAAAAATGATATCAAAATCCGAGTGAAACTCTGCCTTAACCAACGACTCGACTAGTGTAACATCCTCACCTTGGGGTTATTAATGCAACATTCCAAGAGCATCGCCGTCCCGTTTCTTTTATCTTCTCATTAAGAGCATGACGTCCCGTTCATTATTATCTTTCGTTACGAACAAGCGGAAGCATAAACTCGGGACAATCAAACAAACAACGGGTTAAGACAAGCATCATGAGCAAACCTTATATTTACAGGCTGACTTCTATATTACATGAGTGTATTCTACAAGCCCCTTTCTATGGGCCTTTTTCCCTTTTCAACACACTATATGCATCCACGTAGGCTGGGGGAAATTCCTATTTTCTCTAGCATGGCCACAGCTCCCAAAACTAATGTGAGACTTCCATGCCTACAAATCTGAAAAACAACGGAATGAGTTGAGGACTCAGTAAATAAAACTCACTAAACTCCGGATAGGAGGATGCCTTGCCATCGAACAAAGCACATGTCATAACCACATCAATTGATAGCAGATCAATGGCAAATGTGCTTCAAATATACTCTTTTTTGTGCATAAGATGATCTCAACTTGCCTTTCTATTCAAGCAACAACATCACAATCAAGAGCATGCATACGAGGGAATCTTTGTCTCAACCGTTGGTACGGTTCTTCCGGAAATTCTCCAGGCAACGTCCCCTAATCCAAGGGCAATGGCTTTTCATCCGAACATAATCGGGCAACGTCCCCTATCAATGGTGACGGCTATTCATCCGAACTTAATCGGGCTACGTCCCCTAATCAAGGGCGACGGCTATATTTTCCCTCGTGAGACCATCATAACAACTTGAGTACTTCACGCGAAGTGTGTATCATGCCATGTTGCCTCTAAAGTCTTAAGTCATGCTGGGCATGAAACTAACTTCGTGATCCGAACCGACCGGTCATGGCGCCGACCTACACCAAGCAAGGCTTGGATCGGTACGCCTCAATACCGACCCTCCAAGCAAAGCTCGTTCCGACACACCTCGACGTCGATCCGAACCAAGCGAGACTCGTTCATGGCTCGGGGCATGCTCTTAAGCATGATGCCAAACACATGAGCAACCTTACATATGTAAATGTAAGCACGGCAAGCGATATCAAGTGTTCACAAACCACGGAACTCATGCAAGCACCACAAGCACATAATTCGCCCAATAACGCAACACGACACCCTAGCCAAAGTTTAGTAAGTCTACTTACAACCCTTCAAGGTCATGGCCAACGGTGGCCTAGTGGTGAGCCGAGCGACAAGGGCACGGCAAGGACACGGCGTGGTACGGGCACGAGCGCGGCCGAGAAAGAGAGGGCAGCCAAGAGAGAGTGAGGGCGTGATGGAGAGAGGGAGAGGAAAGTGAGCCAAAGGTGAAGAATGAGGGAAGTATGCCTTTATTTATAGGCCATCTTGCCAACTTGCTGGAAAAGTTATCTAACTTGCAAGATAAGTTATTCAAGCCAACTTGCAAGATAAGTTAGTCAAGCTAACTTACAAAATAAGTTTCAAATAAAGTCATTAACTTGACTAAATCAACTTGTCTTCTTGTCCCAAGAAGCATTCTAGGCATGAACCATGAACTCAATAATTGGGGTCCTTGCTAATTCTAATGGCACATTTTCCTTTGAACACCCCATTTTCACTAAAACTTGACTTAATAAGGAACTAAGTAAGTAGGGGTTTTTAAGTGCTATAAATAATCGATCATCCCATTTGAAACGGGAAAATTACCAAAAAAGTCATAAACCTTTTGCAATTGTGCCAATTCAGTCTTAAACCTTTTTTTTGTTGCCAATGCAGTCCTAAACCTTTTGCAATTGTGTCAATTCAGTCCATCCGGCCACTTTTGGCCGGCCGGTGCTGACGTGGATGCCGGCCGACACCGGCCAGCTGACGTGGTAATTTTTAATAATTTATTATTATTATTTTTCTAATTTTTTTATTTTTTTCTCTTTCTTTTTTATTTTTTGCCTATCTTCTTCCCCGGTCGCCGATCGCGAGAGGCTGAGGCCGGCGAGGTCCACCTCGTCGGCCATGGGCGAGGCTGGCCCTCGCCAGTGCCGGCGAGGGCCAGCCTCGCCCATGGCCGACGAGGTGGACCTCGCCGGCCTCAGCCTCTCGCCGATTGCCGGTCGCCGGTCGCCGGACCGGTGACCAGGGAAGAAGATAGGCAAAAAATAAAAAAAAATTCGAAAAATAATAATAATAAATTATTAAAAATTGCCACGTCAGCCGGCCGGCGTCCACGTCAGCGCCGACCGGCCAAAAGTGGCCGGATGGACTGAATTGGCACAATTACAAAATGTTTAGGACTGAATTGGCAAAAAAAAAAGGTTTAGGACTGAATTGGCACAATTACAAAAGGTTTAGGACTTTTTTGATAATTTTCCCCATTTGAAACCGAGGTTCGATGTAAAAATATGCCCTAATATTCTTGGACACAACCGAGCCAAAGATCGGGCTGAACGGCACAATGCCGAATTAGCAAAAATCGTTGGCACACGGCTTGGTCGGTTGGGCCTGACCGAGCGCAGGACCTGGTACATGGCCGAGCCACTTGGGCACAAGGCCGGGCTCACGGCCGAGTCATATGGGTACTAGGCTTACTGCACGAGCACAAAGTCAAGTGGATGGGCATGGGACCGGGTCGCACAGACGGTGCGCCGGCGCAAGGCCGGGCCACACGGACAATGTGCCAAGCGTATGGATGGGACACACGGATGAGGGATTGATTCATGGATCAGACGCATGCATCGGCTCATGGGTGGCACAATGCACGACCCGTGGCCAGGTTTGATTGGCACAGGACTATGTCTGGGCCGGAACCAATAGGCACAAGGGTCAAGCACAATGGTCGACACACGGACGGGCACAAGGTCGGCCCGTGGCTTGACTAACAGGCACATGGCTGGTCCACGGCTGGGCGCAAGGCCTAGTGCATGGCCTATCCATGTCCTACCCAATTCAACCCAACGATCCATGACCGATTCGTGACCGGTCCATGTTCGAGTATCAACGATCCATGGTCAACCCTCGGTTGTCATATAACCGCGTGGAATTGAACACAACGAAATCGGTCCATGGTCGCCCGTGACCGGTGCATGATCGAGCAGAATCACTCACGACCGACACATAACACACGACACCGATCCATGGTAGTTTGGATTGTCCCACTAGCGACCCTTATGGTCGAAAGGTCGATCCTTGGTTGAATCGCTCTAATCAACTTGCATGACGAGAAAGTCTTTGCATTGTCGGCTCCTTGGTCTATGATTGAACCATAACCGACCCTCTAGATACCCGTTTCGACCATAATAGCCGATCCATGATCGACCCTCGGATCGGTCCGCACACTAATTCCATGGCCATCTTCTTTAGGTCGTCTCGGTCCAATTTGGGGATCTTACAACTAGACTACGCTTAATCGTCGATGAAAAAACCTATACGCGTTAATGAAGAAACTTGTTTATCGCTATTGTTCATCTTTGTCCATTGCGCGTTTGCGCAAAACTTCAGAAATTCATTCCGGTCAAACCATACTTCAGAATCGATTTTCGTCATACCCCACAACTTCACTATGCCCTGATTAACCATTTTCATATAAATCTAAAACTCAATAACTCCTCAATCAAACCTCGCAATTCAAAATTCACATAACTCTGGGTTTATGATCTAAATTCGAAAAATATATTGATTGGACGAATAATGGGTTCAAATACTTACTAGTGCCGCAATTCGAAGTTGATTCGGCTTGTCGAGATGTCCGGATCGGCTTCACACGAAGAATTGTACCTCTTTTCTTCTTTTCCTCCTTTTTCACGGACGACCTCTCTTTTTTCCTTTCTTCTTTGTCACTTGCTTTGCTCATTTATTATTATTGACTTGCGTGCTAGCTGAAAACACTTATTAAGGATGGGCATTGAACCCTTTGGTTTTTCTTAATTTCCTTTAATTAAAGTCCAATTCTTACGCCCCCTACCCTAGATAAGTTCTTTCTTACTCTTACTCTTTCTCTTCCTCATTCTTGCTGCGCATGTCTCTAATGTCACTATCCAACCCCCTAAAGCTTCGTCGCCCACCAGCCGCCACAGCAAGACCCTCCTCCTCCGACATCTCTCTAATCGGCCTCGATGTTTCTTAGCCTTCGACTCCTGCTTGTACCCTTTCCATGTTCATAGCTGAAAAATTGATGGGCTTGAACAAGGTCAACGAGGGCCCTTAGTTTTTTCGGGTAATTGGCATATTTCTAGCAAGTTACGGTTGCCCTGTTGTGGTCCTTATGGCACCGTTAGTCGTAAGGTGGTTTGTATGATTGGGGGCCTATGAAATGAAGCGATGTCTCGCCATGGAAGTTATTGGGTCTTTTGAGAGGAGCCGATAACGGACTCTTGATCCTACGATTGCTACATGGACCGTTGACGCCAAAGTTTCAGAGAGTCTAAACCTTTTGACCTTTCTATGGGAGATTTGGTCGTCCAGTTTCGATACTGCACGCGTTTCTGAAGCTGACATTTGACCTTATGGGTGATCATAGACGATTAGACATGGATCATAGACGATTAGACATGGATGAAGTTTTTTTTTCTTTTGTAGTGCCATCAAACCCGTGTAAACTTTCCTCTTGGTTGTGGCCAAAAAAAGACTCTTGGTCTCTCATGAGACGATCTACTGAGAGTAGCATTGGAATTAGTTGCTGACCGTTGATGTGTTCATGTTTGCCAGAGGCTTTGGTGTTGGTGACGCAGTTTTCATTGGAGCTGTATCGGTGCTTTTCATTAAGCACTATTATCAAATTAGCTTCGAGCAACTGCTCCTGTTGGGTTGTTCCGCTGTATTGGTAGTGATCGGTATTGCTTCTCAAGGTGAAAAATGTAAGGTCCCCCCTCCTCCTCGCTGGAGCAATGGTGTGCCAGTGGGAAATAATGCACCTACGACAACCGGGAGAGGTGGAGAAGAAGGCAATCTTAGCGCGACATTAACGGAAGAGTTGGCAAACCTGGGTGGGCCCAAGAAGTTCACCTGCGAAGAGTTGAGGATCGCTACCAAATTTTTTGCAAGTGACCAGAAATTGGGAGGAGGAGGTTCCGGGATCATGTACAAGGGGCACATAGGAAAAGCTCACACACCGGTCATTGTGAAGAAAATGACATCTGGTTCACGCCAAGGGATAATGGAGTATATATCCGCGGTGAAATCATTGAGCCAACTTAGGCACAGAAACGTGGTGCAACTTATAGGCTATTGTCACGAGGTGAATAAATTCTTCCTGGTTTACGAATTCACGAGACAAGGTAGCTTGGAGCATCATCTGTTTAAAGACTGGCCCGTGTTGGGATGGAAAACGAGGTACGACATTGCTTGGGGATTAGCCTTGGCGCTGCACTACCTGCACAAACAAAGTCATCAATGTGTGATCCACAGGGATATCAAATCCAGCGACGTCATGCTTGATGAAGATTTCATGGGCAAATTGGGAGATTTCGGCATGGCTAAGCTAGTCGACCACACTAGAGAGCCAAACACAACCCAAGTGAAAGGAACACCAGGTTACAGGGCTCCCGAATACGTTCGAATGGGTAAGCTAAGTAAGGAATCTGACATCTATAGTTTCGGAGTGGTCCTTTTGGAAATAGGATCTGGGAGAAGAGCTGTCGACTAAGAACGAGACCTACGACACCTTGTAGAGTGGGTTCAGAAGCGAAATGAATGCGGGAAATTGCTCAATGCTGTGGACTCGAGGCTTGGAAAAAAAATCCAGAAGAGACAGGCGGAGGCCTTGATGATTGCGGGGCTGTGGTGTGTTCATCCCAATGCTGGGTCTTTTGCCTTCGATTGAAGAGGCAGTGGACGTTTTGAGCTTGAAGGCAGAGCTGCACGAACTCCCCGCGAAGATGCCAGCATATAATTGAGCGGAAGGTCTCGTCTGGATGCGTTTGGCTTTAAGCGAATGCCTCAATGCGATGTCTATTTTTATTTTGTTCGAAAATGATGTCTTTTGAAGTGTGATACATGTGAAAATCACCGAAATAAAGGTAATCCTCGAAAAGCTGTTGTACTCTCGCCTTTCTCGTGCATTACGGGTGGTAATGTTGTATGGCACTTCAAATATTTATTTAAATTTGATCATGTCAAATTTCAAGAGGAATTTCAAGTTGCAATCGGAATTTTACTCTTAGGAGTGAAACGAAGCACGAAGCACGTTAGCAAAGTAAGTAATTACCAAAATGAGCTACTGCATGGGAATCTTGCAAAGGTCAAAACTAATCCCAATGCCGGGGAATAATTTTTTCCCCATTCTAAAGTCGATTGTCTACCTATTATTTTTTGTTCAATCAAGCACCTCAACTTTTTAAATTTGGCTCAATGTGAGGCTTTTGTTAAATGAATTCACATATAATGTGATTTTGTTGGCGTGACTCATTTACTCGGCAAATGTTAAGCAAAATTGGTGACGTGGCTTGCTTATTTGGCAAAAAATATGGTATCTCCTTTTAGCAATCCAGAGAGAGAGAGGGAGTGTTGGCTTGGACAATTTTAGCTCGTCCAAATATGTGTCTATTGATGTGGAATCTTCTCTATAGGCTACATTGAACGCCAATATTGATGATTAATGGTTTTTTAACGGCATTAGTTTCCGCATTGACATTTTCCGTCCTTGATTTAAAGAGACATCTCTAATGATCCACGTTTGAAAAGTTGATATGCTTGATTGCCCAAAATAAAAGATTTGAAATACTCAATTGTAAAATGGGTAATCATTCGAGTGATTGCGACCTCATTATCCCTTAATTTTTCTAACAAAATGAGTCCGCAACATTACTTTTATGAGAATTGGCGATCATCCGCTAAGGAAGGATGACATAAAACTTATATTTACAATAAATGAATTGCACATATGAAATGTCAAACGATCTAGATGCATACAATATGTAAGTTAGACTAATCGATTCCAAATCCCTAAAACTAATAGTGATGCACCTAGGGGGGACCCGTTATGCGATTGGACGAATCGGCGGGTTTGAAGTTAACGATATCGGATTGAACTCAAATTTGGTCGGCTGAAGCGAAACGGCGTGCTGATCAATACTCACCGCCTTTGGCCGTGACTAACGATGGATTTTCGCGATTCGAGATTGTTTAGATGGATTTTTCTATTTTTTTAGTATTTTTTTTATGGGTTAATTTAGTAAAGGGCAGTTTCGTAATTTTGCGTTTTGATGTTTACTAATCCTAGTAGGGTTAGGTTTGGGGTTAAATAAACTTGTTTTAGGGTTTCTTTTTAGCAGACTTGGATATTTTTGATTTGATAATCATATTTGGAGGACGAATTGTTCTTCTGTCGAATTTTCTTGTTCAGTCAAATTTTCTATCGCGTTTCGGCATCAAATAGATTGTATAATAATGCGACAATTTTTTGTTGGATACTTAAGTATGACCCGCTTATTTAAATACCTAATCATAATTTTTCATTTGACAAATATATAATCATAGTTTGTCACTTTTAAGGAAAATTACTGCAAGTAACTAAAGTAATATACTAGTTTCATCCCCTCCCCCTAAAAATTAATTTTTTTGTCATCGTGAAACAAATTTTATGAAAATGGCTTTAAGGGCAACTCGTGGATAACGAAGCTGACTAGTATGGCGATGTTTGATGATTCTGGATCCTCTGGTCGCCTAAAGCTCATGTCGTGGAATATCCAAGTCAGCAGAAATGCGACCTGCCTGAATTCCAAGAAGCGGAAGACCGGGGTCGTCAGGCCCAAGCCCATCTCGCTTGGCCCGCCGCCGCAGCCAGTGCTGTTGAAGAGCGAGTCGACGAGCATGGAGGCGCGTGGGGGCCGCTGGCTCGGCTGGAAAATGGCGGCGGCGGTTTATTCTTGGAATGTGTGGAAAGAAATAATGATTTAATCACTTTGTACGGGGAAGAAAAATCTAGTGCGTGCGGCTTTAAAAGTGGAACGTGATTGGAGAATTCCATGCAAGTTGACAAACCCTCAATGGAATTTACGACTTTGTCCCTAACGACTTCATTGCACGGTAGAAGCTTTTTTGCACGTAGACACTTGGGGAAATGACAATGCATGATCATACCATATTAGGGTTGCAAAATACTCATAGTTTATTTTGTTATCCCTTGCCCCGAAGAACAATACACAGAGTTCAGGCGTGATAAATGATGCATATACTTGGCCCTTTCGAGCAAAGCTAAAGTCATCATCACCATAGACAAAGTTACTAGTTTGGTTGGATCAAATTTTCACGAAAAAACGAGTTAAATAATCTGTATAATTACTACGATAACACTAGGAAGCATTGCCCATTTCCTAATTGTTAACCTCATGGAAGAAAATTAACCCCTTTAAAACTAGACCAACTATATTTTTATCTCTAAATTGCTTGATATATGACGTAAGCTTTCACATATATATTACATTCGAAAGAATAGTGAAGGTCAGATTTTTGTTTTTTTTCCCACGAGTACAAGGGGATGCGTGTATTTATGAAATTTCAGTCTAATGAGTAGCTTATGTTTGTGAGGGTCACCGATCAAACTATAGACATGAAGGGACGATGCCGATCATAACATCACAAGCGCCACACATGGCATGTCATTATTTTCATAAAATAGCGATTTAGGGATGGCCATAGGATTTAGAATTTCCTCGTATTTGTGAAATTTTCCCTAAGGGTAAGGGCTGATTCGTAGTAACTGAATGCGAAGCATGCAATATGGGCAAGACTGCCAATTTTCCACTTTTTCCTTTTCTTTTACCTTGGACCATCACATGCCAAATGCTCGATTTAAGAAGTGCCCTTGACGTTCTATGGCATCGATTAGCAAGAAGTAAAAATACTAAGACCAACTAAACTCGCGAAAATCAAATTAGAAAATTCGTGATAAAAAAAGAAAAATCAACAGGACCATTTGGATTAAACAGAAAAATTACCAGACCACGGTCAGAAAGAAGCCCAGACATCACATCCCTCGTTTTCCACTGAGGGACACGTTGGGAGGGGGGCTTTATTCAAAGAAACCAACAATCCAGAAAGAAAGACGAAGATATTAGTAACACTAAGGATGATGGATGATTCTCTTGGGATCTAATCCTTGTACTTCATCGTCAATGGAGCCAGCTAAACTTCTCAACATCGACCTTGAGGGCCTCAATGTCCTCGTTGTTGTCTAGACCCTTGTTGAAGTCCTTCATTAGTTTCCCATGCTGCTTTTGGATGGTCGAGGTGATGGTCACGGCCCGGTGGAGGAACTCCCTGATTTGCTCGAAGTCCTTCTGCATCAAGCCCCTTGAAGTCATGGCATGAGTTCCTGCAAACAAGACAAGCCTCTTGAATCAGACATTGCAATGATAATTCAGCCGCTGGTTGGCCTGAACGTGTTTGGTACAGCTTAGGCTTAACAGATATTGCCCGAATATGAGCATAGAACAATAAGGGGCAAAAGAATGAAGCAGTGCATAGGTTTTCATTACCAATGAGTACTCCTCTATGTGCCTTGGCACTGCTGTCACCAAATATAGCATTCTTGTTTACGGTAATCCCGCAGAGATTGCAAAGTTTCTCGACCTTATTGCCTGCGAGAGTGTTATTTCAAGTGATTAGAATCTACATATGCGTTGTTGTCAACATCATCAACTCACTCAACAGAACTGATGCAATCTTTACCGGTCAATCCAAGAGGACGAAGATCGCAAAGGACAAGATGGTTATCAGTTCCACCAGTCACAAGCTTGTAACCCTTGCTCAAGAGGTAGTTCCCAACAGCAACAGCATTCGCCTTGACTTGCTTAGCATAGGCCTTGAACTCAGGAGACATGGCCTGCTTCAGGGAAACGGCCAGAAAGCTGATTTGGTGGTTGTGTGGGCCACCCTGAAGAGAGTGGAAAACTGGGGTCATGCCCTCAGAGCTGTAAAGGGCATCCTCGGGCTGGCCCTTCCTGTAGAGGATCATCCCGGCTGTCGGACCCCTCGAGCTCTTGTGTGTTGTGGTCGTGACAATCTCGCAGTACTCAAATGGGTTCGCAGCTTCCTGTAGCCAGAAACGAAATTGCACGGACGGTAAGAACATTGAGAACCTCACCACATGCACATCATCAAAGCACATGTACAGCAGATACGAAGCAGAATGATCAACTCATTAAATTCGAGAAGATCCATTTCCAAAACCAATAAAAGAGTGCATATACCTGAGCGGCGACGAGCCCGCTAATTCCAGACATGTCGCAGAGCAGGAGGGCCCCACACCCGTTGGCAATGGAGCGGAAGCGGGCGTAGTCCCAGTCGCGGGGGTAGGCGCTGCTGCCGCAGATGATGAGGTGGGGGCAGAAGTCGAGGGCCTTCTCCTCGAGCTTGTCGTAGTTGATATAACCGGTGGAGGGGTCGATGTCGAAGGGGATGCTCTCGAAGTAGATCTTCTTGCTGCCGGAGGTGTTGTAGCCATGGGTGAGGTGGGCGCCGGAGGGGAGATTGAGACCCATGATGCGGCTATGGGGCTGGAGGACGGCAGTGTAGGCGGCGACCTTGGCAGTGTAGCCGGAGTAGGACTGGACGTCGACGCCCCAGCAGGTGGGGTCGAGGCAGAAGGCCTGGAGGGCGCGGTTGCGGCAGAGGTTCTTGAGCGCGTCAATGAACTGGTCGTCACCGTCGTGTGGGTTGCCGGGCATGACATTGGAGTTATTGTTGGTGAGGGCGTAGCCGAGGGCCACGTCGACGGCGGAGGAGGTGAAGATCTCGCAGGGGCTCAGCTCAATCCTGCAAAACTGCTGACGCTTCTTCTTCTCGATCAGGTCGTGGATCTCCGGATCCACCGCCTGCAGCGGCGAGGTGCCCGACACGGTGACGGGATCCATGGGAACTTGGAAAAGAGAGAGAGAGAAGTGGTTGTTCAAGGTGGTGGAGGAGGAGGAGGACATGCAGAAAGAAATCAGAGAGTGAGAGAGAGATGGATGGATGGTTTTACTGGAGAATTGGGGGGTTTTCAAGTGGTTGGTCAAATCAAGTGGGTTTAAAACAGGTTTGAAAGGTCTCTTTGGAAAACTCCTTTCACACTGAATTCAAATAAGAAAAAATTGTGTACCCCCGACGAGCTACAACACCAATGACAACATGACATCACCTCCATCGCCCTAAATAGTTAAATGTTATTTTAATGTCTCTCTCTTTTTAAGCCTCCCAAAACCCGAGAAAATATTGGGTACTCCAAGTGTTGCCATGTCAGAAAAATCATAGTCCATTCAGTGATGAGCACGTGTCTTCCGAGCTCACTGTCAGGGATATTTTCTTCTGTGTGGGGCCCACTTTCTCTCTCCCCTCCTGTCCCTCACGAGACTCCCTCTTCACTTCTCTCTGCCGCTTCCTCTGCATCTCCTTATCTTCTCCATGGAAACCAAAAGCGGACGACAACGGTGTGCCTCCCAACAGCTCGTCCAAATCGGCGTCACCGACGTCTTCTCCATCCCGGCACCGGAGCGCGAGCCCGAGGCTCGCGGCCGCCATGGCCACGGAGCTCAACCTCTAGTAACCATGGTCGCGAGCTCGTGGTCAAGCGACCATGGCGGTTTCGTTCGCGATATGTTCACACTTGAATCCGGAGGATTTGACGAAACGCAGTAATTGGGAGGGGCCAAATGGAAGTTTAACTTCCACGTGGTGCCTCTGGATTCGATGTTGCTTTTTCAAGAAGGTCGATGTTTCTTTTTCAAGAAAGGCTTGCAGTTCGATATATACAGATATCTCACGAGCACCGGCTGAACATACGTGAAACACAATTTGACCATAAAAAAAACGTGCGTCGAGCACTGGCTCAACATATGTAAAGACAGCTACATAAGCTGAGCTTGGGGATTAGGCATGCTATTATTATTATTACTTTGGAATTACGACGCTTTAGTCAAAGAGACTCAATTGACAAAATGTGAAATAATTTAAGACTAAATTGACTTAATTAAAATGTTTAATATTGAATTAGCATCAATATAATAAATTCATGAATTTTTTTGTACTTTTTCCAATAATCCATATTAATCGACCAAATGTCCTTTGTGGTCTAGATACAATGGTGCCTGGAATTAACCCAAATGCAATGCAAACATGCGGTACGACATAGAGATGATGCAAACATGTAAAAGGGACGTCCCGAACTTTTTATGGACTTTAGCAAGACCGAATTGAACCTCTTAACCTGCCCATGATGCGTTATGTTCAAGGAGCATAAGATGTCAGTTTGTGCATTAAACGATCCCGAACAATCAATAGTCATTAGTGAAAAATGAATGACTTGAAATATATTTTTTGAAAAATGATCATTTGTATCGCTTATAGACTGAATGAACATAAAAAATTTTCGCCGTTCACGAAAATATTTGGACATAATTTATTATAATTAAAATATTTCATAAAATGATTATTTTAAGCAATATAAATTATTACTTTTAGAAAAATATTTTTCAAGTCATTCATCTTTCATGAAACAAAAGGATCTTATAAGATTTTCATACACGCCCAAGTAAAAACATCAAATGGGTATTGAAGATGGGATACTGATTGCAACTTGTCCTAATGATTTTACCCGTGAAATTTAATTGGTCATAATTCCAAGTAAGAAGGAGACGAATTTCGATGATGTCCAGCAGCAAAAACTCAACAAGGTTCGGCATTAGATTGAAACACACTGCCTCTATTTCCAGACCCAAAAGAAAAAAAAAAAGCGAGACTTAACGATACACTCGTTAATCGAGTAAGTCGGATAAAAAATAGTCTAATTCAAATTGACCCATTTACTTAAAGCACAAATATGGTAACCCACACCCGACCCAAATTCATTTTTAGCAATTTTTCCATAAAATTTTTACCTTTGAAAATTTGGCGGCTCCATGAACTGGTTCATTGAATTAGTGAGGGAGCTCCGGGTTCGGTTATGAATAAAGGCGTGAAGGTGGTGGTAAAAGTACAACCCAACCATCCATAAATTATGAAACGAATTCAAGTTTTGGTTTGATGTTAACATGACACTTTCTTAATTTTATGGTTCACTTAAGTATAAGACTATTGCTTTCCTTTTATCTTGTTAAAAACATATATCAAGCTTTTTTATTTTATTTCATACTTTCAATTATGCTTTCCAACCATCGACTCTTT
Organism: Syzygium oleosum; assembly: GCF_021117445.2. Lineage (NCBI taxonomy): Eukaryota > Viridiplantae > Streptophyta > Magnoliopsida > Myrtales > Myrtaceae > Syzygium > Syzygium oleosum. The sequence continues at coordinate 9,538,633 of NW_026607498.1, forward strand.
AAGACTTTTTTTTTTTTTTGGTCAGAACTCTTTAAGACTTAATTCGTGAGAATCAAGAGTGTTCGTGGAGTAGGTCTAAGACATATCTGCCACTTAAGTATGTTTGAACATAGGGATAGGAATAGTTACGCATACTTTTCCAATAAATTAATATAAAACATAAAAAATTAAAAAATTAAAAAGAAATTGAAAATTAAAAATCTAATTTCTTGAAAAATGAAAAATGAAAAAAAAATTGAAAAACTTCATCGTTTTCCCCATTGAGTACGAGCCACAGTCAAGCCAAGATAGAAAAGAAATTAAAAAACTACATCTTATCTAGGCAACCTCCTCTGTCACGCCAAGACCCACACTCGCCGCACCATCACCGTCGTTGGGCCGCCGCCTTTGCCAACCCTAGTTCAAGAACCTCCGGAGAACCAAGCTCAACACTGTCGCCGAAGCAGGTGGAGGTCCTCGATTTCAGATCGGAGGCTGCGAACCTCCATCTTCGCTGATTTGGAGGTCCAAGAGCTCCAACCCTAGGTCACGGACCTCTGTCGGCATAGGATCTCTAGAGGTTTTGAGTCTTGGGGGAGAGAGAGAGGAGCATCATCTAAAATTGAGAACAGGGAATGGCCGCGGGTGTTCAACGGACGAGCTATGGCAGCGACGAGCGACGGGGGAGGGCGACACGAAGGTGGCGAAGGCCGGAGGGGAAGCGAAAATGAAGACAGTAGCCGTCCATAAATTAGACCCCAATCAGCACACCATTAATTTAACCATTAATTTAGTCTTAAAGTCGGGTTCTTGGGAAAATCACCTGGAAGAAGCCGAAGACGGAGCGGGCACAGGCGATGGCCTCGACGATTTCGGCTCGGTTGGTGCAGCCCAAGTCGATGACGGGGACGGAGACCTCGGAGAGCATCGGGCGGCCGGATTCGGGCCGGATGTAGCTCTCCGGCAGGGCGGCGGACCGCTTCCCGAGGATATGACCTTCGTGTCCATCCGGGCTTTTTGTCGGAAGAGGAAAAGGACAATGAAAGGTTCCGGAATTGATGACGCAAGAGAGAGAAGCCGCGCCGATTTCGAAGCTTCAAACCCTATCTCCCGGTCCGTCTCGCGCTGGCGAGCAACTTCGAGGAAGATGAGGTCGCATTTGAGAGTCGAATCGAAAGTGTCCAAGGCCCAGTAACAAAGGAAGACTGAGGCGAGTCAAGTCAACGAAAACGCCCGCTTGCTCTTTGTCCAGGAGCAGTGTCTTTTCTAGCGAGCCAACAGCCAAGGCCGAGTAAAATGAAAACGGAAAAGCAATTAACTTTTATGGATTCGAGCTGATGAACTGACCTGTGCAAATCCCATATAGATCCGTATAAAGTTACGCTTAGATATTTTAAATCCATTTTAACCCGTTTGTAAAATGCTAAGCGACCAATTTGCAATCTAGCCCACTAAAAGTGAGTTGAAAAATGGATTTCTAACCCTTTGACACCTCTACTTAACAATATGACCGCCAACACTCGGTATTTTTCTTCAATGTGTAATCCTTTAGACAAGAAGACATCTCCATTAAAATCGTTCTTCTCCCCCTATTGTCCATTTGCATGATTGCATAGTGAATATCTGTTTACAGCTCCAATCTAAAGCAAAGCTTAGAGCCTATTCATGGGAAATCATCGATGAGAACAATGTGACGATCAGGTGTGATAAAACGTGCAGTGACAAAACAAAAGCACTTCAATGGATTTCCATCGTGCCCAGGCTTCTCCTCTTCAAAGCATAAAGCTCCGGCCACATGCAAAGAAAAAGATAAAAGAGTGACCTCGTGGAGGAAACAACGGTATTGCATGCTGAAACAAATGGTAAGCGTCATCTACACCTTTTAGTTAATGCACAGGAGTTAATAGTCCATATTAGGGAAGTAATTGATATGGTCAGCATGACGATATTATACTGAATGTCTCAAATAACTCAACTCTCAGGATGCAATCTAGATTAGCACGTAACCACTCTTTTAATTATCGATGTGCCTGAAAAGCAATTAATTACATCAAGCAATCAGCTGAATTGAATTCATCATTCAAGACATGGATGCCACTAGAAATTGATATTAAGCCGCAATAATATACTCACAAGCCAGATGCAGTGACACCTTAGTAGTGATAGGTAAGCGTGCGCCACCTATTTAAATGGACAAGCCGAAATGTCGAATTCGATTTGCTATAAATAATGTCACCAGCCACTTCAAATAGCACGCAAGAAAAAATAACGGAACTTATAAAGTCGAGCACGATAGTTCCATATGCTTAACTGACTTAGAACCGCGAAATTCAAAGAGTTACAATCATACTCGATTATTTTGATAGCACGTCCTTCGCGCCACGCTTGCCCCTGCTCCGTGAATCTGCTCGACAAGATGTTGAAGTACATAAGAGGAAAATACAGGACACAAGAGAGTACACTCACCAGCTCCTTGACTATATAAAAACAAACACTGAGCTGAACCTGGATAAGTAGAAAGTAAGTGAAGCAGCCCAAGAAATGACTTGCAACTCAAGGAACCAGGAATTTAATTTCACTTTGAGCAGTCCAACTGCCCTTGATCTCAATGCCGCTGCCGGAAGTGACACTCCCTCCCTTCAGTAAGCGAGAGTACCACATGGCCAAGAGCAGCGCGCGGTCGTCCAGGTCCACGTAGTAAAGGCCATTGCCCGACCGTTACCCGTCCAACAGCTCGAACACATCTAGGAGAGACCATGTGAAGTGGCCTTTCACATTCGAACCATTCCTTCACAGGCCAAAGGGAAAAAGAAAGGTCAGAAAAATATGCACATTTGAGATGTGGGTTTCTGGCGTGGAGGTCAATGAATAGAGGACGTGTACCTCACTGTATCCGGCAGGACAAACATTGAATTCTCGGCCAGTCTTCGATTGACGTGTTTCGCTGCATCCTTTGACCTGCAAAGTGGCAACCGAAAGTTTATAGACTCGAGACTTGCTTTAACATGGGCTTATATGTTTTCGAATTCAACTTATCTACTATTAAAAGAAAGATCTCCTAGTCTGAACTAGTGTGCTCATATAGCATTCAACCATTAAGTGGGAACCTGGAAATCAACATCATATTTGACCTGCCCGCATGCACGCAGAGAGAGAGAGAGAGAGACAGAGAGATGGAGGGGTTTCCATGATTTTGCTTAAATAACTCCAGCACCCCTTGCAGACCCCATGGAGTAACTGGAAACTAAAACGAATGCGTCAGCAATTTCACTTTCTTGTCAATAAAGTTATCTGATCGTTGATTGCAATGATAAACTCTTAACTCGAACGAAGGTAATGATGCATTACCCTGCATAACTACCATGGACGAAGAAGTCAGCCACTAGACTTTTGGGTAGATGAGAAGTTTTTGAGTAAATTTGTTGTAAGCAATATGTTCCCGACACAATCAATTATTCTTAAGAAACATTTTACTAAATTTAATGTCGTTTAGCATGTGTAAACGGCCATTCATAACTAAACTGTAATGCTAAAAGCAATGATATTGAGATACTAAGTTTAAACAAAGTCAGAACTACTGATCAAGATTGAATAGGTACTGGGGAGGTCTCAAAGAATTGAGATCCGGACAAGCAAGTGGAAACATGGGCAAACATTGAATATGTCAAAAAGAGCACGTACAACTTAACTCAACAGCCGTATCTGCACTGTAGTCCCCAACTCCATCTTTAGGAGTTCGGTATTGTCCTTGACATAGAGTACACTGTAAAAATTGATTCCGAAGAATTAATTGAACCCATGGCTCTTTCGGATTCGAGAGCCATCAAGGAAGGGAGTCTTGACGCTGCATTCTTCTTCACCATATGAAGGCCGAGGGCATCTGCAAGTTGCAGGCATTGGAGGGCTTAATGAGGCACCAGGGTGTCCTATCCTTGGCTCAATGTGCATCCTAGCCTATCGCATGTCTCTATCTTCCCAAAAGCTTCATGGAAAGTACTTCAGAGTGAGGGTAGAAACGCCTTGTCTTCACAAATAAGTCCCAGTCCAGATGAGATCCCTTGACATGGAATTCCATTCCCATCCCTAGATCCTAAGACTCTGAACCAGTGATTGATACCGACCAGAGCTCCCCCTGTTAGATTTAAGCACTGACATATTGTTAGTTATCTAAGAATGCCTAGGTTCAGTTGCCGCGTCTCTGTTAAGTTGGTGTCAGAATGACTACATTTAGGCAAAGTAGATGTACTGCCATTTACTTGCCATTTCACATTATCAAGATATCTTCGTTCTCGCCGGAGAGTGTAACTTAAGGTTGACTCCTTCCTAGGTGTTTTAGGGTGCATTTGGTAATCATTCTGTTCCCGAAAATAATTTCTGCTCAAAAATGATTTTTTTTATTTCATTTCCAGAAATAATTTCTAAGCATTTAAAGGTGTTTGGTAATTGCCCAAACTTTCTATTCTTGGAATAGAAAAAGAACAAAATGCGTTTGGTAACTGCACAAAATTTATTTTTATTAATAATATTTTGAACATTTTAATATTTATTTCTTCTTTTTTTTCCTTTTTTCCTTTTCTTTTTTTCTTCTTCCCCTTCCTTGGCCCATGGCCAAGTCTCTGGCGCCGGCGATTGGCCAAGTCTCTGGCGCCGGCGATCGGCCATAGGCTAGGGCCGGCGAGGGGGACCTTCACCGGCCACAGGCCAGGAAAAATGAAGAAGACCAACCAAGAAGAAGAAGAAGAAAAAAAAATTATTTTACATTTCTGATTCTTGTTCCCAGAATCAAGAATCAACTTTTTTTTTATTCTTGATTCTATTCCAAAACGAATTCTGGAAACAAATTTGTGCTCGGAAACAAAAAAATTACCAAACAGATTTATGTTCTTTTTTTGTTCCGGAGAACAAAAGAATAGAATCGGATATTGTTCAGTCGGTTACCAATGATGCGTTTTCTAACCATTTTGTTCTTGGAAAATATTTCTACTAAGAAATGATTTTTTTTATTCCATTCATGAAAATAATTTCTAAGCATTTGAAGGTGTTTGGTAATTGCTCAAAATTTCTATTCCTGGAATAGAAAAAGAACAGAAATGCATTTGGTAACTGCACAAAATTTCTTTTTATTAATAATATTTTAAATTTTTTAATATTTCTTTCTTCTTCTTTTTTCCTTTTTTTCTTCTTCCCCTTCCTTGGCCCATGGCTAGGTCGCCGAAACCAGCGACCGGACACAAGCCAGGGCCGGCGAGGGCTGGACCCTCGCCACCGCCCTTGCCTGTGGCCATCGGCTAGTGACTAGCCACAGGCCATGAAAAATGAAGAAGACCAACCAAGAAGAAGAAGGAAAAAAAAAATTCTTTTCCATTTCCAATTCTTGTTCCCAGAATTAAGAATCAATTTTTTTTATTCTTAATTTTGTTCCAAAACTGATTTTGGGAACAAATTTATGCCCGAGAACAAAAAATTTACCAAACGGATTTCTGTTCTTTTTTTGTTCCGAGGAATAAAAGAATATAATCGGGTACTGTTTAGCAAGTTACCAAACAACCCCTTACTGGTCTAACTTGTATGTAGAGAATCTCAAATCCCCCTCCAATAGGCAGATGCTACAGCAATAACTCACAGAGGCAAAACTGCAAGAAAAGAATTTACAATCTCCTTACTCGGTTCATTTGAAATTCATAATAAATGCAAATAATTATATGCACACCGCTATGTCTCTAGAAGTAGTAGTCCTGATTTTGCTGGGATTCTCATGCTAAATAAAGACTAATAAAATCCCTCAGACTTGATAAACTTAAGTATATCTCCGTAATTGCAGTGGATACTATTCCTAATGATTTGTTTGCTGATGAAGGTATTGAATCAACGAATTCAAACTCCGCAGGTTAGAACTATAAGAAACTAAAGGTACAAAGAGGTACATTTGGAGTGATTTTTACCATAACAAGTAAATCATCAGTCAAAGCCCTCCCGTTGGGGCGTTACATCTTCCAACGGTCCCTCCAATTGAAAAGAACCAGAGCAACCAGCTCAATGACGGACTCCCGGAGTTTTAAGGAATAAAAAAAGTCACTCTTTTACGACGATACACAATTCACAAACGAACTGGAGATTCCCAAATAAGATGCCGGCTGGCCCCGAAGCCATCATAAGACACTAACCATGTGACAAAAAGAAAGTTTGGAACACAAACAACTTATGAGCTGCAAGTTGTTCAATTCCAACTAGGGTGAGCAGTTCCAGGTTCCTTACAAATTCCACTTGGAACTTGGAACGTACCCTTGAGTATAGGTTCCTCATTTTTTGGAACCTAAAACTTACAAGTTGGAACCTGGAACCTATCCTGTGACAATGTAGGTTCGTCACAGGATAGGTTCCAGGATCTAACAAGTTCTTTTTTTTTTAATTTCATTTTTGGTTAAATAAAATGAAAATGAACACAACAATACCGAACAAACTTATCATTTACCAAAAAGAACACAAAAGACTAGTTTTTTTGGCATTACGGTTCAAATAAATACAATTAAAATGAGAAGTCATTGCGTGAATCGATACTATGGGCAAGCGTTTCCATGTTCTGTAAAGGTTCCAGGTGGAACCTAAAACCTACCCATGAGAATAGGTTCCTCATTTTTTGAACTTGGAATCTAGCCTATCACAGGTTCTAGGTCAATTCCAGGGTATACTCAAGTTCCATCTGTATTATTAATTGAACAATTGCAGTGAATCATCACCTTTAATGACCACCACTTGTTGCTATGATCTACTGACCAAAACTTATATTTAGACACACGAAGAATATGAAACATTAACAAGTCATAAAATGAAATTTCAGACTAGTGGTTCCAGATTATAGACTCATCATCTAATGCTATAAATCACTACAGGATTACGCGAAGACATAGATCAAGAAAAAGCACAAAACACTTGTTTAGGTTTCAGATTCCAAGTTCCAGGTTCCACCTACCTAGAACCTGGAATCTACCGTCGAAACAGGTTTCCCAATTTTTGGAACCTAAAATCTACCATGCATACCTTGGAGCCCGAACCTACAAGTTTCCACCGGTCAGGTTCTCAGATTTCAGGTTCTACTCGGAAACCACGCTCATCCCCAATTCCAACGAGTCGACCAAATGGATCGCTAGTGTTGCTCAGCATGGGGAGGCCATATTATGCCATTCCTGATTACCCCATAGGCCACAATCTACTAACAAAGCTCTATTTTCTCATCAAGAAAGCTACTGAGTCACGGGCACTTCCCTGGTATTACCAGGTATCGTTGTTAATAAGCACACAAACTTCCTAACACATTGTAGAATTGTTTCGCGATGTTATGATGGTTCGTTGTAAACAAGTGTTAGCGCACCTTAGAAATTCCCACCGAGTCATCCTATAACTTTGAAATCTCCACTGCCAGAGCGGTTAAAGAAGCACGGCTCATTTAAAGAAGTTATTGTGGGCGAATATATTGAGTCTCAAACTGACGACAGAATGTGCGAACTGAATGCAGCAAAGTCATGGGCTCGAGAAAACCAGGTTCCTCTTCTTACCCGCTAATTTCTTTGCAAGCAAAGAGAAATTTTGAAAAGCAAATGCACCATCATTCAAAAACCCAAAAGGGGAAAAAGCGAACGAACTCTATAGGAAATGGCGACCAAAGCAATGTATGGAAACAGAGAATCCAAAGAACCTGGGCAAGCCAGACCCGTCACAAGCGGCAACGAGCTCCTCCGGAGCTGGCCGATTCATTTCCTTTTCCCGAGAAATCGCAAAGTTCGGGACTTTTGCGGGAAAATCGGGGTTTAAGGAGTGTGGGTTTATAAAGAAAGCTCAGATTTTATGGTATGCCGGGGTGGGAAATTGCCAGGAAAATTCGTGTGTTGGCCTCGCGCGAGAGGAGCTCCGACCAGATGCGTCTATCGGCAGCTTTTTCGAGCATTTGGTGCGACAGAAAATTGGATGAAGTTCTTTCGCACTTTATTTCCAATCGAATCTCTATCTCTTTAATTTATTGGATGAAGTCCTTCTGCCTTCTCAATTTTTTTAATTAAATTCAACTAAAGTCACCATTGAATGACGTTGTGTAATGTGGATAATGATTTTCAGTATGAATGCATGAACTAAATTTTATCCACATTATACTCCGATGTCATCTATATTTATTAAAATTTTCGACACAGGTCCAAGTGAACATCCACATATTTTATTCGTGTCATACTTTTGCGTTGCTTGATGGCCATGTTAGGTCAGAAGGACTTAATTGGAAAATCTGTGAAAATTGAAGGGCTTAATTAGACAAATTAAAAGTATGGAGATTTGATTAGAAAATACGTAAAAGTATAAAGACGAAAAGTAATCTTTTTAAAAAAAATTCATAATTCAATGTTTGACTACAATTATACATACGGAAGATCAATGGTGGTAGAATTTTTTTTTTTCAAAAAAGTCTTTAGGGCATGTTTGTTTATGCTTAAGTTAACTTTTTACTATCCCCTCAAAATTTAAAAAAATATATATTTTAAAAATGATAAGAAAAGGTATACGTAAATTTGCGTATCAAATTTTGAAGCATAAGGACATTAGAAGTGTCAAAAATTTCGAACGACGCTTATTTTAACATCAAAAGTTTTCGCCGACTCACTTAATCTAATTGGCTGTCGTACAATAAGTTTAAGACTAAATTGATAAATTGTCAAAAAGTTTAGTATTTAAAGGTTTAAGATTTTTTGGACAACTTTGCCTCATTGTCCATCGAATTGTAAATTAAAGTTAATAACAATATATAAATCGACAATTCCTTATTTTAGATTCTCAACAAAAGGTTTTTGTAGTTCCAAAAGAATTTTTCGATTAATTAATCTTTTCCTTTTTATAGCGGTTTAGATGGTATTGATATGTAAATCCGGTGGGTCCTAGCCTTGATGGGCGAGCAATGGATCTCGAGCGCCTTGGACTTGCATACTACAAAGATAGAAATTCTCTGTATTCTAGTCTAATAACGAAGAAAGAAAGTCTCTGCATTTTGGTCTATGCGGATCGTTCGATGCTTAAGTTAGAATAAAAATAGAGAGAGTTTGAGAATTTGGATAAGAGTTTGGAGGAGACAAGGTCTACCCTTATGTTGATCGTATTGGGGTGCGTATATATATAGAAAAATAGCTGGATCAGGTTGTTCTATTCAAGCTCTTTTGAGCCTTTGCCCTCAACCGAGAGCATATCCATAGTTAACCCATTTGCATGTCCAAATGCATCATGGACAATCTCTCTAAATTGTCGAGCAGTGTTTAATAGATTAACTTCCTCGATTTCAAACGAATTTCATGTCTGGATCTTATCGAAAATAGCTCAACATCCATATGCGCAAGATTAATAAATTGGTAAATGGAGTACCTCCTTCTAACTCGACCCGAGGACAAATCGAATTTAGGGCGTCACAATGTTTTCTCGAAGCGCATTACTCGATCCACCCTCTAGATCGGCTGCTCTTTCCATCTTATTACCCTTGCGAAGTGCCTTGGCTACATTGAATTTGTGAATTGAATACAATTTCTCCTTGTGAAGGGTCGCTCCAAATTGGATTTATATATGTCGTACAAACGAGAAAGCTCCTTCCGTCGCGCCCCCCCCCCCCACGGAGGAAAAAAAGGTGGGATTTTTCCCATCTTCTGTCGCAAACCAGATGCTCGACGAAAACTGCGGTCGGGCGCATCAAGATCGAATCTTCCCGGCGATTTCCGTCCCTCGGCAGAGCGTAATCTGAGCTTCTTACATAAACCCCGCGCTCCTTAAACCTTCTGATTTCCCCCCAGCAACCGCCCCCCAACTTTCTTGAATTTTCTCGGGAAAAAAGTGGGAAATGAATCGGCGAGCTGCGGAGGCTCTGGTTTCGGCTCGTAGCGAGTCGAGCTTGTCCAGGTTGGTTGGATTCTCCGGTTCTTTTGCATTGCTTTGGTCACCAATTCTTTGTGGAGTTCATTCAAACTTTTTTCCCTTCTGGGTTTTTTGAATGGTGATGCATTTGTTTTCAAACTGTCTCGAAGCCCAAGACTTTGCATTCAGTTCGCACATTCTGTCGTCAATTTGAGACTCCATACATTCACCCACGATAGCTTTTTTAAATGAATTGTGCTTCTCTGACCACTCTGGCAATGGAGATTTCGAAGTTGTAGGTGACTCGGTGGGATTTCTGAGGTACACAGACTTGTTTACAACTAACTGTGTAACTGTCCTCAAAACAATTTTATGATTGTGTTACGAGGTTCTTGTACTTTATAAGGGCACGTAGTAATGTTGTACGGGACACCCCATATACTGTAGAAGTGCCCGTGACTCAGTAGCTTCTTTGATGAGAAAATAGAGCTGCAGTGTAGATTGTGGACTATAGAGTAATCAGGAATGGCATAAAATGGCCTCAGTATGCTGAGCAAAATCAGGGATCGATCGAGTCAACAAGTTCGAATTAATGAACTGATAGCTCATGAGTGGTTTGTGTTCCAAACTTCTTTTTGACATGTGGTCAGTTTCTCGTGATGGCTTCGGGGGCAGCCAGCATCTTATTTGTGATTTCCTGTTCGTTTGTTAATTATGTAATATCGTAAAAGAGCGACTCTTTTTCTTCCTCAAAACTCCAGGAGTCCATCATTAAGCTGCTTGCTCTGGTTCTTTTTGATTGGAGGGACTGTTGGCAGATGTAACGCCACAACGGGAAGGCTTTGACTGATAATTTACGTGTTATGGTAAAAATCACTCCAAATATACCTCTTTGTACCTTTAGCTTCTTATAGTTCAATACCTTGATCAGAAAACAATATATTAGGTATGCTATCCGCTGCCGTTAGTGCGATATACTTAAGTTTATCAAGTCCGAGGAATTTTATTGGTCCCTATGTAGCCTGAGAATGATAGTGTGAGAATCCCAGCAAAATCAGGACTACTACTTCTAGAGGCATAGCAGTGTGCATAGATTTATTTGCATTTACCATGAGTTTTGAATAAACCAAATAAGGTGATGGTTAATTCTTTCATTGCAGTTTTGCCTCAGTGAGTAATTGCTGCAGTATCTGCATATTGGAGGGGGATTTGAGAATGTCTACAAGTCGGACCAGTAAAACTCCTAGAAGGAGTCAACCTTCGATCCAGTACTGGTGTAACCTAGTTGAGCGGGCATCCTTTGAGTTTGCTGATTTTGTCCACAAAGAGGTGCCCACACATTCTGAAACTTTTCAGCAGGAAAAGGCAGATCCCAAGTCCAAATCATCTGAAATACTGAGCACTTCTGAACTCGTCTCAGCAGTTGGCCATGCATGGGACTATACAAGTCGTTCTCTTGCAGTTTTACAGCAAAAAACAAACTTATGTTACAAAATCTCTGGCGAGAAGGAAGATATCTTGCATAATGTGAAATGGCAGTACATCTACTTTGCCTAAATGTAGTCATTGTGACACCAGCTTAACAGAGATGCAGCAACTGAACCTAGACATTCTTAGGATAACTAACAGAAAGTCAGTGCTTAAATTTAACAGGGAGAGCACTGGTCAGTATCAATCACTGGTTCAGAGTTTTAGTGGGGATATGACCAATTTGCTTAATGGACTTGGGGAAAAGGGATTTCGTGTTTAGGGATCTCATCTGGACTGGGGCTTATTTATGGCTGGATGAGTGAATTGATACCTGCTGAGGCCAAACATCCTTTCAAGACTGCTGTATCTGATAGCGAAAAAGCTGGTAAATACCTTTCTAGAGAAATAGTACTCCTCCACAGGATCTTATCTCAGGAGATGAAGGCCCCAAAAGCTTCATAGATAGTGGAAAGGCCAATTCTTACTCCCGGTCTATCCAGTCCAAGGATATGCCAGTGGCTAACAACCCCAAATTGATCTTGGACAAGAAGGAAAGCACCTCTTTGCTTTAGGATTATTACCTCAAAGATGCCAATATTGAGGCAGACAGCTGTATCTCAAAAGATGCATCTTCTACCCTTTATGCAAATTGTCATTTAAAGTTTGTAGCATCTGAAAAAGGTGAATGCGAATTTTGCTATAAGAGCACTAACAGTATTGAATTCTTTAATGAAAGAAAGGAAGAGGGAATGATCATCCTGCCCAGGAAGGACATATCATGAAGATACACTGTTTGGGGCATGATAAGCCTCAGGTTGCTTTTGCCAAGGAAGGACATGCATTTGCAGGGGCATTTAGTGGTATCTTTGTCAGTCTTTGTCTTCAGCCACTTGATACAATCAAAACTGTCATTCATTCTTACCTTGCAGTGCAGAAGTCTCTTTGCTGTATGGGAAAGTCGATTGTTTCTGAGAGAGGTATGCTTCATTGGATTCGAAATGATCTCGACAGTGTCATTTAGAACTTCTTTCGCTTATTGCAACTAGGGTTTGCCTGTTCTGTATTGTATTGCTAAATTGCCGGTGAAAATTGGTCAACAATTGTCTCATTTTCCAGGTCTAACTGGACTATATCGAGGTATCTCGAGCAAAATTGCATCTTCAGGTCCAATTTCTGCGATTTATACTTTCACATACGAGTGAGTTAAAGGCACTTTACTTCCTCTTTTCCCCAAGGTAGTTTTTCTTCATTTTGCTTTCTAAACCCTCTTTCTCCACTTTTCTGGTGTTTCTGTTTTTGCTACGTTAAATGTGGGCAAGTTTTTTAATGCCCCCTTCTAGCCTCGGCAAGGTTTTGGATGGTCCCAATTCAACAGTGACTGTTTTCCTGATATCTCATCCACTTCTTTCTGCAGGATTATTACTCCATCACACATTGTATTGCAGGTGGTTTGGCAAGCATTGCTACCTCTTTTGTCTACACTCTGTGTGAGCACATAAAGCAGCAGATGCAAGTGGGCTCTCACTATCATAATTGTTGGTATTCTAGTGTAATCCCGTTACTATAATCTCCTTATTTTATATGTTAAAGTTAGTAGGTCGGAGGTTGTGATGGATTTTAGATATTTCTTCCTATGATCAGATTCCCGCATCTCCTTGAGATGTTTCTCTGTAGCAGCCTCATGAAATAATCCCCTCGCTACTTCATCCTTAGTTGTCAAGCATGTTTTTGAGCACATGTTTTAATTGTTTAAGTAGTTCATTTGCCATTCCATTTACTCTTACTTTTTGTTTTGGTAGGAATGCATTTGTTGGAATGATCACAAGAGGTGGTATGCCTTCTTTATATGCTGGGTGGGGAGCTGTGCTCTGTAGAAATATTCCCCACTCAGTGGTCAAGGTAGATATGAGGATGCACGAGATTATGGATTTCTATTGTTGTTGTGGCTTGTAATCTTCATTTTATTTGGCAAGTAAATACTTAATCTTGCCGTACACCACGTGCAGTTCTATGTATATGAGAATCTAAAGATGTGGACACTTTCCTCGCTCCCGCCCAGTGCTCAACTGAACACCTTGCAATCGGTTGGTTGTCTACCCGCCTCCCGTTTTCCTTTTTGAGTCCATGGATAATTCCAATTTGCTCCACAGCATATTGTTTTTCACTCTTGGCTGAAGTGGGTTTTTTTGTTACAATTGTCCTCTTGTGCAGCTTGTTTGTGGAGGACTAGCAGGATCTACTGCAGCTTTATTCTCAACTCCTTTTGACATGGTGAAGACAAGATTACAAACTCAGGTTTGGTGGGATTTCATAGCGTATATATGTCTATGTGTAACACAATCTATACACAAAGTAAGGGGTGATGTTGAGTGAAGTTTTCATCAATTCCTCGGTCAGTTTTTTTTTTTTTTTTCAGTACAAAGCGATAAGTAGGTGGAGACTGTCCTGTTTGTGCAAATTCTGAGTCAGCAAATTCATAGAATGGATAGTATAAATTACCAGCACTTGAACATGTGAACACATGAAACTTCGGTTTTGTGGAAACGTAGGAGAAGAAAGGCAGTATGAAGTAAGAACAATTATACACTTGGGGACATGGTGGTTTGTTTGTCTATGATGATCATTTTCTGTAAATCAGCTAGAAATAAATTACATTTAAGGTCCTCCTCTTGTCGATGCCATGTTAACTTTGTTTCTGCTTGTCCACTCTCTTCTTGTTTCGCACTAGCTAGAACTGAGTTTTCTGTTATCATCCATTGATTCAGGAATCACTGAACTGCGTACACTGTTATTTGGCAGTGTTTTCCGCAATTGATTAATAATTGGAGGAATGCAGAGTAAATCAGCATGACTCACCCCAATTTTGAGGAATATGCAAAACCATGCCAACCATTTATTTCGGGGTTTCATAACAGTATAATTCAAACTTTTTGTCCGCTTATGAAAAAGAAATGAATTGTGTCTCATTTTTGAGATTATGAAAGCTAATGAGGTTGGATCTGTGAATGGGGCTTTACGGCCTCCTTCAGAAACTTTATTATATCAATTGAAATATGAAATGAATCAATTGCTTTCGCTAAAGCATGTTTTGGACGATTATTTTTGGAGATGAAAACCTTTTAGTTGGTAGGTGTAAAAATTTATTAGTTAAAGAAATTACCGTTCACTTGAAGATAACTTGGTTGCAACTTCTCAAGACTTTTTGGAAATTACTAAATTTTTTTCATAGTTTGCAGATTGCCCACTGTTTTTTTTTAAAATCTTTTACCAGCTTTTAATGTCAATAAATTTAAAGCGTTACTAAATGCAAATAATAGTTTTTAATCAATAAGAAAGTGGGCAAATTGAAAAAAACACAAATAAACTTCGGTAAGTAACTCAAATAAGATGATATCCCATTTTTATGTGGTAGTTTAAAGAGAAAAAGCTTATCAGTCATGTTAATTTAGGTTGGTTTTCTCTGAAAAGAGTTAATGATATAAGGGTTTACCAATCAAGGAAAATAAAAGTTAGCAACTCAATAAAAAAGGATGGTAAATTAAAAAAGCAATCAAATGAAAATAGGTAACCTAAAATTAATTGGTAATATAGTATGACAAAAGTTAGTGAGTCACTCTAATTTAGATTGGTAATTTTATATAAGAGTTAGTAAATTAGAAACTTAGTAAGCTGTAGAAATAAAAATTGGTAATATGCAAACTATAAAAGAAGTTGGTATTTTCATAGACAGGTTATTTAGAAAAATAGAATACATGAAACTTACTAATATGGAAAAAAAAAAATTCGTGTTTTAGGGCACCACGATAGACTTCTGCCAATTCACCCATCTTACAGGTTCTGTCTCGGAGACATGGCCATTGCCTTTAAACTGCTAAAACAAAAACACAATAGCAGAACTCAATTCTTCAGTATTTAATTTATTTTCACATCGATAAATAAGACAATAGGAAGACTCGACTCATTTTGAGTGCCAGCATTTATACGTTGATTAATGCATGTACTTGATCATCAGAGGATTCAGAGCTCCATAATCAAAGAAAAATAAAATCAAAGATGACGTGATCCATCACCTGCAACACATTAATTTTAGGTGTTTAGACATTGGCTGGAAAGATGGAGATATGATCGTCACTGGGCTTAGTTCAATGCTGATTATGAAGCAACGTCCTGCTTAGATATCCCCACATCAGATCCGCTTGGTTTCGTGTGATGATGCCCTTCATTATTTTTTTAAAGCACCACCCAGTACAATGAACCAGACGTTACAGCCGGCCATCAACCACATTCTGTTGTCTTCCTTAGCAATACTCCGTTCGTCGAGCCTATTTGTGTTTCCGATCGAACCCCATTGCGGCAATTTTTGCTTTGGCCACCGGAATTTGTTGAATGCACCAGTTTTTCAGTTTTATCAAAGCCTAAGCGGTGAGAATAATGAAGATGTTAACCTGCCCACGCGGCTCCACAGGGCGCTTTGAGTTCGCAGGCAGTGACCAGATCTGCAAAAACAAAGAACACCCAACATGAAAAGCTTTGGAAGACATAAAGATCAGCCTCAAGCACCCACATCCACATTAGTACTAGTCTTGATGATCTCTCTACTCAAACCCTTTTCGGCTTCAGCTATACTCTTTGACAACACATCATTCAATTTCCCATCCTTTGGCTCTGAGAGCCTCAAGCTCTTAGACATTCAGGGGAATGCCTATGTACTGTCTCCTTACCTATATCTCAGCCTAAGCCACCCGAACCGGAGCCTCAATGACATCAGCGGCGGAGCTACGTACTCCTGGAAAGTGCATGTTTGGGATGAGGCCACGGGGAATCGGGTGGATATCGCTAACCGATTTACGTTCAGCATCAACTCTCAACAGAGAACTAGGGGTGAGCAACCCAGGGAAGACACAAACCGGCTTTGCTCGGCCGGTTCAAGACTGGTTCACAACGAGACCGGTCTGGTTACCTATTCTCGATCCAAGTCCGGTTCCAGGATAGAACCGGGACCGTTCACCCCTAACCCTATGTCTTTTTATACTCTTTTTCTTCATCAGCCTTGCCCTTGCTCTCTCTCATCTCAGTCTCAAACTCGAACCTTCCTCGCCGGCTACAGCAAGATCCTCTCTGACATTGTTTCTGACTGGCCAATCGAGGCTGTCATCTTGACCTCGACTCCGACGCGTCGCCGATCTTGGTGCTGGGCAAGCTCAACGCTCAATTCCTCACTGACTCTGTCAGATTCGCCAGACCTTCTTTGACGCCATGGCTCGACTCCAGTGGCTCAATTCCACTCTGAGGTACTCTCTATTCCTCGTCCTCCCGAAGCACTCAAACTCTTGTTTTCTTAGCCTTCTTTTGACTCCTGCTTGTGCACTTTTTATATTCATACTGAAAAATTGATGGACGTGAACAAGGGTCAACAAGGGCCCTTAGTTTAGGGGTAATTGGCATTTCTAGTAAATTAAGGTTGCCCCGTTGTGGCCCCTATGACACTGATAGTCATAAGGATTGCGGCCAATGAAGCGAGGTCTCGCCGTGGAAGTTATTGGGTCTTTTTAGAGGATCAAGCCTTTTGAGGGAAGCTGATAACGGACACTTAATCCTACGATTACTACATGGACTATTGACACCAAAATTTCGGAGTGTCTAAACCATTTGACATTTCTATGTGAGATTTGTTCCTCAAGTTTCGATACGGCACACTTTTCTGAAGCTAACATTTGACCTTATGGTTGCTCATAGACAATTAGACATGGATGAAGTTTTTCTTTGTGGTGCCATCAAAGCCATGTAAATTTTCCTCTTGGTTATGGCCAAAAAAAGACACTTGGTTTATCATAGGGGTATGCAAAGGGAATCGCCCGAACCGGACCGGACCGGCCGGTTTTGGGCGGTTCTAAGGGGCGGCGGTCCAGTTCCCGGTTCCCAATTTTTGAACTAGTGAATTTTCGGTCCGGTTCCTGGTTTCAAGGGGAACCGGACCGGACCGACATTGTTTAAAATTATAATTATAATTCTTTATAAAGCAATTTGAACTCTAATTGCCATGCATTGTAAGTGCATTGAACTTTTATTACAATGCTTGGCTTGGGTTTTATGCACAATGCTTCTAATGCCTCTTCGTTCCCATTCGATGTGGGACTCTCGGTTTGCCTTGAACGCCTTCAATATGAGCCTCTTGTCTTGTCTTCATGCAAATGCCAAGAGTCCCACATCAAATGGGAACGAAGAGACCATAAAATGTGTTGTAGATAAAAATCAAGCCAAGCCATGAACATGTGAAGTTGTATGCCTTTCGTGGCTACTTAGCTATGATAAAGGGATGTCAAGTGAAATTTTTTGATCTTTTGCTAGTAAAGAGCAAACGGTTCCATTGGACCGTCCGGAACCGGATCGGACCATTAGTCTGGTCCGGATCCCGGTTCCATGATTTGCCGGTTTGGTCCCCGGTTCTAAAAATGGGGAACCGGTCTTACCGGTCCAGTTCCCGGTTTCGAGCAGAACCGGACCAAACCGGGAACCGATCACCCTTAGTTTATCATGGGACATTCTACTGAGAGTAGCAATAGAATTAGTTGCTGACCGTTGATGTATTCATGTTTGCCAGAGTCAGTGGTGTTGGTTCCGCAGCTGCCACTGGAGCTGCATTTGAGAATTGCGTTATGCACTCACGTGAATTTAACTCCAGGCCACCGTCCCAAGTGGAAATGCCTACCGACTCTTGGTGGAAGCGGGTGCTCCTAGTCATGGGTGGTGTCGTTGGATTGATAGTGGTCGTTATAGCTTCACTTGTTGCTTTGGAACTTCATAGGCCAAAAGTCGCCGGTCCTTACCTGAGCAATGATATGCCAGTGGGAAATAATGCACCTACGGTAACTGGGAGAGGTGGAGAAGAAGGCGATTGTAGCGCAAAATTAACCAAAGAGTTCGCAAAGTTGAGTGGACCTAAGAAGTTCACCTATAAAGAGTTTGATGGTTGCAACCGATTCCTTTGCAGATGGCAGGATTCTGGGAAGCGGAGGTTTCGGGATCGAATACAAAGGGCACATAGGAGACGCTTGCACTCGGGTTGCCGATCTCGGTGCTGGGCAAGCTTGATGCTCAATTCCTCACCCACTCTCTCAGATTCGCCAGGCCTTCTTTGACGCCATGGCTCGACTCCAGTGGCTCAATTCCACTCTGAGGTACTCTCTCTATTCCTCGTCCCTTCGAAGCACTCAAACTCGTTTTCTTAGCCTTCTTTTGACTCCTGCTTGTGCACTTTCTATATTCATACTGAAAAATTGATGGACTTGAACAAGGTCAACAAGGGCCCTTAGTTTAGGGGTAATTGGCAGTTCTAGTAAGTTAAGGTTGCTCTGTTGCGGTCCCTATGACACGGGTCTGTCATACGGTAATATATATGATTGCGGCCAATGCAGTGAGGTCTCGCCGTGAAAGTTATTGGGTCTTTTTAGAGGATCAAGCCTTTCGAGAGAAGGTGATAACAGACGCTTAATCCTACGATTACTACATGGACTATTGACACCAAAGTTTTGGAGAGACTAAACCATTTGACCTTTCTATGTGAGAGTTGGTCCTCAAGTTTCTATACTGCACTCGTTTCTAAAGCTAACATTTGACCTTATGAGTGATCATAGACAATTAGACATGGATGAAGTTTTTCGTTGTTGTGCCATCAAAGCCATGTAAACTTTCGTCTTGGATGTGGCCAAAAAAAGACACTTGGTTTCTCATGGGACATTCTACTGAGAGTAGCATTAGAATTAGTTGCTGTCTGTTGATGTATTCATATTTGCCAGAGTCGGTGGTGTTGGTTCTGCAGCTGCCACTGGAGCTGCATTTGAGAATTGCATTATCAACTCATGTGAATTTTGCTTGAGGCCACCGCCTCTGGAGAAAATCGCAGCCATAGACACTGTTTTCGCTGGATTGGTAACGGTCTTCGTTGTGTTAGAATTTTATAACGCATTCGCCCGTCCTTACATGAGCAATGATATGCCATTGGGAAATAATGCACCTACGACAACTGGGAGAGGTGGAGAAGTGGGTGATTATAGCGCAAACTTAACCAAAGAGTTTGCAAAGTTGAGTGGACCCAAGAAGTTCTCCTATGAAGAGTTGATGATCACGACTGATTCCTTTGCAAATGACAGGATTCTGGGAAGAGGAGGTTTCGGAATGGTGTACGAAGGGCACGTAGGAGACGCTCGCACACGGGTCACTGTAAAGACAATAAAACCCGATTCGCACCAAGGGATAGAGGAGTAGTATATATCGGAGGTGAGGTCATTAAGCCGACTTAGGCACAGAAACTGTAACAGTCTGAATTTTCGATCCTTTTCCCTGGATTTAGGAAATTAATATTGATCAATGCACTTATAGTGAGATCTCACCCGGAAATGCGCATTCACGGGATGCTAACCTTAGGGGTAGGGCTATTACGGGATTGAGTTCGCACGATCAAAGAACTCGACCTGGGTTCGATCTTCGGCCATATGAATTGACGAGGGAATGTTTTGAGCCAACCGAGACCGGTCTATTTGATTGATCGTGTCCGAAGGGAACTAGCGACAGACCCTCGCAATTATATGACAATCGAGGTCGCCTTGGCTCGAGCAAACTTAAACGTGATTTGACTTAGTGTCGGTCACGGGTCAAGAGCGCGTAATCCCAATGAGCCACCCGTTAGCCTGAGATAAACTAAAGTCGCGATTGTTCGATCTTAGTCATTTCTTGGAATTCGGGCCCGGGAATCGAGAATTTTGAAAGTGACAATTTTGGACGGCCGATGACGTTTTTGGCTTGGCCAACCTTGGGGCCAACCATTTCTGCAAAAAAATGGATTTCGGTTCTGGATCGGGCAAATTACGATTTTGCCCCTGTGGACACCGATGTTGGATTTTGAGGCCATTTGAGGTTATTTTTCGAGGCCGATGCCGTTTTTGGGTGGCCACGCATATCTGGAGTGGTTTCGGACGAAAATTGGAATTTTGGCTCGGAAGTGAAAAATAATATTATTTTATTCCCAGAACTTTGCAGTCGATTTTCGAGGGCTTAAGAGGCTATTTTCACGAATCCGACGCCATATTATGTTGACCACTCACATTTTTGGTTAGTACGGTCGAAAAATGGAATTTCGGCCCGGGGCGGAAAAATTACTATTTTGCCCCTGGACCCGGTACTGGGTATTCCGAATTTTGGACTGGAGAATTGGGAATTATTAAATTAGAATTTCAGCTGCATTATTGGACTTTGGACATTTTTGCCCTTCAATTATTGGATAGAGACAAATAAGGGCCGTCGGATCAAGGGCAAAATGGGAAATCGCGTAGGATCGCGACACGTGGCGCCCTCTAGTCCCCCATTTTTGACCGGTCTGACCTTCTCTCTCTCTCTCCTCCGTCATCTGGCCAGAACCCCCCACGATCAGCCCCTCCTCTCCCATTTTCTCCCTCTTTCTCTCCCAAAATTCTCCCTCTCTTGTTTCCTTGCCGTGATCATCGCCGCTGGGAGGAGCACCGCCGCCATCGTTCGCCGCCGCTGCTACTGCTGCTGCTGGTCCGGCTGTTCCAGCCCCTTGTCCAGCCAGTTTGTCGCGTTTTTCTTAGGTAAGTGTCTCCCCCAAAAACTACCTAGGACCTCGGGTATTGCTAGACGCGGTTAGGACTCGGTTTAGGGGATTTAGAGGTTGATTAAGGCGTTGATAATGGTTATTGGTGGCTGAGTATGGCTGTTAGTGGTTGTTGCGGGTTGGATTAGACATCGGGAAATGAGTTTTGGCGGTTGGAAATCGGTAGAAATCGGTTCGGGTTTGAATCCGTGAGGTTCGGGGTGAATCGCGGATTCACGGTTACTGTACCCGCCCGGTTTGCTATTTTCGTAGAAAATTTTGTGGGCCGAATTTGAGGAAGTTTTCTTCATGAAAGTTGTTCCCAACATCTTGAAGTATAACATATTTTAATTTGGGAATTTTTGGAAATCATTTGATGCCATTCGGAAGTCCATCTTTGGACCGAAATAAAACTGCCCGATTTACTGTTCAACGTTGTGAGTGGTGCGTGTTTCGTCTGGCGGTACGTGAGTGCCTACGTGGGGTTTGGGGTTGTACACTTATTGAGATTCGTCTCATAGTTGTATAATCCACAATTTCAGACCCCCAGTCGTAAATCTGGGAAGTCCGCCTCCTCTTTTTGGAAGTCCGGGGAACTGCCTTTGGTGCCCAGGGGAGCTGCGGGTGAGTTCGTAGGCGATGCCCAAGAGATTTCCGAAGGCTCAAGCCAGAGATTCAAGAGCAGATCGGAAGATGGTGATCAGTAGTTTCCGCCTAGGGTACTTTAGGGGTTGTGTGAAATGAGTTGACCCATAGGGAAGTTAAGTTAACCAGACCCTGATCTTTTATTATGACGGTGATTTCGGATGCTGGTTTGTTGTATATGTGTGTAATATTATGTTTATATATTTGGTGCTGTATGAATATGTGTTATTTGATTATTAGGGTGGTCTTCCCTATTGTCGTCATCTTTCTGTCCGGGGTTTTGTTTTATATATCCGCTTCCGCGTGTGGCTCTGATGTTTGGGTTGGGTCGGCGACGTTCCTGGGACGTCGCATCATTTCGACCGGGCAGGGGATGTCGCGAGCTCGATGGGGTTCGGGGCGTGACAGAAACTGAGTGCAACTTATAGGCTATTGTCACGAGGCGAATAGATTCCTCTTGGTTTACAAATTCATTGGAGGAGGTAGCTTGGAGGATCATCTATTTAAAGGCAGACCCTTGTTGACATGGGAAAGGAGGCGCAACATTGCTCTGAGATTAGCCTCGGTGCTGCACTACCTGCACAAACAATGTCATCAATGCGTGATCCACAGAGATATCAAATCCAGCAACACCATTCTCAATGAAAGGTTTGAGGCCAAATTGGGAGATTTCGGCTTGGCTAGGCTTTTTGACCATGCCAGAGGGCAAAAAACAACCATAATGATAGAAACATGGGGTTATGTGGCTCTAGAATACTGTGAAACAGGTAAGGCAAGTAAGGAATCTGATATCTATAGTTTCGGAGTGGTCCTTTTGGAATTGGTATGTGGGAGGAGAGTCTTCGACTCGGACTAGCAGTGCAAGGCCTAGGCCTTGTACAGTGGGTTTGGAAGCGTTATGGGCGCCGGAGCTGGAGATGGCGCAGCAACTGGAGTAGGCACTGGTGCAAGAATCTTCTCCGTGTGGTGAACGAGAGGCTCGGCAAGGATTTCGACAAGAAACAGGCGGAGGCCTTGATGATTGTGGGGCTGTGGTGTGCTCATCCCATTGCTAGGTCTCGGCCTTCGATTGAAGAGGCAATGGTAGTTTTGAACTTGAGGGCAGAGCCTCGCAAACTCTCCTCGAAGATGCCAAGTTTCAACATATAATTGAGCCGAAGGTCTCGTCTAGATACGTTTGGCTTTAAGCAAATGTCTCCTCTGAAAAGAAATAAATGAAAAATATGGTGCCTCAATGATGTATTTTTTTTTATTTTGTTTGGAAATGATGTCTATTTAAGTGTGATGTATGTGAAAATTACCAAAATAGAGGTCCTTATCGAAAAGCTGTTGTACTCGCCTTTCTCATGCATTACTAGAAGTAATGTTGTACGGTACATAAAATATTTATATAGGCTAGATCATGTCGAACAGTGTCATTGTTGCAATAGAAATTTTACTCTTATGAACAAAATGAAGTGTGTTAGCAAAATAAAGCGCAATTACCAAATGCGAGTTTAAAATGGATTTGAGATCAATATTGCCACCTCTAGTTAAAAATGAATGAAAGCTCTCTAGAAAATCTCCACAAAGTGAATTGGCCAAAATGTAACGTTTATAATTTTCACACCCTAGTAATTTTAATTTTCCGCCCTCCAGGAATATAGCAAATTTGTTTTCTTTGCAACAACCCCCACATAACCAGTTACAAGTAGCTTTTTTTTTGTAGCATTACTATTGTGAAATCTCACTTAATTTTTAGCTCGATTATTCAGTAATTAGCTATCTGTCAAGAGTTAGCTTTGTGATTACGGAATCGCCAAAGAAAACATTATAAATTAAGTCACATGGATGGTTAGATCAGAATTTATATGCATAAAACCATTTGGTTTCTAGTAGAATATCTTTGATTCACCTCACAAGCTGCTTTGAGCAACCAATGGTTTTTCTACTTTCTACGGAGAAAATTACTAATTGATGGCGAAAGCGAAATAGAATAATGTCACGGTCATTCAGTTATGTAGGTACCGCAAAGTCCGCAAATTAGCAGAAGCGGATTGAGAGAGAGAGAGAGAGAGAGTAAGGGAAAAATAAAAAGTTTCAGCTTTGACGTTGCATCATCCTGTAGCAGCGAAGACCGTGGTGGACCAGTTCGCTGCTATGGGGGATTGATACTCCATCCCTCTGACCCATTAGAAATCTCGGTCGCGACCCCCACTGAACTTGCACTGCCCGCGAGTCTCCTCAATTTTTATCGGTAAAAGTACACTAGAAGTGCCATAACTTATGTACGGTGATCACTTTGGTGCCATAACTTTTTTTCGGATCACTTTGGTGCCAAGTCGGAGGAAAAGAGATCACTTAAGTGCCAATTTGGCTGGAAATTCAACGTGGCATTTTTATTAATTTTTTACGCCGACGTGGCTCGCCGGAGGATGAGTCAGCATGTACAGTCAGTATTTTTTATTTTAAATAATTTTTTTCCTTTTTTTTTTCCTCTTCTTTCCTTTTTCCTTTCTTTTCTTTTTTTTCTTTTCTCCCCTCGCCGGCCGGTTGCCGGTGGCCGGCTGGCCACCGGCAAAGCCCAGGTAGGGCTGGGTGAGGGCGGCCTTGCCCATGGATGGTGAGGGATGGCCTCGCCAGATCTGGGCGAGGCGACCCTCGCCGGCGACAGGCGAGGCCGCCCCTCACCGGCCCAGGCGAGGGCTGCCCTCACCGGATCTGGCGAGGGCGACCCTCGCCGCCCGGGCGAGGGCTTCCCTCGCCCGACGCCGGCGAGGTTGCCCTCGCCCGGATCCGGCGAGGGCAACCCTTGCCCGAGTCGGGCGATGGAAGCCCTCGCCCGGCAGGCGGTGGTGGGGCGGCGGCAAGCCCTCGCCTGCTGCTTCCCCTCGCCCAGCCAGGGGCCGGCTGAAGCTTGCCCTCGCCGGCCGTCGGGCGAGGGAAGCCCTTGCTTGGGCGGGCGAGGGAAGCCCTCGCCGGGCGGGCGAGGGTCGCCTCGCCTCGAGTCGGGCATGGGCGACCCTCGCCCGCCCTGTGCGAGGGCTTCGCTCGCCCGACGCCGGCGAGGGTCGCCTCGCTAGATTCGGCGAGGGCAGCCCTTGCCCGGGCCGGCGAGGGGCGGCTCGCCTTGTCGCCGGCGAGGGTCGCCTCGCCCGGATCTGGCGAGGCCGCCCCTCGCCGGCCATGGGCAAGGCCGCCCTCGCCCAGCCCTTCCCGGGCTTCACCGGTGGCCGGCCGGCCACCGGCAACAGGCCGGCGAGGGGAGAAAAGAAAAAAAAGAAAAGAAGGGAAAAAGGGAAGAGGAAAAAAAAAAGGAAAAAAATTATTTAAAATAAAAATGCTGACTGTACAGGCTGGAAAAAAATTATTTAAAATAAAAAAATGCTGACTGTACACGCTGACTCATCCTCCGGCGAGCCACGTCGGCGTCAAAAATTAATAAAAAATGCCACTTCGGATTTCCGGCCAAATTGGCACTTAAGTAATCTTTTTTCGTCCGACTTGGCACCAAAGTGATCCGAAAAAAAGTTATGGCACCAAAGTGATCATCGTACACAAGTTATGGCACTTCTGGTGTACTTTTGCCGATTTTTATCTGCCTCTCATTTCCATCCTATATACATGCGCAACCCTTTCACACTCTCTGTCGTCGAACCCTCATTTCCATTCTTCTTCGTGCGATCCGTTCTCGTTGATCTCCGTGTTCAGTCTCGCCAAGCGATTGTGTGCCCTCCTCAATTGAACCTCGATCCGTTTCGGCTGATTCCGTCTATTCATTCTCTGTAATTAGCGATGGAGGAGGAACTTACGCTCACAGGCCTGTTGAAGAAGGCCGCGTCGGATTTCCCTGATAGGAGAGCCGTCTCCGCCCGCGGCGAGTTTGAGTTCGACCTGACGCATGCTTGGCTGCAGGAGCTCGTCGATCACGCTACCGCGCTCCTTGCTGCCTACGACATCGGCCCCAGCGATGTCGTCGCACTCGCTTTCCCCAACACCGTCGAGGTATGTCCCGTTCATCGAGTCTGTTCACGAGTTACGACGCACGGCATGCCTTTTGTGCGAGTTTTCGTTTTGCGATGATGTGAATTCAAACGCGAAAACTCCGGATGATGCTGTTTAAATTCGAAAATGAAATATCTGGAAGATCACGGTAACAATAACTATTTAATGATGAGATCGATCACTTATGAGAAAGATCGACTAGCAGATAGCTTGAAATAAAAGATGTTCCTTGGTGTTTTACACTACTTCGAGAACAGAGCAACGGAAATATGTGTAAGCATCGATCTATCTTAAAACAAAGTTAAAGCTTATCAAAAGGAGATGGATGGTTTTGATGGAATCAACCAGTGACAAACTAGTTGTCTGCATATTCTGAAAATATGTCTGTCTCAATTCGGCGGGGAGTAGTGTGCTACTTTAATGATTGGAAATATGTGTTTGTTTTTTGCAGTTTGTGATACTGTTTCTGGCGGTAATCCGTTGCCGAGCCGCAGCGGCTCCGCTCGACCCGGCCTACAAGGCTGCGGAGTTTGGGTACTACCTTTCCCACTTGCAATCGAAGCTCCTATTGACACCAAATGAAGGAAACCGACTGGCTCATTCCGCTGCTTCCAAGCTTAACACCCCCCACCTAACCGCCAAACTTCACTCTGCCGATTCCAAAATCGCTCTCTCTTCGACTGACATAGAGCCAGATCTCGACTTGATGTCCAAAGTCATCAATGATCCCTCGGATGTAGCTCTCTACTTGTACGACTGTGACATCCCAGGTCACAATTTCTTGGAGTTAGCTCTGTACTTGCACAACCGCAACATCCCAGCTTTCCGCCAACGCGTGCAGTTTACTCAAAAGGAATTGTCTACAGTTCTGTCTAAAAAGCGTAAATACGCGAAGTCTCCTTATTCTGCTGTGAATCCTGTGATTAAGGATCCATTGCTCCATTATCGACGTATAGTCCTTGACTTGTTGAGCTCTTTAGCTGCCGGGACCGCTGTGGCCCTCCCAGCAGCCACGGCGGCTGCCAGGTCCTCAGCGTCGAGATTTTCGGCAGATAAGGTTGCTAGGGTGCGTTACAGGTCAAAAGTTGCCCGTCCATGTCAGAGCAATGATATGCCAGAAGGAAAGAATGCACCTAAGACCACCGAAGAGAACAAAACCGAGACCAAGAGAGGTGGAGAAGAAGGGAAATTAAAGGACGAGTTGGATCTGACCCAAAAAAAAAAAGAAAAAAAAAGGAAAAGTTGACAAACCTGGGTGGGCCCAAGAAGTACTCCTACGGAGAGTTGAGCAGCGCGACCAATACCTTTGCGAGTGGCCTAAAATTGGGAGAAGGAGGTTCCGGGATCGTGTACAAAGGGCACATAGGAGAAAAACCGGTCGCTGTGAAGAAAATAACATCTGGTTCGCGCCACGGGAGAGAGGAGTATATATCCGAGGTGAAATCGTTGAGCCAACTTGGGCACATAAACTTGGTGCAACTTAAAGGTTATTGCCACGAGGCGAATAAATTCGTCCTGGTTTACGAATTCATTGGAGGAGGTAGCTTGGAGGATCATCTGTTAAAAGGCAGACCCTTGTTGACATGGAAAAGGAGGTACAACATCGCTCTGGGATTAGCCTCGGCGCTACACTACATGCAAAAACAATGTTGTCAATGCGTGATTCATAGGGATATCAAATCCAGCAACGTCATGCTCGACGAAAAGTTCGAGGCCAAATTGGGGGATTTCGGCTTGGCTAAGCTAGTCAACCACACCGGAGACCCAAGCACAACCCGAGTGAAAGGAACACCGGGTTATTGGGCTCCGAAATACTTTCGAACGGGCAAGACAAGTAAGGAATCTGACATCTACAGTTTCGGAGTGGTCCTTTTGGAAATACTATGTGGGAGAAGAGTCTCCGACTCGGAACTAGCAGAACAAGGCGGCCTTGTTCTGTGGGTTTGGAAGCGTAGTGGGTGCAGGAGCTGGTGGAGGCGCCAGTTCTGCAATCTTCACCTTCCAGTGGACGAGAGACTCGGTAAGGATTTCGACAAGAAACAGGCGGCGGCCTTGATGATTGTGGGGCTGTTGTGTGCTCATCCCATTGCTAGGTCTCGGCCTTCGATTGAACAAGTAATGGCCGTTTTGAGCTCGACGGTAGAGCCTCGCAAACTCTCCTCGAAGATGCCAAGTTTCAACATATAATTGACCCGAAGGTCTTGTCTAGATACATTTGGCTTAGTAGCTCATTTTGGTAATTGCTTATTTTGCTTACGCACTTCATTTCATTTATAAGTGTAAAATTCCGATTGCAACTTGAGATCCCTCTTGAAATGACACTGTTTTACATGATTTAATCTAAATAAATATTTTAACTACCATGCAACACTCAGTAATAATGAGAAAGGCAGTACAACAGCTTTTCTATAATGACCTATATTTCGAACAAAATAAAAATAGACATCATTGAGGCACTATTATATCTTTCATCTTCTCTTTTCAGAGCTCGCTTATTTAAATATCTAATCATAATTTTCCATTTTATAGATGTATAATCATAGTTTATCACTTTTAAGGAAAGCTACCGCAAGAACCTAAAGTAATATGCTAGTCTCATCCTCTCGTTCATTACTAGTAGTAATGTTGTGCGGTACTTAAAATATGCTAGATCATGTCGAACAGTGTCATTGTTGCAATCGAAATTTTACTCTTATGAACGAAATGAAGTGCGTTAGCAAAATAAAGCGCAATTACCAAATGCGAGTTTAAAATGGATTTGAGATCAATATTGCCACCTCTAATTAAAAATGAATGAGAGCTCTCTAGAAAATCTCCACAAAGTGAATTGGTCAAAATGTAACGTTTATAATTTTCACACTTTAGTAATTTTAATTTTCTTCCCTCCAGGAGTACAGCAAATTTGTTTTCTTTACAACAACTCCCACATAACCAATTACAGGTAGCTTTTTCATTGCATTACCATCGCGAAATCTCTCTTAATTTTTAGCGTGATTATGCAGTAATTAGCTATCTATCAAGAGTTAGCTTGTGACTACAGATTCGCCAAAGAAAACATTATAAATTAAGTCGCATGGATGGTTAGATAAGAATTTGGTTTCTAGTAGAATATCTTTGATTCACCGCACAAGCTACTTTTCCGCAACCAATGGCTGTTCTGCTCTAGTATCTTCTTCTGTGGAGAAAACTACTAATTGATGGCCAAAGCGAAATAGAGTAATGTCGCGGTCATTCGGTTATGTAGCAACCGCAAAGTCCACAAATTTCCAGAAGCGGATTGAGAGAGAGAGAGAGAGAGAGGGTTGTGTTCAAAGGGAAAATTAAAGAGTTTCAGCTTTGACCTTGCAGCATCCTATAGCAGCGAAGACCATGAGCCCTTTGACCCGTTACAAATCTCAGTCTCGTCGATTTTTATCTGCCTCTCATCTCCAATCCTATATGCGCAACCCTTTCACACTCTCTGTCGTCGAACCCTCGTTTCCAATTCTTCTTCATGCGATCCGTTCTCGTTGATCTTCTAGTTCAGTCTCGTCAAGCGATTATGGGGCTTATATTGAACAGCAATCGGTTTCGGCCGATTCGGTCGATCCGTTATCTGAAATTAGCGATGGGGAAGAAAGTTACACTCACACGCCTGTTGAAGATGGCCGCGACGAATTGCCCCGACTGGACAGCCGTCTCCGCCCGCGGTGGGGAGTTCAACTTTGACCTGACGCGCGCGCGGCTGCAGGAGCTCGTCGATCACGCCGCCGGGCTCCTTGCCGCCTACGGCATCGGCCCCGGCGATGTTGTCGCGCTCGCTTTCCCCTACACCGTCGAGGTATGTCCCGATCATTGAGTCTGTTCACAAGTTACGACACACGGCATGCCTTTTGTGTGAGTTTTCGTTTGAGCGATGATGTGAATTCGAATGGGAAAATTCCGGATGATGCTGTTTAAATTCGAAAATGAAATATATGGAAGATCGCGGTAACGATAACTATTTAATGATGAGATCGATCACTTATGAGAAAGATCGACTAGCAGATAGCTTGAAATAAAAGATGTTCCTTGGTGTTTTACACTACTTCCGAGAACATAGCAACGGAAATATGTAAGCATCGATCTATCTTAAAACAAAGTTAAAGCTTATCAAAAGGAGATGGATGGTTTTGATGGAATCAACCAGTGACAAACTAGTTGTCTGCATATTCTGAAAAATATATGTGTGTATCTCTATTCCGCGGGGACTAGTGTGATACTTTGCTGATTGGAAATATATAGGTTTGTTTTGCAGTTTGTGATCCTGTTTCTGGCGGTCATCCGTTGCCGAGCCGCAGTGGCTCTGCTCAACCCGGCCTACAAGGCTAAGGAGTTTGAGTACCACCTTTCCGACTTGCGATCGAAGCTCCTATTGACACCAAATGAAGGAAACCAACTGGCTCAATCCGCTGCTTCCGAGCTTAACATCCCCCACCTAACCGCCGAGCTTCACTCGGCCAATTCCAAAATCATTCTCTCTTCGACTGACATAGAACCGGATCTCGACTCGATGTCCAAAGTTGTCAACGATCCCTCAGATGTCGCTCTGTACTTGTGCGACTCTGGCATCCCACGTTACAAGTTCTTGGGGGTAGCTCTGTACTTTCGCAACCGTTACATCCCAGCTTTCTGCCGACGCGTGCAGTTTACTCAGAAGGAACTGGCTATAGCGATTGAGTATACGTTTCTCCAGGATCGACATTTAGTCCTTGCATTATTGAGCTCTTTAGCTGCCGGGACTACAGTGGCTGCTAGGTCCTCAGTATCGAGATTTTTGGATAAAATGATGTCAGGCAATGCCACGCGTCACACGGCAGTTGTTGGTCCTGGTGTACGTTACAGGCCAGAAGTTGCCCGTCCAGATTTGCCGGAGGGAAATAATGCACCTACGACAACCGACGAGAACAAAACCGAGACCGAGAGAGGTGGAGAAGAACCGACATTAACGGAAGAGTTGGCAAACCTGGGTGGGACCAAGAAGTTCTCCTATGAAGAGTTGAGGATCGCGACCAATTATTTTGCAAGTGACCAGAAATTGGGAGAAGGAGGTTTCGGGATCGTGTACAAAGGCCACATAGGAGAAGATCGCACACCGGTCGCTGTGAAGAAAATAACATCTGGTGCACGCCAAGGGATAACGGAGTATAAATCCGAGGTGAAATCGTTGAGCCAACTTAGGCACAGGAACTTGGTGCGACTTTTAGGCTGTTGTCACGAGGCGAATAAATTCGTCTTGGTTTACGAATTCGTTGGAGGAGGTAGTTTGTACTATCATCTATTTGAAGGCGGACCCTTGTTGACATGGACAAGGAGGTACAACATTGCTCAGGGATTAGCCTCGGCGCTGTACTACTTGCAAAAACAAGGTCATCAATGCGTGATCCACAGGGATATCAAATCCAACAACGTCATGCTCGACGAAAAGTTCGAGGCCAAATTGGGAGATTTCGGCTTGGCTAAGCTAGTCGACCACACCAGAGACCCAAGCACAACCCTAGTGAAAGGAACGTTGGGTTACTTGGCTCCGGAATACTTTCGAACGGGCAAGGCAAGTAAGGAATCTGACATCTACGGTTTCGGAGTGGTCCTTTTGGAAATATTTTGCGGGAGAAGAGCCTCCGACTCAGAACTGGCAGAACAAGGCGGCCTTGTTCATTGGGCTTGGAAGCGTTGTGGGTGCGGGAGTAGGCAGGGGGGGTGGTTCCAGAATTTTCAACTTCCGGTGGACGAGAAGCTCGGCAACGATTTCGACAAGAAACAGGCGGAGGCCTTGATGATTCTGGGGCTGTTGTGTGCTCATCCCATCGCCAGTTCTCGGCCTTCAATTGAAAAGGTAATGGCTGTTTTGAACTTGACGGCAGAGCCTCCCAAACTCCCCTCAAAGATGCCGAGTTTCAACGTATAATTGAGCCAAAGTTCTCGTCTAGATGCGTTTGGCTTAGTAGCTTATTTCGGTAATTGCTTATTTTGCTTACGCACTTCATTTCCGTTCATAAGAGTGACATTCCGATTGTAACTCGAGATCCCTCTCGAAATGACATTGCTTGGCATGATCCAATCTGAATAAATATTTTAAGTACCGTACGACATTATTATCAGTAATAAATGAGAAAGGCAGCACTACAGCTTTTCGATAATGACCTCTATTTCGGTGATTTGATTTTCATGTACATCTCACTTAAATAGACATCATTGAGGCACTATATCTTTCTTCGTCGTTTGCTGCACTGCATGGGAATCTTTGTTGCTGTCAGGGTGAAAGGAACAGGGAATAGCTATTCCTAAATTCTGAACCAAGCAGTGAAATAATTAATGAGAATAGACTGAAAAATAAAATGGTTATGTGTCGCCATCTTGCGAAAGGGACGAGCCGCAAAATTATACAGAAATGAAGATAGCAGCTCAAAAGATGATAGATGCATGTTTCAAGTAGTTTCGTATGTCTTTGGCAAAAAAGAAAAAGAAAAGTTTTCTCATATTTCCTTTGGATGGTCCACGTAATTCTTTAGTGTCCACGTATTTCAATTTTATTTAAATAATGACACGGTATGTAACAGCCCGAATTTCGATGTAATTCCGGGATCAATAAAATTGACAATATTTCGCATATCATTTTTGTAAGTCTCGCCCGGAGCTGATCACTCTTGGGATACTAACCAATGGGGTATGGTTAACTGGAAACAGTACGTGGACCGGGGACTCGACAGTGAACGGGACACCGATCTCGAGATATGATGAGGGAATATTTTGGGCCAACGTGGACCGATCTTAGGAAAGGTGATGGATTTGGTTTGGCCAAGGCCAACGATGTACTGTCGGATCGCGGTGATTCTGCGCAAGACCGAAAGTGCACGTGACCAACCAGTCCCGAACCCGAACCGAACGATCGCGACCTCTGGAACTAGTGAAAGTGAACTTGAACCCGAACCCGCACTTTGAAGCGGGCTAGAGACAACTTGGGCCAGATCGGTTCTTTGCGCTCATGCACTTTGAAGCAGGCTAGACGCACCGGGCCGTGAAAGTTGTTGACTCGAGTCGTAATGAATAATAAATTGGGCGATTGCCGGTGTGCGTGTGGGCCGTGGGCGGAAAATGCCCGTGACATGTCCACGACATTTGCATGCATGAACATGCATGGGCGGCATGCGAAAGTGTGAGAATCGGTGCATGAGCATGTGATTGGCGTACGTGTGATAATGTGCCACGTATGTGCCGTGATTGTTATATATATATTGAATTGTCTAACCTGCAGGGTCAGAGAATCATTGATTGTTGTTGTGTTATGATTTCTAAGTATTTGTTTCCGGTCGGGAGATTGCATGCTAGCCTAACCTAGGTTTAGGGGTTGAACTCACGAGATTCGTCTCACGGTTGTGTAAACCGAAACTTTTCGACCCCAGCCGTAGGATGCCGAGGACATCACCTCTTTTGGGATACCGCATTTTATCCAGCGGTCGTCAAGCATGCACCCGGTGGAGACGGAGCGAGAAATGAGAAGTGGGCTGTTTGGTTATTCCCATTTGTTGGTGTTTCCTTTTTGGTTGTAGTGAACGCTGTAAAAAGAGTTTTAAAATAGTAATATAAGTATGTACATATTTTCTGCGTTGATCGTTGTTTATTGCTTGGCTATCCTTGGCTCGTATTTTATTATTGTCAGGGTTTGTTTATTTCTTCCGCTTGTGCTTGATCTCTGTTGGGCGTTGGGTCGGCGACATTTCCTGGGACGTCGCAGTTTGTCGACCGAGGTAGGGATGTTGCGTGCCGTGGGGTACGGGGCGTGACACGGTAAATACCTGAATTTTTGTCCATTCTAAAATTGACTGTCCAACTATTATTTTCTGTTCAATCTAGTACTTCAATCTTATAAATTTGTCTCAATGTAAGGCATTCGTTAATTAAATTCACACGTCATGTAATTTTGCTGGCGTGACTCGTTTGCTTGGCAAACGTTAATCAAAATGGTGACGTGGCTCGCTTACTTAGCAAAAAATATGGCATCTCCATTTACAAAAATTTATATATTTTTTAAAAATGATTCAATGTTTGACTATAATTATACATACGGAAGATCAATGGCGGTTGTGATATCCTGAAAATTCGACCAAATTTGGTGATTTATGAAATGGTGATTTCATCGACGCTCTATTAATTAATTCTTGCTTTGGCCCGATCACCCAGGAATACTAACCAAAGTGGAAAGGCTATCGAAGAATTTATTTCTAAAGAACCGCCCGTTAGTTCGAAATAAACTATAGTTGCGATTGATCGATTTCAGCCACGAATTATGATCCGATTTTGCATGTCAAGTGCTCAAGGATATCACACCCAAACTATAGGATGTCGCCTCATAATTTTTATGAATTGGCCATCGAGAATTATTTGCTAACTTGCCCTTCTAGAAACCTCTTTGTTGAATTAAATCTTGGTCGTTGGATGGAACTTGGAGAGTAAGCCTTGATCTTGGCCGTTGGATGGAACTTGGAGAGCAAGGCTTGATCTTAGCCCGCTGATCTTTGCTTGGGCATCAAGAACACATCTGGCAGCCCTGATCTTTGCTTGGGCATCAAGAACAAATCTCAACCATTGATCTTGATTTAAATTTAAACCCTCTTTCTCTCTCTCCTCACTTTCTCTCTTATTCTATCCCTCTCCCTCTCCCTCTCTCTCGGCCGAATCACCCCACCACCGCCATTCACCCACCAGCACCCTCACGCCACCATCCTTGAGCCTCGTAGATCGCCGTGTGCCGTTCACCGCCGTTTGCCGCTTGCCGTGTCAAGCCGAGGCCACCACGGACAACTCGTGTTGTTGCCGTCGTCCTTGTGCTGTCGTCGTTTTTAGACGAGTAAGTTAGCATCTAATCCCTTGTTTAGGATGTTTAACTTGCGTAGGGTAGTTTGGCTAGTTATTGTTTTAGTGTGTTTGAACTTCTAAAATGAGTGTTCGCGAGTCTTGATTGCTAGACTAAGTCGAAATAGATGTTGGATGTTGATTTGAACTCTTGGTGTGGTATTTTCATGGCTGAGAAGTGGGGGATCTCAAAGTTGAAGGCGTTTCTTGGAGTTTTTATCTTGATTTCAGAACTGATTTTTCTGTACGTCCCTGGTTTTCCATTTTTATAGAGCATTTCGTGGTTAGAATCTTGAAAAGTGTTCTTCATAAAAGTTGCTCACAAGGTCTTGATCTATGACATACTTAAATTTCAGATTTTTAT
This sequence comes from Syzygium oleosum, assembly GCF_021117445.2. Taxonomy (NCBI): domain Eukaryota; kingdom Viridiplantae; phylum Streptophyta; class Magnoliopsida; order Myrtales; family Myrtaceae; genus Syzygium; species Syzygium oleosum. The sequence continues at coordinate 9,573,426 of NW_026607498.1, forward strand.
GAGCTCAAATGGGTTACACGAAGGTCCAATTTCTTACCGAATCAGAACTGTTTTATACTGTGGATTCCGTGACCTTCGTGCCTTCTCAGATTTTTATAAAAATTTTCAGTTCGATTTCGACCGTACTTCCTTCACAAGATTTGTAAACAAAATCCATGTCTACAACGAATAAAAATTTCAAAGTGTTTTGAAAGGATTTGGCTTGCAAAACGAGTATTTCTTGTGGTTCAGTTTCCCTGTTCCGGTGGACCAGTTCTGGGTTGTTTCCGAGCCATTAAAAGTGATCTTTGTATAAGGATTTTGGGGGTTGTACTTTTCATGGAAAATATTTGTGAAGGTCTTGTTTATAACATATTCGAATTTTATAATTTTTGGAAACCATTTGCTATGCTTTTGAAGTTGATTTCCCAAATCATGCAAATCTGTCCAGTTTTACTAGAATTCCATAATTTGCCGGTCTTTACTTGAAATCTTTGGCTTTCGATTTCCGGCCTAATAGAGACAGTAACCACAATTACCTAGCTTTTCAATAATGTTTATTTCGCTGTGATCCGATGTTGAATGCTTTTGTAAATTCATGTTTTAAAATGAGGTTCACAAAGTCGATTGACCGTTTGCATGTGTGACCACTTGTTATTGTTGTGTGGCATTGATGTGAGCATGATTCATGGATGCATTGGCTAAATGAAAAGATAAGAATTGGCTTGAATGCTTGTGTGCTCGTGTGGTCACGCGTTGAGCCGTCTTGCCGTAGATCGCTTGACAATGCCTAATTTATCGGGGTCTTGCTGTAGATCACTTGACAATACTCGATTTATCGGATGCCTGGAGATTATCTGGATTGCCGATACTCCGGATGCCTTGTCGCAGCTCGAGGCCGGACTCGATGCTCCCTACGGGATACCATCTTGCGTAGATCGTTTGATGTTGCCGTATTGGGAACGCCGTCTTACGTAGATCATTTGATGATACCGTGCCCAACGGGGTGGGACGATGCTCGGGTAGATCCGGAAGACTGCCATCTTGCTGCAGATCGCTTGATGTGTAGTGGCCCCGAGGGGGCGTAATAAATTGAATACGTGTGATGCATAGTGCTTGACTATGGGGTAGAAACTACTAGGCATGGTATGGGACATGCCCAAGTGGATTTTACCTTATAATCGAGACATGCGCGACTGTGATGCATTGATGCATGGGAAATCTCATTACACGTTCTGGGTATGTGATATGTTTGATGCATTGTTGTGACATATGACTATCTATGTTATGCATAATACGTGTGCCAAGGCAAGGTAAGGATACCTATGGTTGGTTAATGATTTGTGACCAGTGCATGATCGTGTGATTAGGGACCCCCGAGGTGAGTTGACCTTCTAAACGGGGCTTAGGCGTTAACTTATTGAGATTTTTATCTCATTTGTGGTTGTTAAACATTTTTCAGGCCCTTAGCATGTTGATGCACCCAGTATGGTTTGGGGTGCCTGGAAGCTGACTTTTGGTGAAGTAGATTGACCCTAGCCTGACATCTTTTTGTAGACTTTTATGGAAATGCCTTAAGTGGGCTTGTAAAAATGTTCCCAGGGGTTAATCAAGTAAATGTTAAAATGGTGTTTTGATTTCAATGTTGTAAACCGTTTTCCTATCTATCCTTGTTTATTGTTATTGTCTGGGTGAATCTTTGTTTAACTTCCGCATGCGTAATCAAAAGGTAAAATGTTGAGTCGGGCGACGCATCCTGGGACGTCGCATCATAATGACCATTGCGGGGATGTTGCGCGCTCGCAGGGTTCGGGGCGTGACAGCGGTGGACCTTTTTTTGCAGATGCTGAGCATCTCGAGCGGGGACGAGGATTCTGCTAAGGATCATGCGGGTTCGAGGGCCAGAGGTGGCGCGAGTGGTGGTTCGAGGCCCGGGAGGGACGACAACAGAGCGTGGGATGGCGAAGAACCTGATTGCTGGAGGCGCGTGGACGAAGACGAGGTGAGTTCGAGATGGTAAACCTAAGGAGAAAGGGAGAAGTTTCAGAGCACGACAAGAACGAGGGACTGGAGGAGGGTCTTCCATGTCCGCCGGTTCCAGGGTATGTCCGAAGTCAACGTCTCTCTCTCTCTCTCTTCGCAAAACCCTTGTTAGTTTTCATCACTGTTACGCCCTTGCACAATCTGAACTTCATGCGCTGCGTTAAGGGGAGAAGAAGAAGAGAGATTGATTATTGAAGCTCGATTGAGGGAGAAAGAGAAATAGAAAGGATAGTCTTTGGGTGTGGAAATATTACATTTTCTTGTTTTTTCGTTGACCCTTTTTCTTATCGTTGTCGTTGTGATCGATAGAGAGTAGCGAGAACAAGAAAGATGGTGTTGGTGTCGGCATTGGGGGATCTGCACATACCGCACAAGGCGCCTGATCTGCCCACCAAGTTCAAGTCCATGCTCGTCCCTGGCAAGATCCAAGACATCATCTCGCACCGGCAATTTATGCATCAAAGTGGGTCCCTTTATCCTTCTCTTGTTGTTGTTGTTGTTGATTGAATTCCCCGACCCATTTGCGATCGTGATCTTATTTGGATTTCTTTTAGCAATTTCGCGTTGCTCGGTCGATGTTGTCTTTGTTTTCTTTTTCGTTTTTGGTCAGCAGCTCCCATGAGGTGATGTAGCGATGGCATTTTTTGATTCATTGTTGTTTTCGTTTGATGTCATTTTAGTCTATGCCCTCTAGCATATTGTGGGGATTTTTTGTTTTGGTAGGGGGGTTGGGGGTTACAAGCATTGTTCTGTCGGTGATTTTTCCTTTCCTTATTTTTGGCCTCACTTATGGGGTCTTACCTTGCGGCTCATGGATGTAGTTGAAAGTTTTGTTTGAATCACTAGATTGGTGTATTCTTGGCACTCCGCGGTTTAGCCTTTTTTCTGAGAGAGGAGGCTTTTAGATTGTTGACCTTAAGTGCCCCATTGTGCAATTCTGGTTGTCTCGCAAATTTCTTTGATTTGTGGAAATTGACAATGTTCTTCGTCACTTTTGTTGTGCGATTCTTTGTGTCAAGGTTTCTTGCTTGTGTTGCAAATGACAGTTCACTTACATGCGAGTTGCAAGTAGAGCTCTGTTGGGCATGCTATATGATAGGAATGTGTCTTATCTCATATCCTCCATTGTTTCCACCGAATTCTAATAAAATAACACTTTGGAAAGAACGGTCTTAGGTGTCTTGCCTGTAGTATGAAGGATTCTTGCGATTATTTTCGTTTTGTTTAATTCAAAACGAAATTAAAAAAGAACCTTGTTAGAGCATTATTCATATGATGCTCTAACTTTTAGATGTGCTAACTTTTAGATGCGAAACGTTTAATATGGACAGAAAAGATAAATGCGAAACACTTGAATGTTTCATATGTACACATCTAACTATCTCATGTATCCAGCTATTGCATCGCCACTGTCATTGATGTACGCAATTAAGCCCAATCTCTTAGGATGGTTGAATCAAGCATGGACTTCTTGTTAAGCACGTGTGACCTAATGTTTCAGCTATGTTAGGTTTATACTTTGTATTCTCTAGGCCTCGCACAATGGGCTAGAGTTTTAGATACCAGGTCACCAAATCTGAAAATAGCCCAAAAAAAAAATCCCTCCACACCGTTATGATGCATCGTAAAATTATAATTGTAGGGGGAAAAAAAACCAATACTTTGCATCATCTATCGTTATAGTTATCTTAAATTTCAGGGGTAAAGCGCATGGTTTTTTAAGACTCGTGAGTCATGGAAAAACGTACATAGTTTAAAGGAGAACTTATGCGATCTTTTCAAATTTAGGGGATAGAGGGCACGTATTTGTCCCAAAAACTATCAATCTGTATATGTTATCTTTTGAGTTCTTATGTCGGTTGACGTAAAAGCAGACAAAGTTCTGAGAACATAACGAAGTGAAAGTTTAGGAGCGACGATTGAAAGTTCACAACAAAATGCATATCACTACCGGAATTTAGAGGGCTTGTATAATTTTCCCTTAATTAAAAACGGAGATAAAGGATGTAAAGTGCAGCATATAATGAAATTGTTGGGGAAGAAACTATGAAATAAAAGTAGTATGGGTACTAAATTGAGCCGGACTATCGAAAATGGTGGGTTTCGTGTTCGTTTGACTCATGTGGGACTCATCAATCTGATGATTTAAATTCAGTTTAGTACATGCATTAGATATACTTAATTATTTTCCGGCGAGAGATATTCTCGTCATCGTCCTCGTCCTCATCACATGGACTATTTTCTGCAATTAAGGAGGACAAAACAAAGTAGGAAAAGAATAACAAATCAAACCGTGGAAATTCGTCCGACGATGCCGCTCGTCCGATCGTTGACTTTTCTTTTTTTTTTTTTTTTTTATGACCCAGGGAATTCTTTATTCCCACGTAACCCAAGTTTAATCGCACGAGCCAAGAATTTTCCCTTTCTAAAAAAAAAAAAAGACAGTTAGTCTGTTGATATTTTATAAAATATTTGAAATGTTAAGTTGCTTCTACGTGTACTACGCCTCCAATATTTCATCTTTTAGGTTCGATTTCTTTCCTTTTTTTAAAAAAAATAAAGTGAGGAAACCGCAAATTCCGAATCCATAAAATATCTGACTAATCTCAACAATTAGATAAGACATGGGTCAAAACACCATATGGGTGACCTGAACACGAGGAATTGCATGCAATATTTTATGCAATCAATTGTGATATTATTCCTGAAATGGTAGGTCTTCGTCGGTTGTGCCCTGAAGCAAGAAGTTTAATGGTAATATTATTCCTGAAATTTTATAAAGCTACTTCATTATAAGTTACATTAGGTCAATAATTTACTGCCGTCCTCGTCCTTCGTGCCCTAGCACATTCATGTTTTAATTCTTATTAATTTGTACTAACATCAAAATATATCATCTACAACTTTGGTTAAACAATTTTAATCATTGACTTATGGAAAAAGTGTCAATCGATGTTAATATATAGATTAAGCGTAGATCTGATCATAAAATTCACATTTTGCAGGCACACCGATAAAATGGGTGGATTTGACTGAATATATTGTGCTTGTTGGCAGGCTCGAACCGTACATTCTAGGACCTCGTCAGTGAGTGGGCTTGGCCTAAGCGAGGGCTTTGAGGATCGGCCCCGTCAGCCCATAAATTATTAAAAATTTACATTGATAAATATTTATTTTAATATATCTACCTTGAAAAACAAACTTTATAGATATTGGAAGAGAAAACGATGCTTAAAACAGAAAAAGAAAAGTGTTTTATGACACACTTAAAGTACAGTACCACAAAATTATGGAATTGCTTTCTATTTAAAATTCCGTTTTAACTATTATTTAACTCAGTTGTTTTTTCTTTAAAAAGTTAGACATAGCCCATGTGATTGGGCCAATAAATTCCAGAGGGTGAGCTTGGCATTTGCCAAAACCCACCAAATTGGGTTTGGACATGGCCCTTAGAAATTCGAACCGAACCTGTCCAGTGGTCAGGTCTAATTAAGTGTATCTTATCACATCATATTCAGATATGTTTTCCTTTATATATGATGTTTTAGCGTTCAAATCATTTGAAATTGCCACCACCAGCTCTAGAATGGATAGGATGAGGTTCAATGACCATAATTGACTTGGGGATTGGGACTAGACGCCCCTTAATTCCCTCCATCGTAGGGCAAGGCGTGAGCTCATCCTCCTTATCTATTATTTAGCTCAACTATTTTTTTTCTTTAGAAAGTAAGACATTATCCATGTGATTGGAAATTGCCACTACTAGCTTTAAGAATGGATGGGACAAGGTCCATTGACCATAATTGACTTGGGGATTGGGACTAGACGCCCTTAATTCCCTCCATCGTAGGGCAAGGAGTGAGATTCTTTTTATCTATTATTTAGCTCAGAATGATGCTGCTTACGAGGTGATGTGGGAAAGTTATGAGCAATCTCTGTTCCACTCCTGGCAATTTACGATGTGAATAAATCTCCCGAGAAAGTTCCTAGCAATCTCGTTTTGCCTGAACTCTACTTTTGTTAACCTTAAACGACCTATTCTTAAAATTTCAGAAACTCCGTATTCCACCCGGCCACCGAATATGAGTTTAAAATGGATTTGAGACCAATATTACCACCTCTAGTTAAAAATGAATAAGAGCTCCCTGAAAATCTTTACAAGTGAATTGGTCATAATGTACTGTTTATAACTTTCACAGCCTACTAATTTTAATTTTCTTCCCTCCAGGAGTACATCAAATTGTTTTATTTAACAACCCCCATATAACCAATTACAAATAACTTTTTTTTTGTAGCATTACTATCACGAAATCTCACTTGTTTTTTAGGGCAATTATACAGTAATTAGCTATCTATCAGGAGTTAGCTTATGATTACAAATTCGACAAAGAAAACATTATCAGTTAAGTCGCACGGATGTTTAGATCAGAATTTATATGCATCAAAAGAATTTGGTTTCTAGTAGAATATCTTTGATTCACCGCACAAGCTGCTTTGAGCAACCGATGGCTTTTCTACTTTCTATGGAGAAAATTACTAATTGATGGCCAAAGCGAAATAGAATAATGTCACGGTCATTCAGTTATGTAGGTACCGCAAAGTCCACAAACTACCATGGTGGACTAGTCCGCTGCGATGATACTCCATCCCTTTCACCCATTAGAAATCTCGGTCGCGACCGCCACCGAACTCGCACTGCCCGCGAGTCTCCTCGATTTTTATCTGTCTCTCATTTCCATCCTACCCACACGCGCAACCCTCTTCACTCTCTGTCGTCGAACCCTCGTTTCCATTCTTCTTCGTGCGATCCGTTCTCGTTGATCTTCGTGTTCAGTCTCGCCAAGCGATTCTGGTGCGCCTCCTCAATTGAACCACGATCCGTATTGGCCGATTCCGTCCATCCGTTCTCTGTAGTTAGCGATGGAGGAGGAACTTACGCTCACAGGCCTGTTGAAGAAAGCCGCGTCGGATTTCCCCGACAGGAGAGCCATCTCCGACCCCTGGGAGTTCGAGTTCAACCTGACGCGCGCACGGCTGCAGGAGCTTGTTGATCACGCCGCCGCGCTTCTTGCCGCCTACGGCGTCGGCCCCGGCGATGTCGTCGCGCTCGCTTTGCCCAACATCGTCGAGGTATGTCCCGATCATCGAGTCTGTTCACGAGTTACGACGCACGGCATGCCTTTTGTGCGAGTTTTCGTTTGAGCGATGATGTGAATTCAAACGCGAAAATTCCGGATGATGCTATTTAAATTCGAAAATGAAATATCTGGAAGATCGCGGTAACGATAACTATTTAATGATGAGATCGATCCCTTATGAGAAAGATCGACTAGCAGATAGCTTGAAATAAAAGATGTTCCTTGGTGTTTTGCGCTACTTCGAGAACAGAGCAACGGAAATATGTGTAAGCATCGATCTATCTTAAAACAAAGTTAAAGCTTATCAAAGGAGATGGATGGTTTTAACGGAATCAAAGTTAACGTAGTTTCGACTTTTGTACTATTCATTTAGTTATGAACTTTATAAAAAAATGTGGATTGGTTTTGGCTATATTAAATAAATTGAAAGTTTAATCAACTAAGAATCGACCAGTGACAAACTAGTTGTCTGCATATTCTGAAAATATATGTGTATCTCTATTCCGCGGGGACTAGTGTGATACTTTGGTGATTGGAAATATATGTTTGTTTTGCAGTTTGTGATCCTGTTTCTGGCGGTAATCCGTTGCCGAGCCATAGCGGCTCTGCTCGACGTGGCCTACAAGGCTACGGAGTTTGAGTACTACCTTTCTGACTTGCAACCGACGCTCCTATTGACACCAAATGAAGGAAACCGACTGGCTCAATCCGCTGCTTCCAAGCTTAACATCCCCCACCTAACCGCCAAGCTTCACTCCGCCAATTCCAGAATCACTCTCTCTTCGACTGACATACGACCGAATCTCAACTTGGTGTCCAAAGTCATCAATGATCCCTCTGATGTGGCTCTGTACTTGTACGACTGGGACATCCCAGGTCACAATTTCTCGGAGGTAGCTCTGTACTTGCACAACCGCGCATCCCAGCTTTCAGCCAACGCGTGATGTTTACTCAGAAGGAATTGGCTACAGTGGTTCTGTCTAAAAAGCGTAAATACGCAAAGTCTCCTGATTCTACTGTGATTGAGTATCCATGGCTCCATTATCGACATTTAGCTCTTGAATTGTTGAACTCTTTAGCTGCCGGGACTGTTGCGGCCCTCCCGGCGGCCACGGCGGCTGCGAGGTCCTCAGCATCGAGATTTTTGGCAGATACGTTTTCAAGCAGTGCCACGCGTCACAGGGCAGATGATGTTGCTTGTGTACGTTACAGGTCAAAAGTTGCCTGTCCATATCAGAGCAATGATATGCCAGAGGGAAATAATGCACCTAAGACCACCGAAGAGAACAAAGCCAAGACCGAGAGAGGTGGAGAAGAAGGCGGCCGTTGCGCGAAATTAATCGAAGAGTTTGAAAAGTTGAGTGGACCGAAGAAGTTCTCCTATGAAGAGTCGATGATCGCTACCGATTCTTTTGCACACGACAGGATTCTGGGAGGAGGAGGTTTTGGCGATAATGTTGCTTGTGTACGTTTAAAAGTTGCCCGTCCATGCAGACAATGATATGCAGGATTTGGGAAAAGAGGTTTTGGCGACAATGTTGCTTGTGTACGTTCAAAAGTTGCCCGTCCATACCGGAGCAATGATATGCCAGAGGGAAAGAATGCACCTAAGACCACCGAAGAGAACAAAACTGAGACCAAGAGAAGTGGAGAAGAAGGGAAATTAAAGGAAGAGTTGGATCTGATCCAAAAAAAAAATAAAGAAGAGGAAGAGTTGACAAACCTGGGTGGGCCCAAGAAGTACTCCTATGGAGAGTTGAGCAGCGCGACCAATTCATTTGCAAGTGGCCTGAAATTGGGAGGAGGAGGCTTCGGGATCGTGTACAAAGGGTACATAGGAGAAGATCGCACACCGGTAGCTGTGAAGAAAATAAGATATGGTTCACGCCAAGGGAGAGAGGAGTATATATCCGAGGTGAAATCGTTGAGCCAACTTGGGCACATACACTTGGTGCAACTTAAAGGCTATTGTCACGAGGCGAATAAATTCGTCCTGGTTTACGAATTCATGAGACAAGGTAGCTTGGCGGATCACCTGTTTGAAGACAAACCCTTGTTGACATGGGAAAGGAGGTACAACATCGCTCTGGGATTAGCCAAGGCGCTGCACTACCTGCACAAACAATTTCGTCAATGCGTAATCCACAGGGATATCAAATCCGACAACGTCATGCTCGATGAAAAGTTCGAGGCCAAATTGGGAGATTTTGGCTTGGCTAAGCTAGTCGACCACACCAGAGACCCAAGCACAACCCAAGTGAAAGGAACACTGGGTTACTTGGCTCCGGAATACTTTCGAACGGGCAAGGCAAGTAAAGAATCTGACATCTACAGTTTCGGAGTTGTCCTATTGGAAATATTATGTGGGAGAAAAGCCTCTGACTTGATTCTAGCAGAACAAGGCGGTCTTGTTCTATGGGTTTGGAAGCGTAGTGGGTGCAGGAGCTGGTGGGGGCGCCGGTTCTGGAATCTTCACCTTCCGGTGGATGAGAGGCTCGGGAAGGATTTCGACAAAAAACAGGCGGAGGCCTTGATGATTGTGGGGCTGTGTTGTGCACATCCCTTTGCTAGGTCTCGGCCTTCGATTGAAGAGGCAATGGCCGTTTTGAACTTGACGTTAGAGCCTCGCAAACTCTTCTTGAAGATGCCAAGTTTCAACATATAATTGACCCAAAGGTCTCGTCTAAATACATTTGGCTTAGTAGCTGATTTTGGTAATGCACTTCATTTTGTTCATTAGTGTAAAATTCTAATTGCAACTCAAGGTCCTTTTTGAAATGACACTATTTGGCATGATTTAATCTAAATAAACATTTTAACTACCGTACAACACTCAATAATAAATGAGAAAGGCAGTACACCAGCTTTTTGATAACGACCTCTATTTCCAACAAAATAAAAATAGACATCATTGAGGCACTATTATGTCTTTCTTCTTCTCTTTTCAGAGTCCACTCATTTAAATATCTAATCATAACTTTTCCATTTTATAGATGTATAATCGTAGTTTGTCACTTTTAAGGAAAACTACTGCAAGTACCTAAAGTAATATGCTAGTTTCATCCTCTCCTTCTAAAAATCAATTTGTTTGCCATCGTGAATCAATTTACGAAAATGGCTTTACGGACAACTCGTGGATAACGAAGCTGACTAGTATAGCGATATTTGATGATTCTGGATCTTCTCTAGTCGCCTAAAACTCGTGTCATGGAATATCCAAGTCAAAAAAAATTGAGACTGGCCTAAATTCCAAGAAACGGGAGACCAGGGTCATCGGGCCCAAAGCCCATCCCGCTTGGCCTGCCACTGCCTGTGCCGGTGAAGAGCGAGTCGACGGAGGCGCTTGGCGGGAGGGGCGAGGGCGGGGGGCAGCTGGAAATGGCAGCCGCGGCTGGCCGTTGCACTGATTTTTTTCAGTACAGAATGATAAGTAGGTGGGGACTGTCCTGTTTGTGTGAATTCTGAATCAGCAAATTGATAGAGTGGATAGTATAAATCACCAGCACCTGAACATATGAACGCATGAAACTTTGGTTTTGTGGAAATGTAAAAGAAGAAAGGCAGTATGAAGTAAGGACAATTCTACACTTGAGGATATGGTGGTTTGTTCGTCTATGATGATCTTTTTCTGTAAATAAGCTAGAATAAGGCTTTGTTTGTTTCACAGAAAATGAATGATTTGGAAAATTAATCTCTTGTATCGCTTATAAAAGTAAATGAACGGGTAATATTTTCGACATCCGTGAAAATGTTCCGACATAAATTGTTGTCAGTGATGAAAACATTTTTAATTGACTGACTATGGCTACACTTAACGCCCATGACAAAGGCAATCAAGTTTACCTCATCCGACTGCGTCTCCACCAATATCAGTTGATGGTTTGGTCCTGAAGGATGTCATGATAACAATATACATACTTACTCCCTCAATGGGTTATAATCATAGCGACATGAGCATAATCCATCAATCTCAATCTTCAATAACCCACAACAAAACCAGAAACCATCTCAAAACTCAGGTTTACAAACCAAATCATGTAACTTTTCACGATTCAATATAAATCAAAGTACATTTCATAAACCGTATTTATAAATCATGATCATTTCGTGATTCTTTCATAAAAGGTTTCATAAACTATTTACAAGCAATCAACTCAAACTGTAATCAACGGATACTTTTCCATTTCTAACGAATGGAATAATAGTAAATGCTTGATCCAGATTTTATGCATTGAACATGCCATTTAAGTCATAGTATATTCAATATATATCACTTTCGAAATATGAGCTTACAAACTCAAAGAAGAGATAGTACTACTCACCTAGGAAAGCTGAAAACCTACATACGATGATTACTCGAGCCGAAAGACTCGAATTCCTATCAATTGATCGAAAAACGATATCAAAATCCGAGTGAAACTCTACCTTAACCAACGACTCGACTTATGCAACATCCTCACCTCGGGGTTATTAATGCGACGTTCTAAGCGCGTCGCCGTCATGTTTCTTTTATCTTCTCATTAAGAGCATGACGTCCCATTCGTTATTATCTTTCGTTACGAACAAGCGGATACATAAACTCGGGACAATCAAACAAACAACGGGGTTAAGACAAGCACCATGAGCAAACCTTATATTTACAGGATGACTTATATATTACATGAGTGTATTCTACATGCCCTTTTCTATGGGCCTTTTTCCCTTTTCAACACACTACATGCATCCACGTAAGCTGGGGGAAATTCCGATCTTCTCTAGCATGACCACAGCTCTCAAAACTGATGTGAGATTTCCATGCTTACAAATATGAAAAACAACGGAGTGAGTCGAGGACTCAGTAAGTAAAACTCACTAAACTCCGGATAGAATGACACATCGCCATCGAACAAAGCACATGTCATAACCACATCAATTGATAGCAGATCAATTGCAAAGGTGCTTCAAATACACTCGTTTTTGTGCATAAGATGATCGCAACTTGCCTTTCTATTCAATAACATCACAATCAAGAGCGTGCACACTAGGGAATCTTTGTCTGAACAGTTGGTACGGTTCTTCCCGAAATTCTCCGGGCAACGTCCCCTAATCCAAGGGTGACGGTTTTTCATCTGAACTTAATCAGGCAACGTCCCATATCAAGGGCGACGACTATTCATTCGAACTTAATAGGGCAATGTCCTCTAATCAAGGGCGACGGTTATATTTTCCCTCGTGCGACCATCATAACAACTTGAGTACTTCACGCAAAGTGTGTATCATACCATGTTGCCTCTAAAGTCTTAAGTCATACCGGGCATGAAACCAAGTTCATGACCCGGACCGACCGGTCATGGAGCCAACCTACACCAAGCAAGGCTTAGATCGGTACTCCTCGATACGGACCCTCCAAGCAAGGCTTGTTCCGACACGTCTCAACACCGATTCGAACCAAGCGAGACTCGTTCATGGCTTGGGGCATGCTCTTAAGCATGATGCCAAACACATGAGCAAACCTTACAAATGTAAATGCAAGCATGGCTAGCTATATCAAGTGTTCACAAACCACGGAATTCATGCAAGCACCACAAGCACATGATTCGCCCAACAATGCAACACGACACCCTAGCAAGGTTTAGTAAGTCTACTTACAACCCTCCAAGGTCGTGGCCGGTGGTGGCCTAGTGGTGAGCCGAGCAACAAGGGCACGGCAAGGACACAACACGGCACGGGCACGGGCGCGGCAAGGGCACGACCGAGAAAGAGAGGGCAGCCAAGAGAGAGTGAGGGCGTGAGGGAGAGAGGGAGAGGAAAGTGAGCCAAAGGTGAAGAATGAGGGAAGGATGCATCTATTTATAGGCCATCTTGCTAACTTGCTAGAGAAGTTATCCAGCTTACAAGATAAGTTAGTCAAGCCAACTTGCAAGATAAGTTTCTAATAAAGCCATTGACTTGACTAAATCAACTTGTCTTCTTGTCTCAAGAAGCATTCTAGACGTGAACCATGTGGCCTTATCCATAGGACTCAACAATTTGGGTCCTTGCTAATTCTAATGGTACATCTTCCTTTGAACACCCAATTTTCACTAAAACTTGATTTAATAAGGAACTAAGGTAATTAGGAGTTTTCAAGTGCCATAAACGATTGGCCATCCTATTTGGAAATGAGGTTTGATGTAAAAATATGCCCTAATATGTTTGGACACAACAGAGCCAAAGACTGGGCTGAACGGCACAAGGCCGAACTAGCAAAAATCATCTTCGCACATGGCTTGGTCGGTCGGGCCTGACCGAGCATAGGACCTGGTACATGGCTGAGCCACTTGGGCATAAGGCTGGGCTCACGGCCGGGCCATACGGGTACCGGGCCTACTGCACTGTCACAGAGCCAAGTGCATGGGCACGGGATTAGGATGCATGAACGGTGCGCCGACGCAAGGCCGTGCCACATGGATAATGTGCCGAGCGTATGGACAGGACACACGGACGAGGGATTGATTCATGGATTGGACGCATGCATCGGCTCATGGGCGGTACAATGCACGGCCCGTGGCTAGGTTTGATTGGCACGGGACTAAGTCTGGGCCGGAACCAATGGGCACAAGGGTCAGGCACAATGGTCGGCACACAGACGGGTACAAGGCCGGCCCGTGGCCTAACCGACAGGCACACGGCTGGTCCACAGCTGGGCGCATGGCCTATCCATGGCCTACTCAATTCAACGCAACGATTCATGACCGATTCGTGATCGGTCCATGTTCGAGTATCAACGATCCATGGTCGACCCTCGGTTGTCATATAGCCGCGTGGAATTGTACACAACGGAATCGGTCCATGGTCGCTCGTGACCGGTGCATGATCGAGCGGAATCACTCGCGACTGACACATGCCCTCACAACACCAATCCATGGTCATCCGAATCGTCCCACCAGCAACCCTTATAGTCGAAAGGTCGATCCATGGTCGAATCGCTTTAATCGACTTGCATGACGAGAAAGTCTTTTCATTGTCGACCCCTTGGCCTATGATCGAACCATAACCGACCCTCTAGATACCCGTTTCGACCATGCTAGCTAATCCATAACCGACCCTCGGATTGGTCCGCACACTAATTCCATGGCCATCTTCTTTTGGTCGTCTCGGTCTAATTTGGGGATGTTACAACTAGACAACGCTTAATCGTCGATGAAAAGACCTATAAGCGCTAATGAAGAAACTCGTTTATGGCTATTGCTCATCTTTGTCCGTTGCGTGTTTACGCGAAACTTCATAAATTCATTCTAGTCAAACCGTACTTCAGAATGGATTTTCATCAGACCCCACAGCTCCACGACGCCTCATCTACCATTTCCATATAAATCTAAAACTCAATAACTCCTCAATCAAATCTTCGCAAATCAAAATTCAAATAACTCCAGGTTTATGATCTAAATTCGAAAAATACATCGATTAGATGAATAATGGGTTCAAATACTTACTAGCGTCGCAATTCGGAGTTGATTCGGCTCGTCGGGATGTCCAGATCGACTTCACACGAAGAATATTACCTCTTTTTCTTCTTTTCCTCCTTTTTCACGGACGACCTCTCTCTCTTCCCTTCTTCTTTATCACTTGCCTTGCTCATTTATTATTATTGACTTGCGTGCTAGCTTTTTTTTTTTTTTTTTGATCGGTCCTACTCTATCTCTCACTCACGAAACACACTCAGATTTGCGCCCCACCTCTTGGGGGACGTGGGCATCGAAACCCACATCTTAAACTACGCGGCCCCACCCCTACCCCCTGCGAAGGTGGGGATTCGAACTCCCCACCTCCCCCTTCTCAAGTGAGAAGGGTGGCCACTGGGGTAAACCCCCAGTGGTTGACTTGCGTGCTAGCTGAAAACACTTATTAAGGATGGGCATTGGGCCCTTTGTTTTTCTTAATTCCTTTTTATTAAAGTCCAGTTCTTACGCCCCCTACCCTAGATAAGTTCTTTCTTACTCTTTCTCTTCCTCATTCTTGCTGCGCATCTCTCTAATCTCACACCCCTAAAGCTTCGTCGCCCACCAGCCGCCACAGCAAGACCCTCCTCCTCCGACATCTCTCTAATCGGCGTCGATGTTTCTTAGCCTTCTTTTGACTCCTGCTTGTACCCTTTCCATGTTCATAGCTGAAAAATTGATGGGCTTGAACAAGGTCACCGAGGGCCCTTAGTTTTTTGGGGTAATTGGCATATTTCTAGCAAGTTACGGTTGCCCTGTTGTGGTCCTTACGGCACCGATAGTCGTAAGGTGGTCTGTATGATTGGGGGCCTATGAAATGAAGCGATGTCTCGCCATGGAAGTTATTGGGTCTTTTGAGAGGAGCCGATAACGGACTCTTGATCCTACGATTGCTACATGGACCATTGACGCCAAAGTTTCAGAGAGTCTAAACCATTTGACCTTTCTATGTGAGATTTGGTCCTCCAGTTTCGATACTGCACGCGTTTCTGAAGCTGACATTTGACCTTATGGGTGATCATAGACGATTAGACATGGATAAAGGTTTTTTTTTTTTTTTGGTAGTGCCATCACACCCGTGTAAACTTTCCTCTTGGTTGTGGCCAAAAAAAGACACTTGGTCTCTCATGAGACATTCTACTGAGAGTAGCATTGGAATTAGTTTCTGACTGTGGATGTGTTCATGTTTGCCGGAGGCTGTGGTGTTGGTGACGCAGATTTCATTGGAGCTGTATCGTTGCTTTTCATTAAGCACTATTATCAAATTAGCTTCGAGCAACTGCTCCTGTTGGGTTGTTCCGCTGTATTGGTGGTGATCGATATTGCTTCTCAAGGTGATAAATGTAAGGTGCCCCCTCCTCCTCGCCGAAGCAATGGTATGCCAGTGGGAAATAATGCACCTACGACAACAGGGAGAGGTGGAGAAGAAGGCAATCACAGCGCGATATTAACGGAAGAGTTGGCAAACCTGGGTGGGCCCAAAAAACTCTCCTATGGAGAGTTGACGATTGCGACCAATTTTTTGGCAAGTGACCAGAAATTGGGAGGAGGAGATTCCGGGGTCGTGAAGAAGGGGTACATAGGAACAGCTCGCACACCGGTTGCTGTGAAGAAAATAACATCTGGTGCACGCCAAGGGAAAACGGAGTATGAATCCGTGGTGAAATCGTTGAGCCAACTTAGGCACAAAAATGTGGTGCAACTTATAGGCTATTATCACGAGGCGAATAACTTAGTCCTAGTTTACAAATTCATGAGACAAGGTAGCTTGGAGCGTCATCTGTTTAAAGACTGGCCCGTGTTGGGATGGATAACGAGGTACGACATCGCTCTGGGATTAGCGTCAGCTCTGCACTACCTGCAAAAACAATGTTGTCAATGCGTGATCCATAGGGATATCAAATCCAGCAACGTCATGCTCGATGAAGATTTCGTGGCCAAATTGGGAGATTTTGGCATGGCTAGCCAGTTGACCACACCAGAGAGCCAAACACAACCCAAGTGAAAGGAACACCTGAGTTACTGGGATCCAGAATGCGTTCGAATGGGTAAGCTAAGTAAAGAATCTGACATCTACAGTTTCGAAGTTGTCCTTTTGGAAATAGGAACCGGGTGAAGAGCCGTCGACCAAAGAACGAGACCCACAAAACCTTGTAGAGTGGGTTTGGAAGCAATATGGGCCCAGGAAGTTGCTCCACGAGGTGGACAAGAGGCTCGGCAAGGATTTCGCCAAGAAACAGGCCGAGGCCTTGATGATTGCGGAGCTGTGGTGTGTGCTCATCCCATTGACTCTCGCCTTTCGATTGAAGCAGCAATGGACATTTTGAACTTCAAGGCAAGGCCTCCCAAACTCCCCCTGAAGATGCCCAATTTCAAGATATAATTGACCCAAAGGTTTCGTCTGGATGCATTTGGCTTTAAGCAAATGCTTCGCTCTGTATAAAAAAATTAAATAAATAGTGCCTCGATGATGTTTGTTTTTTTTTTTTTTTTGTTCTAAAATGATGTCTATTTAAGTGTGATGTATGAGAAATAGAAGTCATTCTTGAAAAGCTGTTGTACTCGCCTTTTTCGTTTATTACCAATAGTAATGTTGTATGGTACTTAAAATATTTATTTAGATTAAATCACGTCGAACAGTATCATTTCAAGAGAGATCTCGAGTTGCAACCGAAACTTTACTCTTATGAACGAAATGAATTGTGTTAGCAAAATAAGCACTTACCAAAATTTTGAACCAAGCATTGAAATAGTTAATGAGAATAGACTAAAAGATAAAATGGTTATGTTCGCCATCTTGTGAAAGGGACGAGCCGCAAATATTACACAGAAATGAAGATAGCAGTTCAAAAGATGGTAAATGCATGTTGTAAGTAGTTTCGTATGTCTTCGGCAAAAAAAAAAGGAAAGTATTCTCATATGTCCTTTGGATGGTCCGCATAGTTTTTTAGTGTCCACGTCTTTCCATATGGTAAATACCTTAATTTTTGCTCATTCTAAAGTCGATTGCCTAACCATTATTTTCTCTTCAATCAAGTACCTCAACTTTCTAAATCTGACTCAATGTGAGGCACCCGTTAAATAAATTCACATGTCCTGTGATTTTGCTGGCGTGACTCATTTACTCGGCTTACATTAAGCAAAATTGATGATGTGGCTCGCTTACTTAGCAAAAGATATGGCATCTCCATTTAGGAATCGAGCGATAAGGGGAGAGAGTATGAGTGTTGACTTGGACGATTTCAGCCATCCAAATATGTATCTATAGATGTGGAATCATCTCAAAAGGCTACATTATTGATGATTAATGGCTATTTAACGGCGTTACTGTCCTCGTTGACATTTTCCGTCCTTGATTTTACGGGACATCTCTAATGACCCACATTTGAAAAGTTGAAATACTTGATTGTCCAAAAGAAAAGAGTTGAGATACTCAATCATAAAACAGATAAAATTCGAGTGATTGCGACGTCATTTTTTCGTTTTCTTTTTCTTTTCCTCCCCCTTCTTCCTCCTCCAGCCGGTCACCGGGCGTCGGCAATAGCCCAGAGGGGAGGGCCGGCGAGGTCTATGCGGATCATTTGATGCTTAAGTTAGAATAAAAATAGAGAGAGAGTGTGAGAATTTGGACAAGAGCTTAGAGAAGGAGACGAGGCCCACCCTTACGTTCATCGTATTAGCCGGAGATTAAGCTAGGTTGTTCTATTCCAGCTCTTTTGGGCCTTAGCCCTCAACAGAGAGCTTATTCATGGTTAAGCTCATTTGCATGTCCGAATGCATCATGGCGATCTCTCTAAATTGTCAAACGGTATTTGATAGATCAACTTCCTCAATTTCAAACGAATTCCATGTCCGGATCTTGTCAAGGATAGCTCGGCATCCATACGCGCAAGACTAGCAAATTGGTAAACGGAACACCTCCTCGTAACTTGACCCCAAGGACAAAATCGAATTACGGGCGTCACGACGTTTTCTCGACGCGCATAATTCCGATCTAACCCTTTAGATTGGATGCTCTTTCCACCTTATTACCGATGTGAAGTGTCTTGCCTTCATTGAATTTTTGAATTGAATACAATTTCTCCTCTGTGAAGGGGGTCGCTCCAAAATGGATTTATATATGTCGGACAACCGAGGAAGCTCCTCCCGCCCTCCCCCACATGGAGGCAAAAACCAAAGGTGGGATTTTTCCGATCTTCTGTCGCACACCAGATGCTCGACGAAAACCGCGGTCGGGCGCATCAAGATCGAAGCTCCCTGCCCGCGCGGGGCCAAACCCATACGGTAGAAACCGCCAGCACACGAATCTTCCCAGCAATTTCCGTCCCCCGGCAGAGCGTAACCTGAGCTTCCTACATAAACCCCTTCGCTCCTTAAACCCCCTGATTTTTCCCCAGCAACACAGTCCCCCAACTTTCTTGAATTTTCTCGGGAAAAAAAAGTGGGAAATGCATCGGCGGGCTGCGGAGGCGCTGGTTTCGGCTCGTGGGAAGTCGAGCTTGTCCAGGTTCTTTTGCATTGCTTTGGTCGCCATTTCCTTATAGAGTTCATTCGAACTTTTTTCCCATCTGGGTTTTTCGAATGGTGATGCGTTTGCTTTCAAATTTCTCTCTTTGCTTGCCGGAAAAAATTAGCGGGTAAGAAGAGGAAACTGGTTTTTCTCGAAGCCCGTGACTCTGCATTCAGTTCGCACATTATGTCGTCCATTTGAGACTCGATGCGTTCACCCACAATAGCTTTTTTAAATGAATTTATGCTTCGTTGACCACTCTGGCAATGGAGATTTCGAAGTTGTAGGTGACTCGGTGGGATTTCTGAGGTACACAGACTTGTTTACAACTAACTGTGTAACTGTCCTGAAAACAATTTTATGATTGTGTTACGAGGTTCTTGTACTTTATAAGGGCACGTAGTAATGTTGTGCGGTACACCCCATATACTGTAGAAGTGCCCGTGACTCAGTAGCTTCTTTGATGAGAAAATAGAGCTGCAGTGTAGATTGTGGACTATGGAGTAATCAGGAATGGCATAAGATGTCCTCACTATGCTGAGCAATATCAGGGATCGATTGAGTCAACAAGTTGGAATTGATGAACTGATAGCTCATAAATGGCTTGTGTTCCAAACTTCTTTTTGACATGTGGTCAGTTTCTCGTGATGGCTTCGGGGGCAGCCAGCATCTTATTTGTTATTGTAAAAGAGTGACTCCAGGAGTCCATCATTAAGTTGCTTGCTCTGGTTCTTTTCGATGGGAGGGACTGTTGGCAGATGTAACGCCACAACAGGAAGGCTTTGACTGATAATTTACGTGTTATGGTAAAAATCACTCCAATTATACCTCTTTGTACCTTTAGCTTCTTATAGTTCAATACCTTGATCAGAAAGCAATATATTAGGTATGCTATCGCCTGCTGTTACTGAGATATACTTAAGTTTATCATGTCCAAGGAATTTTATTAGTCCCTATGTAGCCTGAGAATGATATCATGAGAATCCCAGCAAAATCAGGACTACTACTTCTAGAGGCATAGCAGTGTGCATAGATTTATTTGCATTTACTATGAGTTTCGAATGAACCAAATAAGGTGATGGTTAATTCTTTCATTGCAGTTTTGCCTCTGTGAGTAATTGCTGCCATATCTGCCAATTGGAGGTGGATTTGAGAATGTCAACAAGTCGGACCAGTAAAACACCTAGAAGGAGTCAACCTTCGATCCAGTACCGGCGTAACCTAGTTGAGCGTGCATCCTTTGAGTTTGCTGATTTTGTCCATAAAGAGGGTGTCCCCACACATTCTGAAACTTTTCAGCAGGAAAAGGCAGATCCCAAGTCCAGATCATCTGAAATACTGAGCACTTCTGAACTCATCTCAGCAGTTGGCCATGCATGGGACTATACCAGTCGTTCTCTCGCAGTTTTACAACAAAAAACAAACTTAAGTTACATAATCTCTGGCGAAAAGGAAGATATCTTGCATAATGTGAAATGGCAACAAAATGGCAGTACATCTACTTCGCCTAAATGGAGTCATTCTGACACCAACTTAACAGAGATCCGGCTACTGAACCTAGACATTCTTAGGATAACTAACAGAACGTCAGTGCTTAAATTGAACAGTGAGAGCGCTGGGCAGTATCAATCAATGGTACGGAATTATAGTGGGGATATGACCAATTTGCTTAATGGACCTAGGGATGGAAAAATGATTTCATGTTTGGGGATCTCATCTGGACTGGGACTTATTTATGGCTGGATGAGTGAATCAATACCTGCTGAGGCCAAACATCCTTTCAAGACTGCTGTATCTGATAGTGAAAAAGCTGGTAAATACTTTCTTAGAGAAATAGTCACTCCTCCGCAGGATCTTATGTCAGGAGATGAAGGCCCTAATAGCTTCATAAATAGTGGAAGTGCTGAGTCTTACACCCCCTCTATCCAGTCCAAGGATTTGCCGGTGGCTAACAACGCAAAATTGATCTTGGACAAGAAGGAAAGCACCTCTTTGCTTTCGGATTATTACCTCAAAGTTGCCAATATTGAGGCAGACGGCTGTATCTCAAAAGCTGCATCTTCTACCCTTCATGCAGATTATCATTTAAAGTTTGTAGCATCTGAAAAAGGTGAAGACAAACTTCGCTGTAAGAGAACTAACGGTATTGAACTCTTTCCTGAAAGAAAGGAAGAGCATAATGATCATCCTGCCCAGGAAGAACATACCATGAAGATACACTGTTTGGGACATGATAAGCCTCAGGCTGCTGTTGCCAAGGAAGAACAGGCATTTGCAGGGGCATTTAGTGGTATCTTTGTCAGCCTATGTCTTCACCCAGTTGATACAATCAAAACTGTCATTCAGTCTTACCGTGCAGAGCAGAAGTCTCTCTGCTATATTGGAAAATCGATTGTTTCTGAGAGAGGTATGCTTCATTGGATTCGAAATGTTCTTGACAGTTTCATTTAGAACCTCTTTCGCTTTTTGCAACAAGGGTTTACCTGTTCTGTATTGTATTGCTAAATTGCCGGTGAAAATTGGTCAATAGTTGTCTTATTTTCCAGGTCTAACTGGACTATATCGAGGTATCTCAAGCAAAATTGCATCTTCAGGTCCAATATCTGCGATTTATACTTTCACATATGAATCAGTAAAAGGCACTTTACTTCCTCTTTTCCCCAAGGTATTTTTTCCTCATTTTGCTTTATAGACTCTCTTTCTCCACTTTTCTGGCGTTTGTCTTTTTGCTACATTAAATGTGGGCAAGGTTTAGAATGCCCCCTTCTAGCCTCGGCAATGTTTTGGATGGTCCCAACTAAACAGTATCTGTTTTCCTGATATCTCATCCACTTCTTTCCGCAGGAGTATTACTCCATCACACATTGTATTGCAGGTGGTTGTGCAAGCATTGCTACCTCTTTTGTCTACACTCCCAGTGAACGCATAAAGCAGCAGATGCAAGTGGGCTCTCACTATCATAACTGCTGGTATTCTAGTGTAATCCCGTTACCATAATCTCCTTATTTTACATGTCAAAGTTAGTAGGTCGGACGTTCTGATGGATTTTAAATATTTCTCCCTATGATCCGATTCCTGCATCTCCTTGAGACGTTTCTCTGTAGCAGCCTCATGAAATAATCCCCTCGCTACTTCATCCTTAGTTGTCAAGCATGTTTTGAGCACATGTTTTGTTTGTTTAAGTAGTTCATTTGCCATGCCATTTACTTTTTGCTTTTGCAGGAATGCGTTGGTTGGAATAATCACAAGAGGTGGTTTGCCTTCTTTATATGCTGGATGGGGAGCTGTGCTTTGTAGAAATATTCCCCACTCAGTGGTCAAGGTAGATATGAGGATGCACAAGATTATGGATTTCTTTTGTTGTTGTGGCTTGTAATCTTCATTTTCTTCGGCAAGTAAATGCTTAATCTTGTCTTACACCACTTGTAGTTCTATGTTTATGAGAATCTAAAGATGTGGACACTTTCCTCCCTCCCACCCGGTGCTCAACTGAATACCTTGCAATCGGTTGGTTGTCTGCCTGCCTCCCGTTTTCCTCCTTGAGTACATGGACAATTCCCATTTGCTCCACGGCATATTATTTTTCATTCTTGGTTGGATTGGGTCTTTTTATGACAATTCCCCTCTTATGCAGCTTGTTTGTGGAGGACTAGCAGGATCTACCGCAGCTTTATTTTCAACTCCTTTTGACGTGGTGAAGACAAGATTGCAAACTCAGGTTTGGTGGGATTTCATTGCGCATATATGTCTATATGTAACATAATCTATGCACGAAGTAAGGGGTGATGTTGAGTGAAGTTTTCATCAATTCCATAGTCAGCTTTTCATTTTTTTTCAGTACAAAAAGATAGGTAGGTGGAGACTGTCTTGTTTGTGTGAATTCTGAGTCAGCCAATTGATAGAATGGATAGTATAAATCACCAGCACCTGAACATATGAACACCTGGAAGTTTGGTTATGTGGAAATGTAAAAGATGAATGGCAGTATGAAGTAAGGACAATTGTACACTTGGGGACATGGTGGTTTGTTTGTCTATGATGATCATTTCCTGTAAATCAGCTGGAAATAGATTACATTCTTTGATGCCATGTTTACTTCTGCTTGTCCACTCTCTTCTTGTTCACAGCAGCCAGAGCTGAGTTTTCTGTTATCATCGATTGATTCAGGAATCACTGAACTATGTGCACTGTTATTTGGCAGTTATTTCTGCAATGGTCATTAATCGGAGGAATGCAGAGTCAATCAACATGACTCGCCTCAATTTCGAGAAATTTGCAAAACCATGCCAACCATTTATTTCGGGGTTTTTATAACAGTATAATTCAAACTTTTTGTTGCTTATAGAAAAAAAAGGAATTTTCTGTCTCGATATTGAGATTATGAAAGCTAATGAGCTTGGATATGTGAATGGGGCTTTACAGCCTCCTTCAGAAACTTTATTATACCAATTGAAATATGAACTGAATCAATTGCTTTCACTATAAAGCATGTTTTGGACAATAATTTTGGAGATAAACGTTTTATTTGGAATTCATTTTTGAGGTTGCTAAAGCAATCCGTTATCTTCCCTGGCCAATAAAATTTGGCAGTGAGGTTTGAAGCATTTGTCCATATCAGAGTTGAATGTTATATTTGATAGCAATTGTTAGTTAACCTGATAAGCTTCTCAAAAGCTGGTTGCTTTGCAGATACCCGGTTCTATTCATCCATATAATGGCGTTTTCTGTGCCCTTCAAGAAATAGGCCGGCATGAAGGGTTGAAAGGCCTCTACAGGTATTGCTTTCTTCATCCAGGAATATGCTATCCTACACCGTACTGTCTTCCTTCACAATAGCTGACTCTGTTTGGAAGGTGATGACTGTATTGAGCCAATCTCCTCCTGTTCACTTTAATAATCAGGGGATTGACTCCAAGACTTATTATGTACATCTCTCAAGGAGCGCTATTCTTTGCATCATACGAGTCCTTTAAGAGACTATTCTCTTTGGACTAGCCACAAGTAACTGCTCGAGGACAGCATTATAAGGACAATGCAGAAGATCATTCACCGTTGTTAAGCTTGGAACTGCAGTCATCATCTTCTCTGCCGTCTGCAGTCTCATCCATGAACTGCTCCAGCAATAGATAGTTGTGGTTGTTAAGAGAAGAAAAATGGAGTAATGGGTTGAAGGGCATGACAGATGAGTTGAGATGTGGGTCGCGCATCCTCTTGTGCCTTGACCTGGTGAAACATAGCCAGAACGGGCCGTCGTTGAGAAATTGCTATCGCTCAGCAGTTGAATGGGGATGCATTTGTTATCTGCTGCTCGGTTCGCGGAAGCGGGTAGAGGCAGAGATTGTCGGCAGTGGGAGCAGAATTTTTTGACCTGATGAAACATAGCCAAAACAGACCGTTGTCGCAAAATTGCTATTGTTCAGCAGTCGAATGGGGATGGCATCAGTTATTTTGTGCTCGGTTCGCGGAAGCAGTTTGTGTACATTATAAAAGGGTAGAGGTAGAGATTGTTGGCTGTGGGAGCAGCAATTTTTAAAAAAAAATTTCGCTTTCCAAATTTTGCAAGGAGCTTCTTTGTCCCAGTTCAACAAGTAGTTTGACATCAATAAATTTGCTATGGCTGCCACAAGCAAGTGCAACCACAGCTTGTAAGATGTCTGTAAGTCATTTGGTGTAAACATGTAATCTCATTGACGATGACATTACGTGAAATGTTTACTCTGGAGATACTTGTTGAGCCTTTAATTTTTCAAAGCCCCTGTGGGTTCAACTTTGAAAAGATCCTGCTCCAAGTTGAACTTGAAATGCTCCTCCGAATCCTTATAAGGCCTTGATAGAGGCTATCCGTGACTTTCCCTACAAAAATTTTATATAAGAAAAAAGTATACCAGGTTCTAAAAATTCTGCAAAAAGGTGTATATGTTGAATTGGAGTGCATCATATTAGGAGTTTCAATGTTAAATGGAAAATTAAATTGTAAGAGTCGGCCAATTAGCTAGACTGTGTAACCCCAGCAGGCTTACACCATACTCGGAGGACCCCCGTCGGACTCTGGGCCTTTTGAATTAGGGCAAATATCATAAAAAAACCCTAACTTTGCCTACTGTGATACGTACTCCAAAATTTTTTTGTGTCGCAAAATAACCCAAATTTATACACGTATGACATATATACTCTCTTATTTCAGTTTTATTTGGGGTATATATGTCACATTAATATAAAAAAAAAGTTTGGGATAATTGTGTCACAATGGGCAACCTTAGGGTTTTAAGTGACATAAAAAAAAAGGGTTCAAGGTATTCATGTTACGTTAGACATGGTTTGGGTCTCTTTTGTGGTGGTAATTGTTCGAATTATATTATTATCATGTTATATAAATAATTTTGAGACTAATTGACAACAAGGTCGTTGTAGTATAGTGGTAAGTATTCCCGCCTGTCACGCGGGTGACCCGGGTTCGATCCCCGGCAACGGCGTCTTCCTTTTCTTTCTTTTTTTTTCGCTCCCCTCTGTCTACATTGGAATTACATTTATTTCTTATATTTCCTTGTTCTTATGCTCTCCATACATTCATATCGACCAAAGAATGAAGCTAAGATTGCGCTCAAATGTTGTAAGTTTCAGTTCAAGAAGCCGCCATACAAATTATGCAAGACTCTAAACTTGGGTATGCTGAATACCAACACGGAGAACTGATCAAGCCGGGCAGTTAGGAGCCGGACATCGCTTTCAGGATAAACAGGGGGTCGGGGACAAACGGATGACTTGGAAAAAAAATAGAAAAATGTTATGCGATGCAGAGCCCGTGTGACGCCTTCTCATTGATTCGCAAAGATGGAGCACATGATTCCTGAGAGAAATGGCGCAACTGGTGTTGGGATTATTCATTACACGGTTTTGGCAATGGCAAATGGTTCCAACCAAGGCTCCCATACAGGGTTTGGCAACAAGAGCTCTTCAAAAATCATATGCATGCCCTCCATGTAAAGACTAAAAATCAGGAAAATCTTCCATCTCCGAAGAATCAAGCGAAGACCCTTTTTCTTCTTCTTCCCTATCGAGCCTACCATATGGACAGTAGTGTGATGCTACATGTAACTCTAACTAAGAAAAGGGGAGAGGAAACCGGAAAAACAATGAACAATTTTGACGACTCGCCTATCAAGCTCTATAGACCGCGGCAGATATTTGGTAGCCGACATTTCAATCTGACATGTTCACTGAATCGCCCGTGCTTTGCCTCAAATCGAGAACACACACCACCACCCACCCACCCCCCCAAAGAATTACCCATCTTTAGCCAACAAGAGAGTCGCTAGCCCATCTATATACAGCAGCAGCCTCCTTTCGCAGATCTCAGTTCACCATCTTTCGATGTACCCGCCTCAAGGGACTTGCTGGTCCTGGTCAGGAATTCACTGCAGAAGCACTAAAGCCTCGTGTGTGGAGCTTATACATCACACTCGTGCAATCGGGGAGAACGGAGGATTAAGCGCATAAGAGGAAGGCATGTCTTTCATCTTCTCAGGGGCTTTTTTCTCCTCCGAAACTGCTTCTATCAAAATCTGCACTTCCTCTTCAAAGAGAGTTTTCAGCGAATTGCTTAGCGGCACTTCCTTAATCTCTTGCCTGGAAGAACTCACGACTCCTGAACCATGTAACATAGCAACCGAGATAAAGAAAGCTTGCAAAGAGGACAAGTGAGCATGAAAGTCGACGGCATAGTTCCCCTCTTCAACAAACTTCACTGTTAAAGCTGGAGTGATTTCTTTGGCTCCCTATGTGCATACCAAAGAAAATAAAAAGTTGTAAGAGGCTGCTCACGCCAAAAGAAAAGCAAAAATTCCAGTACACATGACAAGCATCTAGAATGGGTTCTTAGCATATAAAGAAGCAACAGATATAAAGTGTAACGTTAGCTCTTACAGGCATCTACTCTGGACAACTGATAAAGAGCTCTATTACTATTTCTTCGACATTTTCTATGTATCAATATGTTGCAACTTACTTCAGATTACTGAGCTGAAAAGAGGAAAAAAGAATTTGTTCTAGCTGTTTGAGGACTTTCAAAAGGGTGCTTACTATTTGTATAATAGTCAATATGGTAACAGGAGAAAGGCTGATTATAATGAATTCATTAGCTAGAGCGCGTGCATTAGAAATTTTCAAGTGTGTACCTACAGTGCCTATATTAGACATTGAAAAGATTTTGAAGGCTTTAAACCCAATATTCTCATCAACGAATTATAGCTCCACCCACTCTGAATCTTATAATAATATTAATCAAAGATTCAACTTGCACTCAATACAAAACTAACCTGAAGAAAAAGTTCTAAAGGCTTCTGATTGTCCACAAGTGATTGATCTTCAGTGAACTGTATTTTGGGATTGCCAAAAACAGTAAGGGGACAGGCCATGTCCCAGCCACCACAGTCACAACCTCCGCCCGACCTCCACCTCTCTAATAATGATGAAGGGCCACGGCTATCACAATTGGGTAAACCATGATTTCCAGTTGGAATTACCACCTGAACTGTGTTACAAGTTCTTTCTGGTAGTTGCTCTTTCATCTGCTCAAAGACAGAGAAATTAAGGAGGCTAGGATGAGCATTATCGTCAATCTTATTCCCTCTTTTATATCTCAAGCTCTCTGTCTTTTCATATGGAACCTGGATAACGACAGCCGCAATCTCAAGGTCTGGACGCGGTTCGGAAGGAGCCCAAGGGTACAAATTCAAACTAACAGGATCTCTACTATCCCGAGTATGTTTTGTCTGATGCTGGATCTTAACGGCATTGGCGATGTCGTCTATTTTGCTCGTCCTTCTGACACATCTAGGATTGTTTCTGCTCCCACATTTTACCTCTGGCAAAGAGCTAGCTTGATCTTGGGATTCACGAGCCGTGCTTCGTCTTGCATGCGCGATATCGTACAGAACAAACTCTGTCACCAAAGAATTATCGAAAGATCCAGTACCTTCCAGTTCTGAGCACAAGTAGCAGCAAGCTTGCATCTGTCCCACCATGGACGATTCTTTCTTGCCCTCATTTAATGCCCATCCCTCAGCACTGCTCTTTTTCCTTCCATCATGGGAATGGAAAGTATATACCCAACTAAAAGAATTATTTGATTTCCGCGTCTGGGCCACAAGAACCTCTTCCCGACACTTCAAAGAGAACTCGAAAAACGGCACTCCATGTTTATCCCTGCATTTGAGAAAGCCATGTAGGTGGACTGGAGACTCTTGGACCGTGGAATGACTGCAGTCAGTCTTAGGAACTTGAGCGCTCAATCTACAATTGTGTGATGTACTTGAGAAATCATGAGACATAGTTGTGGATCTTCTAAATGTACTATCCCTTCTAACATGCACCGTCCCTGTAGTTTTGACTAAACCATCTTCCCTGGCATAAGCTAAAGGACTCCGTAAGGATTTAGACTTTATTAAAGGATCAAACATCTTTCTGACAGAGTTGAGTCGAAAATTCGAGCTGGTTTTGGACGAGGGACAGCTTTCTGATACAGAAGGGGAAGGGGGCATTTCCACCTTTGCAGATAACGACTTGGGCAATGGGCAGACTTTATCTCTTTCTTGAAGCCCATTACTATCATTAGAACGCCCAATGTTTTCGCCGCACCGAAATTTGAGATCCCCAGTTGAATCTCTGTCCAAAGCTTCTGCAGATTGCATCTTTCTGTCATCCACATTTAGACATATATCTTTCAAACGATTGGTGGTGGGAGGCTGCATGTTATGCTTGTTATTAGAAGTGGGATTCGAGTCCAAGTTTAGAGAAATCACTGACGATCTCTTCCATGGGCTTTCCTCATCTGAAGGACACAGAGAATCGACAATACTCACAGAGGAAGTGGTATCGCTGCCCTGTGACACTTCAATTTTTCTCCTCCTCTCGGAAGTTCCAATATTTGTCATCCTCCTGATCTCTCGAGAACTTCGATATACGGAACCTCGCCTGAATTCGACATTTCCTTCCGGTTCTACGGGCCCAGAGGAAATGGTTTTGCAAGAAGCACAACGGTAGCGTCCAAAATCTATTTCCAGGAAATCTTCATTAAGGATCAGCAAATCATCTTTACGAGCATGTTTTGCTTTTTCTTTCCTCTTTTCAGTGCTTAAGCTATGTCGATGAGATCTGAGAACAGTCTTTGGGCTATGACGCACGGTACACCTCTTTACGAAGTTTAGATCCATGTCCACCCCCATTCATAAATTCATACTTCTGCAGGGAAAATAGAAGGATCACGTTGTTAACTTCAAAGAAGAAACCGAAAATTTTTCACCGAGCAAAGTGCAATCTAGTGCTATGATCAGAACTTAGAGGAAGGCAAAAGAAAAGTGTCGTGCAAGACTTTCACTGGAATTGAATATGAACTTCTACATCAGCATTATCGATATGAAGCTCACACGGAGACAATTTTCATTGAATCTGTAACTTGTGCTAAGCACAAACCACGATCGGCCAATGTAAGCTCGTTAAGAAAAACTGGAGAATGAAATCAGACCAATAAAAAATTCAGACTTTTAAATCACAATGCAAAATGGAGATGCACAAAGATTCACGGGTAAAATCAATAACCACACACAAAGTCCAGAAATTGACAATATTGTCACATCAAGCAAATGCAAAAGGAGCAGTTCCTAAACTTCCCAAACCAAAGCAAAATTTGATGATCTTACTGGTTTTTGGAAACGCATGGATCCCATTTTGGGTTAGAAACAATGAGATCACATAAACTTGAAAGAGGTTGTTCCTGATCCCAAAAGAACGAGACCGTCGAATCCAAAAATTTATCCTTGGCGATACTATAACCGGCTAGAAAGCAACAGAGGAAGATGCTACAGCAATCTCAGCTAAAAAAGGCAATGTCTTTATCTTCAACTTCACTTGCATTACAAGTTAAGGAGGACGAACCCAATGATAAAAATCGAAACTTGAGAAACCGGACATACCCACCAGATCTCTCATAGAAGTGGACTAAAGGAAAGACCCAACGAACTGCGAGCAGATGCAATCATATCCCACCAAATGCTTGATCTCCAAGTCTTCATAAATCTTCCCACAGCGCCAAACGAAAAAGTTCCAAGAATCCCCTTCTTCAAGAATGAGTGAACGGTGACCACCAGACAGTGACAGGGTCACTGTTTGGGAGTATGCCAAGAAAATGGACAAAGCGGCAAAGGGTAAAGTGAGAAACGCAAGCAAAGAACTTGGCCCCAGGAGCAGCAAAGCATGGTAGACATCAGAAAGTGGTGTTAGAGAGAGAGAGTGAGGCAAGCCAATGATAGAGTGATGGCATGCCTGAGATTTCTTAGACTGAAAATAAAGTTGAGTGTGACCCCCTCTCTCTCTCTCTCTCTGGGGTAAATAAGCAAACACTCAAGAAGAGAGACAGAGAGCTGCCAAGCCTGAGCACATTGTCTACACAGAAAAGCAATTGCCTTCTAGTCATCATGTGGTTTTTTCATGTTATGGGTGTGTTTTGGCCCCAAAAAGATCTCTCTTTTTTTTTTTTTCCTTTGCTTTGCTTGCTTCCGGTTTATTTTCCCAATGAATTTTTGGGCAAGTGATTAGGGTAATCTTGAAATGGATGCCCAGATGCTTGAAAAGACAAATGAATCCTTCTGAAATAGGCCTTGTCCCCCTGCCGCTACTGCCAAGGGCAGTTTCTTGGGTAAATTTTAAGAGGTTGATCAAATCCGAAAAGTGCTGGCTAGTGTCCAATGCAGCAGCCCCACTGTGAGATCATTATTCAAATGCCTAGGAAATTGAAGATATCAAGACAGGAATCACACATTCAATTTGACTGTTTTCGCTGATGAGAATAAGACAATAAAATATTAATATAGTTTGTGGGGTTAGAAGATTTCAGATCCGCCCTTGTCAAATTACCATAAACCCTAGGAATAGGGGAAGCCCCCTTGGACTTCTAGTTGACCAAAATGGCCAAACACTCATGTCGATGTGAAATCATCACGACAACTTCGTTAATTGCGAAGTTTTGAAAGTTTTGAATGGAAACTAATACGCAAGCGACCATACAAGTGGTCCAAATGATTGTCCTTCCGGGTTTTAGCACAAACCACCTGGATAATACGTGCCAAGGATGATAAACTGGTAAAATCGTGGCAAATCATATATGTCAATATCTTGATATCCTCCAGGCCTATGAAGAGATCGCAATCATTTCATTAGGGTAGTTAGCGAAACCATCTCGTGCGACGTGTGAGATACAATCAAATCTTATCTCGACCAGTCAAATCCGATATTTGCAAAAGAGATAAAAATAAAAATAAAAAACCGACAACCCATTTTAAAGCGTCACAATAACTGGACCCAAGTCTCCCTGGATTGAACAATTGACTTTGCATGCACCCATGGATTAATGGCTAAAAAAAACGCATGCAAAGCGATGCAAGTCTATCTATCTACACATTACCCTTTCCGATAAGCCATGAAGTAAAAGGCTATTATTTAGCTAATCTCAAAAAATGAAAGAAAAAGAAGAAGTAAAGGGAAGGGCAATATAAAAAAAAAATGAGGATTTGAATGGGGATATGACCGATTGACCAAAGTTTGTCCCATGGCTTTTGATATTATGAAAGGGGGCGGGGGGGAAGGGCATGTGATGGGGGCGTTGGCGGGAGGAGGGGGGAAGCCAAAGCCAAATCTCGAAAGTGAATTGTCGGTCCACATCAAACCCACGGAATCTTCCCCCCAAAAACTTAACATCATTTCATTTCCTCCCCTTTAATTAATGTTGCGCCTGCCCTCCCCTAATTAATTATGGAGGTGGCCGAAAAGTACCGTTCTACATCCTCGATAATCTCACTCCTTAAGCTGCAATTAAGGAAATTGCTTCGTGCTGGCAATACTTAGCGCAAGCACATGCTGTTGCTGATCGGCCATGCTAAGAGCTAATCGGATTCGGCAGGTTGGGATCACACGTAAGAAAGTAGAGATTCCGGAAATGGGGAGAAGAAATTAAACAGAAGTAAACGAGGATTCCTTAGATCCTTTTTCAGTTTTCATAACGTGGATCTACAGTTGTTTTGAGCGATCACAAAAGTGCATGAAAACCGATCATGTCACGCGTATGGGAGAAGGCTTTCATTTAAAGGATGACTGACTTGGCCCTGTGTAGTACGCTCAAGTTTTATCGCATGCAAATCAAAATTGCTTGACATTTTTAACGATTCCCACCCTTTTGGACTATTTCCGAGTCTCGAATGGATAAACTCGTGCCGGCAATAATTGAACAAGTTAGGTCCCAAGTCTCAATTGCAAGGGACGCAAGCATGAAAAGAAGAAGCCAACCACAGCGTACCAAGGTTGTTAGGGCGTGCAATGTACAATCACGAGATGGAAGAGCACAAGGGGGGAGAGCAGAGAGTTATAATAATGGCATATGAAACATACTACCAACCGGAATTTGCATCCACCAGGAACTCATTTCCTTTGGCAGATGCTACTTTGATGCAGAGTTCATTGCGTGAATACCAATCCAAGCGACCTCCTTCAATTTTGGTTGTCCATCCTCAATCCTCCATTTGATAAATCAATTAGAGGGCTTCCATGGGAAAGGGGAAGCTAGAAAATACTTGCGCTATCGGACAATACCCGGCAAAAGATGCATCATCAATCTCTAAGTTTCTTATCTGCGCACTGCGAGCGCAATAACTCGGAGACACTTTATATTGAAATCAAGCTCAACTAAAAGGTCGTCCCTAGCTCGATGGAACAATGGAATTAGCTATCCGCCGCACTGAGCAGTAGGTGGGGGCAAAATAACTCGGAGACGCTTTATATTGAAATCGAGCTCAACTAAAAGGTTGTCCCTAGCTCGATGGAACGATGGAATTAGCCATCCGCCGCACTGAGCAGTAGGTGGGGGCAAAATCACTTTTGCACCATATGAACAACCATATTGCTGGTTATATTGCAGCCAGTGCCCTACTCAGCACGCCACAACAACCATATTGCAAACCAACCCTCCATTCACTCGCTTGTCTTGAAAAGATTGGGTGAGAAATTGCATGCATATCTATAAAGAAAATCGGTCATTTCTACCTAAGCCAGTGTTGATACGATCTCATGACTACATATTGGGAGGATATGCACCTATGTATGAACACAGCAACAGCACGACTATCCATGACAACTGTACAACGTCATGATCCTAATTCCCTTTGCTGACCACTGCCAAGCTAACGAATGCTATGAAGGTGCGGGATGTGCCTACTTAGCTCACTTTGTGATTTCAGAGTTCTCGTCTAACTTGGGCTTGCTCACCGATTTCTGCCTTTCCAAAACTGGGATTTTTGCTTCAGTGCTTTTCTTAAAAGCGTCATCCGGTGGCTTGGTAGATTCTCGGGGACTAGCCAGCTGTTTCTCCACGCTTTCGAACTTGGTAGTGGCCCATGGTGCGGTACCCACACTTCTGGTGGAGCTTGGCCCATCTATTGTCAGCATTGACACTGCGTCTCTAGATGCATACCAGGAATGTCCACAAGCAATGCACTCCAGCTGAAACCAAAATTTCTAGTGTCTCAGCATCAAGTTTTAATAAATAAGGCAACATATCATAATTACAGAATTGTCAATTGACAGCAAGCAAAGCCATCAAGATATTATGTCATTTTTGGTAGGTGCATTTGGTTAAGGATTAAATTAAATGAAAGTGCAGAGAAAAACCAAAAGAGAGGTGAGAGAAAGATCGCAAAGAAATTCTTATGCTACATGCAGCAGCCTATCCCCTTCCAACTTGGAATACAAGATGGTTCAATCAAAATGGAGCAGTGAATGAGTCTCTCCAGTTAATATCTGGCACTAGCTCCAAAGCAGGCAATCTGACTAAAATGACAATCAGGCTGTATATCAGAACCTCTAGGAGACAAGGTATGGGAAGGAAAATATCAACAGCAACATCAGTTAAGAAAGAGCAAGGTACTGTTGATAACAGAATTTTTTAGCCTTTAAAATGAGGAATTTAAATACCCATAATGTTGACAACCTGTTTTCTTGTGTTCTTTGGCCCATTATAAAACACAAGCAGATATTTATTCCCCATTAAGACCAAACAGGATCTGTCTTGGTGAATACAACAACAGCTGGTGCACATATCATAGTTGTTTGGCGGCTGCCATACACTTTCAGTTGATACGACCAGGATAAGACAGAACATTTAGCTTCCATCAAAACAACACTGACCAGGTATCACAGAGTAAATCCATGACAACCATAAGAGATCTGGCTCATAACTGAAGAAATAGCCCTCCATCGTATAAATTGAACTGTAATACTGAATTGTTCATGCTGAAATCTATTATAAAAACTTATCCACTCAGAATGATTCATTGATCCAACGAAACCTATAATAATTGATCAGAAAGAGAAAAATACCTGATAACGATCTCCATGTCCAGCCTGGATGATGTCTCTCACACCGACTTTAAACTCGCTGCATCTAGAACAACGGGCATCTGTCATCTGCTTACCAGGCAAAATAACGTAGCAATAAGCGACAATGATCGCACAGAGATAAAATATAACAGAATTGAATCTTCAGTAACCAGTTTTGAGGACGATGGAAAAGTGACCTGCATGCACTCTGACTCCTCTGGCTCCTTTCTTGCTGTCTCCTCTGCAGTCAAGCCCTCCTGTGATTATTAAGGGGGAAAATGAGCAGTCCACTTCTCTAGTTTGAAAGAGCATAAAATTATGGTAATCAAAAAGTAAGAGTTTGACTACACCATCCAATAATAGATACAAACATACTAATTAATTCACACAGCAACCACTAACAATATCACTCTCTACAGTAAAGTAGCTGTGACAATGACGAAGGTAATTAGTTCATGAAATAAGAATCATAACATAATAGAAACAATTCAAAACTTTGTAAAATGCCAACAGTAAATTTAATAAAGCCAATGCTTTTCGAAAAGCCAAAGTTACATGTACAGCCAAGAAAAAAAGTTTATTTCCTAAACCACCCCAAGCGTCTCTTAAATTGGTAACCACAACTAACAACTTTTAACGCAGCGAGTTGGATAAGCACCAGAAGCAAACTTACTCCATAACAACATCTCGCTATATTCCTAGTTCTAAAACATAGCAAGCACGTGATATCAAGCGGACCTCATCTAAATTAGTAATAAAGCAAAACATTATGAAGTTAAGAACAAGTTTGGTAGAAGAGAAATATGAGCAAGTGAAACAGACACGGTTAAACGGGTACCCTCTCGCATTACTCTGCTTGTGGTTTACTGACTAATGCACACAGGATCCAAATAACAAATCAAATTATTCCAAGATAATTTCTCTCCATATCAGCTCCTGAAATCATTTCATCGGTCAAAGCAAGGGAGAAAAATTCTTGTCACTTTTTATTAGAGCTGCATTTGTGCAAAAATCACTTCCTGAAAACTAAAATTTCATATAATTGCCCTCACTTTTTGCATTTGAAGAGTTAAAAGCAACAAATCACCACATGAAGGTTGTCAGATAGGAACAAAAATGTACCATAATATTCTCCAAAAACAAAGTAACCGGAGTTTGCCAATCTAGATGCAACCAATAATTGAGAAATTGACATATATAATGCTACCCATCCAGTTTGATAGTATAAGCACCTGAATCAAACAATAGATAGAATACCTTCAACTCACTGGGCGACATGTTCAGTATCTTGGAAGGTTCCAATTCTCCATTTAACAAACGGCGGGCTAGAAGCGCAGTGCTCTGCAAGAAAAAATAAAAAAGGGTATAGAAACAACATTTATACCTTTCTCAGGAAAGCGTATACAGCAAAAGGCACAGACAAACCACCGAGCTTTTCCAGCATGGATGTGTGCTCAGATTTTGGCTAGAATGCTAGTGATTCTTCCATAACAGGCCAAACAATTTCTTACCTTCAGATTAAACAATAACTGCCTCAACTTCTGATTATATTTCTGAAAATCTAACGATAAGGTTTGATGTGAAGCCTTCTCAAGGGCAGTTACTGCTGACACCGCAGCATCTGGCCAAATTAAAGGATGCTCACCCTACAAGCAAATAAAAATAACATCACAAGTTTAACATCTCTATCATCATCTACCTCCAAAGTGAAACTAAAAGTAACTAAAAAAATGTCATCCATGCCTGCACTTTCTGTTCTTGAGATCCATTGACTCCTTCTGAACATTTAGTTCCATCTTCATCATTAGTTCCGTCAGAAGTGCAAACATACTGCACTGCCTGAAGAAGCCTCTCTAACCATTTATCACGAGCACCCGATCCTGTAAGTTCGTTAAACTTGACTAAAATGGCATAGTATTCAGAGGCGTTACTTGTACAACTTCCTGGTGTTTCAGCTTTAAACTGTTGATCTGATTTGGCTGTTGAATCTTCCTCTCTGGATACATCTAAAGGTGACACATTCCTTCTTCGGAAGCTCCTTTTTCTCTTCAACTGATCTTCCTGATCAGCATGAGCATCCTCTGTATCGATATCTGGGAGATCTCCCAAGCGCTGTAAGGTTTTTTGAACGAGAAGATCTATCTCGTGTTGTTTGTTGTCTTCATAATCCTTGTCAGTCAACTTCCATAACTTCTTTTCAACAGTGTCATAAACCTTTTGCACTATGAAACCAGGATTTTGCTTTCGATGAGGGAGTTGCTTGTGAATTGGAACAAAGTGTACCACACACTTGTGCATCACAGATTCTGCGGGAACCTCATCTCGATGGAAACTATAAAAGAGCTCTCTAGTATCACGTGACTGCCAACTCCCACCTCCCTTTTTCTCTGCCTCTTCAGGGCGGTAGAACCATTGCCCAGTAACCATTATGCTTCCTTTTGTGGTTTGTGCAATATCCTGTATAATCATATGATGAGTACCTAATTGAACACTGATTGACAAAACATAATAGCAACCAAGGGTACAAACTTTTCTAGGACAGTTATCAATGAAAACAAAGTTTTCACAAGATAATAAAAAGAGAAGGAAAAATTCCAAGAAAAAAAATCAACCACCATAATGCAGAAATATTTACCTAAGAAGAAGACTTATGCTCACATAACAAAAGCCCCTACGGAGGGAGCTAACGGATATATAAAGGAGACGGAGAAATATGTACCACCCTCTAATTTGATTCACTATGGTTAAAAGTGGGAGAAACTTGAACTCAACCTATGAGCCGAGCACAACATAAAAACTCACACTATGGCTCATGATATGGCAATCCCTGCCGGATGAAGCTCTTGAACAAGCCTCTAGTCATAAGGACGACCTAAAGCCTGACATCCACTCTTCTGATTGAACTCATAGGGAAGTCAAAACCCAATCCCCAACTAATCTGCTCTATACTACCATTTATCTGCTTCTTCAAAAACCACAAAAACCTGCAGGCTGAAGCTAATTCAGTAGCTATAGAAGTCCTTGATACACACATAACATCCAAAGCATCATGAGTCCTCATTACATCTGATACACAGAAGAGCGATATGTTTGACATTGTTCAAGATTCTATATTTTTGTTCAACAGCGTATTGTTCCTCAGAACTTCCAATGCTAACTCACAATGAAAACCATTCAGAAGGAAAGCGATGAAAATTTAAATTAAATTAACATGATCACCAATACTTTTCACATAACTCGGAACGAGTTTTCTGACCCCAAACAGTGAGATCAGGAGGCACTGAACATAAATGGAGAGCACCAAATAGTTACCTTGATAATAGCCACGTATGGTTTTTGATCTTTTTCGGCGGGGACTAGAAGTACAGGATCCTCCTGAATGATAACCACCAATACAATAAGAAGAAAGGTTACACAAAAGTTTGAAGAAGAAGGAAAGTAAAGACTTCCAACTTTGCTTAAAGGGAAGAGGCCAAGATTTTTTCAAAGAGGATCATAACATTAAGTTGTCCAAGCATTTATCCTGGATTAGATCCTACGGAAAAGGAGATGGAATTCAATTGCCAATTCATCGGGAACATTTTCTCGGGGAAAGCCGTGCACATGCAATTGTCGACATTACAACGTCAAACAAGACTGAACAAACAGGTAAACGAATGTCAACAATATTTTACTAGATTAATGAAAGCAAGACGTACATCTTTCAGTGAATTACACAGCCCAAGTGAGATCATCCTGACCAAAGGAACGCAATGTGCCGATTAAGAAGACATCAAGAAACCGTATTGAAAGCTATCTTTTTTCAATAAAAGAAGGAAGGTAAAAATTTGATGTCCTGAAACGCCAATTCTCAATAGACCAACAACACAAAAACCGTGAAGAACCCGAGAGAGAGAGAGAGAATGAATGACCCCATCCAATGCAGAATCGCCGAGGTGAAAACCCTAAAAAATCTCATGTAGAGAAACCAATTCCAAGCCTCCCTTCAACGCACCTCATCAAAACAGCGAATTGACGAGCTTCCCATTTGCAAAACGCACGCAAATGACACTCGATTCGATTTTACAGTTACCAGAGAGCGAACAACCGATAAAGGAAACCTCGACCCGGGAAAGAGAAGCAAACACTCACGAGCTCGTATTGATTTCCATCGAATTCGAACGCCACGTAATGGCTCCTCCGCCCCCTCCCCTTGCTGGAAAACCTAACCGGCTCCCCGATTGGCTTCGCGTCCTCGTCGGCGTCCTCCTCCTCTTCCGGCTCCTCCACCTCCACCTCCTCCTGCTCCTCCTCCTCTTCCTTCTTCTTCTTCCTCTTCCCCCCGTTCTTCGCGCCCTTCTCCTCCTCCCGCCCGCCCTCCCGATCAGCCCCGTCCCCGCCCTCGTCCCCGTCCCCGTCCCCGAGCTTCACCAGCTTCCGGCGCTTGCCCCTGGACTCCGCCTCGCTCTCCACGGGATTCTTCGAGGAGCGGGTGACCCGCTTCCGGGGGTGCGGCTCCTCGTCCTCCTCCTCGTCGCTCGTCGCGAACTGCGCGAACCTCCGATTCCCCATCCCCGTCGCACGCCGAACGGATTTGCGCAGATGGGGGTAGCGATTAAAGTTTCGATCTTTCTAAGTCGAGCGGAGGTTCGAGTCTGTCAGAGTCAAAGAGAGAGAGAGTTGTTTGAGGACAGAGTGTTTCTAACGGCGTCGGTTTCGAGTCCGCCGTGCTAAAGTTCGGATCTTGATTTTGATTTTTCCTTTGCGAAAATTGCAGCAACAATCTCTGAATTTTGAATTTATATATAACGTTCGAACAAATTGAATTCGAAAATTATAATGATTTTTGTCATTTTTTAAAGATCTTGTTTTAACTTTTCCTTTGCGAGAATGATGCCAACAATCTCTAAATTTTGAATTTATATGTAAAGTGAACCTTCAACTTTTAATTTGTTCAATATAGTTTCTAAATTTTAATCCGATATGCAATATGATTTTTGAATTTTTAATTTGTTGAACAACAAATATTGGCAGTCATGCTTGTGGACATCTATGCTCCAAAATGGAGAGCAAGTCCCAAAAGGAGTTTATAATGAGGAGGAATGAGTCGATTTTGTGCCAATTCAATCAATCCGATTAATTTTGATCGAAAATCGCTAACATAAATGTTAGCGGTCCTAAGTGGCGTGACCGATGTTGACATGTAAATTTTAAATTTTTTTAATTTTTCCTTTTTTTTCTTTTCTTTTCTTTCTCTCTTTTTTTTTTCCTTCCCTTCTTCCTCTAGCTAGCGAGCTCGATCTTACCGGTCATTGGCGGGGCCAAGCCTCACTCGTCCCTGGCAAGGCTCACCATTGCCAGGCTAGCCGTTACCAGGCTGGCAAGGTCCTCACCAGTGGCTAGTGAGAGAAGGTGAGCCCTCACCTTTGGCTGGTGGTCGAGGTTCGGCGACCGGCCGGAGGAAAAAGGGAAGGAAAAGACAAAAAGAAAGAGAGAAAAGAAAAAACGAAAAGGGAAATAAATAAAAAATATTAATTCAAATTTTAGTAAAATATTATTTAAAAATATCTACGCCAGCATCTGATGCGTCACATAGAACGGCTAGCGTCCATGTTGACGATTTCCTATCATAATTGACCGAATGGATTGAAATAGCACAAACGCAAAAGGTTAGGACTCAATTAGCTAAAAAAAGATTTACGACTGAATTGGCATAATTACAGTAAGTTTTAAATAAATTTTTGGCAATTTTTCTTAATGCGTAACAATTTAGATGATTAGAGGGGTTTTGGAGGATGCATAAAACATGCTTTCGAGTCGATCTAAACTTAAGCTTGGAGTGATTTCGAGTTGATTTAACAATTTTTTTTTTTTTTACTAAATCACAATCTTCATGAGGATAGGGATATGCATCCCTTTAACGATTCGCATTTTTTCGAAAGATAGTAGATCTCATTGACCATTATTTTGAAAAACCTCATCTTTCACATTGAAGAATCTTATCCTTGTTCATCATAGCTCCGATAGACAGGACATATTCTCCAGCATACACAGATTCGGAGGCCGGGAAGATGTCGAAAACTACATTAGAAGCAAATAATAATCTGCAGTAGATGATTAAAATTTAGCAGGAGACCCTCTTTCGCATGAACAGGAAGACTATCGATTTCTTGTTGGTCACGCATCCGAAGTTCAAGCAACAGATATGATAAATTGACATCATGTTACCAGATATGTACACAACGCCCAGGTGACACCAACCTCTCATGCTCATGTCGATATTTTGTTTCTCAATCCCTGTCACGGGATTCGGGACGGGTCGGTGAGAAAGCGCTACGGAACGTAGAGATACAGCAGCATAAAGCAACAGACAACTTTATTGAAAGAGAGAATTAAAGAACGCTGCATAGAGAAACAGTCAGTTAATTCCGCATGAACAAATGAACCATTGTGCTGTACATAAGTTACAAGCACTACAACTATTTCTCTCTCAAAACTATAGCAATTCACCCTTTTAACTATGAAGAAGTCTCTGTATAAAATGACAACCACCCAACACACTACCGACAAATGCCTTGGTTCGGGACATTCACTACTTACACATAAGTACATTGTACCAGGGCACACCTCTCATAGAATGCTTGCTTTGCCTCGGCACATGGAACGGATCATCCTAACTGGGAATGTGAGAAAAGAATGCTTCAAGATGGCAAGTATCAACCGGCCATATACACGGGCTCTGGAGTATATGTGCAGTTCAACTCAATGGTGTTTTCTGTGTTTAATTAGTATCTGTTTACTCAAGTGAGCAGCCAGTAGGTCCATTGTGTTTGATGCTTTTCTTTCTTTACAGGGACTATTTCTATGCCGTTTGGAATTAAAGTTCGATTTGCAGTTTCCAGGTCATGTGCCAGCACTCCTTTTGCTTTCAAGGACAGAACCTTCTTCAAGTGCCACCTGTGCCTCATTGTCTCTCCCCATCATAAAAAGAGCTACAGCCTGCAGATAGGATGCAATGTGCCAGACCGGAGATATCACCTGAGCTTGCACCGCGTCATCAAATGCTTCTTGTGGCATGTTGTTCATGAGATGAGACAGACTGCGCCGTGCATAAACAGTTGGGGACACCATCGTTCCGACTTCAATGAACTGAAAATTGAAAGAAACAGAGATTGGTGATGAATGTGCTTTCATATTCACTGAACGTCACACCAACTTTAAACCTACTGGATAGCAAGGAGAATCATCATATGCCGTTCATGCTATGTTGGCCGTAGCTTACATTTATGTGGTTAATAAAAACTAAAGGGCAATCATACACAATAATATCCACAATTCAAGGAAAAAGTATCCACTAGCAACATTGATGGATGCCTGTCACAGAACTAGTATCTCAATTTGTAAAAAGAAACCGGTAAATGTTAACAAAAATTAAGAAATACAACCACAAGCACATTCTCCTATCCAGCCAAAACATTTTAACCCTAATTTCTCCAAAAGGGTGACTTCTTTAAATATTAGTCATTAATAGTCATTTGATACCTTATAAATCAAAAAAGAAGATCACAATTACCTGAGTATAGCAGTCAATTGCAGCTCTAAAATCTTTATGCCGGAAAGCAGCATCACCCTTCTTCTTTGAGTTCAGTGTGTCCTGCACCTGGTTGGTCCACATCTGGAATGAAAGCTGCATATTACAATAATTGGGGTTAAACTCCAGTCATGGTGCGGCAGGACAAAATGGAGAGTCCAGCAATTATAAAAAATGGGACAGGCACTGGACATGTAAATGATATTTGATATGAAGCCTATCTCACCAGACGAAATTATAGTCTGCATTATGGGTCGTTATACAGAGTAAAAATAAATAGAAAACCAATAGCATTGATAGGTTCATTTCTTGGTCAAGTAACAGCAAAGAGAGGTCATTTTCCAGCAACATATTGCCGTCTAAGATGCAATTTACCCTCGCTAATTTATTTTGACATCATATACTAACAGAACAGTAGCATTTCTAAACAAAACCAGTGTGATATCTTATCTCATGAGAGGTATGGAATGAGAACCACAGGTTAACACATCTTGAAAATCCTCTCTAGGTTAACTTTATATAAGGTCCTACAGTACCCAGAGGATGCAGTAACAGATCAGTTGTCCAATATCTAATCAGAAACTAACCTCAGTAGCTGCTCCCTCATCATCTTTATACCCAAGTTTTTCTAAGACCTCATGTATAGCAGTCAAGTCCTTTCTGGAACATGCCTCACCAAGAGGTGATAGGGTTAGGGATGAATCACCATGGTGGATGCCCATCAATACATGAGAAGGAACCTGCAGTGCAGAGTGACTAATTAACGGTCAATCCAGCAAAAGAAGGGGGAGAACATGCTGCACTTGCAAGTCAGTGTAGTGTATCATTGTGTACCAAAATAAAGGCTCATAAAGATCAGAAGGGATGACAGGATAAGGTGTACTTACATATTGTTGATTCCGAGAGATTATTACCTTCTCCCCAGCCCAAAGAAATAAAACACAAAAACAGACACACACGCAAACATACATGTGCACGTGCACTTGCACATATCTATCAAAGAAAAAGTAAGAAAATCATCCTATACACACACTCCCAATTGATTTTATGATCTTCGAAGTTTAATGTTTCTAATAAACAGACATGCAACTGAAAAATGCGACCTTTAAGGATGTACAGATGTACAGCAT
Organism: Syzygium oleosum; assembly: GCF_021117445.2. Classification (NCBI taxonomy): domain Eukaryota; kingdom Viridiplantae; phylum Streptophyta; class Magnoliopsida; order Myrtales; family Myrtaceae; genus Syzygium; species Syzygium oleosum. Next base: position 9,616,676 of record NW_026607498.1, read on the forward strand.
TCACATTTCCTTCATGCTTATACTAATTAATATTCCAGTTATTTAGCTGCTGATCTCTTTACATGGAAATTCTCCAGATAGCTCTGAACTACCATTTCTTCTGCTTTGGACTGCGCACGATAGTAACATTTTGAAGATATTGGGGAAACTAAAATTACCAACCTCAATATCCTTTTGAAGAGGAGCCAGAACAGCAACTAAGGACTTTGGATTTGGCCGCTCTCGGGGCTCATATTGCAAACAACGTGAAGCTAACCGCAATAAAGCTGTGCGATCATCTTCTGAAAATTGACCTTCCAGGCATGAATCTGTGAGCATCTGAACGTTCTTGTCTCGTATTAGATCAAGCGCCTGATTACAAATTAAGCAAATTTTAGAGTTGGAATTTATACAATCACTGTAATTTTGATTCGGACAGCATAATATTGGCTAAAAAAAGGTCGGAACTAAAGATTTTTGGTTTAATGTGATGTCAGAACATAGCCGCTTAAGCCGTCACTGTGAGATAACAATGACCAAATTACTGAACAGACTCTGACACCAGGTTGACATGATTTACGGTACACTATGTGCAATCGTTAGCATGTGACTGAACTTTGAGGAGACCTGCCATGTAAATTACATTGTGCTCTGACTCACTGCTCCTTTCTTTCAAGCAAAATTAAGATGTTTTTATCTCATGGCACTGAAACCAACTTCAAACCATGCAGAGTATCAGCAAGTTTAAACTACCACCACTTATTCGGCAAAAAAGAAAAGGAAAACTAACACCACTCAAAAAGAGCTCGTCTGCAGGTATCTAAAATTTGTAATAACTTGCTGAGGATACCAATTTCTGGCTTTGAGAACTGTAGACATTTATCAAAGAAAAACAATTAGAGAGTATTCTTTGTGCCCTTTTTTGATTTAAGAATTAATTACAACATAACCTACTCCTAAATTCAAATTTACAATAAAAGAAATAACAAGAAGCAATAGATATGCTTAGTCGGAATTGCCTTCTTCAGGAAGCAACTTACACGGCTTGGAGGAATCTTTTTTCCACTAACAAGGTCTAGCAAAACAGTACCAAAGCTAAACATCACACTTTCAGGAACGACTCGCCCTGCAGAACAAAAGGATGCGATAAGTAGCCATTGAAAATCCATGGTCCACCTGATCAGTGTCAAGAGGCATTTCCAATGCATTAATGGTGAACAACATCCTTTTTTAGCGATAACCATCAAGAAGAGTAAGATGGCAAACAAACATAGTATTTCTGTATTTATTTTTCAGACTAAAAATATAGAGAAGAACACATGATGATCACAAGTCCTCTACAAACATTCATAAAGAGCTCATCCGTTTCATCAGCCTTTCCTCCTCAAGAGTGACCTCAAAACCACCAATATATTACCGAATACTCAAGTGCATCCATTACTTGACAGCTTGAACAGCTGTTAAAACTCTCAAAGAGTAAAAGAATAGCACTCAATAGACAAGCTTACACACATCCGTACCATTTACGTCCAAATACAAAAGCAACTCCTTCTTTCATAGTCGGAAAGGGCCAGTCACACATTTACATGTGTTTTTCTTACCTGTCCTCAGATACTCGGGAGGAGCAAAGGCCAAGTTTGTACTGTAGCTTTTTCCGTTTTTGCTGTTCTTCATAAGACCAAACGATGAAAGTCTAGGGTTTCCCTCCTGAGAAATGGCATTTTGTAAGATTATATTCCCTTAACTTGATTGTAGCTGGGAAATGTCATACTTACTTCATCAAAAAGGATTCTATAAGCATTCAGATCATGATAAAGATCATGTCCTTTGCTAGTACAATATTCTAAAGCTTGTGCAAGATACAAAGCCACCCTTAGCCGCATTGCCCATTTCATGGGCTGTGTATCCCCTGAGTCAAAATATATTCCGAATTCAGTCTTCCATTATGTACCAAGTCTCTTATAAGGTTAAAGGAAACAGTGAAACCAGACACAGAAAGAAAGAAGAATGTTGCTAATAGGATAATACTGTAACAGGGACTAAAAAAATGACAGTACCCAAAACCAGTCTCGCCTGGATCCAGTTCTCTCATATAAACAGGCCAGAGAATAGAAGAGAATAACATCCGGTTCTATGACTGGGCTAATACTGAGGAGTGATGAGGAGAAAGGAAGCACAAAAGTTTGAAGAAAATGATTTTTCTAAAGAAAAAATCCACATAGAAAACGAATAAAATGTAAGATTTCCATTTATAGATGCCAAGGTAGAAATCGCCCAAACAAAGGGACACCCACACCCACACACACACACACACACACATATTTTATATATATATATATATGTTGCTAAAAGGATAATAATATCAAGTGAATACCATTTACAACTACATTAACAATTACCAATAAATAGAGTAGATACCCAAAATGAGAGGTACTGATAGACTGCTCGAGTAGAACAAGTCAAACTTTTTTCAATCAAAGGTATATGTATATGAAGGAAAATGAATCAATGTAGCCATGAGACACAAACTTACAATGAAAAAGATGTTTTGGTAATGTGTCATTCGGCATATATTCTGAAACCAGTAACCTCTCATCACCTTCACAGCAGCAACCAATTAAATTTGCCAACCTTTGGTTACGGAGCTGCCCAACAGCTCTTGCTTCTTCCTATAATATAAGATTAGAACTCAGTCACAGGTAGCCAGAAAAATGCTCCATTTGTAAATTTTTTAACTTAGGTCACTCAAATAGATGTCACCGTGACACAGCCACAGGCTCCCATAGAGCCAAAGCGATTAAAATTTCCTATGGCAGCGCTATATTGATACTTCACCAGTCAGGGTGATTGGCATAACAAAATATCTTCAGGACCGAATCATGGTAATTTTATCTATTAAACGGAAACGCAACGTACAGTGAACTGCCTGGCATCAGGCCAAGATGATCTGTTAAAGCGCTTTACAGCAATTCGCACTTGATTTTCCAGTTTTCCTTTGTAGACCACATTTGGTGCCTTTTCCCCATGTTCAGACACAATGTTTTCAACAGCAAACCAAGATGTTGCCTTCCTGAGCTGATCGAACGTGTATTCTTGAAAAGCAGGCAGATTATCAAGTTCACCTTTCTGCTCATCTTCTGCACACAGACGACATTCTCACTTACTATAATTGATCAAACCAGTAAATGAACAAAGTAGAAATATAATCCACTCACCAATGCCCTTGACCTCGGGGGCTGCTGAACCTTGTTCTGAATCTCGGAAACAAACAAATAGCTTGGAGCACTTACAACCCATCCCGGTCACAGACTTCAACAAAGAGCAACAGCAAATCTCGAAGATCCAGCATTTACCAGAATTCTAAGCACAAGCTCCAATCAGTAGCTTCAAACACAATCCTCATTTCCTCAAGCAATCATTGTCAAACAAAAAGAGTCGCAATATCTTAAAACCAAATGTCAAAAGTTCATTGTTCCCAGTTCAGAACCTTAATTAAACCCAACAACGAATGTGACTAAACCATGCACATTCCACGCTCAAAATTCTCCTCAAACAAAATTAACAGGCAGGTGCTTATATCAAGTTCAATTCACATATCTAAACTCAACCATCAAAGAGCTCCAGAAGAAGTTAAGCCTTGAACTCATTGTTTCAAGTTCTTTTGCACGTAATGAAAAATTTCTCAAGACTCCCAAATCATCCACGCCCAGTACATTCCTAAATTCACTTGTTCCTCACTGCAAACCGACGCGGTACTCAACCAAGTTCCCCCCCGATTCTTTCCACCAATCTCCACCGAACTCAAAGCCCAGTCAACAGGAAACACAAAGCTCCTCTAGGTAACTTCGGACGAGCATCATTTCCGCAAACTGAAGACAACCCAAAAGCGGAAACAGCAAGAAAGGGCCAAGAACAAAGCGCGGAGTCAAAAACAAAAGCGAAGGAGCTTTAGGGACAACCTGAACCGACGATTCCCCGCAAAGCGAACAGCCACACAAGCGGAAAAGTCCCTGTTGCTGTCAGCCCTCAATCTCCATTCATTCCCTCTCTTTCCTCGATTCCAATTCGAACCCAGAAACAGGAAGCGAGCTCCGAGTTCGAACGCTTTGAAAAGATTGGATTTTGCAGAGCAGAGAGAGACACCAAGAAGAAGAAGGAGAATGAGAAGACGGAGCACGGAAATGGAATCGTTGAGAGTGGGGAGTCATGAGATTTAATATTATTTTTAATTTCTCGTTTTTTTATATATTTTTTTGCCGGGTAATCGCCTCCATATTTTCCTCCCTTTTCTGATGCTCAATTTTTATTTTCTTTTGGCAATTTCCACCGACATGACAACCTTCGGTTTTTTAAATTTTTTCTGCAGCTTGGTCCCACCACCAGTTACAAGAACATTAATAACCGCTAACAAATTTTGAAAAACTATTTGGAAAATGAAATGGGAGAAGAAAAGGCAAAATTATAGAAAAAACATGCGTGTTGAATTCGGCTTGGAAAACTATTTTTATGATAGTTTTTTGGAAATTCATAGGGAAAAGTCGTTTGTTCAAACTTGATCCATCTTGTATATCCGTTGGTATGGAATGAGTGGTAGAAGGTTATTTCGCATGATTGACCGTTCAGTTGACCGTCGCGCGAACGAGTATTATGCATTACGACGGTTTTAAATAAGTTGCTCGGCGTTATTTTTTCATCTCGGTCCAAACGTTTCTAAATGTATGCTCTTCCTCATTCTCATTGGTCGTTCCGGGTCCAAAGCATCATGCAAGTCGGTGTTGCGACGTATTCAAATGAGTCGAGGGATCGTTACTTTCATATGATTGACTATTACGAAAGATTCGTTCCGATTGGTCTTTCCTCTCGTTCTCTGCTTGGTCATTGCGTGCTACGAGTACTTACAACATATTAAATGATATATGATAATGTTATTTTGTACTATATCGGGCAAAAAATTCGACCAGCTAATCTATCCTCTAATTCTCGACTCGTGTCGAATTCATGTTAACATTTTCCATCCCACTTCTTTATTCGGTTGTCCGTGTTAGATTGATACTATTTCGCTTTGTTGACAAATGAAAACATTGACACACTATCATGTTTTAATGTTTTCTCGAAATTAGACTTTTCAGACCAAGACAATCTCAGCTACTTGGTATCATTGGAATGGATTACGACAACTTGAGCGAGTTGTCAAACGATTTTATTAATCTATCACAAGAGATTTGACCGATTGATCTTTTCCTCCTGTGCTCCTTTACTCCTCTTTCTCTTTTTCAATAATCTACGGAATCCCGATTATATGGAGACCCACGAAACATCCCATAAGCTCCACGAATCAGTTAAGTCAAGATCGGTCTTCCTTTCCTCTTTTACCCTGCAAGCATTGCAATAAAAACGATAGCATTTATTCAGGAGGGGAAGAAAGAAAGAAAGAAAGGGGGCATTTAAATCAAGAGCAATAATAATGGGCAAGCGTGTGGGGTACTATGAGATGCCATAAATTGAAGTGACAAGAATCTCTTCAAGATCTGCCCCCAATCTGCAATAGACATTAAATGTTTGGCAATAGTAATTTGGTGTGCCTTGTGGGTACATTTGCGTAGTACGGTCCATAGAATCCACACAAATTAAATCCATCTGGCTGCCAGCAGGAAAATAAATAGTTGTCAGCTCCATGATACGAGGCAAACATGCAAGTGGGACTGAGAAACTTCCCAAATTTTCAATTGGGGGGCAAGATGCAGATTGCGATAAGTCTCCCTCCATTAGTGGTGAGCACGAAGTCTCATTAGGTTTGGTTTTTCTTCGATGGAGAAAAAAAGGTGAGGATGATGGGTGACCATTTAGCATGGATTCGATTTGAGCCGTGATTGTCGACACCATTCGAGATACCAAGATCCGAGGTTCGCGAATTCGTCATCAAGACCTCAATAGCTTTGTAACTCTCTCCAAAACCAGGTGGCGGTGCCTAAGGGCGCGCATGGAATCAATTCTGGAGTAGAAATTCTGCTCCAGAGTGCATTCCGGAACAGAAATGCGTTTGTTAAAAAATTTTCGGAATGTATTCTGGAGTAATTTTTGCATTCTGGAATAAAAATGCGTTTGTTAAAAATAATTGATTCCAGAATGCATTCTTGATTCCATAATGCATTCTTGGGCAAGAAAAAGAGAAGCTACTTTTTGTAGAGAATATAGTTTCTCTCTTCTAGAATGTATTCTCCCTATTTTCTCTCTTTTTCGTAGCCTTTACAACACATTTTGAGATCTCACTAATTTTTTTTTCAGAAAATGCATAAAAATTGAAAAATTCCAGAAAATAAAAAAAAGTCAGATTTCGGGAAAATAGGAAATTTGATGAATTTTTTTCAAAAAATATAAAAACATCAAAAATTTCAAAATTTCACAGAATGGCTTAGAATACCTTTGGGCACCCACTTTGAGTGAAATTTAATTTTTTTGAGGTGCAAAAAAAAATCAAAAATCAAAAATTTCAAAACTTCACAAAATGGCTGAGAATACCTTTGGGCACCTACTTCGAGTGAAATTTAATTTTTTTGAGGTACCCAAAAAAAATCAAAAAATCAAAAATTTCAAAACTTCACAAAATGGCTTTAGAATACCTTTGGGCACCCACTTTGAGTGAAATTTAATTTTTTTGAGGTGCCCAAAAAAATAAAAAAATCAAAAATTTCGAAACTTCACAAAATGGCTTAGAATACATTTGGGCATTCACTTTTAGTGAAATTTATTTTTTTTGAGGTGCCCAAAAAAATAAAAAAATAAAAATAGATTTCTATTCCAGAAATCAATTTCTGGAGCAGAATTAGTCATGTTTTATTAAACATATTTCTCCTCCAAAAATCAATTTCTGGCAAGAATTCCGAAAATCAATTTCTAGCAAGAATTTGATTTCTGGAGCAGAATGGTTACCATTCGCGCCCTAAGAGAACGAGTTGGCTGGAAATTTACTGACGATGTGTCTTTGCAAGGTCGTGGAAAATAGGCAAGCACAAGATGACAAGACTGCTATGCTAACCATGCACATTGAATAGTGGTTCTTTAATATGTTGTTGCAAAACATGCAACTTAGAGGGGAGTTAATAAGCCTAATTCCTTAACAAACCCTAAATTTTATGTCTAGTTTCAATTCTGCCCCAACATCATTAGTCTAGAAAAAAATCCAAACTTTAGGTCAAGTCCAAATCTACCCCGAACTTTTCTTTGTCTAAAAAAACCCATAATTTTAGGTCCAGTCTCAAATCTACCCAAAACTTTTTTTTATCTAAAATAAAAATTTACTGTAGTCCCAGTTCAAAAACCGTCGTTAGTCGTCCCTAATTTTCATATCCTAAAACAGTTTTATTTTGAAGATAATTTTCCATGTCACCTTGCTAATGTAGATTTGTTATTGACGTGAAAATGCCATGTAAAATAGGAACTGGACCACAAGGGTACATTTGAGAATAGATTAAAAGTTGGTGATTTTTTATAGACAAAATAAACGACAGATTTATGATTTGACTTAAGTTATGGGATTTTTTCTGAGACAAAAAAAGAAGCTTGAGGCAAATTTGGGACTAGAGCTAAAGTTTGGAGTTTTTTTAAAGGCAAAAAAAATGTTCAGGGCGAAATTGGAACTAGACTTAAAGTTGAGGTTTTTTAGGGAATTTAGGCCGAAGTTAATCAGTTAATAATCAAAACTTGATAGAGTTTGCAAAAATATCATAATCAAGTTTGATGTATGCCCCGACCAAAAAAAAACGTTTGATGTATGCAGGATGCAATTTAATATATGCAAGAACAAGTTAATAGTATCATATACAATGCTTCAATCAAATAAATAAGAAAGCAAATAGAGAGATATAAGTAGTGCACATTGATCTTAATAGTGGTTCGACTTTTAAAAACATAGCCTGTGCTTCTTCTACCCTAAATTGATAGATTATACTACTAAATCCCAAGCACTATTATGGCAATCGTACACTTCTCATATGAGATTACAATAAATGAACTTCTTGCTTAACAACTCAACAATAGTATAAATATACCAAAGAGTAAAAGCTTTCTTAATCCGTAGTTATTTTTGTGATTTTTCCAATATGCATTGATCTTCTTATATAGTTTTCGGTATCCAAACTAGCCATTGGATAATTTTTAAGAGGACCTATTTAGAGGTTGAAGATAAACAACACAATCACCAAAAGATCTAGTCATCCATACAATCAAATCTTCCTAGCAATAATGTAGCTTCCACGAATAGAGTTGTCTATATTAGGAAATAATCCTTTTTTCCATTGTGATTGACAATTTGATTGGATTCTCCTTCGTATATTCATTTCAGAGTTCCGGACCTATAAAACTTGTCGTAAGTACTCTTTGGCTATGTTTGATAGTCGGGATAAAATTCGGAATATGATAAATTTTATCATATCCCGTGTTTGGTGCCTGCCCAAGGCAGGATAAAGTCGGATATATGAGGGATATCGCCTGGATAAAATTATCCTATGGGAGAGGTGCGATAAAAGTGGATAAGATTTCTAATGTCCATAATATAAAAGTTAATTTTCTAGAATGATAAACTTGTTAAATTAATAAAATATAAATAATATTTGAATTTTAATATAAAAAATTCAAAACAACAATATAATTTGTTTTTATTTATTCTTATTTTTATTATATATTCATTTTTCTTTCTATCTTATGATATAAATTTCGTATATATATATATACAACTACTTTATTACATATTTTAGGTATATTTGTGTAGTTTACTATTTAATAAAATTTTATTAGAGAATGATGGAAGGGGAAAAAGAAATAAAAAAGAAAATAATCAAACAAGAGAGGGAAAAATAATAAAAAATAAGAAAATAAAATTGAAGTAGGTAAGAGTTTCGTGAGAAATTTTTATCATCTTTGTTTGTGCAATTTTTAGGTTCATTTATACTGATATGACGTTCATAACAAATAATGGACATGGTAATATGTGAAAATATCCGGTTTTATTACCGCGATTCGTCAAACAGTAGATAGGATATAGCAAATCTCTTGGATTTCGTATCCTGTCTTATCCAATCCTATCATGGCTAGAAAATTCAGACAACCAAACGCAGTCTCTGAGTCTAAGACTGATAGTCATAAGAATTTGTAAACACATGCAACGCAAGTTCATCTCACTCAAGTGATGTATGAAGCTGCTCATATCAACAATCCGAGAGTCTATCCAAGTTTCCCGCCGGTCTTTGACTTATGTACAGATTTCCATTTGATCTTCCAAAGTACTTAGTGAATAAGACTTCACAAGTTCACCTTATGGTACATCCAAATCATCAAGAACTTCCCATTCTTCCTAACTTATTCACCCTTGTCTTCATGAGTCTTTCCACTTTGTACTTTAGGTCATATCAATGGTAATAGAGCTTGCTTTATATCAATGCCACTTGAAACAAAACAACATATGCATTTATTGATTAATAACAAGTAAATGGTTTTGTCAATTTCAAAATATCATCAGTAGTTTTCTCAATATAATTTGTGTTATAGTTGTCGAGTTCTATCTTCACTAAAGAATAAAAAAAAGAATGGTTTAAGATGCACATTAGCACCCGCGTATGTTCATAATTATTTTGCCGGGTATTCCCACTGTATTCGATATATTTGTGCCTCCATTTTGTGTTTCTGTTTGGTCCGGACTTCGTTTACCTTGAGATGGTGCGATCTACAATTTCATGTACTTGGTTGTGCCAAAATATTATTTAAGGAATAAGGGCCTGATGCAACTTTGTAAATCCTGAGATGGGGCTTAATAAAGTGAAAGAGATTGATTGACATCTTTCAACTTAGGAAAGAAATAATTCAAATGGTTGGACAGCCAATCAATGATTTTGGACAATTATCCCTCTACATGTAGAAGATCTCGAAACTGTATCTTTAGAGTTTGGACAACTGGTACACGATGGCTTGTTCCACTGATTTCTATCCATATAAGACAAGTTTCACCAAGACAAAACAATAAGAACAGAGCAAGAAAGTAATGCAAACAAGAAGAAGCAATGAGAGATATAATGGCACTGATGTTTCCATCATCGGCCATGGAATCAACCAAAAAGAGATTTTGGTGTGCTTTTTCTGACACTGACAGTCATCGAATCCTAGATTAGTACAGGCAAAGCAACGAGACAGAATGAAGTCTCCAATGATTAGTATAAAAATGATGACTCCACTGGATGCTGATTCGATAGATCCTCATGAGCTATAAAGCGCGATGATGAATCCTCCTTCAAATGAAAACAGTCTTGTCACTGCATTTGCCATACTTTATGTAACATCGTGGCATATGTAATATCACTAAATAATTGAGCAATTACTACGACAATCGTAAAAGACGTTAAAACTCTCCAAATCGACAATATTTTAGGAAGGAACTTTGGGGCGAATCCATGGAGCTTTCTACTTTATGTACGGTGTCAAAACTTTATGAATGATTCATCCAATGACAAAATTGATGAAGAATCGCTTTTGTGCTCTAGTTTTTCAAAAGTGCTCATTCAAACGACTTCAGCGAGTTTTATTACCGGAGAATGTCGTGTCGATTTTCCTAATTAGTTAAGTTGTTGGATAAGTCGCTTAAGTGTATGTTTTTAAAATGTGTGACGATTAAATAATCGATTGCAAAGTTTTGACACCAAACTAAATGCCGTACAATAATTATGACACCGATATTGTCCTCATCACTAAAGTGTATATGGAGGATAATCCAAAAATGGGTGGAAGAGAAATGTGAGTAATTAAACTCAAGATTTCATGGTTCCAATATTGAATGAAATTTTAGTGGAGTTGGCAAAATGAGTTCGAAACCCATTTTGTAACTCAATATTTAATGGGTTAGGTCATAAATTGGTCGTTTAAAATTTTAAAAGCTGTTCAAATGGGTTAAAAAATAAATGCCCAATTACATGTGAGTCTTAATGGATCGGAAACATTTGCATTTCAAACCTATCTTTAGTGCAGCATAATTACCCATCTCAAGGATCGCATGTGTACTTGAACTTTTGCTGATGAGTCCATTATATTCCAATAGATGCGCCAATGAGATTGTAGATTACAGGGGCCCGTAGAAATTTACCACTGTCGCTTGTGAGGCCCGGGAATAATTATTTGACTAAAATTGCTTCAGGGGCTAATAAGACTTAGGGGTATGAATAAAATTGCATGTGCAATAAATAGTGATTTGTTGGTGAAGACCGATTATTTTTCAATTTTTAGGTTTGTTGTTTTATTTACTAAAATCTTTTTATTCTGTTGATGTACTTTTTTAATTTGATGTAAAATTTTATCCAAGTAATATATTCACATAGAGATCTTAAAATGGATTAAATGAGTGGGTCTGAGCTTTGATAATTTGGGTTAAATATAGACGTGTTTTAGTAATATGGGTTGAGTTGAGGTCGAGAAGAACATGAACCGAGATGGGGGAGAGAGAGGTACAAATGGAAGGCCACTGTGGCCGACCGATGTCTGGAAGCAAATCGATTCACGAGAGCGAGGGCATTGCTCGTCACTCGGGCAAGATCCACCACCCTTCACCTCACTGCCATTTTCAAGCCCTCATAACTTGACCACTGGATTGTCCACTAGTATTCTTGTTCGTTAGCATGGTGCTGACCAACATCTTCACGTTGCTTATGTGCCTTGCGAAGTCCAATTCGAGCACTTGAGCTCTCTCGCAACTTGGCGGACCGGTCCATGGAGTCGCGCAATTTAAGAGGTAACAATTTAAGGAGAAAAATGCTAAGAATTGGAGCCCTAGTTGAGTCGGGAATGGGTTGAACCCGGGTCAAGCATGGGTATGGGTCGCAAGAATTGTATTGCGTAAATATAAATTAATTTGGGCCGAACAACTTTCGATCCAACCCAATTAATTTAAATTGTTTGACGGACTTTAATTTAAGTACCCAATTATCTTATTTGAAAAGTTTACGATCTCATGTAGCCTAGTTGCTGAAATAAAATCAAGTCTAGTTTGCCATTTCAAAATTCAATTTGCGACCGTTATCATCAAAATCTCTTTTCATTTATAAAATTTACTTTCAAAATTTGCGTAGCTCATTGCTCGTTTCAAAGATCAAGCCATTAAAGAATTGCATTCTATACATTCGTTACGTGGATAACTAAACTCATGACCTCGTAACTCTAATGCTATATATATTAAAATGAACGTGGTGGGAATAATTAAAGTGTGATGGAACCCACCATATATATATTTAATGTTTTCAATTTGGTGGAGAGTTGGTAGGTAAGCTTCTTTTTGTCATCGTTATCTTCTCTTTTCTTTTTTGTACTAGAGTTAATAGGTGAATTTTTAGGCTGTTTTTGTTTAAAAATAAATCTTTGATCACTATTAAAAACACTTGCTATTGTTCTTTTTTTTTTTTTTTCAATTTTAAAACTAAAATTAGTTTTTTGATTTTGCATTTAGCCATTAAACAAAAATTCTTCAAAGGTATAATATGTCCATGTTGTCGCTTCTAAATTACAAAAAGTTAGAAATGACAATTTTCTTTTTCCGAAAAACTTGAAAATTATCATTACTTGATACTCTACACTCTGGACTGTATGAAATGATTACGTGCAATATCTTATCATTGATTTGTTTAACTAAATATGAAAGCTATATATGTGATAATATACTATAAATTGATATACATACTGTCTTTCAAAAAAAATTTCGTATGAAAATTGAGATTATGAATAGTGAATTTGATAAAATGTTTGATATATCACTTAAAAGGCAATAACTCTTTACAACAGTGTTGTCGTCAATTTTACCTAGCAAGAAATTAGTGTAGAATTAACATGCCGCTCAATAAGTGAAAATATGTACTGTAGAATTAATATGCCGACTTTTGTGGGCAATTTTTAATCTTCTTTAATGAGATATTTAGAACTATCCCTTAATAATTTAACTCAAAATGTTGGTATCTAACTATGGAGCCCTCAAGCACGGGTAAACAAACTAGTGTATTTTAAAAAGAAAATTTGATCAATTAAGTATATCTAATTCTTTTGAGCGTGAAATGGTATCAATAAGTCAGATCTGTTCATGTGACCTAACCAATCCCATTTTCAATGGGCTTCGTTTAACCCCATTTTTAATTGCTTTAGAGTGAAAACGAAATAAAAATAACTAATATCAACTTTAACTAAAAGTATCTATGTAATTTTTCATTTTGTATCCTTCATATGTTTTATGTACATTCTAGAGATAGGATATTTCGTTATTTTTTATGTTTTAACATCTCCTGCATTGCGCGGGTTCATTTCTAATAGGATTAGTACCACGAAAAACTCCAAACTGGTACGCCCATGACAATTTTACTCTAAACGAATTTTTTGACCACCAAAAACCCTAAACTTGTATACATGTGACAAATTTACCCTCAGTTTATTTCCGTTGAATTTTACTGTCAAATTGCTTTGTTAAATGACACGCGGCAATTGACGGATGTATCAATTTTATGTTTTACCTTCCGTTTGTCACAAGCGTACCGGTTTATGATTTTTTGTGATATTAATTCAATTTAATGGAAACTAACGGAGGGTAAATTTGTTACAAATGTACCAGTTCGGAGTTTTTGGTTGTAAAAAAATTAGTTTTTGGTAAAATTGTCGCGGATGGACCAATTTGGGGATTTTCGTGGTATTAACCATTTCTAATATCATGACAATTCGAATGCTCGATTGTCTCTTTCAAAAGCTTAAACTCAGAAAAAAAACGAACTATGTGACTAGTCGTTCGAGATGAAACCGGGTCGAACCGGCGGTTCACGGCGGTTAAACCGGCCCAACCAACCTCCAGTCGGCGAGTACAAGAGAATCGTCAAAAGGTCGGTTACGAGGAAGTTTTGTCACCGTGTCCGCCCGATTTCAGAGAGACCGTCCACTCGTGTGCGATTTCTCTCTCTGTTCGTGACATCGAAACCGGCCGAAAGAACAACGAAAGAGCAAACGAAGGAAGTCACGAATTCGCCGAGGAGGCGACGAGGGCCGACAAGTGTGAAGAAGAAGCTCAGCACAAATTTGACCAGAGAATCGCCCACCTTCATTGATTGAACCGCGAGCTTGCCGTTGGGGGGCGGAGGAGGAGGAGGAGGAGGAGAGCAGGTGACGTCCGCCCAAGCGGTCGCATTTCCTCTGGGAAGGAAAAGTTGTCCGGGCGATACCGTAAGTGGGCGGCGAAGAAGCGGTACGTGATGGATCCATCTGGGTGTGGCTCTGATATATGGTCCTACATACCAAGTGTTTGTCTTAATGCCTCAATGAACGCAAGCGAGATAGACGTACGCTATATTCAGTCTCTCAGTCGTCGCTGGAGCTCATTGCTCATGCAAGCTACGTGCTTTAGCGTGACCCGTAATAGCTATGCTGATGCTACCGTTAGTCGTGGAGCTGCTCATTATGCTGCTCCCATTATTTGTTTATGGTTTAATTTATCCGGTATTACTTGAGATACGAATAGCACGTAGTGATAGATATATTGATGGGTGTTTGATTTGCTTCATGAGAGTTCGTCTCTCTGACATTACTGCATCGATGGATATTCCCGTTTAGTCTCTGCTTAATTTTCGAAGCATGTAGCTTGAGTCATTAAGTGAAGTTTGTCAACTGGATTCACTGTGTTTGTAGATGAGGTACGTGAAACCTTTGAGCTTGTTCCAAGATGTATTGATGGCGCATACGAAGAAAAAAGGCCGCTTGCTAGGGTTGGATGTTGGCGATAAGTATGTTGGACTTGCTGTGTCGGATTCAAGTAACAAGATTGCATCACCCCTGAGGTATTGCCATTCATGCGCATTGTATCGTACTTTGGCCAAGATGAATTGTAGTATATGTCTTTATCAATTCCTGTGCGTTTTACCTCCATAGAAATTGAGCATCCGAATGCACTCTGGTGCATGGAACGTAAAGTTGTACATGGGCCAGTGAGTTTGAGATCTCCATATGATTCACGGCCACCCTTATCGAATCAGATGATTGAGTTGTGGATAATATAAACCGAAGGATGATTGCATAGATGATTGGTACAGATGTTGTTTATCTTAATGATGTTAGTATGTGCTTCACTTTGTATGGTTGCCATGTAAAAATCTGATTCGGGAAAAACGCACCATAAGTCCTAAATCTTATGTATGGAATACAATTGAATTCTAAACTTTCAATCGATTCAATCAAGTACTAAACCTTTACCAAAAAGTGCAATTGAGTTCTAAACTTTTCAATTGATTTGATTGATCCCATTCCATATGTAAGATTTAGGACTTTCGGTGTGCTCTTTCCCAATCTGATTCTATAAAGGAACTATTTTTGTTATTTGGTAGGTAGAAGGATGGAACTTGGAAGTTGTGAATATGCTGCAGCTTGTCCCTCTGGGGGACTTTTCTATTTTCTTTCTTGGGATCCTAACCTTGTCGTGGTATATGCAATTATCACCTTTGAAATGATCTTTGTTGTTGCCATAATTGCAGCGTTCTGCTTAGGAAGAAGACAAATATTGACTTGATGGCGACGGATCTTCAGAGTTTGGTAAGTCTGCCTTTCAGCCTGCTTTTGTGTTAGTATCTCCATTTCTTGGAGGAATTGTTCCTGTGGGAATTACCGTTTGGATGCGTCCTATAAAGAAGTTTTTCCAATCTAAGTGATTGGGTTGGCTGGAGCATTTTGTTTATTGTACTCGGTCTGGCTTCCAACTATGAGTATAGTTGTGCGAAGGACGCCAACAACGAGTAATTTCAGTGTTGGTTCTGCTTAAAACTTGGTATTTGTTATTGCTTATTCCCTAAATTAGTATCTATAATTTCTTGCCTCATTTGTTCCTATCTAAAAGAGGGGATATTGCTATTGTGTTATGTTTACTTGGGCTAGAATCATCAGACCTGGTATCTCAATTAGATCAGACCTTAGGATTTAGGGGCTAATTCCATAAGAAACTCTCAATTTTAGGTCCAATCCCAATTCTGGCCCAAACTTTTTTGTCTAAAAAAAATCCCCAGCTTTAACTTCAATCCCAAATATGCCCACGCTTCCAAAAATCACCATTGGCTTCTTCAAGATTATCAACATCAGAGACTGTTGTTGTTCCATGCGAAGGTGAGGGTGTTGATGAAGATACAAATTTGGATAACGAACCTCTAATTGGCCCTGATGTAGATAATATTAAAGAAACTAGTGTTGATTTTTGGACGCATGGGTAGATTTGGGGCTATAGTGAAATTTGAGGATTTTTTTTAGACAAAAAAAAGTGCAGGACAGAATTGAGATTGGACCTAAGTTGGCGATTTTTTAGGGAGTTAGGCCAGGTTTTGGTCAATTATCTTATTGTTTCTCAGTATCGGATCACAATATCCTTACTGAATGGGTACGTGCAATCTGCATGGTCTTGGAAATGTTCCTACCGGGGCCTGATTGGTTCCTGTTTCCTTGGATATATGCAGGTCTCTGAATTCTCACTACTTGGATTTGTGGTCGGCTGCCCTCTTGACCGGTTTCGTAGTAGCAATCCTGGTGTATGTCTCCTTTAAACCATTATTTTCTATAACTTTTCTGACATGCTACATATAAATTTCTCAATCCTTTTTGTTGTCTGTAATCAGGTTGTGCAAATGAAGCGTTTTATTGATGAGCTTTCTAAAACAGGAAAACTTGAAGGTGTTTGTTATACGTATTGGGAAGAAAGCTTTACATCCAAGGTGCAACTTGTTTTCCCCCCTCTTTCAAAATCTTAGCCTGATGTCCTGTTTCTTTACTAAGGTATTATGTATTATGCACAATATTAGCTCAATAAAGTGGCCCCTTACCTTTCTTTGTTTCATCCAATCTTTAAGGTCCGAATTATGATAGTAGAAGCAACAGCATGAACAGTGAATAATTCTTCAGTTTGTAAGGCTTAATTTTTATATCCTCTAGTATATGTCCCACATAATTCAAAGTGCTCGCAAAGCTGCCAATTTGAAAACCAATGCGTAAGCCCTATGTGGACTAAATAACGCTTCTACTTAAAAGTTCTGCTGCATTACATATTGACGGCAGTTCCCTCATCAAGACTCATTTCCATACTTTCCCATTTGGGCTTCCAGCAATACTAGCTTGTGTTCTTGAGTGGTCCATACTCCAGTGGCAGTCCCCAGTGTTCACCTATGGAAAGCTAAATTCAACTCCTTTTCGCAAAGGAGTATCTTGTTGTTATGTTTAAATAATCATGGGGCGCTAATGCATGTCCATTTACAGAATGTGGAATTGTTGTTACAACCTTTGACGTTGCATCCAGTAGCAGCGAAGACAATAGTGGACAAGTTCGCTGCTATGGGGATACTCCAGGTAATTAGCATTAGCTTTTCACATCTTCCTGGGAAAAAGTAGCTCATCCCCCTTTATTGTTTTTGCTAGTTGTAGATCACCGTTTCATGATTAAGTACGCAAGTCTCAAGGTTGAAGGTTTTCTTTAGGATAGAAATGAAAAATGGGACTCGGCTGATTTACAGGCTTTCCTCCACTCTCAACTCTCAAGCATTGTTGGTGAATAGCAATTAGCAATACCTCTAGTCTGTAACAAATAGAAGGAAAAGGGCGAGATGGATTTTCACTTATTGTTCTGCACTCATTTCTTATTGAAGATAAGTAACATTCAGTGTGCGAACTTTCTATTTCGAGACCACCATCATCTGTTGCTGAACGCCACTTTTGTTTTGGGCAGGGATATTTGGATTATGCCAACAAGAAGCAGAGATCGGAGTCTTCTGAATAGGACATATGCGAGAACTGTGGAGGCTTTCTCATTCTCAGAGGTTATCTTGCATGTAACCCGCAAATTGCGATGGTAAAAATGCAGTGCCATTACCGCCTGTTGCTAACGCACCATAAAGAGTTTTAAGAGGGATGAGTAGAACGAGTTTTGGCAATTTTTGGTTCGTATGTTGAGAGGAAAAGCACAGGAGGGTTTCAATTGATTGCTCTCTCTTTCTCTCTCAGAGGTTACACAAGACCATCTAACAAGTGAATAAGTGAGATTAATTTGATTCATTTTTAAGCTTGTAGTCCCTCTCCCTCTCTCTCTCTCTCTCTCTCTCCACCATAACACTCAGCATCAGCAAAAGCCTTCACTTGCCATGAACTGATGACGATCTTGTAAATGCAAAGAAAGTTCTTTCCTACACTTACATCGATGACCCTCTAGTCGACGCATCTCTTTGTTCGAGTATGATCTTATTAATGTAACTTTGATAACCGGCGGCACTTCATTAATCAAGTCATTTTACGTGATTATTGAGTAGAGAGAAGTAAGCTAAACAGTTTCGTGGTCAAATCACATCAGAGATTCAACGGTTAAGAAAACCATCTTCCAGTGAATACACCCACAACATCACAAACAGAAAAGGAACCTACTCTCTGTACCAAGACTTGTCTACTCGAACGGTCAAAACCTCATCTAACTTTAGCGCCATGTATCACTCATTCAAAGCTTTTTCCGCCAGAGAAATAATCAACCATCTAATAGAATCGTCGCACCCGACTAGTAGAACTTGTTACACCCACGGTAATGATCGCCTTTAGTTTTCTAAACGATTTCATACGGCAGTAAGAAACCGGAAGCTGGATTTATTGACAAGCACACATTCTTTTTACATTATTAACGCAGTAAAAGTTCCAACAACATAACATGAGAAGAAGACATCTAGATGTATCCTCATGATGAGTCAAGAGGATGCTTATTTTTCAGATTACTTCTCATCCTTACTGGGGAGAAGAAGTTCCAGTGCTCAGGCCACCCCCAACAGTTTCTTGATGTCCTTCTGCGTTAATAACAACAGCGATGCCTCAGTTGAATAGCCAAAGAAAATAATGAACTTCTACTATGATTGTCAACGATTAGACTCTCACCTCAATGCTAAGAGGAGAAGTAGTGGGCGCATAGCGATCAACGACATTTCCTTCTTTATCGATGAGGAACTTGGAGAAGTTCCACTTAATGTTATCCCCAAAGAGTCCGCCCTTGCTTGATTTCAGGAACTTGTAGAGAGGAGCGGCATTATCACCATTCACATCAACCTACAGAAAAAGCAATCAGATTCTTCATCCTCACGTTTTTTTGACTCAAACTGCAAATTACCAGTCACTAGGAAATGTAAGGGAACTGCAGATACTACTCCAAAAAGACTTTCCAGAGAACTTAAGTAGTCCACAATACGTTCTTCATCTTCAGAGAAGGACCTCATGTATTTGTTTTACCTTATCGAAAATGGGATATTCAGCCTTGAATCGGGTGCAAGCAAATTGTACGATCTCCTCATTTGTCCCCGGCTCCTGAGCTCCAAACTGGTTGCACGGGAATGCTAATATCTCCAAACCTGCATCGCATTAGAGTGACATCCTCTTTAAGTTTTCTAGAATCTCCATAACCTAAGTGATACCAATAACCAATTGTCGTTTCTGATATGATATATGTTTATTATCCTGTTAAGGCCAGTATTCCACTCAAACATGAGATACGATGGGACATCAGGACCGGGGGAGGGCATAGGAGACCTTGATTCTTGTATTTCTCGTAGACCTGACTGAGTTCGGTGTAATTTGAGTTGGTCAGTCCACTGCAACAAACAACATACCATTAAAAAAATTAGAACACGGTGGACCAACCCGATCACTAAAACACTGACCTACTCCCAAACTGAACTGCATAAACAATTCCCAATGACAAAGGCATGAAATATGATATCGCTTTTAAGCAGATCACCCAAGATTAAAGTCCAAGAAGATGTTTCCTGTTACAGGGCATAAACACAGTCCCGAGAATTACCACTGCGAAGCAACGTTGACAATCAGCAAGACCTTGCCCTTGTAGCTACTGAGATCAACATCATTTCCCCGAGCATCCTGAATACAAAAAGGAACCCGAGTTCTCAAATAATTCATAACCTCTTAGCACACGGCACGAAACCATAATGCCTTCTGCGGTTTTCCGCGCAGATTGATATGTACTGTTTCTTTGGTTAGCAGTGTCTAGCGACACATGATTTCGCTCCCTGACCAACTCAATTTGAATCAACAGAATCTGATATTTGCGCGAATTACACGGATAAGAGGTAAACATATATATCAAAGGTGCAGTAGATTGATTCATTTTCAGATTAACCATCTAAACTATTCAAAAACTTTGAAAAGCAGGTCACAGAAAAGCTTTGCAAAAGGCCACAGCTTTACATAGATGACAAAGGAGTTTCAACACCAATTGAATAAAAATATCATCTTTCTGAGCTAAAAAATTGCAGCGTTGCTGTGGATATAGAAATACAAAATCTTCGGTCAGAAATGATTAAAAGAGGCGAACTTTATAACATAGGTTAACAATTCGGCTGAGGGGCGACTCCCCGATTCATAATTTCTCCCCCGAAATTGCCAAAAACAGTAAAACCTCAGGAGAGAGAGAGAGAGAGAGAGAGAGAGAGAGAGAGGACTGACCTTCACGGTGAAGTCGTAGATCGACCCCTTCGAGGATTGGCTCGCCATGGCACGGCCCGATCTCCGATCACGCGAGACGAAGCTCCGACGACAACAGGGCGAGGGCGAGGAACCGAAAGGCGGCGACTTGATCGACGAACCGGACTCGGGGAAGAACGGCGGCGAGATCGAGCGAGAGAAGAGAAGGGTTTGCTCGGGGACCGGAGGGGAGAAGGGATTGGGAAGAGGCAGAGCAGAAGAAGCAGGGGAAGAAGAAGAGGCGAGAGCTGCGCTGAGGCTTCTGCAACGAAGGAGCAGAGGTTTTGTAGAAGAAGAACAGAGCATCTGCGGTCAAAAACTGCCCCCTGTCGCGAGATTCTTCAGCCGACCTCACGTCCTCCTGTAGCGTTATATAGTTCCGCTTGTGCGGGGGTCGCGAGGATGACGATCACACGTGGCGGGCGCCGAGTCGCCCACGTGGACGTTCTGCTTGAGTGGGACGTGGATGCTCGATCCGCCGTTCGCGTGGGACCCTTTTTCTGTTTCATTTTTCCAATTTTGTAAAATTTGTACAAAATTCAATTTGAATATATTTTATTTATGGGGAAAATGACATGAATGATCTACGAACTTTTGCCAAATGTATAATGTGGCCCCTGAAATTTTAATTTGTTCACTATGGTATTTGAACTTTTGTTAAATATTTTATTCTAGTCTCACAACTATATAAAGATATTCATTGTTGTCCTTCCAAAAATTCAAGTTCAGAAATAATATTGAAAATTTTCATATAGTCCATGGACTCGATTAAACATCTACCAAAAGTTTGAGGAACCATATCGAACAAATTAAAAGTCGAGGGATGATATTGCATGTTAAGCTAAAGTTCAAGGATAACATTGAACAAATTAAAAGTTCAGGGACCGAATTACACATTGGACCAAAATTTATGGACAATTTGTGTAATTATTCCTTATTTATACCACTTGAAGTGATTTTAGATGATAAAATCATCGGATGACGAAGCTAATAGAAAGCATGAGGATATAGTTTGAAATTCGGTTTATAATTGAAGAGCTTCAATCATGTAAATTACTCACACTTGCTCTAGATGATGTTTACGGAAGTATTCAATCTTTAGCAAATACCGAATAGAATAGTTTGTTTAACCACTAAATTCATAATTACTCATCAACGATAATGACATCGTCCTGAACAAAAAGCGCTGTAGATTACGCGACGTATGAACGGTCAGTCATTTGTATATTCCCAATCGTTTTCATTTTTTGCACTAATGTATTGCTAGTCATAGGATCGGTCACCCATTTTGCATCAAGAGCATGGACCACCTTCAACATGTATTGGTACTATGGGGGAAACAGCCCAATGCTACAAGGAAGTATTTAAACTGGTTTTCACGGGGACAAAGACTCGATCTTGTTTCGTTTCAGAGAATCGTGGTTCAGGAAGGGGGACCATATTAATCTCATGAGGCCGATGTCTATGGAATCAAGCAGGCATTGGAATCTCCAAGTGAGGAGGTTTGGAATATTACAGGGCAAGATGCTCCAAGATCATGAGTCTTGTTGTTACACTAGGGCCAAGCTGTAGAAGGTATTGCAAGAGAGCACGATGCGGAGGCAAAAATACAAGGTACTTTATTGCTTCGTCTGGCTTTTCTAGAAGCGATAACAATTTATGGATGGGATTGAGCGTTAACGCTTTTATTTGCAAATCCTTTTGTGTAATTCGATATATATAAAAAAAAAAGCGTATTTTTTTTCTTATTTTTTAATGGCCGGGGCTTGCTCCTTGTTTTTTCGAATTCTTCTTGTTGATCAGCCATTTCGGGTTAAGAAGATTTGAAAACGCCTTTCTCCTTGTAATAATGGTGCGTTCCGAGGTGTGAAATGGGAGAGAAGGGATTTCATAATTGGGGTTTTAAATAAAATGGCATCTTCTTTTTTTTTTTTTTTTTTTCTTTTTCAATAAATATAAAAAAGTAGTAATAAAAATGAGAGATGTTAAGCTTTCCAATTCTCCCTTTGGGGCTTCAACTCTTACATAAAATTCTTGCTTTGGCAATTCAAAAGCAGGAGAAGGTTTAGTAGGTAGAGTCTTTGGAACAACAATTGGTACTTTTATTACATTAGCTAAAACTTATTTGTTCTTAACTAATAAAAAAGAATAAAGTAATAAAATATGAAATATAGAATAGGACAGTAGTTTAATACATTGATTTTTTCAACTTGCGAACAAGATCCAAGAATAAGATTAGTTGATCGACCAAGAGGAGGAAGTCTGTGGATCAAAGAAAAAGTAAGTAGACCTAGCCCATTGAATCGTGACTATATCCACTGTTATGATATTCAGATTGGATATAGATTAGATTGTAAGAGTGGATCTATTTTTATTTCCTATTTGTTTGGACTCGGTAAGAATCTGTCGATATTTCCGATATCATTTTTTTGTTCCTTGGATATTGAAGAGCAATAAATTGATATTTCGTTCCTTCACAGAGAAAAGGTTTATTCAAAGTCACAATGGGTGATCGGTTTCAGAATGAGTCGGTTCCTACCCTAGAATCAGAAACCGAATTAGAAGAGTCGGTTCTCAGTTTGTAGAATCAGCCCACCTAGTCCTAGAATCGGTCCGATTTGGTGCCGGAGTGGTCCTAGAAACAGTCATGATTTCTTTCTTCTGTTTTTTCCTTCCTATTCTCTAGTAGGGAAAGGAATGGAATGCTGGAACCGAACAAAGGGATTGGAAAAGACGTTGAATGAAACGCTCTTGCATAGTGCAAGTGTGTCTCTGAACGTTGCTTCCGCTCTCTTCTCCGGCCATTTGACAATAAAAAAAACTATCAATCTGGTCCAAGTGGTTCGGTCCACACCTGGAACCGAAACTAGACCGATTATCATCGATTCCAAATTTTATGAATTGGGAATCGGCCAGTTCAGTCCAGTTTGTTCCTGTTTTTGTGCTCACCTCTATTACCAACCAGTTCAGTACCCTGATCCAAATCGAGCTTCCTTGTCTCCTAGATCAAACTTCTGCTTCTTCTGTTGCTGATGCCACTCGTGATTTGCGCGGACCTGATCGAGCTGCCGGTTCGACCGTCATAATACCGAGTTTCGCTAATCTATCCGTCGCCACATTTTCTCAACGCAAATGGGTGACTGAACACCGTGCACTTTTTCTTGAGAGCTTGGACCTAAAACTTTCCGCTGGCCCTGGCCCTGGCCCCTCTTTCCTCGTTCACTCCTTTGCTCTGCAATTTTGATGTTTTTTAACATTTTCAAGGTGGTGCAGATAGCTTTTAGAACTATGGTAAGAATCAGAATCAGAAGAGGCCAACAACAACAACAAAGCAGCTATTTATTCACATTGAGATCTCAAAGACGACACCTTTCACTACTCAATACACACTGAATCTTCATAGGAATCCCAAACAACACTCCCACATACATACAATTACATCCAACTGACTAATTTCACCCAAATGAACAGGCTGCAAAATTTATTCTTGAACAGATTCATCCCTAGATATGCATCAACTAGACATCTTGGTGCATCATCAGTTCACTGTTATACCCTGTATCTGCAGGTTGTCGAGCGGCCTTGGCCTCCTGTACTTCTTCAGCAACAGCGAACAGCAGACGACGCTGACCGACGACGCGGCCATTGCGGCGCCAGCGATCCAAGGAGGCAGGCGAAACCCCGTGGAAGGGAAGAGAGCCCCAGCAGCAATCGGGATTCCCAGGACATTGTAGCCCAGCGCCCAGATGTAGTTCAGGCGGATCCTGGAGAACGTTGTCCGGGAGAGGTCGATCGCGGTTATGACGTCCTCCAAGTTGCTCTTCATGAGCACAATGTCCGCCGCCTCGATGGCTATGTCCGTGCCCGCGCCGATCGCCATCCCCACATCCGCGGCCACGAGTGCTGGCGAGTCGTTGATGCCGTCTCCCACCATTGCTACAATGTATCCTGAAGCCTGCGGATTTTAAAGATTGTTGTTGAAAGCAAACAATATTACACTCAAAACCTGCTTGGAAAAAAGTCCCTAGTTATTTGATTGAATTTTTTCTATTTAGGGATGAAAATAACATGTTCAGTCACCTGCAAATCCTTCACTTTCTCTGCCTTCTGCTCAGGCTTGGCCTCTGCTATCACAGTGTCGATCCCGACGTCCTTGGCGATGGAATTTGCAGTCCCCCAGTTATCGCCAGTCACCATGATGCTCTTCACTTTCATCGAATTGAGGATCGATATCACCTCCCGAGCGCCCGGTTTCAGCGGATCTGAAATCGCAATGACTCCAATCAGTTCCCGGTCTATGGACACCAGTATCCCAGTCTGCGCCATCCCTTCGGTCTCGGCCAGGATCTCTTCTGCTTCGATTGGAATGGCAATGTTGTGCTCTAAAATCAGGCTCTTGTTTCCAACAATTATCTCCTTGTTACGAACCACGGCCTTCACTCCGTGGCCAGGGACCGAGACGAAGTCGCTGGCTTCAGGCCAGGCGGGATTGTCCTCATCTTCCCTAAACTTTTTGGCATACTCGACGGCAGCCTTGGCTAATGGATGTTCGCTATTCACCTAATACACATCTGTTAGTTTGACGGGTCTTTGAAGGCTTAGTTAAGACAAAGAAGCCTTCGCAAAAAATAGAAAACCGGAAAAATGGGAGGATTCATACCTCAGTTGCAGCAACCAGTTCATAAAAGTCTCTCAGCACCAGGTTTTTTAGGAGTCTTGTGTTGACCACCACGGGCTTTCCGGTCGTGAGCGTCCCCGTCTTGTCGAACACTATGCAATTAACCTGCCATTTCGAGGAAGCAGAAGAGTTAAAGAAAAGGGTTTGAGATGTGAATTACCACAAGAGACAGTAGACGCAATCGATCAATTCAAACAAGTTCCGGAGAAGTGTAACATATGACATAAGATCTGCAACTTTTACTAAAATTTTTACCGAGTGAGTTTATCTCTTTACACAATCAGAAGAGAGATGACAGAATAGAAGATAAGATTTTATATCTGGCAACGTTCTACATCTCAAGTTGCTAAAATACTACACAAAAATCATTAAAAGGACCTAAGGTTGTTTAGCATTATCTAGGACTATGGTCGGAATTTAAAAGCACGAAAAGGTTATTGGATGCGAACCTTGTGTGCACTTTCCAGTGCTTGTCCTCCTTTAATGAGGACTCCTTGAGATGCGCCGACTCCGGTCCCGACCATCACTGCGGTTGGAGTCGCAAGCCCTAGTGCGCAGGGGCAGGCGATCACCATCACTGATATCCCAAACTGGAGAGCGAGCTGAAAGCTGTCCATGGAGTACGGAATCCAGGATTTTGGGTAGGCATGGAACTTTGCTGCCAAAAACCACGCGAGCCAAGTCGAAAACGAAAGGATGATCACCTGCCAAACCACATAAAATTAGCGAAATTTAT
Source organism: Syzygium oleosum (assembly GCF_021117445.2). Classification (NCBI taxonomy): domain Eukaryota; kingdom Viridiplantae; phylum Streptophyta; class Magnoliopsida; order Myrtales; family Myrtaceae; genus Syzygium; species Syzygium oleosum. The sequence continues at coordinate 9,642,598 of NW_026607498.1, forward strand.
GTCGCACGGGTAAATAAGGAACCAGTGTAGGTAATCGACATACCAGGGGCACAAAGACCTTGGAGATGCGGTCGGCGAATTTCTGCACCGGCGCTTTGGCCATCTGAGCAGACTCCACGAGCCGAACGATCTGTGCAAGAGCGCTCTCCGAGCCTACCCGAGTCGCTTTAATATGCAGGACGCCGTTTTCGTTCATGGTGCCTCCAATTACAGCATCCCCTTTCCTCTTTGCCACGGGCCGTGCTTCTCCTGTAATCATGCTCTCGTTGACATGACTCTGTCCCCAAATCACGAAACCATCCGAAGCAACTTTCGCTCCCGGAATGATCTTGATCACGTCGTTCTTCTGTATCAACCGACTGTCTATCTCTTGTTCGCTCACCACATTGCCCTCATTATCGAGGGTCAACCAGATCGCCGTCTCGGGTGTCAAGTCCATGAGCTTCGCGATGGCCTCAGACGTCCTTCCCTTTGCCAGAACCTCCAGATACTTCCCCAACAAGATGAACGAAATGAGCATCGAACTAGTCTCAAAGAAGTCCGTGCCTCTGAAACTCAGAGAAGTTGCGGCTCTCAGCACCGAGTAAACAGAGTAGAAGTAGGCTGCGTTGGTCCCCAAGGCAATCAGAACATCCATATTGGCCGAACCATGGCGCAGAGCTTTGTAAGACCCGGTGTAGAATCGACGGCCTATGACAAACTGTACCGGGGTAGAGAAAATCCACCTGAGAAGTTCACCTACGCTCATCATGTTCACAATTTTGGTGTCCAATCCGTGTTTAATCCCGGGGATGTACATGAAAACCATGGACAGCAAGAAGACAGGGACAGTGAAAACCAAGCTCCATTGGAAAGAACTGTAGTACTGCTTGATCTCTTCCTGTCTATAAGCTTCTCTCCCTCCTTCACCATGGGGAAAAATCGCTGCTTTGAAGCGACCCGACCCAGTCGACTCAATTACTTCGATGAAGCTCCTTGGCCCCGTCAAGTCGGGCTTGTAAGAGAGGGTGAATTTGCTTAGCTCGGGATCGGTATCAATATCTTCAACTCCTGGAAGCGCTCGGAGAGAATTTTCCAGGATTCTCATGGAATGATCGGTCCTCACACCATCAACTTTGAGATGTATGTTGCTTACGTCTTCCCCGGTACTGATGAGTATGGCTTCGAATCCGGTGTCCTCGATAGTCTTCAACAGGAGATCCAAGCTAGTCACCCGAGGATCGAATTGGACCTGCGCTTCCTCAGTCGCCAACGCCACCTGGGACTTTTGAACACCCTCGACAGCCTGCAAAGCCGACTCGACTGTGGAAGAGCATGAAGTGCAGGTCATCCCATTGATGCGTATGCGGCCTACTTGAGTGGTTCTCTCGCTCATCTCGTCCTTGATCAAGGTGGCTTGAAACCCGACATCGTTGATAGTCTCGCGTATTGTTTCCTCCTGTAAGAAATTAAACACAACAACAAACTCGAAGCATGATTCAAACCGCGAAACAGAAAAATTCGACCCGCCAAACCTTTACTTCGAGAAACTGCAGGTTTTGAGAATAAATTCAACCTAGCAACAGCATCTAATGAAAATTTCTCCTCAGAAATTCATTAACATATCCTAGACTCATCACAATCCTGGTGCAGTGCCAGAAGATCTCATGCTCTATTAGAAATCGACACAAGCCAAAAAAAAAAGAAAGGCAAGACACGTGCAGGATACCCGAGATCTTTCGCATCAGAATGTCGAACACTTACATTTACGAAACTCGGATAGTAAAGAACCTGAGCCCTCCCGTTCAGCACATCGATGACGGCCTCGCGGATCCCGGGGAGCCTCTTGACCGCCTTCTCGACCGACCCAGCGCACGCCGAGCAGGTCATCCCCACGACCGAGAGCACCACCTTCGCCTCTGACCCTTCCGCCACCACCCCGGCCGTGTTTTCCCCTTCTGCCGAGGTGCCTCTCGGGATCTTGGGCATCGATGGGTAGTGCGGCCTCGGGGAGAGGTCGCCATGGCTCTCCTTGCGGATGCAGGACAACGCGAAAAGCTTCGCCGCCATGGATCGAAACGAAATTGTTGCAGGAGCCTCGCGGCGCTTTCAAATGGAGATAGATTCGTTGTTGTTTCGAATTTAAAGTACTATATATTTATTCCTTGCTTGTCTAGCAAGAACTCATATTGTAGTGGAGGTTTGAAAAAAACTATATTGGAATAGTGAGACGGGATTCCCAGGTCCCGCCATTACTTTGTTTCAACGCTATGTAATGATTTCAAACGTTTGTGCGCCACCAAACTACTAAAACGGAATTTTGAAATGGGAAGCAAGCCCCAATATTTTCAATCTTCCCATCGGCATGCCCCTTTCGATGCCCTATTGATGCACAAATGGTCCCGAACTTTAATCCAATATTCAATATGGTCCCTGAGCTTCTGGTACATGTTCAATATAGTCCCCGAACTATACGAAAATGTTGAATATAGTCATTCCATTAATTCAAGATCATAGACATTATTGAACATTTTTATATAGTCCAGGGACTACATCGAACAAATTAAAAGTTCAGGGATAACATTCACATTGGGCTAAAGTTCAGGAATCACATTACACATTGGACCAGAGTTCAAGGAACTTTTGTGTCATTTTTCATCAAAAATATGGTTGATTTATTTCCAAATTTATCATGTAAACTCAATTTATATCCAATTAATTGCAGATTCACCGAAATCCATTAAGGAAAAAAAATTATTCGGTAATGAAAAGTGAGCAAGTAGTTATTATTGGAGGAAAATTCAATTGGGACAAAAAAAAAGTTTGGGTTAGAATTGAAACCCAAGCTAACGTTGGTATTTTTTTTAAGGAATTGGGCCTATCTTTGCCGCGAGATCACTTCTTATTTTGAAGTTTTGGCAATCCGTCCATGCTTACAAGCTAAGTTAACCATAAAGAAGGATTAAAATGACACTACGCGAACATCATTTTTTGCCCAACTCTATAGAACATCGACCTTGCTTTGTGAACATTTCCCTTAAAATGACCATTATCAACGACTTTTTCGTATACTTTCTCGATTTAAATCATTTATTTGTAATGAACTTAGTCATCCACAAAAGATGATCTCCCAAAAGAAATATAACTATAAGTCCAAAAATCACAAAATTAGGAGAAGCATGACAATAAACACTAACCAAGTGTCTCAAGCAATACTACTCTAGGAGAGACAAAGTGCTAGGTTGTAGAAGTTTTTAATGAAAATAGTTATGGAAGTAATTTAATCGTAAGGTTAAAGTTTTTGCATAAGATCTTGCTAATAATAATAATTAGGATAACTATAAGGTCCGTTGCCTGTAGCAAAATTTTTACACGCTCACCATTGGATGATCGATGTGTGCAGTTGAACATAATTATGTAACCAAATTATTTTACGTATCGATCATCTATCGGTGTATGTATAAATCAATTTTTACACTAGCAGTAGATCTAAAAAAATAATTAATTGATGGGATTTGTTATTATTTCACAAGAACTTGTTGTTTAATTAATCATGTGTGGTTAATAAATAGTTCATCTCAAGTCCCCCCTTCCCCTCTCTCCCTCTCTCCCTCTATATATATATAGAGAGAGAGATATAGAGAGAGAGAGAGTTTTTTGAAATACAGAGGACATTAAAAAGAAAACGAATTGTACATCGTCGATCTAGATAGCAAAAGTTCATTTTGCACCCAGTAAATCGAAATTGTTCACGTTTTCTTCATCTCAAGTTCGAGAAAACTCAAATCATGCTTCTAATTAGTTGATTAGAAAAAAGGACGATAGCCATGTATTTTAATTTTACTTGAGTTTGCATGTGGGTAATATCTATAACCCGTACCTCGCTAAAGTACGGCAGCACGTAAAAGGAACCAAGTAAAGACTTGAAATGAACATGCTGGACATAAACTCGACGCCCAATAGAGTAAGTTGGCAACGTGGGATTAACAAAAATTAATAGGGATGAATTGAGAATTGTGAATATCACATGATAGCTAATTCTCTCATGTGGTAGAGAGAGAGAGAATCCAAGGTCAAGGGACTTTACTTGTGACGGGCTTATTTGGAGCAATGCAATTGCGTGCTAAAGCTTTCTATGTACCTCATATTTATAATCACTTCAACCGACGAAATCTCAAATTAAAATATGGATCGTTTACTTTTCGATCCTAATGACGTGTGACCTTGGAACAATTGTTAAAGAACTCCACGTCGTTTTGCATCTTACCCACTTTTTTTTTTATTAATTCTGGAATCGTCATAAGGGAAAAGTCTACGGAATATATCATATTTTATAAGGGGGATCATGCTCGGCTCTTTTGGGGGGCGGGTGAATCGTGGAGATCCCTTCTCAGAAGCAACGAAGTGTTTGCTTAGGCCATCTCTCTCTCCCTTTCTTCTTAATTAGCATTCAGAATTCAAGGTTAGCCGAGAGCCCTTAGTTCAAATCTCTTGAACATTGGATGAATTTCGTGAGGAGCGTCAGGTAGTAGTCACCCTAGTGGGGGAGAGAGCGATACTATATCCGCAAATTAGCGGGGGACTGCCGACAGGCTCACCTATCTCGGATCTAAATATCGGGGTGGTTCTGAGTGTAATAATAGCTCGAACAAAAATTTCCATTAAATTCCATGAGTAGGGCAAGATAGGGTCAATCCAAATCGTACCTTCACAACTCTTTTGCATCTTTCGGACTGACTGGTGTTGGATTATTAAGGAGAGCACCGGCTGTAAAGACCATTTCATACACATGATCGAGGGAGATATTTAATCTAATCCACGCTAATTAATAAAGTCTAGACTGTATAAATTTATAATGTATGTTGTTCTTTCAGGTACGTTGTTCTTCCGATGGAGTATAACGTATCAAGAACTGAGCGGTATTCTTGAGGTGCCCGCGGCACGAAAGCGTTTGGCGAAAAAGAAGTCCCGTGTCGGAAATGCGACGTAAAGGGGAATGCTCGGTGTACCCTAATTGGTCTGAGTACGTGACTTTAAGGTATCATCGCGTATGTTTAGGCCCATCAATTCCGATGATACATTTAAAGTTCCAACTACATAATTTAAGGTATTATCTTTCCAAACGCATGGTTATCAACTGATTAGCATTACGCATCAATAGTGATCATCTCTCTCTCGATCAAGTGAGTTTCAGAGGAATAGTAAGCAGAGACGTCCGTGCATGTATGTGATCAAACGATTCTCTAGGCATGATGAACTTGCTCGTGTGGCTAAACTCTAAGTTTCAAAAAAAATATTAAATAAAGAAATTTTTTTTTATCATATTTACCGCTGACTTCATCACTATTAAAATTCCACCACCCGTCAATGTCATCGTTTTTTTAATTTTACCCACAATCGTTGGAACATGCATGTCCTCTCCACTTCCTAATACATTCGGTCTACGTTCTTAACGCAGTAATTGCAGAAACATTTGGTGGAATTTAAGCCGGTTGGGGCCTAAGTAATATCGTTATTTTAGGGATTATTATTTGGGGTATAAAGAAATTTTTACACGTTAACCATCGGTTCCAAGACGTATGACTTAGAAACAGTTAGCCGATTATTTATAACGGCGGAAGTATTAACTTTTTTCTGCCACCGATAGTGAACCTAACAAAACATTCTTATTCTAATGTCATGCCATTTTCAAATAATGACATTTTAGATCAGTCTTGGTACGACTACAGAAGATTTTATGCGGGGTCGACAAGTGCTCAACACTTATCGGACTTCAACTTTTGGAGACCATAGCACGCTCTACACGCTGCTTACTAATCAAATTAAGTATTGACAACTCGAAATTTAACGATTAATAAGAGACTAAACTCGTGTGATAAGTCTAAATAGTATCGACTTAAAATGTTTTGTTTAGTCGAAACTCACTTGATGGGAATAAGTAAGGAGTGAATTATCAGATTCTAAAAAACTCTTCCCTCTTTTGAAGCTCTCCTATAAGCTCTCAACTTCAATTTCTGAAGCTGAGAGCCTACTTAGCCTTTGATTTTCTTTTTCATTGCTTTGACTGTCTTTTCTTTTCTCTTCCGATCTGTTTTGGGAGATTGTGTATGTGAATAAATTTCTGCAGCTAATCTTGGGTGAACGTGGAGTCCAGTTCGGCGATTCATCTAGTCGATAGCCATCGGGGAAAATGTTTGTAACGTGGCTCCACAACCTCTCTAAGATTATGCTGCTCTTCTCTCCCGATTTAGATTTAGGTCTAAATCTGGGGATTTTACTCTCCTGATTTAGATTTAGGTTTACATCTAGGAGTTCCTTACATGTATTTGATCTGTGTTCTTTTAACATATTGATGTTGGTGTCTCTGCACGACGATGATGATGAGTACATTAAACCTAGACGCGCATCGCAAGCCGTTGCAAATGGAGTGGGGGATCTCGGCATGTGCTCATCACTGAATCTGGTGATCAGCCGCTGAATGTTTACGGTGGTAGATTTGTTCTTGAGGGACGAGAGTGTGCTTTTAGCTGCAGATTGTGTTTTATGCTTTGTTATTTGCGTTCTAGTATTTTCTTTGTTCCGTAGTGGGATTTGCTAGGCTTGTGTGCCTTCTATGTACCTCTCGCATATTATTTTGATGAATGAAATCTTTATTTTGACAAAAAAAATTATCAAATTCTTTTCAATTGAAAATGTAAGCGATGATAGTTAGAATTTCACCAATGATATTGATAAGACCTACCAAATTAGTAATGTACAATGACCGAGCCCCATTTATGATTGAACGAGTTCTTTATTCTATTCTCCATCCTGAAAATTGTCTCTAAAAATTCAATACTTAAATTCTCGTATACTAAATTGTTGGGTTTGTAGCAACAAGCTAGCAATCGACAACATTAGTACCATATATACCCGTTAAACGAGTGGATCGAGTCGAAAAATGGCCCGACGCATATTGACTCATTTTCATATAATGCAAATCTAGTGATTCATACCCAACCCGACTCATATCTAACCTATACCTAACCCGATCCATATTGCTAAAATATTTCTATATTTAACCAAATCTAAGAAAATTCATACCCAAATTGATGTTAGAGCACGGAGTAAGTGAGCGCAAGATCGAATGAAGGCAAGAGAAGATGAAGAGAAAGTCATAGAAGCGGGTTGTGTCTAGGAAAGTTGCGAATCCATTTAACATTCATATTATTTTGGGTTTCACCATTCTAAACCCATCTATGACCCATTATTGATATAACCAGTCCACACAACAACTCAGTCTATTAAATATAGATCAAGGAATAAGTATATGATCCATTTTGACAAATGTAATACCATATAAAACACCTCGGTTTTTCTAGTGGATTGTCGGTGAAGTACCTGTTCAAATTAACATCTGTCCTTATAGATATCCCCAAGAAATATTAAGAAAACGAACGTGAACGCGACAGACCTCGTCGAACAGGGCAGCTGAACCGGCACTCTTGATGAACTAAATGAATCTTAAAGTCGACGTGGCGTGGCTATTGTTAAAATCTGTTGATACTTTTATTCTTGCCCACGTCATAAAGCGTGGTTTATGGACCGTATCTCAAGAGCTAACTATTGTCATGCGCCGTTAACCCGGGAGATGACGTCATATATGACGTGCTTCTTATCTGGCTGATGAGAGCTGATGAGTGGTTATAATTAAGTTGGAACCAATTTAGCCCCAAACACAAACGCAGCAGAATCAATTTAAGAACGAAGAAAAACATTACCCGTGGCGACGTAGATGGACCATGCAACGAGTCATCCTTCGAAACAAAAACATTAAATGTCTTTTTGTAATGCGACATATAAATTGAATCCAGCTCACATGCACTATTGAATGAGATGAGTCCCACGTATGGACAATCCTTGCTCTATTCAAATGGTCTTTAATATAACATTTCTTTACACGACATGTATATAAAAATAGCATAATAGGGGAATTTGAAGAATTGAAAATGGGACATTTCATGCATGGTACCATATTAAGTAAAAAATGAACCCGATTATTCCAAGAAGTTTAAACTTCTAGGGCTGCGTTTGGTCGTTTGGATTTCTAGCCAGGATAGAATGGTTCCACCAAATTTGAATTCCACAGGCTGCAGTTCTAGATTCAAGCACTTTTTTTCTATGGATAAAGCAAGGAAAAGATCGAGACACTTGAGCCTACGATTCGGTCTGTTAATATCATTCCATGAATAGGCTGCGGAACGTGGGATCCGTGCTTCGTGTTTTTCTTGCATCTTCAGAATCTTTCTAGGACTGGGATTCATAGAAGTAGACAAATTCTCAGCAAGCAAACTTTCAGTAGTAGTTGCGATGAAAGAAGAACTCGAATCGTGCGGTGCGCTCTGTAGGCCCGCGCATGCGAAGTAGGGTGACATGGTTTGTTAAACTTTTATTAGCCGGTACTACAGTTTTGATTTAGCCTTTAATCATCCATTGAATTTATCCGGGGCCATCGATTGATAATCGGCGCGTTCCTGAGCACAAGAGAAAAGGATCATGACATCTCTCCATAGCTCACAATAACATGGTTAAGTAGCCGAGAGAATACGTAAAAGCTTACATTGATAGATGGAAGCATGGTTTTAACAGTTATGAATGTCCTTTCGAATGTGTAAATATCACGTATTTTCCTAGGACGGAAGTACGGAGATGCAAAATGGAGACGTGACGATGAAGAGGCTAAGGGAGATTCGAATGTAATGACTTGTAATAGATTGAAGTTAGGTATACCACCTTCGATGATCAAATTATGGTTAAACTCTATCTTAAATTGGTAACATGGCTTTTACTTGGATAAAGTTAGTGATATATACTAGGAGATTCTCCAAAATATGATCGGAAATTTTTTTCTTTACACCGGAATGGTACGTGTTCCAAAAGAAGTTGGAATTTTTTTATTAAAAAAATATAGATTAACATAAGATTTCTCTACATGCAATGCATATTAAGTTTAATGCAAAGGCAAATTATTCCAAGGAGCTATTAAGTAATATCGAGTCTGGAACATGAAAATAACATGGGAATATGATCATGTATCGAATACATAACCGGGAAGCACGAGCATACAAAAAAAATCTATATGGGTTAAATAACCAAAGCATACAATAAATTTAATATGCGCATATTGTTAACGAGTGTTTTCGATGCAGTTGCTAAGCATGCTTAATTAAGAATATTTCAACTTTCAAGGTTATAATTACACGTCGTGCGAGAAAAACAGTACATTGAAAACCGTAAATTTTCCTTCGTTAACGAGTGCTCATTAACAAAATTATATATACACAGCAACAAAATAATGTATTAAGCAAGAAATTCACAAAAAGAAAAAAGAAAGAAGGAATTTATCCCATGGCTGAATTAACCAAATTCTGTAGTTTCAGGTGGGGGCCCAAGTAGCCTGGCTTGTCCAGCAAGCAAAGAGCCGGCCCAACCCAACGGCCCACTGTCTACCAATGGGTTGGCCCAATTCCTAATTTGACCAATTTGTTTTCAATTTATTTTCTCGGTGACCACACAAAATATAGTCGACGATGTACATGAACCGTCGGCGACCGGGTCGGGTATCGGGTCTATTAAAATACACATACATTAGCAACCACCGATTAGAGACTCAGCTTCTTTCGATCAGGGATGGAGCGAAGCACAACCATACGTAAAATTTATTTGTCAATATTGTTCTTTCTTTCTTTTCCGAACTGAATCTCTTATGTGCAGGGGAAATTATTAAAAAAGTTCTAAACCCATTGCACTTATGCCAATTTAGTCATGAGCCTTTTAAATGTGCCAATTGAGTCTTAAACCTTTTCACGATTTTCCAATTGAGTATATTTGGTCAATTTTAGCTGAAAATCGATGATGTAGACGCTGCCGGCCATCCTATGTGGCTCGGTCGGCGCTAACGTGGACAATTTTTATAATTTTTTTAAATTTCAGAATTTTTTATTTTTTATTTTTCTTTCTTTTCGTTTTTTTTTCTTCCAAGCTGTCGTTGGCCAACAGGTGAGGGCCGACCAACCCTTGTGACCAAGTCTCGTGGCCCTTGCTGGACTTTGTTCAAAAAAAGGAAAGAAAGAAAGAAAAATAAAAAAAAATTATAAATAAAATTGTCCATGTCAGAGCGGGTTATTCTATGTGACAATATCGGCGTCCACATCAGCTATTTCCGGCTCGAATTGGCCGCACAATTGAAAGGTCTAGGACTGAATTGGCATAAATACAATAGGTCTATGACTTTCTCGGTAATTTTCCCCTTTATGTGCATCTAACTAGTATCCAAATTAGACCTATAACCAAACTATAAAAAGAAAAGAAAATAAAATATTAACAAATTTAAGATAATCAATTTCGGAAAGTGTTTTCACCTTCTTAAAGTAGGAAATTGACTTTCCTAAATTTATACATGAATGGTTTCCTTGATTGGAAAGTATTTTCGGTCGACCAAATCATTTTCGGACAACTAAACGGATGAAAGTCCGAAAAACGCTTTTCCGGAAAACAATTTCATCAAAACAAACGCACAATTAAATTGAATCCAGTTTGTATGCACTGTTGGATGAGATGAGCCTCATATATAAGCAATCCCTACTCCATCAACTAGCCTTTTTTCTAATGAAAAGTCATCGGGTTTATCTAAGGCCCATCAATTGACAATCGGCTTGTCCCTAAGGCTCGAGTCAATGGAAAACGTTTTCCCGATCAACGAAAAACATATATTTAAATTCAGGAAAATGATTTTTTTTTTTGAAAAAGCCGAAAAACATTGTCCAAAATATGACTAGATATAGACATTTGGATTCGAAACTCTATGCTTGGACACAGAAACCCCAATGTTGATTACCGAGTCCCCGGCGTTCAGGACTAGGTCTTTGGCGCTCAGGCCCGGGTACATCGAGGCTGGGCTTGAGCCCCCAGTGTTCCATCTAAGCTGAGCCCGAAACCCTGGTGCTAGTGCTCGATGACCCAGCACTCGAGCTCAGGTGCATAAAAGCCGTGCTTAGGTCCCAATACTCGAGCTTGGGTCCCCAGAGCTCAGGTTTGGGTTCATGAAGGTCATGCTCGGGTCCTCAGCGCTCGAACTCAGGTCCTTAGTTAATGAAACGTTCATTCTAATAAAAAAATATTTTTTTAATTGAATTCTGATTTTATTTATTTTGATTTTTTCATTTCTTTCCTTTTCTTTTTGCTTCTTCCTCGACTGGTTGCTGACCGCCGCAATTGCTGGCGACCAGCCATAGGCGAGGGACAAGCTCGCCCGAGGTCAGCGAGCTCGAGCCTCACTAGATCCGGTGAACGAGGAGAGCTTGTCCCTCGCTTGTGGCTGGTCATAGGTAGACAGAAAAAGAATTTTTTGATAATTTCCCCAAGGAAAATCAAATAAAGAAAAACAAACGGCGAAAAATATTTTCTTGTTCTTTTTCAAATTTCAACCAAATACCAATTCCATATAGTCATTTTTCTGGAAAATGACTTTCTGGGAAGCATAATGTCACATTTTTCACAAAACAAATGAAGCCTAATGTAAGAGAAAAGAATCATGACGGCTCTCCATGGATCAAGATTACATTATGATGTAGCCGAGAAAAACGTCGTAAAATTTTCAATCATATAAAATTTTGGAAGCGTGGTTTTAACGTTTATGAATGCCCTATCAAATATGTAATGTTGCGTATTTTCCTATGACAGAAGTATGGAGATATAAAATGGAGACACAACGACGAAGAGACTAAGAGAGATTCGAATAGATTAAAGTTAGGTATACTATCTTTGATTATCAATTTATGGTTAAACTCTTATCTTAAATTGGTAAAATGACTTTTACTTGAATAAAGTTAAGATATACATACTAGGAGATTCACTAAAATATGAGGTGACAAATTTATGTTAAAGTGGAATGGTATGTGCTCCAAAAGCAGCTATAAGTTTTTTGTTTAAAAAAAGAGAGAGAAGATCAACATGACATTTCTCTACAATGCAATATACAATAAAATAATACAATGGGAAAATACGAAAGATTGAAAACTGGACAGTTCATGCATGATACCATATTAAGTTATTTATGAAGGCGATTATTCCAAGAAGCTTATGCTACTGGTAGGTAGGCGTGGCAAAAACCGAACCGAAAACCTTCGAAACCGAAACCGAACCGAACTTAACCGAAAATTCGTGCATATCTAGTTCGTGTCGCCTTTCGGTTCAGAGCAAGCACACATCCAAATGGTTTGATTTGGTTTTCCTGAAAATCCGAACCGAACCGAACCAAACCGAACCGAACCGTTGACATCTGGCAGGCAGTAGATATCTATTTATTAAGTAAATCGAGCCTAAAACGTGAAAACAATATAGGAATAAGTTCATAAGTCAAATAGAAAATAGGGAAGCATGGGCATGCCATAAATCCAATATGGGCTACATAACTAGACCAAGCAGCCTGGCCTGTCCAGCAAGCAAAGAGTTGGCCCAACCCAAAAGCCCACTGTCTACCAATGGGTTGGCCCGATTCCTAATTTGACCAATTTGTTTTCAATTTATTTTCTCGGTGACCACACAAAGGTATAGTCAACCGTGTACGTGAACCGCCGGCGATTGGGTTGGGTATCGGGTCTAAGAAGATGCCCAGTTTCGTTCGTGACTATACACATACATTCGCAACCACTGATCAAAGACTCGGCTTCTTTCGATCAGGGACGGAGCAAAACACAACCATACGTGAAATTTATTAGTCGATATGATTCTTTCTCTCTTTCTTTTTCGAACCGAATCTCTTATGTGCATCTAACTAGTATCCAGATCAAATCCCTAACCAAACTACAAAGACCCTAGTGTTTCCTCGCAATCTTCTATGTAATCTCACACGGCGCTTGATAGCTCCTATTCGAAAATGGTAAAGCACGAAGAGCGAACCTATTAGGTCCACCGTCGATGGAAACGTACCCTAATTTTCCATCCTAACATCCTCTGGGGCCACTTGGGATGGTGCTCATCCTAGGGATCACAGCACGTGGATTTGGGCAATTGTACACGCAATGGCCGACCTAAAACAGGCTTTTGGCGTACAGCTAAAGCCATGAAAATCACAAAATCCCCTTCGTTTTCCGGTCAAGTGGCTAAGAGCCTGTTCCAGTTGGCCTTTGATTTGAACTTTGAAGCGTTCATGGACACAGCCTGTCAAGTTGTCCATTCCAATTTCCATCACTAGAGATTTCTTCTCGAGCTTTTCTTGGTTCTTTGCATAATTCCCATTATTAATTAGCTCAACATGATATGATGGAACTCATTTGCTGTTTCCGCAAATGAAACCATGCTCAACTTCTTCAAATAGGAGCCACGGTGCATACAATCGCGAACAGATTAACAGGGGTTGCAAGATGCTATCGAATCGCAAATTGGTCATACATAGGATGTGCACGGCACACATGGTCACGAAACGTATGCAAAACGATCACATCGAACCCGGTCGAAAGCAAATCCTCCTCCCCAGACCGCAACCAACTACGCATTCCTTTTCCCCCATCACCACATTCGCCGCCACCTGTTTCGGACCGCTCCGGGGATGCCCCCTCCTCGGCTCTCAGTCTCCGACTTACCTCGCGGTCTTTTGATCTTCCCTCCTCCCTCAGATCACAACGTTACAAAGAAGCAAATTCAGAATCGGATTCATCCGGCCGACAAAACATGCAGTGTCCATCATGTAGAGCCAAGAGCCAAGTGTCGAGTGGCGAAAGGCAAAATGTCTCTTCCTGTTCCTCCAAAAGAAGAGACGTGCCCGCGACCAATTTGTCTTCTGGGAAGTTGGAGGTGGTAACTGGGACAGGCTGCGTCTCGGAGAGGCTCTATGGAGAGGAACACCTACGAGGCACGCGCAGCGAGTCGCCCAAATTCAAAGTTTGGATCTTGGACGCCCCGTGAAATATCGACGCAAAGGGATCGTGGCCATTAGAATGCGCTGGGATGGTTCGTGAATGTTGTGGAGGTGGTGAACGTAAGCGCTTACGTTCACGGCCCCATCACTTTGCTTATCCTTATTTTTTTACCCCCCATACCCCGAGATTCCCAGCTTCTGCGAAACGTTATCGGCTGTGCAGTGTTCGGTGTGGACCAAAAAGGGGCACCGCACCGGTACCGGCTCAGTCAATTTAACCGGAACCAACACCAACCCCTCCTCGCCCCCCAAAAAAAAGGGGCACCGGACCAGTGCCGGCTCAGTCGATTCGACCGGGAAAAGGTCCGCCTTTCAAAAAGAAATAGTTTCGATTGGTTCAACAGGTTAGAATGGATACACGGAATATGTGGCAAAAAGATGGTGGTGGGACTCACAAGTATGAGTTTCTGATCTTACTTACCCCTCTTTTTCCCCCGAGAGCGATGTCGTGAGCACGTTTAGGAGTTACATTTCTTGTTGCGATTTGGGGCTGCGTCCTTCGGATGGAAGGACGGCTGTGTCATTCCCCATCCTGATAGGTTTTGGGGTATGACAATGCAGGGCACCGATCTAGTTCAGTTTTCGGAACGGTATTGAAAACACCGTCTCATCAGCCACTAAATTCGCGGCCCCAAACCTTGACTTGGGTAGACCCGGATTCGAGATTTTCTATTTTTCTCAGGGAATTATGTGTACTTTTTTTTTGGTGTAGGTCATTTTGGGGATTATTTCTATTTGTATTTCCTTCTTTATATCCAATCTATAAACCGACCCAAATGAGCATAATTCACGCGCCGATAACATATACAAATTAGGAGTACAATTCATGCACATGCACTAGCGCTCTGGTGCGCGAAAATTTATTGAATAACTACGGTCTGCTTTAGCCCAACCAAACCCATCCGACAGATTATTTGGTTCTCATGTAAAACTCACGTGATCTAATAATTTATATGCGTGGGTGGGGCTCACGTGTGTATCGAGAACATGTACGGGACAGCATTGTTTTAGACTGTTGATAATGAACTATCATACAACGAAAACAGAAGATAGAAGGAGCGGAGGAGGAGGAAGCAAATCCCAAATCTGCGAGCAGGCTGTCCTAAACGCCATTAAACCTAGTTTTCGTGGGGAACACATGCCAAGGTTGACCGGCCGCCGCCGATTCACTATTCCTACTGTAAGTTTGACCTACGAAATGGACCGTCACTGGCTCGGTCAATGGACCAAACCGATCGGTTGGACTGCGCCAACAAGCGTACCGATTCATATCGACTAGTCATCTACATGACCCGAAATGACATTCTATTCCCGAAGCCGCCCACAAAACGAAATCCCACGAAATGTTTTTCCTTTTTAGCGAGCAGAAAGATAAAACCGATGTAGTTCAACGTGCCCCGTTCCTTCGTTTTCAATGCGACAGACTGTAGTTGTCGACCCCTGACACGACATTTCTACGAACGCTGTTCAGATGGACCAATAGATTTTATCCTCTTCGAGGACCAATCTGGCAAGTAAGCACATCCCACTAAACAAGAGTATCCAATCGCAATCCAGATACTTGGAGTGCGCGAGTGGGCAGGTTTGACCACGCAAAAGCCGCAAGAAATCACGTGTTCGTGTTCGGTGATTTCGCGAGCACGACGACCTTAAACTGCGGCCCTTGAAAGCTTGCAAGGGGCAAGATTCATAAAAGAAGAGGGCCGCTTGCGGAACCTTTTGGTCAACTTGGCTTTTGTAGAAAAATTTGGAGCTTTCCATTCGGAGCCTTTCACCGAAACCGCAAGCCGGATCCTCGTGCGAAACTTCGACGATGCCGACGATTAAACAAACATTTTGGATAGAGACTTAACGACGGCGACGCGGGGTTCGCGCGAATGACGTGGGTCAAATGCGGAGGACGGGTCCTGATCAGGTCATTAAGCACTTTGTTCAGCAGAAGGGACTGGCTAGGCAAGCTTGCTTTTGTTTTGTGGTCATTGTGGTTTTGTCGTTTTTTGGATTGAATTGTTTAAACGAAAGCAAACGTATATCGTTAAGTTTGCAATTAGTTTTGAGCTTTCTCATGGCTTCTGTTCGGGGCTAGAGTTGTATGCCGCTCTTGGTCTTGGCCTTAGCTTTCGGAATCAACAATTGCGATTGTTTAGGAACGCCGGAACGCATGCTCCGGAAGCACTCGGTACTTGCTTTCGTTGAGCATGGGTGGCTCGAGAAATAACGCATCTCGCGATTTGGATTAATGTCGGAACGGGTTTGTTCTAAGGAAAGGAAAACGAGATAAAGCGACGGAGCACGTTTAGATCCGTGATGTAGTAACACGAGTGAAAAAGTTATTACTGAAATTTATTAAAGAAAAATTATCAGCACATTTGCAAAATTACCAACTACATCTAAGAATCATGATTTCAGTTAATTAGATTGAGCAAGAGTTTGTGATGGTACTTTTAACAGAGTGATTGTAAAGATTAACCTACCAAGATAGGTCACCAAAATTGATTTAGAGATGCTCCTTTTCCTTCCTTTCATAATCCGCATTCATCTCAGAAAAAAATGGGTCAATGACGATTAATGACACTGATCACGAGAGCTCCTGCCATCTAGAAATCGGCACGAGCATGGAAAATTTGACCATTCAATACGGTCAATTTAGTGCATGGTGGGACGTCAAAACATCATTATGAGTCGGTTGCTCAGATCATGGTCCCACAAAAGACCGGCCCAAAAGAATGATATTCAGTCCCATACGATAGATCTTTTGGGAAAAATTATCTAATCGGTTCTAAACCTATTGTACGGACGTCAATTTAGTTTACAACTTCATGATTATATCGATTTAGTCCTATCTTTACACGAAATTCCAATGTAGTTCTTACAATCAATTTTTGTCAGTGGAATTGACGAGTTCATTTGCCTTGTAATTGAGGCTTATGAAATACTTCTCTCGGATAAAAAAAAAATTCGATTTGTAAAGCATTCCGTCCTCAAAAGCCTTGCGACTAAGTAGCATTATTTATAGATATTGAGTAGCACATACATATATGTGTGTATATTATGTATCAAAGAAATGAATTGAGCGAATTCCATTACGTTTGTGCACCTTTTACTAACGCTAAATGACAGCTCATCTCAACTCCTTTCGAATTCGATTGGACGTTGGTGGGAACATTAATTATACCATAGTGATTAAAGTATGAGATACGTAGGAATGATATGCTCCAATTAGTTAGTGATTAGGATTATACCATGATGTGATGTTGATGTGTTTTCCTTTGTCTTTTGACAGCTTGAGCGTATTCTAGAGTGATGGATGAACTTGAGCTGTCTACGTGCGTACCTGTCAAATTGCAAGATGAAGACCAGTGATATTTAAAATGAGGCAGATGCCAAATTTAACCGCTAATAACACGAGATACAACTTTAAAATAGAAGTAAACCGACGACAGACATGCTCTTTATGGATGATCAATTTGTCGGAGCAACGGATAGAATTGATGCTCGGGACATTTATAAGGGATGTCACCGGCGAAAATACATGCGATTTTAGGTAACTGGCGGATGTTTCATTATAAAGAAGTTCATATCGGTTAATCGGCATGCTTATCGAGGCATGATCTTAAAAGTAATATACAAGGTAGGCAATGGAACATATTCCAATCTTAATAAACATATATAAAGTGTGCACTTTGCCTTTGTTTTGATGATTCAATAAGACCATTACTCCAACACTCTTGACATATAATCGATTATACTAAGCACTTGACCTGTCCCGCATTATAATTGTTGGATCTTATTTAATGGAAGGAAGAATATCTTAACGAATATACGTATATGCCCATTAACTTCCTTTTGATTGTTCGATTACATCATTCTTCCACCCGTTTATTTTTTTTAAAAAAAATAAAATTATCACTAAGAACGAATTTATTCCGACACTTATGATAGTCACTTGCACTTAAAAAGAACTAATGCATGCTTAGCGCGTGTGCGCCATACTTTATTTCGGGATAATTGCTCAAAACTCCCGTGATCTTTGGCGTTGCTACGAAAATGTTCCCGAATTTCAAAACCTTAAAGAATACTCCATTGATTTCAGTATAGTTCAACGATCGCCTCCCGGTTTTCGAAAAGTTGCATGTTACCAGCATAAATTTTGATTTTTTTGTTGCGGTCGTCAATTAATATGTCTGTATTACCCAAGTGTTACACGAAAGTGGCACTGGTCAATTTTTTAACCAACATAACCTAATATTAGATGGTTAATGAAATTAAAAAAAAAAAATTAAATATAGAGGATGTATGGTGGCGGTGAAATTAAGAAAATTTCGTAGATGTTATTGCGATAAAAAGAGGACGACTTAATTCATTTTTAAGTAATATCTAACCGGAATCTAAATAAATAAAAAAATTAAATCCCGCGATTGGAATAAAAATAAAAAAAAAAAAAAAAAAAAACGAGCCGCGAGACAAATCTTGCGTCAAGCAGCTGTCTGCTTGTTTTGTCGCTCGCATTATCTTCTGGGCATGGGAAGGGGCAACCGTCTCAAATTCGCCTTTATTCTGGCCAACAAAAAATTGACCTTTATCAAAACATCTGAACAACCAAAAAAACAAAGGCAACAGAAAAATAAGAAAAAAGAAAAGAGAAAATAGAACCTTATCAAGAAGCATACGAATGCGAGCCCATCGAATTTCTTATTACCAGAAAAGCAAAAATCCAACTTCGCTTCTCCCAAGAGAAAATGGTAAAAAAGCTAAGACCAGCCACTTACTAAGTCACATGGGTCGTACTTATGCCGAAAAGAAAAAGCCAATGGGTCCTGCTTGACCGCGTGTCACTAGGCAGGCCCACACACAACCCGCGACCCAATCCTGCGCGCTATCGCGTGGTTGACACATAGGAGCCCGCTCCATATCGGCCGATAAATAGAGACGCGTCTGATACGAGTAAAAACTTTTCACATGACATCGTAAGTATCTCGTACGGTTGGTACGTTTGAGCCCGGCTCATATCATCTGCCCCTCTTTGAAAATCCTCGTCGGTGCTCGAGGTCAGGGTCAATTACAATGACGGGCACCGAATGTCATGGCAATCAAGTGAAAATCCATATACATGTCTATGTAATCAACAACACGATTGACCCGGTTCATGTGATTATGATACTCGACGGATACCAACATTTCTCGATCAGCTCCCGGTCCAGGAAATTTTTGAGAAATCCCTACTCGAGAAGAATTTTCTGAGACCGACTCAGGTCGGGGAACGATCACAACCGTTGATTTCGCGGATCCCGGTCCCGCGTGCCGCTCGCGTTCTCGAGACGCAGCTCCTCCTCCTCCTCGCACAGATCCCTCTCCCCGAGCTGTCATCAGCGCGTGTCCACGTGGCGCCGGGACACCGACGGGATAGGAGGAAGCAAAGTTGGCGCAGCTCCCGAAGACACACAGTGCCTTCCGGTCCGCCACGTGGCCCCCCCGGCGGGCCCCACCCCCTCAGTCGTCGCCTTCACCGAACCAGCACCGGCCGCGAGCCACACATCGATCTCATCTCCCATCCTCCCCCCCTATAAACGTACGCAAACCCTCTCCGCTCTCTCCCTCCCCATCGAACTCTCGTTTCCGTCCTTCTTCCTCTTCTTCTCCGTCTCCGTCTCCGTCTCCTCCGTTCGTGCGCATCCGTTCCCGTTGATCTCCGCGTCCGGCCTCGCCACAGCGATCGCCGACCGGGTTTGTTATCCGGCGATGGAGAAGCACACGCTCACGGGCCTGCTGGCGAAGGCGGCGTCGGAATTCCCCGCCCGGCGGGCCGTCTCCGCCGCCTGCGAGAATCTCGACCTGACGCACGCGCGGCTGCGGGAGCTCGTCGACCACGCCGCCGCCCTCCTCGCCGCCTCCGGCGTCGGCCCCGGCGACGTCGTCGCGCTCACCTTCCCCAACACCGTCGAGGTATGTCCCGTTCGCCGTGCATGCCCCCTTTTTCGGGTGCGAGTCTCCGTTTGCGCGGTGGGTGTGAATCTCGGACGAGAGAAAGATGTCCTGACGACGGCGTTTGAATTCGGAAAAAAATGCGACATCTCTGGAAGATCGCGATGGCGATGACTTCCTGATGATGATGAGTCGATCGTTTTGTGAAGGATCGACTGTGCTAAGGCGTGAAAAGAAGATGGTTCTTTAATGCTTTGCGGTTCTTCGAGAACAGAGCAACGGGAATGGCGTCGATTTCCATAAAAGGGGATGGGTGGTTTTGATTGAATCGAACACTGACCACCTATTTGTCTGCCTGTTCTGAAAACATGTGTGCGTGCGTGGGTCGATCTCCGTCGTCGCGCGGGGATTAGTATGTTACTTTCTTTGGTCGGATTGGTATGTTGGTTTGCTGATCGGGAATGCGTGCTTGTCCTGCAGTTTGTGATCATGTTTCTGGCGGTGATCCGGTGCCGGGCCACGGCGGCTCCGCTCAACTCCGCCTACACGGCCGAGGAGTTCGAGTTCTACCTCTCCGACTCGGAATCGAAGCTCCTATTGACAGGACATGAAGGAAACCAGCCGGCTCAATCTGCCGCTTCCAAGCTCAACATCCCCCACGTTACCGCCAAGCTTCACTCGGCCGATTCCAGAATCACTCTCTCTTCGACTGGCGTGGAGCCGAGCCCCGACGCGATGTCCAAGGTCGTCAACGATCCGTCGGATGTTGCTCTGTTCTTGCACACCTCCGGCACCACGAGTCGCCCCAAAGGCGTGCCGCTAACCCAGCTCAATTTGGCTTCGTCGGTTCAGAACATCAAGTCGGTGTACAAACTAACGGAGTCGGATTCTACCGTGATTGTGCTTCCGTTGTTCCATGTGCACGGCTTGGTTGCTGGATTGTTGAGCTCTTTAGTTGCCGGAGCTGCCGTGGCCCTCCCGGCAGCTGGTAGGTTCTCGGCGTCCACATTTTGGGCAGATATGGTTTCATACAATGCCACGTGGTACACAGCAGTCCCTACAATCCACCAGATCATCCTGGACCGCCACCTCAGCAAGCCAGAGCCGGCTTACCCGAGGCTGCGTTTCATAAGGAGCTGCAGCGCGTCACTCGCGCCCTCTATCCTAGATCGGCTCGAGGAGGCATTTGATGCACCCGTGCTCGAGGCTTATGCAATGACGGAGGCTACTCACCTGATGGCTTCAAACCCCTTGCCCAAAGATGGCGAGCATAAGCCTGGGTCGGTCGGGAGACCCGTGGGGCAGGAGATGGCGGTTTTGGACGAGCACGGGGCCATACAGGCGGCGGGCGTGAGCGGCGAAGTGTGCATAAGGGGACCAAACGTGACCAAGGGTTATAAGAATAATCCAGAGGCAAATAAGCAGGCCTTCCAGTTCGGGTGGTTTCATACGGGTGATGTTGGGTTTATGGATTCGGACGGGTACTTGCATTTGGTCGGTCGGATCAAGGAACTCATCAACCGTGGAGGTAACTTGATAGGAGTTTCGAAATATGGCCAATTATGTTTGCTATAACGGCGTTTCGAAAGTAGCTTCGATAGATCCTTTGTTGTGGCCAGTGTGCTGAACTTTGGTTATGCTTTGCAGGAGAGAAGATATCCCCAGTTGAAGTCGATGCTGTGCTTCTGGCACATCCAGATATTGCCCAAGCAGTTGCCTTCGGAGTCCCGGATGATAAGTATGGCGAAGAGGTAAACAAACCGTTCATTCTTCATTTTGGCGTTACCTAGTGTTCCTCGTTAAGAATCAGCTCTCTCTGTTTGTCAATTTCCTGAGAGATTGAATATCTCTTGAGATAGCAGTCGGAATTTAGAGTACATTTCGCGCACAAGTTTTGAAAACAAAAGTGAAAATTCTTGGCCAAATAATTGCAATGATCAACGTCCTGATTGGTTCGTGTGCAGATAAATTGTGCCGTGATTCCGAGGGAAGGTACCAAGGTAACAGAGCAGGATGTGATCCAGTACTGCAGGAAGAACCTTGCAAGCTTCAAGGTCCCGAAGAAGGTTTTCCTCACGGACGCCGTCCCGAAAACTGCTTCCGGGAAGATCCAGCGCCGGATCGTGGCGGAGCATTTCCTCGCCCAGATCTCGACCGCCAAAGTCCCCAAGTTCGGTGCTTAATCATCTCCTCAAAAGCGCACGAGTCTTGGGTCGGAATTCATTTCAGTACCAAATATCAAGTACGTCGGTCCCAAACTCTCAGAAAAACTAAGCATAGGGGTTACCTTTTTGTCCGTCTCTATATTGTTAACCGGCATTCTTTCTTTACTGTTCGCCGGTGGTTGAATGGAATTTGCATTCGTTCCTTGTACATACGTATTGGTATCAATAAAGAGAAAAGCAACGGTCTTGTTCTAAGGAACTTCTTCACAACAAGTTCGTAACATGGCATACATCTTTGGTCTGAAATCTTCACGCAAGCGTGTGCATATGAAGCGAGTGCATATGAAGCGACGGATCCGGAAGCAAGAGCTTCCGGCTTGACTGTCGCGCAATCGGTGAACCAACCCCCAAAGGCGAGCAACAGGTCACATTTGCGTACGCGGAACTGCGCATTCCGCGCGTATGAAGCGACGGATCATCCGAGCATTGGAATATTTCTGAGACCCCTCAAACGACTAGTGACGGGAATCCCGGCGAGTTGTGCGAACCTTCTCGAGTCCTCACCGGAATATCTCAACAGTCGCCGCCGGCGGAGCAAAATGGCTATCAACCTCACCATCTCTTCCAAGCGCACCTCCTCGGGCCTTAGGTTAACCTCGACACGTACCCCGGCAACTTGACGGGCGCATTCCCGTTTGGAATCACAAGCGGCCGTGCATATCCTTGGGTATATCGATCAAAACCCGACCAGGCCTCCCTGAATTTGCTACCTAACATGCCTTGCTGATGTGGCTCGCTGATGTGGTTTGACAAATGCCGTCGGATTAAAGTCAGTCTTGCCTGGTGATTGTATCAAGTGCCAATGAACTAAGTGATTCACGACCAAAAAAAGAAAAAAAAAACCAAGTGATTATATCGCTTCATTGGGTTGAAAAACTGACACAGTGGAATGAAATGCAAAATTAGAAACCAACATCAGAAATTACATAGTGTTTGCTGTGCCCCGCCATATATCATGAGTCCGCATTGCCACAACTAGACATGTCAAAATAGGTCATATACCTATTTCTTAATCCATATATTAGTAAATGGGTCATAAATGTGTTAGTTATATGTAATAAATGAGTCATAAATGGGTATAGGTATAATATGGGTGTCAAATGGGTCGTAAATTAGTTTACAACTTATTTAAACTTAACTCATCTCTCTCGCCCTCACTCAATCTCGCGCTCACTTACTCCGCACTCTCATATCAGTTTAAGTATAAGTTTTCCTAGATTTAGTTAAATATGGAAGTGTTTTAGCAATATGGGTCGGGTTGGGTATGGGTCGAGTATGGGCCAGGTCGGGTATGGGTCAATTTGGGTCGGACCATTTGTGACCCGATCCAAATCTGACCCGACCAACTCATTTGACAGGTCTAGCCACAACCATTGTAGCGGGAGTTCTACGAAACCGACATGTTTGACTGAGTTACAATCCATTGATAGTTCAAAGTTTCGGTGTCCGCTACTAAGAGAAATGGTTTTAACACGATTATTCATATAAACATATAATTGAAAGAGCAAGTGAACAAAGGCTATTCAGTGCCACTACAGAAAGTATACAATTGATACAAATATCATCATCGGGGCATTTTGCTGATTTTGATCCGGAGCTGTATGAGCAAAACTTATCTTGAAGATCACGAACATTTCATATATAATCATAGTCATAATGGTTTTACATTGACCAAAGAGAGCTAATTGTTGCAATGAAAAACATGATGTTCAACAATTCTCCAAGTAACAAGCTAGTACAGGGGCTAAAGTCTCAGAAACTAATAAGGCCAATTGGGTGCAATTTCTTCCGGGTGCGACTCTAAGACGTTGTTCCTTGCATGAAGAGCGCCAGCGCGTTGCTTGACGACCGTACACAAGAGATACTTGACCAACGGACTTATTTCCATATTCTTCAACCGAGCCGCCCATTCAGGGTCCACCATGGGTGCTGCCATCGGAGAAAGCGGACCAGCGTTTGCGCCACCAAAAGCCGAGGAAGCAGTGAGCCGGGTATCTTCTCGTATGTTCGCTGCCGTTGGAGGAAGCGAATTGGCATTTCTGTCGCTGTGAAAAGCCGGGGATTCAGTGGCGTAGCAGATGCCATTCTGTGGAATGACAACTTCGTCTTTGTCGAAAGCCGGGGAAGTGGATGGTTGAGCTCGAGCGGTGGTGGTAGTTGAGGGTGGCGATCGGGCGGAAGGAACGTCGACGGCGGTGTGATCATCGCGGAGAGACCGTGCCTTCTTTGCTTGTCGATTCTCTTCCTCAAATTGCACTCGGCCGTGCGGATTCCGGCACACGTATTTGTTGCTGATTACGCATAAGACGCACTCCGTTTCCTGCATTATATTTAAACTGAATAAATTGTCTAATTCCTTTGATTAAAAAAGGGAAAAAAGAATTAAACAACAAAAATACGTATATAAAAACTGAGAGAATATTTGTGCCCTAAGAATGTATTTGCAACCTATAGCGAGGGCCACAATGGCGTTACGACAAAAGCACACTCTCCAGATCAATCACATCATAATGAAGATAGTTATTTGTGGCCTTTTGCAATTAACCGATTGATTTTTATACCCTAATCATATTCGCGGTCCATTGTAGATGGATCATACACACATTTATATCGTCGATCAAACCCCAATTACTGCTTTTGAATTGGATAGAACTAGTTAGGATCCATAAAGAGCACCGGAATTAAGTAAATGAGCACCTTCAAACATACAAGATTGTGAAACGTTGACATGGAACGAATATCGTGCCTAAGGTATTCATATCGACAAAAGCATTAAGGAAGATATAGCAACCAAACATGTATTCGGATGATTAGTAACCGAACAGAATAGGGAAAGAAACACATACATTGTGCGGATGCTTCGAGTACTCGTACATGATCCAGTGCCCATTCTCGGCCTTGTCGGCTTCCCCGCTCGAGCTAGCTTTCGGTTCAAAGGTAAAGAGTTTCTTGTAGCCGACTACCTCACCTTGCGAACCCCTGATCTTGTAACTCTGTTCGCCCTTCCAAGTACCCGAGCCAGCAGTCCTGTCCACTCTCGATTTGTTCTTCTTCTTCAACGTGGTGAAAACGTAGAACTTCTCGTCTCGGTCCTTGCCAAAGATCTTCCAGGGATCACCGCCGCCGTACACGTCGCAATCGCGGACGACGTCTGGATCAGGCAACGGTTCTCGATTCAGCCTCCGCATCAAGTAATCGAAAAAGAGCTCATCATCGGTGGGTAGAAAGCAAAGTCCGCGATACCAAATCGCCATCGTATTGAACTCAAAAGCGATGACAAAATCTCTTTCTTCTTCTCTGGCTTTTGTTGTTTTCGAACCAGAGATGTTCGCTGTTGGCTCTCATGTGCTTTTTTTTTTATAAACGTGGACCAAGTAGGCTACGGGATTAATGTACACAGATTGGAGATCACCGTCCCATATTTGATGGAGTATTTATCTTGAATCTTGACAATTCTTGGATAAACTGGATTGCTTGGCGTGAGATTATTGGAGGACTTAACTAATTCAAAGCCATTGTTATCCATAGCCAATTCAAACCCGACCTCAAACATTACTTCATGTCAAACCTTTTCCGGTCAATAGTTCAAATTTCATGTGGATAATCTTCGGTCCATCTTTCGTGACAATTCATTATATACTTCATAGATTCTTGGATAAATACTCAACTAAAACAACTGCGCTAACGGAAAGTCAACCTAGTTTAGGAACTTTATCCTCAAACAAATGAGGTTCTTGCATAAATTCTCGAAAGGTTAAAAAAAACGTCTTTCCTTTTTTAGCAATATCCTGGCATGGCCAACTATATCATTTGGATTTCTTTGATTATTTGATAATCAAGTCAATAACGATGAAGAAAAAATGGAAAAAGAAAAGCTAGTAAAGATATTGATTAATGGGTCAATGGCTGGCCAACTAGATATAACTATATTTTCGAATGTTTTCTTCTTATGCACACAAAAATTAATAGGAGATCATTTGCCCGTGCAAACTAGGAGTAATGTGACTTTAAACATGTAAATGTCTATACATTTGTTTAAATCATATTCATAAATCCCAATTGCCTTTGTATTTTGTCACTTTTCAATTTTATAACTTCTGGATAATACCTGATAACTTCATTTGTAGGAATAAATTGTAGGGCCTATTTGTTCTTGATTAGCAAAAGTGAAAATATTCTTTTGATTTCCCTCCAAAATTTGAAGATCATCCAAATTTAAAAAAAAAAATGCAAAAGTATAAGGGAGTTTACGTGCCAACATTTGTATGTTGTCAAAACGTACGGTAGTGAGATTCGATTAAAGAAAAAATTAAGAGTAAAATTCAATCCGCCAGACATGCCATACAGTGTTTAAATTACCATGTGCTTATAGATTTTCCACATGTAATGATTCTAGTACTTTAGGATATGAGTTGGAAGATGTATAACACCTGAGATTTTCCAATGATTATGAACCTACTAAAATTTATGCTTAAAATTCAAACCCCTTCAAATGGAAAAATTCTAGAGATCCTTTGCTCAAATCACAGATCAAGCAACTAAGATTGGTAAAATTCAACGAATAATAGTACTTTCTCAAATAATAAATGTCAAGTAAGTTGGTTATACATTACTAAAATGGATCTTGTTAATCACTGCTCAAATGGTACTTGTTAAATAAGCAATTTTTTTTATTTTCAATCTATTAATTGTGCATATTACGACGATAGTTAGTGCATTGAAAATGATAATATTTTTTTATTTGATTATTTAACAAATTTCTTATGGACATTCTTTTAAACAAAATCCTAATAAGACATATGAGAGTCGATTTGAAGATTGTCATTTCTGCAGGGTTAGATTCAGGACTAATACATCAGACTGAGCAAGGCGTTGAGTTCACAAAATTGTTCTTGTTTAAACCTCTTATTCCATGTTGCATATATAAAATACTCATATGTTTAAAAGGTGCGTATAACAATTAGTAAATAATCTTTGATACACTAATAATTTTTAAATAGCAACGACCAATTTTACTTTCATACGACAAGACTTACCATTTAACGTGTTTTATGATGCATAGCAATCTATATAACATATTTATTCAGTACATAAAAATTAATTTTTAACTTTGTGTCCAAAGACTGAAATACCCTCTGTTGAGAATATGTTTATAGTTTGAGCGAGATTCCTAATTTGAGTAGGTTCTCTAAAAGATGTGTATGTTTATATGTATTCTACTCTGATATCAGATACAATAGGGCAAACAAGAGGAGTATCGGATTTTCTTTCTGTGAATCAATATATATTGATTATGCATATTACGAAAATGCTAAGAGAGACTACTGACTACCTCAAATGAGGATCCTCTACACCAGCATGAATTTCTCACAACTCATCAGATCCACATCCCAAGACCACGCTATGATCTGAAATCTTCACTTCATGACATGACTGCTGCAAAATTTCTGTAAAAACACTACACAAGAATAATCACACCATGACCAGAAGATACTATTACCACCGGTCCATCCCTCTCAGATCCAATTCGACATTCGCTCCCATAGAAACGGGAGGCTGCTGCTATTCTTGTTTATCTCGATGGGCTCGATATTGATGCGAACAACTTAGCTCGGTAAGCAAGAGCTTCTGGCTTGACTGTCGCATTCGTCGATCCTCCCCCCGAAGGTCAGCAACAGATCACATTTGCATACACGGAACCGTGCATTCCGAGCATACGAAGTGATAGCTCACCCGAGCTTGAGTCAAAGACCTCCCCAAACTACTAGTGACGGGGGATCCCGGCAAGTTCTGCGAACCTTCTCAAATCCTCACCGGAATCTCAACGGCCCCCTCCCACGGAGCAAAATGGCTATGAACCTCACCATCTCTTCCAAATGAACCTCACCATCTCTTCCAAGTGCACCTCATAAGGCCTTAGGTGACCACGACGTGTACCCCGACGACTTGACGGGCGCATTCCAGTTTGGAACCACAAGCTTCTGTCTATATCCTTCGGTATATTGACCAAAACCCGACCAGGCCTCCCTGAATTTGCTACCTAACATGCCTTGCTGATGTGGCTCGCTGATGTGGTTTGACAAATGCCGTCGGATTAAAGTCAGTCTTGCCTGGTGATTGTATCAAGTGCCAATGAACTAAGTGATTCACGACCCAAAAAAGAAAAAAAAAACACTAAGTGATTATATCGCTTCATTGGGTCGAAAAATTGACACAGTGGAATGAAATGCAAAATTAGAAACCAACATGAGAAATTACGTAGTGTTTGCTGTGCCCCGCCACGTATCATGAGTCCGCATTGCCATAACTAGATCTGTCAAAATGAGTCACAAACCTATGTCTTAATCCATATATTAGTAAATGAGTCATAAATGTGTTAGTTATATGTAGTAAATAAGTCATAAATAGGTATAGGTATAATATGGGTGTTAAATGGGTCGTAAACGAGTCATAAATTAGTTTACAACTTATTTAAACTTAACTCATCTCTCTCGCCCTCACTCAATCTTGCGCTTACTCACTCCGCACTCTCATATTAGTTTAGGTATCAGTTTTCCTAAATTTAGTTAAATATAGAAGTGTTTTAGTAATATGGGTCGGATTGGGTATGGATCGAGTATGGGTCGAATCGGGTATGGGTCAAGAAAATTGCATTGTGCATAAATGGGTTATACTGGGTCAATTTGGGTCGGACCATTTGTGACCCGACCCAAATCTGACTCGATCCATTCATTTGACAGGTCTAGCCACAACCATTGTAGCGGGAGTTCTACGAAACCGACATGTTTGACCGAGTGACGCTCCATTGATAGTTCAAAGTTTCGGTGTCCGCTACTAAGAGAAATGGTTTTAACACGATTATTCATATAAACATATAATTGAAAGAGCAAGTGAACAAAGGCTATTCAGTGCCACTACAGAAAGTATACAATCGATACAAATATCATCATCGGGGCATTTTGCTGATTTTGATCTGGAGCTGTATGAGCAAAACTTATCTCGAAGATCACGAACATTTCATATATAATCATAGTCATAATGGTTACATCGACCGAGGAGAGCTAATTGTTGCAATGAAAAACATGATGTTCAGCAATTCTCCAAGTAACAAGCTAGTACAGGGGCTAAAAGTCTCAGAAACTAATAAGGCCAATTGGGTGCAATTTCTTCCGGGTGCGGCTCCAAGACGTTGTTCCTTGCATGAAGAGCTCAAGCGCGTTGCTTGACGACCGTACACAAGAGGTACTTGACCAACGGACTTATCTCCATATTCTTCAACTGATCCGCCCATTTAGGGTCCACCATGTGTGCTGCCGTCGGAGAAAGCGGACCAGCGTTTGCGCCACCAAAAGCCGAGGAAGCCGTGAGGCGGGTATCTTCTCGTATGTTCGCTGCTGTTGGAGGAAGCGCATTGGCATTTCTGTCGCTGTGAAAAGCCGGGATTCAGTGGCGCAGCAGATGCCATTCTGTGGAATGACAACTTCGTCTTAGTCGAAAGCCAGGGAAGTGGATGGTTGAGCTTGAACGGTGGCGGTAGTTGAGGGTGGCGATGCGGCGGAAGGAATGTCGATGACAAAGGCGGCGGTAGGCATGTGGTGCCGCCAAAGGCCAGGGAACTGGAACCACAGGTATCTTGTTGCACTGCCGTCATGGTCGTAAGAAGCGAATTGACATCATTTGCATCGCTGCAAGAAGCCTGGAAAGTGGTGTGGCGAGTATCTTCTTGCACAAGGTTCATCACGCTCGTAAGCTGCTAATCGTCGAAAGGATCCATTTCCATATTCATAAGCTGATGCGCCCATTCACTGTCAACCCCTCGTGCTGCCATGCTCGTCGGAGGAAGCGGATCGGCACTTGGGCCGCCAAAAGCCCAGCAAGCCGCATTGCAGGTATCATTTTACATTGCCGTCGACGTCGTCGTAGGATTGAGGCATCTGGTGCCACCAAAGGCCAGGGAACTGGAACCACAGGTATCTTGTTGCACTGCCGTCATGGTCGTAAGAAGCGAATTGACATCATTTGCATCGCTGCAAAAAGCCTGGAAAGTGGTGTGGCGAGTATCTTCTTGCAAAAGGTTCATCACTGTCGTAAGCTGGTAATCGTCGAAAGGATCCATTTCCATAGTCATAAGCTGATGCGCCCATTCACTGTCAACCCCTCATGCTGCCACGCTCGTCGTAGGAAGCGGATCGGCACTTGGGCTGCCAAAAGCCCAGCAAGCCTCATTGCAGGTATGTCCTTGCATGTTTGCTGCTGCTGGTGGAAGCGAATTGGTGTTTCCGTTGCTGTGAAAAGCCTGGGAATCAGCGGCGATGTCGTTTTGCACTGCCATCGTCGTCGTAGGATTGAGGCATGTAGTGCCGCCAAAGGTCAGGGAACTGGCACCACAAGTATCTTGTTGCACTGCCGTCATGGTCGTAAGAAGTGAATCCACATCATTTTCATCGCTGCAAAAAGCCGGGAAAGTGATGTGGTGGGTATCTTCTTGCAAAACGTTCATCGCGGTCGTGGGAAGCCAATGGGTATCCATGTCTCCGCTGAGAGCCAAGGAATCATATGTGTAGTCACGAGTCGATCGATCTAGCGTTCCCACACCCGTGTGGCCTTAGTAATTTCTCCCAAGTAAGCCTTCCCACACTCACACTCACAAGAACTTTAGAGAGAGAAACTCTAGAGAGAGAAGCTCTGAACTTTGTATTGCTTCTTGGAAATGAGAGATGATAAAATGAAGGGGATGAGACCCCATTATATACAAGTATCGGGCTGACCGTATCCGTAGATCTCTCCCCGATCTCAATGGTCGAGATCGTACTCCCCTAACTACCCCACCTACCGCATTTATTACGGAAGGGTACAATTACCGTATCGCCCGCCCCCAGGAGTATTCTAGAAGACATCAAGAAAACCCTAGTACTAGAACACTCGGGGCCCGCCTTCTCGTCCAAGGGTCCGTCACGGTCCATCGTCCAGAAAACCTCACGAACGATCCAATTCTTCGGGCCGTGACACAGAGGATGTCCTTTGGCACGGTCGTCGTCATCGTAGGATGCGAATAGAGGTTGGCGTTGCCAGCAAAATCCACAATCGGAGTCACGACAGGAGGTGGATTGAAAATAGCGTCTTCGTCGAAACCCGGGAAAGCGGCAGGTTGAGCTTGAGTGGCGGCCGAAGCTAAGGGCGGAGATGCAGTGGAAGGATCGTCGACGGCATTTGGGTGATCATAGCAGAGTAGGCGTGGCTTCTTGGCTGGTCGATTCTCTTCTTCAAGTTGCACCCGGCCGCGCAGCTTTCGGCACTCCTCCTTGTTTACTTTTCGGGCGTATTTGTTGCTGATTACGCATAAGACGCATTCTGTTTCCTGCATGACATTTAGACAAAATGAATTAGCATTTCCCCAAGATTAAAGAAAAATAAAATAAGAAGAGATTATAACCCATATGAACGGTATGATAGCAAAAATGTGTCCTAGCAATGTACATGCAACCTAGTGGGAGCCAACGTCGTGTTATGGCGAAATCACACTTTCTTGATCAACCAAGTCAAGATTTACAATTAACTGATAAATCAAAGAATTCCTTTTATACCCTAATCTTTCTGTGGACGGATCATAAACACAGTTATATTATCCATCAAACCCTAACTAATGCTTAAAAGTTGGATCAAAATAGTTAGGATCCACAAAAAGCACCAAGTTAAAGATATCAAGACACTTAACTCATTATACATAATTCGTGTTTAGGAGTCGGGCGTGTCACTTTAATATAAAATTATAATATTAAGTAAATCGATCTGAATATGATCTTTTTAATAATCAAGTAAGAAAATTCAATTCGAGCACGACCTACTTATTAAATAGGTATGAGAACATCAACGATATAACTCATTAAATTAGTCAAATTGGGTAAACTTAATCTAAATGTGGCAAAAAAAACCGTAATGAGATCTTTGAAGTAAAATTCAACTTTTATGACTCATTTCACGAAATTGATGTGCTTAATAAGTTAATAGTATTCTAAACACAATCAAATAATTTTTAGAAAGATTTAATAAAATTGCGAATTTTTTTTTCTTGCTTAATCCATAGAAAAATTTGATTTTCATCCTCAACAATCCAGAAGAAATTTATAAGTAATGTCTCTAGTCAGTCAGTCATCACTAGTAAGAAGTAGAAAAATATAGCTAATTTAATTTAAATTGGTCAATTTTCACTTATATTACAGAAAAATTATGTTAATGAGCACTTACTAATCATTATTAATGAGAAGAAATTTAATTTTCCATTGAGTTAATTACATGAGAAAAGTCTATGTATTTACCCTAAGCCTCACGAGGAAAATCTCACTCCCTCCTGAGTTAGTCCTCATCATATTTAATCTGAATAAATTATCCTTTCCCTTTGATAAAAAAAATAGAAGGAAATTAAACAACCAAAATACATATATCAAACGAATGATAGAACGCCGACCAAAAACAAAACGTATGATAGTGTAATTATGCACTGGAATGTACATGCAACCCAGAATTGCGAGAGACGGAGCTCGACGGCGAGAGACGGCGGGAGGCAGGGGATGCGATTCTAGGGTTTGGAGAGAGATTGGAGAGAGGAGGAGGAGGAGGAGGACTGGATAGGATTAACATGGTGGGAATTTGTTGGTCTCGAACTCAATTCTGTCCTTTTATATAATCGAATTTTTTCACGGTTTATAAATAATTTCTTATAATAGGACCTAAATATGTCCTTAAAGTTCATCGCGGTCGTGGGAAGCCAAATGCCTCTTTTTCTCCTGAAGTTGTCGGAATTATTTGTAATAAGATATTGGCTACAATTGAAAAGGTCTTATCAATAAAATTTCCATTTATCCTCGATCTAGGCATAGATAGCAATCCATTTTCTAATTCTTTTCATTACCTCTCGTGAGAAAATGATCCCACAAACAACGGAATTGTATAGTACGAAATAACATAAAAACAGACTCATTAAAAAAAACTCATAAAAAAAAAGATATGAATGACCTTCTACTCAAATTCTTTCTTTTTGATAGGAATCAATAATAAGAAATATTGAAATCCGATTGGATTTCATCCATGTCTCCGCTGAAAGCCAGGGAATCGTATGTGCAGAGGATGTCCTGTGGCACGGTCGTCGTCGTAGGATGCGAATAGAGGTTGGCGTCGCCAGCAAAATCCACAATCGGAGTCACGACAGGAGGTGGATTGAAAACAGCGTCTTCGTCGAAACCCGGGAAAGCGGCAGGTTGATCTTGAGTGGCAGCCGGAGCTGAGGGCGGCAATGCGGTGGAAGGATCGTCGACGGCATTTGGGTGATCATAGCAGAGTAGGCGTGCCTTCTTTGCTGGTCGATTCTCCTCTTCGAGTTGCACACGGCCGCGCAGCTTACGGCACTCCTTCTTGTTTACTTTTCGGGCGTATTTGTTGCTGATTACGCATAAGACGCACTCTGTTTCCTGCATGACATTTAGACAAAATGAATTAGCATTTCCCTATGTTAAAAAAAAATTAAGAAGAGGTTATAACCAATATGAACAGTATGATAGCAAAAATGTGTCCTAGCAATGTACATGCGACCTAGTAAGAGCCAAAGTCGTGTTATGGCGAAATCACACTTTCTTGATCAACCAAGTCAAGATTTACAATTAACTGATAAATCAAAGAATTCCTTTTATACCCTAATCTTTTATAGTACCCGTCAAACCCTAGCTAATGCTTCAAAGTTGGATCAAAATAGTTAGGATCCACGAAAAGCACCAAGTTAAAGATATCAAGACACTTAACTCGCTATACATAGTTCGTGTTTAGGAGTCGGGCAAGTCATGTCAATATAAAATTATATTTATTAAGTAAATAGATCTGAATATGGTCTATTTAATAATCGAGTCAGAAAATTCAATTCGAGCACCACCTATTTATTAAATAGGTATCATAACATCAACGATATAACTCATTAAATTAGTCAAATCGGGTAAACTTAATCTAAATGTGGCAAAAAAAACAGTAATGAGATCTTTGAAATAAAATTCAACTTTTATGACTCATTTCACGAAATTGATGTGCTTAATAAGTTAATAGTATTCTAAACACAATCAAATAATTTTTTAGACAGATTTAATAAAATTGCGAATTTTTTTTCTTACGTAATCCATAGAAAAATTTGATTTTCATCCTCAACAATCCAGAAGAAATTTATAAGTAATGTCTCTATTCATTTATATTACGGTCATCACTAGTATGAAGTAGAAAAATATAGCTAATTTAATTTAAATTGATCAATTTTCACTTATATTACAGAAAAATTATGTTAATGACTGTATTGAGCACTTATTAATCATTATAACTATTTCATCATCACGAGGAAAATCTCAGTCCCTCCTGACTCCTGAGTTAGTCCTCATTATATTTAATCTGAATAAATTACCCTTTCCCTTTGATAAAACAAAATAGAAAGAAATTAAACAACTAAAATACGTATATCAAACGTATGATAGAATGCCGACCAAAAAAAAAACATATAATAGAATAATTATGCCCAGGAATGTACATGCAACCCATAATTGAGTTACGGTAAAAGCAGATACTATCTTGATCAATCAAGTCACAATGAGAATGTTCTATATCGTGTTCAAGACAAGCACGGTCCATATCAATAGAAGTACGAAGAAAGATATACCGACCAAACGTGTATTTGGAATATTTCATAACCGAAGACGAAAGAGACACTTACAATGTGGGGATGTGTCGAGTACTCATACATGATCCAGTGCCCATTCTCGGTCTTGTCGGCTTCCGCATTCGAGCCGGCTTTCGATTTGAAAGTGAAGAGTTTCTTGTAGCCAACTAGCTTACCTCGCGAATCCCTGATTTCGTGGCTCTGTTCGCCCTTCCAAGTACCCGAGCCAGCAGTCCTATCCACTCTCGATTTGTTCTTCTTCTTCAACATGGTGAAAACATAGAACTTCTCGTCCCAATCCTTGTCGAAGATATTCCAGGGATCGCCGCCGCCGTACACGTCGCAATCGCGAACGACGTCCGGATCGGGCAGCGGTTCTTGATTCAGCCTCCGCAACAAGTAATGGAAAAAGAGATCTTCGTCGGTGGGTTGAAACGAAAATCCGGGATGCCTAATCGCCATCGTAATGAACTCTTTAGCGATGACGGAATCTCTCCTTCTTCTTCTCTGGCTTTTGTTGTTTTCGAACCAGAGATGTTCGCTGTTGGCTCTCATGTGCTTTTTTTTATAAACGTGGACCAAGTAGGCTACGGGATTAATGTACACAGATTGGAGATCACCGTCCCATATTTGATGGAGTATTTATCTTGAATCTTGACAATTCTTGGATAAACTGGATTGCTTGGCGTGAGATTATTGGAGGACTTAACTAATTCAAAGCCATTGTTATCCAAAGCCAATTCAAACCCGACTTCAAACATTACTTCATGTCAAACCTTTTCCGGTCAATAGTTCAAATTTCATGTTGATAATCTTCGGTCCATCTTTCGTGACAATTCATGATATACTTCATAGATTCTTGGATAAATACTCAACTAAAACAACTGCGCTAAGGTAAAGTCAACCGAGTTTAGGAACTTTATCCTCAAACAAATGAGGTTCTTGGATAAATTCTCGATAGGTTAAAAAAAAACGTCTTTCCTTTTTTAGCAAGAGTGCTGGCATGGCCAACTGTATCATTTGAATTTCTTTGATTATTTGAAAATCAGGTCAATAACGATGAAGAAAAATTGGGAAAAAAAAGAGCTAGTAAAGATATTGATTAATGGGTTAACGGCTGGCCAACTAGATATAACTATATTTTCAAATGTTATCTTATTATACACGCAAAAATTAATAGGAGATTTGCCCGTACAAAGTAGGAGTAATATGACTAGTCCTATATATCTGTTAACTAACAAATTGCAAGTAAACGTGTTAGGCTATATATATATCTGTTTAAATCATATTCATAAATCCCAACTGCCTTTGTTTTTTCTCACTTTTCAATTTTTTAACTTCTGGATAATACGTGATAATTGTAGGAATAAATTTTAGGACCTATTTGTTCTTGATTGACAAAAGTGAAAATATTCTTTCAATTTCGCCCCAAGATTTGAAGATTATACAAATTAAAAAAAATGCAAAAGTGTAAGGGAGTTTACGTGCCAACATTTGTGAGTTGTCAAAATGTATGGTAGTGAGATTTCATTTAAAAGAAAAGTAAAGAGTAAAATTCAATCCGTCAGACATGTCATATAATGTTTTAAATTACGATGTGCTAATTGATTTTCCACATGCAATGATTCTAGTACTTTAGGATACAAGTTGGAACATGTATAACACCTAAGATTTTTCAATGATTATGAACCTACTAAAATCTATGCTTAAAATTCAAACCCCTTTAAACGCCATACGGAGTTTAAATTATCTCTCCCGTAATTTCGCGATGATTTAATTGCAAGATCTGGTTAGCTTCCGCGTTATATTACAACACCCTCCTTTTCAATTTTCTACACCACAATGAGCAAAGAGCAAATTAGAATTTTTATTAACGACAAAATTTGACATTATCTCATAAATCATCGACAATTAATTATGTTATTGCTATCATGTTTCTTCAACTCGTGTGGCGCTTCGGTTCGTCTGAGTGGAGGCCTCTCTGTCTCGTGGTTTTGAGCTGGTGATGCGTTCGTTAGTCATTTGGTAGATCGATTGACATTGCTGCAGCAACTGAGAAGTACTTGGATGAATTCACACATCCGATCATGGTGAGATTACTTGTGCATGACATTTGGTTCTTCTTCTTCGGTTGAGTTCATGCACGACAATTGGTGATCCTCTGTTATGTTTTCCGTTTGATAGTTTCCTAGAATATCAGTTGGATTAAAGTCTTTTGGCTCACTGTTTGCTACATCTTCTCTGTTGCTGTTTATATTCATGCGCATTATCTTTGTTAAGGCTATCTCATAGTTTTGTTTGAATGTGTAGGGAACGTACAAAGAGTGAACAAACGATGCGTATATTATTGTGCTATACCTTCCATTTAGTGTTGAACGATAAGGTTTCTGTCTAAGTTCAAAAGTTGGTCGAAGGTCTATCTAATATTTACCTGCTGGGTATGCGAATGCTCCTAGAACGCCGACCGCTGAAAGTCGAAACCTAACTCATTTTCGAGCAGGAAGTGGCAGTGGGTTTCCGATGAGGCTACATGATATAGCGAAACCCGAAAAGGGTATTGGCGTATTGTAAGGCACCGATCGTTTTCTGAAATAAAATCTTGTAATTTACACATTCCTAGTAAGGCATTGAGCGTTTAGTTAAATTACTCGCTCATCTCTTTCTTATACTTTCTCCTGAAAGTTCATGCAAATTCATGTGCACGCAGATTCGGTCGCCGTCACAAAATTCTTATTATCTCGTCTCCAACAAAACAAAAGAAAAATCGCCTTAAAATGTAATATTAAGAATTAGATCAAATGAATATTATTTCATCTTTGCGATTATCTGAATCATGTTCATTAGTAATTTTGGGTTTCTTTTTTTTCCCTTTTTTTTGGCCAAATTTTGTTATTTAAGAAGAACCCCACTGGGTGGGATTTGCTGGGACAAGTTTTATTATTTAGGAGGATGGTATAGTTAGCCACTCGTTTTCCTTATGATAATTAGATTTCACATAAAAATTTGATGCCATCGTTTTAAATAGCAATTGAATGGTTGACAGCAATTTTATCTAAGAACAAGTGCACTAGAAGTCCTAAAACTTGCCATGAAAGAGCAATTGAGTTTTAAAACTTGCAAAAAGTGCAATCAAGTCCTAAAACTTGTCAAATTCGTGCAATTGAGTCCTAAAGTTAATACCGTCAAATTTGATTAATGGAAAACACTAACATGTCTTATTTTAACCATTTCTCTCTTACGTGGCAAATAGGAGAGAGAAAATATGTCCCACATCTACAAACGATGATGTTCTCCCTCTGCGTAACTAAACGTCGTCTCCTTCCCCAAGCTGTGAATGTCGTCTAAACCCTAAGCCCCAATTTCAATGTCGTCTCTCGAACATCGTCTCCATCTTCGTCTTCTGAACCGTAAGCCCCAAACTCAATGTCATATCTCTCCTTTTGAACGAAATTAACACTTGTCTCCCTTTGAAGCCTAAGCCCCAAATCAATTTCGACGATTTCGAGTTCCCTTGCCCTTGCGATTTGGGTCCCCTCGCAAATAGGAGTTTGATGCCCATCCTGATTTGGAGTTTGACATTTATCGCGAGTTCGAGTTCTCTTCTTTGTTGATCGTGAGTTCGTGTAAAGACTTGTCCGGTAGGAGTATCGGTGGAGGATCGAGCGACATTGACGATGGTGACGGCGGCGGCTGCAACTATCCTCAAGCCTCTTTCCTCCTTGCGGAGGTAACACACCTATTGTTACTTCTTACTGCTGTATTGGAATTCACTCACGTATTACTTCTACATGTTAATTGATCATAGGCATCATGAATTGATAAATATTTGTATACTTTGTCTTGCTAAAGTACTCGGCTAGATAGTCATCCGGATCATTTTTCTTGTGGTGCACTGCACATATGGCATGGTAACATGGAATTCCACTAAGTTGCCAAGCTCTATAAGAATAAGTCTTCATATTCAAGTCAACAACATATTTGTCACCACCTATTATAATCTCATATCCTTGATCTTCATTTCAAATCGAATGAAAATACCTACTAGCAGTTGTATTCGGATGTAACTTACGCACAATTCTTGAACAATAATTTCTAGTTCACTTAGCACATGCATCCCTCTTAGTGTGCATGTAGAAGCAATACGTGAGTGTATTCCAATACAGCAGTAAGAAGTACCAATGGGTGTATTACTGCCCAAGGAGGAGAGAGGCTTGAGGATAGTCGCCGTCACCATCTCTGTCATCAATGCCGCCTGGTCCGCTGCCGAGACTCCCATGGGACGAGTCTTTGCACGAGCTAGCGATCAGCAAAGAAGAGAACTCAAAGCTCGCGATTGACCGGGTTTGTTATCCGGCGATGGAGAAGCACACGCTCACGCTCACGGGCCTGCTGGCGAAGGCCGCGTCGGAATTCCCCGGCCGGAGGGCCGTCTCCGCCGCCTGCAGGAATCTCGACCTGGCGCACGCGCGGCTGCGGGAGCTCGTCGACCACGCCGCCGCCCTCCTCGCCGCCTCCGGCGTCGGCCCCGGCGACGTCGTCGCGCTCACCTTCCCCAACACCGTCGAGGTATGTCCCGTTCGCCGTGCATGCCCCTTTTTTCGGGTGCGAGTCTCCGTTTTGCGCGGTGGGTGTGAATCTCGGACGAGAGAAAGATTTCCTGACGACGGCGTTTGAATTCGGAAAAAAATGCAACATCTCTGGAAGATCGCGATGGCGATGACTCCCTGAAAGATCGACTGTGCTAAGGCGTGAAAAGAAGATGGTTCTTTAATGCTTTGCGGTTCTTCGAGAACAGAGCAACGGGAATGGCGTCGATTTCCATAAAAGGGGATGGGTGGTTTTGATTGAATCGAACACTGACCACCTATTTGTCTGCCTGTTCTGAAAACATGTGTGCGTGCGTGGGTCGATCTCCGTCGTCGCGCGGGGATTAGTATGTTACTTTCTTTGGTCGGATTGGTATGTTGGTTTGCTGATCGGGAATGCGTGCTTGTCCTGCAGTTTGTGATCATGTTTCTGGCGGTGATCCGGTGCCGGGCCACGGCGGCTCCGCTCAACTCCGCCTACACGGCCGAGGAGTTCGAGTTCTACCTCTCCGACTCGGAATCGAAGCTCCTATTGACAGGACATGAAGGAAACCAGCCGGCTCAATCCGCCGCTTCCAAGCTCAACATCCCCCACGTTACCGCCAAGCTTCACTCGGCCGATTCCAGAATCACTCTCTCTTCGACTGACGTGGAGCCGAGCCCCGACGCGATGTCCAAGGTCGTCAACGATCCATCGGATGTTGCTCTGTTCTTGCACACCTCCGGCACCACGAGTCGCCCCAAAGGCGTGCCGCTAACTCAGCTCAATTTGGCTTCGTCGGTTCAGAACATCAAGTCGGTGTACAAACTAACGGAGTCGGATTCTACCGTGATTGTGCTTCCGTTGTTCCATGTGCACGGCTTGGTTGCTGGATTGTTGAGCTCTTTAGTTGCCGGAGCTGCCGTGGCCCTCCCGGCAGCTGGTCGGTTCTCGGCGTCCACATTTTGGGCAGATATGGTTTCATACAATGCCACGTGGTACACGGCAGTCCCTACAATCCACCAGATCATCCTGGACCGCCACCTCAGCAAGCCGGAGCCGGCTTACCCGAGGCTGCGATTCATGAGGAGCTGCAGCGCGTCACTCGCGCCCTCTATCCTAGATCGGCTCGAGGAGGCATTTGATGCACCCGTGCTCGAGGCTTATGCAATGACGGAGGCTACTCACCTGATGGCTTCAAACCCCTTGCCCGAAGATGGCGAGCATAAGCCTGGGTCGGTCGGGAGACCCGTGGGGCAGGAGATGGCGGTTTTGGACGAGCACGGGGCCATACAGGCGGCGGGCGTGAGCGGCGAAGTGTGCATAAGGGGACCGAACGTGACCAAGGGTTATAAGAATAATCCAGAGGCAAATAAGCAGGCCTTCCAGTTCGGGTGGTTTCATACGGGTGATGTTGGGTTTATGGATTCGGACGGGTACTTGCATTTGGTCGGTCGGATCAAGGAACTCATCAACCGTGGAGGTAACTTGATAGGAGTTTCGAAATATGGCCAATTATGTTTGCTATAGCGGTGTTTCGAAAGTAGCTTCGATAGATTCTTTGTTGTGGCCAGTGTGCTGAACTTTGGTTATGCTTTGCAGGAGAGAAGATATCCCCAGTTGAAGTCGATGCTGTGCTTCTGGCACATCCAGATATTGCCCAAGCAGTTGCCTTCGGAGTCCCGGATGATAAGTATGGCGAAGAGGTAAACAAACCGTTCATTCTTCATTTTGGCGTTACCTAGTGTTCCTCATTAAGAATCAGCTCTCTCTGTTTGTCAATTTCCTGAGAGATTGAATATCTCTTGAGATAGCAGTCGGAATTTAGAGTACATTTCGCGCACAAGTTTTGAAAACAAAAGTGAAAATTCTTGGCCAAATAATTGCAATGATCAACGTCCTGGTTGGTTCGTGTGCAGATAAATTGTGCCGTGATTCCGAGGGAAGGTACCAAGGTAACAGAGCAGGATGTGATCCAGTACTGCAGGAAGAACCTCGCAAGCTTCAAGGTCCCGAAGAAGGTTTTCCTCACGGACGCCGTCCCGAAAACTGCTTCCGGGAAGATCCAGCGCCGGATCGTGGCGGAGCATTTCCTCGCCCAGATCTCGACCGCCAAAGTCCCCAAGTTCGGTGCTTAATCATCTCCTCAAAAGCGCACGAGTCTTGGGTCGGAATTCATTTCAGTACCAAATATCAAGTACGTCGGTCCCAAACTCTCAGAAAAACTAAGCATAGGGGTTACCTTTTTGTCCGTCTCTATATTGTTAACCGGCATTCTTTCTTTACTGTTCGCCGGTGGTTGAATGGAATTTGCATTCGTTCCTTGTACATACGTATTGGTATCAATAAAGAGAAAAGCAACGCTCTTGTTCTAAGGAACTTCTTCACAACAAGTTCGTAACATGGCATACATCTTTGGTCTGAAATCTTCACGCAAGCGCGTGCATATGAAGCGACGGATCCGGAAGCAAGAGCTTCCGGCTTGACTGTTGCGCAATCGTTGAACCAACCCCCAAAGGCGAGCAACAGGTCACATTTGCGTACGCGGAACTGCACATTCCGCGCGTATGAAGCGACGGATCATCCGAGCATCGGAATATTTCTGAGACCCCTCAAACGACTAGTGACGGGAATCCCGGCGAGTTGTGCGAACCTTCTCGAGTCCTCACCGGAATATCTCAACAGTCGCCCCGCGGAACAAAATGGCTATCAACCTCATCATCTCTTCCAAGCGCACCTCCTCGGGCCTTAGGTTAACCTCGACACGTACCCCGGCAACTTGACGGGCGCATTCCCGTTTGGAATCACAAGCGGCCGTGCATATCCTTGGGTATATCGATCAAAACCCGACCAGGCCTCCCTGAATTTGCTACCTAACATGCCTTGCTGATGTGGCTCGCTGATGTGGTTTGACAAATGCCGTCGGATTAAAGTCAGTCTTGCCTGGTGATTGTATCAAGTGCCAATGAACTAAGTGATTCACGACCAAAAAAAGAAAAAAAAAACTAAGTGATTATATCGCTTCATTGGGTTGAAAAACTGACACAGTGGAATGAAATGCAAAATTAGAAACCAACACGAGAAATTAAGTAGTGTTTGCTGTGCCCCGCCACATATCATGAGTCCGCGTTGCCACAACTAGACATGTCAAAATAGGTCATATACCTATTTCTTAATCCATATATTAGTAAATGGGTCATAAATGTGTTAGTTATATGTAATAAATGAGTCAAAAATGGGTATAGGTATAATATGGGTGTTAAATGGGTCGTAAATTAGTTTACAACTTATTTAAACTTAACTCATCTCTCTCGTCCTCACTCAATCTCGCGCTCACTCACTCCGCACTCTCATATAAGTTTAAGTATCAGTTTTCCTAGATTTAGTTAAATATGGAAGTGTTTTGGCAATATGGGTCGGATTGGGTATGAGTTGAGTATGGGCCAGGTCAGGTATGGGTCAAGAAAATTGCATTGCGCATAAATAGGTTATAATGGGTCAATTTGGGTCGGACCATTTGTGACCCGACCCAAATCTGACCCGACCAACTCATTTGACAGGTCTAGCCACAACCATTGTAGCGGGAGTTCTACGAAACCGACATGTTTGACCGAGTTACAATCCATTGATAGTTCAAAGTTTCGGTGTCCGCTACTAAGAGAAATGGTTTTAACACGATTATTCATATAAACATATAATTGAAAGAGCAAGTGAACAAAGGCTATTCAGTGCCACTACAGAAAGTATACAATTGATACAAATATCATCATCGGGGCATTTTGCTGATTTTGATCCGGAGCTGTATGAGCAAAACTTATCTTGAAGATCACGAACATTTCATATATAATCATAGTCATAATGGTTTTACATCGACCGAAGAGAGCTAATTGTTGCAATGAAAAACATGATGTTCAGCAATTCTCCAAGTAACAAGCTAGTACAGGGGCTAAAGTCTCAGAAACTAATAAGGCCAATTGGGTGCAATTTCTTCCGGGTGCGACTCCAAGACGTTGTTCCTTGCATGAGGAGCTCGAGCGCGTTGCTTGACGACCGTACACAAGAGGCACTTGACCAACGGACTTATTTCCATATTCTTCAACTGATCCGCCCATTCAGGGTCCACCATGGGTGCTGCCGTCGGAGAAAGCGGACCAGCGTTTGCGCCGCCAAAAGCCGAGGAAGCCGTGAGGCGGGTATCTTCTCGTATGTTCGCGGCTGTTGGAGGAAGCGCATTGGCATTTCTGTCGCTGTGAAAAGCCGGGGATTCAGTGGCGCGGCAGATGCCATTCTGTGGAATGACAACTTCGTCTTCGTCGAAAGCCGGGGAAGTGGATGGTTGAGCTTGAACGGTGGCAGTAGTTGAGGGTGGCGATGTGGTGGACGGAACGTCGATGACGGTGTGATCATCACGGAGTGGTCGTGCCTTCTTTGCTTGTCGATTCTCTTCCTCAAATTGCACTCGGCCGTGCGGATTCCGGCACACGTATTTGTTGCTGATTACGCATAAGACGCACTCCGTTTCCTGCATTATATTTAAACTGAATAAATTGTCTAATTCCTTTGATTAAAAAAGGGAAAAAAGAATTAAACAACAAAAATACGTATATAAAAACTGAGAGAATATTTGTGCCCTAAGAATGTATATGCAGCCTATAGCGAGGGCCACAATGGCGTTACGACAAAAGCACACTCTCCAGATCAATCACATCATAATGAAGATAGTTATTTGTGGCCTTTTG
Organism: Syzygium oleosum; assembly: GCF_021117445.2. NCBI lineage: Eukaryota > Viridiplantae > Streptophyta > Magnoliopsida > Myrtales > Myrtaceae > Syzygium > Syzygium oleosum. The sequence continues at coordinate 9,686,671 of NW_026607498.1, forward strand.
CAATTAACCGATTGATTTTTATACCCTAATCATATTCGCGGTCCATTGTAGATGGATCATACACACATTTATATCGTCGATCAAACCCCAATTACTGCTTTTGAATTGGATAGAACTAGTTAGGATCCATAAAGAGCACCGGAATTAAGTAAATGAGCACCTTCAAACGTACAAGATTGTGAAACGTTGACATGGAACGAATATCGTGCCTAAGGTATTCATATCGACAAAAGCATTAAGGAAGATATAGCAACCAAACATGTATTCGGATGATTAGTAACCGAACAGAATAGGGAAAGAAACACATACATTGTGCGGATGCTTCGAGTACTCGTACATGATCCAGTGCCCATTCTCGGCCTTGTCGGCTTCCCCGCTCGAGCTAGCTTTCGGTTCAAAGGTAAAGAGTTTCTTGTAGCCGACTACCTCACCTTGCGAACCCCTGATCTTGTAACTCTGTTCGCCCTTCCAAGTACCCGAGCCAGCAGTCCTGTCCACTCTCGATTTGTTCTTCTTCTTCAACGTGGTGAAAACGTAGAACTTCTCGTCTCTGTCCTTGCCAAAGATCTTCCAGGGATCACCGCCGCCGTACACGTCGCAATCGCGGACGACGTCCGGATCCGGCAACGGTTCTCGATTCAGCCTCCGCATCAAGTAATTGAAAAAGAGCTCATCATCGGTGGGTAGAAAGCAAAGTCCGCGATACCAAATCGCCATCGTATTGAACTCAAAAGCGATGACAAAATCTCTTTCTTCTTCTCTGGCTTTTGTTGTTTTCGAACCAGAGATGTTCGCTGTTGGCTCTCATGTGCTTTTTTTTATAAACGTGGACCAAGTAGGCTACGGGATTAATGTACACAGATTGGAGATCACCGTCCCATATTTGATGGAGTATTTATCTTGAATCTTGACAATTCTTGGATAAACTGGATTGCTTGGCGTGAGATTATTGGAGGACTTAACTAATTCAAAGCCATTGTTATCCAAAGCCAATTCAAACCCGACTTCAAACATTACTTCATGTCAAACCTTTTCCGGTCAATAGTTCAAATTTCATGTGGATAATCTTCGGTCCATCTTTCGTGACAATTCATGATATACTTCATAGATTCTTGCATAAATACTCAACTAAAACAACTGCGCTAAGGTAAAGTCAACCAAGTTTAGGAACTTTATCCTCAAACAAATGAGGTTCTTGGATAAATTCTCGAAAGGTTAAAAAAAACGTCTTTCCTTTTTTAGCAATATCCTGGCATGGCCAACTATATCATTTGGATTTCTTTGATTATTTGATAATCAGGTCAATAACGATGAAGAAAAAATGGAAAAAGAAAAGCTAGTAAAGATATTGATTAATGGGTCAATGGCTGGCCAACTAGATATAACTATATTTTCAAATGTTTTCTTCTTATGCACACAAAAATTAATAGGAGATCATTTGCCCGTGCAAACTAGGAGTAATGTGACTTTAAACATGTAAATGTCTATACATTTGTTTAAATCATATTCATAAATCCCAATTGCCTTTGTATTTTGTCACTTTTCAATTTTATAACTTCTGGATAATACCTGATAACTTCATTTGTAGGAATAAATTGTAGGGCCTATTTGTTCTTGATTAGCAAAAGTGAAAATATTCTTTTGAATTCCCTCCAAAATTTGAAGATCATCCAAATTTAAAAAAAAAATGCAAAAGTATAAGGGAGTTTACGTGCCAACATTTGTATGTTGTCAAAACGTATGGTAGTGAGATTCGATTAAAGAAAAAATTAAGAGTAAAATTCAATCCGCCAGACATGCCATACAGTGTTTAAATTACCATGTGCTTATAGATTTTCCACGTGTAATGATTCTAGTACTTTAGGATATGAGTTGGAAGATGTATAACACCTAAGATTTTCCAATGATTATGAACCTACTAAAATTTATGCTTAAAATTCAAACCCCTTCAAATGGAAAAATTCTAGAGATCCTTTGCTCAAATCACAGATCAAGCAACTAAGATTGGTAAAATTCAACGAATAATAGTACTTTCTCAAATAATAAATGTCAAGTAAGTTGGTTATGCATTACTAAAATGGATCTTGCTAATCACTGCTCAAATGGTACTTGTTAAATAAGCAATTTTTTTATTTTCAATCTATTAATTGTGCATATTACGACGATAGTTAGTGCATTGAAAATGATAATATTTTTTTATTTGATTATTTAACAAATGTCTTATGGACATTCTTTTAAACAAAATCCTAATAAGACATATGAGAGTCGATTTGAAGATTGTCATTTCTGCAGGGTTAGATTCAGGACTAATACATCAGACTGAGCAAGGCGTTGAGTTCACAAAATTGTTCTTGTTTAAACCTCTTATTCCATGTTGCATATATAAAATACTCATATGTTTAAAAGGTGCGTATAACAATTAGTAAATAATCTTTGATACACTAATAATTTTTAAATAGCAATGACCAATTTTACTTTCATACGACAAGACTTACCATTTAACATGTTTTATGATGCATAGCAATCTATATAACATATTTATTCAGTACATAAAAATTAATTTTTAACTTTGTGTCCAAAGACTTAAATACCCTCTGTTGAGAATATGTTTATAGTTTGAGCGAGATTCCTAATTTGAGTAGGTTCTCTAAAAGATGTGTATGTTTATATGTATTCTACTCTGATATCAGATACAATAGGGCAAACAAGAGGAGTATCGGATTTTCTTTCTGTGAATCAATATATATTGATTATGCATATTACGAAAATGCTAAGAGAGACTACTGACTACCTCAAATGAGGATCCTCTACACCAGCATGAATTTCTCACAACTCATCAGATCCACATCCCAAGACCACGCTATGATCTGAAATCTTCACTTCATGACATGGCTGCTGCAAAATTTCTGTAAAAACACTACACAAGAATAATCACACCATGACCAGAAGATACTATTACCACCGGTCCATCCCTCTCAGATCCAATTCGACATTCGCTCCCATAGAAACGGGAGGCTGCTGCTATTCTTGTTTATCTCGATGGGCTCGATATTGATGCGAACAACTTAGCTCGGTAAGCAAGAGCTTCTGGCTTGACTGTCGCATTCGTCGATCCTCCCCCTGAAGGTCAGCAGCAGATCACATTTGCATACACGGAACCGTGCATTCCGAGCATACGAAGTGATAGCTCACCCGAGCTTGAGTCAAAGACCCCCCCAAACTACTAGTGACGGGGGATCCCGGCAAGTTCTGCGAACCTTCTCAAATCCTCACCGGAATCTCAACGGCCCCCTCCCACGGAGCAAAATGGCTATGAACCTCACCATCTCTTCCAAATGAACCTCACCATCTCTTCCAAGTGCACCTCATAAGGCCTTAGGTGACCACGACGTGTACCCCGACGACTTGACGGGCGCATTCCAGTTTGGAACCACAAGCTTCTGTCTATATCCTTCGGTATATTGACCAAAACCCGACCAGGCCTCCCTGAATTTGCTACCTAACATGCCTTGCTGATGTGGCTCGCTGATGTGGTTTGACAAATGCCGTCGGATTAAAGTCAGTCTTGCCTGGTGATTGTATCAAGTGCCAATGAACTAAGTGATTCACGACCCAAAAAAGAAAAAAAAAACACTAAGTGATTATATCGCTTCATTGGGTCCAAAAATTGACACAGTGGAATGAAATGCAAAATTAGAAACCAACATGAGAAATTACGTAGTGTTTGTTGTGCCCCGCCACGTATCATGAGTCCGCATTGCCATAACTAGATCTGTCAAAATGAGTCACAAACCTATGTCTTAATCCATATATTAGTAAATGAGTCATAAATGTGTTAGTTATATGTAGTAAATAAGTCATAAATAGGTATAGGTATAATATGGGTGTTAAATGGGTCGTAAACGAGTCATAAATTAATTTACAACTTATTTAAACTTAACTCATCTCTCTCGCCCTCACTCAATCTTGCGCTTACTCACTCCGCACTCTCATATTAGTTTAGGTATCAGTTTTCCTAAATTTAGTTAAATATAGAAGTGTTTTAGCAATATGGGTCGGATTGGGTATGGATCGAGTATGGGTCGAATCGGGTATGGGTCAAGAAAATTGCATTGTGCATAAATGGGTTATACTGGGTCAATTTGGGTCGGACCATTTGTGACCCGACCCAAATCTGACTCGATCCATTCATTTGACAGGTCTAGCCACAACCATTGTAGCGGGAGTTCTACGAAACCGACATGTTTGACCGAGTGACGATCCATTGATAGTTCAAAGTTTCGGTGTCCACTACTAAGAGAAATGGTTTTAACACGATTATTCATATAAACATATAATTGAAAGAGCAAGTGAACAAAGGCTATTCAGTGCCACTACAGAAAGTATACAATCGATACAAATATCATCATCGGGGCATTTTGCTGATTTTGATCTGGAGCTGTATGAGCAAAACTTATCTCGAAGATCACGAACATTTCATATATAATCATAGTCATAATGGTTACATCGACGAGAGCTAATTGTTGCAATGAAAAACATGATGTTCAGCAATTCTCCAAGTAACGAGCTAGTACAGGGGCTAAAGTCTCAGAAACTAATAAGGCCAATTGGGTGCAATTTCTTCCGGGTGCGACTCCAAGACGTTGTTCCTTGCATGAAGAGCTCGAGCGCGTTGCTTGACGACCGTACACAAGAGGTACTTGACCAACGGACTTATCTCCATATTCTTCAACTGATCCGCCCATTCAGGGTCCACCATGGGTGCTGCCGTCGGAGAAAGCGGACCAGCGTTTGCGCCACCAAAAGCCGAGGAAGCCGTGAGGCGGGTATCTTCTCGTATGTTCGCTGCTGTTGGAGGAAGCGCATTGGCATTTCTGTCGCTGTGAAAAGCCGGGGATTCAGTGGCGCAGCAGATGCCATTCTGTGGAATGACAACTTCGTCTTCGTCGAAAGCCAGGGAAGTGGATGGTTGAGCTTGAACGGTGGCGGTAGTTGAGGGTGGCGATGCGGCGGAAGGAATGTCGATGACAAAGGCGGCGGTAGGCATGTGGTGCCGCCAAAGGCCAGGGAACTGGAACCACAGGTATCTTGTTGCACTGCCGTCATGGTCGTAAGAAGCGAATTGACATCATTTGCATCGCTGCAAGAAGCCTGGAAAGTGGTGTGGCGAGTATCTTCTTGCACAAGGTTCATCACGCTCGTAAGCTGCTAATCGTCGAAAGGATCCATTTCCATATTCATAAGCTGATGCGCCCATTCACTGTCAACCCCTCGTGCTGCCATGCTCGTCGGAGGAAGCGGATCGGCACTTGGGCCGCCAAAAGCCCAGCAAGCCGCATTGCAGGTATCATTTTACATTGCCGTCGACGTCGTCGTAGGATTGAGGCATCTGGTGCCACCAAAGGCCAGGGAACTGGAACCACAGGTATCTTGTTGCACTGCCGTCATGGTCGTAAGAAGCGAATTGACATCATTTGCATCGCTGCAAAAAGCTTGGAAAGTGGTGTGGCGAGTATCTTCTTGCAAAAGGTTCATCACTGTCGTAAGCTGGTAATCGTCGAAAGGATCCATTTCCATATTCATAAGCTGATGCGCCCATTCACTGTCAACCCCTCATGCTGCCACGCTCGTCGTAGGAAGCGGATCGGCACTTGGGCTGCCAAAAGCCCAGCAAGCCTCATTGCAGGTATCTCCTTGCATGTTTTCTGCTGCTGGTGGAAGCGAATTGGTGTTTCCGTTGCTGTGAAAAGCCTGGGAATCAGCGGCGATGTCGTTTTGCACTGCCATCGTCGTCGTAGGATTGAGGCATGTAGTGCCGCCAAAAGCCAGGGAACTGGCACCACAAGTATCTTGTTGCACCGCTGTCATTGTCGTAAGAAGTGAATCCACATCATTTTCATCGCTGCAAAAAGCCGGGAAAGTGATGTGGTGGGTATCTTCTTGCAAGACGTTCATCGTGGTCATGGGAAGCCAATGGGTATCCCTGTCTCCGCTGAGAGCCAGGGAATCATATGTGCAGTCACGAGTCGATCGATCTAGCGTTCCCACACCCGTGCGGCCTTAGGAATTTCTCTCCAAGTAAGCCTTCCCACACTCACACTCACAAGAACTTTAGAGAGAGAAACTCTAGAGAGAGAAGCTTTGAACTTTCTATTGTTTCTTGGAAATGAGAGATGATAAAATGAAGGGGAGGAGACCTCATTATATACAAGTATCGGGCTGACCGTATCCGTAGATCTCTCCCCGATCTCAATGGTCGAGATCGTACTCCCCTAACTATCCCACCTACCGCATTTATTACGGAATGGTACAATTACCGTATCGCCCGCCCCCAGGAGTATTCTAGAAGACATCAAGAAAACCCTAGTACTAGAACACTCGGGGCCCGCCTTCTTGTCCAAGGGTCCGTCACGGTCCATCGTCCAGAAAACCTCACAAATGATCCAATTCTTCGGGCCGTGACACAGAGGATGTCCTTTGGCACGGTCGTCGTCATCGTAGGATGCGAATAGAGGTTGGCGTTGCCAGCAAAATCCACAATCGGAGTCACGACAGGAGGTGGATTGAAAACAGCGTCTTCGTCGAAACCCGGGAAAGCGGCAAGTTGAGCTTGAGTGGCGGCCGAAGCTGAGGGCGGAGATGCAGTGGAAGGATCGTCGACGGCATTTGGGTGATCATAGCAGAGTAGGCGTGCCTTCTTGGCTAGTCGATTCTCTTCTTCAAGTTGCACCCGGCTGCGCAGCTTTCGGCACTCCTCCTTGTTTACTTTTCGGGCGTATTTGTTGCTGATTACGCATAAGACGCATTTTGTTTCCTGCATGACATTTAGACAAAATGAATTAGCATTTCCCCAAGATTAAAGAAAAATAAAATAAGAAGAGATTATAACCCATATGAACGGTATGATAGCAAAAATGTGTCCTAGCAATGTACATGCAACCTAGTGGGAGCCAACGTCGTGTTATGGCGAAATCACACTTTCTTGATCAACCAAGTCAAGATTTACAATTAACTGATAAATCAAAGAATTCCTTTTATACCCTAATCTTTCTGTGGACGGATCATAAACACAGTTATATTATCCATCAAACCCTAACTAATGCTTAAAAGTTGGATCAAAATAGTTAGGATCCACAAAAAGCACCAAGTTAAAGATATCAAGACACTTAACTCATTATACATAATTCGTGTTTAGGAGTCGGGCGTGTCACTTTAATATAAAATTATAATATTAAGTAAATTGATCTGAATATGATCTTTTTAATAATCAAGTAAGAAAATTCAATTCGAGCACGACCTATTTATTAAATAGGTATGAGAATATCAACGATATAACTCATTAAATTAGTCAAATTGAGTAAACTTAATCTAAATGTGGCAAAAAAAACCGTAATGAGATCTTTGAAGTAAAATTCAACTTTTATGACTCATTTCACGAAATTGATGTGCTTAATAAGTTAATAGTATTCTAAACACAATCAAATAATTTTTAGAAAGATTTAATAAAATTGCGAATTTTTTTTTCTTGCTTAATCCATAGAAAAATTTGATTTTCATCCTCAACAATCCAGAAGAAATTTATAAGTAATGTCTCTATTCATTTATATTACAGTCAGTCAGTCATCACTAGTAAGAAGTAGAAAAATATAGCTAATTTAATTTAAATTGGTCAATTTTCACCTATATTACAGAAAAATTATGTTAATGAGCACTTACTAATCATTATTAATGAGAAGAAATTTAATTTTCCATTGAGTTAATTACATGAGAAAAGTCTATGTATTTACCCTAAGCCTCACGAGGAAAATCTCACTCCCTCCTGAGTTAGTCCTCATCATATTTAATCTGAATAAATTATCCTTTCCCTTTGATAAAAAAAATAGAAGGAAATTAAACAACCAAAATACATATATCAAACGAATGATAGAACGCCGACCAAAAACAAAACGTATGATAGTGTAATTATGCCCAGGAATGTACATGCAATCCAGAATTGAGTTATGGTAAAAGAAGATACTATCTTGATCAATCAAGTCACAATGAGAATGGTCTATATTGCGTTTAAGACGAGACCGGTTGATATCAATAGAAGTATGAAGAAAGATATACCGACCAAACGTGTATTTGGAATATTTCACAACCGAAGAGGAAAGAGACACTTACAATGTGGGGATGTGTCGAGTACTCGTACATGATCCAGTGCCCATTCTCGGCCTTGTCAGCTTCTGCATTCGAGCCGGCTTTCAGTTTGAAAGTGAAGGGTTTCTTGTAGCCAACTAGCTTACCTCGCGAATCCCTGATTCCGTGGCTCTGTTCGCCCTTCCAAGTACCTGAGCCAGCAGTCCTATCCACTCTCGATTTGTTCTTCTTCTTCAACACGGTGAAGACATAGAACTTCTCGTCCCAATCCTTGTCGAAGATATTCCAGGGATCGCCGCCGCCATACACGTCGCAATCGCGAACGATGTCCTGATCGGGCAGCGGTTCTTGATTCAGCCTCCGCAACAAGTAATGGAAATAGAGATCTTCGTCGGTGGGTTGAAACGAAAATCCGGGATGCCTAATCGCCATCGTAATGAACTCGAAGAGATGACGGAATCTCTCCTTCTTCTTCTCTGGCTTTTGTTGTTTTCGAACGAGAGATGTTCGCTCTCATGTGCTTTTATAAACGTGGGTGGACCGATTACTTTGTAGTGAAGGCAACGGGATTAATGAACACAGATAGATGATCTCACTCCCATATTTGATGGAGTATTTATCTTGAATCTTGACGATTCTTGGATAAACTGTATTGCTTGGCGTGAGATTATTGGAGGACTTAACTAATTCAAAGCCAACTTCAAACATTACTTCATGTCAAACCTTTTCCGGTCAATAGTTCAAATTTCATGTGGATAATCTTCGGTCCATCTTTCGTGACAATTCATTATATACTTCATAGATTCTTGGATAAATACTCAACTAAAACAACTGCGCTAAGGTAAAGTCAACCAAGTTTAGGAACTTTATCCTCAAACAAATGAGGTTCTTGGATAAATTCTCGACAGGTTAAAAAAAGTCGTCTTTCCTTTTTTAGCAATATCCTGGCATGGCCAACTATATCATTTGAATTTCTTTGATTATTTGATAATCAGGTCAATAACGATGAAGAAAAAATGGAAAAAGAAAAGCTAGTAAAGATATTGATTAATGGGTTAATGGCTGGCCAACTAGATATAACTATCTTTTCAAATGTTTTCTTCTTATATACACAAAAATTAATAGGAGATTTGCCCGTGCAAAGTAGGAGTAATATGACTAGTCCTATATATCTGTTAACTAACAAATTGCAAGTAAACGTGTAAGTCTTTGTATATGTATCTGTTTAAATCATATTCATAAATCCCAATTGCCTTTGTATTTTGTCACTTTTCAATTTTATAACTTCTGGATAATACCTGATAACTTCATTGTAGGAATAAATTTTAGGGCCTATTTGTTCTTGATTAGCAAAAGTGAAAATATTCTTCCGATTTCCCTCCAAAATTTGAAGATCATCCAAATTTTAAAAAAAATATATGCAAAAGTATAAGGGAGTTTACATGCCAACATTTGTTTGTTGTCAAAACGTATGGTAGTGAGATTTCGATTAAAGGAAAAATTAAGAGTAAAATTCAATCCGTCAGACATGCCATACGGTGTTTAAATTACCATGGCTAATAGATTTTCCACATGTAATGATTCTAGTACTTTAGGATACGAGTTGGAAGATGTATAACACCTAAGATTTTCCAATGATTATGAACCTACTAAAATTTATGCTTAAAATTCAAACCCCTTCAAATGGAAAAATCTAGAGATCCTTTGCTCAAATCACAGATCAAGTAACTAAGATTGGTAAAATTCAACGAATAATAGTACTTTCTCAAATAATAAATGTCAAGTAAGTTGGTTATGCATTACTAAAATGGATCTTGTTAATCACCGCTCAAATGATACTTGTTAAATAAGCAATTTTTTTATTTTCAATCTATTAATTGTGCATATTAGGGCGATAGTTAGTGCATTGAAAATGACAATATTTTTCTTATTTGATTATTTAACAAATGTCTTAAGGACATTCAATTAAACACAATCCTAATAAGACATAAGAGGTCGATTTGAAGATACTATAAATCAATACATTTGAGAAAGTGATTTTCAGGGTTAAATTCAGGACTAATACATCAGACTGAGCAAGGCGTTGAGTTCACAAAATTGTTCTTGGTTAAACCTCTTATTCCATGTTGTAGATATAAATTACACATATGGTTAAAAGGTGCGTATAACAATTAGTAAATAATCTTTGATGCACTAATAATTTTTACATAGCAATGACCAATTTTGCTTTCATATGACAAGACTTACCATATAGCGTGTTTTATGATGCATAGCAATCAATATAACATATTTATTCGGTACATAAAAATCAATTTTTAACTTTGTGTCCAAAGATTGAAATACCCTCTAATGAGAATATGTTTCTAGTTTGAGCGGGATTTCTAGCTTGAGTAGGTTCTCCAAAAGATGTGTGTGTTTATATGTATCCTACTTTGATATCGGATACAATAGGGCAAACAAGAGGAGTATAGGATTTTCTCTCTGTGAATCATTATATATTGATTATGCATATTACGATAATGCCAAGGGAGACTACCTCAAATGAGGACCCTCTACACCAGCATGAATTTCTCACAACTCATCAGATCCACAACCCAAGACCACGCTATGATCTGAAATCTTCACTTCATGACATGACTGCTGCAAAATTTCTGTAAAAACACTACGCAAGAATAATCACACCACAACCAGGAGATACTATTACCACCGGTCCATCCCTCTCAAGTCCAATTCGACATTCGCTCCCATAGAAACGGGAGGCGGCTGCTATTCTTGTTTATCTCGATGGGCTCGATATCGATGCGAACAATCTTAGCTCGGGAAGCAAGAGCTTCTGGCTTGACTGTCGCATTCGTCGAACATCCCCCCGAAGGCGAGCAACAGATCACATTTGCATACACGGAGCCGGGCATTCGGAGCATACGAAGTGATAGATCACCCGAGCTTGAGTCGAAGACCCCCTCAAACTACTAGTGACGAGGATCCCGGCAAGTTCTGCGAACCTTCTCAAATCCTCACTGGAATCTCAACGGCCCCCTCCCACGGAGCAAAATGGCTATGAACCTCACCATCTCTTCCAAGTGCACCTCATAAGGCCTTAGGTGACCTCGACGGGTACCCCGACGACTTGACGGGTGCATTCCAGTTCGGAACCACGAGCTTTTGTCTATATCCTTAGGTATATCGACCAAAACCCGACCAGGCCTCCCTGAATTTGCTACCTAACATGCATTGCTGATGTGGTTCGGCAAATTCCGTCTGATTAAAGTCAGTCTAGACTGGTGATTGTATTAAGCACCTATGAATACAAGTGATTATATATCACTGCATTGATTCGAAAAAAATTAACACAGTGGAAGAAATGCAACATTAACTTGATCATTTTTTAAATTTGAACCAATATGAGATATTATATCGTGTTCCCCGTCCCTCTCGCATATCATGAGTCCGCATTGCCACAACCATATTGTACTGGCAGTTCGTCATCGATGTCGGAGTTTTACAAACCGACATGTTTGACCGAGTTACGATCCGTTGATAGTTCAAAGTTTCTGTGTCCGCTACTAACTGAAAAGGTTTTAACATGATCTTTCATATAAACATATATTTGAAAGAGCAAGTAAACGAAGGCTATTCAGTGCCACTGCAGAAAGTATACAATTGATATAAATATCATCATCAGGCATTTTGCTGATTTTGATATGGAGCTGTATGAGTAAACTTATGTTATATATAACGAACAACGGAATTGTATAGTACGAAATAACATAAAAACAGACTCATTAAAAAAAAACTCATAAAAAAAAGATATGAATGACCTTCTACTCAAATTCTTTCTTTTTGATAGGAATCAATAATAAGAAATATTGAAATCCGATTGGATTTCATCCATGTCTCCGCTGAAAGCCAGGGAATCGTATGCGCAGAGGATGTCCTGTGGCACGGTCGTCGTCGTCGTCGTCGTAGGATGCGAATAGAGGTTGGCGTCGCCAGCAAAATCCACAATCGGAGTCACGACAGGAGGTGGATTGAAAACAGCGTCTTCGTCGAAACCCGGGAAAGCGGCAGGTTGATCTTGAGTGGCAGCCGGAGCTGAGGGCGGCAATGCGGTGGAAGGATCGTCGACGGCATTTGGGTGATCATAGCAGAGTAGGCGTGCCTTCTTTGCTGGTCGATTCTCCTCTTCGAGTTGCACACGGCCGCGCAGCTTACGGCACTCCTTCTTGTTTACTTTTCGGGCGTATTTGTTGCTGATTACGCATAAGACGCACTCTGTTTCCTGCATCACATTTAGACAAAATGAATTAGCATTTCCCTATGTTAAAAAAAAATTAAGAAGAGGTTATAACCAATATGAACAGTATGATAGCAAAAATGTGTCCTAGCAATGTACATGCGACCTAGTAAGAGCCAAAGTCGTGTTATGGCGAAATCACACTTTCTTGATCAACCAAGTCAAGATTTACAATTAACTGATAAATCAAAGAATTCCTTTTATACCCTAATCTTTTATATTACCCGTCAAACCCTAGCTAATGCTTCAAAGTTGGATCAAAATAGTTAGGATCCACGAAAAGCACCAAGTTAAAGATATCAAGACACTTAACTCGCTATACATAATTCGTGTTTAGGAGTCGGGCAAGTCATGTCAATATAAAATTATATTTATTAAGTAAATAGATCTGAATATGGTCTATTTAATAATCGAGTCAGAAAATTCAATTCGAGCACCACCTATTTATTAAATAGGTATCATAACATCAACGATATAACTCATTAAATTAGTCAAATCGGGTAAACTTAATCTAAATGTGGCAAAAAAAACAGTAATGAGATCTTTGAAATAAAATTCAACTTTTATGACTCATTTCACGAAATTGATGTGCTTAATAAGTTAATAGTATTCTAAACACAATCAAATAATTTTTTAGACAGATTTAATAAAATTGCGAATTTTTTTTCTTACGTAATCCATAGAAAAATTTGATTTTCATCCTCAACAATCCAGAAGAAATTTATAAGTAATGTCTCTATTCATTTATATTACGGTCATCACTAGTATGAAGTAGAAAAATATAGCTAATTTAATTTAAATTGATCAATTTTCACTTATATTACAGAAAAATTATGTTAATGACTGTATTGAGCACTTATTAATCATTATAACTATTTCATCATCACGAGGAAAATCTCAGTCCCTCCTGACTCCTGAGTTAGTCCTCATTATATTTAATCTGAATAAATTACCCTTTCCCTTTGATAAAACAAAATAGAAAGAAATTAAACAACTAAAATACGTATATCAAACGTATGATAGAATGCCGACCAAAAAAAAAAACATATAATAGAATAATTATGCCCAGGAATGTACATGCAACCCATAATTGAGTTACGGTAAAAGCAGATACTATCTTGATCAATCAAGTCACAATGAGAATGTTCTATATCGTGTTTAAGACAAGCACGGTCCATATCAAAAGAAGTACGAAGAAAGATATACCGACCAAACGTGTACTTGGAATATTTCATAACCGAAGATGAAAGAGACACTTACAATGTGGGGATGTGTCGAGTACTCATACATGATCCAGTGCCCATTCTTGGTCTTGTCGGCTTCCGCATTCGAGCCGGCTTTCGATTTGAAAGTGAAGAGTTTCTTGTAGCCAACTAGCTTACCTCGTGAATCCCTGATTTCGTGGCTCTGTTCGCCCTTCCAAGTACCCGAGCCAGCAGTCCTATCCACTCTCGATTTGTTCTTCTTCTTCAACATGGTGAAAACATAGAACTTCTCGTCCCAATCCTTGTCGAAGATATTCCAGGGATCGCCGCCGCCATACACGTCGCAATCGCGAACAACGTTCGGATCGGGCAGCGGTTCTTGATTCAGCCTCCGCAACAAGTAATGGAAAAAGAGATCTTCGTCGGTGGGTTGAAACGAAAATCCGGGATGCCTAATCGCCATCGTAATGAACTCTTTAGCGATGACGGAATCTCTCCTTTTTCTTCTTTGGCTTTTGTTGTTTTCGAACGAGAGATGTTCGCTCTCATGTGCTTTTATAAACGTGGGTGGACTGATTACTTTGTAGTGAAGGCAACGGGATTAATGAACACAGATAGATTATCTCACTCCCTTATTTGATAGAGTATTTATCTTGAATCTTGACGATTCTTGGATAAACTGTATTGCTTGGCTTGAGATTATTGGAGGACTTAACTAATTCAAACCCGACTTCAAACATTACTTCATGTCAAACCTTTTCCGGTCAGTAGTTCAAATTTCATGTTGATAATCTTCGGTCCATCTTTCGTGACAATTCATGATATACTTCATAGATTCTTGGATAAATACTCAACTAAAACAACTGCGCTAAGGTAAAGTCAACCGAGTTTAGGAACTTTATCCTCAAACAAATGAGGTTCTTGGATAAATTCTCGATAGGTTAAAAAAAAACGTCTTTCCTTTTTTAGCAATATCCTGGCATGGCCAACTGTATCATTTGAATTTCTTTGATTATTTGATAATCAGGTCAATAACGATGACGAAAAAATGGAAAAAGAAAAGCTAGTAAAGATATTGAATATTGGCTTAATGGCTGGCCAAGGCCAACTAGATATAACTATATTTTCAAATGTTTTCTTCTTATATACACAAAAATTAGTAGGAGATTTGCCCGTGCAAAGTAGGCGTAATATGACTAGTCCTATATATCTGTTAACTAACAAATTGCAAGTAAACGTGTAAGTCTTTATATATATATCATATTCATAAATCCCAATTGCCTTTGTTTTTTTCTCACTTTTCAATTTTTTAACTTCTGGATAATACGTGATAATTGTAGGAATAAATTTTAGGACCTATTTGTTCTTGATTGACAAAAGTGAAAATATTCTTTCAATTTCGCCCCCAAAATTTGAAGATTATACAAATTAAAAAAAAATGCAAAAGTGTGAGGGAGTTTACGCGCCAACATTTGTGAGTTGTCAAAATGTATGGTAGTGAGATTTCATTTAAAAGAAAAGTAAAGAGTAAAATTCAATCCGTCAGATATGTCATATAATGTTTTAAATTACGATGTGCTAATTGATTTTCCACATGCAATGATTCTAGTACTTTAGGATACAAGTTGGAACATGTATAACACCTAAGATTTTTCAATGATTATGAACCTACTAAAATCTATGCTTAAAATTCAAACCCCTTTAAACGCCATACGGAGTTTAAATTATCTCTCCCGTAATTTCGCGATGATTTAATTGCAAGATCTGATTAGCTTCCGCGTTATATTACAACACCCTCCTTTTCAATTTTCTACACCACAATGAGCAAAGAGCAAATTAGAATTTTTATTAACGACAAAATTTGACATTATCTCATAAATCATCGACAATTAATTATGTTATTGCTATCATGTTTCTTCAACTCGTGTGGCGCTTCGGTTCGTCTGAGTGGAGGCCTCTGTCTCGTGGTTTTGAGCTGGTGATGCGTTCGTTTGTCATTTGGTAGATCGATTGACATTGCCGCAGCAACTGAGAAGTACTTGGATGAATTCACACATCCGATCATGGTGAGATTACTTGTGCATGACATTTGGTTCTTCTTCTTCGGTTGAGTTCATGCACGACAATTGGTGATCCTCTGTTATGTTTTCCGTTTGATAGTTTCCTAGAATATCAGTTGGATTAAAGTCTTTTGGCTCACTGTTTGCTACATCTTCTCTGTTGCTGTTTATATTCATGCGCATTATCTTGGTTAAGGCTATCTTATGGTTTTGTTTGAATGTGTAGGGAACATACAAGAGTAAACAAACGATGCGTATATTATTGTGCTATACCTTCCATTTAGTGTTGAACGATAAGGTTTCTGTCTAAGTTCAAAAGTTGGTCGAAGGTCTATTTAATATTTGCCTGCTGGGTATGCGTATGCTTCTAGAATGCTGACCGCTGAAAGCCGGAACCTAGCTGATTTTCGAGCAGGAAATGGTAGTGGATTTTTGATGAGGTTACATGATATAGCGAAACTGGACAACGGTATTGGTGTATTGTAAGTAGGGGTGAGCAGGTTTTAGGTTCTTTATAGGTTCTACTTGAAACCTGGGACCTACCCTCGGGTACAGATTTCTCGTATTTTGGAACCTGAAACCTACCCGTCGAAATTTGGAAACTGGAACCTACCCTGTCACAGGTTCCATGGTAGGTTCTAAAGTCTAACATGTTCTTTTTTATTTTATTTGATTATGAAAATGAACACAACAATACCGAACAGGTTGTCATTCACCAAAAAGAATACCAAAGACTAATTTTCCTAGCATTACGGTTCAAATAAATACCATTAAAATGAGAAGTCATTGCGTGAATCGATATTAGGAATGAGCGGTCCATGTTCCGTATAGGTTCCACCTAGAACCTATCCTAGAACCTACTTATGATAATAGGTTCCTCATTTTTTAAAACTTGAAACCTACCATATTACAGGTTCAAGATCTACCCAAGTTCCACTTGTATCATTAATTAAATAATTACAGTGAATTATCACCTTTAATGACAACCACTTGCTGCTGTGATCCATTGACCACAACTTATATTTAGACACATGAAGAATATGAAACATTAACAAGTCATAAAATAAAAGCTCAGACTAGTGGTTCCAGATTATACACTCATCATTAATACTATGAAATACTATAGGATCACGCAAAGACATAGATCAAGAAAAAAATACAAAAAACTCTTTTAGGTTTAAGGTTCCAAGTTCCAGGTCCACCTGTAATTTGGAACCTGCCCGTCAAAACAGGTTCTCTAATTTTTGGAATCTGGAACGTACATATTCCCAACGATTGGGTTCTCAGGTTCCAGGTTCTACCCTGTAATCATGCTCACCCCTAATTGTAAGGCACGGATTATTTTCTGAAATAAAATCTTATAATTTGCACATTCCTAGTAAGGCATTGAGTATTTAGTTAAATTGTTCATCTCTTTCTTATACTTTCTCCTGAAAGTTCATGTAAACTTTTGTGCAAGCAGATTCATTCGCCATCACAGAATTCTTATTTTCTTGTCTTCTACATATTAATTGATCATAGGCATCATGAATTGATAAGCATTTATATACTTTGTCTTGCTAAAGCACTCAGCTAGATAGTCATTCGGAACATTTTTCTCGTGGTGTATTACACATATGACATGACAACATGAAAATCCACTAAGTTCCCAAGCTTTACAAGAACGAGTCTTCATATTCAAGTCAACAACGTATTTGTTACCACCTATTATAATCTCATATCATTGATTTCCATTCCAAATCAAATGGCAACACCTACTAGCAGTTGTATTTAGATGTAAGTTATGCACAATCCTTGGACCATAATTTCTAGTCCACCTATCACATGCATCCCTCTGAGTGTGCATGTAGAAGCAATATGTGAATGAATGTCAGTACAGCAATTAGAAGTAACAATGGGAGTGTTACCTGCTCAAGAAGGAGAGAGGCTTGAGGATAGTCACTGTCACCATCTACGTCGTTGACGCTGTCCGATCCGCCACTGAGACTCCCACGGGACGAGTCTTTGCACGAACTTGCGATCATCAAAGAAGAGAACTCGACCTCGCAATCGGCCTAGACGTCGAACTCCAAATGAGGATGGGAGTCAAATTCCTATTTGCGAGGGAACCCAAATTGCAAGGGCAATGGAACTCGAGATTGATTTGGGGCTCAGGGTTCAGAGGGAGACGAGTGTTAATTTCGTTCAGAGGGAGGGAGAGGACGCTGAGTTTGGGGCTTAGGGTTCGGAGGAGGAAGATGGAGACGATCAAAGATGATATTGAAATTGGAGCTTAGAGTTCAGATGACATTCTCAGCTTGGGGAAGGAGACGATGTTCACGGCTCGGGGAAGAAGACAATGGGCCTGTTTGGTTCAACTTTGAAAATACTATTTGGGGGAATGCAAATATCTTTGGGTGAAAGCCCATTGGGGAAATGCAAATGGTGTTTAGTAAAAATATTTTGTAAAGCTACTTTGGCCAAAATATAGTGTTTGGTAAATTTTTTTTGCAAATGGACTTTGAGAATTATTTTATTTATTAAAAAAAAAAACAAAACCTACCATCGCCGGAGCCGGCCGCGGCTGAGCAGATCTGGCTGCGCGGCGAGTCGCTCGAGGTCGGGCGACCCTCGGCGGGGTCGCACGACCCGGCGCGCCGCACCTGGGTCGCGCGACCCCGCCGAGGGTCGCCTAGCCTCGA
Source organism: Syzygium oleosum (assembly GCF_021117445.2). Lineage (NCBI taxonomy): Eukaryota > Viridiplantae > Streptophyta > Magnoliopsida > Myrtales > Myrtaceae > Syzygium > Syzygium oleosum. The sequence goes on from NW_026607498.1 coordinate 9,705,050, forward strand.
GCGACCGCCGGGGCGGCAGATCGCGGCCTCGCCGGGGTCGTCCGACTCGCTCGTGGCCCTTCTCCTCGCCGGCCGCTCGCGCCGCCTAGTGAAGAACGACTTCAAACAAAAAAAAAAAAATATATTGGTGAACAAGCATTTGTGGAATGCTAGCATTTGGCCAAATGCTGAACCAAACACTCCAGCATTTTGGGAAGGGACTTTCGGGGCTCAAAGCCCCTTCCCAGAGCTGAACCAAACACCCCCAATATTTAGTTACGCAGAGGAAGAGACGTCGTTTTGCAGACGTGGACATATTTTCTCTCTCCTATTTGCCATGCAGGGGAGAGAAATGATTAAAATAAACCACGTCAACGTTTTCCGTTAACCAAATTTGACGGTGTTAACTTTATGACTTAATTATATCAATTTGATAAGTTTTATGACTTGATTGCACTTTTTGCAAGTTGTAGGACTTCTATTTCACTTATCCATTTTATCTATTTTGTGAAAATGGAGTGTATTTAGTTATACAAGGAGTAGAAATAGCTTCCGCATGCTATGTCGTTGTCGTCATGTATATACGTATTCATATTTTTCAAAAAACTTAAAAGCACACACCCGATATACCGATTCATACAAAGGTGTAAAGTGATAAATGTATTCCTATTCGTAAATCCTTTTATGTAGTTATAAGGACCTCGATCTTTATTAGATGATTAATTCTTTAATTTAATTTTTATGGGTTTTTAAAAATAATATAGGTTAATATCACGAAAAATTTCAAACTGGTATACCCGTGATAAATTTACCCTAAACTAATTTTTTAACCACAAAAAAACCTCCAAACTAGTATACTTGCGATAAATTTACCTTCCGTTAGTTTCTGTTAAATTTTACCGTCAAATTGATGAGTTTAATGAGTTACTCCTCTATTTGTCACATATTTACCAATTCATGATTTTTCGTGGTATTAATTCAATTTAACGGAGGGTAAATTTATCATAAATATATCAATTTAGGTTTTTTGTGGTCAAAAAATTAATTCATGGTAAATTTATCATAGATGTACTAGTTTAAATTTTTGGTGATCAAATAATTAATTCGGAGTAAATTTGTAGAGATATATCAATTTGGATTTTTCATGGTATTAATCAAAAGAATAATTAAATATCGGCTTTCCAATGTTTATAGCACTCAGCTTCTGTGAAACTCCCATACAAGCAGACGCCCACCACTAGGGTTTTAGCCTCATCTCTCGTGTGCTCTCCTCTTCCCATACTCGCTCTGCTATGGAAGATGCGCCGCCGCCGCCGTCGCCGTCGCCGGCGGCCCCGCCTCCAGCGGCCGCGCAGCCCCCCTGCTGGAGCAACATAGTGAAGGCCCAGCCTCAGGCGAAGGTTGAACCGCAGAGCAGCGCGGCCGCGACGGCGCAAAAGATCTTCGTCGGCAGCTGCAACTCCTCGAGGGGCGTGTCCGTGGCGGTCGTGGACGCGAACGCCATCATCGAGGGCGGCGAGAAGCTTCGAGCCCTCGCCGACAGGTTCGTCTCCGTCCCCGAGGTCATGGGCGAGGTCCGCGACCCCGTCTCGCGCCGCCGCCTCGAGTTCGTGCCGTTCTCTGTCGAGACCATGGAGCCGAGCCCCGAAGCTCTGAATAAAGGTTCTTTGATGGTGGAATTGGAATTGGAATTGGAATTGGAATTGCTATTGCCCTGGTATATAGATTGTTCAGGGGGAATTATGCATGCTTTGAGGCGTTATCAATTTACTGAGCTCGTCGAGCTAATTGAGCTGAAATCTCACTTTGCCCTTTTGTTTTATGGGCGTAAAAGGTGATTACGAGAGGTATTGGGGAAAAAAATTCGCTGGCATTGTCGTGTTAATTGAGCTGAATTGTCATCTTTTGGGGGTTTTATGGTGTAGAAGATGATTGTGAGAGGTTCGAGGGGAAAATTCTTGGTATTATGTTCTGTAAGAAGCTTTGGGAGATGTATAACTTGCTCATGAAAATGATCCGTCTGTCATAATTTTCTCATTCTAACGTAAGTGGTAATTCATAAGGAGTGATAGAACTGGTTTTGCCTGTCAAAGGAAATCAATGTACTAGAAATTGGAACCGCAGAACTGACTCAAACGAAATGGACTTGAGAAGTTTCGTTGAGGTTTGGTTCCTGTATGCAAGTTTCCAGTGCTCTCAGACCATAAATGACAGAAGCCAAGTTTGCACCAAGACAAATTGTGTAATTTACATGGATATTCATTGTCCATATCCATGCATAGGAGGAGACATACTTTCTGAGTGATGCCTCAATATCTATAAATGGCAACATGTGGCCAATCAAGCACGATTTTTTTTTTTTGTTATCATTGCTTTTATGTGTCCATTTAAATTTGTCATTTGTCCAAATCTATATTGATTTTTCCGCAGTAACATGATTTTATTTTTATTAATCGCATGTTAAATAGAATTTGTCCTATGATTTCAAATTTTATATATTCATTGTAAACTAAAACAAATCTGACGAAAAAAGTGGAAATACTAATTAAGGGAGCAAATGATGTAATAGAGTTCGGGTTTTCTGAAAATCAAAGCAGTCGTCGTAATTCCGTTTTGGTCTTAGCTTTTTTCTTGCTTATCGTTCTTGTATAGCTTCTAAGAGTGGGACTTTGGATGATTTTTCTTGCATATTAAATAGCTATGCTTTAGACTTTATAGAATGTCAAGTGACTTATCTGTTTTATGTGACTCGACAGTTATAAAGTTCGCACGAGCAACTGGTGACTTGCAAACTCTTTCCGATGTGGATCTGAAACTCATTGCGCTGACATACATGCTTGAGGCTCAAATTCATGGCATTAACCATCTGAGAGATTGTCCACTGCCTGTACATACAGTTAATATTAAGAGGCTTCCTGAGAATGACATGCCTGGATGGGGAAAAAATGTTTCTAATCTGGAAGAGTGGGAAGCATTAGAACATGAAGCTGAGGAGAAAGCAAATACTTCTTCGAGAATTCTACCACTGAAAGACTTAAACCTGAACATTATTCCTGAAGACAGCCTTTCTAAAGATGATTCCGCTGGTGATAATCCCTCTGTGGATCATGAGAATGCGGAGGGAAGTTCGACGAAACATAGAAGATTTCCCTCCAAGAAAAAAGAAATTACAATTGAAGGCAAGAAAATGGTAGCAGATGGAATTGACGCTTCTCAGGGACAAGTTGACGATGATGCTGGTGATTGGCTGCCTGCCGTCAGTAGAAGTACTCATAGAAGATATCTTAGAAGAAAAGCTAGACGTGAACATTTTGAGACGTTATCCGAGAAAGAGAGTCAACAAGATGCCGAGAAGGATATTGATGACCACTGTATTGACGATATCAAAGGCTCGGGAGGGCTATCACACCATTGTCCTGAAGAAGTGCTATCTGCCAACGGAACTTCTGAGGAGAGTGAGATCGTCAAAGGGGTGGAGGGCAGTGAGGATCTTTCTTCTATCTTGAAACAAATGAGATTGGAGGAAGATTCAGCATCAGCTCTTCGAGAAGAGATAGAGCATGACCTTTCTTCTTCAGTAATGGAATCTGACAAGGCGATGTTATCAGAATTAACATCTGCTGATGCAGCTGAAGCTGAAGCTGTTGGCCGAGATGATGTTGATAATGCCAGTGAAGAAACAGATCAATTGGAGAACTCAAGCCAGACTAATGAAAGCAATGATGCATCTTATTTAGATGATCAGAGTAGTGAACAGAGTTGGGTGCTGAGATCTTTGTCGGAGTCCAGCGTAGCTTGCATTACTGGTGATTTTGCAATGCAAAATGTTATTCTTCAGATGGGCCTACGCCTGCTTGCTTCTGGGGGAATGCAAATACGCCAACTGCACAGGTTTGTTTCTAAATATTATAGATGTAATGACATGGTGATTAACTTTCTGATTTTCTTTGACATCATCTCGAAGTTCTTATGGAGAATGCTAGCCTTTTGAATTTCTCATAGTTAATCCTGCAAGTTTCAGCTGAGCTCCCCTTTCACTCGATTCTTGTCCCGTTTTTTTTATCTGGTTATTTTGAAGTTGAGTTCGGCAATAGGATATCTTTACTAGTATTCGAAATTGAGGTCGTCTCATTCTCCAGATGGAATCAAATGTAGGAAGTGGTCAGCATGAGGTTAGAGTTCACTTGTTGTAAAAGTTTTTTTTTTGCCTCTTGCAGTTCCATCAGGAGGGACAAGAACTTGCAGAAGTAAGAGGCATTTTTTCTGGAAAAAAGTTATGGCTGGGGGAGGAGAGAGGGAAGGAAAGGAGAAAAAGAAAAAGGAAAAGGGGGGAAACAGAGAAGGAACAGAGAGGGGTAGGGGGTGGTTGAATCTGGTATTTCTATGAACTTACGACTGTTTTGTGGGAAACAGTGGTGCTTCTTCAGCAGTTATGGCTGTTGAATCTTTTACTTTCAAGCATAATGCTTTCATTTTTTTGGAGGGGTATGGTCACTCCCTTTGACCTGGACGTCACTGGTTTGAGTCACAGAAATAGCCTCTCTGCAAAAGCTGGTAGGGCTTTGTAATCTCACCCTCCTAGACCAGTGCACTGGGAAGCTTGTTTAGCTTCTATTGTTCTTTACTTATCCAAAGAAAGTGCAGTCTTTAATGAACTTCCGTGTCAGTCTACTCACGTTTTGTTTCATGTCCCCAGGTGGATACTGAAATGCCATGCTTGCTATACTGTGACTGCTGAAATTGGGAGAGTTTTCTGTCCAAAGTGTGGAAATGGTGGAACCTTGCGTAAAGTTGCTGTCACGGTCAATGAAAATGGAGTTGTGTTGGCAGCCCGTCGACCACGTATCACTTTACGTGGCACCAGAGTAAGTATATTTGGTTGCTGGAAGCTGCAATTTTTATTCTTTAATTTTAACAGAAGGCGGATGTATTAATCATTAATGTCATTGCTATGTTGAATATGGTTTTTGGTTTGTCTGAGCATGTCGGCTCTTTTTGCTGATTTTAATTTAATTGTTGCACTTGCACTCTTTGTTGCTATAATATGATTTTTTTTTTTTCCAAATATTATTGTGCTTGGTAATCTCTGCTTTTAAAATGGGAACCATCCCGGTTTTGCTTCATAACTATGATAATTTTCCAGTCTCTGAAACATCCATTTTCTTTCTGCAGTTTTCGCTGCCATTACCCCAAGGCGGAAGAGATGCCATTTCGAAGAACCTCATTCTACGTGAAGATCAGTTGCCACAGAAGTACCTCTATCCTAAAACAAAGAAGAAGGCAAATAAGGAGGTGAATTATCTTTCATAGCGTTGATCGTTTCATGCCATAGCAATTAACTCAATTAAAACTTGGAAACGTTCAAGTTTCTTTCCTTTTGCTTGAACTAATACAGCATATATTTCCGTTGTGCAGGGAGATGACTTCTTCACTTCAGATGATGTGTTCTCCTACCATAGTGATAAGAGGAGTTCTTTTCAGCCTCCCGTAAGGAAGGCCTTGGCGGTTTTCAGCGGAAAGAGAAATCCGAATGACAACCACTTTTCCCGCTCTAGACGTAGATAGATCTTTTGGCAATCTCTCTCTCCCTCTCTCTCCCTCGCCTGCTCGCGCGCCGGGGTGAAGGGGAAGGGGGTGGAATTTTTGTTGCCTAAGTGTTTAAGCATGCACCCCCAGGGTGAAGGGGAAGGGTGGAATTTTTGTCGCTCAAGCGTTCTAGGTTTTGCTTCAATAGAGATACAAATGCACCTGTTTTTATTAATTATGATGTGAAACATATCGGCATTACGTTGATTGAGTATAATTGTGTTTCGATATATGATGGCGATCTCGCTAAGTCATGATCTGGGGCTCCGGGATGTATTGTTCTCGTTTCCTTCATCCATAACACAGTTAGAACTGAATGCATAAAAGAAAAAGGGTTAATATCACGAAAAACTCTAAACTGGTACCTCAATGATAAATTTACTTCGAATTAATTTTTTGATCATAAAAAATATCACCTGAAACAAATTTATTATCCGTTAGTATCTGTTAAATTTTATCGTCAAATTGTTAAGTTAAATGACTCTTGGCAGTTGATGGCGGTTGACGAGTATATCAATTTGAGGTTTTACTACAGTTTTATCAATTTGTGATTTTTCATGGTATTAATCCAATTCAATGAAGGGTAAATTTGTCACGAGTGTACTGATTTGAGATTTTTGATTGTCAAAAAATTAGTTGGAAGTAAATTTGTAATAGGATAACCAGTTTTGGGTTTTCATGGTCAAAAAATTAGTTCGGGATAAATCTGTCACAAATATACCAGTTTGGGATTTTTCGCCATATTAACCCAAAGAAAAAAGGTAATGTCACTTATACTGTGGATTGGGAAGTGCGGGATAGGTTAAACCTAGTTTTATGGATGGAGAAAGCAAATTGGAGACACAAGTGGAAGTTCCCTACACAATGTACACATGGCCATTCAGTTATTTCGGTACAATGAAAAGCTCTTACAACTTTGTATGAAGATGGTTTGTCCTGGAAGAACAAGTACCTAAATTGGAAAACCCTCGCCGCTCGTGCCCATGGCAGTTATTTGCCATGTACAAGCTTATTGACAGTCGTCCTTGCATCAAGACCCTGATTCGGGCAGAGCCAAATGCTTAGTCCTGTACACTATATCACTGGTGTGGTTCGCCGGTGTTGATCAGCTGCCGTTCTTGGCATTCTTGAGGTTTCGTAGAGCCATAACCAGCTGCTGTCGCTCGCCCTCCACCTCGGCGAACTTGAGGCTTATTTCGGAGTATCTTTCTTGCAGATCCTTGAGCTCAAGCTCCATTGCCTCGTTCCTCTCCCTCAATAATGCCGATTCAGTTGGTAGCTCGTCGGAGTTGCCGGCACTTGAACCAGAGATAAAAGCTTCATTGTCCAAAACGATATCATAATGATCCCTGGAAGTAAAAGAATATAGAATGGATCAAGTGGGGAGCATGTTTCTTGTGCCGCAAAGAATGAAAAGGTTTTTCAAAACTAAGCACCAATTGTTACCACCCCACAAATACAAAGAACATTCATACAAAATGAACTTCAGCTGGCTAATTCATTGTACCCATGGGTCGCATTGCCATTTTCTCCGAGGTTGCGTGACATATTGCCCAAATTTTCTGCTAGAGTTTCCTTTTCTTCAGGTGTCACACTTGTTGGCGTGACTTCATCAATATCTTCAGGTCTCTGCATCGAAGATGAAGCATCATATGTGATTGGAAGCATCTAAGAAGCAGGGAGAAAACTCCGTGAACTCTGAGCGGAATGCAAGTCAATAACAAAGCAGCACATATTTAGTCCTCAACACCGAATTTCTCATATCCTTTAATGAACGTGCCTAGTAGCTCGACTAATCTCCCATTGATTCTGCAAATTAGGCACGATATTACTGATTGATCTCCTGCCTGAATAACTCCAGCTGCTTGTCTCATGTAAATCTCTACTTTGCACCAAGTACAAAGCATCTCTATGCATCATAAGACAAACTAGAATTACCTTTTCTTTCAACCTGCTCTCTAACTCCTCAATTATGTTTTGCAGATCACTTTCCCTGGCGAGGAATGAATCCTTCATGGAGTCGAATGCGGCTTGCTTTGATTGGATATGGTCCTGTCAGAAGCAGAAGTACAAGAGTCAAAACATGGCAGAGAGGCAATCATGAACTAAAGTTAATCCACCGTAAGGCAACAATCGAACAGCATTCTTATTCTTACTTTGCAATAATAGAAAAAATATTGATCACAAAAGTGAAGAGGTAGAATTACCTTTTCTTTCGACCTGCTCTCCAACTCCTCAATTATGTTTTGCAGATCACTTTCCCTGGCGAGGAATGAATCCTTCATGGAGTCAAATGCGGTTTGCTTTGATTGGATATGGTCCTGTCAGAAGCAGAAGTACAAGAGTCAAAACATGGCAGAGAGGCAATCATGAACTAAAGTTAATCCACCGTAAGGCAACAATCGAACAGCATTCTTATTCTTACTTTGCAATAATAGAAATGTTGATCACAAAAGTGAAGAGGTTCCCAATACCTCAAGCAATTTGATTTTCTCCTGGAGACTTGTTAGTTCTTTATTGCTACTAGAAACTTGAGCAGGCTTATTAGTTCTCAGAGTGCCCTTTTTTCCGTCCGAAACTACTGCTCGCCTGTTCCTCTTTTTCTCGGTCAAGGTGAATGCATCTTCCTGTTTCTTGAGATCACCCTTTGGCTTGATTGCTTGTTTTCTTAGCTGTTCTTTCCCCGATTTATCTTCAAATATTGAGCTTTTCGTGTCATTATGCTGAGCTTTAAGGTTTTCCAATTCTGACTTCAAGCTTTCAATAACGATGTCCTTTTGATCTTTCATTTGCCTCGAGGAATTTAACTCCATCATTGAATCCTCCATCTCTTTCTTCATCGAAGCAAGGGCACTGACCAGCTCATCTCTTTCTGCATTTCCTTTTTCCACCGCAATCTTGGTTTCGGCGAGTGATTTTTTCATCTGTTCCAACTCTGCAGTTAGATTTTCCTCTTGATCAGAGAGGAAATTATTGTCCGTACTCAGCCTTGTTACCTCACTGTGCAACATCGTGATCTCCTGCAACAAATTTATTTTACAGTCTTCAGTCTCATGCTCCTCCTGATGTTCAAGCTGCCTAGAATTCTCGTTGATTTCCAACACCATCTGTTTGATTTGATCTGTTTTCGCTTTTATTTCCCTGAACAGCTCTTCCATTTTTGCTTCGTAATTATCTTGAACAGAAACAAGCTCTTCATTAGCTTTCTGGAGTGTTTCCTCTAGTTGACTTTTCTGTGCACGCAGTTCTCGAGCTTCTGTCAATGCTTTCGCAGTCACTGCCTCATTCGCCTCGAACGTCGACAACATTTGCATGGAGAGTTTCCTGAACTCCTCCTGTATCCTTTCAGCAACATTTGTGTATTTCCGTTTTGTCTTCTCAGCTACATTCGCATATTTTTGTCTCATCTTTCTTAGAGTCTCCTCTGCTAGGATAGCTCTTTGCTCTTGCTCTACTTTGGCACACGTTATGTCTTCAAGAGCCACTTCAAATTCTGTCACCTGCTTCTCCAATTCTCGCTCCAAGCCATTAATACACGTTTCAAGTTTGTTAATGGTTGCTAGAGCATCTGAGAGAGATTCTGATTTGCTCTTGAGGTCATTCTCCAATATTTGAATATGATTTTCCAGTTCGCTTACGTTGGTCAAACATGAAGTGCATTGATATTGCATATTCAGTTGTTCCTGGAGCTGGAATTGTTCCCATTTGGACGACATCTCGTGATTTTCCTGCCTCAATATTTCATAGTCTAGTGCAAGCTGCTCCATCTGCATCTCCAACTCATCCTTTTCCCTCTTGCAGTTAGCTATTTCGGTACGAAGGTCATTGATATTTTGATCGAGCTGGGTTGGATCATTCGCATCTGTTTGGCCCTTAATGAGCTCTATCAATGCCTTCTGGTCCTCATCTTCAACTGCTTCGATTTCTGGTCTTTCTTGATCCTTCTGCTTCAACATGTCATCTAGTTCTTTCACAGCAAGAACCAATTCAGCATTCGAATCTTGCGTCTTTTGAAGTTGCAACCTCAGATGAGCATTGACCTCCTTCTCGTGACTCAGTTCTTTTCTCAATTCTACTATGACCGCCTGCAGATCTCCGCCCTCAAAATTACTTTTGAAGGCCTTGAGTTTCTCAGATTCTTCCTTGAATGAATCCCTCTCCTCCTTCAATCTAACATTTTCTTTTGAGAGCCTTTGAGTCCTTTTGGTCTCTTTCACGATTTGCTTGCGAAGAGTTTGCAATTCCAATTCTGAAACATCTGCTTGTCTAGCCGAAGCAAATAACTCAACCTTGAGCCTTTCAACCTCATTGTGAGAAGCTTCTTGTCCTTCGCTCATTTGAAAATTCTGAAATCTAATCTTCGAGTCATCCGTACTCAAGTTGCCATCAAGATTTAACGACCACTCCCACTTCGACCTCTGATGTTCTTGTTGTGCTCTGGCTGATTCATCTGCTATCAGATTCTGAGGCACTGAGGCATAACCAAGAGATGAGAGGAAGCTAGTCGGGCTGTGTTGGATGAAGTTTCTCGCTTTAAGCTCTTGAGGCGAATTTAATCCGGAGCTGCTCTCGGAGCTAGATATTGTAAGATTTGATCCACTAGACATTCTACATAGGCCGTGTAGATCGGCAGTCGTACTTAATTGTCCTTCTGGAAGACAGTGAAGGAGAATCTGATTATTTTCCTTCGGCAACTACAATGAAAACATATCAATAACATCAGAAAAACCTTGAAGAAAACCTTATACCATGAAATTTCTGGTACTTTATCACATATAACTAAAAGACGAGACTGTTCCTGCCAAAGAAATGAATGTTTTAATTGAAAATGTTGCCACAGTTCACTGAAAGCAATTGACTTGAAATGGAAGCATACATCAAGAGAGGTAGTCTCAGCGCTTTCGTCTCTTTTTCTTTCGCTTGCTTGGGTCCTGAAGCTCTTGTCTTTCATTTTAATTTTCAAATCTTCAGCTTCTTCCACCAATCTGCAGATGTTCGGGCAACGAAAAACCCTATTCAGACGACATTATCAGAACTATAAAAACACGAAAAACTAAATAAAAATGAGAAGTAAAGCTTGTGTCTTACCTATGATCAGAAATCTTCTTGGATTCTCTGGACACAAAACCTCTGTCGAAACACAAAGAAAAATTGAGATCTAATTATTGTCATCTGCACGCATCTCAGAAATTGTGAATTCACCTAGTAACATTTTCAATTGACAGTTATAATGGTATATCATCTGCATACTATAATAGCTCATAGTATCAGGCAACTAGAGAACAATTCATTTCATACCATTGACACGCGATGAAGCGGGAGATTCTGTGATCTTCCCAGCAAGAGTCTTGAATCTCCGGCACAGTTTTCTGATCTCAAACTCGCTCTTTCGCATCACCAGGAAGAACCAAAGACACATTCATTCATTGACACCAAAACTGTGACACCTGAATCAGTTTCCCACTTTCAACACAAATGCTTTTCAATCACACAATCACATAGACCTACAGCTATTTATGTATTTACTTATCGATTCTAATTAATTAGACTTTCTGGGTTGCCTGCTTAGAACAAAAAATTGAGACAAAAAGATTTGCAAAAGGAAAAAAAATTGGAGCTTTCGGTCAAATTTGGGTGCATTGGCTTTACAAACATGACAATGCAGTCTCCCAAAACAAAACAGAGAGAAAAATTTAACAAATTTATGAGATGCGAGACCATTTCCAGTTATCACCTTCTTTTGCATTTCTGAACAAATTTATACAGACTAGTGCCATTGCATATAGAGAGAGAGAGAGAGAGAGAGAGAGAGAGAGAGAGAGAGAGAGAGAGAGAGAGAGAGAGAGAGAGAGTTTTGAGTAACCTGGAGTTGCATGAAACTGCAATCTCAAACACACACCTCTCTCATTTTGTCCTTCTCGCTTCCCCACCATTCTCTGTGCCCCGAACACCCTCCCCCTCGCCGGAGCTCATCCGCGGCATCTCCGGTCACCGGAAGCTCGAGGTCGCCGGAGAATCACCAATGCAGGCACACAGTGCGTCAATGCGGGCCAAATAAAAAGGACCCCAGATTCGCAATGCAGCTCCTTGAAGAGATATAGCACGAGTAAGCTTGAGTTCACCATAAAAAGGAGCGACCTTTACGACATGGGAACGCGGCAAGTCAGTGAGCCAAAAGACACGGATCTGAGGAGCAGCTTTCTCTGTCTTTGTGCTTGTTCTGTATGTGCATTCTGTTCTAAGCGTTCTCTCTGTCTCTCTCTCTCTCTCAGTGACAGTCTCATTCCAGTTTCACACCCAGAGAGAGGGAGCAATTCCTCTTCTTTTTATGAATTTGCTGACTTTGGTTATGGTTATATTATAAGCTAAGAAAGATTGACCAAAGTTTTGTCTTTCTGGGGAAGGAAAGGTCAGGTCTACAGAGGGAGAGAAGCTTCCATGTCATTATTAAATCAAGGTCATTCTTCAATTTCCTTCTTTATAGTATCAACAAGTGGCTTCTTATCAACCCACCAAAAAAAAACAAATGAAAAGAACAAGTGGCTTCTTCATTCACTAGGCCCCGTTACCATGTTGCCATTAGAGTCGCGATACGATTATTTTTCGTTAAATTATTCTTCTTATGACCTGAGGGGTGCCGTTAAAATATCCCGTATTCCCTGTTTTGGGGTTTACACGCTCTTTATATGTCATTATCGGCTATTAAGCTTTCGAATTCGACTTTCTAACACAGCATCGGAACCAGTTTTCATTCTGATTTATTTCACATGGCAGGTAGGGTACTGAAATTTATAAACATCGTACCGATATATTATGAAGGTTGATCAATCAAATGAAGGGTGTGAGAAAAGCTAATTGGTCCCCCACCTTCTTTTGGGTCCTCTAAATGGATCAAACCATCATACCATCCGCACTATGTGTGTCCCATAGTCATGAAAATGGATTCTTGACTCTTTAAAATGGCATTTACTTTGCATTCCTCTTTTTCTATTTGTGTGGTTGATTCGGCTTCATTTCGATGGACCCTTTTTGGCTGCAAGAGAACCCCACCAACAGTCCTTGGCCTGTTTCATAAATTTCGTGCTTCTCAGTAAGGAAAACGGACAATTTGTGGATCATATAAATTAAAATCCTCTCGACCCAAAAATAGAAAAAAAAAATTGAGAATTGCAGAATTGGGACCCTGCCCCCCTAAAAAAACGTCACGAGCAACTAATACTTCTGCTTCATGGTACTACAGAAATATCCTCGATTCACATGTGGCAACCAAAAATATTTTCATCTAAAAAATTGAAAATCAACTTGTTTAAATCTTATCAACTGCGTGTAAATTACTTTTGGATTAGACTTTCTGCAATAGAGACAGAGGCCGGACTTAATATGTTCTGTAGGGATTGTGGGCTTGTTCTGTGGACCTCCAACACTGGAGCCTTTGCGCTCGCACTCCTAGATTATAAAATGGACAAAAACAGTGTCCTGTAACCTCGCTTTAGTAAAACTTAACAGATCAAATTTATTAAACATCCACACCCGCATTCGTTTGTGTCAATGAAAATGGATTTAACTCATATATACCTTGTCTTTTTAATTATTAGATTGGTTCAATTCATCGCCTTCAAAACACGTTCTGCTTTTTTTTTTTTTCTAATTAACCATTTCTTAGTTAGGGTTATTATTTTTCGTCGATGATAACTTATTTTAGAATAGTCAATCTTTCTGCCTCGTAAAAAACACAGAGAACAACGTGGAATACTTATCGCTTAAAATTAATGACCATGCACGATTAGTCACTCAATTCTCCACTAATCAATGTCGCTCTACTACAGAAAAAAAGAGCAAGATTGACTGAGTCTATCCCATGTTAGAATATGAGAGAGAGAGAGAGAGAGAGAGAGAGAGAGAGAGAGAGAGAGAGAGAGAGAGAAAGAGAGAGAAGGGAAAGCTTCCATTAGAGGGTAAGGGAGACGCGGGTTGCTTTGAATTCCAGCTTATAACTTGGCTTCAAAGTCGAAATTGCAAGCGATTTGTGCGTGAGATCAAGGTGAGAAAAAGAGTGAAGACAAAGCCCGTCCGTGGTGCTCGCCGAGTCAAAGCCTGCGTGCGTGTGCAGACACCCGACTCCCCACCCTTTTACGCTGTCATCGTTCGGCCGCTTGACCATCCATGCCCACCAACCTCCAAGTCTAAACGAATTGGTTTTCTGTCGTCCGGATATGTTAGCTAGATACCAAACCTGAGTAGGTCCTTAAGATGCTCTATTTTGATCCTCATCCGGATCTCGGATTATCGGGTGTAAATCATCTAGAGGTGTTCCATCCTTTGGCGAAGACAAAGATACAAAGGAAATAAGGGGTATAAGGCGTGCGGGCACAAATACGTTAAAATAATGAATGCATCCGTAGAGCTCGTTAGACGGGATCGGGAAAGGCCGCAAAGGCCCCTGTAGGAGTTTCGGCTCCCTTTCTAGGTACATGCAAATGGATCGGTCTGGAACGAGTTATTTTGTCATCTCGACTGGTGCAGGCACGACCCCTTTTCAGAATCACCTTCTTCAATGGATTGTTGCTAGAGAAGAAAAGCTTCTCTCTACATTTTTGAAGTGCTTGAATCGTAACTCATACTTCCAACGTTGTGTGTTTGGTGGCAAGTCATGCCAATTCGAGCCTCATTCTTTCACAAGGACAAATAGTCTTGTGTGAAACCATAACAAAACATGACTAATTCCCACCCAAGAAGAGACAGAGAGAGAATAGTATTAAATCACGCGAAGCGAACATAATTAATTATGTCATACGAATGCTAATGCAATAGAGAATGAGAAACGTAGCGCTAATTCCAAACTTACGACGGGTGATCAACAGGGTCATGGTCACTAGATGGTCCAGTTAAACTTTGTCCAGCTCATGGTGATGGATGAGAGGGACTGTTAATCTACTTGCTAATCAATGGCCTTTCTGATTTCATTAAATGTTCCCCACTAATCAAATGAAGCCATCATCATCTTGCCTCACGACTACGTTTGGCATGGAAAGTCGCCAAAGATTAGACCTTTTATCAAGATTAAATTTAAAGCTATGTGACATTACATTAATTCCAGATCTCGGGTTTTAATAAAGGGAAAGAGACTTCGATGATTTCCCTGGGATTGCAATTGATTCCCAGCCGAAAGGATCGAATTGTGCTCATTGCCATGCCAAGCAAGAACTACGTATTGTCACAAAATAGAGATTGAAAAGCACAAAAAAATAAAAATCGAAAGCTTTATTTGGCGTAAATGAAAGCTTTCATAATTTTTTCTCAACAAGTTGCCTTTTGCTTCTTATGATGCCAAAAAAATTAAGTCCACTTTGATTCTGTTTGGGGCCCGACTAAACGTCGTTAGCATACTAATTAGCTTTAACACGCACCAATAAGGTTCTTGTCATGTGACATGCTATGTATAAATTGTCGACCAGTTTCCTAATGGTTTAAGTTTTTGAGGAAGATGATAAGCAACTGCCGCTCAAATTAGTTATTCGTGATGGGTTTCGCAACTTTGCTCATATACAATCCGTGCCTGTTATCACGTAGGGTTGAATTTTGCGCTTATAAATGAATGGCTTACATACAATACATAAATTGTTTGACCCGTTTTCTATCGGTTTAAGCTTTAGGAAGGGATGACATCGGCGTAATAGTTCCGGATCTATTGGACTCGAGCAAACCCTGAGCCTTGTTCAAGCAAGGTCTGAAGCTGATTCTGAAGCAATCAATAGATCCAATATCCGGCCATGAATGGTGTTTGCTTTATCAGTATGATCTTCTAAAACTTTTGACGACGTCTCAACTGATCTCCTCCGGTCCATCTGCATCAGATTACACTCTGGTCCATAGGGTGATCGACTTGGCTTTCTATTTTGCTCCGAGCGAGAGAAGTTGTAATTTGAACATGAATCGCGCCGCCTCCAGATCGAATGCTTGACCGCTTAGTCAATCCCTTTTCGTAATACCCTAGACATGACATGAATAAGAACCAGAACCCGACGGGCGAGATGAAGCTCATACAAACATGAGAGTCGGTAGCAATCGTTCGAGTTGAACGTACGCGTGAAAATGAGCTTTCTCTCTCATCTTATATTAAGGAAGATTACTCAAAGGTTTTCTATAATGCGATTCATTGGCAGTCAAACTTGTACCTGTTTCTCATTAGTCATAATAATAAACAAGTACGAACATGATCTGTAATTTGGCCGGCCTAATTAAACAGATGGCTTGGCCGGCCATCACTCTCTTCAGTTGCTCATCACATAAGTCATCCTCCGCAAATTTTCTCCTATATTATGGACTTGAGCTTGTTATTCTCTCACCCCAAATTACACGAGTCGTCTCGCATTAATGATCGCGATGAAAGCGGTATCAAGCCGAGGCGAACTCTAAATACTAAACAAGACGAAGAATCAGATATAAAGGGACATAAGTAATGAGGAAAGCTGGATTATACTCAAGAATATCATCATCATCCAGTGGTAGGAGCGGGAGTCAGCAGCATTCATTGCCGTTGGCCAGGATCAAGAAGATCATGAAGAAATCCGGCGACGGCGTGAAGATGATCTCGGGCGAGGCGCCGATCGTGTTCTCGAGGGCTATCGAGCTGTTCATCGAGGAATTGACCAGGAAGTCGTGGGTGTTGGCCGCAGAAGGTAAGAGGAGGACGCTCCAGAGGGACGACGTCGTGTCGGCGATCCACGGCACCGATGTGTTTGATTTCCTGGTGGACTTGGTTTGTGTTTCTGATCAACAGAACAAACGAAGGGAGAGTCCAGTCGAATCCGAGACCGAGACGGTGGGATCAAAGAGGCCCAAAGTTGGACCATGATTCAATTCAACTGTACATAGCAATGGACAGCTTTTACCAGTCAAAACATTTTTTTTTGTATGCTTGTTGGAGTTTATATCAATGTAGGCATCTTGTATATACTATTTGACTTCCTAAATTCGAAGAACTATTTCGTTGCTTTTCTCAAATTAACAGGATGGCATTTTTTTTATAATGTCCTCATGCATTGGTTAATCCCTGATCTTTGAGAAATCAAAGAAAAAATGGTAGGATGATGCCATATATATCCACGTAAGAATGTATTTTATGAATTTAGTATATACACAAGACTCAATCTGAATTGTTGGATTTGATGAGAGTCGTCATCTTTAACGGTTTGAGTTCTATTTCATATATATACTGAACCCACATAATAATTTCTCAATGAAGAGACAAGGGTACAACTAGGGTAAACCATGGATTTTGATTCCTTCCTTTCATGGTCATCTTAGACTTGTCCGTGATTTTGGATACTGGACAGAAACTACAGAGCCTACAAACCATTGAAAGAGTCTCTCGTTGACTGCGACATAAGATCATGCGTTTGGTTCTAGCTAGTGTAGAGTGGCTGGATCTAGTTCGTTTAGTTTTGTGTGGTGTTGTATGATCAGATTATCTTTTGAAAATTGACAGCATATGCAATAGATGAGATCTAGGGTTGTTGAAAGGCTTTCCGCACCAAGTTGCGTGGTACTAAATTTCCCACCTTTGCTATATCAAATCAATAAATTTCCCAAAAATTCATCCTAAACAATTGTACCATGGTTATTAAGGAAATAAAATTTGTAGCCATGGAAGCATTAGGAGTGATCTTTTTTTTCCTTTTTCTAAGAGATGGGTCGAACCCACAATGTCGTCGGTCATCATGAACTTACATCATCCAAATGGGTCAATCATCGGCAAAGTCGCAGCTGCATTATTATTTGACCAAGCAATAAAAAGACGAGTATCAAATGAAAGTCCTTGTATCTCCTCAATCAGGATCATATAAAATCTAACCAAAAAATTTGGACTAGCAGGAAAAACAGACAAATCAACTGATCATGAAATTTAATGATCAGATGTTGCACATGAGATAAACTGGGGCAAGACTTGGCTCTAATACCGCGTTAGAATGTCCAACTTAAAAACTTAAGCTAATAGGAAGGAGGCCATATGTATATAAAAAACATATAAATCTCGTAAATGAGCGTCGTGGGATAATCTAACAAATCGAAAGCAATTTTGGCTTAAACTAAAAAATATCGTCTCGACCTGAACATCCTTAACTATACATCGATGATTAGACCTACCACACTATAATAACATTGACAAAAAAATGGAAATAATTTGCGATGATTTTTTCATAAAGGTACTCTTCTATGATGCTCAATCTCTAGACATATGTCTAAACACATAGAACTTATGCTTTGAGCATTCTACTCTCAAATAAGAGATAGGGCCGTCCTCAATGCTGGGCCTGACGACCTATTTTCCTTAGCATGCATGACAAGCGTCATTATCTTGCTAAGTTTCCAACCCCACCTATTTTTGTCCTCTTTTCTTTCTTATTTAAATCGAAGCTCCTTGTTGGAAAAGCTTTACTACGAGATCATCACTAATTAATTGCATCATCTTTTGATTAGCGACTCCCGTTGCTTAAGGGTGTAAAACATATGCTTTACGAGGATTTTTACCGATGCTGAAAGCAATATACATCAAGCAAGGATGGCGTTCAAGCAATTTCCCTTTTTCCTCCTGACTTACAGGATGAATGTGCGTTGACTTTTACCTTAAGGAGACCAAACATTGAGATTTTTTAAAAGTGAAATCGAGATGACTAAGTTGATTCTCATTATTGGGAAAGCTGGAAATAAAGGAGTAACATATGATGACCAACCATCATTAAGTTAGCATTTCTGGCATTCAAAACCATATCCATCTTTTATTGGCAAGAGATTAATTATTGAATATCCTAAAAATAGAAAAAAAATTAATTTTTTTAGCACCATACCATATTGATTCATGAATTTCTTTAAAAGCACCTAAGGGTAGTTTCACCTTTTCACCCAATTTACGGTTCCTTTCCAAGGTTGCACCATTGTCAAAGGACAAGTGGCACATGCTTGGTATGTAACATCTCTGTTTGATAAAGTCCCAAGTATTAAAAATAGGAAAATACTAAAACAAAAAGGACCAATAATTTTTTCTTCTGACGTTCACACCAAGGTAGTAATAGTGAGTAATCAACCATATAAATCTTGGTCTTTTGTCTTATTTTTACCATACTTGCAACCACCTAGGAGTTTCCAGCACTATCGAGAACAGCCTCTTTCCTTTTTTTTCTCCTCTCTCTTGACTCTTGAGTTTTCGGTTCAGTGCTTCATTGCTGTGTCTGGAACTTTTTCATCGACTTTTTCTTTTCCTTCTTTTGACAAGTTTCGGGGGCTAAATTGAAGGAGTAACTGATGGCAGAGGAGCAGAAGAAAGCTGAATCTGTGGCACCCCCACCCCCACCACCAACACGACCACCACCACCACCTCCTGTAGAAAGAACTTCTCGTGCTGAGCAAGAAGAAAAAGAAGCTCCTGAGAAGTATGTTTCATCAGCTGTTGCTGAGAAATATTCACCTGCAGTCCCTCAAAGTAATTAAAATCTCTCTCTCTCTCTCTCTCTCTCTCTCTCTCTCTCTCTCTCTCTCTCTCTCTCTCAGTAATCCACATGAGGATGTTACGCAAACTTTGAGGATTATGGTCTCGTTTACTTTTCCAAATGATTGTGGTTCTGAATAAACAATTTGGTTCATTGTGGGAAGCTGTAAGATCAGTAGTCCTAGTTTTGTTGATTGTTTTCAATGTTCAGGTAATGTCAAGAAGAACATATTAATGTTTGAATGGATGAGCAGATGATGGAAAGATTGTAAATTGAGTAAAGTACCTTTCATACTAGGTTAGAAACTGGTAGGTTGATCTTGATTAAGTTTGGACTGATTGTCTTATAATAACAGTACATATCATGAGATACAGCATTTGAACAAGAAAGAACCAAGAAAATTGTTTAGAGTTGGACATCCACTCAAACCCAAATTCATCCGTTGCAAAAAAATCTTGTCTTTAGTCTAGAATTTTGCTGTTTGCAGAGGTAGCAGATCCTGTGGAGAAATATTCAGGGGGATCATTTGATAGAGGTATATTTTGAGAAAATTTATTTTAACAAAATTGGACATCTTTTTTCTTTTTTCATCCATTCGCCTAGATTTCACTTTGAACAGTGAATACTTTTACGCAATCTCTGCTTATACTGTCTGTGTTCTCAGATGCTGTTCTTGCAAGAGTTGAAACGGAGAAAAGACTGGCCTTGATCAAAGCTTGGGAGGAGAGTGAGAAAACCAAAGTAGAGAACAAGTGAGAGCCCACAATTCCTCACTATATATAAAGCATTTATGACATTAGAATCAGAGTTCTGAACTGCCTGTTCTGTGCTCGGTGTCTCAAATTATACTTGGATTGAATTTTGAAACAGGACATATAAGAAGCTCTCAGGCATTGGATCATGGGAAAACACTAAAAGAGCAGCTGTAGAGGCAGAACTAAAGAAAATCGAGGTAATTATGTCTTCGGCATTGCCTTAATAAAACACTAAACTGAAGCATAAGAAACACCGAAACAGAGCCTATTAAATCGGTTTTTTTGCTAATATTTTTGCGCAATGACCTACAGGAAAAACTGGAGAAGAAGAAGGCTGAGTATGCAGAGATGATGAAGAACAAAATAGTCGAGATTCACAAGGCAGCGGAAGAGAAGAGGGCGATGGTCGAAGCCAAGAAAGGCGAGAGTTTCCTCAAGATCGAAGAAACTGCGGCGAAGTTCCGCGCCACTGGCTATACTCCTAGAAAGCTTCTGGGTTGCTGCACCGGCTAAAAGTTCCCATGGACCGAAAATTCTTAGTCGAAGTTACAAAAGAAAATTATCAAAATAAATGGCTTGTCCATGTGATTCTGCATTTTGCTTTGTTCTTTGCCGTGCTCATGATATTTCTTGTGTATAGGCATTATCATTTCAGTTCGTGTGGTTTTGGTGTGACAAAATGGATTTGTAAGGTGATCTCACCTGTATTCACAGCGCACGGGGTACTCACCTTCCATGACCAAGAAAGGAGGGAAGCAAGGTCTACTGGGTATTAAATTGGACATGGAGAGTGAGGCGAAAATAACCATGTATAAATCCAATATAAATCATGTACATGAATGGCGACTTCTGCTTTATAAAGAAGAAAGGTTTAAATGGTTTTTTTTAACGAATGCTCTTCGGACACTTATTCAACACAAAATAGTGATTATATTAAAACATGAGAAAAAATTTCATTGAAAAATATGAACTTTTCTCAATTGTTTGCTTAACAAATGCACCGAAAGCTATCCAAGCTAGAATGTCGAGTGTAAAAAAAAAATAATTTGACTTCAACTTATTAACTTACATACCCACTTATGATAACAGGTTGTTTGATCGATATGGTCAGATCGCAAGACTCGTGATCATATCTAATTTAAAAACCGAGTGAGCTGCCTCAAAAATGAAGAATGGTTCGCCAAATGCGGAAAAGTATTTCATGTGTCGATTACACGACTGATGCGGTACATCATGTTCCATTAATGTGCGGCATCCCATATTATTTCTTCCAAACAATGCACCTTTAACGTAACTGTTAAAGGGATAGATTCCAAATTGACTCCTCTGTAGCATGACGCGAGATGATCTCTCTTTGTGTCCGAGTCACATTACAGGAGTCAACCTGGCTGATTGGTTGACGTGATGACCGGAAGAAAGGTTATGTTGGTTGATGATAAAAGCAGCTGGGGAGAGAGATAAAAGAACATGAACATGGATTGTCCCTGTGGAATCAGCAATAATGCTTCTTTTTTCCTCTGTTATCTCTGTTGGGGGAAGGGGACATGCTGCGACCGCGTGCCAGTAATCTTGGCTTTTGGACATGAATGCCCTTGTCTCCTCCATCCATCCCACAAATAACCCCACAAGCGAACAGCCTCTCTTTTCTCTTCCCTTGCACTGCAAGCGGCGTTTCTGCTCCCCAGGAACATCTTCCATTACACGTAGCCGGAGCGGCACACCCGTTTCTCTCTTTCTGTGTCTCTTGTTGTACGAGTTCAGAGAGAGAGAGAGAGAGAGAGAGAGAGAGAGAGAGATTATAGATGGGTGTCGGAACGAGCACGTTTGTCATCAGATGGATCAACTTCATCACTATGGTATAATTTTTGTTCCCTTCTGGCTTTGAAGTCAGGATTCCCCTCAAAGTAACCTCCTTTATGTTATTTACTTGCAATGTCAGGGTACCCATTTGTTTGTTCTTCACTTTTCGACGGCTTATGCTCATGTTTTTGCCATTTTCCCACTGTTTCTGTGACTAGGTCATGGTGTCACTCGGAATGCTGCTCTCTTTGTCGTGCGCATTCTTTAATTTTCTGCAAATTCCTGTCTTTTTTTCGCTTGTAAGGCTTTCTAGCCATCGGTTATTTCGGATTGGGTACTTGTAATTTAGTTGTCCGGTATGCTGAAGCTCCGGTGAGGGATTTTGCAATTGCAGCAACGTTTGTTCTTTTAGGTGACTTCATTGACTGAGTGCTCCGGAGTAATTTCGTGAAAATATCAAAGTTCCGTGCAGAAGTGGTAGAGGGATGGAAATGTGTGATCTTGATTCAGGCGTGAATTCTCTGTTTGCTTGTTGGTGCAGCTTTTGGCTATAGCTGTTATAGGGTTTGGCGTGTGGATGAGTACTCATGATGACAACTGCCGAAAGTCCCTCACTCTTCCTGTTCTGGGTCTTGGGGCATTTATATTCATAATGTGAGTTTTCTTTGCTCTTGTTCTTAATATAATCTGCTATAATTCTTAGTTTAGTATTCCTCTCCATTGCTTTTTATCACTGATATGTGATGGATTGCTCGTTGGTTTCGACTTTCAGATCAATAATCGGCTTTCTTGGTGCATTGAAGAACAACTCGATACTGTTGTGGGCTGTATCCTTATCACATTCAGTGGACATTTTCATCTCAAGGGACAACTGCTGTTTTTCCCTTGAAAATTTTTTGCCCTTTTGCAATGATCTCAACTTGACACTATACAGTACTTGATATTGTTATGCCTGATATTGGTGGGAATCCTTGTGTTCACCGTGCTAGCGTAAGTATATCTTACAAAAGCCATGGTTGATCTGTATTTTATGCTTCATGAGCTGGGGCAGGCTTTTAGATTTTGGGAGAAAAACTTATTATAATTTAGCAGAATGATGCTCTGCCATTATTTGAAAATGGGTTTGCTAACTGAGTTTACAAGCTACCGGTATTCTCTTTTTTCAAGTTTATTAAATTTTTACTTTCAAAAGATCTGTACATTCTATCAAAGCTTGAAAAATAACTATTTCACATACTAATACTTCAGATTCAATTTTGAGTTGAAATTCTAAATAAATAATTTCACAAGTTTCCTATCCTAATCCTGTATTGACTTGGATGCTGAAATACTTTTGTGCATTTTTAGCTTCATTGTGACAAACAATGGTTCGGGGCACAGCGTAGCCGGTTTAAGGTAAGCATTCATTTACTTTATCTGACAGCATCAGAGTTGAACAACCCTATTCACATAACTGTGTCTTCTCAGGTACAAAGAGTATCAACTTCAGGATTACAGTTCATGGTTTCTAAAACAAGTGAGTGTTGTATTTTAAACGTGCCTTTATTATGTTGCATGCCATTCTTCTGCTAATTGTTATAACTTAGACTCAATTTGGCTTTTTTATTCAGTTAAACGATGCCCATAACTGGGAGCGCTTGAAGAGTTGTCTTGTGAAGTCTGAGGACTGCAATGACTTATCGAAGAAATATAAGGTCTAATTTGTCACTTAGGGTTCTGATTGGTCTAAATGATTGTATTGACATCATTTGAGACTATCTGCTTTGTGATTCCAGACTCTCAGACAATATAAATCAGCAAAATTAACCCCAATTGAAGCTGGTTGTTGCCGACCTCCATCTGAGTATGTGCCTTTGTTGTCTTTCAACTGTAAAAGATTCTTTTTCCTCATTCCCCTCCTTGCGATAGACCCCTACTATAGGGATTTGATATCCATCTCAAATTTACCTAATTATATTTGCAGAATTTGAAAAGATAGGTAACAAATCAGGAAATGGAAGTTCATGCTGTTATGTCAAAGAAAAAGTTCATGCTGTTTCTTCTTGGAATTCTTTGAATGACTGGTAGCAAAAGTTGTTAGTAACTGATGTAAATCTTTTTCTTGTGAATCTACTTTTGTCTTAGATGTGGTTACCCTAGCATGAACGCGTCGTACTATGACTTGAGCTACCACCCCGTTAGTTCCAACAAGGACTGCAAGCTCTATAAGAACTCCCGAGCTGTGAAGTGCTACAATTGTGATTCGTGCAAGTAAATCTCTTTGCTTTAGTGCTTGCTTTTCTTATTTCTCCCTCTGTTAGGATATGTCTGACTGTCACTTGCTGTCTTAGGGCTGGAGTTGCTCAGTATATGAGGATTCAGTGGAGGGCGGTTGCAATTTTCAACGTTATCCTGTTCGTTCTCTTGGTAAGGCAAACTGAATCAGAAGATAAAGGGTTCTAAATTCTTATTTAGATGTTCTAATTGTTGTTTTTATCCTGATTTTCTTCTTTTCACCAATTGCACTTCTCCAGTCAGTGATTTATTTCATCGGATGCTGTGCGAGGCAAAATGCTGCCCGGAACCGCTCTAAAACTTGAGAAAAAATAGGCTTATAATTGGAAAAAGGACTCGCTGTTGCCAAAAGTCGAGTTCTCTTCAAACAAGATTATCTGAGAGCGAGCCAGTGTCATTCTTTTACACTAGATAATATGTCGGGTTTGTTTCTTCATCGAGATTTCTTTTGCGAATGCAAACATGTTCCTTGTGAGCTTGTAGTCGAAGTATGAATTGAAAACATTTGAAGGTTTCAAATGCTTCTGTAATTCATCTGTTGTTGTCTTGTGGAAGGAATATTCATTCGTTAATGTAAGTCGACTTCATCTTCGTTTCTCTTCCTACTTTTTGAAGATGTGTGCAACGAGAGATTCATTTGTCAATTGCAATATTTAGGAGAATTTTGATATTTGATTTGTGAAAGCGGTAGCTCCACGAAGACTTTTCACGTGTAATGAGAAATCAGTAGTTGAAGAGAACAAATTATATGTTAAAGGGGCAATTTAAAGAGTCGATCTCTTTGGTATGTTGTTCGCACAGTTTACCCATCTTTCACTCGGCAAAAAGTAAAATTTGCACAAAGAAGTGAGTAGCACCAATGTGTAATTCTAAATTCAAAGTGCCAAGCTACCACAGAATGGGTTAATAAACATAATATGAATGAAGTCATTCAGTACATTGAGCCCTGTGTATCGATTTAACAAGTGTTGATATAAGGTTAAACGCTAATGCAAGTGCAAGATAGCTCTTAAATCTAGTGGCTCCACACTCAAGAAGCTCTACCACAGTTTCCAGGAAATCTATGGCACATCGGCAGGACAAATGAAACAGGGAGCTCGAAGATGACAACCATGCTGGCAGAAAAGAAGCACAATATCAGAAACACAGCGTCTCCAGATTGATTAACCCTGGTTGATCACTTTCTTCTTTATCAATGACAAGCACTGTTCTCTCATAAAAAAAAGTTAGATGAATAAGACACCGAATCGACATGAAGAAGCCATTTCATCTTTATCCAAGACTCGGTCGTTACTGAGACAAGGATCATTTGCGGACACGGATGCCGGAAATATCCTTTAAACCCATTTTCAGTGCTGTCTTTCGGAATAGCGCAGGAGGATTTTTCAAACCAATGGACTCGCAGAATCGGTTGGCTAGCTCTACAAGTGTTGTTTTGTCTCTGCCAATCTCCCTGATCGAGTTATAGTAGCCAAGCCAAGCATGGTATGCTGCTTCTTTGACACTTGTATCAACTTTTGCCATCGAGTCCTCCATCTGCAGCAGAGATAATCTAAAGCATGACAAGAAGGAAGGCGAGCCAAACTTGTTATTAAAAAAAAAAAAAAAGAGAGTCAAAAGCCAGAAGAGAAGCATTTGTGGAATTGATCTTTTGATTGTGAGTGAAACAATCATTATGCTTATCCCGAGAAAGAAGAAGGAAGAAACTGTCAGTAATTTTACCTGCAAGGATGATACCCCACTAAGAAAAGCCTATATTGTCCCTTTGATCACTTATTCTAAACGCGAGTAGAAATATATTATTAACATTACAGTGTGGGTTAGGATATTTAAACATCAACTTATCAAGCATGACAGCAGAAGTAAAAGCTACTCCAATCAGGTTCCATGAGCAACATTTACATATAAGAAGCACACAAGTATCAAGGAAGAATGGAGTAGATGAAAACCTTGACTTTGACATCTGGATCCACAGATGGTACAGGGATTCTATCAATGGGCAGATCTTTCACTTCATCCAGGAAATATTTCTCCCACGGTGCAAGCAACAAAATACCCGCTCCTTCTTTCCCTTCCCGACCTGTTCTCCCAAGACGATGTATATACTGTTCTCTGTCAGAGGGTATACCCACCTGAATTGAACTCAATATTACTCCCAGAAGATGGAATGACGATGCGGACAAACTTAAAATGCCGGCAAAATTCATGATCATCCTTCCTTAAGATTTGCTCAGAAATTAAGTTCAATGATAGCACCAGCCATCTATCAATTAAAATATTCGATTATTTAACCAGAAAAAGTATATTAGACTCTCAAACTTACTAGCATACCTGAAGGACCAATGTAACATCGGGGTAATTAATTCCACGGGATGAAACATCAGATGTGACAAGTATCAGTCGCTTTGATTCCCGAAACTCGTCATATATGCGAGTTCTGTAAAGTTGAGGCTTCCTAGAATGCATCTCTCTAACATTCATCTTCATTTCCCGAAGAAGTAAATATAGGAGCGATGTTACCATCCCCGTCGTACAGAATACAATGACCTGAGCACAGTGATATTGTTAAACGGGTATAAAATAACATCATTAAAATAAGGGTTAATACACGAAAAACCCTAAATGTACACTTGTGACACATTTACCCAACTATTTTTGACCATAAAACAGAAATGACAATTTTACCCGAACTATTTTTTGACAAAACCTAAAGTATACGACAATTTTACCGAACTAATTTTTAATATTATTTATTTATTTTTTGAATTTTTTTTTTTTTTCTTTCTTTTCTTTTTTTCATTTTCAAACTGCGTCGCCGTCCAAGGCGGGCCGGCAAGGGCGACCTCGCCTAGGCGCCCTCGCCGACGCAGCGAGGGTCGCCTCGCGGATCGCGAGGCGACCTCGCTGCGATACCTTGCTAGCGAGGGCCTCGCTCGTGCGATCGCAGAGTTTGAAATGAAAATAAAAGAAAAGAAAAGAATAAAAATAAATAAAAATTCGAAAAAATAAAAATATATAATATTAAAATTTTAATTCAGTAAAATTGTCACATATTCGGTTAGGTTTTGGTAAGGTAAAATTGTCACTCTTTGGGGTTTTGGTGTCAAAAATAGTTCTGTCCAGGTACATTTTTATGGTCAAAAATAGTTTGGGGTAAATGTGTCACAAGTGTACCGTTTAGGGTTTTTCGTGATATTAACCCTTAAAATAAAGAATATTACCATTGATACCTTGTAATCAGGTGCCTCCAAAATATGCTCCTTGAGAAAATGATAAACAACTTGAAAATGCATGTCATGAGGAGCAACTACATAAGACTGCTTAACCTGCAACAACAGGTAAAAAATGTGTCCAATTGATCAAACATAAAGTGGAACTATGGATACATGACACAGACAATATGATCCTCATGCTCCTCATAATCAGATGAAAATAGTAAAAGAGTGAGAAATGAAATAAATATGGCAGTATATTAATCCATCATTAACACACATGCTTGTGTTGTAACCACCACCCACACTTGGAATATAATACATGACTACAAGTAAAGGGCAATCTCGGCTCACTCATAGTTCCATATTTACTGTGTACCAATATGCCTGCTCATGGTGACCGTCAGAATGACCATGGCAACCTTAATAGCTTGAGACAAGACCCAGAGAGAAATTTAGATGTCTTAGACTACTTATGATGATCAACATTCAGCAGAACACCACAAACTACCTGGGCATGAGTCTCCACACAACCGACACCCACAGTGTCAATGAAAGAATGTTCTCTTTTTAAAACAAGCTGAGATATCCGGCGAACCTGCAGTCATAATGAATCACAGAAATGTCATGATAAGCAGAGTATCTATGATTCCAAGATCCAAAGAAGAAATAAGGATCAATTTTACCTCTTTTGGCATGGTTGCAGACAATAGAAGAGACTGTCTTTGACGAGGAAGACAGTCAACAATTTTCTCCATGTCTTTGCGGAATCCAAGGTCTAGCAAGTGGTCAGCTTCATCAATTATGAGCATTTTCAGCCCCATCAGACGCACGGATATACCGGATTTATTCTCTACATGATCCAATAACCTACCAGGAGTTGCAACAATTATCTGCAGTAGGTTGAGGAGAGATTATATTTGATGCATCAAGTTCAAGGAATGTCTACATACGTGCATCCGTCTATTTTTACACTGCATAGATATCCAATCTCAAAAAATGATACTTTACTTAGAAAAAAATTCGGGACATGCATATGAAGGCTAACCTCGCATGACTCAGATTCCAAACGTTTCTGGTCATCTTTGAAACGTGCACCTCCGACAAGTGTTTGCACACCAATACCATCATGGTACTTTAGCAAAGCTCTAGCTTCTGCAGCTATCTGACTGGCAAGTTCTCTTGTGGGGCAAAGAATAAGAACATATATTGGGGGCACCCGCTGAGTTTTATTGCTATGTGACTTTAAAACTGTTTCAATAGCAGGAAGCTGTTGAGTATAAACAAAAGCGTTGTGGAACTTGATGAAATGAATGATGATAAGAAAGGAGCAGCGATCCTACCAAAAAAGCTACACTTTTCCCAGTTCCAGTTTTAGCTTTGACCACAGCATCCTTGCCTGTCACAGGTCAGACACTAAAATCATCATCTACCAACATAGGATCTTAGCATTAACAGGGGAAGATAATGTATTGTACGGGTAAAGCATAATAAAAAAAGTGTACAAATATAATATTCGGAAATGAGAAATCTATTTGTGCGTTAACGCATTATCATTTTCACACTTTCTTATATTTGCATAATTACAACACTTAAACATTTGAAATTGAAAGAGAAATTTGAATCAAGAAGGAAGAAATGG
The DNA here is from genome assembly GCF_021117445.2 of Syzygium oleosum. Lineage (NCBI taxonomy): Eukaryota > Viridiplantae > Streptophyta > Magnoliopsida > Myrtales > Myrtaceae > Syzygium > Syzygium oleosum. The sequence goes on from NW_026607498.1 coordinate 9,733,785, forward strand.
AGAAGAAGCCAACTGCCAGCCGAAATTGAAAATGGTGATTAGGCCAAAACACGAAATTAAAAATGGTGAACCAAGCTGTAGATCTAATTACAGGGTACAAAATAGAGACAATCAGAATTATCAATAGATTGGCAACCACGGAATCATGAAGAACCTTTAAAATCTTGTCTCTTTGAGACCTAAACTGCAGAACAGATCAAAGTATGTAAGCATTTCAACTACTTGACCATCTTTTGCCTTATCAACTCATAAGCTCCCAGTTGTCGGAAAATTTAGCATCTTGCTGACTCACAAGGCAAACGGAACTCATCCGCCAAATATCATAATTGCTCTATGGCTAATGCATGGAAATGGGATGATGAATTGTGTAAGCTACTCTTTGTGAAGTAATATGTTATTAGGAGATCTGAAACCCAGCAACTTATACTTGTGCTTTATCAATGTGCTGATTTAGCCCTAAAAAAGGCAACATAGTGATTAATATACAAGATAAGGTAGCTACTACCATCAAGTGAGAGCGTAGCTTCCTGCACTTTGGTCATTCGAACATACCCAGCTGATGAAAGAGCCTTAATCGACCATGGTGATATGTCACATTCATCAAACCTGGAAAAAGGAAACACAAAAATGACCAGAGGGCACACAATAAAACCCACAGTTGAACCATCATTTGATCCAACAGCTTTGAACTTTTTCATTTCAAGAAATTCAGTGAACTGATGAGCCGTCTTTTGGAAACAAAATCCCATACATCAACCAATCCACTCATTTTTCATGTAATAATCTTCTGTGCACTCAATTACACTGTTCTATGCCACTCAAACAATTACACGGGAACTAAAGAAATCGATTTTTGACTTGATATTCATATGGAGAAAGGCCTATTATACCTTTTTTGAGTTAAAATGGAAACTTCGTCCACGTCTTTACCCTGATTTTCTGCCAATTTCTTCTTGCTAAGCTCATGCCTAATCAACTCTACATGTTGTGAAAAATTAGTCTCTTCCTCGACAAACTTCAGCGGCACCCTCTTCTTAATCTTGATATCATACTTCCCGAGAGAAGCGCTACTTCCCCTCTTCCTCATGTTTGTGCCTCCATTCATTTCCTCCACCTCATCCCGCGACCCATCTCCACCCGCACTCAATCTTGGCCACCTCAAATTACTAGCTTGGGGCCTTCCCACATCATCTGCCATGTCAATCTCTGATTCGTCATCACCAGAAGAAGTATCACTATCATTCTTGAAATACACCCTTTTCCTTTGCCGTGAAAAGTTCCTACTTTTCATAAAACCACCAACACTCCTCGAATCCTCAAAGTCTGCCCGATTAGCCTCCAAACCATGCGACGATTTAAATCGATCATCCCTTGAATTACCGGCCGAATCACTCTCGCTCGAGGAACTCTCATTTCTCCGGAACCTCCTATTACTCACCACCGAGTACTTCCTACTCGCCACATGATTGGCCCCACCAAAACCTCTCCAATCCACATCCTTGCCATTACCAACAACAACACCACCATGCCCCTCCACCAACTTCCTCAAATCAATCGGCGACCTGATCGGTCCCGACCGCACACTCGCCGGCCGCATCGGCGGCGGCGGCGGCGGCGGGGGATCTTTCGGCGGACCGTCGTCCTCATTCCACAAGTCCTCCGCCCCTTCCTTCATGAACCGGTCGGCCAGGGCCTTGACATGGTCCTTCGGGGACATGGGGCCATGGGTCGCCGCCGGATCGCGATCCCCCGATGCGTCCGGCCCGCCGGCGATGCTCGCCCTGATCTCGGACCGAACCCGAGCCTGGTAGAGCTGCTTCTCCTGCTCGAGGAGCCGCTTCTCCTTCTCCCTGGCCTTCTTCTCGTGCATCCGCTTCCACTGCCACTTGTTCAAGCCGCCCGGGAACGTGCGCGGCCCCCCTCCCATGGACCTGGAGAAGATGACGCTCGAGAGGCTTCCGGAGCATTCCAGAAGGCTCGAGAGGCGGAAGCGATGCTCGCGAAGGAGAGACGAGAGCATGATTGCGAGTTTCGCTCGCTGAGGTTTTAGGGTTTTAGCGGGAAGAAGACGAAGAAGAAGAATAGACAGGGTTTAAGGGCCATTTTGGTAATTTAAGAAGCGGGGAATTTTCAAGCCGGCCCTTGAATTTTGTTTTAATTATCATTGGACCCCTACAAAGACGAGGCTTCACTTTTTGAGGCCCCTGATGAGTGGTAACTCTTTTTGGGGTACGATTGACCCAAAATTAAGAAAGGGGGTGGGTCTTTTCAATAATCAGTATTAGACCTGATCAAATGAGCGGATCGGATGGATATCGAGCATCAAAACAGCAGAGTGAATAGATTTGCGAGTTCTACTTCACCAATCTGCTTCTTGTGGCTAAACAATTATGCATGGCTAATCAAGAGACGAAGCATTATGCCTCGGAATCCAAGGACTGAACCAAATAAGCTCAAACCAAGGTACCCCCGAACTTATTAGCTCGGCAAGTTCCAAGCACTTTCCCAGAGGAAGACAAACTCTAAATCCCTCTATTAGTAATATGTTGGAGGTGTGGTTCATACTCCCCATTGATAAGAAAGCACAGAGGTCCCGCTTGTTTAGATTTGGGCCTATGAATAGTTACTGAGTATATGTAATATATTTCTCTTGTCATTGAGAGTTGTAACATAGAAGTTGGATGTGCTAATTATAGCGAAATCATCTGCTGGGATGTAGTTCTAATTTAAAGCTGAATCATGATAAAATCTTGTATCTGAATTTCATTTTCTCGCTTTTATTCTCTATTATCTTGTGATTGTGCGCCGAATTCTAACGTAACAAAAGAGGGTTTAGGGGCAAGAGAGCCACACGAGTTGGTTTGACTATGCTAGACTTGTCGAACCACTTACTAATCGGACAAAACTAGCTTTATTATCCCCATTTTGGACTCCTCCTCGCCAGTCAATGATGGTAATGACTGCAGATCTCGCATTGTATCTACTTCCTCTTATCTCTTAATCAGTCGATGTTGACATCAGTGACTTTAGTTTTCCCAATTTTTGGAACAGTTCCGATCAGAAGAACAAGTGAAGAAGAACTTATTGCGGCCAGAATGCAGGCCAAAGTTCGTGATCTGAATGCCGATCCGAACACTGAAGAGGCACATGGCCTTCATGTAAGTCAGTAATCGTTCCTTACTATATAATACATTATGTTTTGGGAAGAGGACTTCCTTAAAGGCATTGATCGAGTCGATAAGACAATCACGACTTTACACCAGAAGAAGCAATCGGAGTTTGTGATTTGATTTCCATTTGGGTTAGCCGCTTGACGCCATGGTACAAGAAAGTAATTCCTCGTGAATCATTTAGTTTCGACGCGAATGCAATATCTTTGACCAAAACGGATAGTAGACTTACCTATGCACAAAGCCATCTATCACTATACTAGAAATTACGTGGAAGGAATATTGGTTTTACTTGTTCTTTTTTTTCACAAAGGAAAAATATTCTTGTTTGGTTTAGGACATTGAGGATCTCATGAATCTCTTCAATTAGACAAGTGCAAATAACTGACTAGCACTGTTCAACCCTATCATGTAATTGGCTGGATGATTCGAAACTTGGTTTGCAAGTCAAGAGTCATGATTGGTCTCCAGAGACCTTGATTAGTTTGCGAAGGACGGGTCTGGGCGTAAGTACATTTCCGGTGGTGGGCTTCCCCACTCGCACCCATTGAGGCTGTGGCGATGGGCTCGTTGTCGCCATAAACAGAAAATTTCAATAGCGCGCGAGAAAGGTCCTACCCCCCTCCGAACCCTTTTTCAAAAAAGCAAAACATAAACGCACTTTCCAACTTATCTTTCGTTGAAAAAGAATGGAAAAGACGACAACGACATAGATAATGTGAAAGCGCTACTTATGTTTTTGTTACAGCTTGCCGTCGTTCGGACCAAATTTGATTCCGAGAAGAAGTACAATGGAGGGGGAATGGTCAGCAGCGTGGAAATGCCGTGGTCCAAGGGATCCCAGTACAGTGGGGGCCAAATCAAGATCCAGAATGGCCCTGATTTCATTCAAGCTGGGTGGATGGTAAGCAGCTGAATCAAGTCAAGTCAGCCACACTTTTCATTTCATTCTTTGATCAACTGTTCAGTTGTCCTATGTTCCTCTTGACGATAGTGATGATATCCGAATGTAATCTTGAGATGTCGTGCTAATTTGCTATGTAAAACTGTAATGTGAGGAGATGTTGCTGTGATTCAGCTCTAACTTTTGGCTCGTGAACATTTGATTCCCCAAGTAAATCCATCCTTATACTCGCATTACCAGACCCATCTCTTCATTTTCACAAAGGCGAGTTTTTTGTGCGTTCGCGATACTCTATTCTTCTTTCGACACGGTAGCGAACGGATTATTCGTTTCAGTTTGTGTACAAACGGTCCAGTTGTCTTGCTTCAATGCGCAATGTCAGGGGTTCGTTCTCGCGCGCTCGGACCACCCGGTGGGACGCGGTTCTGCAGAACATCTCTCGCACCCAAGGACCGGTGTACACGTATAATTACTTCATTGATCGAGTCAGATTTGGGTGTTTCAAAACAGATTTCCTTTATGTTTTTCCATCTATTTCATATCAAAATTCCACATTATAATCCGTCCTTGTAGCCTGCCGCAGCATTCTTTCTTATACATGTGTGTATGTATGTGTACAGGATCCGGCTAGTGGATCGTGGTGGCTAGAGCTTGGCGAAAACTACACGGTGGTTGGGTTTTGGCCGCAAGAAATATTCTCCTGCGGTGGCGGCGGCTTGCGAGACTTGGCCACTTACGTTGAATGGGGAGGCCAAGTGTACAGCCCGCCGGATGTCCCCAGCCCGCCCATGGGACGTGCCGCCATGCCGCTGCCCAACATCCTGTACGACGCCTCTTGTCAGGACATGACCACCATTAACGAGAACCACGACACAGAGGCTGCCGAAGAAACCGAAACGTATGCCGGCCAGGACAAGTACTACCAGGTTGGGGACATGGGCCATAAGAAGGCCCCGCTCCCACCGCGCCATGACGTACGGCGGGCCCGGCGGGGCCACCGGTTGGGCCTGACGAGGCTTCCATTACTTGAGATTGTTCCTTGGCTTTTGGCCGTCGATAGCTTGAAACTTCACATAAGTTCTCCATCGTGCAATCTCATGTTGAATACTAAATAATCAGTCCTTATTTACACCATGGCCGTCCTTGCAAATTAATATTATAACCCCTATGGACTCCATAGTAGCAAGAACATGCGACGAAGCAAATGAGTAGCGCAGAGATCGCACGCCACTTGTCGTGGCCGCCTCGCGCCACGTGTCGTCCAACGAATCCTGGGTCTTCACCTCCCCTAATTTTCATTGCAGCAAACGCAGACTAAGCATGCGTAGGAGCGTCCAACTTGATCTTAATGTGAAGTCAACGATGATAACTCTTGAACAACCGGGTCTCGGCTTAAACAAAAACCTGCCGTGTAGCAGCGGAAGGACGATAATAGCCTTTCACTTCTCCAAAAGCCATCGGGGGCGGGGGTGTTTTCCGTCATTGCACGAGGAACATGCTGCTGGCTTTTGGCTGCTTCCACGCCACTAACTAGTATTGGCTTGATCCCGTTTTAAAAGACTTGAACTTTAGAGCCTCTGCGCATTGTATCACTGACCCAAAACTCTTCTTTCAGTTCATTCTCTGTCCACATCCTTTCTTCCATCTTCTTTCGTCGATCAATCCCTTGAGAAAAGATCATGAGGACACATAGCAGGAAGCTGCCATTTCTCCTCTTGATGACCATCTTGTTCGTTTCTCGGCTCTCGAGTTGCCGAAGCATCGACAGGTTCGCGAGCAATCGTTGTCAAGAAGAGCCTCTCAAGTATCATTCGAGGAGGCCGGATTTTCGCTCCCGGTCCTTGTATGCGCTGCAGTTGCATCACTGGGGTAAAGCTACTGCTGGATCGAATGGGGACCGCGCCGCCGACCCGATGTTGGGCGCTTCCATGAGAACCACGCCCGGCGGGCCGAACCCTCTGCATAATTGATCGGCCAGCGCCTTGATCTTCCGACACCAAGAGCTGGTCTTTGTGATGCTAAGTTTTGCAGTTCATAGTGATCTTCTGTTCTTTTTTGTAATTTGTGAAGGGTGTATAGTAGACACTGTTCTATAGAAGATATGTTGATTGAAATTGGAGAGATCATGACTTTGCATCTTGAGATGAATTTTGATATCTTTTCGAACTATTTGCAAAATTTCTCATTGGAATTCCTGCTAATTTTCGACTGTACAGAATCGTTACCGAAGGGGTTTTGTTCACAAAAGGTTGAAGAATATATTGGTAGAAATTGTTCATTCCTGATCCATCCAATACACAAGAAATGGAAACACTACTATGCCTGCCTCCGGTCCGGTCACCGGTCGGCTCTGCCTCCGGTCACCGGTCGGCACTTGCAATTGGAAAAATCAACATCTATGATGATAGAAAACAAATCCAAGTGGAAAGGTTAGTTGGGAAGGACAAATCTTTTTTTTGGTCGAAAGGGAAGGACGAATCTAAGTCTTGGACTAATGAGAAAATTCTGCATCATACAAGAAGAAAGAACAAAGGGTTTGAAAAGCGGACGGGGTGAGGTTCCTGACAAAAATGCAAATAATTAAGTTACACTAAAACCCAAAAAATCAAACGTTAAATTATGTTTTGCCACCGACTAGCACTGTTTTGGCAGCCAGTACAGCAATTTGTTTAATGAAGTCAAAACAAAGAACCTCCATAGTCCCCCTATAATTTACTAATTGATTGCTGCGTCATTATTGTATAGGCCAGAGGTAGAGGACATTGCATCACTTTGGCTCCTTTTGAACCTCAATGCATAATCTTCTAATCAACTGTGTCTTCTTGCTCTTTGATCTGATCTAGGGGTGTGTAAAAAAATCGGAAACCGCCCGGATCGCCCGAAACCGGACCGGACCGGCCCGGAACCGGCGGTTCCTGTGAGGACCGGTCCGGTTCCCGGTTCTAATTCACTAGAACCGGTAAGTACCGGTCCGGTTCCCAGTTCTAGGCGTGAAACCGCCCACCCACCCACCCGGACCGGACCAGTAATATAAATATATATATAATTTTTTAAAAAAATTTTAACCAAAAAAAAAAAGAAAACATTTTTAGAAAAATGAAAACCATAAAATCCCTAATCTAAAGCTCAACTCTCAACTCCCATCAACTCACGGCCGCGCCTTTAACCGTTCATCGCCTCCCTCTCTCACTCTCAGTCACCTCCATTTGCGTGAAACTTGGTGGGACCGGTTCCATGGACCCACCCGGGAACCCGACCGCCGGGCGGTTCCCGGTTCCAATTTGTCAGAACCGGTCCTTAGTGGGTTATTCCCAATTCCATGTCGAGAACCGCCCGCCCGGACCACGTTCCCCTCTAATATGATTTCTCGAGTGGTCAAACGTTGCCATTTGGAAGGACTTGATCAGCCCATACGTTCCATGATGAAAAAGAAGAGGAAAAATGTGAAAAGGGGTTTTAAGGAATGCTTGGTTAATCAATTATATTTCACTTTTTATATTTAATTAAGAAAAATTGTCCAAAAAGTTATAAATCTATTGCATTTTTGTCAATTCAGTCCTAAACCTTTTGATTTTGCCAATTGAGTCATAAACATTTTTCACATTTTGCCAATTGAGTTCATCCGATCAATTTTGACTGAAAATCGCTAACGTGGACGCCAGTAGTGCTATGTAGGACAGCCGGCGCTAACGTAGACATTTTTAAATGATTTTTAAATAAATTATCTGGATTTTTTCTTTTTTTTCCATTCTTTTTTTTTTTCCTTTCATTTTGCCGATGGCTGAGGAACGATCACTAACTACAGGCGGTGGCCAACAAGGGCGATACTCGCCTGCCTCGCCCGATGTCGCCTAGGCCAAGGCGACGTCCGACGAGGCCGCCGTGGCCTGGGTGAGGGTAAGGAAAAAAAAAGAACATTGCATCATTTTGGCTCTTTTTGAACCTTAATGCATAATCTTCTAATCAACTGTGTCTTCTTGCTCTTTGATCTGATCTCTCAAGTGGTCAAACGATGCCATTGGGAAGGACTTGATCAGCCCATACGTTCCATGACGAAAAGAAGGGAAAAAATGTGAAAAGGGTTTTTAAGGAATGCTTGGTTGAGCAAATTCCACTTTTTATATATAAATAGGTTTCAGAAATTTATTAAAGATGTTATATAGAATTAGGGAACTGTGGATAGGTCAGCCTGACCTGTGATGCGAGAGTCGTTGATAGATTTTCCAGTAAGAACAGGTAAGATTGTGACTCTTTGCATCATCCTACTCCTAGGAGAGAGAGAGAACTAGCTTGCCATAGCGTGAGCAAATGAAGAGATTAGCGTGGAATGTGCCATAGAATAGCTTAAGGTGAATATGAAGCTGTTATGATCCGTAGAGGTGTGAAAAAAAACAGGATCGACCCGATAACACGATCCAAAACAGCTGTCTCGAACCATATTTCACGGTTTGGTTCGGGTCAGTTGTCTACATATTCTATAAATAGAGCAATTAGACGGGGGAATCAGCAGCAAGATTGTTAGTACATTTGCAGATTTTAGATCCATTTTGAGAGCTCACACATCGCGGGTGAGAGTCTCGACTATTCGATCACATGACGCCTCCTATTTTGCTCTATTAAGCAAAGTCTCCAAGTTGAAAAGGACAAATGATACACAAGCACAAGGATTCACTAACTTGTTTGCTAAAACATGAGAATATTGACCCCGTCATTCGTCGCTCTACTAAGCTGACCTGATCAAACCTAGGTCGAGTAGCTTTGCGAATCTCATGTTTCTTTCCACAACGATACTACTGATAGCGCCTTCTATTGCTAATCGGTCATAATCATTCTGAACGAGTCCATGAGAAATTATCTGCATTCTTTGAAACGGGTAAGGATGGAGATAAGCAGTCTCAAGGCATTAACCTCAAGCAGTCTTTATCTTTCCTTAATGCGAGGGTTACGGTGGTCCACATGATAAAGACCAGATTTTCAGTCTGTCTACAATCTCTCAAATTGGGTTTGCACGATCCAGGTCAAGTTCAACGTCGAAATCAATCATCACCATGAAGTGTGCAACTGTTACCAGATTAAACTCGCGATAATCCAAGTTGATACCATTCTTTATCTCCAGACATCATATATTCCAATACATTGTTGGAATATTAGTGAATCGCAAACACAATATCAGAACAAGCTTTTTGTTAAAGATTACCAGCTTCTTGAAAATTGACTCCATTGCTAGCGTGGAAGTCCTACCATTTCAATTAGATTACTGTTCAGTCACTTGTCTTTCTCATTATTTCTCTCCATCGACCCTCATCACCATAAATAAGACAAGATACTCAAACACGGGTGCGCAAGCACAACGTGGAAAATGAATGGTGAACCAGAAACAAAGATTCTAAAAACGCAAGCACACTAGTTCAAGGCGTTTCATCAGATATCACACAACAAAAGATCCCAATCTGTAGCATCGAAATTCAAAATACATCCGCTCAACCTCCGTTATTATCCACAAAAGGGAAAGAGTATAGATGAGAACCACATTGTTCTTTGCCTTTCAGGATGCATCAAATGGAAGTAACTTCAAAGCAACTGCAAGACTGGGTCTTTGCTCAGTCAAATGAAGACTCCTTCCATCCGCCATAGCTTTCCTCTGGCTGAAATTCTCGCTCATTGCGTTCCTGTGATGAAGGGCCAAGAGTCAATAAATGTAAAATCAGCCAATAAAATTCAATCTTCTTTCCCATCGAATCAAGAGGTTAGCACCATCTCAATCGTCAAGTATGACCAAGACAGGACTATGATCAGCATCAAAGTCAACATAAGTTTTGATAGGCACTCCTTGTTGCTATGGCAATCTCTTGAACCATTCTTGCATTTCCTTCAAAATAATAATGGAAAGAGAGGTCGAATGCAGAGAATTACCTCGGGAGTAAAGGTAAGACCGATTCTAATCTCTCCACAGTATTCTTCGTCCTTGACCACATTGTATGCCGCTGGGGGCACATTACCTTCCACGAAGACTGGCTCCAAAGAAATCCTGCAAGAACCCGAAAAACCAAATATGAAAGTCACTTGATCATTCTTGCATTGCAAAAAAAAAGATTGTTGCATCACTTTGAATGAGTTGAGCCATTGAGTTCTATTCTCAAACTTGCTATTTCTTCTCCTAAGATCTTGATTCTTTGTGTCTCTAGAATGATTAGTCATCCGCCGATTCTGATCTATTGAATTATGGTAAAAGCCAATTGACATCTAAATGAGTGTGATGCTTGTATAAGTATAATTGGAAATTCGTCTAGAAACTTGCAGAAGCATCAGTAACAGTTCCCCATAACTGCATTTTGCGGTCAATTGACAATGTCTTATTTCTTTGGTTAGTTATAGGCAGAACTTCTAGACAATCAGCTGAAGCAAAGAGCTGTAGCAGATGAAAATCAACGTCACGCAGACTGATTAGGGAAATAAACAAGAAATCGGGATAAATACTTTCTGGATGAATACTCACGTTACTTCGCCTACAAAATCATCTGACGAAAAGTTGTCGCTGTCCATTATTTTCAATTTGAGCTCTGAAACTCCCTCAGATACTGTGAACAGGAAAGTTTCATTCCACTCTGGTTCGGCCCCTTGTCCTGCAGTATTTATTTCGGAGAAGTTTTAACATATATGTTTCAGTACGCATATTTATGATACATCAACCAGGACGATGCCCATTGAAATTTCCAGTGCAATTGCATATTAGGCCCTAAAGCTCGACAAGATATAAGTTGCCAATGCATTTACAGATAGCATGCCACTTAGTTTTTCTACTATCAGTAATCAAACTCAAGCAAACAAAATGATGAATCTAAAAGGTGCCAACCTGATGCAACGCTGCTTTTCTTCTCCTGAGTGCGGCATGTAATGATGACATAGGGGTCCATTTTACCTACACATTAAGAATCAAAAGAAATAAAAGCCCAAAATGTATTTTGTTAGAACAGCAAAGTCTATGCAGGATGAGGATATAAACTGAGTTTACAATAATTTTTTAAAAAGGAACCACATTGACTAAACGAAGCACCCCTTGAACAGGCATAGCTAATATTCAATAACCACTGATCAAAACCCAAGAAAAAAGAGAGAAAACGGAGTTAATTTTCTCGGTCTGGGAATTAATGTACTACAACTCCTCAGTTTCTCATACTTCGTCAAAGTTTTTGATTCACGCATTTTATCAGTATGTAAATATAGATCTTGCAGGAAATTGCAGTTTCACAATTCAAGCCATATACGATGTAGCATGTATCTCCATGTCAAATCTAATTGATATAGAGGAAATGAGGGCTCGTAATATGATGATAACGATGACAATCAGTCATCGATCGTTGGATCAGAGCAGATAAACAATAGCCAAGACCACTGTTCCATGGATCTACTGAAAGAAACAGGATGATCATAGCAGCCCAATCCAGCTACAAAATGATCAGAACCATCTGAAAAATCACCATATTCTACAATGACCTCATCAAATACTCCTCATCAGTGGTCCTCAGGATCAATTTCGCGGCCATCATTTCCATTCCATCGTGGGTGAAAAATACTACACGCACACATCGTTTGTTCCAAGATCCAAAACCATGCCAACCCAAGATCCAGAAGAACCGAGATTCAGATTTCGCAACACCAAAAACCCGACGATCACGACAAACCCATTTGAGAAAAACAACGCAAAAGAAAGTATATACTCCAAAATATTCATCTAACAATCATAAAGGAAGACGAGAACGCCAGGAACATACTGAGAAACTCCGTGTTCTCGAGGCCCTTGGCGCCAACGAGGAGGACTTCCAGCTTTCCCTGAGGCATTTTCGTTTCCGGACCGGACGGACGGACGGACAGAGAAGATTCGACCACCTTTGTTGGGTTTCTGGGATCTTTCGAACGACGAGGACGACGATGAATCAAACGTGGGACGAAGAAATGGACTTGCGGGGATATTTATACCCAGGTTGTCACGGGAAGAACCGGTCGGGATACGAACCGGATCGGCGGGGACAGGAGGCCGGCCGTCCAGCCGAGAAAGAAGGAGGAGACCCCGGTTGACTTCAAACAGTCCCCGTGCGGGGCCAATGAAGGTGTTCCACGTGGGAGGCAGCGGGCCCGTGCTTCTGCCACGCTGGCAAGCACGTTCGTCCTTCAGGTAGTGCCCGGATCCGTTAGGCGCACGTGCAGCATGTGTACCCCACGAGATCCAACGGTAGAGATGCATTGGACTGATTTGTGCAGGGTGAATCCAACATGCATTGGATTTTTATAACAAGTGCAGGACAGTTTTTATACAGTACTGATTTATTTCTTTAAGGCTCCGTTTGTTTGGCGGAAAAAATTCTTCTTTCGGAAAATATTTTCCCGGAAGTCATTTTCCTGGAAAATGTTTTCCACTAACATAATTTTCCGGTGTTCGACCAATATGAAAAAGTTTCGGAAAATATTTTTCACAGGCGGCGGCGGCGGGCGGCAGCGGCCGGCGGCGGCGGCGGCGGCTGCGGGGGGCCGGCGGCGGGGGCCGGCGGCGGCCGGCGGCCAATGGTGGTGACCGGCGATCAACTTCCTCTCCCACGGAAAATATTTTCCCTCCCATGAGCAATTTTGCCTTCAATTTGGGGGAAAATGATTTCCTCTTTGTGAAAAGAGGAAATTATTTTCCTCAAAACAATGAAGGATTTGGGGGGGAAGGAAAATGTTCCGCCCCCGAACACCGGAAAACGCGGAAAATATTTTCCGGAAAAATATTTTTCCGCAAACAAACACAGCCCAAAATACCTATTATTAATTGATCTGCCTTGTTTTTTCGTACGCTGATTTATTGGGTTGATCTTGGTATATCTGGCCTTACTCATCTTATTTTATTCGCCGAGCACATAGGTTTTGACCTCCCGTTGTAAGTTAACAAACACCGAAGAATATAAAAGGAAATATTTTTTATTTAACAAACTCATTGTACTAAGAACAATTTAATAACCTGAAATGATTTAATTGAAGCTCGTGCTGTGATTGATGGTCTAATTATGATTTATCACATACTTGGACATTACTTAGTATAAATTTTACCTAGCAACATTAGTCGTGAAAAGGCTACAGTTTTTATAAGGTGTTTTTACAAACACCTCGCAATTTCAATAGCTTACTCTACCTTTTAAGAAGCCGGACTCACCCAATTTTTAGGTATTGTAATTTTAAAACATGTATCGCCACAAACACAAATGACAACACTTCGCAGCACAATCATATCCCAGCCCAACTAATGTACTACCGTGATTATACCAAACGGGCTATAAGAATCAAGCTTTTACATCCTCATTCCACATTCGGTGATAGGGTAATTGGAATATCTCGAGAGATTATCCGATTGAGAAGTTATCTTGATAAGATTACCAAGAAAATAATGAAAACATTTTATGAATCTTGATTTATATATATCAAACTATCCGAAATTGTGTTCACCATATACTTGGCAATTCGCATTTCTTTTGTAGCCTAGGTCTGACTAGCATTTATAACCTTTAATCATCTTCAAGGTAGAATTGGTCATTAGATGGGCAAAACATGAATAGGAGGGGGTGAATTGGTTTTCCAAGAAATCACTAAGTAATTTGGTAGAACCAAGCCCACTAAAATATTGCTTCTATGCGCGAAGTGAACTAGTAATGTATTGTAAACAGCGGAAATGTCTTCACTTTAAGTACTCACAAGGAGTCATCACATAACTTTTGTCTCTCATCCAAACAAATGTCTTCACTTTAAGCACAATAATTTCTCCCGTGTATGGGTCGTCACTTTTTATCATCTGAAAAGAGGAAAAAAAACGGAGTGGACAAGGTTACAAAAGAGACGGACTCAAAAACCTCTCAACATTGCTCAAAATCTCTTGCTTTGGCCCTTCTCATTTATATCACTTCTGGCTGAATTTTCTCCAATTTGTAAAGCTCCAAATTCGAACGACCCACTTGTATCATGTAGCCATTATGTCCATCTAATTCTTTATAAAAAGAGTCTTGAAAAAAATCATTAAAAAACATGTGCAAAACCTTCCATGAATCCGAGCTGTCAGTTAGGTTTCTATTGAGACATGTCATCTTCTTTTAATGATGGCAAGTTTTGACAACATCGCCTCACCAATCTATTAACCGAATATGTATGTGATTTCTGGCATAAATAACACTGGAACATCATACTTTAATGTCGTGAGTGGGCCTTCAATTTAGAAATTCCAATAGTCATCAAACCCATATATGAAAGATACGCGACGATCAAGTTTCACTGTTTTGCAAAACTTAGCTATTAGACACCCTTTATTCCGTAGAATTTCTAGACTTTAGTGTAATTTGACTCAAATGCTGGCAGAATTAGGACATAGACTTTTCACGGTTTAAATATGAAGGGAAAATGACACAAACAGTCCCTGAACTTTGACTCAATGTGTAATTTAGTCCATGAACTTTTAATTTGTTCAATATAGGCCATGAACTTTAATCCAATGTTCAATGTGATCCCTAAACTTTCAATTTGTTCAATGTGGTCTATGAACTTTTAGTACATATCCAATATAGTCCCTGAACTTTATAAAAATGTTCAATGTAGTCTTTTCATTAATTCAAGTTCAGAGACTATATTGTACATTTTTATATAGTTCAAGGACTAAATTGAACATGTACTAAAAGTTCAGGGACCACATTGAATAAATTAAAAGTTTATGGACCACATTGAACATTAGGCTCAAGTTCATGGACTACATTGAACAAATTAAAAGTTCAAGGATCAAATTGTATATTGAGCCAAAGTTCAGAGACTGTTTGTGTCATTATCCCAAATATGAACCCTGCACACTTAAATAATTTCAGTAGATATTCGGATTAAGTTTTGTTATCATCAAAACCATTTAGAGACATATTCCAACATGGGCTTGGATTTTGTTATCATCAAAATCATTGCTGACGTGGACGCCAGTCGTCCTACGTGACACGACTGACGCTGATCTAGATAATTTTTAATAATATTTTTTAGATTTTTATTTTTTATTTTTTCTCCTTTTCTTTATCTTTCTTTCTTTCTTTCTTTCTTTTTAATTTTCTTTCAAGCTTGCCGAGGGCCACTGGCCATCCCTTGTCGGTATAGGCGAGGGTCGGCAGACCTTCACCGGCCGCGGGTGAGGTTTACGACCCTCGCCCAATGGCCGGCGACTCGCCAACCCTCGCCTGTGACTGCCGAGGGTCGGCCGGCGTCCCTCGCTGGACTTGGTAGAAAAATAAAAAGAAAATAAAGAAAGAAAGAAAAAACAAAAAAAGAGGAAAAAATTGAACAAACAGAAAATAGAACTACTTTTTAACATTGCCATGGGAAATTACATGCATTTTTTTTTATTCTCCCCGCACATTTAGGAGTATCAACAGTTCGGTTCGATTCAGTTTTTCGAAAAAAACCGAACCGTTGAAGTGTACACTTGAACAGAACCGAATCTCGACTCAAACCGAATATAAACCGAACCAAAAACCTAGTTTGGATTTGGTTCGGCTCTGATTGATTTTCGGTTTCCAGTTTTTTCTTTTTTTCCTTTTTTTTGCTTTTTTTCTCCACGGCTCACAGCTTGGGAAAAAACCAAATCCCCCATCATCCACGATCTCCCATCCTCTCCTCCCACACCCAACCCCCACCAACTACAAACCACCTTCCACGGCCAACTGCTCCTGCACCCAGCCTCAGCTAGGGGTGTCAACGGGTCGGGTCGGGTCGGGTTTTCACGATACCCGACCTGATCCGAAACAATGAATATATATGCTTGGCCCGACCCGAAACAAGATCCAAACATGATATAGCCGCACAATTGGATCGGGTTCGGGTCGGGTAGGGTCGGTTCGGGTTCGGGTTTAGAGGTTTGCTATCCTCTTGAAAGAATTGTTCCTCACATTTCATGCACGACCTTACTGCTAAATTTGTTCCCAAATGTGGTACTTTTGCATCATTTGTCTGTGAGGGTGCAGTCCTAAACTCTGCTTTTATATTTACTTTCCAGCTCGAAAACAAAGGTTGTCTCGGGAGATTTCGGTCCCTCATTCCGGCAAATGTTTCATAACATGAAGTAAAGCAGCATTCCGAGTTCGATTTGGCAAAAAAAAGCAAACGAAGGCCACACGAGTACACATTCATGCCTAACCAGTACATAAGCGGAAAGAGAAGCTGCAAAATGAGCAGAACGAGTACACATTCAATTCGATTGCAAGAGAAACCATGCATTCGTTGGATTTCATTCGAGCTATTTCACTACAGCACTTCATACATTGAGTAATCCAGGACAAAAGCCTAAACTGAAGCAATACAATAAATGCCACTATAAGAGGAGAATCACAGCATCAAAGAAAACATACGTGGTGAGCATTGGCAATAATGTTGCTCATTTGCAAGAGTTACTACCACCAATGATGAACAAGAACTTCACTCTGTCTCACGGATGTGAAAAGGTCCAAGCATTGCCCATATGTTTTCTCGTACTTGGAACTTCTCTCACCGGGACAACATCTCTGCCATCTGTTGTAATGGCACTCGAGAAACAGTTCATCGATCAAACAGATAGCCCCAGTCTCGAATAGCCTCGGAATCAAATCGAACTCAGTCCCCTCCACATCCATCTTCATCACCACGAAATCCTTCTATGTAACCGTGCTTTTCAACCATTCCGCGAAATCGAATCCCTGAATCTTAGCCACCTCCCCATCGCTCGAGGACTGAACCAGTTGACTCAGTAATTTTATCGAACAGTTGGTATGACACGCAAAATCGGCTGATGCAAAATGAGATGAACACGCATACATAGAACACCTCGAAAGGCACAGTGAATCAACAGATGGGTTCCCCATTCTTCGACAAACAAAAGCAAAAAAAGCCAACTTGGAGCTGATCTAATCAAGTTCCACTCCGAAAAGAGAGTCAATCCAACACACCCAAGCACCATGCCGTTGAAGAAGCAGGAACACCGCAGATTCAAAGCTCGTCGGGGATTAATTGAAAGATGGCGATGCTCACCGGAAGAAAGAAATCGTCACTTGTGGTTGGGGCCGGGGGCAGCGGGTCAAGAGGGTCAATCGTCGAGGAGCTTCCGGAGGCGAGACTTGACGAAGTCGCTGCGAGCTTTGGCGCGGGTTTGCTGAGAAGCGACGTTGGCGTAGGAGAGGTGGATGCCAACCGCATTCAGGGTGGCGTCGGCGGCGAAGACGCCGATCGTTGCCGCCAGTTGCCTCCGCGTCGCACTAATTGATTGCCAGTTGCAGATCCGGAGCTCTAGAAGAAGATGATAGGGTTTCGGGTGGGCTTGTAAGCAAGAAGATCAAATGGTTCTTGTTTGTCTCCGGTGGGCTTGTATCGGGCATGCTCGGGTAAATCCAAAACAAGCTGAAGCCTTGTTTTTACTGTTACCCAAACAAGTTAAGGCTCAACCCGACCCAATACAAAAATTTCTTGTTTGGTTCGGGTCGGGTCATGTTTGAGCGGATTCTTTTGACACCCCTAGCTTCAGCCATTGCCACCATCGACCCGACCCGACCCCTCTTGCCGTCACAACCACTGCCGACCTCCCTCCCCCTATGGTCACCAATCTTCTCTCTTCCTTTCTCCATTGTAATCTCTCAATGTCGCTTGCTTTTTGGGTACAAAGTGCTGTTCGTGGCTTAGATCTGACATGGTGAGCCTTGCCGCCTCGATCGGCCTCACTGTGGCTCATGACATCGATTGGTAGTCGCGAACTGCCATGGGGGACCTTGATCTGAGGTCGAGGG
Source organism: Syzygium oleosum (assembly GCF_021117445.2). Lineage (NCBI taxonomy): Eukaryota > Viridiplantae > Streptophyta > Magnoliopsida > Myrtales > Myrtaceae > Syzygium > Syzygium oleosum. The sequence goes on from NW_026607498.1 coordinate 9,751,658, forward strand.
AGGCCGGCACAGCCATGGCGACGACGGTTCAAACGAGGCTGGTTGAGAGGGAGGGGGGGGGGGGGGGGGTGGCTCACAAGCGAGTGATGGCGGCGGGCGATGACTCCAAGGCTTTCGATGGGCGATGGCGAGCTGGGAGGCGTCGGCGTCAACAGCGGAAGCGGCTAACGGGGAAGGTGGTCGATGGAGAGGGACTCGTGAGATCATAGCCCCTGTGCCTTTGGGACAAGAAATGCATGGAATTCCGGTTCAGCTTCGGTTCCGGTTCGGTTTTGACACCTCTAGACATTATACACAGTGCTCAATGAGAGAAGACTTATGCATCTGTTACAAGGAATATAACCGGGTTTTATTGGTCTTGGAACTTCGCTCATCATGTAAGGATGAAGCTGCTTATTAGTCATGCCTTCAAGGACAGAAGACAACCTTGTAATTTGTCCCTCCGGGGCAAGTGAAAGTACTGCTAGCATCATCCTTGGGGTAACTATAAGCATCCGGACACCTATCTTTGAAGTACTTGGAATAATCGGTGGGTTCGCAACTGCCGGAATTGCAACAGTACTGATCCGTCTTGAAAATCTGGCACGGCCCGTTGCACCCGCCTGGGACCTTCAGCGCGGCGGGGCACTGCCCCATGATGTCGGCGGTGCACTTGATCACCCAGTTGCACCCGCCGGAGGTCGGGCTGATCTCCATGGGGACATTGAACCCGTCGATGAGCGACATGTCGATGGAGTCCATTTGATTGAACTGGTTCAGGGCGAACTCGACCAGCGTGTTCGGGGACTCACCATTGGCCTGGCACTGGAGGAGTCCGCCGCAGTCGCCGGTCTCGCAGCTTCCCCTGCCGGCCAAGTCAAAGCTGCAGTTGGTGCGGGCCCAGATCCGCCCGGTCATCCTGCCAACATTGATGTCGAGGGGCCACGTCTGGCTGCGGTTGAGCTGCCTCCCGCCGCCCGGGACGACGGCGGCCCACACTGTGTAGGGGCAGTTGTTGGTGATGACAAACCTAGCTGATTGAGCGACAGCCGTGCAGCTAATTAGAGTCGAGCAGCTAATTAGAGGCGAGCAGCTAATTAGTAGGAAGAAGAAAGAGGGAATGGAGAGAATTGTGAAGATCCTCATATTTTGTAATAGTGGGGTTTCAAGCTTGGTGCTTTAGCTCGTTACCAAAGACTCCATATAAATAGAGGGATTGAATAGTTAAATGTCGACTAAAGAATTGTGCAAGTCTTCGACGACCTAGACTTGTAATAATCTACGGGCTTGACTGAGTCATGTTCTATGTTACCCTTTTCTCGTATGGTATTGTTTGCCTCTTCATTTTTTTTATTTCTAATTTTTATTTTTCATTCTAGAATTCTGCCCTTGGAAAATGTTTGGAAAATGTTTGTTCTTTTGATCATTGTCTACATCTCTCTCGTCAATCCTGCCTCGTGAAAGTTGAGCTTATATAGACGATAAGCTTAGTCGAACTGCATTTTCTCGTTTTGTAATTTGATTCACGCAAATATGTCGGACCTACATAAGTTGTACAGACAAAGGCATGAGGATAAATCGGCGTAATCTTACACTCGACTTACTTCAACACTATCGAGTGCGACATAACAATAGAATTTATCTATACGATGATATTCAATGGTTATGGTTTATTCGTGTTGAAATTAGCATGATTTGAACTTTAAGCATGTCATTGAGATATATAGTTTCCTTCATCGGCGGAGGAGTTAGTGACTGTTTGACAGGTCACGGTGGTCCAATTACATTTACCTAAAGTCTAAAAAGTGGACTGGATCAAAAATGCCGTGCCCGTAAAAGCCAGGGACCCAAAGACGAGCTTGCTTCATTAATTTACAGCTGGAATTCGTGGCAATCGAGTAGACTTGGTTTTTCGAGGTTGCTGTCCCAAGATATAATTCTCACAGACTTCTAAGGGTATCGATTAATCAAGAGACTCATCGCATGTACTTTGAAAATGATATAGGTTCTATTAGATATAACCAATACTTGAAATAGCTATTGGTATCACCTTGGACATATAAACTCTGAGGACATCAAACATTCTATAAGTTTCACAAATTAAGTCGATCAAATAAACACGATGCTATTCAGAGAGGCTATTTGGGACAACTTTTAGTTTAGTTACCTTAGCTGGGAAAGTGGATGCAACTTACAAGATATTGGGAAAAGAACATTCGAAATGCCTTAATTTTCATACAGGGCTTCCTTTAATACCAAAACTTTTCGAGCGATCATTTAAGTGCCACATCGGTGGAAAAATGATCGCTAAAGTGTCTTTGGCTATTTTGTCCTATTCGAGTCTTTCTGATCAACAGATACTCATGAATGCACGAAATCTGTCATGTATCTACGAGCATTCTATTGATGGGATGATCTGCCTAAGCCCTAGGATTACTCTGAGTGGGAGACTCTCGGAAGGGTGTCCACGGTAAACAGCCCGCCAATCATGGTGGTCCAAGAAAATCTCCTCCTACTTTTTTTTTTTTTGATCGAATCCTCCTACTTTGATGAGAGGAAGATATAACAGTCTTTCAATGTGATATTAGGTTGGATAGTTGGATTCTAGACCCGTATTTCACGGGGAGAACAGAAATTCCATGACTTGAACGATTGATGGTGGCTAGATGTGTAGCTTTTTTTTAATAGAATTGTAACTCCTATGTGGTTTTTTTCATAAAAAAAGATGTCCAATGTGGATTATGACCTGGCCAATCTTGACAGAATGATCACATTTCATATTAAAATTCTCTCTCTATGTACCAGATAAACCGGCGGGCTTCTAGCAAATACCCAAAGACAAAAAAAAACTAACGCAATTCGAAGGGAGATCTCACTCCTTCTTGGGTTCATCTCATCTTTTCTCATGCTTATGTATAGTTTTTTTTTTTTTTTCTAATCCTCTTTTTGTACCTTTTCTCTTTGTTTGGCCTTTGTAAAGAAAAATGTTGTTAGTTTTCATTTGAGTTGGGTTTGCAGATGTCCTCTTCCACCAGGAAATTTCAAATTCCGGCAAAACAAAATCACACAAATAAAATAGCAGACCTCCATTGCAAGTTTCAGTTACTAATTTTTCCCCAAATCCTCAATTGAGAGGTTAGGTTTTGAAGAAGATGGTGAAGAAACCGACCATTGCAAGATTCAGTTCTTAATTTTGCCCCAAAATGCTTCGGTATGAATTAGTCTTTGAAGAAGATGAGAAATTTGAGCCGATTTGTCCCCAATTTTGTTAAATTTAGGGCAAACATGTGTAGCGACATCATTTTAGAGCACTTATGCTGAATTATTACCACATTGGATTTTCAGCAAGTCATGCCTTTTGGAAAAGAAGTTAAAATATTGTCATACTGGATTTTCGGCATCACGAATCAAAGTTGGCACCTAAGTAATCTTTTTTTTTTTTCACCAAAATGGCACTAAAGAGATCTGTAAGAAAATTTTTGGCACTAAAGTTCGCGCTATACGAATGTTATGGCAATTTTCTCTAAATACATAGTCTACACGTATTGCATGTAGTTGCAGCAGTTGTAAATCCGTTTTTTATTTATAAAATACTGTTATTCGAGCCTTTCTGATCAACAGATACTCATGAATGCACGAAATCTGTCATGTGTCTACGAACATTCCATTGACGGGACGATCTGCGTAAGCCCTAGGATTACTCTGAGTGGGATACTCTCGGAAGGGTGTCCACGGTAAACAGCCCGCCAATCATGGTGGTCCAAGAAAATCTCCTCCTACTTTGATGAGAGGAAGATATAACAGTCTTTCAATGGGATATTAGGTTGGATATTTGGATTCTAGGCCCGTATTTCACGGAGAGAACAGAAATTCCATGACTTGAACGATTCATGGTGGCTAGACGTGTGAACTATTCTACGTCCCTTCCTTTTTGATATTGGTCCACTGAGAAATCCCAAAAGAACACTAACCGATAAACTAAGGACAAATGACTTTTTGTCGACGTTCTCCATCCTTGTCATATCAAGACATGGAAAAAAAATGTTAACTGAATCGATACGAAGGCTTTCTTTAGGTCAACCTCGGATATAAGGCAACTCTACGAATCCCCTCTTAATGTGGACATGGTTTCGCTAAAGTTCCATTTTAGTATGATTGAATTAGAATATAGTTCAACTCGCCATTCTAATAGGACATAGATTCAGTTTAATACGGTGCGAATTAGTAAAGTAAGTGAATGTTTGTAGCAGTCTGAATTGAAGGGATAAGATGGGTTTGGTTTTGTTTCACCGAAAAGTGTTGACAAACTATGGATCAATGAGTAAATTGACAAAGGTTGTAAAGAGTCCTTTATTGATTCTTGGACATGATACATAAAATGACGAGAAATTAAAAGTATCAAGACTGAAGACAATTGCATCCAGCCATGTAAAAGATTACTGAAATATACACCGGAAGTAAAATTGAATAACTAGTGTTCATTGGTTGATTGGTTGTCCTTTGCACGAATTATATTCTAGTATTTATAGCTACTACTGGTAGTTAACAGCAGCCACAAAAAAATCAAATACATCTTACGGAACTCATGAAATTCTGCAACTTGTATTTACAAACAATGGTCTACACCTGGACACAACATCACTACCCGACGGTTGCTTGCCCACTCTTCACATCCAGCATTACAAGTTACTTTTGAAGTCCCTTATTCCACTATTCGGCGGTTGCAATAACCCACATTTCCCAGCCTCTACCATTAGTGGTTTTCGAGATTCATGGCATCCATTGCATGATGGGGAAAATTACCAAAATAGTCCTAAACATATTGCAATTGTGCCAATTTAATATTAATTTTTTTTTTACCAATTCAGTTATAAACATTTTGTATTTGTGTCAATTCAGTTCATTCGGCCAATTTTAACTGGCCGACGTTGACATGGCAATTTTTTATTTTTATTTTTTTAAAATTTTAATTATTTTACTTTTTTCCCCTTTTTTTTTTTGCTTTCCTTCTTCCCCTGGCTGATCACTGGACCAGTCAGGGGCTAGGGCTAGCGAGGGCGAGCTCACCTCGCTATCGCGGGTGAGGTCAGCCATGACAAGGCTCGACATCACTAGATTTGGACGAGTTCAAGCTCGCCCTCACCATGGTCAACCTAGCTCGCGACGGGGAGGTCGTCACCCTTGCCATGGTTTATAGTCATCGTTTATTTATCTAATGTAAATATCTAATGTTATTTATGGTATCAGAGCACGTAAATCTCTAATGTTATTTATAGTCACCGTTTTATTTATCTAGTGATTTCGTATCGATTTAAATTACAGTTTTCATGATCATTTTACAATAACGATTAAAAAAAATGGCGTCATAAATGCTATTGTCTACATTTCACTCGTGAATCCCGCCACGTAAAAGTTCAGCTTCTACAGACGATGATCTGGACGTCGTGTCCATGACCATCGACCATTGCACATGGAAAAAGCTCGAGGGCTTTAAGCCAAAGCGGGTGTAAAACCTCGTAACGGCCCCATTTGGTTCAGCATTTGAGAAACGGAAAGCCGAAAGTAGCATTTGGAATGCTGAAAGCCCAAAGCCGGTCCGGACCAGCTTTGGGCTTTTAGCATTCTACAAATGCTGAAGCCTATTTTTCTCTTCCCAAATTGCCCTCACTCAAATTTCTTTATTCCGGTTTTGCCCTTGTTACTGTTTATCTTCTTCACCCCAAGGGTGGCCGACGAACGGTCGGTGAGGGCGGATCTGGCCGGCAAGGTCACCCGACCCAGGCGACGGCCACCTGGGGTCGGGCGACCGCCTAAGCGCCGCGTTGCCTGGGTCGCGCGACCTCGGGCGACGTCGCCTGGGTCGCCCCGAGGTCGCGCGACCCGGGCGGCGACGGCCGCCCGAGGTCGCTCGACCCCAGCGAAGGCCGCCGCTGGGTCGCGCGACCCGGGCGACGATCGGCTGGGTCGCGACCTCAAAGCGGCCGTCGCCGGGGTCGCGACCTCCAGCGGTGGCCGTCGCCTGGGTCGCGCGACCTCGGCGGCGTCGCCCGGGGTCGCGCGACCTCAGGCGACGGCCGCCGGGTCGCTGCGACCTCGAGCGACGGCCGCGCCGGGTCGCGCGACCTCGAGCGACGGCCGCCTGGGTCGCGACCTAGGTTGACGTCGCCCGAGGTCGCGTGACCCAGGCGACGGCGCCTAGGCGGTTGCTCGACCCCAGGCGGCCGTCGCCTAGGTCGGGCGACCTCGCCGGCGCTTCATCGGCCACCCTCGCCGGCCAGATCTGCCCTCGCCGGCCACCTTTGCCAGTGAAGAAGATGAACAGTAATATGGGCAAAACCGGAATATTAAAACTAAAAATTGCCAAAGCTCTTTGCAAAAAAAAATTTACCAAACACTACTTAGGCCAAAAGTAGCTTCACAAATTTTTTTTTTACTAAACACCACTTACATTTCCCCAAGTAACTTTCACCTAAAGGTATTTGCATTCTCCCAAGTTGCATTTGAAAAGCCGAACCAAATGGGCCCAACATCGATAGTGACATCCTGCGTCGACTACGCACTGGGACTCAGTCCAATACGATGTCGAGTCTGAAATAACACTTAGAATCATTCTGTCCGATGATAGGATTATTCGTGTTGAAATTGGCGTGATTCGAACGTAAGCATGTGATTGAGTGTGTGTAAACTTCCTTCATCAGCGGCACAGTTATCGAACTGTTTGAGTGGGTCACGGCACTCCAATGATAATTTCCCTGAAGTTTAAAGATTGAATTGGTTTGTAGGAAAGTCTCGTTCCACTCTAGTTCGGTCCGTTGTCCTGCATTATTTATTTTAGAGAAGTTTTCAACATATATGTTTTAGGACGCATATTTATCAGGCACCAACCAGGACAATGCCCAGATATAAGTTGCCAACGCATTTACAGATAGTATGCCATATAGTTTTTCTACTATTAGTAATCAAACTCAAGCAAACAAAATGATGAATCTAAACGGTGCCAACCTGATGCAACGCTGCTTTTCTTCTCCTGAGTGCGGCATGTAATGATGACATAGGGGTCCATTTTGTCTACACATTTAAGGATCAAAAGAAATAAAAGCCCGAAAGGCATTTTGTTAGAACAGCAAAGTCTATGCAGGACATAAACTGAATTTGTAATAATTTTCCTATAGTGGAACCACGACGACTAAACGAAGCACCTCTTGAACAGGGATAGCTAATATTCAATAACCAGTCATAAAAACTCAAGAAAAAAGAGAGAAAAACGGAGTTAATTTTCTCAGTCTGTCAATTAATGTACTACACCTCCTCAGTTTCTCATTCTCATACTTCCTCAAAGTTTCGAATTCACGCATTTTATCAGTATGCATAGATAGACCTAGCTTGCAAGTAACTGCATTTTCACAATTCAAGCCGAATACGATGTAGCATATATACCTCCCTCTCGCGATACATTCTAATTGATATAGAGGAAATGAGTGGTATCTCAATGGAATTTTGTGGCCTATGATGATAATGATGCCAATCAGTCACCGATCGTTGGATCAGAGCAGATATATAATAGCCAAAACAATGCTGCATGGATCTACTGAACAAAACAGAGTGGTAATAGCCCATCTCAGCTACAAAATGATCAGAATCATCTAAAAATCACCATATTCTACAATGACCTCATGAAATACTCCGCATCAGTGGTCCTCAGAATCAATTTCGCGGCGGCCAGCATTTCCATCCCATCGTGAGTGAAAAATACTACACGCATACATCGTTTGTTCCAAGATCCAAACCCATGCCAACCCAAGATCCAGAAGAACCGAGATTCAGATTTTGCAACACCAAAACCCGACGATCATGACAAACCCATTTAACAAAAACACGCAAAAGAAAGTATATACACCGAATATTCATCTAACAATCATAAAGGAAGACGAAAACGCCAGGAACATACTGAGAAACTCCGTGTTCTCGAGGCCCTTGGCACCAACGAGGAGGACTTCGAGCTTTCCCCGAGGCATTTTCGTTTCCGGACCGGACGGATGGACAGAGAAGATTCGACCACCTTTGTTGGGTTTCTGGGATCCTTCAAACAACGAGGACGATGATGAATCAAACGTGGGACGAAGGAATTGACTTGCCGGAAGAACCGGTCCGGATACGAACCGGATCGGCGGGACAGGAGGCCGGCCGTCCAGCCGAGAAAGAAGGAGGAGACCGTGGTTGACTTCCTAGTCCCCATGGGGCGCCAATGAAGGTGGTCCACGTGGGAGGCAATGGGCCCGTACTTTTGCCACGCTGGCAAGCACGTTTGTGGGGAGAAAATATTGGGTGGGGGAGAAAATATTGGGTGGAACTGTGATTTCACGCTGGCAAAATCCAACTCAATCAGCGTGCGACACGTGCCACCCGGGCCCCACATGCGTCAGACAGCCAAATTCAATTTCAAAGGTTGAAGCGGGACACTCTCTCTCTTCACTCTTCCTTTCACGCTTTGCTCTCTCTCTCCCTCCGGACTCAAGCCACCCTTCCGACTCACGACCGAGCTCACCTCCGACGAACGACGCCGCAGTCGCCGCCTCCACCTCATCCGTTGCCTCGGCCGTCCGACAAACCACGCCGTCTCTCTCTTGATTCGCTCTGTTCTCTCCGTCTGTCTCTCGTCTCGCTCTGTTTTCGCCGTCTCCGCTGTTCGACGAGCCACTCCCGGCTCTGTACCACACCGCCGCCTCTGCCTCCGCCTCGAAAGGTAAATATTTTCTTAGATTTACTCCAAAATCTGTGTAATTTTTGCATTTTGGGATATATTTTGAAGGATTCTCACTGTCTCCGCCGTCCGACGAACCTCGCTGGCATAGCTCTACCCAATATTTTGAAGGGACGTATCGAGAACCAAAACAGAACGATCACGCAGAAAAAGAAGAGAAAAGACGATGCACGAATTTACCCAGGTTCACCCTCGATTAGGGCTACGTCCTGCAAAAAGATTTCACTATGTTTTCGATTTACAGCCACTCAACTCGTTACAATGATCAGAAAAACGAGTAAAATATATATATGCCCCAAACGGGCCCAAAACCTAAACCTATATGAAATCTCTTAATCTCGCACCATACGGGCCAGCCCAAACCCGTTGAGGTTTCGGGGGCGCTGCCCCCGAGCCCCCGCTCGCTCACCGGCGAGCGGGGCAGCGGAACCCCCGTCGGAGGGCGCTGCCCCCGAACCCCCGCCCGCTGACCGGGCAGCGGGGCACCCGTGTCGGGGGCGCTGCCCCCGAACCCCCGCATTCCGCACGCATGGGTCACATGTCGTCGGACAACACTTCAGTTTCCCTAAGCTCACGTGGGCGTACCCGGTGTGAGAAATAAGGGTCCTCGAAGTATTCGCCAACTCCAACATATTTTCCCCTCTCTCTGTGTGCGAAGAGTCGCCAAAGCTCTGATCTTTTTGGTTGAAGTGATAGAGTAGAAGCTCCATTGGTGCGTCGGAAAGACTCCGTCATCTTCTGTCGAGCAATTGGAAGGATCAAGGCGAGGCTGGGTTCAGACGTGGCCCCGCCTTCCAAACCGAAGCGCGTCATGGATGCGCGGCCGCCCGTCGCCTCCACTGGCTTGCCAGACGTCTCAGGTTACGTCCTGCGCCCGATCCCCTTGGTTTCTCCGAAATTTTTGGTGCTTTTCTTGGAGAAAGATTTCTTCTCTTTTTTGCGAGCTGGTGGCTTTTCTGCTTGCAATGTTGCTTTTGGGCATTATTTGTTTGCTTGAGATTATTTACCTGGGAAATGTCAGCGGAGGGTATGCGCGTTCTTCGTTCAATCTTTCTGACAAAAAGACAAGTAGAAATTAATCTTTATGTTTGTTTCGTGAGACTAAAGAGTAGGCGATACTGATTGCTTATATCTTGCGCTTGATGGCATTTAGCTATTTGTTTCTTCAAGAAAAGGTTATAGGGGAGATAGTCGATTGATTCTATTTCCTCTTAGGTTTAACGTGTGGATCTTAGGTTTAACATGATGTTAGCATGTTCTAATTCTATTCAGTTGGTGTTCTGAATTATGTTCTCATTCTCCATCCGCATATCTTCGTCGTCAAGGAAGAGGACTAGAAAGTGTGCGGGCGACCCCAAGAGTTCAATTTCCAAACTCATTGAGATTTCATGAGTTCACGCCTTTTGAATGTTTGCTGAATTGTGGACAGGCCTTGCATTTTCTTTCTAAGCGCATCGTGCCTCTGAACCAAGCCCGCGGGGTTTTCCATCGGAGGAGGTAACAACCCTTCATCATCTTTTGTGCTTTTCTCTCGTTACAACTTCGTTTTTTGCCTCTTCAGAGCATGTTTTTCATATAATTACTTTTGCTGTTTGAATTTTCTTGACTTCCTAGTCCTGCCATTGTTTGCTTTTGCTTCGAATATGTGCTTCGTGTAATCTTGTGCTGTTTGAATATTCTTGGCTTCCTAGTCTTGCCACTGTTTGTTTTTGCTTCGAAGGGATATGCGGTTTCAGCTACATGCAGGTAGCGCGTCCTTTGTACTTCGATGGTTCCATAAAATTCTCGTTGTTTTTTTCTCTTTTGGGGGCTGTTGGGGGGTTGGGCGGAAAGAGTTTGGTGATTGAGACTCGAGTAGTCTTATGTTAGCCAAGCTTTACCATTGAAGAAATATCGAAAACACTTTTCAATCTCTATGGCTGGATTGTGTTCTTTTTATGATGCGTGAGGACTGAAAGAACTCATGGGGGCAGGAGGGTGGACATTTTCAAATTCAGCTTATGTGCAATCCAGAGATTTGAACATTATCCAGATAGTCGGTAGTCGATTTAACAGGAAATATATTATAACCAATGTCCTAAAAATTTGTGTTGAAAAAATCTGTTTTGGTTAGTAAGGGCCCGTTTGGTAACGTGCCAAATAGTGAAAATTTCTGTTCTTTTGTTCCCAAAAATAGTTTGGGAACAGAAATGCGTTTGGTAAATTTTTTGTTCCTGGGCACATTTTTGCAAAAATTTGTGCCAAGAAGCAGTTTTGGAAGAGAAACAAGAAATAAAAAAAAGTTGCTTCTTGTTTCTCAGCAGAATTTTGAGAATCAGTTTTTTTTCTTCTTTTTCTTTTTTTTCTTTTCTTAATTTTGTGTTGTTCTTTCCTGGGCCGGGCCGGCCACGGCGACGGCCACAGCCTCAGTGCCGGCGAGGGCGTCACGGCCCTCGCCGGCCGCCGGCGGAGGCGAGGGTCGCCCGCCGGCGAGGGCGAGGGCCGGACCCTCGTCGCCCGGGCGAGGCGGCCTCGCCTGCAGACGCACGAGGCTCGGCCTCGCCCAGATCTGGCGAGGCCGAGCCTCTGCCGTCGCGACCCACGGCGGCCGACCTCACCGTGGGTCGCGACGGCGAGGCCGAGGCCAAGATCCGGCGAGGCTCTCGGCCTCGCCGTCGCGACTCCACGGCGAGGTCGGCGCCGTGGGTCGCGACGGCGAGGCCGCCTCGCCCAGGCGGCGAGGGCGATCCTCGCCTCCGCCGGCGACCGGCGAGGGCCATGACGCCCTCGTCGGCCATGGCCAAAGAAAAAAATGGGTAAAAAGAAAAAAAATAAACAATTCAAAATATTATTAAAATATTATTTGGGAACAGAAATTTTGTGTAGTTACCAAACGCATTTATGTTCTTTTCTACTCTAGGAATAGAAATTTTGGACAGTTTATCAAACTTCTTCAAATACTCAGAAATTGTTTCCGGGCACAGAATAAAAAAAAATCATTTCTGTTCAGAAATAGATTCCGGACACAGAATGGTATTCATGCGCACCCTAACTAACAAGAGTTGGTTGCTACTGGTTGCCGAATCAATTGCAAGGCATCCCTTTAATTGAGCATGTTACCAAAATGTCGAGCAGATGTGGTAGTTTAAATTGCAAAATCAATAGAGCACTTAAGGGCGCGTTTGGTAACATTTCTACTTCTCTATTTTTCTGTTCCCTGGAACAAAAAAAGAACGGAAATCTGTTTGTTAACGCATTTTATTTTTCTATTTCCTGGAATAGAAAAATGGCCAAGAAATAGATTTGGAACAGATATAAGAAGTAGTTTTTTTATACTTCTTTGTTCCCATAAACAAAAAAAGAAATAGAAAGGTCCGGTCCTCAAGCCGCGGCCTCAGCTCCTCCTCCATCCTTCGTTGTCCGTAGACCATCTCAAAGCACCAGTCCGGTCCATTCCCAGCGAGAATAATAAAAAAAATTCATAAAAAAATTAAAATTTCCCAAAATTCCAAAAATTCATAAAAATCAGAAAAATTCTCAGAAAATCCATAAAAATCAGGAAAACTCAGAAAACCCATAAAAATTTACAAAATTCTAAAACTGAAAAAATTAAAAAAATTCATAAAAAAGTTTCTGGAAAATAAAAAGAGACAAATTTTGGGAAAGTAAAAAATTTTAATAAACTTTTCCCCAAAAAAAATCAAAAATAAAAAATTCACAAAATGGGTAGAATAAATTAAAAAAATTCCGAAAATTCATAAAAATTAGAAAAATTTCAGAAAAATCCCTAAAAAAATTAGAAAATTAAAAAATTCCAAAAATTCATAAAAATCGGAAAAATTCTCAGAAAATCCATAAAAATAAGAAAAACTCAGAAAACCCATAAAATTTTGCAAAATTTTGAAATTGAAAAAATTAAAAAGAATTTCATAAAAAAGTTTCTGGAAAATAAAAAGAAACAGATTTAGCGAAAGTAAAAAATTTTAATAAATTCTACCCCAAAAAAATAAAAAAAAAAAGTTCACAAAATGGCTTAGAATACCTGTGGCCACCCACTTTGAGTGAAATTTAAAATTTTTTTAGGTGCCCAAATGGTATTTTTGAAGATTCCTTAGGTTAGGGATTAAAAGAGGTTTTAAACCCCTAAAAAGGATTAGACAAACCAATAAACCATGCTTATTGGTTTTTTTCACTTATAACTTGTACTTATAGTTAAATAAAAGATATAGATTTGAATGCAAAAAATTGGGAATAGAAATTTTTTTGGTTGTACCAAACGCATTTCTATTCTTTTTCTATTCCAGGAATAGAAATTTTGTGCAGTTACCAAACGCATTCTTTTGCTCAAAAACTCATCCAGGAAATAGAAATAGAAAAAACTATTTCTGAAAAGAAATTATTCCCGGAAACAGAAACGGTACCAAGCGTGCCCTAAATCTGACGTACACAGTCATGGGTTTTGCTCGAGTGGTTTTTACTGCAAACATGCACGTTTGTTGGCCAACTTATTGTTTTAGAATTTTTCCCTGGAGACGATATTTTAACTATTGGCATTAGGTAAAGCAATCTTCTTAGCCTATGGGCCCGTTTGGTTCAGCATTTTCAATGCTCATTAGGAGAATGCAAATACCTTTAGGTGAAAGCCACTTTGGGGAAATGCAAATGGCGTTTGGTAAAAAATCATTTGAAAGCCATTTGAGAAAATGCAATTGTGTTTGGTTATATTTTTACAAATGAGCTTTGGGAGGTTTTTTTTTCAAAAAAAAAGTACCCTTTGGATGAACAGTTCCGGCGAAGGGCTACAACCGCCGGCGAGCCAGATCCGGCGGCCATCGCCCGACCTCGAGCGATCGCCGCTTGAGGTCGCGCGACCCAGCAGCGACGGCCCGGGTCGCGCGACCCTGCCAAAGCGGCCGCCGCTGGGTCGCGCGACCCCAGTGCGGCCGTCGCCCGGGTCGCGCGACCCAAAGCGGCCGTCGCTGGGTGTGCAACCACTCGGAGGTCGCGCGACCCGGGCAATGATACAGCTGGGTCCCGCTGACCCCAAGCAGCCGTCGCCTAGGGTCGAGCGACCCAGGCGGCCGCCGCTTGGGGTCGAGCGACCCAGGCGGCCGCCGCCTAGGGTCGCGCAACCCAGGCTACGCTCGAGGTCCGGTGACCCCAGGCGGCAGTCGCCGGTGTTGCGCGACCCCCAGGTGGTGGTCGCTGGGGTCGGGCTAGCCCTCAGGCGGCGGTCGCCGGCTGACGGAGCTGCCGTAGGGAGAAGATGAACAGTTCCGGTGAACAGTACAAGTTGCATTCCGAAAATGAGCATTCCCAATGGACCTTCTAAAGTGCTTTGGCCAAATGAGCATTGGAAATGCAATTGCATCTCCCCAAAGTGAGTAAAAAAATTTGCCAAACACCATTTTGCATTTGGTCAAGGGACTTTAGAGCTCAAATGAGCATTGAAAATGCTGAACCAAATGGGGCCTATATATGGGTACGGGCAGGTATCCTGGTATTTGAGTAGATGGAGTGAGATAAGATGATACCTCATGATTGGCTAATCCTTTAATGAGATATCAGAGCATTTGCTCTGGAGGTTTTTGTGTTGGCATGTTATCTTTCAAAAGCCTCTTGTACTAGCATACTTCATGCTTTCAGATATCTGTTTGTAATTTTTGGCAACCGGCTCACTGAATTTGCAGATTGAGGGACTTCAGAGGCATCCGAGATATGGGGCTCGAGTCGAGCCATGTACTTACGGGAACATGTTTGATGCTCTATACAGAATCCCGCGGTTGGAGGGTTGGTCAGGTCTTTATAAGGGCATAGTGCCTTCCACTATCAAGGCTTTACCAGCTGGCGCTGTAACATTTTTCGTTTTTGAATTAACATCGCATTGGTTTGAGTCAACTTTTAGCTGATTATCTTCTTTACTTTTTCCCTTTTTTATTCATTTTAAAGATATAGATGTTCATATTTTTCCCTTATTCTTTTCCCTTTAAAAAGATATGTCAATGTCCCCCACTCAAGGGAAGGAGCTAAAATATTTTTCAAAATAGTCAATAGCGTTCAATGCAGAGGTTCCAATTGTGATGTAAGGCAACTATAAATGTATTTCGAGTTGAGAGTAGTAGGAAAAGTTTTTGCTTAGACATCTTAGATACTCTTGACTTTGGAATGTTGCAAAATTTTCAGATAATGTTGTAAAGTTGCTTAAGATTGATCGAGGTAAAGAAATGATCTGCTTATCATCTCCCACTTATGGCTTTGTGCAATACCTGGCCCCATTGCCAACCCTCCTGGAGTGATTGACAAGTTTGGTCCTGAAAATCTTAGCCTTATCTAGCAATGAACAATTCACGCAGGCGAAAATTATAATTAATGTGCTTAGACTGTTGGCCATGGATGCTCTTGATCAGACTGAAGGTCGGACAAAAAAATATGCATGAACCTTAAAATTTTCAGAGTCAATTTTACGTCCCCGATGCATAAAAAAGATCAGTTTTATAAACGTAAACCGTACAAAAATTCTCACGACATCAGCAAACATGCCGAAAACAGATGTATACACTAACACGATGATTATGAAGACAACTCTGCCCCGTGTAAGAGGTGTTTCAGTCATTTGACAAAAATTGCATGGTGATACACAAGCTAAGCTTCAAAGTCCATGGGGATCGTCAATTGTCCTTATTGGCACTCCCTTAACTGCTGTCTTCTGGAGGCAGTGACACAAACAGCAGGATCTTCTGAACATGTGCGACATCCACCCGAAACTTTTCGGCAATATGCTGGATGTCCATGGGGCCACTATGATCACCGGCTTTAACTTGATGCAAGGGGATAATTTGGCGTACCTGTGCTACATTGAGAGTTCCCTCAGGGACCGGCCGCTCCTCATATCTACAGAATTTGGTTTCGTAGTTTTGGCATCAGCCTATTGTACTTTTCCACCACAAAGGCCTGTATGCATGTTTTAAGGCAGATTATGGTGAAGTTGCAACATCAATGCAGGGGAAGAACAAACTTAAGATACATATATTATGTGATGGTAGAATGTCCAACAAGATAAGGTAGGCTGTATGTCAATTCAAAAGAAGAAAACTTAAGCAATTTGTTTCGCATTCAGAGAAAGCAGGAATGCTATAATACAAGAAAATGGTCAAAGAGGTTCATTTCTGTTTTCTTTTTACTGAGCAGAAAAGCACGACTCCAGAGATGTATGAGACCAACGAGTAAATATTCTATGAATCTCTCAAAGGAACTTGAAGCATCAACAGCCTCATTTTTTGGCAAATTCATGAGTCAGATATACCTAATCTCTGGCAGATTATTTCCAAATGACATATTTATTATCATAAGTACATGTCCATAACCGAAGTGTAGAAATGAATAGTGAACTAGGCGAGCACACATGAAGAGCAATAAGAAAAAGAGTAACTCCATTAACATCCTTAAGCAATGCTGCACCACATAATTAATAAGGAAGACAAAATGACTTAATCATGCCTTCCAACAGGTAAAAAAGGTCAAACATATACCCATTTCGATTTCCATAGCAACCTAAAAACTCAGTTAATTTTCTCCTAAGAGACCATAGAGTCCCATGAAGACACTTCAAGCGGCACCATAGTAGGTGTCAAACCATGGCACGGCACCTTGTGTTGAAAGAGTGAATCACTCGAGTATGATATCAACTTACAGTTTACTCAAGAATTGTATCAAAGCTGTGTCGCACCCCAATATTATTAGTTCACAAGAAGAAGGTGGGGTATATACCGCTTCTACACTTAGTGAGAAATGCAAATAATATACTTCACAATCATCAACAGCTACAGAAAGAAAATCGGCTTACGAACCTCACGCATCTCAAGTTTCCCTCCAGGTTTTGATTGAATCCGACCCACGATCTGGCTAAGCATCATCATACTGGGGATCGTGTTCTTCGAGGACATTGTCTGCATCAGCTTTGCCACCGCATCTACAAGATTTTAATGCGTTTGTATCTAAAAAGAGAGAATAGAATTACTTATTATTCTCAAATTGTGATTATAGGGTTACAAATATATATACGTGCTTAACCCTACTCACAAACTAGATTACTATTCTACCCTTAATATTCACAATATTTCCCAACATTCCCCCTCAAGTTGGGATGTAGATATCAAATAATCCCAACTTGTTACATAAGAAGCTCACTCTATTCCCCCGTAGAGATTTAGTAAAAATGTCTGCTAGTTGATCTTCTGTCTTTGTGTGCTGAAGAATAATCTCGCCTTTTTGAACTTTTTCTCGCACAAAGTAACAATCAACCTCAATGTGCTTAGCTTAGTCCGCTCATGGAAGACGGGATTAGATGCAATATGAATATCGGATTGATTATCACAATACAGCACTGATGGAGTTGACGATGACATTCCAATCTCTGATAGTAACATCCTCAACCATACTAATTCACTTGTCACATGTGCCATAGCTCGATATTCAGCTTCAGCACTTGATCGGGAAACAACATGCTGTTTCTTGCTTTTCCACGCAACTAAATTGTCTCCCAGAAACACACAATAGCCTGAAGTAGATCTCCTATCCATAGGACATCCAGCCCAGTCGGCATCAGAGAAGCCTACAGTGTTTAGATGACCATAATTCTTAAACTGTAGTCCTTTACCAGGTGATCCCTTCAAATATTTGACAATTCGAAGCACAGCATCCCAATGAGTAGTACGCGGAGAACTCATGAATTGGCTTACTACACTAACGGCGAAGGATATATCAGGTCTTGTGATGGTAAGATAATTTAACTTACCAACTAATCTCCGATACTTCGCTGAATCATGTAATAATTCTCCATGTTCTGCGTCAAGTTTTACATTGGGATCCATAGGGGTATCAACTGGCTTTGCTCCAAGAAATCCAACCTCACTAAGAATGTCAAGTACATACTTCCGTTGCGATGAATTGATACCAGCATGTGAGTAGGATACTTCAACACCAAGAAAATATCGAAGACATCCCATATCTTTAGTACTGAATTCTATATGTAGGAATTGCTTAAGTTTTTGAATACCACCTGAATCACTGCCAGTAATGATGATATCATCTACATATACAATTAGAAGGATACAACCAGCTAAAGAGACAGAGCTGAAAACTGAATGATCTACCTGACACCGCTTTAATCCAAATTTGATAACCGCATCACTAAATCTACCAAACCAAGCACGAGGAGATTGTTTAAGTCCATACAAAGCCTTGTGTAAACGACATACCACATTCTCCCCCTGAGCAACAAACCCAGGTGGTTGCTCCATGTAGACCTCCTCAACCAGATCACCATGTAAGAAAGCATTTTTCACATCCAACTGATGAAGGAGCCAACCAAATCGCGCAGCCAGTGAAATAAAGACACGAACATATGGTATTTTGGCTACTAGAGAGAAGGTGTCATCATAGTCGACACCATAAGTTTGAGTATATCCCTTCGCAACTAACCATGCCTTCAATCGATCAAGAGTGCCGTCCGGGTGAACTTTAACAGTAAAAATCCAACGACAACCAATAGGTTTCTTATCAATAGGTAAGGAAGTAAGCTCCCAAGTTCGGTTCTCCATAAGTGCTTTCATTTCATCCTCCATAGCACGACGCCAACCCGGATGAGCAAGAGCTTCAGCAACACTGCTAGGTACAGAAATAGAAGACAACGACGAGACAAATGCAGAGAAGGTGGGAGATAAACGATCATAGGATAGAAAATTAGAAATAGGATGACATGTACGGACACAATCAGAAAGACCGGAATAAGGAGCATACCAATCAACAGGACGACCAACACAGGAACGTGTACCTTTTCGAGAAGCAATGGGCTGATCAGGATCAGAGGCTGGTACTGTAACTAATGGGGGAACAAATGAATCAAGTTCTGATGAAGACGTTATTGTCATAGTCGGAACGGTACTGCGTCGATGATATGTGCGTTCAGCAAACTGAAATTCTGTGGATGTAGCTGGAGAAATGGAAGGTGGTGGAAGTGTTGGTAGGACACAACCATCACCATCACCATCACTAGATGTCATTGGGACCATCGAAGAAGAAAAATATGACTGATCTTCAAAGAATGTTACATCTGCGGACACGAACATACGACGGCAAGTAGGACTGTAACATTTGTATCCCTTCTGAGTCTGAGAGTATCCCACAAAGACACATTTTTCAGCACGAGGATCCATTTTATCAAGACTTGGAGTAAGACAATGTACAAAACAGACACACCCGAAGACCCGAAGAGGTAATGAAAAGAGAGGACGATTTGGATGTAAAATAGAGAATGGTGTCTCCCCCTGAAGAAGAGAAGTTGGAAGCCTATTAATTAAATAACATGCTGTGAAAACAGCATGGCCCCAAAAATTTTTAGGTAGATGCATATGAAACGTAAGGCAACGGGCAACATCAAGAAGATGCCGATTTTACGTTCGGCTACACCATTTTGCTGGGGAGTGTATGAGCAAGAAGTCTGATGAATAATACCATGGGACTCAAGAAATGGCAGGAAACCAGAAGTTGCAGCAAGATATTCTCTAGCATTATCTGACCGTAAATATTTGACAGAGATATTATATTGATTCAATACTTCAAAATAGAACAATTGAAAGCAATGAAAAATCTATGTACGGTTTTTTATTAGGAATAACCAAGTCATTCGGGAAAAATCATCCACGAATGTAACAAAATATCTGAATCCAAAGACATCAGACACACGACACGGACCCCATACATCTAAGTGAACCAGTTCAAATGGACTAGACACACGACTCTGAATACGGGAAGGAAAAGAAGTTCTATGATGTTTACCAAACTGACACACTCTACACTGAAAGGAACTCACAGACTCAGACTCAGGAAATAGACGCCGAAGTATGTTCGGTGGTGGATGACCAGCACGACAATGCATTCGATATACATCAGTGGATGTACGCTTTACAGCTGCAGCAGCTAACACCTTCTTATCAAGATAGTACAGGCCATTTGATTCATGTCCCCCACCAATCATCTGTCCAGTCCTCAAATCCTGAAAGACACAATGAGAAGAGGAAAAGGTTACGGAACAATTTAGTTCTTTAGTTAACGAGCTAACGGAAATCAAATTATAAGGAGATTTTGATAGGTGAAGAACAGATGATAAAGAAAGTGAGGGACTCAAATGTGCAATTCTTGTACCAGTAACCTGAGATTGTGAGCCGTTTGCTAATGTAACTGAGTTTGATAATAAAGGAGATGTAGAGTGAAATGAAGACAGTAGGTTAGAGTTACCAGTCATGTGATTAGTAGCTCCAGAGTCTATAACTCAGGAGTCAGATGCTGCAGACAACAAACAAGATGAACTACCTTTGGAGGTTTGTGCTAGAGTTGCAGTAGGAGCTGAAGATCCTGTCACCTGTTGAGAGCGAACCAATGTATCATACTCAGCACGTGTTAATGTAACTGAATCGCCTGTATCCTTCACATTAGTCGAACTTGGTGGACCTGTTGAGGGAGCAACAAGAGAATCCTCAACTTCTGCATATGCAGCCAGGGGTGGTCTGAGTTCTGGGTGAAGTGTATAGCAATAAGCTTCTGTATGTCCAGCTCTTTGACAATGATGGCAATAGCGTGAGCCACGACTATTCCCAGAATTCATGGTACCACGAGTACCAACTCCCCCATCACGGCCTCCACGACCTCCACTATGAACAAAACCGTGTCCATGACCTCGACCTCCACGTCCGCTAGGACCATGGGAAAGCATAGCACTCATCTCCACAGCCGGCGTGGAAGAAATCTTCTCAGGAATTGTGGAACGGAGAGCCTGGGAGAAGACTTCATCCACTGTAGGAAGAGAACTCTAAGATGTAATATGTTGACGGAGAGATGAATACTCGGGCCCCAATGATTTAAGATATAATATTACCCTCAAATCCTCTTGGCGTTTGGCCAAAACATCTGGATCATTCGAGGCAGGAAGATAAGTATCCAGTCGCTGGCAAAGGGTCGTGAACCGAGCATAATGATCGGATAAAGATTGATCTCCACACTGAATATCAAACAGCTTTTCCCACGTGTCACATACTCGCATCATATTATTTTGCCCCGAATAGAGTAATGCACATTTATCCCAAACTGCCTTAGCAGAGTCACACTGAATAAAGTGAGGACTGACCTTAGGATCCATGCTATTCCACAATAGAGTCTGAATCATCGCATCTCCTGCAACCCAATCAGCAGCTTTACTCTTATCGGATGGTACCATAGATGTGAGATAGTCAAGTTACCTGGTGGCAGTAAGATAGACCTCAATAGCTTTAGACCAGGATGGATAATTAGTTCCATCCAACTTAACAAATGTTAATTGAAAATGACCAAAAGGGGATCCTGATCCTGAAGTCGATCCACTGTTCGCCATTAGTGAAAGAAATAGTGTGATTGAGCCCAAAAAATTAACTTCACAGTAACCAGCACTTCAATTCGGTAATCCAATCAAATACACAAGTAATTCCGAACATAAAAGGACTCAATCCAATTGCCACCAGCAGTTCACCGACACTTCATGAAATCATTCCATCTATCTGTGGTTAATAACATAAATTACCAAACCACCAGCAAGCTATTCTCACTGTTTCCTTCGATTCAATGTAATATCGCGCACATAAATACTTAAGTCAGCAGCAAAAAGAATTTCAATGGAAAATGAAGAATACGTCACTTTCAAGGAGAGGAGCAGCAACTTTATCCTCTGTAGGAGCCATAAAATCCAAGCAACAGTGATATTTATGGAGAAGACGAGATTTCCTTGCGTATTCAAGTTCAATCTCGGTCGGACATCGCCGGATTTGAGGTGAGCTAGGTCCAACGACGTTGGAATGGATTACACAGTGCTAGATCTAGTCACCAAGGTTGAGCGACAGCAATCACAGAGTTAGGCAATGCCGGGAGACTCGAACGTTGCCAGATCTGAGTCGTTGGGGCTCGACGATGGCTACTCGTGGGTCGCCAGGGGTCGGCGATGGCTTGTCGTGAATCGCTGGGGTTCGGCGACGGCTACGTGTTGGTCGCCAGGGTTTGGCGACGGCAGCTCGTGGGTCGCCAATCGACGACGGTTGGTCGTGGGTCACCGAGGCTTGAATCACCAAGGCACGACCAGGTCTGGGTCGCTAAAGGTCAGCAACGAGGTTACTGAGGGACGGCGACAGAGTCGCCACAGTTTGGGTGCCGCCACCCGGCGGGGCGGGGGGGGGGGGGACTTCACCGGTGACAGAATAGTAGTTTCCGGCAATCTGGTGGCTAGGTTTGAATAGGTTTTTTTTTTGTGTGTGGGGCTCTGATACCATGAAAAGAGAGAATAGAATTACTTATTATTCTCAAATTGTGATTATAGGGTTACAAATATATATACGTGCTTAACCCTACTCACAAACTAGATTACTATTCTACCCTTAATATTCACAATATTTCCCAACAGTATCATCAGTCTTATAGCATACAATTGGATGATCACGATTTCGAGCAAAGGCAAATGCAAAGAGGGCTCGTCAGCCTATTTCTTGAGACATTCGAGACATTATCTATCGACAACGATGAAGATATGCGAAAAATCACATCATTGTAGAGTTGGAGAATGAGAACATAATTCAGAACACCAACTGAATAGAAATAGAACATGCTAACATCATGTTAAACCTAAGATCCACACAAGAAACAGAATTAGAACATGCTACCATCACGTTAAACCTAAGATCCACACAATAACAGAATTAGAACATGCTACCATCACGTTAAACCTAATATCCATACATTAGGCAACTTAATAATTCCATCGAAAAAGAGGAAATAGAATCAATCGACTATCTCCCCTATAACCTTTTCTTGAAGAAACAAATAGCTAAATGCCATCAAGCGCACGATATAAACAATCAATATCGCCAACTCTTTAGTCTCACGAAACAAACATAAAGATTAATTTATGCTCTTCTTTTTGTCAGAAAGATTGAACGAAAAATGCGCATACCCACCACTAACATTTCCTAGGTAAATAATCTGAAGCAAACAAGTAATGCCCAGAAGCAACATTGCAAGCAGAAAGCCACCAGCTCGCAAAAAAGAAAAGAAATCTTTCCCCAAGAAAAGCACCAAAAATTTCAGAGAAACCGAGGGGATCGGGCGCAAGACATAACCTGAGACGTTTGGCGAGCCACTTGAGGCGATGGGCAGCCGCGCATCCACGATGCGCTTTGGTTTGGAAGGCGGGGCCACGTCCGAACCCGGCCTCGCCTTGATCCTTCCAGTTGCTCGACAGAAGACGATGGAGTCTTTCCGACGCACCAATGGAGCTTCTACTCGATCACTTCAACCAAAAAGATTAGAACTTTGGTGACTCTCTGCACACAAAGAGAGGAGAAAATATTGGGTAGAGCTATGCCAGCGAGGTTTGTTGGACAACGGAAACGGCAAGAACCCTTCAAAATAGATCCCAAAATGAAAAAAATTACATAGATTTTGGAGTAAATCTAAGAAAATATTTACCTTTCAAGGCGGAGGCAGAGGCGGCGGCGTGGTACAAAGCCAGGCGTGGCTCGTCAAACGGCGGAGACGGTGAAAACAAAGCGAGATGAGAGATAGAGGGAGAGAACAGAGCGAGTCGAGGGAGAGACGGCGTGGTTCGTCGGACGGCCAAGGCAACGGACGAGGCCGAGGCGGAGGCGGTGGCGTGGTTCGTCGGAGGAGAGCTCAGCCGTGAGTCGGAAGGGTGGCGTGAGTCAGGAGGGAGAGAGAGCAAAGCGTGAAAGGAAGAGTGAAGAGAGAGAGAGAGAGAGTGTCCCGCTTCAACCTTTGAAATTGAATTTGGCTGACGCATGTGGGGCCTAGGCGACACGTGTCGCACGCTGAGTGAGTTGGATTTTACTAGCATGGAATCACAGTTCCACCCAATATTTTCTCGGTGGTAGTGCCCAAATCCGTTAGGTGCATGTGGATCATATGAACCCCACGAGATCCAACGGTGTAGATGCAATGGACTGATTGTACTAGTTGAATCCAATCCATTGGATTTTTATAATAAGTGATAGGACGTTTTATAGAGTATTGAATTTGATTTATTTCTTTAGAAATCCTATTATTAATTGATCTATCTCGTTTTTCCTTGGATCTATCTTAGTATATCTGGTATTACTCTTTTTATTTTATTTTCCTGAGCACATAGGTTTTGACTTATGGACATTATAAAAGGAAATATTTTCGATTTAACAAACTCATTTTACTAAGAAAAATTTTAATAACCTGAGACAATTTAAATGAAGCTTGTGCTGTGATTGATGGCCTGACTTTGATCTATCACATACTTGGACATTGCTTGGTATGACATTTACATAGCAGCATTAATCGTGAAAAGGCTACAGTTTTTATAAGGTGTTTTTGCAAACATATCGCAATTGCAATACCTTACTTTACCTTTTAAGAAGCCGAACCCACCCAATTTTTATTTATTGTAGTTTTAAAACATGTATCGCCACAAACACAAATGATAACACTTCACAACACAATCATATCCCAGCCCAACTACAATACTACCATGATTATACCAAACGAGCTATATGAATCAAGCTTTTACATCCTCATTTCGTATGCGGTGATAGGATATTAAAATATCTCGAGAAATTATTCGATTGAAAGGTTATCTTGATTAGATTACCAAAAAATAACAATGGCATTTTATGAATCTCGAATTATATTTATCAAATTGTCCGATGTTGTGTTCACCATAAATTTGGCAATTCCCGTTTCTTTTGTAGCTAGGTCTGACTAGCATTTGTATCGTCTTTAAGGTAGAATTGGTATTAGATGGGCATAACATTAATAGGAGGGGGTGAATTGGTTTTTCAAGAAATCACCAAGTAATTTTGTAGAACCAACCCCAAAAAAAATATTGCTTCTATGCGTGAACTAAACTTGTAATGTAAATAGCGGAAATTAACGAGTTCAAGGAAAAAGAAATTGGAATGGTATTTCCAACTTTAACGTCCCAAATAGATCAAAATCCACTAGTTATGCTGAGAATATAAATACAGTCTTATCACACATTTAGAACTTGCCATTCTTGATGTAGCTAGCAAGGATCACCTAGAGGGGGGTGAATAGGTGATCTAAAATAATTTTTAATAATTTATGCGGAAACAAAATAAATCACAGAAGAGTCTGAATAAAATTCGGATTCAAGACAGATTATATAGACAAGTGCTCTTGATGTGCGAATGTAAAGTAAGAGATAAGGGAACGAGAATCGCACACAAGTTTATAGTGGTTCGGCTTATAGCAAGCCTACGTCCACTCTCCCACGCTGACCCTACTCTGGCTGGATTTCACTATGTAATCAAGAGGAATTACAACTCCGAAGTGTTAACACTCTTGTGTATGATAGGACTCTCTATCTCACACAATTACTCTTACAAAGTGTCCCTCAAGATCTTAATGTTTGGCTCTAACGATAAGAGAAATGATTGGAGTAAGCTCAGACTTTGGACTTGTTGATTCTTGATTCTGTACACCATTCTGCTGCTCATTGATCTCCTTAAATACTCCTCTACTTCCAAACTAGCCGTTGGACAAGATTCGGAGGATCATCTTCCAATATTTACCTTGGACTGATTTGTATAGAAAGGATTGAGTAGCCGTTGGATAACGTATTCCGAATCCCACGATTCTCGGTCGCCCATACAATCGAATCTTGGTTTCCATAAGTAGAGCTTTGTCCGTTGTAATGCATTTTTGTCGTGATGTTTGATTGTCAATCAATTTGATTCAGATTGAGACAATCAGAACATTCCTTCTGTGAAATCCATGCCAGATCACTAGCTGTTGTGATATGTTCTGAATTCTGCGTCTGAAGAAATTCTGCGTCTGCATCAGAAGAACTTCTGCGTCTGCGTCTAAAGAATTTCTGCATTTGAATAATTTCTTCGTCTGCATCTGCATCTGAATAACTTCTGCTTCTGCATTTGAATAACTTCTGCGTCTGAATCTTAGAACTTCGATTATGTGGGTCTTCAAAAATATACTTGACAGTTTGTAAAGTCTAAATAACTTTCTTCTGAGCTTCCAAAATATACAGACCTGGAATAAAATTATTCAGAATAAGTATCAGATTTACAATAACATAGAAGGTTTTGTCATCTTCAAAATTAATAGGAGTTTTCCTCAACAATCTCCCCCTTTTTGATGGTGACAAAACTTTCTTTGCAGATTGAATTATTTTGAAAATAAATAAACATATTAAGCTCATTAAACACAGATTGAAAGAGCAAACTCTGTTGATATCTGTGTCTTTCTTGCTTTGAATATAACCTGTGAATCTGCAAAATCTGCATATAATTTCTCCCCTTTTTGTCATCAACAAAAAGAATAATAATAGATAGAATAATGCACTGAGATTAAGAAATCAACCAGTCTAACAATAAGTATGAGATATATTACAGACCAATTGAAAAAAAATAGAGAGAAATATTAAAAAACAGGCTATTTTTTAGGAGTACGAATCAGTTAAAAATTTTCCAATATTGAGACAGCCTCCTCAATCTTCAAACTGCATTGACCTATGGCCTTATCCATGCTGGATGAGCACATAGTAATGGCTTCCTCTAATTCTGCTTTATCTGCTGCTGCTTGAAGTTGTTGAGCCTTGGTGTTTTTCTCAACAATTTTCTGTAGATTCTGCATATTTTATTCTAGAGCAGCCTGTTTGTCTTTAATCTCGAGCATAATAGAAAGGATGTTCTGATTTTCGGATGGCTGACCTTGGTCATTAGCTTCCTCAGACTGATTGTACCCTGTGGCTGATTCTGATGGAATCTCCCCCTGAACAAGTGATTGAACTTCAGAAACATGTTCTTCATGAATTGGTTCTGAAACATTAGGAACTGGTTCAGGAACATGTTCTGGGCCTCCTGTTTCAAAGTGTTCAGCTTCTGCTTCATCATTTTCATCTTGCAGAAGAATTTTACGCTTCTTGCTGTACACTTTTATTGGGGTAGAAGAATCAGGCTGCTTGCTGGCTGAACTTATTCTTTTCCTTTGCTCCTTTTCTTTCTGAACTTTCTTGCCAACAGATTTTACCTCTGACTTTTCAGCCTCTTTTCCTTTTACTCTGTCCCTTATATCTTCAAATTTCTTCGTTTTGGAGAGCATTCGTTCTCCAACAAACATAAGAGGAAGGATAGTTTCTCGTAACTCACCAGGAATAGATAGATTGAGAAACATGAAGATACGAGTGATTAAAGCTCCATATGACAGATGACCCTTATCCTTCTGTAATGCTCTGTACATATGGAATATGATGAGGTGAGGGAGAGAGAAGGATTGACCTTTCAATATAGCCCAAATGAACTTAATCTCTGATTTTGATAGGTCAGTTTTTTAGGCATCTTTTGGCTTCAAACAGTTTATTATGATCTTATGCAAGATCACAGATCGTCTTGATAAGTCAGAATATGAGAGATGATGCTTGGATCCTTGAGCAAAATTCAGATTTTCAGAAGCTACCTGTGAAGCTTCTTCAAGATTTACTGCCAACGGAGTAAAAGTGGAGTGTGTGGCTCCAATTATCCTTGCCAACTCATGCGCCTTTAAATCAACATTCTTGTTACCAACAGTAAACTGTATCCAATTTGGTGACAGAATTGAAAGATTGGAATAAAAGTAGGCTTAATTCAAGATAAGTATTGCGTGATTGAAGGCAAAATTCATAAACCCCTAATTTTTCAAACGGGTTCTCGTACGTAAATTCCAGCCTTCTCCAGATATTCGAAATCCACAGTTCTATTGTTCATTACTCCTCTAGCAAGTAACAACTTGTAGTACATCTGATGCGCAGTGCTTCTGAACAAGCCTCCTGTTCCAGGCAAGCCTGATGCTATTCCCACTTTTATCTCAAAAGTCTCAAAAAATCATGCATCATCATCAGGAACAACAAATTTTGAAGCACTAGATGACTTAGGGCTTACATGAACTGATTTCTTTTTAGATGGAGTTGAAGCTTCTCCAACTTTTTCTTTGCCCTTTCTGGAAGAAGTTTCTTGTGGAGTAGAGCTGGTTGGAACTTGCCCTGATTTAGTGCAGTATTCAGAATAGATTTTCACAAGGTGAGTTTCAGAGCGAAGATCGTTGTCTTTCAGACAAGCACAAAGAGCCGACTCAGAGGCATTATTCCTTTTCAACCTTTGATAATTCCCCCACACACGTTTAATGTTTATGAACCGAAAATCAGTTTTACCAGACGATTTCGGTGGAGACGGTCGCTGAGGTGTTGACGCTTTAGAAGGGTCTGCATGATGATCGGATTCTGAGTTTGA
Source organism: Syzygium oleosum (assembly GCF_021117445.2). NCBI lineage: Eukaryota > Viridiplantae > Streptophyta > Magnoliopsida > Myrtales > Myrtaceae > Syzygium > Syzygium oleosum. The sequence continues at coordinate 9,779,735 of NW_026607498.1, forward strand.
AACTTCCAAATATTCCGCCGGTGCGGTAGATTTTGAGTCTTGATTGAGAATACGAGAAGATCTTCTTTGGGCTACCATCTTGACCGGCATTATGATCACCTTTGGAGACGAAAGTTTCGATCTTTTGGAGGAAGAAGAGGAGAGTCTCTGAATATCGGAAGGGTTTGGAGAGTAAAAGATCGTACTGATAGGGTTTTGAAAAGAGAAGGACGGGTTTAAAAAGGAGGTGGATAACTTTTGGAAGGAAAAATTACTTTTAGAAATTAAAAAGATATCCCAAACAAGTAGGAAGAAAATATACTTTTTAAAACTTAACCAAACATGATGATATCATAACAATAAATTAAGCACAATTTATCAGATAAATTAGAATACATACCTGATTTGCTTCCAAAATTAACGATTTATAAAAATATCCTGCCAAAAATGTCAAAAATATACCCGCCAAAATTTGAATAAGGAACGTACCTTTCTTTGTGAGTCTGAAAAATGTTCAGACTGAGAATACTTGAGTCTGAAAAATTCCTATCTATCAAACACTTCAAGAAAATGGATAAGTGATGCGCAGTTTCTCTCTTATGAATTCAAATGAAGATTTATCAAAAGGTTTTGTAAATATATCAGCTAATTGATTCTTAGAATTAATGAATTGAATATTTACATCACCATTTTGAACATGATCTCGAATAAAGTGATGCTTGATTTCAATATGCTTAGCTCGAGAATGAAGAATCGGGTTCTTTGTCAAATTGATTGCACTTGTGTTGTCACATTTGATTGCAACACTTGATTCTTCAATATCAAAGTCTTGTAATTGCTGTTTCATCCACAAAATTTATGCACAGCAACTTCCCAATGCTACATATTCTGCTTCTTCTGTAGAAAGTACAACTGTATTTTGCTTCTTTGAGTACCAGGATACCAACATATTTCCAAGCAGTTGACATGTACCTGAAGTACTTTTCCTGTCCACTTTACATCCAGCTAAATCAAAGATCGAATATCCAAGAAGAGTAAAATCGAATCTTTGGAATACCAAAGACCTAACATTGGATATGTTCCAATGTATTTGATTATTCTCTTTACTGTAGAAAAATGAGATTCCCTTGGGTCTGATTGAAATCTCGCACACATACAGACACTAAAAAGAATGTCAGGTCTAGATGCAGTTAGATACAATAATGAACCTATCATGCTTCTATATACCTTCTGATCAACCTTTTTACCATTTTCATCTTTGTCCAGTTTGGATGAATGAGACATGGGAATGTCTGTCTTCTTGCAATTATGTAATCCAAACTTCTTGATAATCTCCTTTGCATACTTTTCTTGGCAAATGAATGTACCATCTTTGGTTTGTTTCACTTGAAGGCCAAGAAAGAATGATAATTCTCCCATCATACTCATCTCGAACTCGTTCTGCATATTCTTTGAGAATTCCTTGCATAGCAATTCGTTAGAGGATCCAAAGATTATATCATCAACATAAATTTGAACAAGTAGGAAATCCTTACCCTTTTTCTTAACAAATAAAGTTGTATCAACCTTACCTTTGGTAAAACCATTTTGCAGAAGTAAGTTACTTAACCTTTTGTACCAAGCTCTAGGTGCTTGTTTCAGACCGTAAAGAGCCTTCTTGAGTCTGTAGACATGATCAGTATTTCTTGGTTCTTTGAAACCAGGTGGTTGTTCCACATATACTTCTTCTTTGATATATCCATTCAGAAAGGCACTTTTCACGTCCATCTGAAACAATTTAAAGTTATGGAAACAAGCATAAGCTAATAGTAGCCGAATGGCTTCTAACCTTGCAACTGGTGCATATGTTTCATCATAATCTATGCCTTCTTCTTGAGAATAGCCTTTTGCAACCAGTCTTGCTTTGTTTCTTGTAACTTTCCCTTTGTCATCCAGTTTGTTTCTGAATATCCATTTTGTTCCAATTACTGGATGATTTTTGGGTCTTGGCACAAGCTCCCATACTTTATTGATTCTGAACTGCTGAAGTTCCTCCTGCATAGCATCGATCCAGCTTTCATCTGATAAAGCTTCACCAACTTCTTTTGGCTCTATTTCTGATATCAAAGCCAAGTTGCTGATGTTCTCTTTGTATTTGGATCTTGTCTTGATACCATATTCTATTTCTCCAATAACGAGGTTCTTCGGATGACTGGATTTATGTTTCCAGTTTTTGTCATATCTTTCCTTCTGAAAATCTACAGACTCTGAACTTTCTGGTTGAGTCTGTATTATATCTTCTTTTCCTTCTGATACTGATTGTTGATGATCTTCTGATAATTCTTGAATGTTGGGAGACAGTTCAGATTCATCTATGTGAGTCTGAATGTTTTCTTCAAACCTCACATTCATTGATTCTTCAACAGTCTGAGAGTTCTTGTTGTAGACTCTGTATGCTTTACTTGAAGTAGAGTATCCAAGGAAAAATCCTTCATCTGCTTTCTCATCAAACTTTCCAGTGCGGTCATTTGGATTTTTCAGAATATAGCATTTACAACCAAACACACGAAAATATGAAATGTTGGGCTTTCTACCTTTGTAAAGCTCATAGGGGGTTTTCTCAAGAATGGGTCCGAGAAAAGCTCTTAATGATATAGCATGTCGTAAAACCGCATCCGCCCGTAAATAAAAGGAATTTTGCTTTCAATCGCCAGAGTTCTTGCCATTTCTTGCAAAGAACGATTTTTCCTTTCCACAACACCATTTTGTTCGGTGTATAAGGAGTAGAAAAATTGTGTTGAAAGCCATTTTCCTCACAAAAATCTGAAAAACTTTGATTTTCAAATTCTCCCCCATGATCAGTTTTAATGCAGAAAATGGAATAGCCCATTTCATTCTGAACTCTTTTTGCAAATTTTGAAAAATATGAAAATGCTTCATTTTTATGAGCAAGAAAGAACACCCAAATAAATCTTGTGAAGTCATCAACAATGACTAAACAATATTTCTTACCACCAATACTTTGTGTTCTGGTTGGTCCAAATAGGTCCATATGAAGAAGCTGCAAAGCACGATCAGTGGAAACATGATGAATAGACTTGAAAGAACTTCTTACTTGTTTTCCTAGAGTGCAGGCATTACATAACTCTTTTTCTTGTATTTCAAATCTGGTAGACCTCGAACCAGTTTCTTGTTTGAGATCTTTGAGATTTGTTTCATACTGATATGCCCCAATCTTCTATGCTATAGATCTTCATCCTCTTTGATTGAGATCAAGCAATGAGTGGAGTTTGGATTGACATCTAGAAGATAGATATTGCCATGTCTTCTTCCTGTAAATGTTTGAGAAGAATCTTTGCTTATCCCTGAGCATGTATCTTCTTGAAAGTTGATTCTGAAACCTGTATCACATAGTTGACTTATGCTTATCAAGTTGTAGTTGAGTCCCTTCACCAAAGAGACATTATTGATTGTAAGTCCTCCAATTTCAAATGTTCCTTTTCCAACGATTTTTCCTTTAGTATTTCCTCCAAAGGAAACTTTCCCACCATTCAGACTGTGTAGATCAGCGAATATGCTTGGATCTCCTGTCACATGTCTAGAGCATCCACTGTCTAGGTACCACTTCCTTTTTCTCTTTGTGGTAACCTGCAAAAATCACAACATCTCAAGTTTTCTTTGGTACCCAAATTTATTTGGGTCCTTGAGCATTAGTATAGGCTGTCTTAACAAAATCTCTTCGAACAGGTCTCCAGACCTTAGAACATTCATTCTCAAAATGTTGTGGATCTCCACATTTTGAGCACCTGAGTGCACTTCGGCCAACAGGTTTTACAAAATTCCTTTTAAAATGATTTTTATAAACTTGTCGAGGAGGTCTTTATTTTAATCTCTCCTTGACTTTTGGAAAATCAATCAAGCTATCACTTTCCTTCACAAATCCAAGACCAGATTTGTTGTAGTAAGGAATTTGGATAGAAAGGATATGCTTCAAGGTTTCTGAACCTTTTGAAAACTTGGAAGTAATTTCTGAAACTTGCTTTTTCAAAACCGCATTTTCTTTGGAAAGAAAATCTCGACTTTCCTTGACTTGATGAAATTCTTTTTGAAGGAAATCGATTTTTTCTTTTTGTGAAACATCCTGTTGCCTCAGTGATGAATTTTCCTTTTTCAAAAAAGAGATGCATTTAAGAGCAGTCTTGAATTCAAAGCATAATTCATCAATGTAATTTGATACTTCAATAGGCATGTCAGAATATTTTACCTCAATCTCCACTTTGGGATCAGAATCTGAATCTGAGTCTGAGTCTGACTTAGCCATTAGACGAAATTTGAGATATCTTCATCACTTGTCTTCACACTCGTGTCACCTGTGTTTCGCTTTTAAGGCTTTCTTTGCTTTCTCAAACTTGGTCTTCTTTTCGAAGTGGACAATTTGGCTTGATATGTCCACGTTTCTTACAAGGAAAGCATATAACATCCTTCGATCTCCTGTTTCATCGAAAGACTTCTTCTTTTCAAAAGGCTTCTTACCTCCGAGGTTTCTTCCTCGATCTTCATTTTCTTATACTTCTTTATAAAGAGAGCTAGTTCTTCATCATCAACGTCTTCATCTTCAGAATCTGCATCAGAATCAATGTTAGTCTTCAAAGCAATTGATTTATTACCTTTGGATTCAATCTCCTCATTTCGTTTCTCAGTCTCATATGATTGAAGAGTTCCAATCAACTCATTCACTGATAGAGGCTTGATCCTTTGTGTCTCTCGAAGAGATGTTTTGATGTTATCCCACTGATTTGTCAGTCCTCTCAGAAGTTTGTTGACTTTCATTGCATCTGGAACTGGTTGTCCTTGATAAGCAAGACCGTTTACTATATCAGTAAACCTGTCATACAAATCAGCAATTGATTTTCCAGGCTTCATTTTGAAGGATTCATATTGACCAAGCAACAGATTGATTTGAGTTTCCTTGGCTCAATCTGTTCCTTCATAAGTAACAAGGAGAGTATCCCAGATTTCCTTGGCTGATTCACAAGCAGCAATTTTTTTATATTCAATAGGTGATAAAGCACAATAAAGAGAATAAATTGCTTTGGAATCTAAGGTTTCTCTTTTGGAAATCTCAGTTTGAGATAATGGAGGATCTACTGCTTTGCTTGCATCTGCCTTTTCTTTTGAATCAGAAGATTTTGGATTGACACCTCTGATGATGACATCCCATTGCATGTGATCAATTGACTTTATGAATGCCTTCATCTTATTCTTCCAGACACTATATTCCTTGCCATCAAAATATGGTGGTCTGTTGTTGCTCTGTCCTTCAATGAGCCCTGGAGCACTATAGCTAGCCATATAGATCGTTAGCTCAGAAGTAAGACACTTCAATAAATGAGCAACCTTGCTCTGATACCAATTGATGTAGCTAGCAAGGATCACCTAGAGGGGGGTGAATAGGTGATCTAAAATAATTTTTAATAATTTATGCGGAAATAAAATAAATCACATAAGAGTCTGAATAAAATTCAGATTCAAGACAGATTATATAGACAGTGCTCTTGATGTGCAGAATGTAAAGTAAGAGATAAGGGAAAGAGAATCTGCACACAAGTTTATAGTGGTTCGGCTTATAACAAGCTTACGTCCACTCTCCCACGCTTACAGCCTACTGGCTGGATTTCACTATGTAATCAAGAGGAATTACAACTTATGAGTGTTAACACTCTTGTGTATGATAGGACTCTCTATCTCACACAATCACTCTTACAAAGTGTCCCTCAAGATCTTAATGTTTGGCTCAGAACGACAAGAGAAATGATTGGAGTAAGCTCAGACTTTGGACTTATTGATTCTTGATTCTGTACACCCTTCTGCTGCTCATTGATCTCCTTAAATACTCCTCTACTTCCAAACTAGCCGTTGGACAGCATTCAGAGGATCATCTTCCAATATTTACCTTGGACAGATTTGTATAGAAAGGATTGAGTAGCCGTTGGATAATGTGATTCGAATCCGTCGATTCGGTCGCCCATACAATCGAATCTTGGTTTCCATAAGTAGAGCTTTGTCCGTTGTAATGCATTCTTGTCGTGATGTTTGATTGTCAATTAATTTGATTCAGATTGAGACAATCAGAACATTCCTTCTGTGAAATCCATGCCGGATCACTAGCCGTTGTGACATGTTTCGAATTTCAAGGCCTGGAAGAAATTCTGCATCTCGCATCGAAGAACTTCGCCTCAAGGCTCGAAGAATTTTTGATTCTGAATAATTTCTTCGTCTGCATCTGCATCTGAATAACTTCTGCTTCTGCATTTGAATAACTTCTGCATCTGAATCTCAGAACTTCGATTATGTGGGTCTTCAAAAATATACTTGACAGTTTGTAAAGTCTGAATAACTTTCTTCTGAGCTTCCAGAATATACAGACCTGGAATAAAATTGTTCAGAATAAGTATCAGATTTACAATAACATAGAAGGTTTTGTCATTTTCAAAATTAATAGGAGTTTTCCTCAACAATTCTGACTTTCTTAGCAATCCTGACATAGATTAAGTAACTATTAGACCCTTCCAAGAGTCGTTCCCATACCTTGTACAAAAAAAAAATAGACTCTCTCTCCAAACTGTAGAACACATCTCTGAGTACTCACAAAGAGTCGTTGCATACTTTTTGTCTCTCATCCAGACAAATGTCTTCACTTAACGTACGGTCACTTCTCTCATGTGTTTACAAATGAGCTCGTCACTCTGTATTATCCGAAAAGAAGAAAAAAAACGGAGTCGACAAGCTTACCAAAGAGACGGCTCAAGGTCCTCTCAACAATGCATAAATTCTCTCGCTTTTGCCCTTCTCAATTATATCACTTCTGGCTGAACTTCAATTTGTAAAGCTCCAGATTCGAGCTACACACTTGTATCATGTAGCCATTATGTCCATCTAATTCTCTATAGAAAGAGTCTTGAAAAAAATTCTTCGAAAAACATATGCAGAACCTTCCATCAATCGAAGCTGTCAGTTAGGTTTTCTATTGAGACATATTATCTTCTTTTGATGATGGCAGATTTTGATAACATCGTCTCACCAATCTCTTAAGCAAATATGTCCGTGATTTCTGGCATAAATAACATTGGAATGTCATACTTTGATGTCATGAGTGAGTCTTCAATTTAGAAATGCCAACAATCATCAAACCCATATATGGAAGATACTCTGACAATCAAGTTTGACTGTTTTTCAAAACTTAGCAGTTAGACACCCTTTATTCTGCAGAATTTCTAAACTTTAGTGTAATTTGACTCAAATGCTGGTAGAATTGGGGCATAGACTTTTCACGGTATAAATATGAACCCCTGCACACTTAAATAATTTCAGTAGTTATTTGGATTAAGTTTTGTCCTCATCAAAACCATTTAGAGACATATTCCAACTCGGGCTTGGATCATGCTAGTCAAAAAAAGAACAGAAAAAGTCCGAGTCGTCGGGCATGGACAAGTCTGATCCTCGTGTCCAGCCTAAAATTCCTTGTCCAGGTCATCCATGATTGAAAACCGCTGGGCTATTTCGTGAGACGATTGAACTTTGGGTGCGCACCAAGCACGGGACATGTTGCTCGATCTTCCTCATCCTAATTCGACGAACCTAAAACTGGGGCTGTAAAAAGAATCAGGAACCGAAGTGGTCAGATGTTCTTGCGATAACATTGAACAAATTAAAAGTTCAGAGGACCACATTGCACATTGAGCCAAGTTCAGAGACCGCTTGTGTCATTTTCTCTAATTATTCAGATCAAAAGATGATATGAACGAAATTGTTTTGGGATGAGATAGGTCTTCTGAAGAAACTCAATCGATTCCGACCTGCCGACACACCTCTAATTCGTTGCACGGGTTAAGAACTAGACATGCCAGACTTGTCCTGGATTCTTCAACCATAGGTTTAGTCTCGCACCTCTCTAACGGAGTTTCACAACACTCGCTGATATGAAACCCGCAATCTTTCTAATAGAGACAGAACAGAGAACAAACTTCAACAAACCTGTATGCCCATTGCTCGCTGAATTTCTACTTTAGTAACAATTACAAGACTTCCTGGAAACGAACTCTAATTGGCCTCAACTTACTCCTCAAAATCAAACCCTAACACATGTGCAGGCTTATGGTATGATAGTGTCTATACTCATGGTCCTCTTAGTATTTTTCCACATGACAGTTCACTTGTCTAGACATTCAAATGACCTGGGAAAGTTGCTACATTTGTATGAAGATCCTAAACACCAGAAATTTTCTTTATTTAGATTAAGCTTAGAACCGACTTTGGATGGGTGGGCCATGATTTGTACAGTTACGAAAAAGACATGTGCTCCCAAATTAGTTTAGAAGTCCGAAGGGCGTCGTTCGGTGGCCTAGATAAGGTGCATAAGATACTCCACGTCAGCCATACATTGAATCATCTGGCAGCTGACACGTAGCGAGAAGGGCCCACTGTCAGAATTTTTAAACTCACCTTCTTTTTCTCCTTCCTCTCTCTTTCTCTCTAAGTTCTCTCTCTGTTCACGGCCAAGTTCATGACTTCACACCTCTTCGGCTCCACGCATCCGCGACCTGCTCCACACCTCCGCGACCTCAGCTCCTTGTCACCATGAGGGTGTCACGGTGGCAGTTGCGACCAAGAATCGAGGTTGCGACGCCATGGCCAACTGAGATCCGACGTCGCCAACGGCGGTCGCGGCCTCAATCAGAGGGTCTCCATGTCCAAATGGCGACCTCGACGAGGTTGCTCATGGCGTCGGCGGCCTCGATCCCTCATCGCAACATAATGGGCGACCTTGGATCGAGGCGCAAGTCGCAGTGGCGTGCCTGCGCGCGAGACAAAGATTGAATCGGCAAAGAGAGAGAACACGGCGACCACTTCTTCATCTAATTCCACCTTCACAGTTTGATTTTTGTTTTCCCCTTTGTTAGTCTGTTGAAGACTTCTTCATTTCTTGATTTTTTGTTGAGCACGGAGAATTAAAAAGAAGAACAGTGGAGGTTTTGATTAGAGGACTGGAAATTGGTGAAACTTCATCAAATCCTGTGAATGAATGGAGAGCTGTGCTCTGGGTCGAACTTGAGAGAGAACTTGGAGAGAGAGAACAAGCAAAAAGAAGAGCAAAGAGAGAGAGAAAACGGGGAAAAAAGAAGAGAAGAGAAGAGAAGATGTAAATTTTTTAAAGTCCTTCTTTTTGCCACGTGTCATGTACCGAATGGTTCAATGCATGGCTGACATGGAGTATCTTATGCCCCTAATATTTTCTCCTAGATAAGAGGTTGAACAGGAAAGACATTATTTTATTTAGCATTCGGGGATAATTGTTCAAAAAGTTCTATACCTATTATATTTTTGTTAATCAGCTCTAAATCTTTTAGTTTTGCCAATTAAGTCATAAACATTTTCATGTTTTACCAATTCAATCTATTCGCTTAATTTTAGCCAGAAATCACTGACGTGAACGTTGGCATCCTACATGGCACGGCCGGCGTTGACGTAGATAATTTTTAATTATATTTTAATATTTTTTCTAATTTTTAATTATTTTTTCTTTCCTTTTTTTCTTCCAAACCCGACAACGGCTGCTAGCCAACCCTCGCGGGTACAAGCAAGGGCTAGCTGACCCTCGCCGGCCGCGGGCAAGGGTCACAGCCGTCGCCCAAACCTAGCGAGGGCTTCACGGCCCTCACCTAGTGGCTAGCGAGGGTCGTCAGCCCTCGTCTATGGTCAACAAGGGTAGGCCAACCCTCACCTGTGACCGTCGAGGGTTGGCCGACGACCCTCGCTAGACTTGGTAGGAAAGAAAAAGAAAGAAAAAGAAAAATAATAAATAAATTATCCACATCAGCGTCGATCATCCTAAGTGGCACTATCGGCGTCCATGCCATCAATTTCCGCTTAAAATTGGCCGGATGGACTCTATTAGCAAAACGTGCAAATGTTTAGGACTCAATTGGTAAAAGTGCAATAAGTTTAAGGGTTAATACCACAAAAAACCCAAAACTAGTACACCTTTGACAATTTTATCCTGAACTAATTTTTTGATTACGAAAAACCCCAAACTGGTACACCTGTGATAAATTTACTCTAAATTATTTTTTTTATCACAAAAAATCATAAACCGGTACACTTGTGACAATTTTACTCCGAACTAATTTTTTGACCACAAAAAACTTCAAACTAGTACGTCTATGATAATTTTACCCCAAACTAATTTTTTGACCACTAAAAACCCCAAACCAGTACATTTATGACAAATTTACCCTACATTAATGTCCGTTAAATTGGATTAATATCACGAAAAATCACAAATTGGTAAACTTGTGACAAATATAGGGGTAAAACCCCAAACTAGTACACCCGTCAACTACCATGTATCATCAAACTTAGCAATTTGATAATAAAATTTAACAGAAACTAACATTGGGTAAATTTATCACAAGTGTACTAGTTTGGGGTTTTTGGTGGTCAAAAAATTAGTTCGAAGTAAAATTGTCACAAGTGTATCGATTTTGGGTTTTCCGTGGTATTAATCCTAAGTTTAAGCCTTTTTCGACAATTTTCCCAGCATATGGCGATACACTTTGGATCGGATAAATTCATATATGTCTAGATAAAAGAAAGAAATGAAACAGAGGGTTTCAATTTTATGATAGTGCATCGTGCCCGCACAATAAATTGTCATCTTTTAGATCTGAGACCACGCGACCACAGCGGTGGTCTCCATCCTACCAAAATTCCTACATGGAGGATTCACAGTTTCTCCTTCTTTTCCTTATTGGCTATTCGATTCGATAGGAGCTTGCATTCTCTGCATCTAGGCCATTTATTAGAATTTTTTATTTTCTTGTCCAATCCTAACCTAGGTTTTACCGAACAGTTCACGTTATAATTATGATGATATCTCGGGCGTTATACTCGTTTATTTTCCAAATCAAGAATAAGTATAAAGAGGTTCGATGAAATTTATCACTGAAATTTATCGCATTATACTTTATCTTATTCTAAGACTTGTCGGGGCGGTCAGACATCTCCTGAGTTGTTGAAGGCTCAGTATCTCGTGTTCAAATCTCGATGCCTTCTACTCAAAATAACAATTGCAGTCACACTGTCCGCTGTATTAGCGTAGAATGAACAAACAGAAAATAGAAGCACTTTTTAACATTGTAATGAGAAATTACATGAATTTATTCATTTCCATATTCTCCCCTGCACAGTATATACTGTGCTTATTGACAGAAGACTTCCTTATGCATCTGTTACAAGGTACATAACGGGTTTTATTTGTCTTGGAACTTCGCTCATCGTGTAAGGATGAAGCTGCTTATCAGTCATGTCTTCAAGGACAGAAGACAACCTTATAATCTGTCCCTCCAGGGCAGGTGAAAACACTGGTAGCATCATCCTTGGGGTAACTACGAGCATTCGGACACCTTTGTTTGAAGTACCTGGAGTAATCGGTGGGCCCGCAACTGCCGGAATTGCAACAGTACTGATTTGTCTTGAAAACCGGGCACGGCCCATTGCACCCACCCGGGACCTTCAGCGCGGCCGGGCACTGCCCTATGATGTCGGCCGTGCACTTGATCACCTGGTTGCACCCGCCGGAGGTCGAGCTGAACTCCATCGGGACGTTGAAACCGTCGATGAGCGACATGTCGACGAAGTCCATGTTCATGTACTGGTTCAGGGCAAACTCGGCCAGAGTGTTCGGGGTCTTCCTGTAGGCCTGGCACTGGAGCACACCGCCGCAGTCGCCGGTCTGGCAGCGTCCCCTCCCGGCCCCGTCAAAGTTGCAGTTGGTGCGGGCCCAGATCCGCGCGCCCTTCGTGCCGGCCTTGACTTCGAGGGGCCATGACTGGCCACGGTCGAGCTGCTGCCCGCCGCCCGGGACGGCGGCGGCCCACACGGTGTAGGGGCAGTTGTTGGTGATGTCAAACCTAGCTGCTTCAGCGAGAGTCGAGCAGCTAATTAGTACGAAGAAGATAGAGGAGATGGAGAGATTTGTGAAGAACCTCATATTTTGTAATAGTGGGGTTTCAAGCTTGATGCTTTAGCTCGTTACCAAAGGCTCCGTATAAATAGAGGGATTGAACAGTTAAATGTCGACTAAAGAATTGTGCAAGTCTTCGACGACATTGACATGTAATAATCTAGGGGCTTGCCCGAGTCTTATGTTTTATGTTACCCTTTTTCTCTTATGGTATTGTTTGCCTCTTTATTTTATTTTTTTAATTCTGTCTTTTACTTTTCGTTCTGGAATTCTACCCTTGGAAAATGTTTATTATTTTTTACCATTGTCTACGTCTTTCTCATCAATCCTGCCTCGTAAAAGTTGAGCTTATACAGATGATGAGAGGAAAAGTGTCAAAAAAATCTTAAACCTTTGGCATTGGTGTCAATTTAGTCATAAACCTTTTTTTGGTGTCAATTCAGTTCTAAACCTTTTGCATTGATGCCAATTTAGTCCTAAACCTTTTTTTTGTGTCAATTCAGTCCTAAACATTTTGCATTTGTACCAATTCAGTCCCAAACATTTTGTCTTTGTACCAATTCAGTCCTTCCGACCAATTTTGGCCGAATTTTACTGAGATGGACGCCAGCCGGCCGGTAGCCGGTCATCGTTGCTAACGTGGACAATTTTTATTAATATTTTAAATATTTTTTGAATTTTTATTTCTTTATTTCTTTTTTTTTCCCTCCCCTCTCTCTTTCCTCCAGCCGGTCCTCGGATCAGCGACCGGTCAGAGGCCAGAGGCCGGCGAGGTCGACCTAGCCGACCACTAGCGAGGCTCGCCCTCTCCAGCAATGGCAAAGGCGAGCCTCACCATGGCTGGGCGAGGTTGGACCTCACCAGATCTGGCGAGGCCCGACCTCGCCAGAGGCCACGAGGTCGAAGGCCTCTAGTGAGGGCTCGAGCCTCGCCCGCCCAATGCGAGGCCGCCCTCGCAGCCATTCGGCAAGGGCGAGCCTTGCTGATCCGGCGACCGGCTGAAAGAAGGAGGGAGGGGAGGAAAAAAAAACAGAAAAGAAAAATATAAATAAAACTTCAAAAGGCACTAATGCAAAAGGTTTATGACTGAATTGACACCAAAAAAAGGTTTATGACTAAATTAGCATCAATGCAAAAGTTTTAGGACTGAATTTGCACCAAAAGAGGTTTAGGACTAAATCGACACCAATGCAAAAGGTTTAGGACTTTTTTGACACTTTTCCCCAGATGATGAGCTTAGTCTAATCGCATTTCTCCTTTTGTAATTTCATCCATGCAAATATGTCGAACCTACGTAAGATGTGCAAGCATAGGCACGAGGATAAATCATGCGATCTACACTCGAATTACTCCAACACTACCGAGTGTGACATAACAATAGAATTTGTCTTATCTGACGATATTCAATGGTTATGGTTTATTCATGTTGAAATTGGCATGATTTGAACTTTAAGCATGTCATTGAGACATAGTTTCCTTCATCGGTGGAGGAGTTAGTGACTGTCTGAGAGGTCACGGTGGTCCAATTACATTTTACCTAAAGTCTAAAGAGTGAACTGGGTCAAAAAAGTCGTGCTAAAAAAAGCCTGGGACCTAAAGACGAGCTTGCTTCATTAAATCAAAGCTGGAATTTGTGGCATTCGAGTAGACTTGGTTTTTCAAGGTTGCAGTACCAAGATATAAATGTCAAGGACTTCTTAGGGTATCGATTAATGAAGACTCATTGCATGTACCTTGAAAATGATATAGGTTCTATTCGATATAACCAATACTTGAAATAGCTATTGGTATCACCTTAGACATATAAACTATGAGACATCAAATATTCAAAGAGGTTATTTGGGACAACTTTTTCTTTAGTTACCTTAGCTGGGAAATTGGGTGCAACTTATAAGATATTTTGCAAAAGAACATTAATTAGAAATGTCATAATTTTTGGATGTCGTCTTCCACTGAGATATTTCAATTCGGGCAAAACAAAATCACACGAATAAAGTAGCAAACCTCCATTGCAAGTTTCAGCTACTAATTTTGCCCCAAATCCTCGATTGAGGTTAGGGTTTAAACAAGATGGTGAGAAATAGACCATTGCAAGATTCAGTTCTTAATTTTGCCCCAAAGTGCTTCGATCTGAATTAGGGTTTGAAGAGAATTTGAGCCAATTTGTCCCCAGTTCCGTTAAATTTGGGGCAAACATGTACAGAAACATCGTTCTAGAGCACTTATGCTGAATTATTGCCACAGTATTTTTTCGGGGAGTCACGCCATCTGGAAAAAAAAAGTTAAAATATTGTCATGCTAGATTTTCAGCATCACAAATCAAAGTTTGCACCTATGTGATCTTTTTTATTTCACCAAAATGGCACTAAAATGATCCGTTGAAAATTTTTGGCACTAAAATGAGTGACATACAAATGTTATGGCATTTTTAGTATCCTTTCTCTAAAATATATAGTTAACACATATTGGATGTAGTTGCAGCAGTTGTAAATCTTTTTTTTTAATAAATAATATTGTTAGTCAAGCTTTTCTGATAAACTAATACTCATGAATGCATGAAATTTGTCGTGTGTCTATGAACATTCCATTGACAAGGCAATCTGCCTAAGCCCTAGGATTACTCTGAGTGGGAGACACTTCGAAGGGTGTCCACGATACGCAACCCGCCAATCGGAATAGTGGTCCTAGAAAATGTCCTCCTACTATGATGAGAGGAAGATATAGTCCTTCAATGGGGTTTTAGGTTGGAAATTCAGATTCTAGACTCAGTATTTCACGGGGAGAGCAGAAATTCCATGACTTGAACGATTGATGGTGGCTCGAAGTAGGGGTGTAAATGGTTCGGTTTTCTTGAAAAACCGAACCGAACCAAACCGTTATGGGTGCACCATTGAACCGAACCGAATCTCACTCGAACCGAATATGAACCGAACTGAAAAACCAAATTGGTTCGGTTTGGTTCGGTTTGGTTCAGTTCGGTTTTCGGTTTCAGATCATTCTTTGTCAATGAACATGGAAAGGAACCCATCATCAAAACCAAAATTATCTTCTCTATCACCTGCTCTACCCAGAAAAGAACTTATACACAGAAAACAACTCTGCATGACCAACTTTGTCAGCCCAATCTGCTTGAGCACGAAATGACAAGAACCCACCCAATCGCACAGAGCAAGCACAACGGAGGATGAGAGCGAAGGAAGAAGACCGTACACACGTAGAAAGATGTCCGGAAATTGATTTGAAACTTCGACCCACGAACCTTAACCAGCGCCACACATCATCAACTGGTACTCTCTCTCTCCTTTTTTGGCGTGGAAGTTGACATTTTTCAGCGGCGCTCTCTGTTTGTCTTGTCGAACTAGGTGTTGTCGAGCGCGGATGGGGAGAGGTACGAGAGTTGCGGGATGGGTTCCGCTCGCCGTCTTGGCGTTGGCCACGAGCTTCCTCAAGCGAGCGAGATCGCACGGAGACCAGCCCTTGGCCGGGATTGCCGTTCACGCGACGGTCTCTACTCTCGATGGAAGGGCGAGCAGAGACCAGCCCCTGGCTAGGATCGTCGCCTTCAGTTCTTGGAGCGACGGCTTCAGTTCCGTTGTCGCGGGTGGTGGGGGCACAAATTGCGTCCCTCGATCGAAGGAGAAGGAGCAGACACAGGAGCCCTAAAATCCTTTTACTTAGGGTAAAAACTAAAGGCAACGAAGGGTTTATTTTCAATTCGGTTCGATCCGAACCGAAATAAATCGAATTGAAAAAAAAGTTGATTAATTTAGATAATCCGAACCGAAAACCAAATCGAACCGAACTGAAATGTACAAAATTTTCGATTCGGTTCGATTCAATTTTTCGGTTCGGTTCTGACACTCCTAGTTAGAAGGGTGAACTATTCTACTTCCCTTTCTTTTTTATATTGGTCCACTGAGAAACCCCAAAAGAACACTAACCGATAAAATAAGGACATGACTTTATGTCGACGTTCTCCATCCTCGTCATATCAAGACGTGGAATCGAGACGAAGGCTTTCTTTAGGTCAACTTCGGATATAAGGCAACTCTACCAAAACCCCACTTAATATGGATATTGTTTCGCTAAAGATCTATTTTAGAATGATTGAATTAGAATAGAGTTCAACTCGCTAGTCAATAGGACATATATTCCGTTTAATACGGTGTGAAGTAGTAAAGTAAGTTAATGTTTTTAGCAATATGAACCGAAGGGATAAGGATGGGTTCGGTTTTGTTTCGCCGAAATGTGTTGACGAAATATGGATCAATGAGTAAATCGACAAAGGTTGCTATAACATCCTCAATTTCAGTCCCTGAGACATGGCTATGGTTGAAGTTTGGTGGTTTTCCAATCGGAGCCAATTTTGCTCTTGTTCTGGAAAATCCAGATTCGGATCCTCTGTATCCCTTCGTTTTGTTATTTTTGTGGAGACTTTTGTGATCCGAATTTCTAAACACTTCCTTCTTAAAAATTTCTCCAAACATCTTCAAGTTTTACATACTTTAATTTCAAAAATTTTGGACTTGATATGAGTAGTACGATAGCCTAATTTCTGACCGTGTAAAACTGCCCAGAATGGGTATTTCTGTGATGTTCACACATTCTCGATTTTCTACAAATTTTTATGGGCCGAATTTGAACAAACTTCCTCAAAAGTTGTTAAGAACTTCTTTCTAGATAACATATATAAATTTGGAAATTTTTGGAGATGATTTGGATTCTGAAAAGAGCTTACTTTGAGAAGCAAAAATTCTGTTCAGGCAAACAGATTTTAGTCTGTTTTTGAGCTACTAAAAGTTGTAGTTACAGAAAGATTCAGATTTCGTGTTCTTCATGGAAAATGTTTTTTAAGGTCTTGTTTATGATATATTCAAATTTGGGAATTTTCTGAATTCATTTACTATGTTTTTAAGCCCAATTTCAAGAACAGTGCAAAAACTGCCGGTTTTGTCAGATTTCAAAGATTCATCATTTTCTATATGAGAACGTTGGAATCTCGACTTGATGTCTTCTGGTGATTTAATGTGCTCATTCTGAGATTTCAAATGAGATATGTTACACTTTGATTGGAGGTCATATGAAGGGGGAAATGAGGCTTTACATGTGCTGACAGAAGCTGAAATGTGTTCTTCCGGAAGGCTTCTATAACCGAGTCTTGAGGACCAAGACCATCATTCCTGCCTAGCAAGATGGCTCACGGCCAAAGAGAGAGAGAAAGAGAGATCATCATGATTTATTTAGGTCTTGAATGAATAGGGCATAATGACCCTAAGGTAGAAACTTGGAGGCTAAGTTGGAAATGAATGGCCTCAAATTAAAGACTTGCACAAGAAGCTTAATTATAGACTTTAGGGCCAATTGTAACTTGAGGACCAAGTTTTAGGATCTTAATTGCTCTTATAGGTCATCATGAACTCTAGATTGAAACTTAGAGCCCAAGCTTAGATTATGTGGCTAGAATTAAATCTTGCTCAAGAAGCCAAATTAATGGCAAAGACTTTCAAGGCCATTTTATTATGGTCTTTTGGCTCTTCTTCATTAATAACCAAGATTTTCAAGATCTAGATCATGATGGCACTTGACTTTAGGGGCTATTTCATTAATGTCATTTGGCTCTCCTCCATTAATTCATTAATGATCAAAATTTGCTAGATCATAGTCATGATGGCACTTGACTTTAGGAGCTATTTCATTATGTCAATTGTCTTTTCTTCATGATTAAGCTTGGGGAACAAGTTGGCTTGCCTATAAATAGGCATAGTTTCCCCCCCTTAGTTACCACACACCACCTCCTCTTCCTCTCTCATCTCTCATTCTCACGCCTCTCTCTCTCATCTCTCACCCTCATGCCAAACACTTCTCTCTCTCTCACCATTTGCCGCCGCCGACCGCCGTAGATGTTTTGTTGTGATTATAGGTGATTATAGGTGAGTGAATTCCCTATCACTTGGATAGGGCAGTGTGTTATGCGGTCGGAAAGTGGCATGTAAGTGGATTCCCTAATCTCGAGATAGAAGGTTATGATGCGTTGTTGGCTTGAATTCTCACCCGAGCCTTTGTTGAGACTTGCGTGTTGTTGTTTGTCTCGATGTTGCACGGATCGCTTGTTATCATGCTTGATGTTCTCATCCATGCTTGTTGATAGGACGTGGTGTTATGAGTTTGGCTCGAGTAGTGATGTGTCTGTGATGCTCGATGTTTGCATGAATGCTTCTTGTTTTGCTTTATAATCGTAAGTCAAAGCATGTACGAGTTAAGAAACGGGGTGTCGTATGGTCTCGTACTCATGTTGTGGCGTCACGGAACGAGTTCGTCTTGGTGCGGGTTTACATTGGGATGTGTAGATCCAGGCCAAGTTCAGCTCTGAGCCGGCGCTCGGCATGGTGGACCGAACCACATGCCCTCGACCGCGACCCGCATGTTAGGCGAATATTCTAGAGATCATGATTACACAAGCACGGCACGCCTTTGGGCTTGATTGCATAGACTAATGAAATCAAGATAATAAATCGGCTTGTGTGACCCATGATGTGTGATCACTAAATGAATGAAGAAGACCGTCGTCACATAGCGTTGGCGGCAATGCCTCGGTAAACTAGCGCCAGGATGCCCTAGTTGAGCTAGGATGCCTGGGTTGAGCCCGGATGGCTCGGTAAACTAGTGTCAGGATGCCCTAGTTGAGCTAGGATGCCTCGGGTGAGCTAGCCCCGGGATGCCTCGATTGAGCCGAGATGCCCTGGTTGAGCCAGGATGCCTAGCATGAAGCTGGATGCCCTGGTTGAGCCAGGATGATGATAAATAAATCTTATATGTATGTTGGTATGTGTGTTTATTGATAAGTCGAAGGATTTTGGAGGATGCTTCACGTAAAGGTGAGTTTCCATGTGAACATAGCAAGAGCAAGGCTAAAGTCTTTGCTATTGATTTGCCATCGACATAAGGTGGGGAAAATATTTGTATGCGTTAGTACAATGGCGAGGCATCATCTTGCAAGAGTATTAGTGAATTTACTCATTGAGTCTCCCCGACTCATCCCCCGTTTTTTTTTCCTTTTCAAGTCCGTAAGATGGAGGATGACAAAGAGGAGCTAGGATTAACCTCGGCCTTCGCTTGTGGTATGATTTGGTGATATGATTTGTACGTAGGAGTGGCCCCTGGAAAAAGGGCTTGTAAAATATGTTTAATGGCAATAATGTATCTTGCCTATTATGCTTTCCCTAGTTTCCGAGAGTAAGATAAGGATGTTACATATTAATATAAGGTTTGCTCATAATGCTTGTCATAACCCCGTTGTTTGTTCTGATTGTGATTGTTCCGAATTAATTGCTTCCGCTTGTGCTTAGTCAAAGATAATAATGAACGGGATGTCACACTAATAACCCCGAGGTAAGGACGTTATAGTTGCGAAGAGTCCTATATTGATTCTTGGACATAATACATAAATGACGAGGAACTAAAAGTATTAAGATCGGAGACAATCGCATCCAGCCATGTAAAAGGTTACTACAATATAAATTGTAAGTAAAATTGACTAACTGGTGTTCACTAATCGATTGGTTGTCCTTTGCACTAATTATAATTATAGTATTTATAGCTACTACCGGTATTTAACAACGGCCACAAAAAAATCAAACACATCCTATGCGACTCAAGAAATTCAACAACTTGTAATTACAGATGGTTTATCTACACCTGGATACAACATCACTACCCTACGGTTGCTTGTCCACTCTTCACGTCCAGCCTCACTGGTTACTTTTGAACTCCCTTATTCCACTATTCGACGGTTGCAATAACCCACATTTCCCGATCGCTATCATCAGTGGTTTTCGAGATTCATGGCTTCCACTACATGATGATTGCATCAGTTTCTCTTCCTCATGACTACTTCGATATGCCATGGTGAATCGTATCCGAAACTGTCAATTGCATCATTTAAACCATTTTGCATCCAATTCATCATAGATTTCGTTAGTTTTGGCTTTTGTCAACTAAATCGAGTTTCATCCTACGCCCATGCTCCAGGACTTGGTCATCATCTGTTATATCTTCCGTCGGCTAAAGCCACTAACTCCGGCAATTAACTATACTTGCCGACTAAGAGCCTTCAAATTTTACCTTTACTGTATTTCACTGTCTTTTTCAGCCCGAGTCGATGGTCGAAGACTTGGGCATTTCTTTTGAGCCAATGGGTACATAATGATTCAGATCAAAAGACGATCTGAACGAAATTGTTTTGGGTCAAACACGGGTCTTTTGAAGAAACTCGACCGGTTTTGACAAGTCGGCACACCTGTTGACACCTATAATTAGTTAGGTTGTCGACAACTGAAGTAAATAAAATAACAGACGTCAAAGGATGACGTAGCCATGTTGACACCTAAATTTTGATTATTTCACCTAGTCATTTGAAAAATTAGGAATCAAATTCGACCAAAAAAAAAAAATCACTTGCATTTGTTTTTTTACTTAAGTCAGCGCATGTAAGATCACTCCTTATCGTACGATGCCTCCGCAGACAAGCATACATCAGATCATCTCTCCACAAGGTCGGAATTGAGGTGATGTAGACTCGAGATTTAGCGGATAAGAAAGTAACAAACTTACCCATCTGAGTAAGAGTTTCCAAGATAATCCTAATCCGATTATGGAAAAGATGCAGGTCAGACCGTGAGGATGAAAAAAGAAATAAGGAAGGCCAACTAAGTGATGAGAATAAAAAGGGAAGGATTGCGAAGATTGATGAGGGCCACCAATCAGAGTTGAAGAGGAAAGAATAAGAAGCTGGGAGTCAATGGAATATCCGCAAGAGATTGATGGAATGGGCTGGCCGATGGCGAGGGAATGTGGACACATTCAAGGCAATATGAGTAGAAGCAGAAGAGGAAATCAAAAGATTGCGAGCGCTAATTGGGAAGTGAATTAGAGAGATTCACAGTCAATTCTCGGTGACAAGTCAAAGCCAAAATTCAGCAATTCTCCGAGAATTATCAATCGGCTCCACGAATCGAGACTTTCCAATGATACGTGGCAGATTTTTTGCTATAAAAGGAGATGGACGCACACCTAGAAGGAGGGGGAGGTCATCATCATCATCATCGTGGCTTTTCCTATGTGAGTCCACATTGTGGGAGAAAAGCGATCGTAAAAAAAATAGAGAGGAGACAATCGTGAATACAAAAAATTTGAGAGAGATCAAAAATTCCTTCTTCTTGCTGAAGGTTACGTCCACCACTAGAGAGGCCCGTCAACCCCATTTCCTTTTTCTCCGTCACCCATAGAGCTCAATTGTCGAGCGTGCGGGACATTCACTCCAAGCCACACTTGCTTTGACCTTCCACACGCATAAGCATTAAGAGCACCCGAAGTGGAAATTGACGAAACGAAGTTCCAGTCACTTTGGCCGTCGGTAACTTTTTTCCAGTGACGATGCTGCGATCGTGAAGGAGCCTCGACGTCCATATTATTTTGCTGCAAGTCATCACCATCCGTAGCGCTCGCCAAGCTCCGCCGTTCCAGCATTTTTTCCTAGTGACGCTGAACTCTCAGCCCCAGCTCATTCGCGGTCCCTATCACAATCCAGTTGTAGCAAGTTTCCACAGCCGCCTAGGGAGTTGCTCGCTAGCGATTTTGCTAATGTCCGGGTGATCTTCCCCAGCATCCAATGGTTCCTGCAGCCATTCCAGAAATTCCAGTGGTGTAGACGAATTCCCACACCGTCTCTGACAGTCCCAGTGGTCTTCAGCGAACTTCGACGAACACCGGCCCCGACGTCGTACCCAACGAACACCCGGTATTCCTACCGCGCCTCAATAGCAAGCCCTTCTGCCGTGTTCCGCGTTCGCCAAGAAAGTCCAATCTGCTCGTGTACGCTCCAGCAATTTCTTTTGTTGCAGGTCTCTTGGACGAAACCTTCATCGCGTTAACAGGCCAACGAGCCCACCAATCTGTCGTGGTCTTAGTCCAATCAATCTTCAATCATCGCCTAGTATTCTTCCAGTTTCGCTAGTTCCAGTATCCTCAAGGAAGCTTCACCATTGGCCTGTGAAGGAAACATATTCCTAAACATAATACAAAAATTTGCGGAAAAACGTGCCCATTCTATACTTGAATCACTGATCGTTCGAAGTATATCACGTAAACGAACATACCTTTTTGCCACAGATTAAATGCACTTATCGCAGCCTCGAGAGAGAGAACAATCCTTGGATTGTTGAACAAAGTTCCTTCTTCTTTGTCTTTTAGTGAGAATGAGTTTTCTGATGATTAAAATACAATACACCCCACACTCTTACGTGTGTTCTCACTTTTGTTTCTAGACAATAACTGCCAAGTACAGTTACTTTCTTTCATGGGCTGGATTAGCCCATCATGGGCGGCCTATCTTCATAAAGAAAATCCATCATCTCCCACTCGCACACTGGTGGCTAAACATTAACTCTCTCTTCTTTGCAATATTCATACTAGCAAATAATCCGTGCGACCAACATACTTAGAGCTCGTTGCGATGCATCTGTTAAGAATACATAGCAGCTCAAAATTGGGTACAACGTTTTCCGAGTAGATATAGTATGTAGTCCCCTAGATCAATCAGTCACATTTATATCCCTTTGATCTCTTTTAGTATCTCGTATATTGTATTCACAACTATGATTTACTTAAAATCATAATTGGTCGACCGTGAATACAAACATAGAATGTGACATCATAAATAAATAAATTGATCTTCCTCTTTTTTTAAACCTCTCTATTTCAGTCCAGACGCTTTTCTAGAAATGCCCCATTAGATCGAATCATTCATGACCATTGGCAACACCCTAAGATAGCGAACACTGAATAAAAACTTTGAGAATAAGTCAGAGTCGTGAGGGTACTAAATGAGGAACTCTGTATCCTCAAGAGTCTCACACGGCATAAAGTTGAGATCAAGAACTTTTGCCACTCTTATCGGTCGTCTCATGCATACGTAGTATGAAATACGTATTACAGTATTAACTCCTTTCCTATGGAGCGTATGTCTTTACATTCAATACCGTACAGATGATAGTTCAGACATACCTAATGTCTAAACTTGAGTTCACGTATCTACCCCTCTAAAGAATCCATTAGAACTCACATCTGGCATCAAAGACAGATAAAGTAAAATATGTGGGTTATTTTACTTTCGGACATAGTAAATGTTATGTCCTCATCTTGGCACTTAGCTAAGGCAACATTTTTATTTTAAGCTTGAGCTCTCGATTATCACCTAGATAATAAGCCTAAAAATTGTCTCATCTCTATTTATCACACAGTAAATAGAGGCGATTACCCGTGTAAGTGGGCTAATCTCATCTGTCAGATATACTTTCTCGATATAATGCACTAAGCATTGAAGTGCATTTAATAAAAAAAAAAAATTGTACCTTGGATTATGAGTAATCCTTTTATTTTTCTGCATTTGTTGCAGGAATAATGGTACGAAGATATCGAACCCCTATTATCCCTAGAACGGCGGCTCAAAAGAAGAAGCTTGAGATACTAAGAATCAAGCTGGCTCTTAACCGGTGGGATGCTGATGATGACATGATGACACACATCATCAAGGTCAACCAAATGATACAATATATCATTTGGAACGGTTTTGTAATGCCAGAGTATGTGGTGGTCGGAGCCCTCAAACGCACCATTCCTGATGAGTTGGGAAGAATGATTGATAGGGTTTGGGACAACTTAGAAGGTCCGAGCTATAAGATGATTGTGGAGCAATTTATGATAGAGCACATACGGGTCGGGGCAAGGAGGACATTAACCCTTGCATTGAATCGGTCTCGGCGCAATATGTTGCCCGAATCTAAGGTTTTTCCGGGTGCCTCCATTTGGATGCCAAAGAAAATAGAATTTCCTGAGGATTTTCATGAGTCATTTCCAGTTTATAAAAAGAGGATCACCACCTGATTGTGTTTATCTATTTTTCGTAAGCTCTGATACCAATGAAGGAAACATATTCCTAAACATAATACAAAAATTGCGGAAAAACGTGCCCATTCTATACTTGAATCACGATCGTCAAGTATATCACGTAAACGAACATACCTCTTGCCACAGATTAAATGCACTTATCACAACCTCGAGAGAGAGAACAATCCTTAAATTGTTGAACAAAGTCCCTTCTTCTTTGTCTTTTAGTGAGAATGAGTTTTCTGATGATGAAAAATACAATACACCCCACACTCTTACGTGTGTTCTCACTTTTGTTTCTACAGTTACTTTCTTTCATGGGCTGGATTAGCCCATCATGGGCGGCCCATCTTCATAAAGAAAATCCATCAGCCTGCATTGAACCGCTACTATAGTGTTCCTCACGTTGCTTGTGGTTCCTCTTTATCGGTCTCGATTGGTTTTGTGCAGGTAAGTGGAGTTGGGTTCAACTTTCTATGATAATTCTTAATTGTATGTTGTTGGTTGATAGACCCTTAGGTTACCATGATTTGATTATTTCCCTTAGTTAACTAAGGCGTGTTAGGCCTCCAAACCTTTAGACACTAAGGTCGGATCCTAATATCGTCTTGCATGACTTCTTATGGTTGATTTTGATATGATGTGTGTTTCATTGCATCACAATATTATCAATCGTCATTGCACGTCATTTGCACTTCAGGATTTTCATATTTAGGGCATCCATAATTAGTCTTAGAATACATAAAGATTTTGAATAAAAAATAAAATGTCATTAGAATCATTTATATTGCTTGTAGACCTAGATTTAATTAGGCTCACATCATAAAACTCATGTCATTTAGAACTAAGTTTTATAACCGTATCATGTAGATACTTTTAGTGATTACATTACATGCATCATCCACATTGCATATAGTTCAATAATAGTTGATAATTCACTGTAACTATGTCAAGCACTTAGGATTTAAATTATATAGATGCAGGGTTAGGATTTATTTAATTTGTAGACTTTTAGGGTCATTTTTCTTTTGTTAGTTAATAAAGAAAAATACAAAAAAAAAATAGAAGTAGAGAGTCTCACATAGATTGCATATTAGTTAGTCATTATTTCATGCACGATCATGCATAATATTCATACATTATGTTTGCATAATTTTCTAAAGTAATAGTTTGCAGAGATCTCGTGGTGATGGATAGTGATACGCTTTGCTTGTTTAGTGTGTCGAGGTTCTTAAAATCTTTTGTAATCTATTTACTGTTTGATTATTGGGTTTTACTTTCCTGAGTGCGCACGTGCATGATTACCCCTCATATGTTAGTGGCATAGGTAAAAAATGGATAAAGACTGCTTGCAAAACATTTTTGAAATACATAGAAAAGGTATTGAAAGGGCGTTGGATTAATCTAGCGTAACCAAGTCCCCGAATTCATGACTCTTTGGTTCGCAGAAGTAAAATGTGCTCCCACATTTTACTTGGGTGTCTAATCGACCCACAACAGATTAGTGGCGGCTCCAAAATGTAAGTTTAATCATATGACGAATTGAGTACCAAGTTGCCGTCGGATGGGCTCGGGAGAGTTTGCACTAAACCCGAACGATTGCCTCGTGAAAGGAACCTTCGTTCCCATTTAGTAAATTCGTTAGCCTTCCTCTGGCGGTTCACCTTCGGAAAGGTCGCGACAAGCCCGTACGAGACGGCTCACGCAAGCAAAACAGCTGGCAAGCACTAGCAGACACCGGCGGGAAATTTAAAATTTAGAGAGAACTGGCGAGCAAGCGCCAAAGTTATCAAGGGAAATTGTCATCGAGGCCATCGACAAGGAGAAGGACATGTGTCAAGCCGGGAAGAGCTCAACAAAGGTCCCTGCTTCGGAAGGACAAGTGTGAAGCCAGGAAGAGCTCGACGACGGTTCCTGCTTCGAAAAGACAGGTGTCAAGCTGGGAAGAGATCGATGACGGTTATTTCCCCGGAAAAGACAGGTGTCAGAATGAGAAGAGCTCGATATTTCCCCGGAAAGGACAGGTGTCAGAATGAGAAGAGCTCGATGATGGTTATCATCTCGGAAAGACAGGTGTCAAGCCAGGAAGAGCTCGACGATGGTTCCTGCTTTGAAAAGATAAATGTTAAGCCGGGAAAAGCTCGATGACGGTTATTTCCCCGAGAAGGACAGGTGTCAGAATAAGAGAAGCTCGATGACGGTTATCATTCTGGGAAGGACAAGTGTCAGAATGAGAAAAGTTCGATAACGATTATCATCCCGGGAAGGACAGATGTCAAAATGATGTGAGTTCGACGACGGTTATCACCTCAGACAAAAAGATAAGATCGATAGCAGTTAGCGGACAGATGTCATTAAATGAACGGTGAAGATGAGATCAACGGTGATTATCGAACACGATGTCAAAGACGGTTACCGAGCCTACATTATAAATAGCACCCGGCTGACAGAAGAAGCCCCCCGCCCCACGCGAACACAAACCAAAATGCTGTCTTTTTATCTTTACTTTTCCGTATCGCACCTTTAGTTGCCGTAGCTGTAGTTGTTTATTTTCCAAGTCAGTAACTTTGTAATATCGTACTAGTAATTGGACGGGTTCATCTGAATCCTCTATAAATCCAAGTCAAATTTCATCATTGTTCGAAACTTGTGTTATCAATCGAGACAATCAGACTCTTTGTTCACGCCTGGATCACTCCTGTCCAAAATTAGACCTAGAACCCAGTCTCATCTAATTAAAAATCGAAAAATGACTTTCGGTGAATTATATTTCGTCGCGGGAACCATTTCTGGCAAAACAACACCCCAATTACTTCTTCAGAATTGACAGTACAAAGTTGACAATTACTTTTAGCAACAAGTGCAGGAATTCATGGAAACTAACTATAATGGGCCTTAACTTATTCCCCAAAGTCCAACCCAACCCATGTGCAGGCTCATGATCATGATAGTGTCTACGGCTATGGTCCTCCTATTATTTTTCCACATAACAGCTCACGTGTCTAGACATTCAAATGACTAGGGCAAGTTGCTATATTTGTATTAAGATCCTAAACACGAGAAATTTCCTTTATTTAGATTAAGCTTGGAAACGACTTTGGATGGGCAGGCCATGATTTGTACAGTTAAGAAAGACATGCGCTGTCCAATTTATAATAGAAGACCGAATGGCGCGTTCGATGGCCTTAATAAGAAACGTTATCCTATTTAGCATTTGGCGACAAATCTCGGACAGGATCGGATATGACCGTCCTGCTGCTTTAAGGTTGCACTTCCTTGTCAACCACCATAACGGTAGCGGTCGCCCTGAAGAGGGGAGCACCCCGGTGGTAGCATGGCAATAGTGGTGACCAAAATTCCTAGGCGTGGGATTTCTAGGCAATTTATTTGAGCTTATGATTTTTTTGTCCATTCCTAACCTAGATCTACCGAACATATCACGTGATAAGATGTGACCATATCTCAGCCATTGTATTTGATTACTTTTCAAAACAATGATAGGCATAAGAAAGTCCGAGGGATTTTATCTCGCTTTACCTTATACTATCTTAATACATTTGTTCTGACAGCCACACGTAGCCTGAGTGATTAAGCGCTAAGTATGAATGCGGTCCATCCTGTGTTTAAATCACGATGCCTTCTGCTCAAAATAACATCGGTGGTCATGGTCGCTGGTTGTCAGCGTAGAATTATCCAACATAAAACAGAACTACTGACATAAAATCGGCAGGACAAATTACATGCATTTATTTACGTATATACCCTCCCCTGCACATTACACTGTGCTTATCGAGAGAAGGGCTTCATTTTGCATCTGTTACAAGCTATATTTATTTGTCTTGGAACTTCGTTCATCGTGGAAGGATGAACTTCTTATTAGTCATATGTCTTCAAGGACAGAAGACAACCTTATAATTTGTCCCTCCGGGGCAGGTGAAAACACTGGTAGCATCATCCTTGGGGTAACTATAAGCATCCGGACACCTATCTTTGAAGTACCTGGAATAATCAGTCGGCCCACAACTGCCGGAATTGCAACAATACTGGTCCGTCTTGAAAATCGGGCACGGCCCGTTGCACCCGCCCGTGACCTTCAGTGCAGCTGGGCACTGCCCTATGATGTCGGCCGTGCACTTGATCACCCGGTTGCACCCACCGGAGGTCGAGCTGAACTCCATCGGGACGTTGAACCCCTCGATGAGGGACATGTCGATGAAGTCCATGTTCATGTACTGGTTCAGGGCGAACTCGGCCAGCGTGTTCGGGGACACGCCATAGGCCTGGCACTGGAGGAGCCCGCCGCAGTCGCCGGTCTCGCAGCTGCCCCTCCCGGACCCGTCGAAGCGGCAGTTGGTGCGGGCCCAGATCCTCGCTTCCGTCGTGCCGGCGGCGACATCGAGGGGCCACGTCTGCCCACGGTCGAGCTGCCTCCCGCCACCCGGAACGGCGGCGGCCCACACGGTGTAGGGGCAGTTGTTGGTGATGTCAAACCTAGCTGCCTGAGCGAGAGTCGAGCAGCCAATTAGCAGGAAGAAGAAGAAAGAGGGGACGGACAGATTCGTGAGGAACCTCATATTTTGTAATGCTGGGGAAATGAACATGTAGCAAGGCCTACTAATGTCAGAATTCAAGTTTGGTGCTTCAACTCATTACCGAAGGCTCCATATAAATAGAGGAATTGAAATGGTAGAACGACGACTAACATGTTGTGCCGGTCTTTCGAGGACCTTGACTTGTAACAACGTAGGGGGTTGCATGAGACTCTTGCGCCAGACATTTCCATGGAGAATAGTGGAACTAACGTGGCCCATTTTAACGTGGTAACAGACCAGTCGAGCAAAACAGTAAGGACACGAGGATAAACTGCGTCGTAAATGTTGTTGCCTGCATCTCACTCATGAATCCCGCACCGTAAAAAGTTCAGCTTCTACAGCCGATGATCTCGATGTCGTGTCCGTGACCATCGACCACTGCTCGTGCAACTTTAAGCAACGTGGGTGTAAAACTCCTAACATCGATCGAGACATCCCGCGTCGACTACGCACTTGACCGGTCCAATCCAATACAATGTCGAGTCTAACATAACACTTAGAATCATTCTGTCCGGTGGCATTCGTTGATTAGGGCTATTCGTGCTGAAATTGTCGTGATTTGAATGTAAGCATGTGATTGAGTATGTCTAAACTTCCTTCGTCAGCGGCGAAGTTATCCAACTGTTTGAGATGTCACGGCACTCCAATGATAATTTCCCTGAAGTTTAAAGATTGAATTGGGTCAAAGAAGCCGTGCTCTAAGAAAAGCCAAGGACCTCAGGACGAGCTTTGCTTTCATTAATTTAAAGCTGAAATTCGTGGCATTCGAGTAGACTTGGTATTCCCAAGGTTGCGGTCCGCGATATTTTTTCCTTTTTCTTATTGTGGAGAATGTTAAAACACTTCTCTTAGGGCACTGGTCAATCAAGACTCCTCGCATGAATTTTGCAAATGAAATCGTTTACATTCGATATCTGTCAAGTGTTAGGATCAAATTACGAATGCACGAAATCCGTCGTGTGTCTACGGTCATTCCACCAACGGGGCGGCATGACTAAGCCCTTAGGGTTATTCCGAGTGGGAGGCACTCGGAAGGGTGCCTGGCGATTTACAGCCCCGCCGATAAGGAGGGCGGCTGAAGAAAATCTCCTCTTGCTACTGTGAGAGGGAGGAAGACATTGTCCTTCCATGGGATATTAGGTCGGATATTCGGATTCTAGACCCGTAATTCGCGGGGAGGAGAGAAATTCCAACACTTTGAACGAGTGGTGGTGCTTAGATGTGGGAGTTGTTCCAGGTCCCTTCCTCTATGATGTTGATTGTTGATTCTACGCTAAGTAACTAATAAGATAGGACGATTGACCTTCTGTCGACGTTGTCCATCCTTGTCATATCAAGACATGGGAAAAATGCTAACCGGAACGAGACGAAGACTTTGTTTAGGTCAACCTTGGAGAGAATTTCTAGATGTGGATATTGTTTCGGTTAAGATCCATTCTAATTTGATTGAATTAGAACGCGGTTGACCTCGCTCGTCTAATCTTTCATCGAGCTTTACGTCGAGACATATATTAAGTTCGATACGGCGCAAATTAGTGAATTGCGTGAATATTTTTTAGGAGTCTTCACACGATGTTGAGAACGAGTTAAAGAAAGGTTAAGGATGAATCGAATATCATTCGAAAAATAACACTAGCCTTTTTTTCGTCACGTAGGGAAACAGTGTCTGATCATACATAAGGCGGACTCATGAATACTTTTCATATTTTATTTCATGAATAAAGAGTGACGGTGCTCAAATTGCTCCGAACACTTATGTAATTGCTACGTCGATGACTATAACTCTATCGTTGTCGTGTCGGTACACATTATTCCATTTGTAATATGGTTTTGAAAGGAGCTCTCTAAGGGCAAGACACGACCGCCATAATTTGTCGCATCCGGGCATATAAATGTGCCGGTCAGATCTTCTTTAGGGTAACTGCAAGCATACTGAGAAACTCCGTGTTCTCGAGGCTTCTGGCACCAACGAGGAGGACTTCGAGCTTTCCCTGAGGCATTTTGGTTTCCGGACCGGACGGACGGACAGAGCAGATTCGACCACCTTTGTTGGGTTTCTGGGATCTTTCGAACGACGTAGACGATGAAGAATCAAACGGGGGACGAAGTAATTGACTTGCCGAGATATTTATACGCAGGTTGCCACGGGAAGAGCCGGTCTGGATACGAACCGGATCAGGGGGACAGGAGGCCGGCCGTCCAGCCGAGAAAGGAGGAGGAGACCGCCGTTGACTTCGTACAGTCCCCATGCGGCGCCAATGAAGGTTGTCCACGTGGGAGGCTGTGGGCCCGTACTTTTGCCACGCTGGCAAGCACGTTCGTTCTTTGGGTAGTGCCGGATCTGTTAGGTGCACCTGGATCATATGAACCCCACGAGATCCAACGGTGTAGATGCATTGGACTAATTTGTGCAGGGTGAATCTAACCTGCAATGGATTTTTATAAGGGTTAATTACGCGAAAAATCTTAAATTAGTACATATATGATTAATTTACCTCAAATTAATTTTTTGACCATAAAACTCCCAAAACATGTACATTTATGATAAATTTACCCTAAACTAATTTTTTGATAGCCAAAAACCCCAAACTTGTACATTTGTGACAAATTTACTCTCCGTTAAATTGGATTAATATTACGAAAATTCACAAAATAGTACATCTGTGACAGACGGAGGGTAAAACCCCAAACTGGTACATCCATCAACTGCCACGTGTCATCTAACTCAGAAATTTAATAGTAAAATTTAACAGAAACTAATAGAGGGTAAAATTGTCACAGGTGTATCAGTTTAGGATTTTTTATGGTAAAAAAATTAATTTTTGGTAAATTTGTCATAAATTTATCAGTTTGGGGTTTCTCATGGTATTATCCCTTTTAATAATAAGTGTAGGACATTTTTATAGAGTATTGAATATGATTTATTTCTTTAAAAGTCCTATTATTAAATGATTTGCCTCGTTTTTTCGTGTACTGATTTATTGGATTGATCTTAGTATATCGGGCATTACTCATCTTATGTCATTTTCCTGAGCACATAGGTTTTGACCTCCCTTTGTAAGTTAACATAAACCAAAGAAAAAGCTATGGTCACATGCTTGGACATTGTTTGTATAGCATTTATTTTCTGAGCACATGGGTTTTGAAACAATTTAAATGAAGCTCGTGCTGTGATTGATGGCCTAACTTTGATTTATCACATACTTGCACATTGTTTGTTTAACTTTTATGTAGCACCATCAGTCATGAAAAAGCTACGGTCACAGCTGCATTAACTTACTTTACCTTTTAAAAAGCCTACCCACCCAATTTTTTAGGTATTGTAGTCGCCACAAACACAAATGATAACACTTCACAACACAATCGTATCCCAGCCCAACTACAAGACTGACATGGTTATACCAAATGGGCTATAAGAATCAAGCTTTTACATCCTCATTTCATATGCGGTGATAGGGTAATTGGAATATCTCGAGAGATTATCCGATTGAGAGGTTATCTTGATTAGATTACCAAAAAATAACGACGACATTTTACGAATCTCGATTTATATATATCAAACTGTCCGAAATTGTGTTCACCGTACACTTGGCAATTCCCATTTCTTTTGTAGCTAGGTCTGACTAGCATTTGTATCATCTTTAAGGTAGAATTGGTCATTAGATGGGCATAACATGAATAGTAGGGGGTGAATTGGTTTTTCAAGAAATCACAAAGTAAATTTGTAGAACCAACCCCAAAAAAAAATTGCTTCTATGCGCGAACTAAACTTGTAATGTAAACAACGGAAATTAACGAGTTAAAGGAAAAAGAAATTGGAATGGTATTTCCAACTTTAACTGCCCAAATAGGTCAAATCCACTGACTCTCTTCCCAAACTGTAGAACACATCTCTAAATACTCACAGAGTCGTTGCATACTTTTTGTCTCACATCCAAACAAATGTCTTCACTTAGGCTGTGTTCGTTTGCGAAAAAATATTTTTTCGAAAAATATTTTCCACATTTTCCGGTGTTCGGGGGCGGAAAATTTTTTCCCACGGAAAACATTTTCCTTCCCCACCCTCAAATCTTTCATTGTTTTGAGGAAAATGATTTCCTCTTTTCACAAAGAGAAAATCATTTTCCCCTAAATTGAAGGCAAAATTGCCCACGGGAGGGAAAATATTTTCCGTGGGAGAGGAAGTTGATCGCCGGTCGCTGGCCGGTCGCCACTGCCGCCGCCGCCGCGGCCAGTCGCGCGGCCGCCGCCATCGCCACCGGTTGCGGGCCGCCACCCGTCGCCGCCGGCCGCCACCGCCGCCGGTCTCCGGCCACCGCCGCAGTCACCGGTCGCCGCCGCCGGTCACCGATCGCCGGTGAAAAATATTTTCCGAAACTTTTTCATATTGGTCGCCGAACACCGGAAAATTATGTTCCGGGAAAATATTTTTCAGGAAAATGACTTCGGGGAAAATATTTTTCAAAAGAAGAATATTTTCCGCCAAAAGAACGGAGCCTAAAGTACGGTAACTTCTCTCATGTGTTACAAATGAGATCGTCACTCTGTATTATCCGAAAAGAAGAAAAAAACGGAGTCGACAAGCTTACCAAAGAGACGGCTCAAGGTCCTCTCAACAATGCATAAATTCTCTCGCTTTTGCCCTTCTCAATTATATCACTTCTGGCTGAACTTCAATTCGTAAAGCTCCAGATTCGAACTACACACTTGCATCATGTGGCCATTATGTCCCTCTAATTCTCTATAGACAGAGTCTTGAAAAAAAATTTATTGAAAAACACATGCAGAACCTTCCATCAATTTGAGCTGTCGGTTAGGTTTTCTATTGAGACATGTTATCTTCTTTTGATGATGGCAGGTTTTGACAACACCGTCTCACCGATCTCTTTAGCGAATGTGTGTGATTTCTAGCATAAATAACACTAGAATATCATACTTTAATGTCATGAGCGGGGCTTCAATTTAGAAATTCCAACAATCGTCAAATCCATATATGGAAAATACTCTGACAATCAAGTTTGACTATTTTGCAAAGCCAAGTAGGGGTGTCAAAAAGACCCGCGCCGGCCCGGTCCGACCCTCGCCAGCCCAGCCAGGTCCTAAAATTTGGGGTATTTTGGGGTCGGATTTTTATTTTCTTGAAATAGGGCCCTAAAATTTGAGGTATCAAAGGGTTGGGGTTAGATGGGCCGACCCATTGACACTCTGGACCGACCCATCTCCCTCTCTCAGTCTCTCTCCCATTCTCTCTCCCCTTCGCTTCTTCTCTCTCGGCCGTGAACATCTATCTCCCCCCTTTCACTTTCCATCCAGTTCAGCCTCAACCGCGGCAGGAGATCGGAGGACGACCTGATCTTCCTCGCCTCCCACGCCCTCTTCGATTCCGACCGTTTCCCCCCGGCGCGATTGATCCCCCCTTTGCCGTTGATCTCTGCGAGTCGCCGCCAATTCGACGACGCCGACGATGGAGGAGCCGAGGCAGCGCCCGGCGAGAAACCCTAGATCACTTCTTCTTCTGCTTCTTCTCCTCGACGCTTTTTTTTTTAGATCCCTTTCCACGGGGCCGGCGGGGGGCGGTCGCTGATGGTGGATCAAGAGGAGGAGGACCTGAAGATGGCGCTGCGCCTCAGCATGCAGCACTCGCTGCCGGAGCCCAAGCGGAGCAAGCCCAGGGACGCCGCCGCCTCGGCCGCCGCTGCCGGGGGCTCGTCGCCGGAGGACGGTCGCCGGATGCAGAGGGAGCTCATGGCAACCGTGGTCGAGAAGAGGATGCTGGCCGCGAGGAGCGCTAGAGCAGCGCCGCCTCCGTCGCCTGCTCCGTCTCCGTCACAGTCCCCGTCGCCGGTGTCGACGACGCCGAATAACGAGAAGTCTAAGCCTGTCCCGAGGAGAGACGGGGGATTCGGTGTGGATGATGGGCGAACTGGGAGGGGACTGTCGAGCGAAGAAACGCATCAGTTGTGACCCTAAACCCGACCTGGACAGACCCGACCCGACCCGACCCTATTCTTGGAGTATATGTTGAACAGGGTCTTGGGTTGGGTCCGGTCGGGTCGAGCGTGACCCTGTATATTTCGGGTTGGGACAGGTATCATGAAAACCCGACCCGACCCATTGACACCCCTAAAGCCAAGTGCTTGGACACCCTTTATTCTGCAGAATTTCTAGACTTTAGTGTAATTGGACGCAAATGCCGGTAGAATTAGGACATAAACTTTTCACGGTTTAAATATGAACCCCCGCACACTTAAATAATTTCAGGAGATAATTAGATTAAGTTTTGTCATCATCAAAGCCATTTAGAGACATATTCCAACACGGGCTTGGATTTTGCTAGTTGAAAAAAGAAATTGTTAATATCACGAAAAACCCCAAACTAGTACACCAATGACAAATTTACCTCAAACTAATTTATTAACTATCAAAAACTCCAAACTGGTACACTTATGACAAATTTATCTTAAACAAATTTTTTTACCACCAAAAACCCCAAACTGGTACATTTGTGACAAATTTACCTTCCGTTAAATTGGATTAATATCACGAAAAATCATAAAATGGTACACCTGTAATAGATAGAGGGTAAAACCCAAACTGGTACACCCGTCAACTACCACGTATTATACAACTCAGAAATTTAACTGTAAAATCTAACGAAAACTAACATATGATAAAATTATCACAGGTGTATCAGTTTGAGATTTTTCATAATAAAAAATTAATTTTGGATAAATTTGTTACAAATGTATCTATTTAGGGTTTTTCGTGGTATTAACTCAAAAAGAAAAGAAAAGTCCAAGTCGTGGGGCGTAGACAAGTCTGAACCTAGTGTCTAGCATAAAAATCCTTGTCTAGTTCTTCCATGACTGAAAACCACTGGGCTATTTCGTGAGACGATTGAACTTTGGCTGCGACCCAAGAACGGAATAGGTTGCTCGATCTTCCTCATCCTTATCCGATGATCCTAAAACTGGGGCTGTAAAAAGAATCCAGAACCAAAGCGATCAGATGGGCTCAATTTTTGGGACCGTATTGAATAAATTAAAAGTTCAGAGAATCACATTACATATTGAGCTAAAGATCAATAACCGTTTGTATCATTTTCCCTAATTATTGATATCAAAAGATGATATGAATGTAATTGTTTTGGGACGAGACAGGTCTTCTGAAGAAACTTAATTGGTTCCAACCTGCCAACACGCCTGTAATTCGTCGCACGATTTAAGAACTAGGCATGCCGGGCTTGTCCTGGATTCTTTAACCATAGGCTTAGGGCCTGTTTGGTTCAACTTTGAAAATGCTACTTGGGGGAATGCAAATACCTTTGGGTGAAAGCCCATTGAGGAAATGCAAATGGTGTTTGGTAAAAATATTTTGTAAAGCTACTTTTGCCAAAATATAGTGTTTGGTGAATTTTTTTTTGCAAATGCACTTTGAGAATTATCTTATTTATTAAAAAAAAAACAAAACCTATCCATCGCCGGAGCCGGCCGCCGACGGCCGTCGCTCGAGGTCGGGCAACCCCCGGCGAGCCAGATCCGCCGCCGCCGGCGGTCGCCCGAGGCCAGGCGACCCTTGGCGGGGTCGCACGATGCGGCGACGGCCGCCCGGGTCGCGCGACCTCGGGCGGCCGTCGCCCGGGTCGCGCGACCTCGGGCGGCCGTCGCCCGATTCCGGCGACCTCGAGGCTCGCCGAATCCCGACGAGGTTGGAGCCTTGCCTGAGGCCGGCGTGGCCTCGGCCTCGCCAGATCGGCGAGAACGAGCTTCGCCAGCCTCCGGCGAGCTCGTCCTCGCCAGATTGGCGAGAACAAGCTTCGCCGGCCTCCGGCGAGCTCGTCCTCGCCTGTGGTCGGTCGCCGGCCACGGCGTCCGGCGATCGGCCAAAAATAAAGGAAAAATAATAAAAAAATAATAATTAAAAATTCGTTTTAAAAAA
Organism: Syzygium oleosum; assembly: GCF_021117445.2. Taxonomy (NCBI): domain Eukaryota; kingdom Viridiplantae; phylum Streptophyta; class Magnoliopsida; order Myrtales; family Myrtaceae; genus Syzygium; species Syzygium oleosum. The sequence goes on from NW_026607498.1 coordinate 9,816,188, forward strand.
ATTAAAAAATATTAATTTTTTTATTTTCTTGGATAATGACTTTATGAAAAATATTTTCTAGAAATGTCGCATTTTTCGTAAAACAAACAGAACCTCAATTTTAAAAAAAATTATAAAATTTTTTCACTAGCTTTGTATTGCATAAAATGTTTTAGCAGTATAATTTTTTTAAAAAAAATCATAAGAAACAAGTATTCCTAGATTAGGTTAAATATAAAAGTGTTTTAGCAATATGGGTCGGGTCGGGTATGGGTTGGGTATGGATCGGGTCGGGTATGGGTTGAGATATTTACACTATGAATAAATGGGTCATAAACGGGTTAATGGGTCAATTTGGGTCGGACCATTTATGACCCAACCCACCCGTTTAACAGGTCTACCGGTGTCCACATCCACGATTTCCGGTTAAAATTGGCCAGATGGACTCTATTGGCTATCGTGAAAAGGTTTACGACTCAATTGGCAAAATTGAAAAGTTTACGACTGAATTGGTAAAGTGCAATAGATTTGAGTCATTTGGCGATACACTTCATATCGGATAAATAATTATGACAATATCTCGGGCATTATACTCGTTTATTTTCCAAACTATAAAAAGGTTCGATGAAATTTATCACATTTTACATTATCTTATCTTATCCTAATACTTGTCGGGGCGGTTAGACTTCGCCTAAGTGGTTGAATGCTTAGTATGAGCGCGGTAGATAGCATGTTCAAATCACGATGCTTTCTACTCAAAAAAACATTTGTAGTCGCGCCGTCCGTTCTACTGGCGTACAATGAACAAACAGAAAATAGAACTACTTTTTAACATTCCCATGAGAACTTACATGCATTTATTTATTTTTATATTCTCCCCTGCACATTATATACAGTGCTCATCGAGAGAAGACTTCATTTATGCGTCTGCTTCAAGGTACATAACGGGCTTTATTTGTCTTGGAACTTCGCTCATCATGTAAGGATGAAGTTGCTTATTAGTCATGTCTTCAAGGACAGAAGACAACCTTACAATTTGTCCCTCCGGGGCAAGTGAAAACACCGGTAGCATCATCCTTGGGGTAACTATAAGCATTCGGGTACCTTTGTTTGAAGTACCGGGAGTAATCGGTGGGCCCGCAACTGCTGGAGTTGCAGCAGTACTGATCCTTCTTGAAAACCGGGCACGGCCCGTTGCACCCGCCTGGGACCTTCAGCACGGCCGGGCACTGCCCTATGATGTCGGCCGTGCACTTGATCACCCGGTTGCACCCGCCGGAGGTCGAGCTGAACTCCATCGGGACGTTGAACCCGTCAATGAGCGACATGTCGATGAAGTACATGTTCATGTACTGGTTCAGGGCGAACTCGGCGAGCGTGTTCGGGGTCTTCCCGTAGGCCTGGCACTGGAGGAGCCTGCCACAATCACCGGTCTCGCAGCTTCCCCCGCCGGCCCTGTCGAAGCGGCAGTTGGTGCGGGCCCAAATCCGCGCGGCCGTCGTGCCAGCCTTGATGTCGAGGGGCCACGTCTGGCCACCATTGAGCTGCCTCCCGCCGCCCAGGACGGCGGCGGCCCACACAGTGTAGGGGCAGTTGTTGGTGATGTCAAACCTAGCTGCTTGAGAGAGAGTCGAGCAGCTAATTAGTAGGAAGAAGAAAGAAAGAGGGGATGGAGAGATTTGTGAAGAACCTCATATTTTGTAATAGTGGGGAAACGAATGTATAGAAGCGTTTCAAGCTTGGTGCTTTAGCGCGTTACCAAAGGCTCCATATAAAATAGAGGGATTGAACAGTTAAATATCGACTAAAGTATTAAGCGGGTCTTCGAAGACCTTGACTTGTAATATTTTTCCCAAGGGGCTTGCCTATAGTGTACGGGCTTGCCTGAGTCATATGTTTTCTGTTACCCTTTTCTCGTATGGTATTGTTTGCCTTTTTAATTTTTTTTATTTCATTCTAGAATTCTGCCCTTGGAAAATTTTTATTCTTTTGATCATTGTCTACATCTCTCTCATCAGCTGCCTCGTAAAAGTTGAGCTTATACAGACCATGAGCTCAGCTCTAACCGCATTTCTCATTTTGAAAGTTGATCCGTGCGAATATGTCGATCGAATAAACATGATGCTATTCCTTTTTTGTTTTTGTCAGAAAACACGATGCTATTCAGAGAGGCTATTTGGGACAACTTTTTTTTTAGTAACTTTAGTTGGGAAAGTGGTTGCAACTTATTAAGATATTTGAAAATAAGATATCAGATGTGCCATAATTTTCACGCAACACTCACTTTACTATCAAAACTTTTCAAGCAATCACTTAAATGCTACATCGATGGAAAAATGATCACTAAAGTGCCTCCGGCGACAAATTCCGGCTATTCGTCCTTCGTGGCTTCTTTTAATAGAATTGTGACTTCTATGTAGTTTTTTCATTAAAAAAAGAAAAAGTCCAACGTGGACTTTGACGTAGCCATTCTTAACAAAGGATCACATTTCATATTAAAACTCACTCTCTCTCTCTCTCAGATAAACTGACGGGCTTCTAGCAAACACCCACAGACAAAATAACTTAGGCAATTCGAAGGGAGATCTGACTCCTTCTTGGGTACATCTCATCTTTTCTCATGCTTGTGTAAATTTTTTTTAATCCTCTCTTTGTTTAGACATTGCAAAGAAAAATGTTGTGAGTTTTCATTTGGGTTGGTTTTGCGGATGTCCTCTTCCACTGGAAAATTTCAATTCCGGCAAAACAAAATCACACAAATAAAGTAGCAAACCTCCATTGCAAGTTTCAACTACTAATTTTACCCCAAATCCTCGGTTTGTTCTTAATTTTGCCCCAAAATGCTTTGGTCTGAATTCGGGTTTGAAGAAGAGGAGATATTCGGCCGATTTGTCCCCAATTTTGTTAAATTTGGGGCAAACACGTGTAGCAACATCGTTTTAGTGCATTTATGATTATTGTTAGCAAGTCACGCCATTTGGAAAAAAAAGTTAAATGTCACGCCGGATTTTCGGCATCACAAATCAAAGCTAGCACCTAAGTGAATTTTTCTTTTTACCAAAATGGCACTAAAATGATCCGTCGAAAATTTTTTGCACTAAAGTAAGTGTCATAGAAATGTTATGGCGTTTTTAGCGTCTTTTCTCTAAAATATATAATTAACACATATTGCATGAAATTGCAGCAATTGTAAATCCTGTTTTTTTAATAAATAATACTGTTATTCGAGCTATTCTGATTAACTAATACTCATGAATGCACGAAATCTATCATGTGTCTATGAACATTCCATTGACAGGGCGGTTTGCCTAAGCCCTATGATTACTCTGAGTGGGAGACACTCGGAAGGGTGTCAATGATACACAGCCCGCCAAACAGAATGGTTGTCGTAGAAAATCTCCTCCTACTATGATGAGAGGAAGATATAGTCCTTCAATGGGATTTTAGGTTGGATATTCGGATTCTAGGGGAGAACAGAAAATCCATGACTTGAACGCTAACTGATAAAATAAGGACAAATGACTTTTTGTCGACCACCTTGTCATATCAACTATCAAGACATGGAAAAAAAATGTTCAATGAATCGAGACGAAGACTTGCTCTAGGTCAACATCGGATATGAGGCAACTCTACAAAAACCCCCCACTTAATGCGGATATTGTTTCGCTAAAGATCCATTTTAGTTTGATTGCAACTCAATAGTCTAATAGGACATGTATTCAGTTTAATACGATGCAAATTAGTAAAGTAAGAATTTTTTTGGCAGTCTCCACACTTTGTCCAGTGGAAACTTATCCAAAAAATCCTAAATCTATTGCACTTTCGTCAATTCAGCCGTAAACCTATTAATTATGCCAATTGAGTCCCAAACCTTTTCACATTTTGCCAATTGAGTCCATGCGGCCAATTTTGATAGGAAATCGCCAACGTGGACGCCGGCCGGCCATCTTACGTTGCACAACCGACGCTAACGTGAATAATTTTTAATAATATTGATATATGTTTCAAATGTTTTAGTTATTTTCTTTTCTTTTCTTTTCTTTTTACAACTCTACCCGATGAGGTCGCCGGCCACAAGCGAGGGCCAGCGACCCTCGCCTAGTCGGATCCATCACTTAAATAACCATTTTTCATCCAGTTCATTATAGATTTCGTTAGTTTTGCCTTTTGTCGACTAAACCGAGTTTCATCCCACGCCCATGCTCCAGGACTTGGTCAGTATCTGTTATATTTTTCGTCAGCTAAAGCCACTAACTCCGTCGACTAACTATACTTGCCGACTAAGAGGCTTCAAATTTTTACCTTTATCGTATTTTACTTGGTCTTTTTAAGCCCGAGTCGATGGTCGAAGACTTGGGCATTTCTTTTGTGTCAGTGGGTTCATAATGATTCAGATCAGAAGACGATATGAACGAAACTGTTTTGGGTCAAAGACGGGTCTTTTGAAGAAACTCGTCGACCGGTTTTGACAAGTCGGCACACCCGTACTTAAAATTCGATGTCCTAATCCTTCCATTTACAACGAGGCTTACACGAAGAACTTTTGTCCATTGCATGTGCAGGCTTATGATCATGGTAGTGTCTATGGCTATGGTCCTCTTATTATTTTTCCACGTAACAGTTCACGTGTCTAGACATTCAAATGACTTGAGAAAATTGCTGCATCTGACTAAAGATCCGAAGTACCAGAAATTTTCTTTATTTAGATTGCTTCGAACCGACTTTGGAAGGGCAGGCCATGATGTACAGTTAAGAAAGACGTGCACTCCCCAAATTATTTTAGAAGACCGAACGGCGCGTCCGGTGGCCTAAGTAAGAAGGGTTATATCCTATCTAGTATTTGGTGACAGATCTCGGATGGAAAAATTCAGATATGACCGCCCTGCTACTTTAAGGTTTCACTCCGTTGACAACAATATCTCCGCCATTGTATTCAATTACTTTCCAAACAAATGATAGGTATTAGAAAGTCCGAAGGATTTTATCTCGCTTTACCCTATCCTATCCTATTACTTTTGTTCTGGCAGCCATACGTAACCTGAGTGATTAAGTGCTTCGTATGAATGCGGTCGATCCCGTGTTCAAATCACGACGCCTTCTGCTCAAAATAACATTAGTGGTCATGCCCGCCGCTCTGTCAGCGTAGAATGATCTAACACAAAACCGAAGTACTGACATAAAATCGGCACGAGAAATTACATGCAGTTATTTACGTATATATCCTCCCCTGCACATCACACCGTGCTCATCGAGAGAAGGGCTTCATTATGCATCTGTTACAAGCTATATATATCGGGTTTTATTTGCCTTGGAACTTCGCTCATCATGGAAGGATGAACTTCTTATTAGTCATATGTCTTCAAGGACAGAAGACAACCTTATAATTTGTCCCTCCAGGGCAGGTGAAAAGACTGGTAGGATCATCCTTGGGGTAACTATAAGCATCCGGACACTTACCTTTGAAGTACCTGGAATAATCAGTCGGCCCACAACTACCGGAATTGCAACAATACTCGTTCGTCTTGAAAATCGGGCACGGCCCGTTGCACCCGCCCGAGACCTTCAGCGCGGCCGGGCACTGCCCTATGATGTCGGCCGTGCACTTGATCACCCGGTTGCACCCGCCGGAGGTCGAGCTGAACTCCATCGGGACGTTGAACCCCTCGATGAGGGACATGTCGATGAAGTCCCTGTTCATGTACTGGTTCAGGGCGAACTCAGCCAGTGTGTTTGGGGACACGCCATAGGCCTGGCACAGGAGGAGCCCGCCGCAGTCACCGGTCTGGCAGCTTCCCCTCCCAGCCCCGTCGAAGCGGCAGTTGGTGCGGGCCCAGATCCGAGCGGCCTTTGTGCCGGCGGCGACGTCGAGGGGCCACGTCTGCCCACGGTCGAGCTGCCTCCCACCACCCGGAACGGCGGCAGCCCACACGGTGTAGGGGCAGTTGTTGGTGATATCAAACCTAGCTGCCTGAGCGAGAGTCGAGCAGCCAATTAGCAGGAAGAAGAAAGAGGGGACGGACAGATTCGTAAGGAACCTCATATTTTGTAATGCTGGGGAAATGAACATGTAGCAAGGCCTGCTAATGTCAGAAACTCAAGTTTGGTGCTCCAGTTCATTTCCGAAGGCTCCATTTAAATAGAGGAATTGAAATGGTAAAACTATGACTAACGTGCTGTGCCGGTCTTTCGAGGACCTTGACTCGTAACAACGTAGGGGGTTGCATGAGCCTCTTGCGCCAGACATTTCCAGGGAGAATTGTGGAACTCTATGGCCCATTTTAACGTGGTAACAGACCAGTCAAGCAAAACAGTAAGGACGCGAGGATAAATTGCGTCGTACTCGTTGCTGTCTGCATCTCGCTCATGAATCCCGCCACGTAAAAAGTTCAGCTTCCACAGACGATGATCTCAATGTCGTGTCCGTGACCATCGACCAATGCTCGTGCAACTTTAAGCAAAAGCGGGGGTAAACCTCCTACCATCGATCGTGACATCCTGCGTCGTCTACGCACTTGACTCGGTCCTGTACCATGTCGAGTCTGATAACACTTAGAATCATTTTGTAAGGTGACACTCGTTGCTTAGGGCTATCCGTGTTGAAATTGTTGTGATTTGAATGTAAGCATGTGATTGAGTATGTATAAACTTCATCAGCGGCGAAGTTATCCAACTGTTTGAGTGGGTCACGGCACTCCAATGATAATTTCCCTAAAGTTTAAAGATTGAATTGGGTCAAAGTAGCCGTGCTCATATAAAAAGCCAGGGACCTCAAGACGAGCTTTTGCTTCGTTAATTTAAAGCTGGAATTCGTGGCATTCGAGTAGACTTGGTTTTTCCAAGGTTGCGGTCCACGATATTTTTCCTTTTTCTTATTGAGGAGAATGTTAAAACACTTCTCTTAGGGCACTAGTCAATCGAGACTCCTCACACGAATTTTGAAAATGAAATAGTTTGCATTCGATATTTGTCGGGTGTCAGGATCAAATTATGAATGCACGAAATCCGTCGTGTGTCTGCGGACACTCCACCGACAGGGCGGCTTGCCCAAGCCCTTAGGGTTACTCCGAGTGGGAGACACTCGGAAGGGTGCCCGACGATTTGCAGCCCCGCTGATGAGGAGGTGGCCGAAGAAAATCTCCTCCTGCTACGGTGAGAGGGGGGAAGACATTGTCCTTCCATGGGATATTAGGTCGGATATTCGGATTCTAGACCCGTAATTCTCGGGGAGGAGAGAAATTCCAACACTTATCTATGAACGAGTGGTGGTGCTTAGATGTGTGAGTTGTTCTAGGTCCCTTCCTCTTTGATGTTGATCCTACGCCAAGTAACTAATAAGATAGGACGAATGACTTTCTGTCGACATTGTCCATCCATGTCGTATTTCAGACATGGGGAAAAATGTTAACTGGATCGAGACGAAGACTTCGTTTAGGTCAACCCTGGAGAGAATTTTCAAATGTGGATATTGTTTCGCTTGAGATCCGTTCTAATTTGATTGAATCAGAACACGGTTCAGGCTCGCTCGTCTAATCTTTATTGAGCTTTATGTCAGGACATATGTTAAGTTCGAGACGGCGCGAGTTAGTGAATTGCGTGTGTTGACATTCAAAATTACCCCTAGTGGGAGTGGGCCGGTTGCAAGTCACAAAGGACATAAAACACGGCCCACATAGCATGAATCCGGAGAAAGACCGTGAATCAAGCCTAGAGGCATTGGGATTTGGAGCAGTTATCGACAGGACACGTCATAAAAGTGTCAACAAGTCTAAAATCACGGGCCTTGCACATGACGTCGATAAGTCCAAAATCATGAGCTTTGCACGTGATGTCGATGAGTCTGAAATCATGGATTAAATACATGGTGACACGTGGTAAAGAAATTCATTTCCACGCGTCAAAAGGTAAAGACATGACCGTGGGCGTGAAGATCAAGGAAGTTAAAGAATGAAATTTAGGAAACAGCAAGGAATAAAGAGACACGTAGAAGAAAATCAGCTATTACGTAATGCCCAAGGAGCGTAAGCAACATCGACAAGTCAAGAAGCGGTTAAAGTACGAAACATAAGGAAGTAGAAAACGACTTTCAAGAAGAAGTGGCCAGTCAACAGTTATCAGGCTGCTCTATAAATAGTCAAGGATTTCCAACGTAGAACCCCCCGGAACAACACAACACATCTTTTATCTATCTTTACTTTCAGCACATTAGGAGTAGTCAAAGTTATAGTTTTCAGATTCCACGTTGTAATTTCAATTCCGGCGAGAGTCTTTGTCAGGTCCAGCATTGTTGATTAAATTCCAGTGTTGTGCCACCAGTTCAGCGTCGTCGATTAAATTCCGGCGTTGTACTTGGAATATAGCTGTTGATTAGATTCTAGCTATATTCTCTCAAGTCACGTCATTGATTAGATTATGGCGTACCTTGAATTGCAATGTCATATATTAGTTGTGTCGTTGATTAGATTCCGATATAGCTTGGTCTCGGCATTTGCAAGTTGTCATCTCATTGTTAGTATTGTCGAATTTGGTGTATTATCGAGTTAAGTTGTAAGACATAAGTTGGGCTTAATAAACGCATTTGACATTCTCTGTCCGAGCTTAATTCAAGACCCTAGTCTCCTCTAATAAAATCCGAAACGCAGCGTTCGGTGAAAGATTTTCGACGGGATAAAACCGGCGAAACAGCGTGAATGTTTTTTGGTAGTCTTCGCACGATGTTGAGAACGAGTTAAAAGATAGGTTGAAGACGAATTGAGTATCATTCGAAGAATTATACCAGCCTTTTTTTGACAAATAGAGAAAGAGTGTCTAATCATGCATAACGCGGACACATGAATACTGCCCATGTTTTATTTCATGAATAAAGAGTGATGATGCTCAAATTGCTCCAAACACTTACAAATTTGCTACATCGATGACTATAACTCCGTCGTCATCGTGTCGATATACATTATTCCATCTGTAATATGGACTTAAAAGGGAGCTCTCCAAGGGCAAGACACAACCCCTATAATTAGTCCCATCCGGGCATATAAATGTGCCGATGCCCCCACATGCCTTGCACCCCCAATCCCCTTGTATTTCTGTCTTCCTCAGAAAGAGAGAATACCTTCTGATAATTTTACATTTTAGTGATTTCGAGATCCAGACGAGAACTAAGATAAAACATTTTAAGGTCTTACTTAGAGCCGAAACAGAGATTCCGGCACCTTCTCGACAATTTCCCCCTCGTTCAAATTACTCGACCACTTGTGATGCCGGAGCTTCATTCCTAGACGTGTGTGAATGAACTAGCGCGTGAAAAGAGTGCAGAGAAAAGGGATCACGTCGCGATCGAAACCTTCGACTTTAGACAAAGTAGGCACCTTCATGCGACGAGAGAAGACCATAAACTTTCCACAAAGACTGCTTTACTTCGTAGGCGCAAGCAATGATGTAGCTCCACACCACGTGCACAGATTAATAGAGGAAGTCTATGCGGAGACTCTATCCAATAATAAACAAGTTAGGGCGTGCCTAGTCGTGGCGTCTCATTTTGGACACCGGTGAATTCTTCCTATGAAAAGTCTCCCACCATTGTCGGTTTGTCCAATTGAATTGAAAAATCATAAAAAAAAAAATCTTAAATTTATTATAATTGTGACAATTCAGTCCTTAACCATTTTCATTTATGTCAATTCAACCCATCTAGTCAATTTTGACCGGAAATTACTGATGACCGGCATAAACATGGATATTTTTAAATAATATTTTAATAATTTTTCGTATTCTTTTTTCTTTTTTCTTTTCTCTTTTTTTCTTTTTTTTTCTCTTTCTTTTCTTTTCTTCCCTTCTTCCTCGGGTCTGCCGATGAACCTCGGCGACCAGTCAGAGGCGAGGGCCGGCGAAGTAGCAAGGGCGAGCCTCGCCTGCCCCTAGCAAGGCTATATATTTGGTTTGATATCCTTATAGCAATTTAATGAATCATGTTATAAATCAGCAGTGATTTATTGAAACTATGTTATTTTTCTAAGTAAGTGTATATATCTACATAGTGTAATTTTTCTATCGAATCAAATTACTCGAAAAAAAAATCAATTATGATTTGTTAGCTGTAATATATTTAGTAATAGAAAACATATAGAGAGAGAGAGAGAGAGAGTGTGAGATTTGGATGTTGTACGTTTTTTATTTGAATCTTTTTTTTTTTTTGGTATCGATATCCATAGAAAATAAATCTCAGATCGATACATTATCGAACTGCCCACGCCAACTATGGAAGATGAACGATGACTTTATCTTATTGGAAGACTCCACAATCTAGTTTGAAGGCTGGGATAACTTGCACAATAAATAAAGTTAAATGGAGACCCAATTTTTGACTACCCTACCGACTTACTCACTTGCATGGCATCTCCGGCTCTTGACATTGCCGATCTATATTCAACCCGCCATGAGTGGTCAAGAGTCGGGAAAAAAGTATGTCATGTGTTAGCCACAAGGTGACTAACGTAATGTGACCGATCAATCATCTCGATGCTTAATACTTAGGAATCGCATACTTTCAATTAGGGTGGTACACCGCACGTTGCGTAACGTCACGTGAAATACTTTCTCCGTATTGGAATTTAATCACTTTTTACTTATATTTGCCTAACTCCTGCCAAGAATATTGCAAGGTGGATCGCACACTCGCCTTGCCATTAAAGAAGCCCAAACGGCCCAGTTAAGACTATCACCAAACAATCGAATTGAGCCCATTAAGAACTTAAAAGTACACGCACTACGCAAATTGCGAGGGAGTCGAGTTTAATTTTCCCTTTTCCCTTTTTCCTCGTTTGGGTTTTTAGTATACATTAAGTCCTCCAACTTGTGTCCTTATCAAATGTCGTCTTCCAACTTTTGTTCCTTCCATAATTTGAACCGCCAACTTCTAGAATCTATCCATCTTGGTCACTTCAACACGAGTTTACAGCCAAATCAACACCATTTGCCCGTGAAATTCAACCACTTGAAAAGGATTACCGATCGAGTCCGGACAACTTCATGGATCCCATGAAAGCTTTCTCACTGCCTAGTCCATGAGCCAAAGCATGTTGTGGAGGAGATGGCCACCGCTTTCTCTTGTCGTTGCATCTCAATCAATTTGGTTTTGTTCTTGATTTGTGATATATCGATAGTTAGTGTCGAAATCTCACGTACCGAGACGTTATAACGAGATCATCAACAACTTATTGAAGTTTAAGCTATGAAAGGAAATATAATTTGCTATTTTAAATTCTACGATAAGTACACAATGCATTGGAAAATAAGTGTTAGGGGGACCAATCTTGCTAGTGTGGACCATATATGTACTGCCTATATAGGCCATTGCCAAGATTTTGCCATTCAATGGCCCTGATGTTTGGTGGAGATCTCTTCTTTTTCTTTTTTTCTTTTTTTTTTTCCATTTTGCTAATCTATTTAGGGGAACATTTATTGTACCAACAAGAGGAAAAAACACAGAAATCATCAAGGAAATGTGAAGATTTTTATGAAAATATTGGCAAGAAGATAACAATAAGGGCTAATATTACTAAAAATCCAGAACTTGTACACTCATGCCACATTCACCCCAAATTAATTTTTGTGTCACAAAAACCTCTAAAATGGTACATTCGCGCTACATTTATCACAAACTAATTTTTTTGTAATGAAAATCTCCAAACATGTACATCGGTGCCACATTTACCCGGGTAAATGTGGTACGAGTGTATTGGTTTGGGATAAATGTGACACGGATGTACCCATTTGGAGATTTTCATTACACAAAAATTAGTTTGGAATAAATGTTACACGAATGTACCATTTTGGGTGTAAATATGGCACTAATGTATCAATCTGGGAGTTCTTATGACACGGAAATTAGTTTGGGGGTAATATGACACGGGCGTACCAGTTCGTAGTTTTTCGTGGTATTAACCTAATTACCTTCTTCTTTTTTCTCTATCAAGGAAAATTACAAATTTGCCCTTAAAAAATTACATGCCGAGCACATGCAAATAGAGAAATAAACGAAAGGTTGATAGCTGTATTAAAATGAAAGTTCAGGGCGAGTTTTGCATAGATGTTGAAAGTTTAGTGGTATATATATACATATATATATATATATATGGGAAATCCCAATTAAGGACCTCAAGTGGAGCATTTTTCTCAAAAGAGAACCCCAAGTGGATTTAGTGTCAAATAAGGGCCTGAAGTGTCCAATTAGTCTCAAATAAGGACCCGAAGTGTCAAAAAAAATCTCAAATAAGGGCATGGGTCGCCGGCCGGGCAAAATGCCTGCCGGCCGGCAAGAATGTTATTATTTCGGCACCGGAATAGTAAATTTGTAATTTTTTTTTATTTTTTCCTTTTCTGTTTTTTTTCTTTTCTTTTTTTTTCTCTTCCTCCGCCGGCCATAGCCGGGGCCGGCGGAGGTCGCCGGCCTCAGGCGAGGCCGCCCTCGCCTGGGCTGGGCGAGGTCGGCCTCGCTAGCGGCCGGCGAGGGGCTCGCTGGCCGGCGAGGCTCGAGCCTCGCCAGCAACGGCTGAGGTGAGCAGCCGGCCGCTCTAGCGAGGGCTCGACCTCGCCGGCGCCGGCGAGGCCGGCCTTGCCTACAAAGGCGAGACCGGCCTCGTCCAACGCCGGCGAGGTCGAGCCCTCGCGGAACCGGCCTGCTCGACCTCGCTCGCTGTGCCGGGTGAGGTCGAGCCTCGCCCGACGCCGGCGAGGTCGAGCCTCGCCGGATCCGGGCGAGGGCTCGGCCCCGCCGGCCGGGCGAGGCTCGACCTCACGGCGTCGGGCGAGGCGGGCGAGGTCGAGCCTCGCCCGGCCGACGGGGGCCGAGCCCTCGCCTGGATTGGGCGAGGCTCGACCTCGCCGAAGAACCGGGCGAGGGCGAGGCTCGACCTCGCCGGCAACTGGCGAGGACGGCCCTCGCCCGACGTCGGCGAGGGCGGCCTCGCCTGAGGCCGACGACCTCCGCCAACCCCGACTATGGCCGGCGGAGGAAGAGAAGAAAAAAAAATAGCAAAGGAAAAAAAAATATAAAAGTTACTGTTCCGTGGCCGGAATAGTAATATTCTCGCCGGCCGGGAGGCATTTTGGCCGGCCGGCGACCCAGGCCCTTATTTAAGACTTTTTGGACACTTCGGGTCCTTATTTGGCACTAAATCCACTTGGGGTTTTCTTTTGAAAAAAAGGCCCCACTTAGAGTCCTTAATTGAAATTTTCCCTATATATATATATACCCGCCTTCTTGAAAAGAGGATGTTAGAGTTCATCCTTAAAAATAAAAATTCCATAAAAAAGCACGTGTCCTCATGCTCTTCTTTCAAAACTAACAAAAAGAATACTTTTTAGAAAAGTACCCGTAAGAATAAAGGCCATCACCATTCACGAAGTAGTCAAATGTTTTGAGAGTTGGCAAGGAATGGCTAGATTGTTTCCTACGTTAGGTTAAAATCTGCATTTATTGAGATTGTCATCACGGAATTCAGCAAGGAAGGAACAAAAAAATACAGAAGCCGTTGTATAAAAGACAAATAAGAAAATGACCTATGAGCATCCGATGTGTTTTTTCATTTTCAACTTTTAAAAAACTTTTGTGACGCTTGAAATTTCGATTTTACCTCACGTTACATTTAAAGTCACATCAATATTTTTTCTACAATTTTTCGTAATTACGATGGCTCTTTACGTGAGAAGCTCACTCGAATATAATATATTTAGCTTCAGGATTGGAGTGTCAACAGACTTCAAACTCCAAAAAGCAGCGGTCGCATGTTCGGACGACACCAATCACGTGCAAAATCCCCTTTTCATCTGGCCAAGGGCCAGGGGTCACATGCACATATCGAAAGATTGAACTTAACCGATCCATCGAGTTTTTAGAGCGTTTCCTGAGTCTCTACGTAATTAATCAGGTTACCGTAAGAAAAATACGATATTGTTCAATCAATCTTTCGGAAAACCTTGAAAGCGAGCCAAATATGTCCGATCCCAAAGTTACAAAAGAGACTTAGAGACATGCAATCTTTACCTTAAAAAGGCGTGATCTCTCTCCCTCCTCATCCGAGGCGATCTATTCAGCTTCGGGGTTTAGGAAAGCGGAGGTCGCGTGTCCAGACGTCACCAACCTCATGCGAAATCCCTTTTTTGTCGGGCCAAGCGCCAGAATCGCTTGCACGTGTCGAAAGGTCAAACTTAATCGATCCATCGAGTTCTCCAAAGCGTGTTTCCCTAAGCCTCCAGATAATTAATCGGGTGACCGTGCCCATGTCTTCGAAGCGCAAGAGAAAGGGATAATGACACAAATAATACATTAACTTTAGCTCGATGTGTAATGTAGTTCATAAACTTCGGCCCAATATGCAATATGGCCCCTAAACTTTTAATTTGTTCGATGCGATTCCTGAAAATTTAGTACATATACTAAACCGAGCATGTACCAACATTTCAGGGAAGTCTGGGATCGACATTGTACGTTAGGCTAGAGTTTAAGGATCATACTGAACAAATTAAAAGTTTATGGACCGCATTACATGTTGAGCCACAATGCATCGATCATTTGTATCATTTTCTCTAGGTCATTCGAGAAACCATGAGAGCAAAGCCAAACATGTCCGGCCACCCCCGGAAGTTACAAAAGAGAGACCTGGAGGCGAGCGATCCTCCACCGTTAAAAACATGCGCGATCTCTCCCTCCCTCCTCATCGGGGGGCGACGCAAAAAGGAGGAGGCTTTTTTCGCGAACTCGCGATCCCCACTCAGATATCCTTATCCCGTTCGGGAGCTGGGATTTGTGTTGTGCCTTTTGCCTTTCCCTTTCCATTACTCGCCCGACACGTATCGCTCGTACCCTGCAAAACCCCCCCGGCACTCCAACTCCAACCCCCAAAATAAAATATATATAAAAAAAAGGAGACAAAAAGACACAAAAAAAAAAATCGATTCGCAGCGCTGCACAGTATATAGGACATTTATTATTATTATTATTACTATTATTATTATTATTATCATGGTACTCTAGACATACGAAGGGCACCGCGATTTCCGATATATATGTTTCGTTAGAAAATTGAGATTCAATTTTGTTTTTTTGTCCCCCCCCCCCTTTCCCACGAAGAAAAGCTTCGGGAAAAGGGAAGAAAAATCGAAGTAATTAATTAATTAAATTGCGGATGGAGAGAGAGAGAGAGAGAGAGAGAAACTTCTGGAAAGGAGAGAACGGAAGGAGAAGCTTTACACACGCACGGCCCCCTCTCCTCTCTCTCTGTCTCTCTTCTATCTTGCGGGCCCCACGCCCTTTTTGGTCCACCCTTTTCTCCAGAAATCCGAAATTTCCTTCTTCTTTTTTCCCGATTATACCCCCGCTTCCGGTCTTTTCCTTCTCGAACCCTCCTCCTCTCTCCCCTATCTATCATCATTTTCTCTCCCCCCCACACTTCCCCCACGAAACTTCTAGAAACAAAAACAAAAAAAAAAAAACCTAACTCCTCCCCCCGCACCCTTCCTTCCTTCTCTCCTCTCCTCTCTCTCTCTGCGCGCGTGTTAGCTACGGCGAGATTCCCTCCGATCGCCGCCGCGGCCGCGGTGTGGGGCGGGTGGACGGGTGCTTGTTTGATGGTGGCTCCCCGTGCCGTCGACTTCCTCCGGCGTGTTGGCGAGGAAATTCATCGCAGCTCCGAGTCTCGCTGCTTTCCCCGGTACACATCCTTCCCTTCTCTTTTCTTCTTCTTTTTCCTGTTCATCGCGACCTTTTTGTTCTTTCCCTTTCGGTGCATCGTTTCTCGTCGCCTGCTTAGCTGAGAATCAGAATCCGCGAAAATTCTTTCGGTTTTCTTTTTCTTTTTTGGCTTTTCTTTCGTTGATCGGATTGGTGGTGGGGGGAGGGAAACTTCGGTTCTGCGATATGGAGGAAGCTTCTTCGGTGCGTTGTTGATTTTGTGGTTCGGCGTGCGATACGATACGCTACAGCGTCGTCCGCGAGCTGACTCGAATATGGGAACCTGTCTGGTTCGGAGTCTCTACAGGTGTCGTCTCTAGGCTTCGGATCTGAGGGGAGGGGAGGGTGCGCGCCCGCGCGATGCCCGGGGAGCAGGCCGGGGACTCGCCCGCGGCGGCGGCCGGCGACTCGCAGAGGTCGCTCCCGACGCCGTTCCTCACCAAGACTTACCAGCTCGTGGACGATCCGGTGGTGGACGAATTGATCTCGTGGAACGAGGACGGGACGACGTTCATCGTGTGGCGGCCGGCGGAATTCGCCAGGGATTTGCTCCCCAAGTATTTCAAGCACAACAACTTCTCCAGCTTCGTCCGTCAGCTGAACACTTACGTGAGTCCGCGACGCGATTTTTACTTGGTTTAGGATTCGATTTCGGCGATATCTTCTTCGTGCTGATGATCCCAATCGATTGCCTTCTAGGGATTCAGAAAGGTGGTGCCGGATCGGTGGGAGTTCGCCAATGATTGCTTCCGGAAAGGCGAGAAGGCCCTCCTCCGCGACATCCAACGCAGGAAGATCTCCCCGACGGCTGCGGCCGCCGTGACGGTCGCCGCCGTGCCGGAGGTGGGGCGGGCCGTGTCTCCGGCGAACTCCGGCGACGAGCAGGTGATCTCGTCGAGTTCCCCGCCGGTGGCCCTCGCGGCAGCCGCGGTCGCCGCCGCCGCCTCGCCGTCCGTGGTGCACCGCTCGCCGAGCTGCACGACCGCGCCGGAGCTCCTGGAGGAGAACGAGAGGCTGAAGAAGGAGAACACGCAGATGAGCCAGGAGCTGTCCCAGCTGAGAGGGTTGTGCAACAACATACTGTCGCTGATGGCGAACTACGTCTCCCGCCACTCCGACTCCGCCTCCGCCGCCCCCGAGGGGCAGGCTCTGGAGCTGATGCCGGCGAGGCAGGCCGAGACGGGGGAGGACGGTGCAGGCCCGGCGGCGGCGGCGGCGGAGGAGGACGAGGAGGAGGAGGAGGAGGGCGCGACGGTTGCTCCGCGGCTGTTCGGGGTCTCGATCGGGGGCAAACGGCGGAGAGTCGAGGAGAAAAACAACAGCAACATCAACGGCAACCACAGCGGAGAAGAAGAGATGCGAGAAGCGGATGATCAGACGGTGCAATCACCACCCGATGAGCGTGAGCCTGGGGCGGAGGTGAAATCAGAGCCGTCCGATGGGAGCAAAGATCATCACGGGGAAGACCCGCCGTGGCTCGACCTCGGAAAATGACAAGCTCTCTCGCCGCGCGACGTCCGTCGGACAAAAAGCGATGGACATCAGAGCACGGCTTGGCTTCACCGCTTGGGGAGCGTGGCGCGGCACGCGCGTCGCTCGTGAGAGTCGGGGGCTCCTCCGCTGTACTTTGTGCACGGGAGAAAAACCTCGAAACGGAACTCGCTCGGCAAAACGCAAAAGTCAAAACCAAATCCGCGGGCGAAGAGAATGTGAAAAGGGCAAAATAATAATTGCTTCGCGGGACGAAGGAAGCTGAGGTCTGCGCACGTGCGAGGCGTGCGATCTTGTCCCTAAATTAGAATGGAATTGGGGTGTAATTGTTGACGCTGATCGGGAGAACCAAGGATGTATGAAAGCTTTTAAGTGAATAGGGTTCCTTCGTTTGGGCACGAAACGGTGTCCTTGATGTATCTATCGATATCGATTCTTGGCTTAAATGTATCTATCGATATCGATTTTTGACTCGATTTGAGTCTATACGCGCACCTGATTAACTAAGAATGGCTGAATCGTAAGCGGGTTTTACTATCGGTAGTAGTACGACAGAATCCGGCGATCGGATAAGAATCTAGGGATTCAATCCAATGGTCGACGTGCTATACTTTTTTTTACTTTTTACTAATGGATGGTGTGTTTTTAGTATCCGGTGTGGATTGAAATGGCAAGCTTATGTCTTTCACTTTTTATCCGTGATGATGTCTGTTGAGGGAAATAGTGGGTATGCTCTCGGATTCGAAGTTGAAAATATCCATGTTCTGGTCGTCATGGGATGTGCGTCATTGAGGAGAAACCAATTTCAGGTAGTTAGCGAAAAGAACCTTATGATCCTATACCCCGACCACCCCAGCCAGGGATTTTGCCCCGTCACCACCTCAAGGCATCGTGTGGGCGGGGGCGGGGCAAGGGCCGAGACGGGATGGGGCATCTTGGGTGGGGCAATGGTGCCTCATGGGCCGCCTCACTTTTTGGTGGAACGTTGCGGCAATATCTTGAAAATGTATATTCATTTCGTCGTATATTTTAGCAACAAATGACGATGAAAAGACTTGCAAATGTCTAAATTTAATATCAACCCCTCACAACATAAAAGTTAACAAATGATTATGTTATTCGTTCTTCCAATTTAGTAGTAGTACAGAAACGTTCCATTCCTTATCTAGAGGGCATGGATTCCGAGTATTCAAATTCTCTCGCACCATCTTGCGCCATGCCGTCATGTTGCAGATACGAGATGGATTGAGTCCACAGGTCGAGTACATTAGATTCGTCATAAATCTCAATCTCATCGCCGCAAGTAAGACCGTTGTATGTCTCTCTCTCGAGAAAATATTCAGTGGGCACATACTGCCAGGTCACCTGCTCATGTGGCACACATGTGTCCAGTCAGCACCAGTGAAATTTTGACACATGTAAATTTGAATATCAAAATAAGAAAAGGAAAATTAGTTGGTTTAAGCAAAAAAAATCAAAACAGTGTCGGGGAAATTAATTCTTCCAAAAAAAAAAACCGCCCCCCCTCCCCCCCCCCCCTTTCTTCCCCTTCAAAAATTTTTTTTTTTTTTTTTTTTTTTTTTTTTTTTTTTTTTTTTTTTTTTCGCCCTTTTTCAGTTTATGAAGAATTTATGTTATGGAAGTGCAAAACTCCACTTCGCACAACAAAATAGAGGTGCGCCGCGAGACGCTCCGGTTTGCGCAAAATAGAGTTGCTTTGCGGGACTTCGCTCGAGTTCGTGCAAAACAGAGCAGTGTGCGGCACATCGCTCCGAATCGCGAAAATCGAGGTGCGTTTCGTGCGTTTCTGCCCTACTCGTATTTTGCATTCGCAAAAGTCTTAGTTTCGTAAGTGAGCTGCACTTTCGCTATTGTTTGATCTTATGTAAACTTTTCTTTTTCTCTCTTTTTCAGCTTTTGAAGGAAGAATTTCTGTTACGGAAGTTCAAAACTCCACTTCGCATAACAAAATAGAGGTGCGCTGTGACACTCTGGTTTGTGCATTACAAAGGTGCTTTGTGGGACTTTTCGTTCGGGTTCGCGCAAACAAAGGTTTGCGGTACATCGCTCCGGATTGCAAAAATCGAGGTGCGTTTCTGCCCTACTTGTATTTTGCATTCGCAAAAGTCTCGTTTCGTAAATGAGCTGCATTTCGCTGTTGTTCGATCTTATGTAGACTTTTCTTTCTCTCTCTTTTTCATTTTGAAGGAAGAATTTCTATTACGGAAGTGCAAAACTCCACTTCGCACAACAAAATAGAGGTGCGCTGCGGACGCTCCGGTTTGCGCATAACTGAAGTGCTTTGCGGGACTTCGCTCGGGTTTGCGCAAAATGAGGTTTGCGGCACTTCGCTCCGGATTGCGAAAATCGAGGTTCTTTTCGGCCCTACTCGTATTTTGCATTCGCAAAAGTCTCGGCCAGAAATGAGCCGCATTTCGCTATTGTTCGATCTTATGTAGACTTTTCCCGATCCTATAAATTGTTGTATGTAAATCATGGCACATTGCTTTGGCACCACCAATCTGAATTCCATCAATCAACTAAAACTTAGGGTAGTGGGGCGTGGATGAAGGGGTTTTATAAGGCGAGCTTATGCAAGTGAGCTACTCTTAACTATTATGAGGAACCCCAATGATGCCTGCCAACTATTTGCGCAAAGGTCTATGCTTGAATTGGCTCGAATTGTGATTGTTTTCACAAATTGTGGTTGTTTTCACATATGATCCTGCAATGGAAGAAAGGAAAAAAAATTAATGCCCTTGAACTCAAGCTGCAATGGACCGCTCTGTATATTTCTTTCTTTCTTTTTCCGTCTGTCATAAGTGCTGCTGGTTGATTGAAAAGCTTAGATTGAGATTGAAATTTCAATATAGAAGATAATAGTGCTACAACGAGCTGCCGATAATATTTTTCTTTTCAAAGCTTGCAAATTAGTGGTTATGGTAGATAAAACTAAAAGGTTGTTGCTAGATAGTTTTTGAAAGGTTTCCGGATAATTCATGTTTGATAATTTCTTTTGCTTGGACTCCATCTGTTTTTTATTATCATGAGTAGAAGTTTAACTACCTATGACATTATGATTTTAGTATGACATCTCGAGGATCTTCGAATACATTGGTTGATTTTCCATCCAAGATATGCCCATGTCCTCGAGGGAGATTATGCATGGTCAAAAAAGTGCAAAAGAATCCTACAAAACAAGGCAGATCATATTATGCCTCAACTTGTAACGTAAGTGTTTCAATTTTTAACAAATTATTTATGCATGTTGTAATACTTAATCTTGCCTTACACTGATTTTTTTTCAAACAAATGACTGTCGTGGGTTTTGTGCAATGGGTTGAAGATTATGTTGAGGAATTATGGCTCTATTCACCAAAAATATCGACGGAGCCGAGTCAGGAGTTGCATCAAATGAAAATGAAGAAATGGCTATCATGAAAAGAGAATTGAAGTCAATTAGAAGAAGGATGGGCTTTTTTATGTCAATAATAGTACTATATGGAGTTATCATATCTTTACTCACCGGAATTGTAATCTCAATGTTATTATATAGGTAGTTATAGGAGTTATTCCTGATAATTCTGTAGAACTTGTTTTTATTATGCCGTTGAAGTAATTTAGAGAAGAATGAGTTTTGTCTTTCTCAAAACGAATATGTAGATTGTGTCTCAACCAGACCAGTGTATGACACTCGAATAGTGAATATAAAGCCTACCCAAACATCTATGTGTTAAATTCTAGTTATAACCAACTTAGTTATTTTTTTATGACATCAAAGAGAAAGAGATTGTCCCTCCTATGAGTGCCAAGGGACCCAGGATCGACATTGAGATGAGAACTTGTTATTAATATGATTTTAAAGTAATTTAGAGAAGAATAAGTTTTTGTCTTTCTTAAAACGAATATCTAAATTGTGTCCAAAGCAATGTATGGCACTTTGAATAGCGAATTATATAAAACAATGTATGGCAAAAAGTAGCGTATGGTATGGCATAATGAATATAAAGCCTACGCAAACATCTTTACGTTCAATTCTAGTTATAACCAACACTAAAGAGATCGTGTCACGGCTAATAGTGCCAAGAGACCTCGCTTTCATACGAGTCATTATAAGAAGTGGACCAACTCATCCGTTAAAGCCCCCAAGAGGGAGAGAATTAAAACCGACATCATATGCATATGTACATCCCTTCGATATGCCATGGAGGATAGATACAAAAGCAACCAAATATGTACAATCAAGTAACTTAATCGCCAAAAAGGGACTCTTGTACATAGAATCTAAAAACAAAACAACTACTAATCTATTAACAACCAAAAATTCTCCTAACAAAAACAAATCCTTGGAGATCAGATACACAAATTGCTTCCACATTGAACTTGCTTGCCGAAGGAAGATCAATCTCTAATGATCGCAGACTTTTATTGAAGATCAATCCTGCATAAAAAGTGACCAAATATCTACAATCGAACTTAATCGCTAAAAGGGACTCTTGTAAATAGAATCTAAAAACAAACAACTACTAATCTATTAACAACCAAAAACTCAGCCTAACAAAAACAAATCCTTGGAGATCGGATACACAAATTGCTTCCACATTGAACTTGCTTGCCGAAGGAAGATCAATCTCCAATGATCGCAGACTTTTATCAAGATCAATCCCGCATAAAAGCGACAAATCGGAATTATTTCATGCATTTCTTTGCTTATACCCATTTTCATAAAGGAGAAGTGCATATAAATAAACGTCAAAAATAGATGCAATCATTCTTTTACGTTAAACAAGCTATTATACCTTGTGTAAGGTGACTCGTGCACATGAAGAGGCTTTTCTCTTTCGCTTCTCCCCGATGCTCTTCAATCTAGTATTTGGTACACTTTTGGTCTTCTCCGAAGGGGATCACATACTCGAATTCCAGAATTTTCTGCATCTTCGATTCATCACTTTCCACCGAGAAATCAACATGATCATTATCTGTTAAACATTTCATTTTCTTTGTAATTTGGGAGCAAAGACGCAACAAAGTTGTAGTTGCAAGCTCCTCAAGTAACATCATGATTCGCACTAAAGTTCATAACATTGAAAGCCAACCGCATCAACCTCTTCAAACGCAACGTCTTTGATTGAACCGCATCCCGAGAGCTTTGTCCGATCTCATCACAAGGAGTCCCTTGCTTTGCAGCTTTTGTCCACCTCTTCGTAATGTACTCGTGATGGAATACTTGTAACATTCACAACATGAGTCAAGATGCACAAAATATGCCTGCACAACCATCCTTGCATTTCAAATAACTTGCAACTACATGTGACGGTAGAATTGCTCGGATTAAATTGGACAATATGCTTCATTTCACTACTTTCAGTTCCCAAGATATAAGTATGCAATGGCCCATCAACATATGATCCAAGAACATGTTCAGACAAAGCATGCAAGAACTCAGCCTAGAAATTCTATATATGATATGAGTATATACATCTGCAAGCATGTTTCAAAATTCCACTATTCTCAACCATAATACGTGGCTTTCCTCGAGCACGTCAAAATCATCAACAACTTCAAGTGTTGCGCATTTTTTCGCTTGCTTTTCATAATGATTGACAAATTCAGACAAAGTCATAGTCTTACATGCCATATCTTGAAAACATTATTTGTGCTCTCACTTCTTTGCGTATATCTAATTCCCGTGGAAAAATATCACGCCCAAATGCAGGACACCACTTATGCCGCAAGCGATATATACCATCCAACCACTTGTTATCTCCCAAGCTCCATTCTTCACACATAGCTTTCCAAGTGTTCTCCATTTCAAATTTAGATTCGCAATGATATAGAAGCTTTTGCCAATATTTATCGCGAAAATCTATCTTTCCAAGAAGATGTGCAATATGATGCGTAGCATTTTTCCCAATATGCCATATACACAAACGATGATTAGTATTCGGAAAAACAGTTTTAATGGCATTTGCCATGGCATGATCTTGATAAGTGAAAATAGTCTTGGGTGCTTTATCGCCCATTACCTTCAAAAAGGATTGAAATGCCCAAACAAATGAACCAATAGTTTCATCCAATAGAAATGCACAACCAAAGAGAACATTCTTCCAATGATGATTCAAGCCAACAAAAGGTGCACATATCATATTGTACTTATTCGTACGGTAAGTGGTATCAAATACCACCACATCTCCAAAACTGTCATAATCCAACTTGGATACACCATCAGACCAAAAAAAATTGGCCAGTCTCTGTTCATTATCCATCTGAAATGTATAAGAGAAATTGCTTCGATTTGATTGTAAGCAATTAAAATGGTTAATGAGACTTTGACAATCACCCGTACTAATCAGGTTCCTTCTCTTTGATTGTAAAAAGTTTTGGCAATCACGTAAAGTAAACCCAACATTATCTGGTCCTCCTGCTTCACCACTTAGGTAGGAATATGCTTTTGTAGCCCTTATACCTGCCCCGGCCATAGAAGTCAAAATACTTTTACTAGTACTTGTAATGTGTCGATATGACCGTATCAAGTGCTTTTGTCTATCATCAATGAAAGGATGATTGTGAGAATTCTTAAACTCGGTAACTATCCAATCTCCATCTTCAATTTTGAATTTAATGCAAGCTTGACATCCGGTTCTCTTCACTGTTCTATAAACATCTCTTTGTTCATGAAGTGGGATTGGTGGAGAGTGTCCTTCACAATTACAAAGAAATGTGCATCTACGCAACATTCCTTTACTATTGTATGCTTTTTATCATTTTCGTACTCCAAATCCCTTGCAAATTGCATATGCATTGTATGTATTATATGATTCGTCCTCATTAGCAAATTTCATGCCAATTCTAAATTCAAATTCTTTATCGACCTTATGCACGATACTATTATCCTCTCGGAGCCTCTACAATAAAAAAATTCTAATCATTGAAAGAAAAAAGATAGAGTGCAAACAAGTTCAGTTATAACAAAAGATGAGGTCATACCCATTTATGCCGAGGACAAGCCGAGCTAGCTACTGTGGATTATAAATAACCCGCCATGTACATGTTAAAATATAAGTTAGGAAAAATCTGCCACCATCATCATCATCACCAATTACAAGAAATTTGCCTAGAAAATCTGAAATCTTCCACGTAAGAGAGAACCCGTTATGACTCGAAGGATGAGAGCGCTTGAGTGGTCGGGCTGGAATGTCTAACCATGGTCAACCATGCTCAACCTTCGCACCTTTCTACTTTGCAATTGCTAAGCCAATTCAAGCGTAGACCTTTGCGCAAATAATTGGCAGGCATCATTGGGGTTCCTCATAATTGTTAAGAGCAGCTCACTTGCATAAGCTCGCCTTATAAAACCTCTTCATCCACGCCCACTACCCTAAGTTTTAGTTGATTGATGGAATTCGATTGGTGGTGCCAAAGCAACGTGCCATGATTTACATACAACAATTTATAGGATCGGGAAAAGTCTACATAAGATCGAACAATAGCGAAATGCAGCTCATTTACGAAATCGAGACTTTTGCGAATGCAAAATACGAGTAGGGTCGAAAAGAACCTCGATTTTCGCAATCCGGAGCGAAGTGCCGCAAACCTCGTTTTGCGCAAACCCGAGCGAAGTCCCGCAGCACCTCTCGTTATGCGCAAACCAGAGCGTCCCCAGCGCACCTCTATTTTGTTGTGCGAAGGGAGTTTTGCACTTCCGTAATAGAAATTCTTCCTTCAAAATGAAAAAAAAAGAGAGAAAGAAAAGTCTACATAAGATCGAACAACAGCGAAATGCAGCTCATTTATTTAAACTCGAGACTTTTGCGAATGCAAAATACAAGTAGGGCCGAAACGCACCTCGATTTTTGCGATCCGGAGCGATGTACCGCAAACCTTTGTTTTGCGCGAACCCGAACGAAGTCCCACAAAGCACCTTTGTTATGCACAAACCAAAGTGTCCCGCAGCGCACTTCTGTTTTGTTATGCGAAGTGGAGTTTTGCACTTCCGTAACAGAAATTCTTCCTTCAAAAACTGAAAAAGAGAGAAAAAGAAAAGTTTACATAAGATCAAATAATAGCGAAAGTGCAGCTCACTTACGAAACTAAGACTTTGCGAATGCAAAATACGAGTAGGGCCGAAACGCACGAAACGCACCTCCGATTTTCGCGATCCGAGCGATGTGCCGCAAACCTCTGTTTTGCACGAACCCGAGCGAAGTCCCGCAGAGCAACTCTATTTTGCGCAAACCGGAGCGTCTCGCGGCGCACCTCTATTTTGTTGTGCGAGGAGCGACTTCGAAAAAAAAAACACTTAAACATAAATTCTTAAAGCGAAAGGGCGAGAGAGAAAAAAGAAACGAGGAAGAAGAGAAAATAAGGAAGAAGAGAGATTTTGATCAGCGGAGACAACGAGAGAAGGAGAAAGGGCGCTCGATTGAAATTTCGGAAGCATTAATTGCCCTGACACGGATGGGTTGCTTTAGCTAGCTAGGCTGATACCAACTAATTTTCCTTTTCTTATTTTGAGATTCAAATTTACACGTGTCAAAATTTCACTGGTGGCTGACTGGACACATGCGTGCCACATGAGCAGGTGACCTGGCAGTATGTGCCCACTGAATATTTTCTCCTCTCTGATGTCCTTCGGTCCGCACAGGAGAAGATGTTTCTCTTAAAAAAAAAATAAACAGTTCAGATTATATGGGTCAAAAAGGACCATGAACAAGTCCATGTTCAGCACCAAAGGAAATCGGCAATGGATTCCTCAAGCACTGTTCTAGCTATTTCACAATTATCTTCTTTGCGACAATACATATGGTCCACTGTCATTCTATGTGAGCTGTTCGAAGTTTGATAAATAACGGTTTGTCAAGAACGATTAAACAATCAATTAATCCTCCTGATGACTCATTCCACTCCTACGATGGGTAACACCAACATCAAATGGCTTACGGTATCTAAGTCATCAAGCACGTCGTAGCCCTCGCCAGGAAGAGGGTACACGAACGTGGCGCGCGCGCACAAGAGCACGGCAAACGCACAGCCGATACGAGAGTGGGCTAAAGCCGGAGGCCCATTGCCGTGGCGGGCTGATGGGCCAGCGGCGGTTCGCCGGGCAAATTTCCCCGGCCAACCGTTTTCTTGCGAGGGAAAAAACCATCTCGTCGGGTCGGGGGCCGCGCCGAGTTGAATTGAACCTGTCTCGTGCACATAAACCCGTCTTTGATCTTGAATCAGACTGTGGTGGGTTCGGGCTATGAAAGAGGAAAAGAAGACAGTGGAGTTGCTGCTGGACTTAAAAACTTAGAGTTTAGGGCTTGGTTGGAGCTGAGGTTTTGAACTATTTCTGGCTGGCGCTGGCCCAGAACCGTGAGCTGCCGAGTTGAATTGAGCCCGCATCTTTTCTCGGGAGGATGAGAGAAAGAGTGAAAGGTAGATACACCTAAATTCATGCAGAGATTAATGTTCTAATGTCGGGAATACTTTATTAAACATGGCGTGTTGATGTCGACAAGATCTATAAAGCGCTTCTTTAGATGATTTTCGCTTCTTTTTTCTTTCCAAAGCAACTTTTCCTTCGCGTTCAAACAAATGGCAAAGTTCATTGCATGAGTCCAATCCACCCCGCATTCACTTTGGTTGAAAAGAATCTCACCCATCACTTATTCTACACGAAAGGTGCAGTAGTTTCCTGCTATTTTATCTAAATTCCCATAGAAAACGCGAAACATCACATGGGTGCGCGCACTCGCTTTAAGCTTCCGGCAACTTCCGCACGTCTAACTTAACGGAATAGATTCGACTGAATAGACACGTTCTCCTGGATCGAGTCGGTGAGGTGCCCGGTACGAGGAACACATGCAGACCATGTGCTTCGTCGCCATTAAACGAACATATCAGTCTCTCCGTGGCAAAGACCGTTCGAGCCCGAGCGAAAATCTTCGGCTGGACTCCAGCCCCTCCATTTTCTGCACAAAACTCGCAGCAAATTCCTGCTACGACTATTGCTTATCTGATTAAATTTCACATGGAAACGCAGGCATCAGATGTGACGCACCCTCTTGAAGCTTTTTCTAGTAAACTTTCACATTTGCGATTCAGTCGACCAGATAGGGTTTTGGACTTTTGGTGCTGTATCCAGTCGGCAGGGTGTCTAGCAAAAGGGATGATACATGCCGTAGTTCTCGTCATTGCCAATTAACTTCGTCCATGACAGAATGATTATGAAATAGGTCTCTGTCATAATGTAAGAAGTAATGGTGCCAGGACCTCCTCCTCGATATTGCCGACTCACCTCTTTCATGGCAATTTCACCATCTCAATCTTGTCCACATTAGCTGCGCCGGTCCTTGACTTGACCCGATCTCGAGGCACCATCCCTTTCATCTGAAGACTACAAAAGTCTAATGAGACGAAAACTTAGGTATTCATAGCATCTAGATCATCAACACGTAGAATTTTGAAAAAAGTACAGATAAAAAGTCATAAATCAATTTCATCTATACTGATTTGGTCCTAAATTATTTCAATTGTACAATTTAGTTATAAACCTTTTCCGTAATTTAGCCGTAAGTTGCTAATGTAGACACCGACCATCTCTACTGCATTATCGGCTCTAAAGTGAACTTTTTTAAATTTTTTAAGTTTTTTTTTGGACTTGTCGACTCTCGCTAGCACTAGGCGAGGGTCACATACCCTCGCCAAATTTGGGCATTGCGGCCTCCCCCAGATTGGGCAAGGATCGGTGTAAAAAGAAAAAACACTTCAAACGATTTTCTCTCGATCTAAGATCCCGAAGGATATTGGTCAAGTTGTGAAAAGATTCCTTCAGAATAATTAGCGAAGAATTGCTTACGTTCCGCCCTTGCCGGGCCCAGATTCGACGAGTGCATTGCGGCCCTCACCACCTTCGCCAGATCTAGACGAGGGACCGCGCCCCTCACTTTGGCCGGTGAGGGGCGTCGTCGCCGCCCTCGGGCCGAGTGTCGGCGAGGGCCGTGTATCCTCGCCTGCTAGCAAGGATGGCCGGCCCTCAATCCAAACAAAAAAAAAAAGAGTAAAGAAAAGAAAAAAAATGTCCACATCAATATCGGCTGTGCCACTAGGATGGCCGGCAGACGTCCACGCCAGCAATATTCGGCCTTAATAGGTCAGATTAACTTGATTAGCAAAATATGAAAATATTTAGGATTAAATTGATACAATTGAAAAGTTTAAGATCGAATAGGACTGTTTTGGTACTTTGTCCTGAAAATTTCTCGAGTACGACTCGAGAAAGGAAGGTCTCGTGGAAATTCATCGTGCATTTCTCTTGACAGCTCAAGGATACCTTTCTTGAGTAAAAACGATTATCAGGGGCGATGAACTTTGATAGGCCTCTCAGCATTTGCTATAAGAATCCCAATGTTCTCGTTATGATATATATAGATTCATAGCCTTTTCTATTCTTTTGGTTGTTATTATTCAATGCAGTTATTGAAAGCCTAAAGGTACTATAATAATCTTGTATTTTTTTTTATAGCAAAAGACATTATAAGATGGGAAATGCTTATGTGACTGTCCTAAACTGTGAAAATAGCAATCTATTTTGGGCCACAAATAAATAAATAACAATTAATTAAAAAAAATGTTGTGAGATTCACTCATTCAAAAATTTGTGGCTCATAATATGCTGTTAAAATAATAGTAGCCCAAAAACTGTTATGCTAACAAAGCCCTTATAAGATATCTGACTTGACTTCTACTTTTTGGTTGAAATCTTTCGAGGGCACAATTTACTTTTTTTTTTAAAATTTGAAACACTTGAAATTTTCACAACGTACAATTGCTGACATGTAATTTCACATGTAATATTAAGTCTGGATAATATTTTAGACCGTTTAAAAGTATAACTCTAAAATTTAAGCTAATAAGCGAAACCAGGCGACGTGGGTATTTCAATTATCTCATGTACAAGCTGAACAAAAAATGACAAGTGGAATTCGACGAACCTCGTGGATGCCCACGTGAAATAAACAGGGGCAGAAACTGATCCCGACACCACGCTGAAAAGCATGATCAAAAAACTTGAACCAATAAGTGGAGCTTAGAGGGAGACCGCATTTAGATAAAAATCATACATACGTCATGATCAAGCGACATGGGACATTAGCCAAATCCCAGTGCAGCAGATGATCTTTCGAAAGAAACCTTAGTAATATTCTCCATCCAATACGATATTTCCATTTTCTTTAATCATTTAATAGAAAAGAGGAAAACGAAATATAATATAGCGTAACTTCAAACCCACAAAAGCAAAAAGAAAAACAAAAAATTGCGTTTTATTCAATCGAGAGTGCAAGTTGGTGATTGCATTGTCCAGGGCAACTTCCAGCGGACTAAAAAAGTCGTCGCACCACAAAACTTCAAGGTCCCTTCCTCGTCGGCATCCACCCAAAAAAAAAAATTTCATATATGATTTTTTTTTTTGGGTCGACCTCATATATGATTTCATTTGCAATTATTTGTACATTTTCAAATATTTTAAGCGCTTCGTATTAAATAAAAATCAAATTGCGAGAGCAGCAAAATTTATAGGCAAAAATAAAAAAAATTTAAATGCAAAAGTTACTCCGACAAATTTCGTGGACCGTTTACCTTATTGTTGGATGATCTTTTGCATTCCTTTCTAGTTCGAAAAAGGATGTGACAAGAATCACTGCTTTTCAGTCCCATCTTCCATGCTACTACCAAAAAAAGCACCAAGTTGAGACATTATAATGTAAAGTTGAAGTTAGGATTACTATACGACCCTGTAACATATGCCCGTGAATTTTATGACTGTTGGATCGCCGAAACCGGATCTTATCTGTCGAAATCCGAGATTCAACTTTGGTGGTCCCGCAATTATAAATTACAAGAGCATCCTATGCCCTCGATGCAAAATAGGCTCGCCTTTTGCTCCATTTGTTTCGTGGAAGATGGCCGATTTGAAAAATATTTTCCAAAAATAATCGCTTGTATCGCTTACAGAAATAAATGAACGAAAATGATCTTCATTGTTCACGAAATTATTTAGACATAAATTGTTATCAGTACTGACAATGTTTTTCATTTTCCTTAGTTATTTCAATCGATACGAATGATCATATCATTCATTTTTTGCGAACAAATTTAGCCTTAAAAATTTAAAATCGGATCCTTTTGCCGCTCGAATGACTCCTATTATTTATTAGGCTAATACCACAAAAAAATCCTAAACCGGTACACTAGTGACAAATTTAACCAAAATGAATTTTTTAACTACTAAAACCCCCAAACTGGTACACTTGTAATAACTTTACCCTCCATTAGTTTTTGTTAAAATTTAATCGTCAAATTACTGAGTTAGATGACACGTGGCAGTCAACATGTGTACCAGTTTGGGATTTTACCCACCGTTTATCACAGGTATACCAGTTTGTGATTTTTTGTAGTATTAATCCAATTTAATAGAAACTAACAGATGGTAAATTTGTCACAAATGTACCTATTTAGATTTTTAATAGTCAAAAAATTAATTTAAACTAAATTTATTACGTGTATATCAGTTTAGGGTTCCGTGATATTACTCCTCTTTTATTTGGGAACCTTTATAAAAGCCTTTCAAAGTACATCCTCGTTGGTTAAAAAACATAAAAGGAACGTCCGTGGACCACCACAAAAAGGAAGTTGCTTTGTCCTGTGACGAACCCACCCCTAGAAGCATCTCTCTTTCCTTGATTCTCACAATTCTTCGTTAAATAGTCCCTCAACTCACTCCAAGACTCATCGACACTCAACACTGCAAGAGTGAAAAAAGCAATCGGAAAGATTGCAAGAACTCACGTCCTTCCTTATTATGTCAACCAACAATATCGAGCCTTCAGACATGGATATCACTGTCATATCAGCTGAGGGACTGAAGAAACAACCCTCCTCCTGTTCCATCTTCTCAAAACCTCTGAGACCCTTCATTACTCTCACGGCGATAACTTCTTCAAATCCGCGCATCGCGCGAAGCAATGGCGACGAGGAAGATCGAGTAGGGCTCAACTGGGGTGACAAGTTTCATGTGCATGTCAGCTCGAGTTTCTTCACTGACCTGAATGCTTCCATTCACCTCCAGCTCTACAGAAAGAGCTTCACTCAGGGTTGGGCCCAGCTGGGCTGGTGCCGGGTTCCGGCGACCGATATCAGGTGGCCACCAGTGGACTCGGTGAAGTACCTGAGCTACCGGCTACTTGATCGGAATGGAACCAGGAGCGATGGCATTATTAATCTTGCGGTGAAAGTGGGAGGGTCTTTGGATACACATGACCAATGGCCGAGCGACAATGGTAGAGCCGTGGTGTCCCAAATTGATGCACATGAGAAATGGTCGAGAGATAACGGTAGAGCCGTGACCTCTCAAATTGGAGGGTCTTCGGATACACGTGAGAAATGGTCGAGTGATAACGGTAGAGCCGAGACGTCTCAAACCGTGATCGGGATACCGGTTAATTATTGCCAGTTTCCTATGAGGTGAAATGATAGCGGCAAGAAGTGTCAGGATGGCGATTGAAAAGAGTGAGAATTTACAACTTTTTAAGATTCTGTATTATAGCAGCTTACACAATCAAAGAGCAGAACTGTTTTCGGGTAAATCCCATACACCTTCATTGTGCCCTAACGGTTAATTTTTCTACGACCCAAATCATGATTATCGATTGTCGTGCAGCATATCTTATCACTTATCAGCATATACTCAAACCAACATCTTAATCTGTGATCGAATATCCTAGCCAATTCAAATTGCAGGTAGCCCCTGTACTGCGAGGGTTCCAGGTTTCCTTTGAGGGGGAATTCCAGGAATCACTCCAGATGACCGGGTTGACTCATTCATGTTAGTGCAGTGTCGCTTTCGGCATTTATTTTAATTTCTGGTCTTTAACGTGTAAAAACGCTGGTCTGACGAAAGTGCCTTCACGAGCCATCTAGCCAAAGTTCGAAAGGCAACTTACACACGGCGCCGCAAATAGTTTTGTCGACATAGGATAGTCCAAAGCGCTA
The DNA here is from genome assembly GCF_021117445.2 of Syzygium oleosum. NCBI lineage: Eukaryota > Viridiplantae > Streptophyta > Magnoliopsida > Myrtales > Myrtaceae > Syzygium > Syzygium oleosum. The sequence goes on from NW_026607498.1 coordinate 9,848,418, forward strand.
GAAGTCATAGGTGATGCATTGTATTGGCCTAGTCAAGACCTTGGTCTGGTGTAAGGTTTAGGTTCGGATAGGTGACAGTAAAGTCAATCCTGAGTTTTAAGTCAAGCGGCGTGCAAATTCTGCGGTTTCACACCAAGGAAATGCGCCAAAGCAGTAAAAAGCATGGCCACCCACAGACGGCAGAATTAACATAATGATAATAAATACTAAACAAGTGATGTCCGACGGTGGATAATTGGGAAAATTATCAAAAAATATCTTAAATTTATTACACTCTTGTCAATTCAATCATAAATCTTTCAATTGTACAAATTGACTCATAAACATTTTGACATTTTACCAATGTCATCCATCTGGCCAATTTTGATTGAAAATTAATGACGTGAACGACGGTTGTGAAAATTCTTTGAAATTTTCTAAATTTTTTTCTTTTTTATTCCTTTCTCTTTTCTTTTTTTTGTATTGTTAAGGGAGGGTCGCTAGGCCTCGCTACCCACCTGGCAAGGGTGACAACCCTCTTGCTAGCCATCAACGAGGGTCACGACCCTCACTCATAGTTGGGTGAGGGCTTCCTGCCCTCACCAACCACTGGGCGAGTGTCACAGCCCTTGCCCAGCTATGTGCGAGGGCCGCGACTCTTGCCCAAATCTAAGTGAGAGCCGTGATCCCTTGCCAATCATGGCGAGGGTCATAATGATACTGGGGAGGGCTCGCGGCCTTCGCCCGCGACTAGTAAGGGCCTGCAGGCCTGCGCCCAAGTGGCCGACAGGGGTACCCAGGCCTCAACCGATGACTAGCGACCCCTTGCCAACCCTTAACAATAATAAAAAAAAATTCACATCAATGTCAGCCTTTATCACATAGAACGACCAAAATCCACGTCATTAATTTCGGGCCAAAATTGCCGGATAAACTACATTGGCATATTATTTAAATGTTAAACACTAAATTATTCAAATTGAAAAGTTTATAACTGAATTGACCCAAATACAATAGATTTATGACTTTTTTGATAATTTCCCGTAGAAATGTCCAAATCTAAACGAGCAATGATCAAAGTTTTGTCTCAAGATTTGCCGCAATGATACGACATTTTGATTTTACAGCTGACCGAATGAGTATGCTCTTTTCGCGAAATCACTCATTGCTAAATCCTAAACCGCCTCCATGAATTTCAGACGTCTGTGACCTGTTTGGAGTCGATGAAAGAAATACAGAAAATTTTTGGACCAGAAATACGAATATCTCTCGTGTATGCACGTTTGAACCTTCCCGGCGCATTTGAACCAAAATTCTCCCGACTATAGTGTGCCAGCTGCCAAATAAAGCCTTGACAGAAGAGGCCGTGACTACGAAATTCGTATAGTTGCCGTTAACATAGTCATCTTAAATCAATCAAGCAAAATTCTCCTACTATGTACTTCCTATTGATTTAACATCAATGCGCCGACACCGCAACAACTCGATCTCACATTGCTGCTGTAGATGTTGCCCTTGTAAGCGTGTACCGATCGCGAAAATTCAAAAACAAAACATGGTTGCCTTCTGCAATCTCTGCAATAAAAGAACTTACGCCCAACTCCACCCAACAGGCCGTTGCAACATCACAACAGAAAAGGATGCCTTGTCCTGGTCTGAAGATCATAAAGTTACACATTCCACGGTTCCAATGTGTATAGACCAGAATAATTGCGTAACTCTATTAAATGCATAAGAGCAGGTCAGAGGAATTGCAAACAAAATCGAACTATACATTCTACTCAAACCACATTACTGTCATCAATGAACTGAAAAGTCTATCTTTGTGCACGAATATTGCACTGTGAACAATGTCATGCAACATTATGCAAAGAATAGCTCTACTACAGGGAATTCGCTCGTGAACCTGAGATAAACGAGAGTAATGTATAACTCACCGGAAACTTCAACCAAGCAATGGATTATGTGCATCATAATGAGACGCAAAGAGGTTCCGCCGAAATCCACACCAACGAACCAGCCAAAGACGATAGCTAACAACAACATCCCCATGCGGCATGTTTTAAGTTTGGATGTTGCTTACTTGATTTTCTTCATTAAATGAATGTAAGCTTCTTTGGCCATTCTCAGTCCAATGGAAGGCAATGCTACACCTCCCACTATCGCTTACCAGGAAATCCATGGAAGAAATTGACTAAGCGCCGCATAAATCCATCTCAAAAAGGTCATTCAGAATCCACACCAATGTGCCAGCCAAACTGAGATGTCAACTAGGAGCAAATGTCACCACGCAGCATGTCTAAATTCTGATGTTGCTTCTTGAATTTTCTTCTTGAATGAAGTAAAACTTTTTTGGCCCTTCTCGGTCCAATGGAAAGAGCTGCTTCGCTCAAGGATATCTGACATAAATGTCGATCCCACAGCAGAATCCTTTGATGGAGTGTCATCATATTCTGCAGGTACATAAAACCCAAAGCCAATTCACTGGTTAGAGTTGCTGGCAAGTCACAACAGCACTTAGAGTGAGGCAAAGGTCTAGAAATTTGAGGATTTTCTCAATATATGCTACATAAGACGAGCAAAGATCCCATTACTCGATGTAGAGAACTAATCCAAGCAAAGAATTCAAATGGCAATGGCACCTAAATTACACCATAATAAAGGGTTTCCAGCATAGGAAAAAAGTTTCTGGATCAATCTCAAGAGAACCAGCCAAGAACAAAACTTAGATTGACACCCGTGAACGCATCCCTCTCTAATGATTTTCATTAATGTGAAACAAATACTGCTGTTCTGCTGTCATCACTTTCTTCTCGAATTTTGCATGTTCATGAGATTTAATATTTGGTACCAATTCTTTGTTTTTATCAAAATATGATCCTTGTAGTAGAATGTATCATTTAATTTTAAACAACTCATAGAATCAGCACTCCCGACAAAAATACTCACTGAAACATGAGATACAGCGGTAGAAAAGGTAACAAGAAACCTAAATGAGAGAATCACACCTGAAGACATTGGGAGCTGGTACTGCCGTTTCAAGAACTTGGAGGCCTCTCTGTCCTTTTTATGACACAAGACTCGTATCAAAATGTATGCATCATCAGGGATGCTGCCATGTCTACGTCCATGTAATCCTGATGAGATCCGTTGACTTGCATTTAGCAGCATTTGGATAACTGTGTCAGTCTGTCAAGACAAAATTGGTCAAGCAGCTACTTATATAAATTCATATGACTGCACAATTTTCAGTTATCCACCACCATGCGAACCTTAAGGGAGAATAATTGTAGTATCTGTGCAGCAAATTTAGCTTCTTTCTCCACCAGAGAACGGGGAAGCCCCTCTCCATCAGCAATAAAAAATTCCTATAAATCAAAATATAGCACAACTAAAAGCATGTAACAACTGCATAGTATGAGAGAAAGCAATGGCACATTCTTGGTCAGTCTTTAGCATAAGCAAACATCAGAAGGAAGATTCGGTACTTCAATCCTCTGTTGCAACTTGAAAGCCACTCTCACGTTCATCACAGATAAATGAATTACATAAGTGATCCAGAACCCTGGGAGGCAATTCTAATCGGTCAATAAAAGAAAACAGTCCTACAGCACATTTCATAGGATGTGCTACATATCTAAATCACAGCCAATATATACCTATTTCAAAATGGATTTAGAAAGCATTAATAAGCTAACAAATCCTGCATGCATGATCTCTCAGGCATCACTGAACTTACCACCACTCACTGATTTTGATGCTACAGCATCGAATCAATGGCACCAGACCAGCTAGTTGGCTTCTTCAACACTGAATCATTATATCCAGTTCTTTTGGCCCCCAAGAAAAAGGCCAGTTAATTCCCTCAAAATAAAGAGCAAGAAACAAGAATCAACCGAATTTGACCTGGCTGAACTGATCTAACCAGGTCAAGATCCAGGCCAACCATGTGAGTTAAAATAAGGATAAATGAAAGAGGATCTTATCCTAGAAAAAGTAGACAACCCCTTTACAATTGCTTTAACAGCATTGAATAGAAGGCCTAAAGTGAGGTTAGAGCAGCCTGAACTCAGGACTCCACAGATGTCCTGGGTGCTTTACACGCAGGCACAACCGAGCCACAATATGCTTTATGTCTTCCGTCTAGTTTCCCCTATAAGGTGAATTGACAGCTGGTTGCGCCAATGCAACTGACGAGCAGTCACTTGACCAGTTCATGCTCCAGTTTAGTGTGAAAAAACCATCGACTTAAATGCACCAAAATATTGGCAAATAAGGGCACCAAAACAAAAGTGTCATCAGGTCACAACCAACACATCCAGAGCAACTCCAACTCTCAAGTTATGCTAAAAATGAAACAATACCACAATATACAAATATAAAGACCTTGAATCAATCCCTATCAAACCAGTACCAAAACTTGAAAATGAATGCTAATATGACCTAGATGAGGCTTATATATAGAGTATCAGAAACAACTCTATTTTATCTCAACACCTTTCAAGTCTTCGAGTTTCAAGGTGAGTTCGCGTTCATGATTATTCTCGAAACAGAGACATGTTATTTTATCTCGAGGACAAGCGTGCAAAACAATACCGATCTCTTACTAAAGCTTCAATCTCTTAACTGAATCAAGAAATTGCTGTGTGACCAAGCTCGATTGAACTCCTAAAAGGAAAAGTTTTATCCCTCAATTCTGAAGAATAAACAGGACATTAATTGAAAAGGAAAAAGACATGCTAGTGGACAAAAAATTTTGTCCTTGAGCAGACAGCATCCTATGTAAGAGAGTCAAAACTCAGCATCATCACCTTTTATACAAGAGTTTAGTGCACTACCATATCTTTCTACTTAGACACAAAAAGAAGCTAAGGAATTCAGAGAGAGGAAACAAACAATAAAAAGGAAAGGGATATATTCACAAACCTTCAACATAGTAAAATCATCCTCCAACAAAGAAAAATCTGTCTCAGAAAATGCACGAGATGGGCCGCCATCAAGCAACACCCAGACAAAGGCATCCTGGAAGATTAAGATGAAGAATTCAGGTTGCACCATCACAAAAAATATGCCTCGGCATCATTAGAATCTAAGAACAGTAACATACCATGGATGCTCGAGAGACACTTAAAACCACAAGATCTCTAAGAGATTCATCAAGTAAGCCACATATATGTTTAAGGACCTGCATTGATACCAATGTTTGAAACTCTGAACACTGATTCTATATATGAGCATACTAAAAGACATGTAAACGGCCATGCACTTCCAAATCAGTGTGTGCACAGAGAGAGAGAACCTTACGGTATCAAAATGAGAGAGAAACTTGTCCAGTCGAGCGCTTTCAACATTACCATAGTATAAAAATGAAAGCACTTTGTCTCTTAGATCCCAAAACACCATTCTCAATCCTAGAAATAAATCCAAGAGATAAATTCAGCAAGTAAGGTATTATTTTGTACCCGAATGCCAAAAGATATTTAATGGCATATATGAATATGAGAGCTTTAGACACACATTGCACTTGAGGCTTGAGAGAAAACATTCTCATTTTATGTGTAGAGTCAAATTCTGGAGATGAAGAGTGCATATAATCCAATTATAAATGAAAGCTGTATCAAGAATAGCATGTGCATTGCTTGCTGACAAAAACACTGTTGTACGACTAGCAAATATGCTCAAAACTTTGTGGGTTGTATTGCTTACAATCCCCACCCCCCAAACCCCTTTCTTTTTTTCTTCTCTCTCAAAAAAAAGAAACCAAAAAGGAAAGGAACAGCATCTCTAGACAACTGTGTGAGTACCAACTCCTTTTTCAGTCAACTTTGCATAGTTCTCCATATTCCAATAACATGCACACTTCCTCGTGTGACTACAATTATCTTTAGAGAAACACGCTCGTGTGAATTGCCAATTGGCATTTATCTACAAGATCAATATACTATTGTCTGTTCGTATATGTTTTTTAACATACTATTAGATGATCCCTTTTGTTGAGGTAAGTGAAAGTATAGGAGATTTAATGGCTAACCACATATAAAGCAATGCTTACAAAAAAAACATCAAAATATTTTCCATCCCTTCATTCACTAAGTATCAATTGGCTACGTTATATGTGTATTATGTGTATTAGAAGCACCGGCTATGCTGGTTTCTTTCAAAAAGTGATCGGTGCCTGAAGAACTACAGGCACAGTACTCAAATGTCAACTCACCAATTAAGTCGCAAATCATGCCTATTGCATTTGTTGAAGTATCCCTGATGCTGTTGAATGCGGTACTAAAGAGTTCATCAACTGCTTCATCATATGTTAAGGAGTCAGTAACTGTATTTTGCAAAGGTTCCTCCACCGCTGCATAAGCATTCAGCAAAGAATTAGTGCATGTAACCACCCAAGCAACTAAATTTCAGGACTATCTTAAAACAAGCAACAATCAGCATGGTCACATAACTAAAAAAAAGATCAGCAATCAAAAGCACGCTAAGATTGGAAAAATGCCTGACTTGATCTTGAAAAAATAAACCCAATACATAGCCACTTCTTTATTCCCGTAATTTATCACGGATGAGCCTTTATAAAAAAATGGAAACTACTCCTGTGTGTTCACAGGTTCAATCCTAGAAAAAGTGTATTTTTTACCCTCCCAAGACCCTAGCAATGCAGGAGGATCATGCACCATGACAACTTTATGGTAGAAACTCATATTTCAGGTAAAGAGAAATGGTTCAATTGGTAATTACTAGAATTAAATTTTGTGAAAGCACTAGCAACTAGACCTATCAAATGGGTGGGTCAAGTCGAAAATGGTCCGACCCAAATAGACCCATCTAACCCGTTTTGACCTATTTCCATTTAATGCAAATTTAATGACCCATACCCGACCCAACCCATACCAACCCATACCCGTCCCAACCCATATTGCTAAAACACTTCCATATTTAACTCAATTTAGAAGAACACATACTCAAACTAAGGTGAGAGTGCGAAGTGAGTGAGCGCAAAATTGAGTGAGGGTGAGAGAGATGAGTTGAGTTTAAATAAGTTGTAAACCCATTTACGATCCATTTATGACCCATTTAACACCCATATTATGTTTATACCAATTTATGACCCATTTAGTGAATATAACTAACTATTTATGACCCATTTACTGATATATGGGTTAAGAAATGGGTTTATGATCCATTTTGACAGGTCTAGTAGCAACCCATCTAAGAACTCAAGTTTGTTGATCAAGGAACTATTCCTTTCACCCTCCCCTTAGATTACATCTAAGCAACACAACTACCCAACCACAGAAAATCCATCACAAGTTTTGGAGAAAAACGTCCTCCCTGCAACACTTGAGGAGGGCTCCACATACGTAAAACAAGACCTGCCATTCTAACACCAAACCTATTTTGAAATTTGACAAAAAAGTACCGAAATATCCACAAGATAGGCATTGTAGAAGAAGCGTGATCATATGTTTGCGAGATCATTCGTACTTCCATAGACAGGTGCATGACAGTAATCGGACGTACTGGAATATTTCTACAGCAATCTATTATATTGGCATACAAGATCTTTAGAAGAACTGAACCCATGTCAAAACAATCCTCTGTTAGGACAATGAAAGACCATTTAGCAGGCACACTTCCAAGAAACATTCTGCTAAAACTTTGCCATGTACGCTCTCCTAGATATCAGTTATGAGGAATGGCAAGAATGTCCTTAATCATACTAGATCACCAACCAAATAAACTGATTGAAACAACAGGAGAATTCTTGCATCAAATCTCAGTATGCATGAAAGGCTTTAGAATTCCTTTGCCATGCCCGAGAGCCCACAAAGCCATGGGAACTCAGAAAAACAGCAAGTCACAAAAATATTTATGCATATGCTTAATTATGATAAAAAGAAAAAAAAGGTGTCAATATGCTCAAACACGCAACAGATAAACCAATTTAAGAAGTTTTTGCTCCCAGTCAGGAAGTCACCTGATCTTTGATATTTAGATGATCTGACAAGAGCCCAAGATTTTCTAAGGGAATCTTCTAGTATGCCACCCTTTTTCTTGACATACTGCACAGTGAATAAAAAAATGTCAGAAGAGTGTAGGACAATCCTTCATGATTGATCATATGAATCTGAAAATTGAAATTTTTGGGGTTTAGATCCACTCAGATTGCTGCTTGTTGTTGCATCTAATTCCACTCCTTTTATTGTTTTGTAGAAAAAGAATTTTAGTATCATATCAATATGTATATGGGGTCAACTGAAATCAATCAAAAAACAAAGAAAACCCCTCTCCTATAAACACAAGAAGCAAACTTTTCTACCATCTTCATATACCTAATGAGTCAATGGAAAATACACAGACCTGAAGAGTATTTAATCTTATACAGAGCTTTGATATGGTCGATGCAGTCAATTTATCATTCATGCCATTGTCGGTCAGAGTGTTTTCCACCATCTTCCTCTTGATTATAGGAATAACGGTCTCTGTATAGCGAGTCAAAGGAGGAGCTGCGGGTAATAGATCCTTCTTCTCGACTGTCAGAACAGTAAGCATCATCATCAGAGTTTTTAAGGAAAGATGTACTCCTGGAGTGTAAACTGGTGTGTAAGTTGAATATAACTGGAAAATAACTGGAAAATCAGCACAATTAACTCAGGCCTCAGCCCTCAATCCATTGCACATGTAAAGAATATAAAAGATTAGTCAAATGAGAAGCGCATAGTCCATCAATCCCTTAAATCCCAGTCCATGCTGCCAGACAGAAAGAAATTTGTAATCTCCTAAAATTCAAGTAAACCTATTAGCACAACTTTTCACTCAAATTTGCCGCACATACCTAAACCGTTAGATACCTTCAACAAATAGGCATCCAAGCTGTGAAATATCACAGAAAGTAGAGCTTGAAGATGCGTTATGTTCATTGGGAGATTCCACCCAAAAAATTGATCTACTGTCTGCAAGTCAAAAGCCATGAAAAGAATTAAACCATGCAAAAATCTGTGCAAATTCTAACTATCCACATGCTTCACAAGGCTAGCATTATACTTTGATTTTTTTTTAAGCAGTAATACTCCAATTAATGGTAGGATGAAACACGTTTAACTAATATTACCAAACAAATACGTCTTCTTCAACTATTCTGAATCTTCTCAATTTCCACATTTAAATGCTAATTCATATTTGAAGTGGAATGTTATACCAGCTTCAGACTAAACCAAACAATTGCCCTACATCCCTCTTATGGTGACTGCCATGTATATCAGTTTTGAACTTACTATATAAAAGAATATATTCAGCAGATCCACCATCATGAATTCATCTATATAAAGTAACCAGTACTTGAGTCATTAAGAACTTCATACCTCTTCAATTATCCTGAAAACTTCAACTACGGATGGTGCCTGCTTTTGTTGGAATGATATTGCCTCCCACTTCTGCACAAAGTCAAAACAAGAATAAATGCAATCGGCAATTCCAGCCGCTAAAATTAATTATATAACATTATCTAATAAATGAATAACTATTCAAGCAGGAGGGTACGCCTCATTTAGCCATTGGAATCTTGAGTGTCTTATTTATGCCTTGTTCAATAGTCCCACCTTGCACAGAGAAAAGTAACCCAAGAAAAACGCCCAGACCAGGCATAGATCTTAATCAGATGTTTTCCAACTCACTACACTAGGAACGTAATTGAAAGTTCAGGACAATTAGATTGCAAACTTTTTTCCGCTATCAAGTATCACCTAGCATCAAAATGAATACCTGTACCTTTTGTCTTGTTCACTGCATTTTGCTAGCACAACATTTTGCCAATCTTTTAAAAGGGAAATATCAAAGAGTACCCCTAACACACTTGTTAAGTCTCAGTAATATCTTTCAAACCATAATTTCATATTTGAATGTAGTAGATTTCTCTATATGTGTAGTTTTTCAATTTTTTATAGTCTCTCCAAAAGTGTTTCTACTAATTTAATCGCTTCTGGTGTTAACAAAACCCCTTTTATAAATCATAAGAAATGTCAATCCAGTATCCACACCATGGATCCATGCTCTTCCCCTGCTCTCCAAGTCTTCCCTATAAATAATTACAACTGACGATTTCCTAAGGTTATGCTAAGCCATATGGTCTGAAAAAATTGTGATGGTTCTGAATTATCCACTCCACCTCAAGATCTACTGCTCGTTCAGTCCATTGCAAGACACGAGAATGTTGAGCAATAATCCAATCAAGAATAACTGGCCCAGCAACTTCTTCGATCTGCATAAGAAATGTTTCGTTATGACTTTGAAGCACAAAATTGTAGATGCACAAATGTAAAGTAGCCATGATTACTTGTCTAAGCTTTGATACTTAATGTCACAATTTCCATCATATGCACCAAGGAGAGAGAAATAAAGTTATCTGAAGACTCATTTTATAAAACCAAGCAGCTTAATTGGCCAGAATAAGCTATCATAATGCAGATTAATGAAATTTGCATCAAAAGAATATATTAGTCATTCCGTACAGAGGATATTGAATAGAAGAACTAATGTGGTAATAAAAAGCTGCATCACTGTCAATAACTTTGAAGTAATTGAATCTCTAATATATGCCAAATGAACTTCAACTCGCCAAGTGTAGATCCAAAGAAGATGCACATCAGCCACACTTAAAAGAATCACAATCTCCCCCCTCTCTCTCCTTAATAAACAAGATGGAGGGTTAAAATAGGAATCATACACAAACATCAAGGCATCTTGTTCCTAGCATCACAATGAGCCATACTATGGGACAATCACCATTTGGAATACATATGCAGTATGACTTTACATGGGAGTTCACATCAGACATATTTTACAAACTGAATGAATCTGATGATCTCCATAACCTAACAGCAGAGAGTTCGCTTCTCAAATATTAACTGACTGCTAAAATTCAAAACCAGATATTATTACATCTAGAAGTGCAAATACACAAGTATAATGACAGAAGACAAGTTACCATCTGATAGACAAAAAAAATTAGACAGCACCAAGTAAAAAACATTTCCTATAATCTGTAACTAGTCAATTTCTGTCAGCAAAAGAAGTTTCACATGTGGCACAATCTAAAGAGAGGAAAAACCCATGTAAACAGATGATACTTGATTTCAGAAGATCGTACTTGATATCTATCCAGATCTCGGTCGGACAGATGATTCAACTTGTTTTCCTCACAAGTAGATGCATATAACTCACTAAGATCATAATCCAAAGTATGGGCAGCAGAAAGAACGGATCTAACATCCTCGGTTAGATATGACACCTCCACAAGGTACGGTTGCTGTATATTTGGGAAGAAAGGTAGAAAAGAGTGAAAACTTAATATATGTACAGTGCAAATACGAAGAAAGACGAAACATTGCACAAATTTAATGTGATACAAACCAGTCTTTCTCCATAATATTTCTTTAGCTTTGTCGCTGAAACTGCCCCAGCTTCCGGATACCAATTACGAATCACTGGATAAAAAATGCCAAACTCTCTCTTGGCTAGCAAATTTAATTCATTTGCTAGTAGAGCCAGACTATGTGTTTTTGCCAGTTTGGATTCCAAATCAATTGTACTTGCTACCTAAAAAATCCAATATCAAACCAATGATTAGAAACAAAGATATGCTAGAGAAACTTCGGATACCGTACGATTGTCTCACCCGATTATATGCAGCTTCAATGGACCTTTCCACATAAGTGCTGAGTTTTCTGGTAACATTCCCATTGGAAGCATTTAACTTCAGGAGCTACATACATGCAATACCCTCATGTCACAACTAAGCTTTTTGGAAAATATATGAGTATGTCAGAAGGCCTGCCAAAGACCGTAATATTAAAAGAAAGGCACTCGAGGTAGAACATGAGTTCATCAGGCAATTTTAGGATGGTTCTTTAGTTGCCACAGGATATCTTTGATATTGCATTTTTTACTGAAAATTGTTAAAAAACCTTTTTCCACTTCCAATTTTTTCAATATTCTGAAAAAATTATTGGTCAATTATTTTTATTAGCACAGTGTGCTTTCTCTTGTAGCATAATTTTTATTTAAAATAAATAAAATTAAAAGATTTTGTCAAAAAAACTTTCAATTTCTTTTCTATTTCAGTTTAAATATGAAAATTAAATTTTATTATATAGGTTTCCAAAAGATCATTTTCAGTTTTTAGAAAATTTGAAAATGGAGGAGGGTTCCAACCACAAACTTTGATGAGTTTTCTATCTTCACTCTTAAGTTTCATCACTTTTCTCAACCACATTTTCTGGGTATAATAGCCTTTTTGTGGGGCCATTTGCCTCTTATACTCAAATGATTACCAGCAACGCCTAAAGGAGAAGACTTTGGATTATGTTTGCAAGAGATATAAAACAGCTGGGACCAGAATCTAGAATGACAATTAAAGGAGATGTTTTTATATTATGAGGAGAACATCTCAAATGACAATTTAGTAATAATGCACGTATAATATTAGACCATGAATGAATCATAATGTCAAATTACCAAACACGCTAGACAGTTAATCTCAAATGACAATTAATGGTGATGCTTTATATTATTTGGAGAACATCTCAAATGACAATTTAGTAATAATGCATTTATAATGTTAGATCATGAACAAATCATAATGTCAAATTACCAAGCACGCTAAACATTTAGCTTGTGCGGAATAACTTGCCTTAATTTCCCCAGAGTTGATGATAGGAACTCCAGTCAGTGACGCCAACATCATCACCCTTCCGAAGATACCAGGTTCCTGAAAATGAGCTTCATAATAAGATGATTACTCAAAGGAATGCAGGTGATAGTAAAAAGCAAGCTGCAAGCATTGACATGAAACTGGTAGCATATGACATCTATGAGCTCGAGCGCCAACCTAGTACATGCCCAGGAAGAAGATATTATGTTTGATGAGGAAAGCACAAGCAAAAGCACAAACAATCAACTAAATTTAACAAATAATTAAAGATAAACAGAACTTGACCTTACTAAAATGCAGATGATAGTCCTCCAGGCGACTATCGCACCAAATGCTTATTGAACAAAGAACAGCCTCATCCAGACTTAACTTTGTTTCGACACCATTGTATCGTTGAGAACACGCAAGTCTGTTGATATATTTTTCTTCCTTCCTATCATGGTCTTCAGCAGAGACAAATCTCTGCAACTTGAGGATACAATGTTCTAAGAGCGAAGGCTCCTGTGTCCCCACAAACTTCAATGGAAAAATTCCAATGGTTAGGAAGTTTGACATCTCAAAGCACGATACTATCATTAATTAAAATAATGAGTAACACCAACTAAAAATGGTCGAACCAAGAAAAGTGATCATTTAAATACATGTAAATAGATCTTGAAAGAACATGCCTGGAAACCAGAGTATTCTTTAAACCAGAACATTATGGGTAAATAAATGCTTTCTTCGCTACAATCTAAAGAATCAAACAATTTCTCAAGATTTAATAACTAAATTCCTATTTATATTCTTTAAACACTCGTCTGATGATATATCCTCCAAGTTTACCCTGCAAAACCAAACGGGGCATAAAACTTATTCACAACATGAAGAAGTTGCCAAATTCCTTCTAAACTCGTAGGAAAGCCCACAAAAATATTTACCAAGTCGTGCACAGACATGTACATGTCAAAACAGAATGGACAGAGAAAAGAATATTAATTGTGTTACCTTAGTTGTGAGTCTCTTTCTGCAAATTGTCGATTTTATTTTACTTAAACAAGGATAACCCAAGCAAACTATAAGCTAGACCAGTAGACAATTATGAAAACAAATAATATCTACATGGGAAACATAATTTTGCTTACAATACAACTTTAAGGTCATGTACAGTTACAAAGTATTCTTGGCAAACAATAAATTACACGGCTCTATAGTCTGTACATTACAAGATGTTTCAGTGTGGATCCAGCTTTTCTTTTAAGAACCATGCAGTGAAATATTATCACCAGGATTGATGTATAAAGAGTGATTTAGCACACAGAGAGAGAGAGAGAGAGAGAGCTATTCCAAATTCCAAGCCACTTAACCATAAATTTATTTATTACTTTTCCAACAAAAGGACACCACAAGTAAGGATCATATAGTCAATAACCTGTGCACCTCCGGCATAAATTCTCCCAAATTTGCATTGCCACACACAAAACTCAAGACATAGGTAGAATGAGACAACAATTGCCATATAATCTAGCTATTATCCATCTTTGCAAAAAACAATATAAAAAGAGCTTATTTGCTCATTCTTCATTCTATCCATCTGTCGTATTACACACTGTATAAAAAATGCAAATCAAATGCAGAGGAATGCTACATAGCTTCACATTGATAAATGCCTCGCAATTGTTAAGATCCAGTTGAGGTACAACAAAATACCTGCCTAAAAAGGACCCACCCATGCATCGCATCATGGATTTTCTGAGTGATGCCTAAGGTAGGCCATGTCATCTTGATTAAATTTAGAATTTCTTCAGCTTCCTGAACAAGTGCATGAAGAAAATTATGCATGTGCAAAACTACAAAACCAAAGCAACACTACAGGTAATGCTAATTGCCAATGGACACACCTCAATGAGCTGGCTTTCATCAAGAATATCGAACATGCCAAAAAGTAGTTTCTCATAAATTCGAATGTTCAGTTGATAACCCACTGTCCAGTAGTAAGTTCCAGTTTCAAGACCAACCTCTCCTGGCAGAGATGACAGCCCTAAAACCACCTGCCTAATAGCATACAGAACGTCGGCATGATCGCTTGGAGACATTTTGACATCCCATTCCTGGAATACAGAGAAGGTGATTCATTCTAATATATGAGAAATGAAAATGTTGAAAAAGAATAGAACTATTTTGGTTGATGTGATTGAAGTGGACATGAATATGTGCAGATTAACAAGTGCCACACCTTTGGATCTCTTATCTTCGGAAGAGAGCTTCTCACCATACAATGTTCATTTGTCCCAAGATTAGTAGAGGAACTTATAAATTCTTCCAAAAGATTCACCTACAAATAAAGACCAGACAAATTATAGATTTACCACTAGCTGATGATCACCTCATCTCTATCATCCACAGGAGCAGAGTCAAAGGCATAAGAACACGAAAATCATACATCCAGTTCTTTCCATCAAAGTCATTCACTTTGATACTATCTTTAATGGCCTTGATATCAGATTGCATAAATATAAACTGACGCTAGACTGCACTCATCAATTGATGAAGAATCTTTTAAGATGGTCAGAGTTTGCATCCTACGGAATGCTTCTAATTTTAGTGATTAAATTTAACACAAAACAAGACTATAATGGTCTCTGCCTCCACCCACTCCCCACCCCAAAAGAAAATTAAGAAAACGCTACTTGCTTCCCTGCCACTAGGTGAAAAATCATGTTCATCTAACAAAAGTCTAGATGATGCCAGCATTTATATGGAAATTAAAGATTTACGGTGCTCAATATATATAGCCACATTCAAAATGATAAAAGCAAAAGCTAAAAGCCATAGCCCCCAGAACACCTCCAAAGTCTCTTTTTTGGTTGGATTTAAGTTTTTCAATCCTGCATCTGTATGTATGTGAATGTCTGCATCTATTTGCTGAGTGGATCCTATCTGCACAACTCATGGATCCTAAACATATTCCCAACATTTACTGCATCTTCAGGATCAGATCAGTATAAGACCACTTAGTTAATGACAGCTTGCTTAGTGCAGTCATTTATGTGTCTCTCTGTCAACAAAACAATCAGCAGAGACATAATTCTATTCATTGCAGGAGCCTTCAATACGAAAAACACAGCCATCTCTTGGTATTAGATGTGAATCACCAAAAGTAACTCTAACCCCTTTACATAAACTGAAGCATTCATACTCTCTCTATCCAATAAGAAGTGCTTTCCTTCATATTGACGCCTTAATATCCATAAAATTTGGAATTGTGCGGAACAAACATCAAGCTCAATCTGTCCCATACCACAGAGAACTACAAAGAAAGGCATTTAGAATCACTACCTGTCTCCTTCTCCATTGCAAATAGTGTTTCTCGTTGAGAAAATCAGACTCATGAATCCCATCTAAAAGGCCCAAGGAAATTTGAGGAACATTAATCTGTCTGCATGTTTTACTTGCCACCAACTCTATCAATTTCTTTCTGATGCATGCATCTTTAGCTTCCGAAATCTGATCAAGGAAAATTTTTCCATGCAAGATAACAAAAAACTAAGTGAGAAATGACTGGAGTAAGTACATCAAGCCACCATTTATATATCACATAACATTGGAAACTCTGTATAAAGACCAAAAACATGAAGACCTAGATGTTACTATCTATTTTCACCAAAGAACATTCTCCAGCTGCTGATTTACAAAGAATATGGGATGGAATATTAAACCACAGGATTGAACTAGACAAATTTCTGCCTAAGTGTGCATCAAACGGAAATAATTTGATCAACCAAACTTCAAATACATGGCCAGCACCAGGTGAATGACATTAATGCATTGAAAGCATGAGTATCGTTTGCATACTTTTGAAATCATACTTAAAGTGATCCACTCAAGCTCTCATCATCACCATCCAAACATGGAACTTATATCTTCAGAGACAATAATATTCGGAAATGCTTGCCTGCATCTGAGAGCGTATAATATCAATTAGCTCAAAGTGTCTTTCAAGAGGCTGAGACTGTAAATGAATCTTATTCTTTTTGCCCTTTATTCCCGAGAAAAATTTGGAATTCTTTTCCTTCTTTCTATCATAAACCGCCTGTAGCTCAATCCTGATGAAAGAAACGATAGTATTAATCTGAGCAAAGAATTTCCAATTTAAAAACAGGAAATAAAAAACATAAGTAGATCATATCATGAAATTAACAAACAAAAATGAAGAGAGCGGAAAGAAATAATAAAACTGGAAGCAAGTGTATTAGAAGGAGAGAAAAAGAAAAAGAAAGAAGCGAAGAAATTTACCCAGAGAAAATCATAGATGCAAGCAGTACTTCATAGGCTGATTCTTGCAAGTCATCATCAGACAGTCCTTTAAAATTCTGAAGCCATGTATCAGTTTACTAAAAAACTTGCCAATGTTTAGAGGAAGACTATTGTCGAGTCTTCTAGACATCATCATACATAAGCTTTTATCCTAAATATTTCAGTCCAAGAAGAAACGGAAGTAAGCAATCACATACCTGCAATCAGGACAGGTAATCCCAATGGAGGAACTTCTGAATCAACAGGCTTCATAGGTGTACGATGTGTCTCCTTATATTGAAGAACAATGTCTTCTGTATCCCCGACAATTGGAGTATCTAATTTACCCACTGACGTTGAAGTATGGTCAGAGCTGTGGGCGACATCAGCTTGAGGAGGCATGCGCTGGGGTGGAGATCCAGCAAGTTCGGGGTCGGAGACAAGAAAATAAGAATTCTGGGATGGCAACTGAATCTGCTTCCACAGAAATTTGCATAAACTTTTAGTAGAAAGTATAAGAAAGAGACGAGCAAGTAATTTAACTAAACGCTCAATGCCTTACTAGGAATGTGTAAATTACAAAATTTTATTTCAGAAAATAATCGGTGCCTTACAATACACCAATACCCTTTTTGGGTTTCGCTATATCATGTAACTTCATCAAAACCCACTACCATTTCCTGCTCGAAAATCAGTTAGGTTCTGGCTTTCAGCGGTTGGCGTTCTAGAAGCATTCACATACCCAGCAGGCAATATTAAATAGACCTTCAAGAAACTTTTGAACTTAGACAGAAACCTTATCGTTCAATACTAATTGGAAGGTATAGCACAATAATATACACATCGTTTGTTTACTCTTGTATGTTCCCTAGACATTCAAACAAAACCATGAGGTAGCCTTAACAAAGATAATGCACAAGAATATAAACAGCAACAGAGAAGATGTAGCAGACAGTGAGCCAAAAGACTTGATCCAACTGATAATCTAGGAAACTTTCAAACGGAAAACATAACACAGAATCACCAATTGTCGTGCATGAACTGAACCGAAGAAGAAGAACCAAATGTCATGCACAAGTAATCTCACCGTGATCGGATACGTGGATTCTTCCAAGTACGTCTCAGTTGCTGCGGCCATATCAATCGATCCACCTAATGACAAACAAACACATCACCAGCTCAAAGCCACGAGACCGAGGCCTCCACTCAGACGAGCCGAAGCGCCACACGAGTCGAAGAAACACGAAAGCAACAACATAACTCACAAAACCCCGAGCTCAATTCACTTCCAGTTTTCACCGTCGAACTCCAGAAAACAACTCAAACAACACAAAAACTAGCACCCGGACCAAAGCAACACCATGCGGACACCGACACCGAGCTCGTTCTCGGGACCTCCTTCGCCGAAACTCAAAGAGAACTCTGGACAGCCACTCACCGGATTGAAGGCGGTGGATGACGTAATCGGCGCTGAGGGTGTCGAAATCGGCGCCGGAGAGAGAGGAGCAGTCGAGTCCGGCCGAAGCGAGCAGGAACTCCAGGAGCTTGCGGCGATCGCGGCGGTAACGATGCAGCAGGGGCGGCGGCGGCGGCTCCATGGGGGCGGCCGGGCGGCGGCGGTTGTGGAACGCGGCGGTCGTTCCGATGGAACTTTTCAAAGAGGAAAATTCGATGAGAGAGAGAGAGACAGAGAGACGGGGGGGAGGGATCAACAGTTCGCTCGCGTCGAGTGGGGAGCAATCATTCCGAGGGTGCCGCAGAAAGCGGAAGCGAGCGTGCCTTTTGATTCCGCCAACCAGCGAGCTGGAAAAAAAGACAAGCCCCGCGGTGCAATTACATGCGGGAGAACGAATTTGCTGACCCTTGTTGGAAAATTAACGGACTAATTATTAGGGGTGACCAAGATGGACAGCCCAAATTGAGACTAGACCGGACCGATCAGTTTAGTTCGATTTTCGAGAATATCGGTCCGGTTTCCAATTCCTAAAAATGGAACCGGTTTCAAGGCGGTCTAGTTCCCGGTTCTAAGGTGGGAATCGGATCGGACCGGATCGATAAATATATTTTTTTTAAAAAATTTTCATATATATAATATTTAATATATTTATGAAAAATATTTAATATTGGTCTTATTGGAACTGATTGTTCAATTTTTTCATATATTATATATATTTTTCCAATTTTTTCCATGGCATTATAGGATCAAATTAGAACTATAAAGGAAAGAACGAAATAATCGTTTCCCGGTTCATAAATAATATTTAATATTGGTCCCATTGAAACCGGACCGAACCGGACCAAATCGGTCTAAGGTCCCAAGACTAGCCGATCCGATCCCCGGTCCTAGAAACTGGGAACCGATCCTGTTCCCGGTTCTTGGGTTAGACCAGACCAGACCGGGAACCACTCACCCCTACTTAAAGCATCCCCACAATGTATGTGTCTCTTTCCCTATTCTGTTCAGTTACTAATTATCCCAAATACATGTTCGATTGGTATATCTTCCTTAATGCTTTTGTCGATATGAATACCTTAGATGCAGTATTCTTTCCATGTCAACGTTTCACAATTTTGTTTGTTTGAACGTTGCTCATTTACTTAATTCCGGAGCTTTTTATGGATCCTGATATAAATGTGTTTACGATCCATCCACAATGGACCGCGAATATGATTGGGGTATAAAAATCAATCGGTTAATTGCAAAAGGCCACAAATAACTATCTTCATTATGATGTGGTTGATCTCGAGAGTGTGCTTTTGTCGTATTTTTGCTGTTTGATTCTTTTTTTTTTCCTTCTTTAATCAAAGGAAGGGGACATCTTATTTTGTTTGAATGTAATGCAGGGACGGAGTATGTTTTATGCGTGATTAGCAACAAATACGCGGAAAAAGTAAGCAAAAAGGTGTGCCGGAATCTGCACGTCCTAGTGCAACTTGAGGAAGAGAATCAACGAGCGAAGAAGGCATGACCACTCCGTGATGATCACACAAACGCCGCCATCGTGGACGTTCCTTCCACCGCATCGCCACCCTCAACTACCGCCACCGATCAAGCTCAACCATTCACTTCCCGGCTTTCAGTGAAGACGAAGTTGTCATTCCACGAATGACATCTGCTACGCCACTGAATTCCCGGCTTTTCACAGCGACAGAAATGCCAATTCGCTTCCTCCAACAGCAGCGAACGTGCAAGAAGATACCCACCTCACAGCTTCCTCGGCTTTTGGCGGCGCAGACGCTGGTGCACTTTCTACGATGAGCACATCGGCGCCCGTGGTCGACTGGGAATGGATGGATGGGTTGATGATGGACATAGAAACGGATCCGGTAGTCCGCTCCGATTACCTCTTCAATTCAAATCCTTTTCTTGATCCATCGAAAGGTGATACAAATGCAATGCTCGCATCCTCACTCGGCATACCATACGACCAGACGTGGGATCCTACTTCTCTTCATCGAGAAAGGAATGTTGTTGAATAACAAGTGCAAGATGTTCTAGACATATCGGCGCCCGCAATCCACTCGGAATGTGTCACGTCCCAACCAAGACCATGACACGTGATGTACTTTGCGACGTCCCGTTCATTATTATCTTTCTTTTACGAGCAAGCGAAAGCATGAAATTGGGACAATAAAAAAAATCAAAACAAATATCAGGATCAAGACAAGCATCATGAGCAAACCTTTTTACATGATAGCTTATATATACATTACAAGCCAAGCCTTTTTACAAACCCCTTCTTTTTAAGGACAGATTCACACACATACTTGTACCCGCTATAACAACACGGTTGGATTACGCCTAGCACCTCTACCGTGGTTATCTAGCACCTCTACCGTGGTTATCTAGCATCTAGCCAAGCTCCCAAAAAGTTTCCTTCAAAACTTGCTCGGTCCCCGTCCGAGGCGGAACCGCCGCCTAGACTCTATTTGCAGCGGCCCCGGGTGCCGATCCATTGGCACCACCAAAAGGACCATTGAACCCGCGGAGGGGTCTGAACAAGCATTCGCTCGTCCACATGTACCATGCTTCATACTTATGGGGAACGAGATTCTCGAATCCCTCATCTACTTGGACCAGCGAAATCACCTTCCGGTAGGTACGACCCATTTCCACATCTACCACGTCCAAGACGTTCACTACGAGTTCCACAGGTACACCAAAATACACCGGCGGGGCTGCCATCCTACAAGTCTGAAAAAAGAAAAAAAAAACAACGGGGAGTGAGTCATTGACTCAGTAAGTAAATCTTCTAATTTCAAGTGAGGAGAAATCAATCGTCGCCGGACACGCGTCCTAACTTATCGCCCCTGTTATCGATAGCAGATCAATAACAAAGTGTTTCTTACCTCGTCTATGTACTATTCATGGTGTACACAATTGCCAAGAGACATCAAGCATGGTATTTACATAATGCATGCAAAAATATAACACACAGGATTTATTCATTTTTTTAACTGAAATCCATCGGTTCTTCCAAAATCCATCGGACATCTGAAATCCATCGAGCATCCGGAATTCACCATGCATCCGAAATCCATCGGGCATCCAAAATCATCGGGCAATGTCTCGAAATCCATCGTAGACGGCTTTAGTTCCACGTGTGTCCATGCATCACAACCATCAAGCAAGTCTGATTTTTATCTTTCATTTATAGCCATACAAGCAATATTGCCCGAAGGTGGGGGTGCAAAAGTGAGACTCATGATCCTTGATTCTAAATTTTCTAATATGTCGACTACAGTTCAAGGCCTATGACTTGATCCGACGCGCCAAGCGATAAACCAAACCGACTTAGTTCAAATCCGATACGCCTCAATATCGAACCTTTGCCAAGCAAGTTCCGGTCCATGCACCATAGCGCGTATACAAGACATATGTTCCTTCTTTCGCGGCTGAGTCGTGTATCAACTCAAGCTTAGAGCATGCAAAGAATGACATGACCAGCAAGCATCACACGAAGTCCAAGCACGAATCCGGTACAAACACTAGCCAACAACGCATTTCATCATCATATCCCGAGATTAGGGAATCCATTTACTTTACTTGATAAAAGCAAGGTTTAGTGAGGACCAAGATGGGAAAGTGACGTGAGGGAGAAGATGGTGATTGGAGTGAGAGAGAGAGTGGCGGGAGAAGAGAGTGTATGGCGTGAGCAAGAAGCGAGAGGGAAAGTGGCGTGAACGATAGTGGTGTGAGGAAAAAGGAAATTAAGTGGAAACCAAGCTTATTTAATTATAATGTGGTCTACTAATGGTCCTTAATGAAGATGAGGTCAAATGTAATAATGGATGGCCCTAAAGGTTTAAGTTAATAATGAATGGATCTTGAAAGTCTTTGGCCATCATTAAACTTCCTTATCAAGCTTTTAACTTGGGCCATTCATTTCCAACTTGGTCTCGAAGTCTCCAATCTAGTGTCATTATGTCATAGTTTTAGGGCTTATGACTCATCTTCTTCATTAATGTCTAAGAAGACATCTAAGCTCTCCTAATAATGGCTCTTCAATGATTTCCTTGTCTTGTTCTTCCCTTTTGGCGTGAATGACATAGTCTTGGTCTCCAAGACACAAATTATCGGTGTCTTTCTCTAGACACCTCAATTATTGTCCCTCTCTTCATTATTGGTGCCTTCTTGGATAATCTCCATTACTGACAACTTGCTAAGGCTCCATTATTGATAACTTGCTAAAGAAGTTGTCCATTTGTCTCTTGTTCATGAATCTCCTCTCTAGGCGTGGTCCACTCCTTAGGATTCTAACATTACTGGTTCAAGTAAAAACAACACAATTATTGGTGCCAAGGTTCCATCATTGGGGTTGGTCTTCATCATTGGTGCCAAGGCCTATTATTGGCAATTTAGTCTTATCAAGTTGTCTTCTTGTGCAAAGGCTTCTAGGTGTGAATCATGTGTCCAATTGCAAGGACACTCTATCATTGGGGGTCCTTACTAGTGCTAATGGCATATCATTTCTTGTACGCCTAAATTTTCACTAAAACATAGCTTAATAAGAAACTAAGGTAATTTAGGGATTCTAAAATGCCATAATTGATCGACCCTCCCATTTGGATTCGAGGTTCGGTATAAAAATATGTCATAATATGCTTGGACACAACCGAGCCAAAGACCGGACTGAATGGCGCAAGGCCGAACCAACAAAATTGTCCTGGTACATAGCCTAGTCGATCAGGTTTGACTGGGCGTAAGGCCTGGTACAGGGCCGGGCCACACGGGCACAAGGCCGGGCTCATGGCAAGGCCACACGAGCGCCGGACCTGCTGTACGGGCTTAGGGCCGAGTGCATGGGCACGGTACCGGGCCACACGAATGGTGCGCCAAGCACAAGGCTAGGCCACACGAGTGAGGGGCCGGTTCTCGAGCCAAATACACACCTTGGCTCATGGACGGGCACAATGCACGACCCGTAGCCAAGTCCAATGGGCACGGAACTAGGTCTAGGCTAAAACTGACGGGCACAAGGCCTGGCACAAGTGTCAGGCACAATGGCCGACACACGGACGAGCACAAGGCTGACCCGTGGCCTGACTGACGAGCACACAGCTAGTCCGTGGTCGGGCACAAGGCCTTGCACATGGCCTGTCCATGTTCGAGCATCAACGATCCATGGTCGATCCTCGATTGTCATATAGTCGTGTGGAATCAAGTACCATGGGATCGATCCATGGTCATCCGCGACTGGTGCATGGCCATGCGGAATCACTCGTGACCGGCACATGCCCGCACGACACCAATCCATGGTCGTCCTGGTTCGTCCCACTAGCGACCCTTATGGTCAAAAGGTCGTTCCATGGTCGAATCACTCTAATCGATTACGTGACTGGGAAATCGTTTCATTTTCGACCCCTTGGCCTATCAATGGACGATCTTTCGATCGAACCATGATCGATCGTCTAAATACCCGTTCCGACCATACTAGCCTATCCAAGACCGACCCTCGGATAATCCACACACTAAATCCATGGCCATCTTCCCTTGGTCATCTCAGTCCAAATTGAGGATGTCACAGAATGGATGGACGGGTTGATGATGGACATGGAAATGGATCCAATAGTCCGCTCCGATTACCTCTTCAATTCAAATCCCTTTGTTGATCCGTCGGAAGGCGATACAAATGCAATTCTCGCATCCTCACTCGACGCACCATACAACCAGACGCGCGATCCAACTTCTCTTCATCTAGAAAGGAACGTTGCTGAATCACAAGTGCAAGATGTTTAGCAATTCTAGTTTAGCAATTCTAGTTATTAAACGAATTGGTCCATCGGCATGGTCATTTTTTAGGGTTAATACGGATGATGTAAATACAGTTTCTACATTATATACATGCATGCATACATATATATAAGGTACAATAATCATAAAATAGAAACTTTGCTCAATTAGTTAATGGGATGTATTTACATTCCAAAATCATAATTTTTGTACGCGCACCACCACTTATATATGAACTTATTACACTTCAGTATTTTTGCTTGATCCATTAATGGAACTTATCCATTTATTAAAGGGAAAATACTACCAAAAACCTCAAACTATGTCACTTGGGACAAATTTACCGTGAACTTTTTTTTGTGACATGAAAAATCTCAAACTATGCCACTTGTGACAAATTTATCCTGAACTTTTTTTTGTGACACGAAAAACCCCAAACTATGCCACCTGTGATACATTTACCCCACAATACTTTGGCCCATTGGCATTTTCGTCTTTTTCCTTTTTCTTTTTTTTTTCTTTTTTTCTCTCTTCCCTTCGCCGGCCACGGCGAAGGGAAGCCGGCGAGGGCTGCCTTCGCCGGATCCGGCGAGGGCTGCCTCGCCGGCGTCGGGCGAGGGTAGGCGAGGGCGACCCTCACCCAACGCCGGGGAAGGGAAGAGAGAAAAAAAAAAGAAAAAAAACAGAAAAGGAAAAAAGACGAAAATGCCCATGGATCAAGTATTGTGGGATAAATGTGTCACAGGTGGCATAGTTTGGGATTTTTCGTGTTATAAAAAAAAATTCAGGGTAAATTTATTACAAGTGGTATAATTTGGGGTTTTTTATATCATAAAAAAAGTTCAGGGTAAATTTGTCCCAAGTGACATAGTTTGGGATTTTTTGTGGTATTTTTTCTTTATTAAAATTAATGAAAGCCGGCTACAACTACCATTGAAAAAGGGAAATATAAACGAGAATTTGCATGCATTCAATGCATAGTGTAACGTGGACGACCGTTGAAAACAAGAACAAAGCATCATCAACGTACATGGTTAGAACTTAGTTTTGAATCATGGACTGATTTTCCACATCATCCATAAGTCACTCCATTCCTTGCGCGACGCGTGGCAATGTGGGTCCCGCTATTAACCTTTACTTTGCTTTCTCTCTTCCGTCACTTTCTCCTCTCCGTCACCGTCTCGCCCAAACTTTTCTTCTGCCCACGACTATTACTCTCTCTGTAACGACCTGGGTCCCACTCGCAAGATATTGTCCGCTTTGGACACTAAGTCTTCACGGTTTTGTTCCTCCGAGGCAGCCCATACTACCCTCAGAAAAGGCCTCTTGCAAGTTAAGGCTTCCCAAGCCCTTATAAACTAGCCCAGGACTCCCCTAGGCGATGTGGGACGGAGACATGCCCCCTTGCCATCCTAGAAGCACTGCCAGAGCCGCTCCTTGTCCGGGCCCTCGGCCCCCGGCGACCACTCCCCGTCCTCGTCGGACCGGGTCGTTACATTCTCCCCCTTTGGGCACAGGCGTCCCATTGTGGCCCCACACGCTTGATCGGGAGTCGGCTCGATACCATTTGTAACGACCTGGGTCCCACTCGCAAGATATTGTCCGCTTTGGACACTAAGTCCTCACGGTTTTGTTCCTCCGAGGTAGCCCATACTACCCTCAGAAAAGGCCTCTTGCAAGTTAAGGCTTCCCAAGCCCTTATAAACTAGCCCAGGACTCCCCCCCCTAGGCGATGGACAGGAGACATGCCCCCCCTTGCCATCCTCCAGGAGCCGCTCCTTGTCCAGGCCCTCTGGCCCCGGCGACCACTCCCCGCCCTCGTCGGACCGGGTCGTTACACTCTCTCTCCCACCACCCCACCTTTCACCATCTTCTTCTTCGGCAGGCATCCATACACACAACACCTCCATCATCAATGCACAATGCAGAAGAGGAGCTTCATTTTTCTTTTTCTTTTTCTTTTTTTTTTTTGTGTGGCCATAACCTCTGCAATGTGCTTGATCTCCAAGCATTTGGTGACCTGATTTTTGTGCACAAGAAGAAAAAATGTTGCTAAATCCACAGAGACCCCAACAACAACAATTCACGATACTGCAATATTGAGAATCTAGCTTTGATTGATATAACTCTTTCTCATTTTCTCTCTAATTACATGCTCACAAGGAAATTAAAAAAAAAAAGAGCAATCTTTTTCATCAACCTCACCAACACGAAGACAGAAAAAAAAACTGGAAAACAAGAAAAGAATAAACTTCTGAAACAATCTCGGTAACAGCTAGAAAAAGAAGAAGAAAGACAAGGAACTCAGTCCATTGGGGTCTTGATCTGGGGATCTTTTATTCCGTCGATTCTGGATCTCTCCTCCTCTTCCTCGTTCTCTTTTTTTTTTTTTCCTTTACTTAGCTCTCTCACAACGGCATTACATCAATCAATCGATAAGCTTCGACGAAAGACGATGATCTCCTGCCGTGATCGAAGTTCTGGGCATAGCTCATTAAATCGCACTGATAGGTCTATGGGAGGTAGACGAAGAAGAAGAGAAAAGTGTAGAGCGGAAGAGAGAGAGTCGGTTAGTAACGTTGACAGTAATGACGAAGAGAGAGTGACGGAGAGGAGAAAAGTGTATAGCGGAAGAGAGAGAGTTGGTCAGTAATGTTGACAGTAACAGGGAAGAGAGAGTGACAGAGAGGACCCACATTGCCACGCGTCGCCCAAGGAATAGAGTGACTTATGGATGACATGGAAAATCAATCATGCCCAATATTTTCTCGTAGAGTGTCATGCCACATGATACATATAAGTAAAATGTAACTTGCTCTTTGGTCACTGTTGGGTTAAAAAAATCGAAAATGAGGGTATTTTAGTCTTTTAGAGAGTGAATAGCAAAGTTTAAGATTAATTTTAGAATTAATATTACCAAGACCCCAAAACCGGTCCACTCATGCTAGACTTACCCCACTGGTAAACTCGTGTTACATTTATTTTAAACTGATATACATGTGCCACATTTACCCCGAAATAATTTTTATGTTACAAAAAATCACAAGCTAGGTATACCTGAACCACATTTACTTTCAAGCCAGTGCACCTATATGAACGATGGATTAAGCCCCCGATCCGTCGTTTGGCTTGAGATTAAAGAGCATTATATATATATATATATATATATATATATGAATGAGGTAAGTCTCTTGGATTAGCAATTCAATCATCATATTTCAAGGTTCATCTTGATTTCTGTCCTCAAAGAAATCTAAAATTGAGCCCCCGTTTGTTTGGACTAATCAAAAATAAAAATTGTGCGTTCTTATTAAGATTTAAAATGTTATATTAAGTTCAAGAATTAATGAATATAAAATATGTTAATCTACATGATAGCGTGAAATTTTCAGATATTTTGAATTGAAAAAAGTCAAAGTAAAAAATAAAAGTTAATCTAGACAGGCCATCAGCGACAACATAACTCCCTTGAAAAATAAAATTTTCAGATATTCCATTTTGTGTAATACATTCACAATGTTAATCGTTACACATGGTTAACAAAGATGTCAATTCTTTCGAAAAAGATATTAAATTGGATGGTGTTTTGGAATTATGGCTAAAATTTAGGATGTGATTGGGAAGGCTAAAAGAAGAAACACGAACTGGAAGGTGAAGTAATGCTGGCGTCTATAGATTCTCCATCGGAGATGCAATTGCATTTTGAATGCTCCCCAAGGGACCTTTGGCCAATGCTCCACCGAAGGTGCTTTGAGAAGTTGCATTTTCGGAATGCAACTTGCACTGTTCATCGACACTGTTCATCTTCCCCAAACCGAGGTCCGGTGGCCGGCGACCGCTGCCTGAGGGCTAGCCCGACCCCGGCGACCGCCGCTTGTGGTTGCACAACCCAGGCCAAGCATTGCCTGGGTCGCACGACCCAGGCGGCAGTCGCTGGGGTCACGCGACCACCGCCTGGGGTCGCGCGACCTCAGGCCGCCTCGCCTGAGGTCGGGCGAGGCTGGCCAGCAACCAGATTTGGTCATCGGCGGTTGGCCGACCACCAGATCTGGCGGGCGGTGGTGGCCGACGGTGGTGGTCGGTGGCCAGTTTTTTTTTTTTTTAAATATTAGCAAAGGTCTTTTACAAATAATTTTTACCAAACGGTATTTAGGCCAAAGTTGCATTCAAATGTGATTTTAAAATACACATTACCAAACACTACTTGCATTTCGAAAAACCCTTTTAGCTCAAAGGTCTTTGCATTTTGCCAAATGCATTTCCCAAAAGCTGAACCAAACAAGCCCTTACTTTAGAATATGCTTATACTTTGAGAGTTTCTGGCCGATCATTGAAGCTGAAATACTTGCCTGTAGCATGTTGTGTCAATCTTGAACGTGTTGAAATACTTCGAATAGGTTGAGTTGGGATGAAACGAAATGTGCGCTCACGAAATTTTGAAGTCTTGGCTTATCTCTCAAGACTCAGAAAGCATGCATGACGGTGAAAAGTCATTTCCCCTCCCTATGTCCAGTCTGGCTTCACCTTCATTCTCCCTTCTCTCTTCTTCTACCGGTGACATGCAAATTGCCGTGGCGGCTTCCCTTGCATAAAGGGTCATCGCCGCATGACCAATAGAAGATACGTGACCCCCTCCTATATATATGAGAATCCCATGTCTAAGATAATACTACTCTTCGACCACTTCTCATACACATTCAACCACTTCATCATGGCTAAACCAAACGAGGACAAGCCGGAGCAGGAGGAGGAGGAGGTGGAGTTGGAGCCGCCAGTTCCGCTGGAGGATCTTGCTCGGAGGCTTCATGAAGTGCACGAAGTTTTTCATATAGTCGACATGCAGAGCGCACACATCAAAAATAGAAGGATGGCTACGTAAGTATTACTTCATTTAATTTAATAAACTTGTATTTGTACTCTCGCTCGTTGATATTATTCTTTCCTCAGGGTGCTGGAACAACGGAATGTGAACGCGAGACTGGCTGAGGTACAGGACAATCTCGATCATATTGTCCATATGATTAGGCAACATGAAGTCCTCGTGTTGAATACCGTTGACGAAACCAGTGTCTTTACCCTTTTATTGCCGGACCATTTCGCCGATCGTGGTGAACTAGAGCGTGTGAAGAAGCTAGAGTGTTTTTTTCTATTTTGATTTGATTTATGTTGGGATATGATACGTCTTGAAGGATAGGGTCTGTCTTAGAGTCATAGGTCAATAAGGATTAGGAAGTCCTAAGGGGTTTGTTGACACTTAATTTTTAGCCGACACGTCATTAAAAGTAGAAAATTCGAGATTATGATTTCCGATCGCGACGGAACCCGTTTCTTGAACAAAAAGTGTCGTTTTTTAATTCTGTTTGTTGGTCTAGCTTCTATAGACAATTTTCTACTCATTTCATACAAAAACCTGAAAAGTCAAAATATTGACTTTCGAGTTGACTTTTTGGACAACCCTTTGACCAAAAGTCAACTCCATGTCAAATTGGGGCTTTTCGCATAAAAAGATTCCTTTCAAGTCCAATTTCACTTTAGAAGTGGAAATTCCAGAAAAATTCAAAGATTTGATGATAAAATCAACCTCCTAGTGAAAAGTCAACTAGGGTTTGACTTTTGGTCAAACCTTTGACCAAAAAATTGAAAAATACAAAAATCCAAAAATCATCTTATTTTACATTCAATTTGTATTTGACATTTGAAATTCTACAAAAATCGGTTTAGAATCAATTTTTCCTCAATTTACGGAATTTGATTCAAATCGGCCAAAAATGAAATTACTTCATTTCTAGTCATTTTTTAGGTTAGTTTTCTTCACGACATTTGATCTAGAGGTCATATTATATTCAATTTTGGAACAAATTTTGTAATTCCAAGCCAAACGCAAAAATCCCCAATTTAGGCCCTAATCAGTGATTTTGATCAATTCTTCGTGATTTAAGCAAATTGAGACACGAATGAGCCTAATTTCTTATATAAAATCCAAATTCAAAATCAATTTTGGAAGATTCACATGAATTTGAGTCAATTTCATCAATTTAGTGATCCAATGATTGAGAAATCTAAATGTAATTGATTCAATTTGTGCAATTCAACTTGACCCACTCTATACTAACATCCAATTTGATGAATTGAGGCTCAATTTGATTAATTGAACTTCAATTAAATTTGTTAGTCTAGCTTGGCCATGCAATTACTCAAATTAAAGAACAATTGGGCTAAACAAATTAAATTGGATCAATTTGTTCATAAGTTTCAAATTGGTTCGATCCAATTTAATCGAATTCAATATTAATTGGATCATTTAATCATGATAGGAATCAAATTGTACAAAATTGGAACAAATTGAGCCAAGGATTG
This sequence comes from Syzygium oleosum, assembly GCF_021117445.2. Classification (NCBI taxonomy): domain Eukaryota; kingdom Viridiplantae; phylum Streptophyta; class Magnoliopsida; order Myrtales; family Myrtaceae; genus Syzygium; species Syzygium oleosum. The sequence continues at coordinate 9,878,975 of NW_026607498.1, forward strand.
AACCGGTTCAACCCGATTAAACTCGGGTCAAATCGGTCCAACCGGTTCAACCCGGTTTGACCCGAATTGAACCGGTCCGATCGGACCGGCCATTTTCCAATCAAAAATCCGGCGGCCGGCGATCTATTCCGACCAGCCAAGGCTGGCCACGTCCCTTTGAGCCCAAAATGACAAAAATGCCCTTAAATAAAAATTACGAAAATACCCCTAAGTGAAATTACTAAAATGCCCTTCATTAAGGATTAATCAAATTACTTAGGGGGTAAGCAAATCAATCATGGCCATTCATTTAGAATTGATCATGTCCATCCATAATACCATGTCACCAATCCTTAACCCTTAAGGAATATTCTTAATCATTAAGGATGCATTTTAGGCCATTGGATCAATCTAAGGGCTAGGATTTAAAGTTGAGGGGAGTATATAGGTTTTTTTTCCCTCCAAAATTTGGGGATCTCTCACATTTTCAAATCTGAATTCTTCTCCTCTCTTCCCTCTCTCTCTCTCTAGCTCACGCTTCTCTCTCCCTCTTGATCTCTCTCTCGGCCGCTAGCCTTTCCACCTCCCGCCGGCCGTTTTTCGGCGAGCCGCCGCCTCGCCGCCGCCTCACCGCCGTCCTCCACGGCGGCATAAGGCTGGTCGCAAGACTAGCTGTCTTTGCTGGTGGCCGGAACTGCTCTGTCCGGCGTGATCTCCTCCACGGCAACATCACCAAGCGTAGTCACCGGTGATTGAATCGGCCGGTTCAAGCGGTGAATCGGCTAGCCGACGAGTCCCTCCGGCGATCCCGAACCTCCAAGCGGCCTTCCTTGGTGTCTTCACGTGGCTGTGGTGGCTAGCTTCCCGCTGAACAGCCACCGGATCGCTTCTTTCTACTTGATTTTTCGTTATTAGTTCATTAGCGCGAAATCGAGTCGGTTCTCACTATAGCTTGTGCACTCGATTCTCATAGGTTTGCCGAGCTTTCCGAGACTTTTCCGTGCTGCTCTTGATCTGAATACGAAGACCGGATCACTCGATTGCGCATCGAAGCATCATTAAACAAGGTAAGTACACTTGGATGTTATTCTGTAAATTCGTGTACAGAGAAACCTGCATGTTTGAGATGCTGATTTCAGATTGTTAATGTCGAAATATTGCGAAGTGATGAACTAGAGAGTCATAAAACATGTCTCAAGCTTCGATTTGATATATTACGTGCCTCAATCAGACTTAGTTTACTAGTTCAAAACTCTTTCGGAAGTTAGGATCAGAATCCGGAATGTGATGTTCAAGTCTGTTCTGATGATTTCCTGATTGACGTTGTGCTGTTCTACGATTTTTCTGATGATCGTTGTTTGAAGAAACTTCCTTCATGAAAGTCGTAGAATACATCTTAATCTGTTCATCATAAAATTTTCATAAAATTCCAAGCATGTTAGGATTGTACGATCTGCAACGCCATATATGCATAGATCTGGTGACAGACTAGTTTCTGACTGACCTTCATGTGTTCTTAGATTTTTATAAATTCATGTGTTCAAAATATGAAAAAGTTTTCTTCAAGAAAGTTCACACTGAGATCGATATCTTTCCAGTGATACTAATTTCATCAAAATATGAATTCATTTTAATTTTAAAAATGAATTTTTATGATCTAATCAGTATCTGTGTTCAGATCTGATTTTCATTCCTTTGGAATCCAAAAGATGTTTCTCCGAATTTGATAAAGTTAGAGTCCTTCTTTGCGAAAAATCAAAATTATAAAATTGTTCCTTGGGGTCTCATTATATAGACTGGAAATTTTGAGGGCCTAATAACAATTTTTAGAGGGTCAATTTGCTAAAAACCTCAGATAAGGCCTTCTCGGGTTAAAATTCGATTTGCAGTTGAGTTCTTTGTGAAAACCGAATTTTATAAAAATTTGGAGGACTTTTTAGCAAAAACTCAAAATATGAAAGTTGTCACACGCAGAGAGTACTAACCACATAAAAATTTTCACGCGGTTTTGATAATTTTTGTTATTTTTCCCGCCATTATTTTGAAATCCCTAACAGAACCCGGTCCAGTCTGTCACCGAGAGTAAAATTGTCTGTTTCGTGAAAATCGGTGGGGATTTAGAAAAAATGGTCTTCTTAACTTTTGATCCTCATGACATAAGCTTTCTAATGACACCTGAATCACTTCATTTGGACATCATTAGGTTAGTTAATCACATCTGAACAGAAGTGATCCGAATTAGATAATAATTGAATAAGTGGTCTTCTTATGAAGCCCACTTCTCATTGCTTTATTGGTTGAGAAACAAGGCCCATGGATTTGAATGCATGTTTTACTCATTGCTATGCATGTGTTTGTTAGATGGATGTTAGGCCCGGTGCATGTTCGGCGGGTAGCCCATTATGGTCATTTAGAACCCGACTTTAGGGGTTAATTGATATGAGTTGCCATTTTGTGAATGCAAATAGTAGCCCATTATCATTAACCATTAATCAAATAATGTTAGATGATTAGGTGGGTGGTGAATCGAAATGCATGAAAAACAAAGGCCGATCCCAAGGCCCGTGCTTGATTAGTGAATTGTTTGCACCATTGCTTTTCTTTGGTTGTTCCTTTGTGCATTGTTTGTCGTGAATGTATGTTGTGAATCTAAACGCCGACACTCGAGAGACGGTCCATGGAGGGGATAATCCAAAATTGTAAAAGACCAAGGCGATAGACCGATGTCCAATCCGGTCTCAATTTGTATTCACTTGATGGTGGCGATAGACCGATGTCCGATCCGGTTTCAATTTGTATTCAATTCATTCGTCCCCGATCATGTCTTGGGTTTTCAATTTGTGTTGTAATAAACACCCGACGAGTTGCGGGTTTTACTTTCTCGCACTTAGAATTAGCTCGTCTTTTCAATACTGAGTGTTTACTTTACGAAATGTCTTTCAATACAATTGATTGTTTCTTTCTTTTTCTAGACTAAGATAGGATTAGTTTAGAATCTTAAATGAAAATACAAAAACAAGATGCATGATCACTTAGTGGACTAAGACTTTAACATGAAAATGGTAAAAAATAAATGCATGACAACTTAGATAACAACTATGATAAGTTTAGCGGTACCGAAAGGGCGTTAATAGAAATATTAACGTAAGCTAGTCCCCGAACTCATGATCTCTGGTTTTCATAGAAACCGAAACAAAACTCCCGCGTTTCGGTTGGGTATTCTAGCCGACCCCCGACCTAGGCTAGTGACGACTCCTAAAAAAGATAAAATCGATCCACTGTCACGCGAGGTATGGATTTAGGGAAAATCCACGTTCATGATCAATGGACCATATGGATGACCAAAAGATTGATGGTTCGGTAAAGCTATCTTTTATGATGTGCCATATGGACCTTTTCATGAACACTTATCTCTAAACCCGCCTTATCGAGTTCGGCCCTTGAGAGGTAGGTCGCGACAGGGTTGATGATGGACATGGAAACGGATCCCGTAGTCCGCTCCAGTTACCTCTTTAATTCAAATCCTTTTGCCGATCCATCGGAAGGAACGTTGCTGAATCGCAAGTGCAAGATATTGCAGACATATTGGCATGGGCTAATAACTTTTTCCTAGTTTAGCAATTCTAGTTATTAAACGAATTGATCCATAGGCATGTTCTTTTTTTAGGGCTCACAAGGATGGTGTAAATACAGTTTCTGCTTTATATACATGCATGCATGTGTCACGAGTCAGATGTTTGGGAACGACCCGTGCGGCGACTTAGGCTTTTCTCGATCACTCGCTCACCCTGATTGTAGAGAAAGAAACTAGAGAGAAAAGGTCTAGGAGAGAATGAAAATACTTCTATTGATTTGGATGATCAAAATGAGAAGGAGGACACCCATTTATATAGTAAAGGGTATCAGATTACATCCGTTGATCGATTCTTGAACGAGTGGCCGAGATCGTACCTTCCTGTCCATCAACAATTACCGTATCGCCCATCCCTGGGAATGTTCTGGAAGCTCCATTAGGGTTTGGACAAGCCTTTGTCGATAATGCACGGTCCTCGGCGCATGAAAACCTTGCGACCGTGACACATGCATACATACATAGATATACGTATGGGATGTACACCGCCAAAATAAACTATTTTTTATGTAAATAATCATGAATAGAAACTTTGCTCAATTAATTAATGGGATGTATCCACTTTCCAAAATTAAAATTTGTTCACGCATCACCACTTATATATGAACTTATTACACTTCAATATTTTTGCTTGATCAATTAATGGAACTGATCCATCTATTAAAATTAATAAAAGCCGGCTACAACTACCATTGAAAAAGGGAAAAATAAACGAGAATTTGCATGCATTCCGTGCTTAGTGTAACGTGAACAACCGTTGAAAACAAGAACAGAGCATCATTGACATACACTATTAGTATTGGTCTTGCATAGTGTCATGCCACGTGATACATATAAGTAAAATCTAATTTGCTCTTTAATCACTATCATGTTAAAAAAATCGAAAATGAGGGTAATTTAGTCTTTTAGAGAGTGAATAGCAAAGTTCAAGATTAATTTTAAAATTAATACCAAGAACTCCAAACTGGTACACTCGTGCCCCATTTACCCAAACTAATTTTTGTATCGTAAAAACACCTGAATAGGTAAACTTGTGTCACATTTATCTTAAACTGATGTACATGTGCCACATTTACCCCAAACTAATTTTTAGGTTACAAAAAATTACAAACTTGTACGCCCGAACCACATTTACTTTCAAGCCGGTGCACTTATGCCACATTTACCCCTAAAATATCCCAATTTTACCATATTTATGTATATGTATACCTCTTTTAGAAAACCTACTTAAACTAAAAAAAAAAACCCGCTCAAATTAGAGACATATTTTCAAGAGAGGGTATTTTAGTCTTTGGACACATAGTGAAAATTGATTTTTATGTACCGGTTAAATATGTTATTTTGATTGCTCCGCATCATTAAACATGTTTATATGGTAAGTCTTATCATATGAAAGCAAAATTGGTCATTACTATGTAGAAGAAATTAGTGTATCAAAGATTATTTACTAATTCTTACACGCACCTATTAAACATATTAGTAATTTATATCTACAGCATGGAATAAGACGTATAACCAAGAACAAGTTTGTGAACTCAACGCCTTGCTCAGTCCAATGTAGTAGTCTTGAATCTAACCCTATAGAAAGAACTTTCAAATGTATCCATTAATAGTATCTTCAAATCGACCCTCATTCTTCTTATTAGGATTTTGTTAAAAAAAATGTCCTCAAGACATTGGTTAAGTAATCAAATAAGAAAAATATTGTCATTTTCAATGCATTAACTATCCTCATAATATGCATAATCAATATATTGAAAATCAAAAATTTCTTATTTAACAAGTACCATTTGAGCGGTGATTAACAATATCCACTTTAGTAATACATAACCAACTTATTGACATTTATTATTTGAGAAATTACTATCATTTGTTGAATTCTACCAATCTTAGACATTAATACGTGATTTGAGTAAAGGATCTCTAGAATTTTTCCGTTTGAAGGGGTTTGAATTGTAAGCATAGATTTTACTTGGTTCGTGATCATTAAAAAATCTTAGGTGTTATACATCTTCTAACTTGTATCCTAAAGTACTAGAATCATTGCATGTGGAAAATCTATTAGCACGTGGTAATTTAAAACACCGTATGGCGTAGTTGATGGATTGAGTTTTTCTCTTTACTTTTCATTTAATTGAAATCTCACTAGCATACGCTTTGACTTATTTTTACTCCAAAACACATTAAACTTTCACAACATACTAATATTGGCACGTAAACTCCTTTATACTTTTGCATTTTTTATTTTAAATTTGGATGATCTTCAAATTTTGGAGGGAAATCGAAAGAATATTTTCACTTTTGTTAATCAAGAAAAAATAGGGCCTACAATTTATTCCTACAAAATGAGGTTATCACGTATTATCCAGAAGTAAAAAAATTGAAAAGTGAGAAAATACAAAGGCAATTGGGATTTATGAATGTGATTTAAACAGAGATATAAAGAATTACGTGTTTACTTTCAATTTGTTAGTTTAGAGATATATAGGACTAGTCATATTACCACTACTTTGCCCGGGCAAATCTCCTATTAATTTTTTTGTGTATAAGAAGAAAACATTTGAAAAGATAGTCATATCTAGTTGGGCAGCCATTAACCCATTAATCAATATCTTTACTCGCTCTTTTTTTTCCATTTTTCGTTCATCGTTCTTGACCTGATTTTCAAATAATCAAAGAAATTCATATGATGTATTAATTTGGCCATGCCAGGATTCTTGCTAAAGAAGGAAAGACGTTTTTTTTTTTAACCTATCGTGTATTTATCCAAGAATCTCATTTATTTGAGGATAAAGTTCCTGAACTTGGTTGACTTTACCTTAACCCAGTTATTTTAGTTAGAGTATTTATCCAAGAATCTATGAAGTATATCATGAATTGTCATGAAAGACGATGGACCGAAGATAATCAATATGAAATTGAACTATTGACCGGAAAAAAGTTTGAAATAAAGTAATGTTTGAAGTGGGCTTTGATATGGCTTTGGATAAGAATGGCTTTGAATTAGTTAAGTCCTCCAATAATGTCATGCCAAGCATCACAGTTTATCCAAGAATCGTCAAGATTCAAGATAAGTACTCCATCAAATATGGGAGTGAGATCTCGTATTTGTGTTCATTAATCCCGTTGCCTTCACTACAAAGTAATCAGTCCACCCACGTTTATAAAAGCACATGAGAGCGAACATCTCTCGTTCAAAAACAACAAAAGCTAGAGATGAAGGGGAGATTCTGTCATCGCTTTCGAGTTCATTGCGATGGCAATTAGGCATCCCAGATTTTCGTTTCAACCCACCGACGAACACCTCTTTTTCCATTACTTGTTGCGAAGGCTGAATCAAGAACCGCTGCCCGATCCGAATGTCGTTCGCGATTGCGACGTGTACGGTGGCGACGATCCCTGGAATATCTTCGACAAGGATAGGGACGAGAAGTACTATGTCTTCACCGTGTTGAAGAAGAAGAACAAATCGAGAGTGGATAGAACTGCTGGCTCGGGTACTTGGAAGGGCGAACAGAGCCACGAAATCAGGGATTCACAAGGTAAGCTAATTGGCTACAAGAAACTCTTCACTTTCAAACCGAAAGCCAACTCGAGTGCAAAAGCCGACAAGGCCAAGAATGGGCACCGGATCATGTATGAGTACACGACACATCCCCACATTGTAAGTGTCTCTTTCCTCTTCGGTGGTGAAATATTCCAAAAACACGTTTAGTCGGTATATCTTTCTTCATAGTTCAATTGATATGGTCCGTCCTTGTCTTAAACAGTAAACACGACATAGACCATTCTCATTGTGACTTGATTGATCAAGATAGTATCTGCTTTTACCATAACTCAATTCTGGGCTGCATGTACACTCTAGGGCATAATTATTCTATCATACGTTTGATATATGTATTTTAGTTGTTTAATTTCTTTCTATTTCTTTTATCAAAGGGAAAGGATAATTTATTTTGATTAAATATTATTAGGACTAACTCAGGAGGGAGTGAGATTTTCCTCGCGAGGCTTAGAGTAAATACATAGACTTTTCTCATGTAATTAACTTTATGGAAAATCAAATTTCTTCTCATAAATAATGATTAATAAATGTTCAATACACTGATTGACATAATTTTTTCTGTAATATAAGGGGAAATTGACCAATTTAAATTAAATTAGCTAAATTTTTCTACTTCTTACTAGTGATTACCGTAATATAAGTGAATAGAGACATCACTTATAAATTTCTTCTGGATTGTTTAGGATGAAGATTAAATTTTTCTATGAATTAAGTAAGAAAAAAATTCGCAATTTTATTGAATCTGTCTAAAAATTTATTTGATTGTGTTTAGAATACTATCAACGTATTAAGCACATCAATTTAGTGAAATGAGTCATAAAAGTTAAATTTTATTTCAAAGATCTCATTACGGTTTTTTTTGGCCACATGTAGATTGGGTTTACCCGATTTGACTAATTTAATGAGTTATAAAGCTGTTGTTCTTATGCCTATTTAATTAAAAGGTCGTGCTCGAATTGAATTTTCTGACGCGAATATAAAATGGATCATATTCATATCGATTTACTTAATAATATAATTTTAATGGATCATATTCATATCAATTTACTTAATAATATAATTTTAAATTGACATGACTTGCCCGACTCATAAACACCTAACAATATATCTTTAACTTGGTGCTTTTCTAACTATTTTGATCCAACTTTGAAGCATTAGTTAGGGTTTGATGGATAATACAACTGTTGAGAAAAACTCTTAATGAATTTTGAAGCTGACAAAACCTTCTATGTTTATCTTGTAATTCTGACATGTATTCCATTCCAAGTCAATATATTCTGAAAGTTCAGAAGGAAATATCAGCCTTTACAATTTCTCAGAACTAAAAGTTCAGACTCAGAATGAGAAGTTCAGACTTTACCATAAAAGTCATTCAGACTCTAATTTTGAGGAACTCAGATTTTACTGAAGACCTACGCTAACTCAGATTCTGAAATTAAAGCAAGAATCAAAAATTCTTCAGACGCAGAAGCAAAACTCATTCAGAATGAATCACAACAGCTAATGATCTGGCATGGATTTCACAGAAGGAAAGTTTTGATTGTCTCAATCAAAATCTATAATTGATTGACAATCAAACATTATGACAAGTATACATTACAACGGATAAAGCTCTACTTATGGAAACCAAGATTCTGATTGTATGGGCGACCAGAATCAGCGGGATTCAGATTTTGTCAACCAACGGCTACTCAATCCATTTTATACAAATCTGTCCAAGTTGAAGATTAGAAAATGATCCTCTAAAGACTGTCCAATGGCTAGTTTGCGAGTTGAGGAGTATAAAAGGAGATCTACGAGGAGCAGAAGAAAAAGTACAAAATCGAGAATCAACAATTCCAAAGCCTGAGCATACTCCGATCCTTCCTCTTGTCTTTCTTGAGCTAAATATTAAGATCTTGAGGGATACTTTGTAAGAGTAATCGTATGAGATAGAGAGTCCTATCATACACAAGAGTGCTGTCACTCAGAATCTGTAATTCCTCTTGATTACACAGTGAAATCCAGTCAGTAGGCTGTCAGCGTGAGAGAGTGGACGTAGGCTTGCTATAAGCCGAACCACTATAAACTTGTGTGCAATTTTTCTATCATTTATCTCTTACTTTACATACTGCACATCAAGAGCACTGTCTATATAAATTGTTTTGAATCTGAATTTTATTCAGACTCAATTGTGTTCAATCATTTCCGCATAAATACATCAAAATTGGTTAAGATCACCTATTCACCCCCGTGATCCTTGCTAGCTACATCAACAACTGCATTTATGATCCATCCACAAAAAGATTAGGGTATAAAAGGAATTCTTTGATTAATTAGTTAATTGTAAATCTTGACTTGGTTGATCAAGAAAGTGTGATTTTGCCGTGACACGACTTTGGCTCCCACTAGGTTGCACGTACATTGCTAGGACACATTTTTGCTATCATACCGTTCATATTGGTTATAATCTCTTTTTATTTTATTTTTTTAATCATAGGAAAATGCTAATTCATTTTGTCTAAATATCATGTAGGAAACAGATCAGCAACAAATACGCCGGAAAAGCAAACAGAAAGGCGTGCCCTAAGCTGCTCGACCGTGTGCAAACTTGAAGAAGAGAATCGACGAGCAAAGAAGGCGCGCCCACTCTGCTATGATCACCCAAATGCTGTCGACGATCCTTCCACTACATCGCCGCCCTCAGCTCCAGCCGCCACTCAAGATCAACTAGCCGCTTTCCTGGGTTTCGACGAAGATGCTGTTTTCAATCCACCTCCTGCCGTGACTGCAATTGTGGATTTTGCTGCCGACGCCAACCTCTATTTGCATCTGACGACGATGACAACCGTGCCGAAGGACGTCCTCTGCACATATGATTCCCTGGCTTTCAGCGGAGACATGGATACCCATTGGCTTCCCACGACCGCGATGAACGTTTTGCAAGAAGATACCCGCCACATCACTTTCCCGGCTTTTTGCGGCGATGCAAATGATGTCAGTTCGCTTCCTACGACCATGACGGCAGCGCAACAAGATACCTATGGTGCCAGTTCCCTGGCCTTTGGCGGCCCCGCATGCCTCCATCCGACGATGACAATGGCTGTGCAAAACGACATCTTCTACGCCGCTGATTCCCAGTCTTTTCGCTGCAACGGAAACACTAATTCGATTCCTCCAGTAGCAGCAAACATGCAAGGAGATTCCTGCAACGAGGCTTGCTGGGCTTTTGGCGGCCCAAGTGCCGATCTGCTTCCTACGACGAGCATGGCAGTACAAGGGATTGACAGTCAATGGGTGCATCAGCTTATGAATATGGAAATAGATCCGTTCGACGGTTACCTCTTTCATACAGTCGTCAAGCAACCTGCTCGAGCTCTTAATGCAAGGAACGACCTCATTGAATCGCACCCGGAAGGAGTTCCAGCCAATTGGCCTGTTGAGTTTATGGACTTTGGCAACTGTATCTAGCTAGTTATTAGGAGAATTGATGAACATAACCTTCTTAATTGTAATTATTACTATTTTCTGCTCCTTCGGATGATGCAAACAATTATGACTTCGAAAAAGACGGGATGTTCGTTAACATAAAGTTCCGTGTCAAAATCAGCAAAATGCCCTGATGATGATATTTATATCAATCGTATACTTTCTGCAGCGGCACTGAATAGCCTTTGTTTACTTGCTCTTTCAAATATATGTTCATATGAATAATCATGTTAAAACCTTTTCAGTTAGTAGCGGACACAGAAACTTTGAACTATCAACGGATCGTAACTCGGTCAAACATGTTGGTTTGTAAAACTCCTACATCGATGACGAACTGCCAGTGCAATATGGTTGTGGCAATGCGGATATGCAAGAGGGACAGGAAAGATGATATAATATCTCATATTGGTTCAAATTGAAAAAATGATCAAGTTAATGTTGCATTTCATCCACTGTGTTAATTTTTTTTTAACCAATGAAGTGATATAATCACTTATATTCATCGGTGCTTAATACAATCACCAGACTAGACTGACTTTAATCAGACGGAATTTGCCAAACCACATCAGCGAGGCATGTTAGGTAGCAAATTCAGGGAGGCCTGGTCGGGTTTTGATCGATATACCTAAGGATATAGACAGAAGCTTGCGGTTCCAAACTGGAATGCGCCCGTCAAGTCGTCGGGGTACACGTCGACGTTACCTAAGACCTTATGAGGTGCACTTGGAAGAGATAGTGACGTTCATAGCCATTTTGCTCCGTGGGAGGGGGCTGTTGAGATTCCGGTGAGGATTTGAGACGGTTCGCAGAACTTGCCGGGATCCCCCATCGCTAGTATAGTTTGAGGGAGTCTTCGACTCATGCTCGGGTGGTCTATCACTTCGTATGCGCAGAATGCACGGTTCCGTGTATGCAAATGTGATCTGTTGCTCGCCTTCAGGGGAAAGTTCGACAATTGCGACAGTCAAGCCAGAAGCTCCCGCTTCCCGAGTTTAGATTGTTCGCATCGATATCGAGCCCATCGAGATAAACAAGAATAGCAGCAGTCTCCCGTTTCTATGGGAGCGAATGTCGAATTGGACTAGAGAGAAATGGACCGGTGGTAATAGTATCTCCTGGTTATGGTGTGATTATTCTTGTGTTAGTGTTCTTACGGAAATTTTGCCACAGTCATGTCATGAAGTGAAGATTTCAGACCATAGCATGGTCTCGGGATGTGGATCTGATGAGTTGTGAGAAATTCATGCTGGTGTAGAAATTCATGGTCTCTATTGGCATTATCATAATATGCATAATCAATATATATTGATTCATAGAAATAAAATATGATACTCCTTCTGTTTGCCCTATTGTATCTAATATCAAAGTATATATATATATATATATATATATATATATAAGCACACAGATGTATTGGAGAACCTACTCAAACTGGGAATCCCGCTCAAACTAGACACATAATCTCAATAGAGGGTATTTCAGTCTTTGGACACAAAGTTGAAAATTGATTTTTATGTGCCGAATAAATATGTTATATTGATTGCTATGCATCATAAAACACACTATATGGTACGTCTTGTCATATGAAAGCAAAATGGGTCATTACTTACTATGTAGAAATTATTGGTGTACCAAAGATTATTTACTAATTGTTATACGAACCTTTTAAACATATCAGTAATTTATATCTGCAACATGGAATAAAAGGTCTAACCAAGAACAAGTTTGTGAACTCGACGCCGTGCTCAGTCCAATGTATTAGTCCTGAATCTAACCCTGCAGAAATTACTTTCTCAACTGTATTGATTAATAGTATCTTCAAATCGACCCTCATATGTCTTATTAGGATTTTGTTTAAAAGAATGTCCGTAAGACATTTGTTAAATAATCAAACAAGAAAAATATTGACAATTTCAATCCATTAACTATCGTCGTAATATGCACAATCAATGTATTGAAAATCAAAAATTGCTTATTTAACAAGTACCATTTGAGCGGTGGTTAACAAGATCATTTTAGTAATGCACAACCAACTTACTTGAAATTTACTATTTGAGAAATTACTATCATTCGTTGAATTTTACCAATCTTAGTCACTTGATCTGTGATTTGAGCAAAGGATCTCTAGAATTTTTCCATGTGAAGGGGTTTGAATTTTAAGAATAAATTTTAGTAGGTTCATAATCATTAAAACCAAATTGTATCCTAAATTACTAGAATCATTGCATATGGAAAATCTATTAGCACATGGTAATTTACTACATCGTACGGCGTGTCTGACGGATTGAATTTTACTCTTTACTTTTTCTTTAATTGAAATTTCACCACCATATGTTTTGACAACATACAAATGTTGGCACATAAACTCTCTTATACTTTTGCATATTTTTTTAATTTGTATGATCTTCAAATTTTTGGGGGAAATCGAAAGAATATTTTCACTTTTGTTAATCAAGAACAAATAGGCGCTACAATTTATTCCTACAATTATCACGTATTATCCAGAAGTTAAAAGATGAAAAGTGAGAAAATAGAAAGGCAATTGGGATTTATGAATATGATTTAAATAGATATATAAAGATTTGCATGTTTATAGTCATATCACTCCTACTTTGCCCGGGCGAATCTCCTATTAATTTTTGTGTGTATAAGAAGAAAACATTCGAAAAGATAGTTATATCTAGTTGGCCAGCCATTAACCCATTAATCAATATCTTGACTAGCTCTTTTTTTTTTTGCGTTTTTTGTTTATCCTTCTTGACCCGATTTTCAAATAGTCAAAGAAATTCATATAATATACTTGGTCATGCCAGGATTCTTGCTAAAAAAGGAAAGACGTTTTTTTTTTATAACCAATCAAGAATTTATCCAAGAATCTCATTTATTTGAGGATAAAGTTCCTAAACTCAGTTGACTTTACCTTAACCCAGTTGTTTTAGTTGAGTATTTATCTGAGAATCTATGAAGTATATCATGAATTGTCACGAAAGATGGAATGAAGATAATCAACATGAAATTGAACTATTGACCGGAAAAACTTTGACATGAAGTAATGTTTGGAGTTGTGTATGTGAGATGTTTTATTGTTATTTTATCACTTTAAATTACATAAAGTGTAGTTTAATGTTTAAATATTCTAACAATTGCTATCGAGTTTTGGAATTACAAGTAGCAACGTCTGTCTCCTCATGGCGATCGCCTAAAGGGTTGCGCAAAGAGCTCAAAGTTTCATTAGATGAAATTAAAGAAAAAATCATTATGTATACGAGATTACTCGAGGATTAGCAACGTCCGTTTCCTCGGCCGGTCGCCGTGGCTGAGGAAGATGAAAAAAGAAAAGAAAGAAAAGAAAAAATAATTAAAATTCGATTTTTTTAAAAATATTTGTATAAGAACAAATGCTTCATTAATCAAGGACCCGAGCACCGAGGACTCGTGCACGATCTTTGTGGACCCAGGCCTAAGTGCTGGGGACTAGAGCTCGAGCGTTGGGAACCCAAGCCCGGCCTTTATGGACGCGGGTTCAAGTGCCGGGCATAGGGCACGGGCACTAGGGGTTCTGACTCGACCTCGATGGTACCCGGGCATGGACATCCCGAGCCTGGGCACCGGGGTCCCGAGCCCGGCCTCAATGAACCCACGTTCGGTCTCAATGGACTCGTGCCCGAGCATCAGAGACCTAGTTTCGGCCTCGATGTACCCGAGCTCGACCTTAAATCACCCGGCCCAGGCATTGGAGACTTGAGAACTAGCGTTGGGTTCTCGTATTCAAACATAGAGTTTCGGGTCCAAGCGTCAATACCTAGTCATATTTTGAAAAATGTTTTTCGAATTTTTCAAAGAGGAAATAATTTTCATAAATTTAATCATAAATTTTCCATTGATCAGAAAAATATTTTCTATTGACTCATTTTCCTAAACGAATCGAAGATCGAAAAATGAGAAAAATATTTATCCCGGGCCTAAATAAGGCTGTGCATGACAACTTGCCAAAAAATATTTGATTTTGTTCTTTTGTTTCCAGAATCAGTTTGGGAACAGAAATGCGTTTGCTTAATTTTTTGATTCTGGGCACAATTTTGTCAAAAATTGTTCCCAGAATCAGTTTTCAAGAATAAAAAAAAGTAGCTTCTTGATTCTGGGAACAATTTTGAGAATCAATTTTTTTTTTCTTCTTCCTTTTCTTGGTTTTTAATGTAGCTTTTAATGTCCTGCCCGAGGATCGCCCTCGCCGGATCTGACGAGAATAAAATATTTTAATAAAAAGTATTATTAAAATAAAAAATATTTTACCGGCCATGGCCGGCGACCAGGCCATGGCCAAAAAAAAGAAAAAAATATTTTACCTGCCATGGCCGGTGACCAGGCCATGGCAAAAAAAGAAAAAATATATATTTTTAATAAAAATATTTTAATAAAAAATATTATTAATAATAATAAATATTTTACCGGCCATGGCCAACGACCATGCCATGGCCAAAAAAAATAAAAATGTATATTTTTAATAAAAATATTTTAATAAAAAATATTATTAATAAAAAAATATTTTACCGGCCATGGCCCAAAAAAATAAAAATGTATATTTTTAATAAAAAATATTATTAATAAAAAAAATATTTTACCAGTCATGGCCGGCGACCAGGCCATGGCCAAAAAAAAGAAAAAATACTTTCTAATAAAAATATTATTAATAAAAAATTAATATTTTACCGATCATGGCTGACAGGCAGGCTTCATGATGCAAAGGCAGGAAAAGAAAAAAAGAAAAAAAAAAGAAAAAAGAAAGAAATATTAAAATATTTAAAAATATTATTAATAAAAAGAAATTTTGTGGTGTTCTCAAATGCATTTGTTCTTTTTCTATTCAGGGATGGAATTTTGGGTAGTTAACAAACGCCTTAAAATGCTCAGAATCAATTTCGGGCACAGAATCAAAAAGAATCATTTCTGAGCAGAATCTATTCCCGAGCACAGAATCGTTGTCATGCGCGGTCTAACTCTCCAAGTTAGCGATGAAGTGGTCGAACTTTATGCAGTCTACAGTGCAGACGTGTAGTCCACGTGGCATCCAATCAGGCGTGGGATGACAACTGGTGGTGGTGGATTAAGGGGCTCTGAAGTCAATGGAGTTGGGAGACCGCGATAATAATTAAAACCTGCTATCACGGTCAAACGCTTCGAGAAACGGTGACTTGGGACCTGCTATTCCGGTGACAAGTCACCGTCCGACCGTAACTTCTATGGACCGGAGCCGAGGTGCTCACACTTTGCCAGATGGCGCCGTGCATCGATCACGGCCGCACGGGCAAAACAAATGCATGTACGCCATAGGATCATGCGAATTTCACGTAAGCCCTCTCATCTCGGTGCATGTAAATTGGGCTCGTAAAATTCAAGTCGGGCTTCTTTTGCGCGTGGATTTGCGAGGGACAGAAGATTGAATGGATTGACTTCCAAGCAACAGCTGCAACCAACCATGCCGGGACAAGGCAAATCTGCCACCTCCTCACGACGTTGACTCCTGATGATAAGAGGAAAAGGTAACTTGGCATAATCCAGCCATACCGCACAGCCACGAACGCAAGACATAAAAATTTAACGGAGACGATATAAGTTCGAGGAGGACGAGACAAAAATAAATAAATAATGCATATGCACGTTATATTAATAAACGCCCTTACCCATCTAACGCGGTAGAGGCGCGACGGCCATCGGTAGCCCCTCTCGAGCTCACCCGCCCAATGTCACGCGCTAATTACCCGTGATGGGGTTACGTCGACGAGAATTATCGCGCGTGTTGTGCAATTGACTCGTTACATCACGCGATCAACGAATTCTAAGATCCGTCAAACGGGTTGATCGGGTCATGAATGGTCCGATCCAAATTGACTCATTAACCCGTTCATGACCCATTTATCCGTGATGCAAATTCCTCGTCCCACGCCCGACCCGATCCCGTGTTGGAAATTGGATCATGTGCATAATCTATCATGGGGCGGGTTGAATAATCACATTGTAACCGTGTGGCCCGATCGAGGGACGGTGGGAACGACACTCGGACACGCAAGTTGGAAATGGGAGACGCAAAGGTGGTTGGTTCGCGTTCGTTGTCGTGGAATCGCGCACACGAAAGCTCTGCACCTCCCGCTTCCTTCCTTCTTCCGCAACTAACCCCCACCACCCACGTCCCCACCCACCTGCGCCCTACCGTCACCCGCCGGTGACCGTTCCCCCCTCACCCTTCACCCCACTTCCGCAGGCACTTTCTGGTCCTTATTTTCCCCAATTTTTTCCGTACCATGCTGTGCTTATGGAATGATTAATTGAATCTCGGTTAAGTCCACACCAGTACTACATACCGGGAGTCGCCTTTGAATACTTGATGTTGGTTATCGAGGGCACCTCACCAAAACAGGAGAAGTCTAAGCTTCTAAATGGTGCTTAATATACATATGGCGGGCTGATAGAACTGCGTCCCTTATTTAACATGTTGATGCCCGCACATCCAGCCTCTCATTTGGAGTAAAAAATTTTCTTTCCTCTCTTTAGAGAATATCCCGTGTTTAACGTCCCAAAGTTCAGACGAAACATTCTATAGAAGTCCCACATGAGTCCTGAGCTCCGGAAAAATACCGGGTTTGGTTTTGGAAGTATTTGACCCATCTAAATTTTAAGGCGAAAAACAAACCAATTAACTGGTGCGAAGTGGGTCGACGAAAGCGACAGCCAGTTGAGCGGACAGAGACGGCGTGTTTCGGCAACACCGAGAAAAATGCCGAAGAAATCATCAAGAGAATCTTGTTCGCGCATATGTTTGGACGGAGCAAGTGAGTAGAGACGACGATAACGGACGACTCATCATCGAGGCTTGTTTCCCAATGACTTTAGTGAAAAGCCAAGGCAATCAAAAGTTGACTGGGTTCCTGATTAAGGCGCGATTAAGAAAGAGATGTTCGACTTGGTTTAGCGTGAGAACCATTTGTGTGTCCAAGGGAACAACAGGTCTTTGCTAATGCTTAGCTGTCCCGCGCCTTTCCAACGGGAGAACAAGGACTGTCGACTCAAGTAGTTGAGGGGATATCCTTATTCTCAGCTTCCAAAGTACATTGGAACAAGCAAAAGGTGCTAACTAATCCTTCTTCCTTTTTTTAAAAAAAAAAAATTAAGGTGGATAGGCTCGTAAGGTATCATTGCACATGTTGCGTACGACCCATATTCTTGTAGATCTTATCTCGGTAAATCCGGCGCGATTTGATTTCGAGAAAACTACGTCAATCGGGGTCTCATAATGGTTCAGAAAAATGCTAAAATGTATTAGAAACCTTTGTTAGATAATTAATTTACCGGTGGCGATGACAGGTGTTTACAAAAATGGCGATATTATTTCCGCACAAAAACAGCACAAGGTTTTTTCTTTTTTTTTTTAAAACATCGGATTAACTCTAGATATGTTTATTTAAGGAGCAATGTTTTTGGTAAGAGTCATGGAACTTCTCTTGATACAAATTGAGATGATTGATCTTCAGCATTCCATGCACCATCCCTAATGTTCTAATGACATACTTTTCGTATGAAATCATGACCAGCATTGCGTGCTGTAATTATGTGTCTTAAAGTTTGTAAAACCTTAATAAAGCAGTGTATTCATAAGGTGGTCCATATGGGCACACTGGTCCAAGTTGCTGGTACATGATGGCATCATTAAAGGAGCAAAAGTGAGAAGGCAGAGAAAAGAAGAAGAAAAATAATAATAATAATAATAAGTAAAGAAGGGAGAGAACCGTTAGGTAGTAAAAAAATATTGATTTTAATTTGTTGAATTTTAGCCTTTTTCACCTCATTGCCTATGGGAGATTTGAATGAACTGCCCTAGGAGAGATTATGCATATTTGATGAGACTTGCTAGTTAATGAGAAACCATGTTGATGGATCCGAGCATTCCCTAATTTATAAGATTAAGGCCACAAAACACCATAAATTATGTTCACCGTGATATCGATACCTCAAACTTTCATTTTGTGCCGTCTTCTTAAATTGTGCGTACCGTGACATCAAAAGTTCAAACTTTTTTTTCATGTCACTAAACCTCTTAAACTATGTTCACTATAATATCAATGCTCCAAAATTTCGCTGTACCGGTACAAGTTTGGGATATTGGTAATAGGAAAAAAAAAATTGGTTACTGAGCGTGGGCAACGTTCTCTTTTTCTTTTTTTTTTGTCATACAGTGGGTAACTTTTAGGATGTTTTTTGTGGTAGATAACTGTGGTTAGCGGTGGTGGAGGAACTAGATTTGAAAAAAGAGAGATTCTAGTAGTAAGATATCTAATTAAATCGTGACTGAAGTTGAAATCTCGTTCAAAGATAAATATATCAGATATCAAAATATATTATACGGGATGATCGATTTGTAAGGACCATGATTTGGATTTCAGGTAGTATTCGTATGACACCGGTACAAGTTTTGTGGTTTTGGTAATGCATCAAAACGTTTGGAGTATTGATATCACGGTAGGCATAATTTATGATTTTTGGCAATATTTTCCCTAATTTATACGTGAAATCTTGCTCGCACCTCTATTATTGGGGGGGGGGGGAATTATATAAACTAAATTTCGGTGTCCGGCCAAAAAAACAAAACCTAAATTTCGGTGGGGGAATATAATAAATTATACAAAACACACCGCGTGAGAATCCCCCGCCCCCACTAAATCCCCCTCCCTCCAAATGTAACGCAACCCCACCAACGAAAAATAGACAAAAAAAAAAGACAAGAATCCGCGTGTTCTTGTCATTTCACGGCTAAATCCGCGGAGGGCGTTATGGTAAAATTCCGTCCAACTCCCCCACCACCCCGCGTCCCCGTCCGTCACCGTACGGCGGTCCAAAGCCTATAAAAACTCCCCGCGTCACCCGCCGGTGACCATAGCAAAAGCCCTCCCCCGCTCGCCGCCTCGCCCTCATCTTCGTCGTCGTCGTCGTAGTTTAACGGCTAAACCACCATAAATACAAAACAAAAGCGGTGCAGATCCTCCTCCGCCGAAGCTCCTCCTTCCTCCGCCGTATCTTCCTCCCTCCCTCCCGCCGCACTCTCGCCGCCTCGTCGATCGTTCCTCCGCTTGCCTTCCCCTTCGAAGCCGCTCCTCGCCGCTCGATTCCTCCTCCTCCTCCGTCTCCTCCTCCGTCTACTCCTCCTTCTCCTGCTTCGCGCGGCGAGATCGCTGAGCGTATATAGTCGTGGGGAGCTCTCCGTATCCGAGGCACAGCAACCGGTGGTTTGGTATTTGGATCGGATTCGGTTGCGATTCGAGCCATGTCCGGCCGAGATCTCGAGCGAGGCCCCGGGAAGGGCCCCGCCGCGGGCGGCGGCGGTTATCCTCCCAGCGCGGGCTACAACCAGACGGCGTACTACCCGAATCGCCGCGGCGACTCCGACAGCCAGTGGACGTCGTGGCTTGTCCCGGTGATCGTCGTCGCCAACGTGGCGGTGTTCATCGTGGCGATGTACGTGAACGATTGCCCGCGGAACAACCCCGGGTTCGAGGGCGGCTGCGTCGCCAGGTTCCTCGGGAGGCTCTCGTTCCAGCCGCTCAAGGAGAATCCCCTCTTCGGCCCTTCTTCCAATACGTGAGTTCGATTTTTGCGCTTCTTCGTGTGATTTTGTATTTCTCGTTGCTGTGCGACTACTCCTGGCGGTTGGGGAGCTCGTGTTCAGCTCGGAATTGAGAAAATCCCGAGCATTGGACTTGTTGCTTGATAAACAGCCTGTCCCGGTGCAGAAATGTGTGCTCCAGTGTGTGTTCCACTTGATCTGTGAAATTCGACAGGCTGGTCTAATGGAACTAAGAACAAGGAATTCTATTGACAATTATGCCTTTTTTTTTGTGTTTATTGGTTTTGGTTTGTTTCAGCGAATTTGATTAGCTATTGTGGGATCATAAGTATGGCTAAGTCTTCTTGTGCTGAACTAGATGGTTCTCGAAACTATGTCTTGTTGAATTTGAGTTCCAGCTCGGGGAAATTTTTTGGTTTTTGAGTTTGTCTTGAAGCTGCTCATATGGAAAATTTGCTGGCTTCCCCCTTTTGAAGGAGTTGACGTGTCTTAATCATGGAGAATTTGTGGTTCCATCTCGTGAACATGGTAAATTATACTATTGGATATCGCTATTGTCTGTATATGTTAATAAATAAATAGATGAATGCAGATATTGGCCAAAGAAAAAGAGATGAATGCAGCTGCGTGTTGATCTGCATTGGCGTTTTGATTCCTCCTGCTTTTTTTGTTTGCATAGTCTATAATTTTAGATTTGAGTTCTCCAAAGTTTCTCATGTTGCGTTTAGTCAAGGCAAATCTTGAAGCATTCCTTATGCAAGGTATTGTCTTTATGTTTGTCCTATTCTTTGTGTTTGAGCTGGGAGGTTTTGTAATGTTGTGAAGCGTCATTTTCTAACAGCTAATTTGTAGTTTTCAATTGACTTAAATTGTCAGGAATAAAGCAAATCGATTGGCGGGACAATCTTGTTTCTTTTTATATGACATGGTTCTTGTTTGATCGTAAATTCTATTTGCATAAAATAATGTTTATGTTCTCTGTTCTTTATAAGTTCTGATGTTTCACAAAGTTGGCCCCTTGACTTTTTCTGAAGGTCTTTTCCTTCGGCCTTTTCAATGAACAAAATGTTCATATGAAGTTTTGTCTGGATTTAAGATGTACTGGTTTCTTTTCTTTTTAGGAGTATCGTTGGGCTGAAAAATTTTCCAGGTTAACATCCAATTTTCTGTCTGACCCTGTTTTATGTCAAAAAACTTCGACTCGGTGCACAATTAAATATGAGAAATTTCATTCACAAAATCTCAGATGATGGAGTACCACTGTTGCTTCTTGAAACCTTTTCATACGTTCAATTAGGCTTTACTGAGCTGATGAAGGACGAGGAGTCCCACAGTATTTTACGACTTTAGTTTAAATGGCTAGAAGTAATTGAGTGACATCTTTAACAGAAACTTAGCAGCATTACTTTCCATCACTAACTAAGCTAACGGATGTAGACATCTTTATAATTTACTGGAGAATCTTTATGGCGATATGGGATCGCTGATGAACTTCATCTTGGTTTATTATAGATTGCAGAAGATGGGAGGTTTGGTGTGGTACAATGTTGTACATGGAAACCAAGGTTGGAGACTTGCCACATGTATGTGGTTGCATGCCGGTGTCATTCATCTGCTTGCAAACATGTTGAGCTTGGTCTTCATTGGAATTCGCCTTGAACAGCAATTTGGCTTCGGTATGTCAACTGCCCATATCACATAATAAGGTCTCAAAGCTGCTCTATAGCAATATTCTGTATGGTGTTTCATTCCATTGCCTGTTGATTAAGGAAGTCTTCTACTAGATGAGTTTCACCACCGTGGACTCTAATTGACATTGCTCTCCTGTGGTTACCCCTGCAGGGAGAGTTGGAGCAATCTATCTAATATCAGGATTTGGTGGTAGCATTCTGTCCTCCCTTTTTATTCAGAACAATATCTCTGTCGGTGCTTCTGGCGCTGTCTTTGGGCTTTTGGGAGCGATGTTGTCAGAGCTTCTAACTAACTGGACCATCTATACCAATAAGGTCTGATGCTCTCTCCATGTCACTGTTTATTCCCCCAACCCAAATACCTCAACCTAACAAGAAATAAAGAAGAACAAAATGGATGTTCACTTCTTCATGCATCATGATTTATGCCTGCTAATGTAGGTTAAAGCGCCATATTAATTACTAATGAGACACACCCGTAGATCTCGATTTTGATTCTTTAAATTTGTTCCTTAGCCGTTCCAATAACATGACTAGAGAATGGCAAAATCCTAACGCCAAATAATTTTTTTGAGGTTGGAATTGAAGATTTTTGGGGCAGCTCTCATTAGCCTATGACTACTCTAGCTTTTTAAGTTTCACCGAATCTAAGGAAAGTAAATGCTTTGACCATGGTGTTTATAGTGTGTTCAACATGTATTGAACACCGTCGGTAGGCAAATTTTTTTCATAAGCAACCTTCTTTATCTCATGCAGGCTGCAGCTCTTTTCACATTGATATTCATCGTAGCCATTAATCTAGCAGTCGGGATTCTCCCTCACGTGGACAACTTTGCCCATATTGGAGGATTCTTGACAGGATTCCTCCTTGGTTTTGTTTTGCTCGTCCGGCCCCAGTTTGGCTGGGTGGAGCGTCGCTATCGTCCTGCCGATGCTCGTGTCAAATCGAAGCACATGGGCTACCAATATGCCCTCTGGTTGATTGCCTTGGTCTTGTTGATAGTTGGGTAAGCTCTTTATCCTGGACAAGATTAACGCATGCATCGATGGACCAAGATCTTTTCTCTTTGCATCATTTGCATGAATAGGACATTTTACCTTATCTTACTAGTGTCATCAATTTCTCTCTTAGACCCTTGACATTGCCTGGAACGGTGTGTCTCGAATGCTTTGCTTGCTAATGGATTTATGAGTGTACCTATGGACTCTCGGTGAGTTGCATGCCGTGAAAGATTGACCTGAGCTTCTTCTCTTAACCGCTGCAGATTTGTGGTGGGGTTGATCATGCTTTTCAGAGGCGAGAATGCAAATGACCACTGCAGCTGGTGTCACTACCTCAGCTGCGTCCCGACTTCGAGATGGAAGTGTAATAACTGAGAAAAGTCCGAGAGTTCTGTATCTCATATGCTCGTGTTCATTGGTACATTTGATTTTCTTTGCATGTCATAACTAGTTCTTTCATTTGTTTATTGCGTGACATCCCTTACCGCTTGTGTAAATCTGTAGCTTCAGACACCTCTTCGTTATTTTGCCCGTCAATTTATAGAAATACAGTATACCCAGGTCTCTCTCTCTCTCTCTCGAACGAATTGCCTCCACTTGGATTTGCAATAAGGCAATGTGTGAAACATGCAGAAAACAGCATTTCCACGACGGTTTGTTTTGTTTGTTCGCGCCTGTTGTCATGCCACAAGCAAATGAAGAGGGCACTGTTTAAGGAATGCACTCGGGTGCGGTAAAAGAAAGTTGCGTAATTCCTATTAAAAGTGATATCTTCCTTGACAATTGTGGATTCCTAATACTTGGTAGAACAAATGTAGCAGAGTCGCGGAAGTTAGATTAAAAAACCGTGCAAACTAAACTAGAAGCTCTCTAGAGCAATGATGACCCTGTCGGATAACCGATATAACACAGGCTTCGGTTAGATATGAAGACCTACCCTAATGGTGACTACTTCAATTCTAAGATAGTTTGATACATGCCAGCAACGAAAAGACCGTGCCCGTCACCTCTAATATCTATATCCGTACCCGTCGCCTCTAACTGGCATCCCAAGCCTGTCCAAGCGACCGGACCCTGGATATGCTTTGTTCGCGAAACTCGAGTGCAAGGACAAGACCTTCTGTGAGATGGACCTCGATTCGCCGAAACCGTGTATAGAATGCCTCTTCGCAGAACTAGATTTCTCGAAGTGAGGCCGCTGTTTAGGGGCGCTCATTGACCTGACCTTGGCCTTCGAAGATTCGGTGTAAGCCATGTAGTTGGGGTGGTCTGAGTAGCCGCTTAAGTAGCTTCTCGAGCCATCGCTCTTGGTGGGAGTGAACGGGCTTCTCCTAGAACTACCGCCCCTAGAAGACGCCGAATAGAATTGGGGGCTGTTATCGGCAGTGCAGAATGCGCCTTCCTCCACCTCATGAGAGAAATCCACCGGGCTTGGAGATTGCACCTCACACGAAGAGGGGCTAGGAACCGTTTGGCGCGCCGTCGAGTCTTTTGAAGTGGTGTAGCTATGACTCGCTTGGTCTGAAGGCAACGCGTGCCGAGACGACTGTACAAGACTTCGGCGCTTGGGTGTGAAGGAGGGTTTCCCTGGATCAATTTCTAGGATCTTATCACTTTTCTCATCATCCGCATGCCCACTGTTCGCTGAAAGTCCCCGTTGATCCCCCAGTCTCTCATCGACCCGACGCTCCGACCAATTGCGGCCCAAGGGTGCTCTTTCTTGAAATCCAACAATCCTGCCACTTGCTCTGGAACCATTCCTCTGCATTTATTGGGATCAAATTAGTAAAGGCGTCAAAGACAAACAAGCACTAAGAGTGTTTCAAAGCAAAGGGGGGTTCAAGCAAATTAAAGGTTCGTTCCTTCAGGACAAACTAGTCCTCGAGCTTTCCTGGGATTTTAAGCGATACATTTACTTTTATAAAGAACACAATAAACGTATAGCACGCAACACTTAGTTAAGGGCCGAGGCATACCCGGAGAACCGGTGACTGATCCTGTCTTGAACTCTTGCTTCGAACCACATACTCTGATTTTTCAGGAGTAGCGGGACCCTGTAATGAGGTTGTTGTCATGAATAGTTTAAAATGTAGCTCTCGAAGGTCCACTTGTTCTCGTACATAAAGAACTTGCCAAAAGCTAAGCATAAGATCATCAATACAAGCGATGCAAACAAATAAAAAATCGCTGGTCCAGAGGAAGACGCAACAAATGTATAAGAAAAAGGGATAAGTGGAGGTATTACAGGGTGGTGAAAGTGAGAGGACTTGCTGCTTGATTGTGAAGATTCAGACACCTGGGCCCTCTCGGCACGTGCCCGAGCCTGGGCTCGCAACACGGCTTGCATTTTGCGCACCAATTGAGCAGTTCGCTTCCTCTCGATGTGCCCTCTCACCAGTGCTTGAATCTTGACCAGTCCCTTTAATGCTCGCAGCGCTCGCCTTGCCTGCCCAACCCAAAGAAGCAGGAGAAGAAAGATTCAATGTACAATAATCTTTTATAAATTACAGAGGGACCCATCTTGATTAAGAAAGAAAATTGTGAGTTTTCACAGCTATAGGTAAAGGTAGCAAAATGGGAATAAAAAGGCAATTCCTCCAGCTCGCTTGAATTTAAAAAACACATCGCCATAACAAGAAAAGGCACCGTCACAGATTATTCGAAACCGCACTCATGTGCAGTAAGTAGATAAGATGGGGTCTGTACGGCAAGGTTCACTTAGTGAGATAGTACTTGCCATGCTTGGGACTAACATAGTGACTTAATTAAATGAGCTGAGCACCTCGTTAGACGATAACATGTACGAAAGCTTTTGATGAGAGAACCAAGTGGGTTTCAATGAGGCACCAGGCCGACGCAACGCTACCACCGAGCAAAAATCAGCCTTGAGCACGTGAGCACAGTTCGGCCCAGGCTAGCGTTTTAACTTTCCTAAAGTACAATTATCTGAGCACAAATCGGTATCCAAAGTACAGCCATTGACAATAGACGTGGCACCGGCACTGGCTAAAAGTGGGTCATGCAGAATAGTGTATGAAGCGTGACACGGGTCATGCTATGCCAGGTAATATCATTCGCAAGTGGTAAATTCATATTGATTTTGCGATTATTGAAAACTTCTAAATGGATTTTGTTGACTCGTGAAGTAAATATATAATTTCCAATATTCTACTTTTTCTCGTGTAATCATGTTACGTGAATTGAATATTTGAAAGAACGGTACATGACATGATACCTAGAAAATGCAAACATTCAACAGTCTTAACATAAACATGTAAATACGTCACAGGGTAGCTACTTTTCCATCCTGCACGAGAACTGCATTTACCATTCCTTGACTTTAAATCGAGATGGGCTTTCCAAAATGGCGCCAAGGGGAAGCAAGTGCACACATCAACATGCGAAAATGAAAGGGAACAGGCGCCATAAAGAGACGAGTTTTCACCCACTCCGCACCCCACCACCTACTTGAAGTTGAAAAAGAAAAACAAGGGTGAGAAGAAGAAGAAAAAGCCTGACATTGCATCGAGAAGACAAAGACGTTTCGCTAGCCGCCCTACAAAAGGCAAAAGAGACTTGGTTCACGAGTCCGTGACCATGATTACCACAACAAAAACTCGTAAAAGTAACCATCTAATCCAACTTTCATCGCCAAAAAGCACATAAACCCACTTAAGGAAATCAGCACCGAGCCCCATCTCCAGAACTTGTGGGGTCAAGGGCCACCCACTCAATATAATCCCGCAAAAAAAAAAGTTCAAAGAAACCAGACCAAGAGTTGACCTACCTTCCCAAGTCTATCCGACCAGCCACCTACTTCGATTTGAATTAGTAGTCCGCACTTACTCGTTTGTCAATGATACGAAAAGAAGTTGATGTGCATGCAATTGCAAGTCTGTTTCTGAATTGCCAAAGTCGTTCACCGTCAAGATTCAATCACTTTAACAAGTAATTTTAGCACAGAGATTCATACGATTCCATTAGCTGGTCGAAATTGCAAAACAGAGACCTCCATAAAGCAAAAGACCAATTACCCATCGACCACGTACGGTTGGCAACCACACGGAACAGAGTGAAACCCATATCTCTCACCCAACGAACGGGAAAGGCCAGGCAACGAGCCTCTACCCACCAGAAGTAGACAAGTGCTCATTATAGGAAAACGATACAGATAAACCCCAGAAGAGGAGGAAGGGCAGGCGACGCAACCGCAAACAAACAAAGAGTAGAGTAGAGTGGGGGAACGCGAAGCACCGAATCCTCTTTCTCTCCCGATTAAATAGCGAAAACGCCATCTCGTGTCGCACGTGACGGGAATTTCTTTTTGTACAAGGCCCACACGGCTTCTTCTTCTTCTTCATCATCATCGTCGTCGTCTTTATGGGATATGCACATCAGATTCTATTTCGGTGAATCTCGGAATCGAAGAAATGGAAACGGTAGCGAAGAGTTTCGGCATCGCTGTTGCATAGCGAGCTTTTCTCAGTAAAACGACAGGAAAGAACAACTCGGACGAAACCGACGGGCGAGAGAGAGCGAAACAAAACGACAGCGTCCTGATAACGGATAGTTCCCTCGCAGGAAAGAGAGGATGAAAAAGGAAGATCACGAGTCGCCTAAACTGTAGGTAGACGAAGGATCGCGCCTCCTTCGTCGGAGATTCTGTTTATCTTATGCTGAAAATCCGAATGCATTCGACTCCATGAACTTCCGCTGAAATTCGATTTTTCATCTTGTGATTGATTCTGCAAACGAGGGACCACGGAGGGACCACGGAGGGTCGGATTTAGCTTTAGCAACTGCAGAAGAAGAGCAGCAGCAGCAGCAGCGAGGGAATCAAACCAGAAAAAAGCGGAAGGAATCTTCAATTTGACAGATGGAAGAAGATGCTCCTGCCGAGAAACAATCATGGAGTGCGAAGTCACCGAGGCTGGAGCAGCTATTAGAATCAATCTCTAGGAGCTCGTGAAGAAATCTAATTGCAAGTAGTTTCACGACGACGGGGCGAGGAAGAAGAAGACAAATGCGGACACGTGGCGTCGCCCGGCCGCTCGCTCGCTCGCTCGCTCGCTCCATCTCGAAGCTAATCCCCGTAACGCCTCACCGAAATCGATACTGAAAACTTCGTGCAGGATGAGAAATAAACGGGGTCAATACGATCGGAGGACTCACCAGATAGCCTCGGAATGCCGACTGGATCTTGAGCACCGCGACCTCCTCCCTGACCGCCGCACAACTCCCGCCGCCGCCGGCGCAGCCGCCGTCTGCGCACCTCCCGCTGCTCGTCAGCCGCACCACCTCCGCCGCGGCGCGCGCGGCCATGACCGCCGCCTCCGCGGCCGCCGCGCTGGCCGCCGCGACGGCGATGGCGCGCTTGTTCGGATCCGCGGCGAGCTCCTCCGAGCGCGCCGCGGCCGCCGAGGCGGAAGCGGAGGAGGAGTACGAGCCGTAGCGCTGATGGCGGTGGCCGCCGTCCCTGTCCCGGTGCGACTTGACGAAGCTCCAACGCCGCTTCTCCCGGCCGGGGGCAGCATGAGGAGGCGGCGGCGGCGGAGGCTGCTTCGCCGGCGGCGGAGGATGGGGCGAGTCGGTCTTCCTGAGGCCCAGGAGGCTGCGGAACCACTTGGAGGCCTTGCCCATGGCGGCGGATGGCGGCGGCTCAGCCGAGCGAGCTCGGGCCGGCGTGTCGGTGGCGGCGCGAGTGGAAGCGATGGAAACTCGAGCTTTGGCTATGGCTATGGCTATGGCTATGGCGATGGAGTTGCATTTGCGCAGAGAGAGAGAGAGTGAGTGAGAGAGTGGGAGTGTGACTTTTATACGGTGGAGATAGTTGACGAGGGGAAGAAATGGTGGACCCCGCGGGGGTGGGGGGGGTTGTGAATGTGTGATCGCGCGTGGAAGCGACTCGCCCGCCACCGCCCAAATTTCGCACGGAAAAAAAAAAATTTTGACATGAACGGTCTCTAAACTTTGGCCGGATGCTCAGTCCGATTCCCGAATTTTTTATCTGTTCAATGAGATCCGTAAAATTAAGTTCAATGTGCATTGCGATCTCTAAACTTTTAATTCGCTCGACGTGATTCCTGAACTTTTACTACGTGTTCAATTTAATCCATGAACTAATAACAACGGTCTCTGAAATTTTTTATTTGTTCAATGTGATCTATGAACTTTTGGTACGTGTTAAATTCAGTCCATGAACTATATAAAAATATTTATAGTCCATGAATTAAATTGAATAAATACTAAAAGTCCAAAGATCACATTGCATGTTAGGCTTAAGGTCATGAACCACGCTAAATAAATTAAAAGTCGAGGGTCAATAATAGACATCTTATCAAAGTTCATTGATCATTTTTATCAAAGTTTTTCAATACTAAATAACACCCCTAAAGAGCTTCCGAAGCAGATTAGCATAAAAAGTAAATTTCAAAACTCGAGATCAAAGCAGGAAAAGTGTTCCAGGTACTCCCGTCACGCTTGACACATCTATCCTTCCGAAAACCGTCGCTGAACGCTCGATCTTCTATCGCCGTCCACAGTTCGCCCGTCGCGTATTTTACCTAACGAGACGTTCCGTGGCCCGCGTAACGAGTATCGACGGGCGATCCTCGTGAAATGTGTACGGCCGTTATTGATTAAGGGGGTCAGTCAATCAGTCAATTACGTGTGAAATGGTGGGCTGGTTCTTCTGGGGCGCGCGAAAGGGATTGGAGACGGATGGCCCCGGATGATGACCCGGTTTTAGTTGGTGGGGATTAGCGACCAACGGAATTGACGCATTTAATTAGTCAATTTAGAAAGTCGCGAACTCCAATTTAAGCCGGGCCTATATACATACCCTCCACCTGCACCCCCCCCCCCGGGCTTGACTCTTTCTTTGTGACAGCCGTTCTGTATTTTTTATTTATTCTTCTTCTTCTTCTTCTTTTTGTACACATTTTCTGGTCTTTCATTTTCTTTTTTCAAATCGCGATGTAATGCCGGTAGCAGCTGAATCGTCATCGCTGGATTATTATTATTATTATTTTTTTTTTATAGGACGTTGCTAGGGAAACGGCACCGTTGTTCACAGGGAATAGCGGCACCTTGTGCGCCGCAAATTTGCCGTTCAACGGGACCGAGCCACCGTAAGATTTATTCACGCTTTAAGTTGTGTAAACCAGGTGTTCGAGTTTTAATTTAGACAACCGTACTCATTTTTGTTAGAGGAGATATTTACTTCCAAGACTACATGTGTGGAAATGTTTTACAATAGAGATGGTGATGTTAATAAATATGCTACATTCATTTTGCCTTATAATGAATATGCTTAACCGTTGTTCTTATATTGAATGTAAAGATGATCCTTTCACTAATGTTTTTTTTTTCCTTTTTACTTTTTAGTTTGATTTATTGGCTTTTTAAATCTAAAGAACACCCCCGCTTGGTGGTACCCACGAAATGAAATTCACAGTTTTCACAGGGAGATCGAACGAGCAATTTGTCCGGTTTCTTCGAGAAAGCTTGGGACGGGGACCGTGCTATCGCCCTCTCATTTTCCATTTTTTGTAATGTCGCGAGACAAACGAGCAATTTTGACAAGTTCATCGTCGTCGACAACAATGGTAATGCAATAATGCATACTAGAAAAATACAATAATGCTTAAAAGGACGATCAAATCAGATCAAATCAAATCTCTTGATAAAACATGTATTGCTTTGATATACTTATTTTTTTCATTTTCATCTTTGTCTTTAACCACGTGAATTTACTTTGATGATTGTCGATTTGGAGATCTCGAACGAATTTACCGATCCAAATCAGCATTTACGAACCCTCTTGATTACCGAACGAGTCCGCGTGTACCTCGGAATGAAATCAATAGTCGAAAATTGGATTTGACTTCTTTGCGTCGTCACTAGACCTGTCAAAATGGGCCATATATCCATTTCTTAACCTATATTTGATGGATTTGGTTGTCATATGAGTTCATTATATTCAGTATATATGTCACACGTATTTAGAATAGTAAAACTCAAAATAATGCGAGTGTTAAATGAGTTCATAACTTACTTAAACCAATCCGCCTTTATAACTCTCTCTTCACTCGATCTCGATCTCGCATTCGTTGATTCCGTGCTCTCACCTAAGTTTGGATATAAATTTTCTTGAAGTAGGTTAAACACGAAAGTGTTTTAGTAATATGGATCGGGACATTGATTAGGTATGAGTTGAGCTTGATACGAGTAACTAAATTTATATTACATAGAAATCGATCAAAACGAATTAAGTGGATCAATTTGGATCGGATTCGATCCGATCCTACCCATCTATCTGTCAGATCGACTGGTCGATCGAGTGACTGCAGCCCGAAAATGAAAATGCCTTACGAGTCCAAATTATGCAAATTGAAAAAGGGGGGCGGGTCACCACATTGGTGCAGAGAGGGATGATCTGATGGACAGCGATGGCTCACCATCCGACCAATGCGTTGCGGTGACCGTTCGATGCTCGCGATTTGCTCTCCACGACATTCGATCCATTGAATGCATGCTGAGCGCTCAATGGATCGTCAATGGATCGGCCCCCACCAAACGGGGATGATAAGTTAGTTGCCAGCTAGGAGGACCAGCTTTCAATTTATTATTTTGGATTTTGTACAATAATTTTTAAGAAATAAGTGTTGGAAATTTAAATATAATTTTTTTTTCTGTTTTTGTTAGGAAGGAATTTTCTTATTGCGCACGAAAAAGAGGCACGTAACTTCAAGATAAATATGCAAATCCCACAAAAAATAAGTAAATCTGAAAAAATAAATCAACTTGGTACAAGCTTAAGCGTTAAAAACAAAATCAAGAGTTTGTTGTTGATAATTGAAATCAATAGCTGAATATTATTAACTTATACCGAAGATAGGGCGATGTTCATTAATGGAAGGATTTAGCGATATATTTGGCAATATGCGAATTGCTATCGATTTTTTTATTATTATGAATTGAGTAATCCATCTCTTACTTATCGTGTCAAGTGGAATTTTGACGAAGCTGATATAAATTAAGGCTATCGAACAAATCTACTCATTGGGTGGTGCGGAATTTTTAGTCTTTAGCACTTAGATTGGTCATTTAACAAACCTAACTTGGTGCACTATGGATAGCCAAAAAAACTCAAATCAAGTATCTAGTTCAAGAAAAGTTGCACGGGGGAACCTAAACATTTCGTCCAATGTGCAATCAAATCATCCTAGTGAGCTGGTCCCACATGGCGTTTTTCAATGTTTTTTTAGCTGATGTGGTATCGCGTCGGAAAAAAGTGAATCAAATACAGCAAAACAGCAAATCGATTCAAAAAAAGAAACGAGGGAGAGAGAGAGAGAGAGTAGTGTTTGTTTGAAAATTGGGGCGGTATTTCTTTTTTTTTTATACGATGTACCGTGTTAGCAAAATGAATTAAACGGTTATCGAGAGGCCGTCAATATCAAAACACTTAGGTTTAGATTGCACGTTTTCCAAAATTTAAAACTCGATTGCACGTTGAACACATCGTTTAATACCGTTCACTGCAATTTTTTATGTATTGGATTTGATGACATTACCAGATGACATGTGCTTCTCGATCCCAACCAACTTTATGTATGAACTTGAAAAATCATTATGTGCGATTGGCTTGGTACTTCACATGTGTCTACGACGTGATGAGACACGTCTAATGGACAAAATGTCTTCTCCATGAATTGTGGTGCTGCGGAAGACGACGAACACACTTTTGGTCATAAAGTGGAGGGTGTGACTCAAAAGCACGTGATGCCGTAAAATAGGAATTTCGTCAAACTTCTATCGTGATTCCTTTGATTTATCATCTAAATTCATGTATTAATAAGGAAGATTTTACGCGACATGAAACCAAAGAATATACTAGTGTCATATTCCGAGATTATTGCAAACCATTTTAAAAGTTTAAACTATCGAATGAATATGTGGTTTAATAATAAAATACTGTAGCACTCTCTCTCTCGTACGTAAGCTGGGATTTGGCTTAAGACTAAACCATAAAAAATATATAATCTAGGAGGTAGATAAGGAGCCCGAAAAAGATTTAAACTAAGAACTTTTTTGAAGTCATATAAAATTTCGTAAGACTATTGTCAATTATATAACAAAAGGTTGATACTACGAAAAGCCCCAAACTTACGCCCGTGATAAATTTGGCCCAAATTAATTTTTTGACCATGAAAACCCAAAATTAGTACATTTGTGATAAATTTGCCAAAAACTAATTTTTTGACCATAAAAAACTCCAGATTGATACACTTGTGACAAATTTACTTTATGTTAAATTAGATTAATATCACGAAAAATCTCAAATTTATCAAAGTCATATTATATTAGGATTTTTCGTGCTATTAACCCTATTAAAAATTCAAGTTATCGTACGAACCCGCAATTTGACAATTGGATGTTGCAACACAGGCATTCTTCATTTATAGATGACCGGGCTGAAATTGGCAACCGACTTTCAAGTTTCGACAAAACTCGAGCGGAAATAAAGACGAGAACAGCTTCTTGGGAATCGAAATACATGTCATCCAATGATCTCATCCTGTGAGAATGTCATCTACATGGAAGAGAAAGCAAAAGTTACCTACCTCATGTCCCACGGCCACATAAGAAGACATGTCCCTACGTTCTCCACGTGGTTATGACTATATGAGGGCGGAGGCAATAATATTTATGACATCATCACCAAACAAATATTCATGTGAAAAATATAAAAGAGCGTTCTCGAGGTACTTGTTAATTCTAATTAATCGTGCTTTGAAAATATAAAGATTTCTTTCGAAATGTGTTACTGCGAAATTCTCAGAGTGTGTCGATACACGTCGTTTTTCTGTCTTCGATGCTCCTAAATTAATACCTTCGAGGC
This sequence comes from Syzygium oleosum, assembly GCF_021117445.2. Lineage (NCBI taxonomy): Eukaryota > Viridiplantae > Streptophyta > Magnoliopsida > Myrtales > Myrtaceae > Syzygium > Syzygium oleosum. Next base: position 9,912,830 of record NW_026607498.1, read on the forward strand.
ACTTATTCACCAAACTTTTTAGTGAAATGCACGAAACTCGAATCGAGTCGATATGGCTGTTATGTCCCTAGTGTGCGCCCGTGATGTCGAATTAAATTAAAAAAAAAAAAAAAAAAAAAAAAGGGAGGGGCGAAAGAGGCGAGCAAAGTAAATTTTACCATAGAAGAAGCGAGTAAATAATGCTCACTCACGAGAATGTTGAGAACCTCGTCCGTGATTTTTCCTTTTACCCCACGGTTAAAAAGGATCCCCCTATACTCTAGCGAGACGCTTAGGGGCAGGTATCCGAACCGACCAAACAGATGGCGACCGTCGGATCGTGGGCCCCACGTCTCTAGAGAGAGAAAACGGGGAGGATCGGACGGACTGAGCTTCCACGACACGCCCTACTGTAATCCCCCACTGCACCCACCTGCGCCGTAGGCTTCCAATCATAAGAGGCGAGCCCCACCACGTGATGGTTGGGGGGGGGGGGGGGACGGGACGAAGTAGAATCTTAGGCGATATCTTTTTCCCTCCTCCCCGTTGATTTTTCTTTCCTGTTCCATTTCCTGGGAAAACGGGAAAATTAATAAGTGGGCCGGAACGAGAATATCTTTGCGAAGATATCGTTTGCCATCACCTCCTTGCCGACACGTAATCCGAATTGGCACGTCGGTTCCCGATGCCACCGGGGCACGTATTTACCATTGTATCCTCGCGGAGATACATCTACATAGATTTCTGGCCAAAATTGATAAAACATCTGTGCTCGTAAAATAGCAGACATGGAGTGCAACCCCACTTGCCGACCAAAAGTAGCCCTGGTTACAAGATACTATGCAAAATAATCTCACGGCAAAAGCACAGAAAAAAAAAGAAATTGGAAAAGATAAATGTGGTGACCCTCCGATGTGTAATTAGAGATTCCAGCTAGCATTAAACCCTCCGGAATCGAATTTGCTTGTGATGCATGGCTATGGAGTTATGTTAGAAAGCTGAAACCAAAAACCCCAAGACTTGTAGATTGAAAAAAGGCCGCGTGTATGTAAAGAGCACGTAAACCCCGCCCGATAAGCGACGTAGGATACTTCAACTGCGAATATGTCTGTCCTCGAACGTGATTGGGATGGAAGCAAGTGTCGAGTCACTCTATAATTGGAAGGTTAGGAGATGTGGCACGTCGGTTAAAATTACGGCCCACCACTTTGTGAACGAGGGACTCTAGTCTCCTCTACATATATTTATTCAGTGAATTAATTTTACGAATTAGTCATGGTATTTTTCTAACAGTATCTTTAAATAGAGCAAAAATCACAAAAAACCTCAAACTATGCTAATAGTAAAATATTTATCCCAAACTTTGTTCTGCAACGCCAAAAATTTCAAACTCGTACGTGTACAACACATTTACCCTCCGTCAAAATTCTGTCAATGAGAACCGTTAAAAATCTGCCTATATGGACGCCGGAAAATAAATTATGTTGACATGATGCTCACGTAACTTAACGACGTTTTGGCTAAAAATCACCTAATGAAACCTAGATAGAGGGTGAATATGTCACGTTAGGTATAAATTTGGAGGTTTAACAATGTTGAGGGTAAATGTGTCACAATGAATATAGGTTGGATTTTTTATCCAAAAAAAATTTCAATGTGCCGTGCTCATCGTCCAAAAATGGGTCGTCAAGTCTCGGCCTCGGGAAGCAACGGACCCAAACGAAGGAAAAAAGGATTAGGTGGGGTTTTGACCCGAGAGGAGGAGGGCCCCCTACATTCCGGGTAAAAAAAAAAACAGAGAAATGCAACGTCACCGCGAGCTCCTGGCCTCCCAAATTAGGGCCCCCCCATGCGAAGAGAAAGGATTCCGATCTCTGGTGTGAAAACTGCGAGCCACGTTCCAAGGTCAAAGTTCGCTGCCCACCATCGATAGGTGCAGGGCAGGGGAGCAGTCAATGCTCGCTGCGGTGGCCTGTCAACACTTAAATCCAATTTCACCCCATCCCAAGAAGGATGCCCATGCCGATTTTGTTTCTCTCCCCGTACTTTGCTCGTACTTGGCGGATCCACACGCAAAAATTTTCTTGGGTCGTTTAACCGGTCAAATGCATGGGCAATAATAACTTTGGACTACAAGTCTCGCTCAAAGTTTAACTCGCTCAAAGACGAGTTATCGAACTGCGACCGAAAGTTGGTGAGATCTATCCTTTCTATCGAGCCACAAGTAATTTGAATATTTTGGCTTAGATTAATCTCATTGAATCACCAAGGTTACATCAGAAGGTAATAGCCGTGCTTCATGATTTCTATTGCTCTGATTATAAGAAGATATAAGAAATCGTTTACCTCTCTAAATTTCTGTATATCGTTCTTCATGCTTCCTCTGGAATTCCATGGGAGGAGTAACGAACGACCACTTCTGTAGTCAACATCACTAGAAAGTTGCTTAATTCTCGCAAACATAGTCCCAGAGCACCCTCTCTCTCTCTCTCTCTCTTACACACGCGCATAAAACAATGAAAATCTCAACTTAAAGAGAACTTCTATTCTTTCTGAAAAGATAAAGCCCCTCTTTATAACCTATCGAAGAAAATATATCGGGAGGAACGAGGCTGTCAACTGCCAACAGCGTCAAAGTTCTTAGAATCAGTCTACTCAAAGTCTGTAGCAACAAATGCATTGTGAATTCCCAGCCAAGATTGTGATTTCTATAGCATTCAACAATCAAGTGCAGTTCTCGATTATCACAAGACGGGGAAAGTCTCATCTCATCTTGGCATAGTTTTTGGATGAGAGTTCGCCTCTCAGTTCTTATGCACATGGATACTTTTACTCCACTTTCGTTTTAGGATGAAAGTAAAGAAGATAATGTGATTGATTGGAGCTATTCATCTACAGTTTGGATGACTATATGCACAAACAAAACTTTGGTTTCGAGTTGAATTACAACCTTAGCTACCTGGGTTCTTTCGGATGGAGGCAGCTGCACAGCTGCGGACTAGGCTTCTCATTCTCTGGAGGATCAACTCGAAAGAAGGTCGCTTATCCGGGGCACTGCTCATAATTTACGAAATGCCAAAGTCAAAACGAGCTTTAATTGTGTGCTGAGGAAATAATGACAGATACGACGATAAGGAAGCTAAAGGGTGTTTGTTACCTCTGCCAACAGTCGTGGATTAAGGAGGCTATCCCAGGATCAATCCCTTCTGGCACGTCCAATCTTCTATCCATGAAGCCAACCACTCCGACAATCTTCAGTTTTGAGGAGAGCAACTTAAGCAAAAACTAGTAGGCAATGAGTGCGTGAGAGAGAGAGTGGGGTACCTGAAGGGAATTTAAGTTGTTCCATGGAATAGATTCTGTCATCAGTTCCCATAGTATTACGCCGAAACTGTACACATCAGACCTGCGTGACATAGAAGATATATCCATGCGTGAGTTTCTCTTAAATCAGAAAATATGGCCACATGTTGAGTAGAGAGTAGATACCATGCACGATGCGGCCGCTAATTTCATTAATTAGAACAAATCGATCATATTTTTATCAAGAACTTTTTGCGGACTAAGTTTATTGAAACTCGCATTTTGATTATCCTATGTAGAGAAAAGAGAGGTGGGAGTAAATCAAACACTCCTTAGGGAATTATATGGGGTGACTCCTGAAATTACTTTTCATCTGATGGTTCATTACGAAGGACTTCAGGAGCCATCCACTGAGGCTGCATCAGAAACATTGGAGTCAACAGACCCGCTGACAATAGCTTGCAAAGAAAATGAGAGACAGAGAGAGAAGTAATCAAGTAGCGAATGCCTCTGTTTATGCTAAGAATTGCCACATGAAACAAATGACTCAACAAGAGAATGTCATTACAGTTCCTCTTCCAGATTTTGCTGTTAACAGCGTGGCATTCTTCAACCTTGAGAGACCAAAGTCTCCAACCTGACAAGTTGTTCAAATAACATCAAACAATTGGTAAATGCTCGGCTCGATAGAAGTGCACGTTGTCATGTTAAGGGGAAAAAAAAGAACAGAGGTCCTCATGGCACTATATTGAGAATACATTACCTTGACAGTCCAATTTTTATCAACGAGCAGGTTAGAAGATTTGAGGTCTCGATGCACTATTGGTGGATTCCTGTGATGCAAATAATTCATTCCTCTGGCCTGCAATGAGGAATTAATTCAAGTTAACTTATCCGCTAATGAAGAGCGTCTACAATGTCGTTATCATAGTCATGCTTACATGCTTCTTGTAAGTGTGTGCATTGTGCGTCTGCTGTGTGCGTTCGCGTACTAGAGAGAGAGAGAGAGAGAGAGAGAGAGAGAGAGAGAGACTCACAACATCAAGGGCCATTCTCAAACGGTGCCTTGTGTCTAAGACTTGATTGTTTTTGTGTAGTGTCTTGAAGAGACTTCCCCTGATCAATCAAGACAGCAAGAAATTGATACATCTAAGAAATAACGAGGAAAGGAAAAAGGCACCACCCCAACACACTTGCACAGTTATACTCTCAATATCTAACAAACAGCAACTCTTACTTCTGGCATCATTGCTAGACCAGGCATCAGAAACCGCCATAATTTCCTTACCTTGGCATGGATTCTGTTACAATGGCTAGTCGTTCCTTAGAGTAGACTGCTCCCATGAACAATAGAACATTCGGATGTCTCAGTCTCTTCATTATTTCGATCTAAATTGCAGCAAGGGAGAGCCAAAACTGATCATTGACAAGCATGTTTTGAATGTAGTTAAAAGTAACAAGTTCAAGTGTACCTCTTTCTTGTAGTCCTGCAAAGTATTTTCACTATATTCGTTCCCAACATAGACCTTAATAGCAACATCCTGATGGGACAGAATCAATTTGCAAAGATCAAGATATTGATCGTCATACTTATTATGACATTTAAGCATCAGTTAAGGTAACTACCGATCCCTCCCACATGCCGCGATAAACTACTGCACATGAGCCTGCAGCACAGGTCAGACAAGCAGAATTAATTTGCAATTTGTGGAAATCTGCGTTAGGCTTTACATCCCAATATCCTTTTCCCTTGACTATTTTACTGACATTGTAGGTTACAAAAAATGATGCCCTCTAAGACAAGCTTAAAAAAATTCACTTTCATTGGACAGCATGATTAAGCCAATCTTCCTCAAGCTGACACTTTTTATATTTTCAATTGAAACATGTAACTCATAAACCTAGGTATATGAAGTACAGTGTCAGTCAAAATAATATAGAGAGACCAAACCGTACCTTGCCCAATCTCTTCACCCAGCTGTAGATCTTCCCAACGAATCTCGCAGTCAACCATATAACTCAACTCACTATCACTTTTGCTTGATGAAGTGTCGTGGCTGCCAATGCTTTCTCCAGAACTGTGGAATTGTTTGCCATCAGGCGGTTTTTGTACTTCCTCCTTTACCAAGTCTCCTGGCTCAGCAGTTTCCTCACTCACTTGGCTGAGCACTTTCGGCGACAAATTTCCTGGTCTAGGCAAATGAAAACACTTATTGTATTTTCTTGAGGATGCTAACTCAGAAGTCTCACTGAAAGTGGGAGGATGTGCACCTCTGTGCAAATCAATGGATTCTCTTTCAGCTAAAACAGGAGTTTTCCTGCCAGGACATTTCCCCATGATATTGGGATGAAGAGTTCCCTGGCAGGTACTTGATGCCTTCAAATCTGTTGCAATGTTAGGCTCACATGTCACTTCATTTCTCACTGGACCATTACTTGCATGTTTGATCTGTTGGTAACTTTCATCTTCATTTACCACGTTCCGATTACCTTTAATATGCAGCTTCTCCAACAGTTTTGCTGCCTGCGGTCAGTTCAGTCATGAAAAAGTTACCAAAACAAGATAGAATGGCAACATTATCACAGCACGGGCCCATTTTGTAAATGAATAATGTTATATATTTGCACAGTTGTGGATAGTCCTGTAGCTCATGTTCTTATATTCAAAATGGCAGAGCGTTTAGGACTGAAAAAAATGCCAAAGAGGAATCCAAAAATCTTAGTCTACTAACTTATCTTGCTAACCCATATTTCACTGCCTGGAAAGTTTAAGTCAATATGTTAAAGATTAAATAAGTATATTAACTATTCTGTAGAACTTTAACTATTCAATGTTGAACTTTCCCCTGCAACAGAAGTGCGCACCTTAGAAACCTCCCCCTCACGTGTGAACCTGCCATCTAGCAAGCTACAACTGGATCTAAAGTTAGATATTTTCATACACCAACAAATCTCGACAGCCTTCACCTCTAAGTCAACTCTGATCTCCTTTACCAGACCAACCTGTGATGGCATGCACAACCCAACAACCAACTATTTGCAATAATCGTCCTTTGGAAACTCATGCAGATAAACTATTGGCTTTCTAGTTCAAGATCTTGTAATGCGAAATTACAAGAAAGAGCCCAAAGTTACAGCCATTGGCAGACTTAACCAGACAAAATTTCAATTAAGCTGATCAGTTTGGCCAAACTCAGTCGCTTAACTATTCTCTTTACCTTCAATTATCCACTGCGGGACTTCCTACTCACACCTCGGACATGCATCCCAAGATAGAGTGTCCATGCAAACATCATCCCAAAGCAAACATTCATAGAAACTCACTAAAGAGTCAAATAGGCATCGCCCATCTAAAAACTTGACACCGTCAAAATTTTAATAAGGTAAAATAAACTCTTGGAAAGACTATTGAAACACGCTGATAGGCTTTCGTAGATTTGGGCAAGTAAGTATGCCAATTCACCATCCGAGGAATCTCTTCGATCAACCATATTTTCCCAGTGTTCATACTGGGAATACAAGACAATGATTTTCCATCACTTCTTTAGAGATATGAGAAATTCATCTTGCGGCCATAGGATCAGAGGACGGAGACTTACCAATTTACCAGGTTTCTCTAATATAGCATCATCAGTTTCTATTGCATCGTGCTGTCCACCAACACATAGATTCTGTGTATTGTCTCCACATCTGCGTGGTAGAACTTTGGACGCCTGTGAACAAAAAGAATGTAGTCTCTGTCAACTATCTCCAAGCTTCAGGAATTTCCAAAAATAGTAATAGAGGGGAAGATGATAAAGGGGGAAAGAAAACTGGAAGAAAGTGAGAAAATATGACATGGAATGTGTAAGCACCAGGTTTGAAACAGAGGAAGCAATTTGTGGTATAGGTGCAATCTGTGGCCGTGGCTGCCACTGAATCTTTTTCAAGTTCAAACCCCGTGATTTAGGCAAGCCATTAGCATGCTCCTCATTTGCTCTTGATCTGTCCAGGCTTATACCATTAAAAAGGGCCGCATCACTTGAAACAGTGATAACACCAGCAAGCTCTCCACCCTCGTATAATGGGCTTTTCGTCACCATAGCCATAAATATTTCACCAGACCTTTTCTTAAGAGGAAACTGACCTGACCATGACTGGCCAAACCTCAGCTTTTCCATGATATTCTGCAGAGAAGGAAAATGTTCTTCAGCAACTAGAATTTCATCAACTCTTCGTCCAATGACTTCATGGTCTTTCCATCCATAGAGATTCTCAGCAGAGTGGTTCCTGGAATTTGAAAAGCACAAATAGACTTCAGATACAGATGCGGCTTCACTGAGATATTGCAAACATGAAATTTCTCTATCTCAGCCTCTAATCGAAGATTTCCCTGCTTTAAGAAGTGCAAAACCAAGTGTGAAATGTGGCGGAACGATCAAAGCTACACTTTCTTGGAGAATAAGGGCTGAATGCTTTCCAAAAATTGCTGCATTGGTATATGACCAATGTGACTAGCATTCGCTAGAACGTTTTTGAAAATTTCAGAATTGCTCAAAGCCTTATACATTTTTTTACAATTTCTATTCTTTCGGCATATTCGTGAGAGCTTGAAAGTTGAAATAGTAAATATAGCTCAGTATATCATGTAATAAAAGATTTACTTTTAAAGAGATTTTTTAACCTATTTGAAAAATATTTTATGCAAATACTGGCATCTAGCATTCTTTGCTTGACCTTTTAGTTACACAATTCAGAAGCCACAAGTGACAATAGTAACTTGAAAGGGCAAGGGACCTTTTAGTTATTATTTCGATGGACATTGGTAAATGCATAATAATCTGAGCTTCTGTCTATGGATCTGGCATTCAAGTTCATTGAGAGAAGAGATTTTTCTTGGATAATGTTAAAATGGTTCATGTTGTTCCGGATATTACTAGTCTTTAGTCAGACAAATTTCAAACCTCTAAATTTGTCGTTATATTAGTGCTATACTTTCTTATCTAACTTTTGGGAAATTTTGTCAATAAATACAAAAAGTTAAAACTTCGCTCAGAGTATGTTCAGCCCCTCAGCAATAAATCTTTGGCTCTACCATTGTCTGGCCTTCCAACACCAAGAAAAACAAAAAAATATAACTGTGGTTTTCGTTTATAAGGCTGGAAGTTCAATGCGAACTTTTGTCAAACACCTTCACTATCTTGGCTCCTATCGTCATGCATCATGAATAGGAACACCGTCTTGAAATCACCAAACAAGGAGAACAGCCCATTGAGAAATATTCCTATAATTAATTCGGCAGTTTAGACATAGGATTCACTCAATCGTGGTTAAACATCCCAACATGATCTTCCATCAGCTGTGATGAACAGCATAAAGAGACAATTACTTTTAGAGTCAATTAAGCACCAAGTGTCAAAACTTTTTAAGGGAAGTAAACAGCACCTTAGCTTAGCACTTCAGCATTGCACCGCAAAAAGGTCGAACATCTCTATCCCTATGAACTAGTACGAGTTTCGACAATTCGCCGCCACTAATTCCTTCAAATTATCAGTGTCACTTCAACAGACTCTGCACACAAGTGCAACATGATTTTTAGTTTCCCGTGTTATTCTAATTTCTAGAGTAAAATATCTGCATCCACAACAATTACAGAAGTTCCTCCACACTTTCAAACCGGATTTAAAAATCATAAAACGCGCTCTTCAACTTCCAATACACACTCGAAGAGCGAATAGGCAATCGGAATCAAAGTTCGCGCCCAAGTAACTGAACATCCATCGTTCTCCACCACGCACAGACATTAACACACGCAAAACAAGCAGCACGAACAATCGCAAGCCAAACTTCCAACGACTTCGCACAAACAAGCGCGTAAGAAGCTCTAGCTGCTCCACACACTTCCAACTTCGACACCAAAACAATCCTCGACTTCTAATACGAGACATCAAGAGCCAATCAGCCACCGCGATCGCGAGCCGAGATTCCGCAGAAACTCAAATGGAAACAGAAACGCACCAGTACGTGATCTTTCGCGAAGAAGCTCCGCACACGTGAACGGCGTGTCCGATCGACTCCAGAATCCTCCGGCACGGGCCTCCCCCAAGGAAAGCTCCCGGGAACCGTGCGAACGGATCGGACCCCGAGTCCGGCGGCGGTGGCGACGCCGCGCCGGGCTCGGGGCTCTCGCCGGACTCGACGAGCTCGGCGAGTCGCTCCGTGAGCTCGGCTTGGCTCGCCTCGAGCCTCAGGCACCGATCGGCGACGGCCCGGTACCGGCTCGGCCCCGGCGCGGGCTCCGGCTCGGCTTCTCCGGCCATTCTCCGCTGCGCATGGAGGGGTCAGATCACAGGGAGCAAGCAACGCAATCGCTTAGTTTATTATTATTACAAAGGTGGTCACCAAGAAGAAGTCACTCCAACGACAACAGCCACAAGAACAGACGGGTTAAAAAAAAAAAGAACGCAAATTAAAAAACGCAATTGAAAAATAGACAAATTGCATTTTTTTAATTTTACGTGTGAGCGGGCCCGCGGGTGGGAGCAATCAGGTGTTGACAGGAGTACGAGTTGGTGAAGCGAAGGGGGCCAATGGGGGAAGAGGGATTTTCTCGTGGTGGGGCCGGCGCGTGATGTCAGCAGTGCTGGAGAGTTCGCTATTGGTTGAAGGGACGGCCACGCCAGCTTCTTGTTGCGTTTTGGGTTTTGGTGCCTCGAAGGCTGCCCTTGCCTTTTCGGGTTATTTACACGTCCTGCCCTTGCCGCCATTCGTTCGAAACGAAAGAGGAAGCGGGTGGGGGAACAAAAAATCTGTATTTTTTGAATTTTTTTAATCTAACTTTTCATTTTGACCGCATCTATACCGAATAGGAATGGGCATGGTTCCAGGGTAAAACCTGAAACCTGAGAACTTGACTAGTGACAGCATCTATAGATTTCAGGTTTCAAGATATGCAGGGTAGGTTCCAGGTTCTAAAAATTGAGGAACCTGTTTCGACGGGTAAGTTCTAGATTCTAAGTAAGTGGAACCTGAAACCTGGAACCTAAATAAGTTTTTGTGTTTTTTTTTTGTATATATATTCGTGTGATCTTGCGGCGTTTCATGGCATTAGATGATGAATGTATAATCTGGAACTACTAGTCTGAGCTTTCATTTTATGACTTGTTAATGTTTTATATTTTTCGTGTGTCTAAATATAAGTTGTGATTAATGGATCATAACAGCAAATGGTGGTCATTAAAATTGATGATTCACTATAATTGTTCAATTAATAATATAGGTAGAACCTGGGTAAACCCTGGAACCAACCCTCAAGCCTGTGATAGAGTAAGTTCTAAGTTTCAAAAAATGAGGAACCTATTATCATGGGTGAAACCTATATGGAACATAAAACCGCTCACCCGCAGTATCGATTCACGCAATGACTTCTCATTTTAATTATATTTACTTGAACTGTAATGCCAAAAACTAGTCTTTTTGTATTTTATTTGGTGAATGATAAAGCTTTCGGTATTGTTGCGTTCATTTTCGTTTTGTTTAACTAAAAATGAAATTAAAAAAAAAAAGAACGTGTTAGACCCTGGAACCTATACCGGAACCTGTAACAGGGTAGGTTCCAGGTTCTAGGTTTTGACGGGTAGGTTCCAAGTTCCAAAAAATGAGGAATCTGTAACCGATGGTAGGCTACAGGTTTCATGTGGAACCTGTAACAAACCTTGAATCGCTCACCCCTAGTATCGAATACACAAAAAACATAATCGATCTACTTTAATTTATTTTAGACCTGCAAAATAATAAATCAGTAGATCATCGAATTAGCAACTTATATAATTAATCCCTTTTGAAGACCTTGATAAAATATCTTGTGGGGAAAAATAAAAATTGTGGCGTGTAAAGATGAGAAAATGACACAGATGATTCATGAAATTTAGCACACCGTGCAATGTCGTCCCTGAAACTTTAAATTGTTTAACGTGGTCTTTAAACTTTTGGTACATATTCAATTTGGTCCTCTAAATTATATGAAAATATTCAATATTATCCAAGAACTTGAATTGATGAAAGAATAACATTAAACAAAAAGATAGAAAAATTAAAAGTTTAAGGATCAACGTTGTATATTCAGATAAAATTTAATGGACCACATTAAACAAATTCAAATTTTTTAAATTATATTGCAAGTTAAACCAAAATTTAGGAATTATTTGTATCATTTTCTCTATAAAAATTCAAGAGGAATTAAATCATGGCGCGCTTTGGACCAATAAAATAACCGTTCGAAGCGTTTGGCAGTCAAAAAGTCAAAATCATCATCAAACCAGAGATACCGTAATTTCCCAAGAGGCACCCGACCTTCGAATCCCTCAGATTCTGAAGTAGGAGCGGAGCTCGAATCGCTATTCCCTGATCGCGCGCGATTCCTCTCGCTCTGCTTTTTCGGGGCGCGGCGATTGAGCGCTTCTTCTTCCTCCTCCTCGTTGTAGCTCTAACGCTCTCTGAATCGAAGCGACGCCGTGCGCGGTTCTGTAAGAATCTTTTCCGCTTTCTGTGCATCGCTGTTGTCGACGTCGCCCATCGTCGCTTGTTTTCCGACGTGGAAAACGGTGGCGGGATGTCGGTTCGTACAGAAGCGAGCCAGGCGGTAGCGGAGCTGAAGCGTGCGCATCAAATGATGATTGCGGACGGCCCGGAGTACTGGAGTGGGCAATCACCTGATCCGACGGTATTTTTTAGGATGCTGATAGTGTTTTATGTTCTAACATCAAAACAACAGCTTGTCGAGGTGGATTGTGTACAATGACTCTGTTGTTTCGATGCTATGAATTGATTGCGATTCATGGAGATTCGGTGCGTCTTGCTGGGAAGTCTCCGACGCGAAGGAGATATATATATATGCCTGAGACGGCATCGATTCTTTAAGCAATTTCGGATATCGTCCGTCACGCCGGTAGAAGTTAAATATCTCTTCATAAGCAGCGAAAAAGATTACCGGAGTGGCGGTCTCGGTGTTAACAATGGCTTTTGCACCAAAGCATATGATTCATTTGACCTTTTCTTTCCAGAAGTGAGATTCTAAGCTGAATCATAAAGATGGTCAGAAAGTTGTTGGTGAAATTGAAAATGCTTATCTGCTCACTCTTGGAAGTACCGTCACAGGTGCTGTGGGGAAAATGATTGTCGCGGAATTGATAAGAAAAGATGCAGAGTCATAGTACCCATGACCATAGATGTTGGTGAAGGAGCCTCAGTTGGCGTTAGACTTTAGGCTTGAGAAATTATTGTATAGCCCAAGAATACACTTCCCTCTCTCGCATGAGCGTGAATCGTACATGGGCGGGATCCGCATCGCATTAGCGAGGGAGGACATATATTACGAGAGCGCTGTAATTATCTTCTTATCTCTTGTTTGAGTTTATAGGTGATGTGTCTCCTGTTAATTTGACTGGATGTTCCATTTCGTCATTTCTTTTCTCAACTCTTCTTTCGGGCGGGGCGAGAACGTGGAAGAAAGGCTGACGAGCTGCAAATGCTCTATTTAGAGATGGAGATATGTCGTCTCGACCAAAAAGATTGACAGAGGTAATGTGTTTTGCAAGAAAAATTTTCGTTTGCTCAGTGATTGAAGTAACATGTTTCTCCCACTTTCTCTTTAATTCTCTTGAACAAGATGAAAGTAAAAAGATACAGTGTCTGAACTATCAATTGATCTTTGTTGAAAAGACTCTGATAGCTTCTTGCTTCTGTGTATTTTGCAATCTTCTTGCTACGCTTTCCTATTCAGCGTCTCTTCAAGCAATCTGATTGGAGGATGCCAGTACGATTCCGTCAGTTTACACCCGCTCAATGCTCAGACATGACAATGCCATGCATTTGAAGTGTTTATTTTGCTATTCTGGAGCTTTATGCATCTTCCAGATTCAATGCATCTTTCTTCCTGAGCTGAATGTGAAAGCCATCTGGAAATTGTAGACCAGGGGTTCGAACAATGTTGCCTCCCTCGATTATTTGCCACCTGAAAGTTCGAAGAAAAGGTCAGCTCTCTCTCTCTCTGGTCTGTGCATGAATACTCACTCGCCGTGCATAGTCAGTAAAGCTAATCCACAATAAACTTTCATAGCCTGTTTACCTGTACTTAGTAACCAAGCAATGAAGAAAGACCGCCATCTGGACTTTTGTGAAGTCTGTTCCAACACAAAATCTCATACCACCGCCAAAAGCCATGAAATGTTTAGATGCACCATTCACTTCAATTCCCTGTATTTGACCACCAATTTTTATCAGCACATTAAGTGGCTTAGTAAGTTATTTATACAAATTCTTTCGCACCAAATTGCTGGCTGGTGCACCAAAAGTGAAAATCCACAAATGCAGGACCCACCTCCCATCTTTCTGGATTGAATGAAAGAGGATCTTCATATTTCGTGGGGTTTAAGTGTACAGCTGGTGGACATGCCACAACTGCCCATCCTGCTGGTATGGTGTATCCTGCATTAACATCGGGCTTTATGCTTCGTCAAGGTGGGCATGAATTTATTAGCATAGTTACAATAGAAGGCCTAGTGATACTGTTGCACATACCTTTGAACTGGATGTCTCTTAGTGCTCTTCGGAAGACTCCTGGAACTATATTTGCCAGTCTTACAGTCTCATTTATGAACTGAAAGATGAATTTTATTAGAGCCGTACAGATGCACGTATAATCTCTACCTGATAATTTAAACGGTTATAACCCACCTGAAATGTATACGTCATTAATTTGTACTCCTTCCATGAAAGTCCGGAACTAGCATCATCCCTTTTCCTGAGAATGGCCTCATGCTCTTCCTGCCATAATCATAAGGATTTAGGGAAAGTTTGCCAGCACTCAAGAGCTATTGGTAAACTTATACAGTGGAACCAAAAAGGCAGAATTTTACTGACCGTGAGTTGCTTCAGCACCCTAGGATGATCTGAAAGAAACTTGATGGCTAGCGTAAGAGCCAAGGACGTGGTCTCAAAGCTGGCAAAAAGTAGCACAAACATTAAATCTAGAGCGATTGCCTCCGTGAGTATTGTTCCCTCTTTCTTAAGTTCTTCCAGGACATAATCAAAAAAATCACTTTGGTGCTTCCTGGGCGTTGCTCGTCTTTCTTGCATTAGGTTCTTCAGCATTCTCATTGCCTTTTTCCTGCCCTGATTCAAGATCACAAAGGGACGAGGTTGATACCATAATAGGGTACTTCAGCTTGTCAAGAAATGAGTCATTGCCATCTCTTTTTTCCCCTTTTTTAAGGAAAGTGGAACCAAAGAGTAGGAAAATCACATTATTTAATGTTCTGGACTTAACTCAGTTTACCTGGAGACATTCGTGATAGGCTGTTCCAGGCATATCTAGTGGAAAGGAAATTAAACCCTTTATAAAGGCATCAAAATTCGCTCTCAGATTCTCTGACGAGCTCTCTGAGTCATGACTTATCAGCTTCTTTGCTGTCAAATGGAATATCATCTGCAGAGACCATAAGTTCATGCATATGCTTGAATTAGGATGCCTTTTGGAGGAATATGTGAATCAGAGAGCAGAGCTTAGGCTGCATTACACTTGCAGTTGCGTCTTTTACTTCGACCTTGTCCTGATTCGACCAGTGCCTCAACCTTCGAATTGCAACTTCCTCAACTTCAGGGAGCATCTTCTTGAGGCTTTCTGGGCCAAAGAGATAGAGCACCATGTTCTTGAGGTACCTGTACATAAAACCATGCAAAGAACCCACATTCTGTCGCCCAAAGATCTCTGTGAAGGTGTCTGGATACCAGCTCTCGAACAAATGCCCTTCTTGTTGGAAGATGAAGTAATTGAAATCTGGGTCGGCTGATACTACAACCGGCCGACCGACCAAACTGGTACGAAATATTGGCCCGTATCTGAAAAATTTACTGGAATCAGACATTTATCGGAAAAGGCAAAAGTAGCAGCGTCCTAACTTTAGATTTTAGTTACCTCTTCATTCTCTCTTTAATGAATGGAGCGATGTCATGAGTAGTGTTTGGAGTGAAGAACCGAAGGGTCTCGCCTAGAAGTGGCCACCCCATTGAACCTGGCGGGAGCTTTCCGTCGCATCTGGGATTTCTCCATCTGTAGACCCAGTTTGTTATGCTTAAAATGATCAAAGCTCCAATGCACAATGCCCACATTCTCAGTTCTGCTAATATCTTCAATGTGAGAAGTTCTCTATTAACAGATGCTAGCTTCAGTGAAAATCTTATGTAGGCAGCTTTCAGGTTTAACAAAATGTCAAAACAGGAGGAGAAAGTTTGGGAAGGAAGGGATGAATGAGGGCATAGATGCTGACCTATCTCGGAAACCCATTAGAGGAATCTTATATAGGGTTATGGTGATTCACATCTAGCTGGGAAATGACTATGAAATTGGCGCCCTTTGTTATAGGGAAGTTGTGTTTGCTTCAGAAAGAAATTTATACGAGTAGTTGGAGATAAACTAAAATAATCCGGAATCATTCTGCCCGAGAGACCACTAAAATAGTGACTATGAAATTATCCTTCGTCAACGGCCTCTGTGAAATTGTGCAACAGACTTGCATTACATGATAAAGAAGCTCTCTCTCTCTCTCTCTCTAGATTAGATGTTCACTGAACTTGGAAAAGAAACATGAGGTTGGAAGGATTTGTCTGATGGAAAATTTGTATCAGAAAGCGATGCCAATCTTCAGTGCATCATTTAATAGAACACATGAATAGCATAAGGTCTCCCCAACTCATCGAAATCTTAAAAGCAACTGTTCTGTATACAACAGTATCTAAGTGACGCTGATGCCTCAATATATGCTCTTCTTGGTTGCCTCTGTTTTTCCCCCTTAAACATTTCGTTTATTGTCCAAGTTACAGTTGTGACAGATATGTTCCTAGATATTCTCTAGCTGGAATCTTGTTCTTATATTCGTATCTATCGCTCTAAATCTCTGCGCCTGCGTCATCAGAGATTGCAAAATGGATACGGAAGAAATAAGGAGAGAGAGAGAGAGAGAGAGAGAGAGAGAGAGTGAGGAAAAAAGAGTTCTCTCTTATTTCTTTGACTAATGTTTGTGAAGAGTCAGTGGCTAAGCTAATTAGGCTAATGAATGAGGCTGTACTCATTTCGAAGCATAGAGCAGCGCCCCTCCGTCCCATTGAGCCACGGACTTTTACCTCATGCAGTGAGCTCCACTAGATAGGTAGGTCACTGTTTTTGTGACCCAACATTATTTGAATCATTGTTTAAATGTATCACGCGACGGATGGTATTCGTGTCAAAAACTTCTTGACCCACCGCGGATTCAGATGTCTCTACAGTATTCCTATCAACTTGGTAAAATCCTTTGCATTCCTAGGCTTGTTTGTGCACTTTTTATAGGAGCCACGTCGCTCAACGAATTTTATCTGCATCTTTGCGATTTGCTGTCAACAACTCTAGGCACCGCACTGGTGGTGACCTCTGTGTATGCAGAACACAGACTATCTTTATTGCTTACGTTATGTTTTGAGAACATATATATATATATATATATATATAAGTCACGCCCCACACATTTATAGCACAAAAGTGCTTTTGTTGTCTTGGCGGAAAATATTCTCCTTTTGAAAAATATTTTTTCGGAAGTCATTTTTATGAAAAATATTTTCCCAAAACATAATTTTTCGGTGTTCGGCGATCAATATGAAAAAGTTTTGGAAAATATTTTTCACCGGCAGCGACTGGCGGCGGCGGCGGGCGGCTACCGGCGGCGGCGGGCGAATGGCGGCGGCGGTCGGCAACCTTAGTGAAGAAGAAGAAGAAGCTCCGGAAAATGATTTCCACTTTTGAAGAAGCGGAAATCATTTTCCATAGACTTAGGCTATTTTGTGAGGGGGGGAAGGAAAATATTTTCCCACGGAAAACGTTTTCTGCCCCCAAACACTGGAAAACCCGAAAAATATTCTCCTTTTGGAAAATATTTTCCCGGAAGTCATTTTCCTGGAAAATGTTTTCCCGGAATATAATTTTCCGGTGTTCGGCGACCAATATGAAAAAGTTTCGGAAAATGTTTTTCGCCGGCGACGGCGGCGGCGCATGGGCGCGTCCGGCGGCCGGCGACCGCCGGCGGCGCAAGCGACCGACGGCCAACGTCCGGCGGTGGCGCGGCGGGGCGACGACCTGCGGCGGCGGCCGGCTACCCGCGGCGACGGCCGGCCGGCGGCGGCAGCGCGGCGACCGGCGACCTTAGTGAAGAAGAAGAAGAAGCTCCGGAAAATAATTTCCGCTTTTGAAGAAGCGGAAGTCATTTTCCGTAGACTTAGGCTATTTTGTGAGGGAGGGAAGGAAAATATTTTTCCACGGAAAACGTTTTCCGCCCCCCGAACACCAGAAAACCCGGAAAATATTTTCCTGGAGAATATTTTTCGCCAAACGAACGGAGCCTAAAATAGAATATTTCCGTGACAGAATCAGGTGACGAAGATAGCTGAACTCCCTTGTGGAAAGGTCGTGGGCTCACAACAATGACAGCTTGAGTAAGCCCTTTTCCTTTTTTGGGCCAGCAAGGAATTAAATCCTTCTTTTCCCCTCAAATTATAAAAGGGTATCCTCCAAACTCCTAATGGTTGTCGTATCATGTATGAAAGCCTAATCGAAGTAGAGTCATGAGGACCCACATGCTCGGCTTGTCCTTCGCACAGAATCACTTTAGGGCCCGTTTGGTAACGTGCCAAATAGTGAAAATTTCTGTTCTTTTGTTTCCAGAAATAGTTTGGGAACAGAAATGCGTTTGGTAAATTTTTTGTTCCTTGGCACATTTTTGCAAAAATTTATGCCGAGAAACAGTTTTGGAAGAGAAACAAGAAGTAAAAAAGTTGCTTCTTGTTTCTGACAATTTTGAGAATCAGTTTTTTTTTTCTTTTTCTTTTTTTTCTTTTCTTATTTTTGTGTTGTTCTTCCCTCGGCTGGGCCGGCCGCCGGCGACCGGCCACAGCCCAGGGCCGGCGAGGGCGAGGGCTGGACCCTCGCTGCCTGGGTGAGGCGGCCTCGCCCGGATCGAGCGAGGCCGAGCCTCGCCGTCCGTCGCGACGGCGAGGTCGGCCTCGCCCGGATCGGCGAGGCCGAGCCTCGCCGTCGCGACCACGGCGAGGTCGGCCGCCGTGGGTCGCGCGGCAGGCTCGGCCTCGCCCAAATCCGGCGAGGCCGAGCCTCGCCGTCTGCAGGCGAGGCCGCCTCGCCCAGGCGGCGAGGGTCCAGCCCTCACCCTCGCCGGCCCTGGGCTGTGGCCGGTCGCCGGCGACCGGCCATGGCCAAAGAAGAAAATGGGTAGAAAGAAAAAAAAATTAAACAATTCAAAATATTATTTGGGAACAGAAATTTTGTGTAGTTACCAAACGCATTTCTGTTCTTTTCTACTTTAGGAATAGAAATTTTGGACAGTTTATCAAACACCTTCAAATACTCAGACATTATTTCCGGGCACAGAATAAAAAAAAATCATTTCTATTCAGAAATAGCGCCCGGGCACAGAATGGTATTCATGCGCACCCTTAGTGGCCACCCACACGCAGTGGATCCTCGTAAGTATGATCTCCCTGATGTTTAGTTTAATCAAAATACTGCTATGGTTCATGGCCCGCTTGCTCATTTCTTACTTCCCATACGCCGCTTAAAGAATTGCATCTACTACGTATTTCACGTACTTTCGCTCTAAAATTTTAGACTCAAGTTGCAAGAGCATCGTTCCTGTGGGTTTTATTGCGGTTTCGTGTGGGCGCCCCATGTAAAAGTTTGCTAGAACCTGCACCAGTAATATCCGTCGAAGTTGTTCGATATACCGAATTTAGATCTTCAATGACTTCGCATGAGGATGAAATTATTGGTATAGTCTGCAGTGAGGAGTTAATCTGTTGGCTTTTTTCTGTGGTTTCATGACTAACGCCTTCTATTGACGGTAATTTCTCTCTTTTAGCGATCATTCTTCTACTGCGAATAAGCGTGTAATTCTCTTAAGGAAAATTTTGATGACTTTGTTTACATGTTAGTGTCGAAACACATATACACGTCGTCGATAATTGCTCACGATTCTTTTAATAAAGAGTAGAGATAAATTAAGATACACTGTGAGCAACCCTGCTTATATTAACCAGCGGTATCGTGACGGCGAAGCACAAAAAAGTTCTGAATAAAACTTAGTCTATAGCTCAAGTTGCATTTCGTTGCCCATTGTCAATCCATCAATAATGGTCTCAAATTGCATATTTATATCAACAAGCTTGCATGATTGGAAGTGAAGATGCTTTGAACTGTGCAATCAGAGAACTGGAAGGAGTAGTGAACCAGTAAACCACATTGCTTCAGATTGTAAAAACCTGAACATGTAACGGTCAAGCAAGTGCTGCCACTTGCATTTAATTCCCATTTGACCGGAGCAAGGGTAAGACTAAAAACATCTAGGAAAGCAAAACCTCTTTTGACCATATTAATGATGTTTGATTCTGGACACAAATTTTTAGGGTTTGACACTAACATAGCTTGGTAATCTTGGGGTGCCAAGAGGCTTGCCATACGCTTTCTTGTCGGTAAAATGTCTCTGCATTCCTTGCTGGGGTGGTTTCAGGCAATATCATTATCACTTTAAGAGCATTATATGCAGTAGATTGTCGGTTGCTGTGTCCCATATGAGGTAGGGCTTTGTAGCTTCTTGAAATTTGGAATAGGATTACTATATGATGGAGAATCATTAGGAACAAGGGTTTCACACAAGAAAACAAGACTCTTACACCTTTATGTTTTTGAATTTGAATGTCGAAATTTCATTAACTTATTCTATATGTAATTTGGGCTAGCAGAAAAACTTGCATGGGCCAATTACCAATTTTTCTTTGTTGTGTCCGATTATCAAAACTGGCTAGAAAAATGAGCGACTTCTAATGTACTTTGCTGTTGTATTACTAACTTTAGAGTGGAGACAAAATGGAGGGTCATGTGATTCATGTGCTTCTCTCGTTCCTAGAAATGATGAATTCTTTGGACGTTTGTCATCTAATTGATTTTTGCTAATTTAAGGCATTCTTATTTGTTTAATGGGGCTACTCCTAGTAGGTTCATTGAACCCGTCGAGAATCGTCAGATGAAGCTAAACAACTAATAGAAATCTTAACAAACAAAGTGCCTAAAGATCAATAGTGTAGATCATCCATAGAATGATATCATTTTTTAAGAAATGAAAAACAATGCAAGAGTTAAATATGTCAGAAATTGTTTTGAAGGTCGTCCTCTCAACTCTTAATGCAAGAGCATAGATGTAATAGTCAATTACTCATAATTTGGGAAAAATGTAAAATCGTGTCGAGACCACTGAATTATGACAAAATGCTAGAGAAAGAAAAAGAATTATATGATCTTTTTTCATTGCCAAGTCTTAATAAGGGGTGTGCAAAATAGACCGCCCAAACCGGAAATCGCCCGGACCGGACTAGATCGGGCGGTGTGGTCCGATTCCCGGGAGTGTCGGTTCGATTTCTTGTTCCTAAAAGTGGAACCGGTGTCTGGGCGGTCTGGTTTTCGATTCCAAAGGGAATCGGACGGGACCAGACCGACCACATATACATTTTTTTTATATTTTTTTATTTCTTCAAAAAAATTAATGAATTTTAACTAAACCCTAAGTAAAGAACGTTTTTTTATTCGTCTTTTCAATTTGAGGAATACCGCATACATATCACTTTATTCAACAAGTAAAGATGGTATCAAGTAGTGGGAAAAAAAAAGTGATCGGTTTCATTGGACCAGATTGGAATCAGATCGGGAACCGATCGCCCCTAGTCTTTATCATCTATAAAGAGCCATATCACATGCATCAAAAGAGAATGTTTTTAAATGATGGAAATGGAGGAGTGGTTCAAAAAAAAAAAGACGAGACGTTAGTCGGGAAAAGAAGTTAATAAATGATTAAAAAAAAAACTCATCTTTCAAAAGACAGGTAAACGGAGGCCAACGTAGCAAATAATGGTGTGCTTCCAATTAGGTATGACAATTGTTTATATCATATATTTATCAAATTACGGCAGAAATCATTTTTAAATAATTGTACGGAGCAATAAAGAAAGAAATGCTTTTCCGAAAGGAGTCTATTATTTATAGATTGAAAGTTACAGTTGCGAAATAGGCATAAAAAGCTAGTTACTATTTGTCCAAGTATAAGAATAAACAAAACGAAATACTCACGTTCCTGCCTCCTAAGCAAATGGGAGAATAATGCACCGTCTCTTTATCTTCTCTTAAGCTGATGTGAAAGCAAGCATTGGAGACAATCCTTATGACTACTCTGCAATAATATCTTTAATAATGAAAAATTTGGACCAAAGATTTGGCGATTGATCAAAATAGAAACTCAAAAAATTAATTAAAAAACGTTCTAAACCAAATGAGGAGATAATTACACAATCAATCCTAAGCATGTTGTGCGGATGCCAATTCAGGTTTAAACATTTCAATTTTATTAATGTAGTCCTAAACCTTTCCGCGGAATTTCAATATAGTCATTTCGCCCGATTACCGTCGGAAATTACTAAAGCGATGTCCAGTCATCGCCGGCCATCCTATGCGACACGCCGATGTGGATAATTAGCCCAAAAAAGATCGCCCAAAGGTTTAGGATTACGTTGACAAAATCGGAAAATTTACGATTGAACTGGTATCCGTATAATGGGTTCAGGATCGAACTGGTAATTTTTTCCTGCCAAGTGAGGTTTAGGATGCAGTGTGACCGACTTGACCGCCAAGTAAATATGTCAGATTGATTAAATGAATTGGTCTGTCTTGCGGATGGAATAAGAACTCCATAACTTATAACACAAACATCATCGCACGATTTGAATAATATTTGTCTTCCACAAGTAAACAATGGCAACTGAGCTTAAAGAGCTGGCAATCAATGGACCTCGGAAGACACGAAATCTCTAGGTGGCGTTGCTTTGTATAGACATGGGAGCTGTTGCTCTTCTGAACAAAGTAACGAGAAACCTCTCGGAATCGTTCATGAAATTCAATTTTGGCGATTAAGTTGGGCTGAAGCTTTGGGCACATGACAATGCGTACCATAGTATCACCATCGTCGTCAAAAAGATTATTAATTCAAAGGACAACGTAACATAGAAACAGAAGCACGTTCTGGAGGGCATTGCATGGGCAATAATTGAATCGAAGGACAAAATTAGAGAGGCTCCAATACGCATCTCGATCCTGCATTTAACGACGATCAAGAGTGTTGCCCAAGGTTAAGGATTCCCAGATGTGCGTATTAGAATATTCAAATATTGAATCACGCATTTATCTAACAATTTAAACTTTTTATAACAATTGATAGTGATTCCGCCAAATCTCACGTGATATTACATCAAAAGATCTCGAGTTTGATTCTTTTCAGGCTCCTATTTGCCTACCCTAATTAAATATTCCCACGCTTAATACTAGGCAACTTTTCATTCGTTCAACGTGAGCATTCACTTATCATATCACGTTCATTGACCGAGAATATTCTTGAGTGAGCTACAAATATCACATCGACAGACCACCATAATATAAATTCGAGATTGCAGAGTCCTTTTCATTTCATGGGTCAACCTCACGAATCCAGTTGTTGATTGAGCATTGTAAGAATTGGCGTCAGCAGTGACGACCAGACTAACCATGGTGACCGAGCATGATCAAAAGAAAATGAAAAAGTTGGAACACGACGGGATATAAGCCCTCAGTTTCATCACTGCATATCCTATAACGATAAGAACTTTCATAACTTTTTTTCTAGACGAACTCGGCATTTTCCAGTCGACAAGCAGACCGTGTCTGCTATAGATGATGATGTCCCGGTGCTAGACATAAAAAAAAATGATACAAAATCGGCGCAATGTCATAATTAACTCGAGCATTCACTCAATAGCCTATTGAATTTTACGTTAAAATCCACGCAAAACTCGTTATCAAACGGTGAGCTATATAGTTTGTGGAAGAAGACCCAAGACTAAAGCCCTAAACATCTAGCCAGAGAAAGAGAGAGGGAGAGAGAGGGTGCCTGAACATCAAGGATTGATCTGGGCAGAAACCTTTGCACCTTTTCTGCTCCTGAGAATTTTTAAGCGTTGACAGATGCTCAAGGCGGAAAAACTACCACCACCAGTCGCAACAAGGGCCTAAGATTTGCCGTCATCTAGCTGCGCTGTAGTTATTTTTCTTAACTTTCTGTCATGGTTGAGCATTGCACTGACACTCTCCACCACCAAAATAATCTGCAAAATCGGCCATATAAAGGGACAAACAGAATGCGGAGACATCAGTTGGTTACCAATCCTTTCTTTTTCTGTTCTCTTTTCTATCAACTATGACTTATGAGAGAAAGAGCTTCGATGAGATATATATTCTATAGAAGTTTCATGCCAAAGTCTAAAATTCATAATTTCAAGAGAACCCAAAATGAATGATGGACTGGTTGAACAATGGTAGCAACAACTACAGGTAATGACTAAGTATTCAGGACCTCTAGAAATTTCATGTTACAGACTAATGCGCATAAAGAAACAATATTTGTCTGCAAATGATGTTTCATTTCAGCTATCTACTGCTCATTGTCATGCCTGCTGAAAGTGGGCTACAAACTTAAAACATACCTGCAGGCAAGCATAGGCCATAGCAGTGGCAAAATAGAAGTTTGCATTGCCAGTGCCCTACAAATTATCCCACAGAAATTATGATCTGAAGAAAAAACAAGAAAGCTCAGCCAGACAACTAAGAAACTTCCAAGAGTACCATACCCTCCAAATCCATAAGTTGTGCATGACAGGGCTAAGGAGAGACACTCCAACATATCCACAGAAGAGGAAGAAAGAGAACTTCATGTCTGCAAAACATTATATCAAAAAGGTCTTAAGTCTTTAAAGATACAAAACACAATCAGAACAAAGGTTTTTCTTCGCTTGCCTGCCAATTCATTCACGAACAAAGCCAACACAGCCAAGTAAAGAGCTGAATCACCAACCTAACCAAAGTTAAGCAAAAGAATGTGATGGATGGAGAAAATGGAACACAAAAGAATGTAAAGACCAGCCAAAGAAAATATATGTAATTTTAAGAGAAGCTGCAAATGCCTTTATGGCATTGGACATATCATATGGCCATGTTGTTCATATTCTTTGGCTAGACAATCACACTTTTAAGGAAAACTATACCAGAGATCACATACCTAAATCCCAAGCCAGGTAGGTGAAAAATGCAATACTATTGGGGGGCACCAAACAGGTATCAGTGATTTGATTACACATGATTAAATCGATTTTCTCCACTCCAATACATGAGGTATATAACTGTTAGTGGTGGTGTGTGGTGATGAAACATCTTCTTACCACTAATTAAGGCATCTCGCGTCGCTTATCTATGGGGTTACAATGGGCTTTACATTCATATAGACATCCTTCATCTATTAGCTTAAGCCTTTTTGTTGGACTTTCTAATACAGTATTAGAGCCACAATCGTCATCCCAGAATTATTTCGCGTTTGAGGCTCCCTATTAATCAATTTCATATATCGCTCTCAATCTAATTTGCACATGAGAGGGAATGTTAAAATATCTCACATCACTTCCGATGGGCCTTATATTCATACAATTTCCCTTCACCTATCAATTTAAACTTTCGGATAAAACTTCCTAACTGGAACAAGAACAATATGGGAAACGATACATCAGCTCCAGCATCCAAAACAGATCAGCTCTCGATATATATGCTAGGCAACAGTGGTGTGACTTGTTGACCTCAAACTTCTTGAATTGGCTGGAGGCATCAAACTTCTCAAACTTCAGCATGCGGAATTAAACTCTCACTATATAAAGTCCTCGGTGATAGGATTAGAGTCTTCAAATGCCTACTTTTACTTGAGAATGAAACTTATAAAGGAGAAGCAATGGTGAATTATTGGTGAAGATATGAGATTTCGCTATGAAAGTACTTACTGAAGGATAGGATTTGAACATTGAAGAGATTGCAAGATACACGAAAGCCAGAAAGCCAGGTCGGTGTTTCAGCCGTATGGCAAGTGGTAGTATCATAAACAAGATATTCACATGGAAAACTATAAGAAAAAAATCTCTGAAGAAGTCAAAGACTTCAGCAAAGAAGTACCTGCATACATCAAACAAATTGTGTCAAAAAAACAAAACCTGCCATTAAGTTGACTTGCTCCGTTTTAGGAATGCCTATAATAGTTGTCAGTCATACGCACCATAAGACACCTGTATTTGGAGACAAGTCCTTCACGGTCAGAATGAAACCGTAAGTACTGCAAAAACCAGCAAAAATATCAGAGAATCTCAACAAAATATACTAGAAGCCAAACATTTAGAGCAGCAACTATTGAAGAAGATGATTGATTTTTACAAAGAAAAACCAATTCATCATCACAAATCACTGAAGGCAACCGAGGACTACTCAACCACAGTATAACTAGCAAAAAATAAGAAAGTGTGAGTACTTCGATTCCCTTAATACAGAGGGAAAGTAAAAAAGATGGTAATTCAACTAATGTTCACCATGTAAGATTCAACAACCACCACCTGAATCTCAATAGTAAGTAGGTATACGGATTATCAGAATGGCTTGCTTTGATCAAGAACACACTTGGCAAGTTAAGCTCTAAACCAATCTTCAGACTCGGTCAGGATATTTTGAGCATCGAGCTCTTTATAAGCTGCTGCTGTCAGATTGTGGGCTAGCCAGCAAAAGAAGGATTGATTCTAAACCTAAACCTTTTCTCGCATTAGAGAGGAAATGACAGCGAAGTCCCTTAACAGAACATTCTAATGCAAATGCTTCTGTCTCATGCAGATCCAAAGCACATAAAAACTTAAATTAACAATTCATATAGCACAGCAAGTACAACAAATCATATAATAAATCTTTCAGATCTTTAAATTTTCGCCTTCAATATCGAGTGAGTATACCATCAGAAAATCAACAAAAATCCTTAGGTTCTTGTCCTGATTATCCCCCTTTCCTGTCGGTAAGAAATATCAGAAACTAATCTACTCATACAATAGTGAAAAAGGTGAAAGGTAATGAAACAGATCAGGCAACGAATATAATGGTTGCTCTGGTAGTCTCACAAAGTCATGATGTGATGAGAAGCTAGGATCACATAGAATGCAATTGTCACCTTTTAAACATCTCCGAAAGACCACCATACTGCTTGACAGAAATATCACAAAGAAGCAAAAAATAGATTCCCCAGATAAAAGTCCAGAGTAGGAATTGCATGACTCGTCTCCATGAGAAGGTAGTTCGGAGTTCCAACAGGTCTGCCGCATCCTCTGTTTTACGATACTGATCACTGGAAGGGCTAGTTCCACATTTCCTGTAGCTCCTTTGCAGGAACAATTTCCTAGGAGGAGCATCTGGACCGTACCCCAAGAAGAGAATAACCTAAAATCAAAAGCAAGTATAATTATTGAACAACAGCATCGTAAATACAAATAAATAGACCTAAGGAGCCAAACAATACTGGAAAAAGAGGGGAAATGCATACTGGAATTATAAGTATTGCGGGATAAAGAGACATGTGCGTAGCCAAGACCCATCCAAAAGCTGCCAAGGGAACCAGTCCTGCGGTCCAATTCCAACATAATAGCATTTTGGATCAACAAGTACAGTCCAAGAACATCAAACAGAAATACAAGACGAGCTTAGGACCTAATGGGCATTCTGCAATCACATTTCAAATCCTCTATTTACTCTCAGTTCCACTCAATTTGAGACAATCTTATAATGTTATTCTAAATGCACAACTTCCAAGAAAACTTTGTTCTTGACTGATCGATTTTAGCCAAATACTCCTCTTTGCAATGTGTTTATTATGCATCTGGTCAACAGAAATTGAATAACCCAAACCATGAAGACGGATAAATTATGCTCAATAAGTATCAACTCATCTAGCTTGGCCTATGGTGAACACAAGATAAATTAAAAGGAGTCTGTCTGTGCCGCAAGAATAACTAAAACGCTGCTTAAAATTCAAATTTGATGTCTCACACCATGAGCATCAGCCTCGAGTCCTTAACCACGATATGCTTTAATTCCAACATTAAGAGGAATTGCAAATATTTGATTAAGCAAAATATTGGAGTAATAAATTCAGCAAATACATATTCAACACAGTCCCCATATCTCAGTGAAGGCAGACATATACCTTTACAAGCACCATAAAGGGCTAAAAGGATTGCCATATTTTCAACAGGGGATGTCGATAGACCAACACATGCAACTATTGTGAAAGGGTTCCACAGATAGACCAGGGCTGCAATGTCTCCTGATGGTAATATCCCTGAAACAAAATAAGACCTAAACTTAAGCAGCATAGTGTTGTAGCTTTACTAGTTCTTTTCACAAAGCAGCGTATCATCTACGTAGCTTCATACCATGGAAATTAGAAAAATAAGAATTAGTGAATACACAAAGTCCCCAGAAAGAAATGGCCAAAAAAAAAGTTCCCAGAAGAAGAGACTGTAAGTACACCCAAACCAAACTGGTATATAATACATCAAGAGGTTAGACTATATATATCTTCAAAATCCCTTCTCTCACTAACATGGACCTCGCCAAGCCAGCATGTCTTGTTTAGGATAATAAATCGTGAAATAGTCTTCAGTGACTCCAATATGCATGAGATACTCAATTTAGACCAATTTTAGACAAATGCAACCTCAATGCATCCAACTCACCATATGTCTAAGCCTAGGAGATATTAGCTTGTGTAACTTAATGCACTACAATAATAGTCTTACAAAAGGGAGAGAAACAGAAGGATATAGAACTAGTTGTTAGATTCTAGAGAAACAAAATTACCTGATTTTTCTGTCAACTTGAAAAGATCCAGAGCTTCCAGATGTTGCACATATGCCTTTTGCAGACTCTGACCAGTCGAACGAATAAGCATTGCATTGAGAATATCTGCAATCACAAGAAGTAGACTACAACCAAAAGAGCTGTTCTCATGGACTGAGCAACTTATCAACATAGAAGATAATTACATGAAGAATGCAGGGAATAATATTAGATTGCTCTGGAGAAGATCTGACAGATTATACCGACTTATGAAAGACAAAATTCACAAGGTAAGATACAGCAGACGTTTGTAAAAATTTGTGACAATTGTAACAATCCTACGGAATGCTCATTGTAATCCATCGAAGCAAAACAAGAAACAACGGCAAATTTCCAAGTTCATAGGTCTTCTCCAGTCGTGTTCAACTCAGAGAATCAAAGTTAGGACCAGAAGCATTGTAATCTGTACTTAGGTTAGATCCTTCCAGGTATTTCCAATGGATGACTGTCAGTCTATCAGTTGACAAGACACTGAATTACTCATGCTTTGAAAAAAAAAACCACTACAATAAAGACATACCATATATCACACTGCATGAAAATAGTAAAACACAAACAACCTACACAAGCGAAACATGAGAGAAGTAGAGATACCTGCACAGAAGATGCTCCGGTTGCCCTTCAATCCTGCACGGCGAGAAAGCTACAGAACATAATTAACTTCGCAATACATACGAAATCATCAGAACTCCCCTAAAAATGTTCAATTTCCGGAGTAAGAAAACGACTTTTTCGCATAAACCACCGCCTCCACTTCGATATCTTCGAATGAATCTAGTTCAGCTCTAGCCGAGAACCAGCAAAGCTCACACGTATCAGCAATTTCACTCCGATAGGTACCTTTTGACAGTAAGAGGTCCGAGAAGCAGCAATAGCAAAGGAGAACCGTGATACATGGAACCTGTGGAAGGGAACCGAAACTAGATCATCAAGCATCAAACAGCAACACCAATAGCAACAAGTAGCTTCCTTCCTAAAGATCGAACACACGCAGTCGAACCTGCGTACGGAGACATCGACGACTGCTTCAACCAGTAGCCTTCGGCAACTGCAGGGGCGGCGACCAAAAACAAGTAACCAAAAAAAAAACCGAATCAGAATGAACGTCTCTCTAAAATTTCAAGCGAGGGATTGCGAATCGAGTCGATCGACGAAGTGAAGAAGAGAGGCGTTACGGCGGCGAATGCTGGTGAGAGGAGTGGCGACCTCGGGGCGGGAGGACAGGTGGAGGTTCCTGGGGAGGTAAACGAGGACCAGCCTGAACGCGACCGACGCGACGAACCACGTCCAGAACTCCGAGCGCGCGTGCTTCTGCTTCGTCTTCTTCGTCGCCGTCGCCGTCGCCGAACTCATCGTTTCTCTCTCCTCCATTGTCGCCGGAAGCTCGAGCTCTGCTCCTCAGAGGTTCCGACGAATCGACGATCTGCTCAGACCCTTCGACGCCTTGCCTCGGGGGTTGCCCAAGAACTGCGGAACGACGTCGTGGCCGGTGGGCCGTTGAAGCGCACCGTTTTGAGATTTTGTAACGAGCCTTGACAGTAGAAGCTATTAATAAAAGAGTTAATACCATGAAAAACCAAAAACTCGTAAACTCATCAAAAACTCGAACTGATATACTTGTAATAAATTTATCCTCTGTTAAATTATATTGATTCTACAAAAAATCACAAACTGATAAATTTGTAACAAATAAAATCTTAAACTGGCACACCTGTCAATTGCCACGTGTTATCCAACTTAGCAATTTGATAGAAAAATTTAATAGAAACTAACGGGCTGTAAATTTGTCACAGGTGTATTAGTTTTGAGTTTTCGATAGTCAAAAAATTAGTTTAGGGTAAATTTATTATTAGTATATCAATTTAGGGTTTTTTGTGGTATCACCTCTTAATAAAAATCATACATTTTCTTTTCTTTTCAATGAATTATTTTTTCTCCCGTGTCGCATATGATCATCACTTAAAAAATGAAGTATTTCTCATTGAACGTGCTTAACGATGATTTATCTTCGACACGCTTGTTAACAAATTCTCTTTTTAACGAAGAATTATTAGTAAAAAACAAATCGATATTGGCAACTTGTAAACGCAATGGTTAATATAACACGAGTGGACTTGTCTTTACTAGGGGTGAGCAACTTGGACCGCCCAAACCGGGACCGGACCGGACCGATGGGTTTGGTCCGGTTCTCGGGACTATCGGTCCGGTTCCCGGTTCCTAAAAGCGGAACCGGTTTCCGGGCGGTCCGGTTCCCGGTTCTAAGGGGGAACAGGACCGGAGCAGACCGACCGGACCGGACCGACTATTTAATATATATTTTTGTTATTTTTTTCTTTAAAAAAATTAATAAAATGTGAACTAAACTCTAAGTGAACTTCATTATCATAAATTCATTGATAAAAATTAGTAAAATGTGAATTAAACCCTAAGTGAACTTCATTGACATAAATTTATTGACAAAAATTAGTAAAATGTGAACAAAACCTTAAGTGTTTAACCAAAAAAAAAAAAAAAACTAAACTCTAAGTGACCGGTTCCATTGGACCGGAACCGGAACCGGACCGAACCGGTGGTCCAGTCCGATTCCCGGTCATAGAACCAATCAGTCCGGTCCGCGGTTCCCAAAATTGGGAATCGGTTCTCTCGGTCCGGTTCTCGGTTCCACCTTGGAACCGGACCGGATCAGGAACCGATCACCTCTAGTCTTTACGCAAAATTTCTAGCCACTTCAAAAATCAACCTCGTGCCCTCGTGCGTGTGTGTATGTACATTATAAGAATTTTTGGGATAATTATGCTTGGCGGGTGCGAAAGGAATTAGGACAAGTTCCTTAAAGAATAATCTCTTTATATATGGACAAATTTAATACAGCATTGCAAAGGTTTTGACCAGGACAAATTTAGCACGATGTTTCGAATTTCTAGGAAAAAAAATAATCTTAGATACTTTTAACACGGGCTTAGAACCTCTTAAAGAGAAGCACATCGTTTTATCCCGAGATAATTTATCCGTTAGATTTTCTGTGTAAAAATCCTCATTAAAAATCTTGCGTGGTGACTGTCGAGAATGGCAATTTGATAAGGGCTCTTTTTATGCTCTTGCTTGACTTTTAATACATGGAAAAAGTTGTAAAATGTTTAGTGTTTTGATTAGTGACTAGTAACTATTTAGGTGATTAGTAAGTCTCGATGAGCAAAACTAACTTCCTTCCTATCTGAAATTAGTGAACTTTGCGTGTGGTTTTAGTCACTTTCGCAATAAAGAATGAATTTCACAATAAGTGCAATATGCTGACGGTTTTAGTGCGGCTAGCGATTTTGTATACTATAAAAGTTTGTGCCTATATGTGTTTAGGGATGAGTTCGGTCGAGGTGGTAAATATTGTAAAAATGTAATCAAAATTTGAAACTTTTAATCCGTAAAATTCGTGCAATCGAATACCTTCTTTAGATTCGTTTAATTTGAGTGAGATAAAATGCTAACGTGATTTTTTTTAGGGTTAATACCATTAAAAATGTCAAATCGGCATCTTAATGACCTATCTACCCTAAACGTCTTAAAATCTAAAGTTGGTACTCTCGTGACATATTTGCTTCGAAATAATTTTCATTTCACGAAAAATCCCCAAACTGGTTACACTGCAAGTCAAATGCCAGCACTGTTAACAGAGGATAGCTCAAAGGTATCAATTTGGGGTTAATGCGTAATGGATATTAGTTTGAGATTTTTAATGAAATAAAATTAGTTCAAAACAAAAGTGCCATGAAGATACCGGTTTTGTTTTTTTTTGCCTATGCCACCACTCAACACCATTGCGTGAGGCCCTATAGCCTTTACCTATGGACAGTGACCCTTGCCGGTGCTGCCACTCTATTAAGCAAGAGAAGCAACGCCTCCTGCTGTAAGCCTCCGTAATCAATTTCTCTTCCATGTATCGTCCTGGCGAAGCTAACGAAGGTACTAGATTATATGAATTTGAGAAATTTTATGATTTGATTGCACAAATTGAAAGTTTTAGGACTTAATTGTATTTTATTGCAAAAAGAAATATTAATAGGTTTTTCTTAATTTCTTTGTAAATTCCATTTTATTATTGCCAAAATCACACGGTTCCTTCCATTCTTGATTTGTTTGTGGCATTAATTGCACTTGCACCGGGCATATTGATGACCCCGCTTTACTCCAAGAAACATGTCAGGGGTGATGAACTTGCTCACAATAAGCAATTATTAAGACTTAAATTGAATATTCAGATCTAATGTAAGATATTATACCAAAAGTGGTGTCTGTACATTAAATGCATTAAATTTCAATGAAGGGAGTATTTTTCCTTTCCAAATGAAGATTTAAGACTTAAGAAAATGTGAAAGTTTAGAGGAAAATCTCGGCAATAAGTAGTAAAATTGAATTACGAGAACGAGAAAATATTTTTAAAAAATTAAAAGATTTTTTTTAGATATTCACACAATTATAAATATCAAATTGATTTAGTAATGTCTAAAGTATCAAGTAATAAAATTAATTCTACAAGAACAAGAAACTAATTTTATTTATAATTTTATTTAAATTAATATTAATATTCATGCTATACAATCAATATATCTACAGAAAAATCTATCCAAATATCTTTATTATAACAATGAGAGAAAAATTTGCTCTATCGCTTTAAATATAATTCGCCATATAGAGTAGAATTACTTCAATTTAACATGTAGTAAAATACAATATCAGAGCTAACATTACTTAAAAGATAATAATTATTCAAAAAGAAATGATTAGATGATCAATTCGAATCAAATAGACACAATTCATACAAATTCAATATTTTGTAAAAAAATATGATGTCGGGAGGTGTTTGATATGTCTAAATTGAATTTATATACGGGTCAAATGAACCCATAAAATTCAATTACTCTCCAAATAATATATAACATTTTCAAGTGATATCTCTTTTATAATTTCAAGATTAAACTATTGCCATCATTCTAAAAGTACAATTTTCATCCATAAGGGTGAATGTAGAAGAGTCGAGAGATAAAAATTAGGGCTAATTTCTTAAAAAACCCTAACTTTCGGTTAAGGGCGCGTATGGAATCACATAATGCATTCCGAAACAGAAATGCGTTTGTTAAAAAATTTCTAGAATACATTCTGAAGCAATTTTTGCATTCTGGAATAAAAATGCATTTGGTAAAAACTTCATTCTTTTTTAGCTCTTGAATGAATTTTTGCTTCCGGAATGAGTTTTGGCCAAAAAAAGAGAAGCTACTTTTTGTAGCTTCTTTCTTCCAGAATGTATTCTAGCCCAAATTTCCTTCTTTACAAGAAATCAAAAAATTCAAAAAATCAAAAAATAAAAAATTTTCAAAATTTCACAGAATGCCCTAAAATACCCATGGCCGCCTACTTTAAGTGAAATTTAAATTTTTTTAGATGCTCAAAAAAATCAAAAAATCAAAAATTTCAATTTTTTACAAAACGGCTTAGAATACCTGTGGCATCCACTTTTAGTGAAATTTAAATTTTTTGAGGTGCCCAAAAAAAATCAAAAATCAAAAATTTCAAAATTTCACAGAATGGCTTAGAATACCTGTGGCCACTCACTTTGAGTGAAATTTAAATTTTTTTAGGTACCCAAAAAAAAATCAAAAAAATCAAAAATTTCAAAATTTTACAGAATGGCTTAGAAACATGTGGTCACCTACTTTGAGTGAAATTTAAAATTTTTGAGGTGCCCAAAAAAAAATTAAAAAATAAAAAATTTTACATAATGGTTTTGAATACCTGTGGCCACCCACTTTGAGTGAAATTTAAATTTTTTTAGGTGCAAAAAAAAAATCAAAAATTTCAAAACTTCACAAAATGGCTTAGAATACATTTGGCCATCCATCTTGAGTGAAATTTAAATTTTTTGAGGTGCCCAAAAGAAAATTTCAAAATAAAAAATTTCAAAATTTCACAGAATGACTTAGAATACCTATGGCCACCCGCTTTGAGTGAAATTTAAATTTTTTGAGGTGCCCGAAAAAAAATCAAAAAATAAAAAACTTCAAAACTTCCTAAAATAGCTTAGAATACCTGTGGCCACCCACTTTGAGTGAAATTTAAATTTTTTGTGGTGCCCAAAATAATCAAAGATAAAATTTTTTAAAACTTCACAGAATGGCTTAGAATACATGTAACTACCCACTTTGAGTGAAATTTAAATTTTTGGGCACCTCCAAAAGCAGAAATTTCCTTCTGTTTCATCAAACATATTTATCTTCCAGAAATCAATTTCTGGAGCAGAATTAGTCCTGTTTTATCAAACAGATTTCTTCTCCAAAAGTCAATTTCTAGCAAGAATTTCATAAATCAATTTCTGACAAGAATTTGATTTCTAGAATAGAATGGATTCCATGCGCGCCCTAAAGCTCAATCCTGGTCCAATTTTTTTTGTCAAAAAAGTCATCAACTTTCTTTCTAGTTACAAATCTAACACCACTAACATTTTTTAAAATTATCAACATCAGAGCCATTTAGAGATTCATTATCATGACCGAGGGTATACAAAGGAACCGGAATTGGGAATCGGATCGGACCGGCTCGGAATTGTACCGGACCGGCCCCAGATCGGAGATTCCTGTGGAGACCGGTCCGGTTCCCGGTTCTAGGCGTGGAACTGCCTACCCACTCACCTTGACCGGACCAGTAATATATATAATTTTTAAGAAAAATTTCCAAAAAAAAAAAGAAAAAATTTTAAGAAAAATAAAAACCCTAAAATCCCTAATTTGAAGCTCAATGCCCATCAACTGAGTACTCATCTTGTCTCACTCTCACCTTATCTAAGTTGTGTCTCTATCTCTCTCTCGTTATTTGAACTCTCAAGCTCAACACGTATCGACTCATGGCCACACCTCCTGCCGTTCATCGCCTCCCTCTCGCTCTCAGTCACCTTTATTTGCGTGAAGTTTGGTGGGCCCATGAAACGAACGGGTGGTTCCTGGTTTCGATTTTTCGGAACTGGTCCTTAATGGGCGGTTCCCGATTTCATGGTGAGAATTGCCCACCCGAATCATGCTCACCCCTGATTATAACGAGCATCTTCAACAACACCCCAACTTCGTAAGGAACAACAGTAACCTTCCGATGTTGATAATTTTGAAGAGACCGATAACGATTCTCGGACGTAGGACTAACGGGAGCAGACTTGGGATTAGAGTAGAAATTGATGATTTATTTTGAAATAAAAAGAAATCCGGGGTATAATTGAAATTTGACCTAAAATTGAGGGTTTTTTTTTAGGGGAGGCATATATTTTGTTTTGTTATGTATTCGCTGCTACCATCCGCTGCCTCTAGAGAGAGAGAGAGAGAGAGAGAGAGAGAGACGCGAAGAGAAGAAGAAGAAGCTGAGAAGACTTGAGAAGCTGCGGTGCGGTTTCCCCAAATTGACCCCGATAAATACCCCGGTTCCCTCTTCCCATCTTCCCCCACCCACATATATATAGCACACGAAGCTCTTCTCCTCCTTCTTCTTCTTCAGTTTTCCACCAGATATCTCTGCCTTCGGCCAAAAGAAAAGAGCTTCCCCCAATACCGATTCCCTCCCCCATGGCGAGGCCTGATCAGGAAGCGATCGAGACCTTCGCCAGCATCACCGGCGTGGCCGAGGCCGTCGCCATCCAAATACTCGAGGTGAAATTTCGTCCGGAACCCGCCGATCGGGCCTTCTCCACGGGGGTGGGGGGAGAATTCCGTGTTCTTGATTTCTCGACGCGCGGTTGTGGTAGGGGGAAATTTTATGGGCAATCGACTGGTTGGCGGATGCGTTCGTGGAAAGAATAGGGCTTTTTTTCTCTTCCTTCACTTGAGTTGGGTGATCGGTGTGGGTTGCTGAATCGGGTGCGGTTGCTTGTAGTTAGGCGGCGCCTCGTGCGATCGTCTGATTCAGCTGGTTTTTTTTTTTCTGGCTCATTGATTGTGTTGGGAGTGCTTCTGGGTTGTAGCTTGTTGGGTCAATGCTTGCTGATTGGGTTTTCTGCTTAATGTGAGTCGTGTTCGAGCTAGAGGTTGCTTGGGGGTTTTTTTTTTCTTTTCGGTAAAATTCGTGCTTAGTCAGAATTAGAGACATTGGAAGTATGAATATGAAAGCTGGAAAATGCTTACATGAGAGATAAATAAAGTGGGGAACTTTGTAATGCACAGGGAAAATTAGAACTTGCTTGTCGGTACAAGACATTGGAAGTATGAATATGAAAGCTGGAAAATGCTTACATGAGAGATAAATAAAGTGGGGAACTTTGTAATTCGTAGGGCAAATTAGAACTTGCTTGTCGGTACAAGACTGTGAGGTACATATGTCGTAACTTCACTGTGAATAATACCAAAAATAGGTTACTTTGAATCGGTAAACAAGGTAGTTCTCGTCAAATGTAAGGCCATTTTTAGGCAAGAATTTCGGTCTTCTGAATATAAGAGAAGGTTAATGCTTTTGCAATTTGCTTAGCATAGGCAATGGAAATCATGGGACGATGCATAGTGATTGGGGTTTTCTGTTAAATGTCATTTTCAAGCAAGAGCTTGGGCTTCGTGTGGTGTCTTATTCCTGTTTGGGGCCGCTTTTCAGCTACTTCTTACTTTTAACTTACAAGTGTCCCTTCAATATATGAAAATAGAAATATTATTTATGTTTTGAAACTATGGAAAAAACTACATATGATTTTACATGTCAATATTTAAACGTTTTGATTTCGAGTGTTTTCTTTTAAGTAAAAGTCAAAATGTGAGTATTGCACGATTTAAAGAAAGAGAGTCAAAAGTTAAAAGTAGAGCTCACCCAAACTGGCAGAACCTGGAAATAGATATCGGGTTGTTAAAAGTTGGAGACTTTCAAAGTTCGAAGGTGGGTGCCTATGAGTTACTTAAAGCGTGGAACTTTGTAATTTATAGGGGAATCCAGCATTAGAATGTTTACATATTCTGCATGGGCTTGTCACTACTCCCGAGTGAATAGAGCTTAGCATGTTTGTGTTTGCACTATTGGCAGATTAGACAGAGTGGTGTTTCTTTCATATATTTATTTGTGCGTTAATAGTCAATACCCCCCCTTCTGTTGAACTTATTTACATTATTCTTTTTGGCTTTGGACTTTCGTTTCTATTTGCTGAATTGTTAGTCGAAGTGTTCGGTCGATGTTTTTAATTAGTTCTTTTTATTTACTTTAACCAGGAGCATGGTGGCAACCTCAATGAAGCTGTCAATGCACACTTCAGTGAAGGAGATAGAAACACGTCAGTGAATTGTCATATATTTCCATATAGTACCAATATATGTACATGAAGAATTTTCTGTGTTACTGTGTTTTCATGTTCTGTTTTGTCTTGTTTCTTTCTCACTCCTGTTTTGTTGGTTTTCTCTTAACCAGTGTGAACGCAACATCTATTGCACGTCAAGATGATTTCATGGATATTGACGAGCCCTTTCAAGTTGAACGTCCAGAACAACCCCTCTCGCTCCTCTCTGCTGCTAGAGGCAGATCCAATGCTCACTCTCTTCCCAATGAAAGTTTCACTGGGAGATTTCTTGATGCCAGTTCTGATTTTGGGCAACAAGCACCAATTGTCACACATCCGAGGAACGTCAGGGAAATTCCCATAGAGGTTAAGGATGGCAATGGGTCATCTGATCATTCTGGCAGGGGTCCCACCATGGAGGATGTAACTGGTACTGAACATTATCATGGTCCAGAAGTTCGCGGACCTGTTATAGTCGATGAAGGAGATGATGTTCCAGCTGAATCGACTGCACGTGCGACACGAGAAAACGAGGATACCGAGGATTCTACAGGTGTCAGTTCCCGGAACAGAAATGTGGGGCCAAGTCCATCCGGGTTTGACAATTACAATGAAGACATAGAAGAAGAAATGATTCAAGCTGCCATTGAGGCATCGAAACGGGATATCGAGAGCAGCGACCTTTTCCAAAATGTATGTTGTCCTAACCATTTTAGTTTTCCGCTACTGCAGATATGTTATATCAGTTTTCCAGTCTCACATGACGAGAAAATTGTAAACAGGCTGCCGAGCAAGAAAGGGCATTGCATGAGCGAAGGGATGACCTTGGAGACTCAAAAGCAGTGGATCACAATAGTTCAGAGGTAGAACTGAGCAAATTGGCTTCATCGAATGGGAGGTAAGTGATTTGGAGCAGCATCAAAATTTTGACATTTGTCATATTTCATCGTTATTTGCTGCTTCTTTTAATTGCCCCTATAGGCTGGATGCAGGAGGACCATCGAACCAAGATGAAGTTGAAGAAGTGGAGCAACCTCTCATTAGGCAAAGGCCCAGGCGACGCTCTGCCCGTGCTGTTGTAGCTGTCCAGGAAATTGAGGATGATCCGCCGCCTTCTGAACAGAGTATTCATAATCAACATCAGCTCAATGGAAGCACATTCCCTTCTGAGGTGCCATGATATTACCCTTTTGGTTCTCTATTTATTGCAATTACCTTCTCTTTTCCAACTCGTGTTTTTTTTTCCTCCTTTTCTCCCCCTTTTGCCATATTTAAGTGGGGTGGTATCTCCTCCGAGGAACATGATGAAGCAGTTATGCTTGAAGCTGCAATGTTCGGTGGAATTCCTGAAGGGACTGCATATAATTACGCTTATGGACCTCATCAATTCATGCGAGGTGATAGTCTTTATCCCCGGGTATCACCTCGACCTCCATCACCCTCTCTTGAAGCCCAGCGCTTAATAAGGGAACAACAGGTGTGATTTTGGGCTTCTAGTGTAGATTGTTCTCTTTAGCAGGTCCATTGTTCGTTTTAAAAATATTAGGTGTGCAGGATGATGAGTATCTTGCGTCACTACAAGCTGACCAAGAGAAGGAAATGAGGGCCAAGGCAGAAGCTGAAGCTCGTCGTTTGGAAGAGGAAGCAGCCAGAGAAGCAGCTCTTGAGGAAGAAAGACGAAAAGAGGAAGAATCTCGCAGGAAATTGGAGGAGGAGCAGGTAGACTCGTCAGATTTCTTTTTCTGTCTTGTTGTGCTTTTAAGTTATTGACAGCTGATCATAATTGACAATCTCATAGAATGGACAATTGTATAAAGTCCTGTATGAGACATGATGCATGGTGTAGTCATCTTAGGTCATGTTTGGTTGGAGGTGAATGGCAGAAATGGATTGCCATTCGGCTTCCAATATCCTTTCCCTTGTTTATTGGGGAACTTGGAAGCTAGAATGCCCTCTTCAGCAGACTGAGTACTACAAAAAAAAATTTGTCAATCACGGGCTAATGCCTGCTTTATTGGAATGAGAAGTCTGCCTACCAAGGGCATTGTCGTTCCTCTAGAGCCCTGAAATGGCAATTTCATTCAATCTTCCATTAATAGTAAGAACAGTCCCGAAGATACTAAGATTGGTTTACAAAATGCTGTGGGAAAGTCCTAATGGATTTTGAATACGATTCACTTGTTCAAATATCCAGTTGCAGTTTTCACATCACTCAGTAAGTCAATTTTGTGAACCAATCGCAGTATCGCTAGCATTGGTCTTACTTCAAATGTAGCACAAACTTTTGAGTTGTCTAATTAAATAAATTAGAGAGGATTATTTGTTTCACTAATTTGTGGGACCATCAGTTATTAAAATCAAAGTGTTTATTCCGCTCCATTTCTCGGTGAATCTCTTTTGATGACTAATTTGATTCCAACTTAGTTCCAGTCATGGTACATGACATAAAATCAATCATCTTATGTGGATTTTACCTGTGCGGTGCTTTTATCTCGCACTCTTGCCTGAGTGTTTCGCTGAAGAGGCAGTGTATTGCTTTTCTTACCATTACTTTAGCTTTGTGGTTGCATCTTTAGCATTTATGGTTTCTATGACAGGAATTTGAGAGACAACTAGCCGCAAAGGAGGCTTCTCTTCCTCAGGAACCCATGCCAGATGATGAAAATGCGATAACCCTCCTAGTGAGAATGCCAGATGGCAGCCGGCGAGGCCGACGGTTCCTCAAATCTGATAAGTTGCAGGTGAATCAAGTTGAATAGGAGTTCTATTCTTTCGTTTTTTTTTTTTTATCTCAAAGAATTTGCTCATTGTACTTACCTTATCCACGCTTATTCTGGTTTTTGTTTTTCTCTGCAGTGTCTTTTTGACTTCATAGACATTGGTAGGGTAGTCAAACCTGGTGCATATAGGCTGGTAATACTTCTGATCCTTGCTGGATTTTGCTGTTTACTACGTACACTTCACTTGAGAGTGTTGGTTTATTGTTCAAACTTCAAAAGGCATGAATCGTGAACAGATGAAAAGAAGTATGTGATATGGCACCTGGGAAGATACCTTTGGTTTTACCTGCAAGTGCTTATGTGGTTTTTTGAACAGGTGAGGCCTTACCCACGGCGTGCTTTCACCGACGGTGAGAGCACATTGACTCTAAACGAGCTTGGGCTTACAAGCAAACAAGAGGCGCTGTTCCTCGAGGTGATTTAGCGTGACGTCCATGGTATTGTAGTTTCATGCATTGCGAAATGCTGGTTTTTATCTGGGTTTATGCTGTTGGATCGATCAAAAGGAACTTTGAAGTGGCAATATTTGTCAACCGAAACGCTGATGGTTACAAAATTTGTTTATGTACTTATGGCATTTCATTGTCGGGCAGAATTTCCTCTTGTACTTTGGGAGGGTTCGTGCTTGAGGTTAGGTGTGCTGTTATTGACCGCATGCTTGAGCCAATTAGAAACCGAAGCTTGTAAAACTCTCTCTCTTTCTCTCTGTGAATGTGCAATTCATTCTATTGCAAAGCCCGAGCGTGAGCGACGCGGAGAGGCAGAGGTCTGCTTGTGGCCAAGATACTGCAGCGTTTCAATGTTTGGAGTGAAATTGGGCTGAGCTAAGGAAAAGTATCGTGCGTGATGAAGTGTTGCCGTTTCCTATCCTCGATCATGTCCTAATGCCATATCTCTTTTGTGTTTATCTTATGATGCCGTCTTGTAAGATGATGATGATGAAACGTGAGCATGTGTTAGGACTAGGAATCGGACGGACCAAGTGAAGTCGCGGCCTTCGGGGCTCACGGGACCGTATGATCTGTGGCTGTGATCGATTTGGTCCATGTGCGGGGGATTCGGCCCTCCATTTGCCCCTGTTCTCATCGGACTGTCACCCAGCATGTGTTCTTCTGATCAAGTGGAGGCTTCACCTGTATCAGCCCGCGATCGGCCAGTTAATTTATCCGCTCCGGACATTAAGCTGGGGTACGAGGATTACACATATGAGGCGACGTTAGCATTGGCATCTAACAGCCGCTTTAATCTCCTTTGAGTGGATCAGCAAATGCACACAGCATCAATCCGCATGATTGTCTCAAGGATGTCTCATCATATTTCACCTGTGTCGGTGCTTATATCATTTCTATGCATCAAAGGTTAACAAGCGATCGTGTTTGAGACGATAACCGAAACACCGTGCGGGGTAGGGGGATCTTTATAAACTCGACATAGGCGGTTATCGACACAAAGAAAGGTGACGAGGAGGAATTGATAAATAAGGAATAAAGAACTATTTGCTCCGGCATATTGTAAGAAAAAAGACGCCCAATTTTCTGTACCAAATATCGAATCTATGAATTTTTCCCCACGAAATAAAGCAAGATAAAATCGAGGTGTTTTCTCAAATTTTTACTTGATAACTGATGGAAAGTGACTACATAGAATGATAGTCTAGTACCTAATGATCTCTCCCTAATTATATGGACACCGATTAGCCGGCCAAAACGTGGAATGTTGCCTAACACATTAACCCTCATACGCTACTTGACCCTTTGTCCTTCCTAAAACCAAAAGAAGAAGAGAAGATGGAAAATTACCGATCAGTTTTA
Organism: Syzygium oleosum; assembly: GCF_021117445.2. Taxonomy (NCBI): domain Eukaryota; kingdom Viridiplantae; phylum Streptophyta; class Magnoliopsida; order Myrtales; family Myrtaceae; genus Syzygium; species Syzygium oleosum. Next base: position 9,954,872 of record NW_026607498.1, read on the forward strand.
AATTCATGATTTAGTAAAATTGAAAAATTTAGAATTGAATTAATATCGGTATAATAAATTTATGATTAATTAGATAATTTTTTTTTGAAGAAAAAAAAAACGAAGGTATGAGTTTTTTTATTGTCCCCCCTAAACATGAGGGGCTGAGTGAAAGGCTAATCGATTACGAGCAACTTTAAAGTCTGAGCGGAAATCAATGGCATCAAGGAAAAGATTATCAAAGCATTTTGGAAGTGATGGATTTTGTTTTTTTGGTCGAAGGAAGTGATAGATGACAAGGACCGTTCGTGCAACAAATATTTATAGGTGAATTGAACGGCCCAGAAAGTCACAAAGTACAGCTCCAGCTAGCAAGTTGCAGCGGCATCTGATATGCCGTGGATGTCCATCTCAAGTTCAATTGCTTATCTTATCATTTCTTACCTGTTTTCCTTATCTTCAATTATCATTTTTGTCCCGGCCACGTCGATGCAATTATCATTTTGCCGTCGTTCAAGAACACGAGTATTGTTAAAGTATCGTCTCGCGTCGTTTGACAACGAATCCTAAATACTCTTTATATTCATGTGAACTTCCTCCAATTATTAAGTTAGACTTCCCAACAAATATAAAGGCCCGACAACTTAAAATTTATCCGTAGAAAGCTAAAACGTTTTCGAATTCTAGTAACCCTTTTGATTGCTTGCAGATATTTCTTCATATATTTTCTCTCTATCTCCATCTCTCTCGGGAATCAAGCGTTATGTCACAAGCGAAAGACATCATCGTCAATCATCATGGTGCTTCAATGCTTATTTCGATTATAACGTTGGGGATTGTGTTGTGTTGGCTGATGGCTATTGCTCTGCATCCGCTAAATTGGAATTCCATCGGTGTCACGTTCCCCTCAAAAGTCAGCATCGCATGCTAGCCTTTGCTGAAAATCTTGAAAATGACCTCTCTTGGCCACTAATGGTATCGCAAAGTTGTGGGGTGGAAGGCTTTTTAAGGGAGGTGGGTGCTTGTCGCCTGTCACGATCTCTCTCGATCACTACTCAGTCGAGGTCCATTGGCAATCGCGCATCCAAAAAATTGGCAATGATATCTCGAATGCGGTAGTAATTTCCTTCACACGAGTTAGTAATTAAGATTTTATTATGAAATTGCCTGTTACCATGGTTGCACGGCCTGGTTGGTCGCTTGCGCCATGCCGAACGGTAAAGGATTTAGCTCAACGACCGGAGTATGTCGTGCACCGTCGATTGATCGGGACTCTTTGAGTGACATGAGATAATAACTTCAGCATCTTTTCTCACTTGTAAGTTTGTAACTCGGGTTAGGAACGACTTGTAGGCTTAGAGAATAGCAAAGTTGAATCGTGTTGAATAAAAAATCACTCGCTCCATGAAAATAACTCGTGAGACGTAAAGAAACTGAAATTCACTAGCAAAATTTGTTTTTCGCACGGGGTTTAATGTAGACCACGTGAATAGTGTCACGCATCGAAAACATCAGCTATTTAAATGAATTAAAGAGGTGTGAGAGAAGGAACCAGGCAAAATTAGTAGACTCGGATACTAAGTGGAAAGAGAAGAGCATTGTAAAACTCGAAATCACCCAAAATATAATAATATTGTAGAGATATGATATGTAAATTGAAAGAGATTATACATAGCAAAAGGGCCTGATCGGATAATTTAAAACTGAATTGGTATCCGTATAATAATTTTTAAATTGATTGGACAATTTCCTTGACTAATTGAACAAGTTGCGACTCAATCCAACATTCCCATGTCTAAAAAATATAAATAATTGAAACCTCAAACTCCTATGAAGAATCGATGACATACATGACAATGAAAATCACCCTTTGGGGGCCTATTCTAATTAAATAGTGAAATAATAATGCGTGTAAGATGATTTTTTTTTTGGGTCAATACCACAAGAAACCCTAAACTGATAATTTATTCAAAACTAATTTTTTGACAACTAAAAACCCCCAACTGGTGTACTTATAACAAATTTACCTTTTATTAATTTCCGTTTTAATTGTATTTTTTTTTTACAAAAATAGGAAATTCACTTCTCATTTCTTTCTGACAATTAAATTTTACAGTCGAATTGCTGAGTTTGATGATGCGTGGCAGTTGATGGGTGTACCGGTTTATGGTTTTACCTCTCTATTTGTTACATGTTTACAAGTTTGTGACTTTCGTGGTATTAATCTAATTTAACGGAGGATAAATTATCACAAGTATATCAGTTTAGGAATTTTGGTGGTCTAAAAATTAGTTTTGAGTAAATTTGTCACGGGTTTATGGAGATTTATCATGATATTAACCATTTTTTTTCTTTTATAATGAAAGAAGGAAGAAACGTATGAGGAGCTTTTTGTAGAAGTGGTTTCTCATTGTCAATCAAAATCGGTCCCCAACTAGCACGACAAAGAAACTTAAACATCCGGAAACTAAAATAACTTATCTCAATCCGATGTTTAATCAAATCGGTCATGCCACCATCCCTACATAATTTTTTTAATTGCCACTATTATATCATGACAAAGTACTAAGATCGCGATTAAAAAACGCGTATGTCTAGTACTGAATACACCCGGTGCATGTGAGCCCGATCCATATCCGTCGTCGGATCAGGCAGGTCCCACGTCGAATCCGCTTCGTCCGACGGTGCATGCAAATCGGTCTTTACTAGCATCGGTGTGCAGCTAAGTTTTTTCTCTCGTTCCCGATCGATCCATGTAGTTGATATGATCCACTGATTCGGATATACATATCGAGCACTTGTTCCCTTCTTGATTGTACGTATAGATAACGGTTCGAATTTAATGATTTCAACTTGTTATGTTTTTCTTTCACGTGGAACATCGGTTTGTCAATCTCGATGTCAATTTAAAATGATGGGGTCATGTATTATAATATGGTACAATACTATAGTACCAGCTGTTGTTGTGTCACTTTCGATATGGATTGGTGGTCCTATTGAATTAGGTAACACTTGTGAGGATCGTATCAATGCTACATTGGAATTAGATCTGATCAACGTGGGGATGGATTTGCCAACATTGGAAAATTCAATTCGGATTTGGTGGCGCAGAAAAAAAATTGTCCCTATCATCCAAGGTTGTCTAAAGCCATCCAAAGTTTGAATTAGGGTAATACACTTATAAATAGAGATATAGATTCTTTTTTTTACCCTAGATTGGTCGAGGGAACAAGCACTAGTCGATTAAGTTATGGCGGCCTAGGTTTAAAGTCAACAATTTCGGGTCGTGTTGTTATATTCCTGCCGATTGTCTAATATCACTTCACGTCGTCACCAAAGTTTTGACATGATTATAAAAGTAAGTTTTCTTTTTTATTGAAAATGGATTAAGACGTGTCGAATTCGAGTTAGCTGCTTCGTGCCGAGTTAGATTCGAATTTCTTCGATAACTTCGTAACGTGTCGACACAAGAAGGAACGGTACTTAAAAGCGACACGCCGTAAATTACCGCGGCGCCCTTTTCGCAACTACCCCGAGAAAGGTGACCCCAACCCCCCCGATTATCCCGCCAGCAGGGTTGAGCACACATCCGAGTCATCCTCCACCGGACTTCCAATTTTCTCTTGCATTTTCGTTGGAAAAAACAGGAGACGACAGGAGAGTTCCTCGTCATCTGCTAAGACCAGCTCGGTGTGCGTGCGCCGTCCCAACGAATGATCTTTCCGAAGAGCCAATGGTGACCGCAGGATTTCCCTTCCCAGAAGGAGGAAGTCTCAAACCATCATCCCCCGCCGCCCACAGCAAAATTTCAGAAAAGCGTGCTCGATTTCGACAAGATCATCCCCTGATTTCCCCCCCCACAAAATCAAGATCGATGGGTCAGATGAATTTGACGACTCGTGGTCATCGTAGTCATCATCGCCTTCTCCCCTCCGTCTATATCAAGAACGTCCTCCTCACCGTCCTCCCTCCACTCTCTCTCTCTCTCTCTCTCTCAACAAACGAACGAACGAACAAACAAGCACAGCAGAGCAGAACAGAACAGAACAGAACAGAGCAGAGCAGACAAAACGACCCAAGAGATTAGATTAGCATTAAGTAAAGCAAAATCGAAGCCAATCCGATATGGCTACGCGTCGGTTTACAAAACCCACCTCCCCGTTTCCTCATCTCTCCTGCTCCACGTTCCACCCCGGCTACTAATAAGAAATCTTCAAGAAAGTTCGGATTTTTCCTCCTCGTTCGTTGTTCGTTCGTTCGTTCTCGGGGAGAGACCCTTTTGGCGAAATGGGTTTGATCTTCTCGAGCGAGTCCCTGGGTTGCGCGCCCTCCGCCGGGCCGGCGGCGGCGACGGGGCTGGGGGACCTGCCGGAGGGCTGCGCGGCGTCGATCTTGGCCTACTTGGAGCCGACGGATATCTGCCGGCTGGGGGGACTGAATCGGGCGTTCCGAGGGGCGTCGTGGGCGGATTTCGTCTGGGAATCGAAGCTGCCCGAGAACTACGGTGTTCTCGTCGAGAAGGTGCTCGGTGGTGCCTGTGTCGTTGGAAATGGGTTGAGCAAGAGGGAGATATACACGCGGCTTTGTCGAGCTAACGTTTTCGATGGAGGCACAAAGGTAGACGTTTTGTAGCGGAATTATTGTTAAGAGTCGATGAATTTTTTGATAGAGCAATGAATTTCTCATGATCGTTAAGTGAAGAAATGTTGTGTGTTTGAATTTATCTACTATTTGGATGTTTATGAGGTTTTCGTTTGTAAGGATTGTTGATCTCTTCTTCTGGCTTGGAGCTGATAATCTGATAAAAGTGTCCAGTTTTAGATTCACCAAGGTACTTCTGATACAGAAAATATGTGGAGAAAAGCTGAGATTATGTTTTCAGATGATGAAAAATTTGTTGATTGGGATCTGAGAAATAGGATTATATCAACAGTAGTTGAAATTGAGCTTTTTCTGTTTTTACTCTTATCGAAATCTGCTGGATATATGGGGAGCTTTTGTGGTGAGAGTACTGGCATTAGGAAGTGTTATTTTCTCTTCTGGTGGTTTATTTCAGCTAATAATCTGACCTACCTCGATTTTTTTGGATATTTTTTACTTGTTTCGAGAACTGGGTTCTTTCTCTTTGATGCATGGGTTGCGTGTGATGTTCCGCGCCGAATTATATCGGCATAGGGTTTAATTCGCGAATCTCTACGAGTTAGTCGAGTTCGGATTTATGATTCAATTGCCCAAGCTTTCAGTTAAGCAAGGTTGACGCGGCATAGCTGATGCGGTATTGTTGTTTATCTGTTTTGCCAGAAAGTTTGGCTGGATAAATGTACCAGCCGTGTTTGTATATCTATTGCTTCAAAAGGCTTAGCTATTACTGGGATCGATGATAGAAGATATTGGAGTCACATCCCAACAGAGGAATCTAGGTGAGTCTCGTGTTAATTCCTTGTCAGATTCATTGACGAAATTATATGCGTTTTTGGGAACTTATTGTTTAGGTAAATTTCCCGATAGGGTCCCAAGTGTTCGGGTTTGGGGATTCCTCATTGTAATCATCCTGAAGAGGTCCTTTAATTATCTTAGTATTCAATTTCTTTTTGCAAATTCCGCGGATTTTACGCCTTGATGTTTGGCCTGTTTGCCTATTAGTTTCTGCACGGGATTTTTAGCATTATTTGTGCAAAGCACTACATCATGGAAGTTGCGTTTTCTTTTTTGGATATAATCATGTTATCTTTTTGGATGCTTTTGGTAGATGGCCTTAAGAACCGGAGCTCAGCTTTCTTAACCTCATGCTGAAGGACCTATCAGTTTAGTTTCATTGGTGGACTATTTATCTGATTCTTCTATATTTGTAAAGTTATCAGCTGTCTTCAAGAAGTTATAACCATGATGCTTTTGGAAGAAGAATGGACTCAGTTCTGAGCTTTGATTACGACATCTAGTTGTTATACGACTCAGTTCTGAGCTTTGATTCCTACATCTAGTTGTTATATCTTTTGGGCTATTTATACAGGCAATATCAGAAAATTAAGGACTATTCACTTAGAGCTTTATCTATTTTTTTTTTTAAATATCAAACTCTTTTGAGGCACCAATCAGAATTTGATGCAATTAGATGGTTCCAGTCTTTCTTTGAAATATTAAACTTTTAGACCATGACATGCTTTGTAGCCTTTGCAGCTGAACTTTCCTGCTGTTATTGACAGTTGACATGGCGTCCATCAAGAAGTCAGGGCAACTGTCTCAAAAACTTTATTACCTCGTAAATTTCGTCATCCTTATTTTCTCTCGTTGTTGGAAAGCAAATAAAAAAAAGCATGGAGACTTGTATAAAGTGTAGAATTTGGGTTACACAATGTCATTTGTTACTGAATCTGAAGTGCTACTCTTGTTTCGTTGAGTACCATAGTCTTAGGCCTATCATCTACATGTGCAGTTGGTGCTTGACATCTATTCTGCTATTTTTCAATCTATGGGAAATGGCCAAGTATGGTTGGAAGGAGATAAGGTTTTTTTGGGTTTGTGTCTTCGAAAAACATCGGTGCTCCTTTGTACTTTTCTTAGCCTTTTTTATTTCTTTAGCCTTGTTGACTTATAAATGCTGATGTTTGTTCTGGGAATTGGGTGTGCCAATTGAAAACCTGATAGCGGCATTGTTGGTGAATTCTGTTATACCACATGAGTTATTACAGTCAAATAAAGCTACCAATTGGATTGCTGTCTTTGAGAGAGCACTTGCGTGTTTGGTTAAGTATCATCACCATACCAAGCCTCAGGAGGTGTGGTCATGGGTTAGTCCTACTGAAAAAAACTTCCTTTGGGCCACTCTTGGGTTTCCCCTGCCTTGGTAACTACTTAGTTGCAATGCAATGGGAGACTACCTCGACAGATTAGTAGGGTGCTTTAAGAGGCACCGACGCTTAATGTTAGAAAAAGA